>NW_028324227.1:7500-1225000 GCF_054372755.1 Phalangium opilio
TAACCTAACCTAACCTAACCCTAACGGACACACAGCCTATGCGAACGGACACACAGCCTATGCGAACGGACACACAGACTATGCGAACGGACACACAGACTATGCGAACGGACACACAGACTATGCGAACGGACACACAGACATTGCGAACGGACACACAGACTATGCGAACGGACACACAGATTTAGCGAACGGACACACAGACTATGCGAACGGACACACAGGCTAAACGAACGGACACACAGGCTAATCGAACGGACACACAGACTATGCGAACGGACACACAGACTAAACGAACGGACACACATACTATGCGAACGAACACACAGACATTGCGAACGGACACACAGACTTAGCGAACGGACACACAGGCTAAACGAACGGACACACAGACTATGCGAAACGACACACAGACTTTGCGAACGGACACACAGCCTATGCGCACGGACACACAGCCTATGCGAACGGACACACAGCCTATGCGAACGGACACACAGCCTATGCGAACGGACACACAGACATTGCGAACGGACACACAGACTATGCGAACGGACACACAGACTATGCGAACGGACACACAGACTATGCGAACGGACACACAGACTATGCGAACGAAAACATAGACTATGCGAACCGACACACAGACTTTGCGAACGGACACAGAGACTTTGCGAACGGACACACAGACTATGCGAACGGACACACAGACTTTGCGAACGGACACACAGACTATGCGAACGGACACACAGACTATGCGAACGGACACACAGCCTATGCGAATGGACACACAGACATTGCGAACGGACACACAGCCTATGCGAACGGACACACAGACTATGCGAACGGACACACAGCCTATGCGAACGGACACACACACTTTGCGAACGGACACACAGCCTATGCGAACGGATACACAGACTTTGCGAACGGACACACAGAACGGACAAACTGACTATGCGAACGGACACACAGACATTGCGAACGGACACACAGACTTTGCGAACGGAAACACAGTCATTGCGAACGCACACACAGACTTAGCGAACGGACACACAGAACGGACAAACTGACTATGCGAACGGACACACAGACATTGCGAACGGACACACAGACATTGCGAACGGACACACAGACTATGCGAACGGACACACAGACTATGCGAACGGACACACAGCCTATGCGAACGGACACACAGACTATGCGAACGGACACACAGACTATGCGAACGGACACACAGACTATGCGAACGGACACACAGACTATGCGAACGAACACACAGACTATGCGAACCGACACACAGACTTTGCGAACGGACACAGAGACTTTGCGAACGGACACACAGACTATGCGAACGGACACAGAGACTTTGCGAACGGACACACAGACTATGCGAACGGACACACAGACTTTGCGAACGGACACACAGACTTTGCGAACGGACACACAGACTATGCGAACGGACACACAGACTATGCGAACGGACACACAGCCTATGCGAACGGACACACAGACATTGCGAACGGACACACAGCCTATGCGAACGAACACACAGCCTATGCGAACGGACACACAGCCTATGCGAACGGACACACACACTTTGCGAACGGACACACAGACTATGCGAACGGACACACAGACTATGCGAACGGACACACAGACTATGCGAACGGACACACAGCCTATGCGAACGGATACACAGACTTTGCGAACGGACACACAGAAAGGACAAACTGACTATGCGAACGGACACACAGACATTGCGAACGGACACACAGACTTTGCGAACGGAAACACAGTCATTGCGAACGCACACACAGACTTAGCGAACGGACACACGGGCTAAACAAACGGACACACTGACTTACGACCTTGAACTTCATTCGGCGCCTCTCGTGGCCTCTGCTTCTTAAACATTTGTATCAGGGACGAACGACACTTTCGTTTACTCACATATATATAGTGTGGAACATAGGTATTAGGGACGACACCGAAGTACGGGAATACTTTTGAAACACAAAATATTCCACTCCAAAAGTCTATTGCCGTAGTTTATATAAATAAAATAACAATAATAAAGGATTGTTTATAAACTAACTTTTAAATGATACCGTAGTTGAATATTTAATACAAAAAAACGAATCACATTGCTTGCGCCTACCGCAAGAACTGACAAAATGCCGGACGTTATCGACCACACAGAACTTTGCAAACGGACACACAGGCTATGCGAACTGACACACAGACATTGCGAACGGACACACAGACTTAGCGAACGGACACACAGACTATGCGAACGGACACACAGGCTTAACGAACGGACACACAGACATTGCGAACGGACACACAGACTATGCGAACGGACACACAGGCTAAACGAACGGACACACAGGCTATGCGAACGGACACACACACTTTGCGAACGGACACACAGACTATGCGAACGGACACACAGACTATGCGAACGGGCACACAGACTATGCGAACGGACACACAGGTTAAACGAACGGACACACAGGCTAAACGAACGGACACACAGGCTATGCGAACGGACACACAGGCTATGCGAACGGACACAGATTTTGTGAACGGACACACAGATTTTGTGAACGGACACACAGACTATGCGAACGGACTTACAGACATTGCGAACGGACACACAGACTTTGCGAACGGACTTACAGACATTGCGAACGGACACACAGACTTTGCGAACGGACACACAGACTTTGCGAACGGACACACAGACAATGCGAACGGACACACAGACAATGCGAACGGACACACACACTTTGCGAACGGACACACAGACTATGCGAACGGACACACAGACTATGCGAACGGGCACACAGACTATGCGAACGGACACACAGGTTAAACGAACGGACACACAGGCTAAACGAACGGACACACAGGCTATGCGAACGGACACACAGGCTATGCGAACGGACACAGATTTTGTGAACGGACACACAGATTTTGTGAACGGACACACAGACTATGCGAACGGACTTACAGACATTGCGAACGGACACACAGACTTTGCGAACGGACACACAGACTTTGCGAACGGACACACAGACAATGCGAACGGACACACAGACAATGCGAACGGACACACAGACATTGCGAACGGACACACAGACTTAGCGAACGGACACACAGACATTGCGAACGGACATACAGACTTAGCGAACGGACACACAGGCTAAACAAACGGACACACTGACTTACGACATTGAACGTCATTCGGCGCCTCTCGTGGCCTCTGCTTCTTAAACATTTGTATCAGGGACGAACGACACCTTCGTTTACGCACATATATATAGTGTGGAACATAGGTATTAGGGACGACACCGAAGTACGGGAATACTTTTGAAACACAAAATATTCCACTCCAAAAGTCTATTGCCGTAGTTTATATAAATAAAATAACAATAATAAAGCATTGTTTATAAACTAACTTTTAAATGATACCGTAGTTGAATATTTAATACAAAAAACGAATCACATTGCCGCAAGAACTGACACAATGCCGGACGTTATCGACCAGACAGAACTTTGCAAACGGACAGACAGGCTATGCGAACGGACACACAGACTATGCGAACGGACACACAGATTTTGTGAACGGACACACAGACTATGCGAACGGACACACAGACATTGCGAACGGAAACACAGACTTAGCGAACGGACACACAGGTTAAACGAACGGACACACAGACTATGCGAACGGGCACACAGACTATGCGAACGGACACACAGATTTTGTGAACGGACACACAGACTATGCGAACGGACACACAGACATTGCGAACGGACACACAGACATAGCGAACGGACACACAGGCTAAACGAACGGACACACAGACTATGCGAACGGACACACAGGCTAAACGAACGGACACACAGACATTGCGAACGGACACACAGACTTTGCGAACGGACACACAGACTTAGCGAACGGACACACAGGCTAAACGAACGGACACACAGACTATGCGAACGGACACACAGGCTAAACGAACGGACACACAGGCTATGCGAACGGACACACAGACAATGCGAACGGACAAACAGACTTTGCGAACGGACACACAGACATTGCGAACGGACACACAGACTTAGCGAACGGACACACAGGCTAAACAAACGGACACACTGACTTACGACATTGAACGTCATTCGGCGCCTCTCGTGGCCTCTGCTTCTTAAACATTTGTATCAGGGACGAACGACACCTTCGTTTACGCACATATATATAGTGTGGAACATAGGTATTAGGGACGACACCGAAGTACGGGAATACTTTTGAAACACAAAATATTCCACTCCAAAAGTCTATTGCCGTAGTTTATATAAATAAAATAACAATAATAAAGCATTGTTTATAAACTAACTTTTAAATGATACCGTAGTTGAATATTTAATACAAAAAACGAATCACATTGCCGCAAGAACTGACACAATGCCGGACGTTATCGACCAGACAGAACTTTGCAAACGGACAGACAGGCTATGCGAACGGACACACAGACTATGCGAACGGACACACAGATTTTGTGAACGGACACACAGACTATGCGAACGGACACACAGACATTGCGAACGGAAACACAGACTTAGCGAACGGACACACAGGTTAAACGAACGGACACACAGACTATGCGAACGGGCACACAGACTATGCGAACGGACACACAGATTTTGTGAACGGACACACAGACTATGCGAACGGACACACAGACATTGCGAACGGACACACAGACATAGCGAACGGACACACAGGCTAAACGAACGGACACACAGACTATGCGAACGGACACACAGGCTAAACGAACGGACACACAGACATTGCGAACGGACACACAGACTTTGCGAACGGACACACAGACTTAGCGAACGGACACACAGGCTAAACGAACGGACACACAGACTATGCGAACGGACACACAGGCTAAACGAACGGACACACAGGCTATGCGAACGGACACACAGACAATGCGAACGGACAAACAGACTTTGCGAACGGACACACAGACATTGCGAACGGACACACAGACTTAGCGAACGGACACACAGGCTAAACAAACGGACACACTGACTTACGACATTGAACGTCATTCGGCGCCTCTCGTGGCCTCTGCTTCTTAAACATTTGTATCAGGGACGAACGACAC
Source organism: Phalangium opilio (assembly GCF_054372755.1). Lineage (NCBI taxonomy): Eukaryota > Metazoa > Arthropoda > Arachnida > Opiliones > Phalangiidae > Phalangium > Phalangium opilio. The sequence continues at coordinate 12,681 of NW_028324227.1, forward strand.
CTTCGTTTACGCACATATATATAGTGTGGAACATAGGTATTAGGGACGACACCGAAGTACGGGAATACTTTTGAAACACAAAATATTCCACTCCAAAAGTCTATTGCCGTAGTTTATATAAATAAAATAACAATAATAAAGCATTGTTTATAAACTAACTTTTAAATGATACCGTAGTTGAATATTTAATACAAAAAAACGAATCAAATTCTTGCGCCTACCGCAAGAACTGACAAAATGCCGGACGTTAGCATTAGTAATTGAGGCTTGGTGGACTCGGTACCATACGCACCAAACGAACCGCAGCGTCGTTCGTCCGGCCGAAACCAACAACGCATGCGCTACCATAAGGTTGCATACTTTCCCCTGTCACCTCCAACTCTTGCCGGCGTTCGTCTTCGAAGGTTGCATCACCGGATGGATGTTCACCTAACAGTCCGCAGCATCGTTCGTCCGGCCGAAACCAACGACACACGCAGACACATCAGACAAGACTCCTCCAATGAGCACCCTCGTAAAATGTTATGCGCTTCGTTCGTCTTTCAGTGTTCACCACGCTCTGCTTCTTCGAACTCGCTTCATTTCATTTCAGAGTTCACCACGCTCTGCTTCTTCGAACTCGCTTCATTTCATTTCAGAGTTGGGCGGACTCTGTTTCAACTCCCGCCGGCATTCGTCTTTGAGGCTTGCTGGACTAGGTACCATACGCACCAAACGCACCGCAACGTCGTTCGTCCGGCCGAAACCAACAACGCATGCGCTACCATAATGTTGCGTACTTTCCCTTGTCACCTCCAACTCTTGCCGGCGTTCGTCTTCGAAGGTTGCATCACCGGATGGATTTCCACCTAACGGTCCGCAGCATCGTTCGTCCGGCCGAAACCAACGATACAAGCAGACACATCAGACAAGACTCCTCCAATGAGCAACCTCGTAAAATGTTATGCGCTTCGTTCGTCTTTCAGAGTTCACCACGCTCTGCTTCTTCGAACTCGCTTCATTTCATTTCAGAGTTCACCACGCTCTGCTTCTTCGAACTCACTTCATTTCATTTCAGAGTTCACCACGCTCTGCTTCTTCGAACTCGCTTCATTTCATTTCAGAGTTGGGCGGACTCTGTTTCAACTCCCGCCGGCATTCGTCTTTGAGGCTTGCTGGACTAGGTACCATACGCACCAAACGCACCGCAACGCACCGCAACGTCGTTCGTCCGGCCGAAACCAACAACGCATGCGCTACCATAATGTTGCGTACTTTCCCTTGTCACCTCCAACTCTTGCCGGCGTTCGTCTTCGAAGGTTGCATCACCGGATGGATGTTCACCTAACGGTCCGCAGTATCGTTCGTCCGGCCGAAACCAACGACACACGCAGACACATCAGACAAGACTCCTCCAATGAGCACCCTCGTAAAATGTTATGCTCTTCGTTCGTCTTTCAGAGTTCACCACGCTCTGCTTCTTCGAACTCGCTTCATTTCATTTCAGAGTTCACCACGGTCTGCTTCTTCGAACTCGCTTCATTTCATTTCAGAGTTCACCACGGTCTGCTTCTTCGAACTCGCTTCATTTCATTTCAGAGTTCACCACGCTCTGCTTCTTCGAACTCGCTTCATTTCATTTCAGAGTTCACCACGCTCTGCTTCTTCGAACTCGCTTCATTTCATTTCAGAGTTGGGCGGACTCTGTTTCAACTCCCGCCGGCATTCGTCTTTGAGGCTTGCTGGACTAGGTACCATACGCACCAAACGCACCGCAACGTCGTTCGTCCGGCCGAAACCAACAACGCATGCGCTACCATAATGTTGCGTACTTTCCCTTGAAACCTCCAACTCTTGCCGGCGTTCGTCTTCGAAGGTTGCATCACCGGATGGATGTTCACCTAACGGTCCGCAGTATCGTTCGTCCGGCCGAAACCAACGACACACGCAGACACATCAGACAAGACTCCTCCAATGAGCACCCTCGTAAAATGTTATGCTCTTCGTTCGTCTTTCAGAGTTCACCACGCTCTGCTTCTTCGAACTCGCTTCATTTCATTTCAGAGTTCACCACGCTCTGCTTCTTCGAACTCGCTTCATTTCATTTCAGAGTTCACCACGCTCTGCTTCTTCGAACTCGCTTCATTTCATTTCAGAGTTTACCACGCTCTGCTTCTTCGAACTCGCTTCATTTCATTTCAGAGTTGGGCGGACTCTGTTTCAACTCCCGCCGGCATTCGTCTTTGAGGCTTGCTGGACTAGGTACCATACGCACCAAACGCACCGCAACGTCGTTCGTCCGGCCGAAACCAACAACGCATGCGCTACCATAATGTTGCGTACTTTCCCTTGTCACCTCCAACTCTTGCCGGCGTTCGTCTTCGAAGGTTGCATCACCGGATGGATGTCCACCTAACGGTCCGCAGCATCGTTCGTCCGGCCGAAACCAACGATACAAGCAGACACATCAGACAAGACTCCTCCAATGAGCACCCTCGTAAAATGTTATGCGCTTCGTTCGTCTTTCAGAGTTCACCACGCTCTGCTTCTTCGAACTCGCTTCATTTCATTTCAGAGTTCACCACGCTCTGCTTCTTCGAACTCGCTTCATTTCATTTCAGAGTTCACCACGCTCTGCTTCTTCGAACTCGCTTCATTTCATTTCAGAGTTCACCACGCTCTGCTTCTTCGAACTCGCTTCATTTCATTTCAGAGTTCACCACGCTCTGCTTCTTCGAACTCGCCTCATTTCATTGCAGAGTTCACCACGCTCTGCTTCTTCGAACTCGCCTCATTTCATTTCAGAGTTCACCACGCTCTGCTTCTTCGAACTCGCTTCATTTCATTTCAGAGTTGGGCGGACTCTGTTTCAACTCCCGCCGCCATTCGTCTTTGAGGCTTGCTGGACTAGGTACCATACGCACCAAACGCACCGCAACGTCGTTCGTCCGGCCGAAACCAACAACGCATGCGCTACCATAATGTTGCGTACTTTCCCTTGAAACCTCCAACTCTTGCCGGCGTTCGTCTTCGAAGGTTGCATCACCGGATGGATGTTCACCTAACGGTCCGCAGTATCGTTCGTCCGGCCGAAACCAACGACACACGCAGACACATCAGACAAGACTCCTCCAATGAGCACCCTCGTAAAATGTTATGCTCTTCGTTCGTCTTTCAGAGTTCACCACGCTCTGCTTCTTCGAACTCGCTTCATTTCATTTCAGAGTTCACCACGCTCTGCTTCTTCGAACTCGCTTCATTTCATTTCAGAGTTCACCACGCTCTGCTTCTTCGAACTCGCTTCATTTCATTTCAGAGTTTACCACGCTCTGCTTCTTCGAACTCGCTTCATTTCATTTCAGAGTTGGGCGGACTCTGTTTCAACTCCCGCCGGCATTCGTCTTTGAGGCTTGCTGGACTAGGTACCATACGCACCAAACGCACCGCAACGTCGTTCGTCCGGCCGAAACCAACAACGCATGCGCTACCATAATGTTGCGTACTTTCCCTTGTCACCTCCAACTCTTGCCGGCGTTCGTCTTCGAAGGTTGCATCACCGGATGGATGTCCACCTAACGGTCCGCAGCATCGTTCGTCCGGCCGAAACCAACGATACAAGCAGACACATCAGACAAGACTCCTCCAATGAGCACCCTCGTAAAATGTTATGCGCTTCGTTCGTCTTTCAGAGTTCACCACGCTCTGCTTCTTCGAACTCGCTTCATTTCATTTCAGAGTTCACCACGCTCTGCTTCTTCGAACTCGCTTCATTTCATTTCAGAGTTCACCACGCTCTGCTTCTTCGAACTCGCTTCATTTCATTTCAGAGTTCACCACGCTCTGCTTCTTCGAACTCGCTTCATTTCATTTCAGAGTTCACCACGCTCTGCTTCTTCGAACTCGCCTCATTTCATTGCAGAGTTCACCACGCTCTGCTTCTTCGAACTCGCCTCATTTCATTTCAGAGTTCACCACGCTCTGCTTCTTCGAACTCGCTTCATTTCATTTCAGAGTTGGGCGGACTCTGTTTCAACTCCCGCCGCCATTCGTCTTTGAGGCTTGCTGGACTAGGTACCATACGCACCAAACGCACCGCAGCGTCGTTCGTCCGGCCGAAACCAACAACGCATACGTTACCATAAGGTTGCATACTTTCCCCTGTCACCTCCAACTCTTGCCGGCGTTCGTCTTCGAAGGTTGCATCACCGGATGGATGTTCACCTAACAGTCCGCAGCATCGTTCGTCCGGCCGAAACCAACGACACACGCAGACACATCAGACAAGACTCCTCCAATGAGCACCTTCGTAACCTTGGTCTGTGTTTCAATTCTCACTCACGCCGGCATTCGTCTTTGAGGCTTGCTGGACTAGGTACCATACGCACCAAACGCACCGCAACGTCGTTCGTCCGTCCGAAACCAACGACGTGTGCGCTACCATAAGGTTGCATACTTTCCCCTGTCACCTCCAACTCTTGCCGGCGTTCGTATTCAAAGGTTGCAACACCGGATGGATGTCCACCTAACGGTTCGCAGCATCGTTCGTCCGGCCGAAACCAACGATACAAGCAGACACATCAGACAAGACTCCTCCAATGAGCACCTTCGTAACCTTGGTCTGTGTTTCAATTCTCACTCACGCCGGCATTCGTCTTTGAGGCTTGCTGGACTAGGTACCATACGCACCAAACGCACCGCAACGTCGTTCGTCCGTCCGAAACCAACGACGTGTGCGCTACCATAAGGTTGCATACTTTCCCCTGTCACCTCCAACTCTTGCCGGCGTTCGTATTCGAAGGTTTATTACCGCCTACTCGACGCCGTTTTTAACGCGACAAAGCCAGCCAGGGACTCGCGAAGGGACCCTCGCCAAAGGATATCCAAACTTCGGTCTGTACACCCGTTAATCACTCGTCGACGCCGTTCGAAGACCTTGAACTCCATTCGGCGCCGCTCGTGGCGTGAAGACACTGCTGTGTCGTGTCAAAAATGAACTAGTCGATAGGCTACGCCTTCTTCTTTGTTACAAGCATATGAATAATCAATCAGATATGTGTTTAAGAAACAATACCTGATTGAATGGGGATATGCAACTGAGTTTTACATCAGAATTGCACTGTTTCTTAGACTTGCTTCACTGTAGCAAGCTCTCACCTACCGCCCCCATATATAGTGTGGAACATAGGTATTAGGGAGCGCAACCAACTACGGGAATATGTTTTAGAACTTAGTTTTATTTTGGAAGGGTTTAAATTTTCAAAGTTCAAAACCGTATTGCCGTAGTTTTGAACATTGAAAAAACTTCCAATATTATTTAAGAATGAAAATCCTTCTAAGATTTTTCTGTTCCCGTAGTTTAATAATAAATAAAAAAGTGGGAATCCGTGGAAATCGAGATGATTGAAACTTCCACACGAAGTAACAAACTCTCAGACGCAAGAGCTACAAAAATGGTCCCTTCTTTAAAAGGAAACCTTACGCTCTCCACTCATAACGTGCTACTACCACTAAGATCACTCGATAAACTAGTTTCAAGACGATAATGGGTGGCTTGCGTAACTTTCTAGTAACCCGCCCATAGCGTCCTCCGCAAAGCAACCAGGGCGCGCTTTCGAAAGATTCGAGACGCGTCGCCGAACGTTGTTTTAAAAACAACTATTGCAAAACCGACCACGTCGAACGAATTCGATCGAAATCGATTCTTTGCAAAGGAATGTTCCTAACGCACGCTCCCAGTTACGCAACCGAAAAGTTCTTAGAAAAGAACCACGGTTGCGAAAGGATCGAGACGCTTCGGCAACGGTATGACACGAATCGAATGTCTAACCGCAACTCTACTCAATCGCGCTAGCGCGAAGGTTTCGGCGAGTTGACAAACGAAACGAAATAGCAACTTAAACCGATCTCGATTCCCGAAAGATATACCTTCGCGAGGCGAGAAAAACGGTCACCATAGAACCGACTAATAGTCTTCGAATTAACGAGTACGAATAGCGGTCGCAGAGTCAATCAGATATGTGTGTAAGAAGAAATACCTGATTGAATGGGGGTTTGCAACTGAGTTTTATATCAAAGTTGCACTGTATCTTAAACATGCTTTACTGCCCCCATATGTACTGTGGAACATGGGTATTAGGGAGCGCAACCAACTACGGGAATATATTTTACAACATAGTTTAATTTTGAAATGATTGAAATTTTCTGTCCTAAAACATATTTCCGTAGTTTCGGACTTAGAAAAATTAAACCATTCCAAAATAAATAAAACTATGTTCAACAACGAATACCCGTAGATATAGACATTGAAAAACATTTCGCTAATGAATATATTTCTAAGTTTTATTCCCGTAGTTCGACCATAAATAAAAAAGTGGGAATCGAGATGCTTGAAACTTCCACACGCAGCATCGTTCGTCCGGCCGAAACCAACGTTACACGCAGTCACATCAGACTAGACAATAGGTTGCGCCTTCCTCTTTGTTACAAGCATATGAATAATCAATCAGATATGTGTGTAAGAACGAATACCTGATTGAATGGGGGTTTCCAACTGAGTTTTATACCAAAGTTGCACTGTTTCTTAAACTTGCTTTACTGTAGCACACTCTCACCTACTGCCCCATATGTAGTGTGGAACATAGGTATTAGGGAGCTCACTCAACTACGGGAATATGTTTTAGAACATAGTTTTATTTTGTAATGGTTAAAATTTTCGAAGTCCGAAACTACGGTAATATGTTTTTCAATGTCTTTATCTATGGAAATTTGTTGTTGAACATAGAAAATTTCAATCATTCCAAAATTAAACTTAGTTTTAATTTTGGAATGGTTTAAATTTTCTATGTTCTAAGACATATTCTCGTAGTTGGGTGAGCTCCCTAATACCATAGAAAATTTAAACCATTACAAAATAAAACTAAGTCCGAAAACATATTACCGTAGTTTCGGACTTAGAAAATTTAAACCATTACAAAATAAAACTAAGTCCCAAACTACGGTAATATGTTTTCGGACTTAGTTTTATTTTGTAATGGTTTAAATTTTCTAAGTCCGAAACTACGGTAATATGTTTTCGGACTTAGAAAATTTACACCATTACAAAATAAACATATTCCCGTAGTTGAGTGAGCTCCCTTATACCTATGTTCCACACTACATATGGGGACTGTAGGCGAAAGCTTCCTACAGTAAAGCAAGTTTAAGAAGCAGTGCAATTCTGATGTAAAACTCAGTTGCATAAATCCCCATTCAATCAGGTATTTCTTCTTACACACATATCTGATTGATTATTCATATGCTTGTAACAAAGAGGAAGGCGCAGCCTATCGACTAGTTCATTTTTGACACGTCAGAGCAGTGTCTTCACGCCACGAGCGGCGCCGAAAGAAGTTCAAGGACTTCGAAAGGCGTCGACGAGTGATTAACGGGTGTACAGACCGAAGTTCGGATATCCTTTGGCGAGGGGTCCCTTCGCGAGTCCCTGGCTGGCTTTGTCGTGTTATAAATGGCGTCGAGTGGGTGGTAATAAACCTTCCAAGACAAACGCCGGCAAGAGTTGGAGGTGACAGTGGGAAGTATGCAACCTTATGGTAGCGCACGCGTCGTTGGTTTCGTCCGGACAAACGACGCTGCGGTGCGTTTGGTGCGTATGGTACCGAGTCCAGCAAGCCTCAAAGACGAATGCCGGCGGGAGTTAGAAGTGAAACACAGACCAAGATGTTCCGTATTACGAAGGTGCTCATTGGAGGAGTCTTGTCTGATGTGTCTGCCTGTATCGTTGGTTTCGTCCGGACGAACGATGCTGCGGACCGTTAGACGAACATCCATCCGGTGATGCAACCTTCTAATACGAACGCCAGCAAGAGTTGGAGGCGACAGTGGCTAAATCTCGGCAGACCAGAATGCACGAGTGTGGAATCTTTCGTGTCTGAGCGTATGGAAGATAGAGGGCTCGAGCCGCGGATATTTCCCCCGCGGCAGCACGATCGGTTCCATCTCTGGGAGTTTACCCGCTGCGCGGTAAATTCCCGGCAATGTCCGTATAACCTCTATCATAGGGCGTCACCAAGCGTCCGACTTTCTTAGCGGAAAGTGCTTTATTTCAAGGGTTTTATTTTACGACTCTAAACGATGAATTACCTCTGTACGTGGGTCGATGGCATCTCTCGCGTGAGTAGCAACACGCGTTGAGATTGTATTTCGAACGCACACGCGATCTCGGGTCACATCCGAGGTTTCGCCTGTCTGAGTGTCGCATTACTGACCCCTGCGACCGCTATTCGTACTCGTTAATTCGAAGACGATTAGTCGGTTCTATGGTGACCGTTTTTCTCGCCTCGCGAAGGTATATCTTTCGGGAATCGAGATCGGTTTAAGTTGCGTTTTCGTTTCGTTTGTCGACTTGCCGAAACCTTCGCGCTAGCGCGATTGAGTAGAGGTAAGGTTAGACATTCGATTCGTGCCATTTCGTTGCCTAAGCGTCTCGATCCTTTCGCAACCGTGGTTCTTTTCTAAGAACATTTCGGTTGCGTAACTTGAAGCGTGCGCTAGCAACATTCCTTTGCAAAGAATCGACTTCGATCGAACTCGTTCGACTTGGTCGGTTTTGCAACAGTTGTTTTTAAAACAACGTTCGGCGACGCGTCTCGAATCTTTCGAAAGCGCGCCCTAGTGTCTTTCCGAAAGACGCTAAGGGCGGGTTACTAGAAAGTTACGCAAGCCACCCATTATCGTAAACTGTCGACCTCAGATCAGACGAGATAACCCGCTGAAACTATTTATAGAAAAGCGGAGGAAGAGAAATCAACCGAGATTCCCTTAGTAGCGGCGAGCGAACAGGGAGAAGCCCAGCACCCAAGCGCCCGTCCCAATGGGGTGGGAGTGCTATTTGGTGTTTAGGAGTAGCGCGACCGAAGGGAACCCTAAGCGTAACTCTCCTTAAAAGGGGTTGCCGCGCTTTTGGTCTCACGCGGAAGCAAATCTCCTTCGAGTCGGGTTGGTGCAACCCTAAGTGGGTGGTAAATACCATCTAAGGCTAAATACGCCCACGAATCCCACAGAGAACAAGTACCGAGAGGGAAAGTTGAAGAGTGTGAAAAATCGTTTAGAGGTAAATGGGTGGGCCCTCGAAGGTGATCGGCGGAGGAATGGACGTTTGGCGCTCATTCTTCTGTCCGAACTACACTGCGACTGGTCTGGCCACTGAATGGCGTCCGGCTTCGAAAGCGGGCGTCGGAAGGTGGCCGGTTGTTTCTCCCTCGCGGAGGTTCGACCGGTGTTTTAGCGAGCTCCTTTGACGAGTGAGCGTTCGTCAGACCAGGACTTTCTTTTAGCCCTGAGCGGGTTACGCCGAACACTCCCTCAAACGGGAACGACGCGGCGGAACAGGCGTCGTCGTCAGGTTCGTCGTTTCACCCTTGCGTGAGCGACTGCCGGCGATATCCGCTGGTTTCCGTTCGCACTCGTCGATGTTCAGCTGTAAAGCAGTGAGTAGGCTGGTAACCCACCCAACACGTCTTGACTTGATCACTAAGATACAAGAGATCTTAGTGGTGATGCTAAGGTGTCGAGCATTCAGAAGGTTGTTAATACGCCCGACCTAACCTGAAACAAGAGCTAGGTTACCGAGTGATCTTAGTGGTAGTAGTAAATTTTGAGGGTGGACCGTAGGTGTCTAAGGTTTCCACTTGAAGAGTTGGTGGTAGAAGGAAATAAATTTAACGCTCTCGCGTCTGAGGGTTTGATACTTCGTGTGGAAGTTTCAAGCATCTCGATTCCCACTTTTTTTTATTTATAGTCAAACTACGGTAATGAAACTTAGAAATTCATTCACTACTAGTAGCGAAATGTTTTTCAATGTCTTTATCTATGGGAATTCGTTGTTGAACATAGAAAATTTAAGTTTAATTTTGGAATGATTGAAATTTTCCGAAACTTTAACCATTACAAAATAAAACTATGTTCTAAAACATATTCCCGTAGTTGAGTGACCTCCCTAATACCTATGTTCCACACTACATAGCGAAATGTTTTTCAATGTCTTTATCTATGGGAATTTGTTGTTGAACATAGAAAATTTCAATCATTCCAAAATTAAACTTAGTTTTAAATTTTGGAATGATTTAAATTTTCTATGTTCTAAGACATATTCCCGTAGTTGGGTGAGCTCCCTAATACCATAGAAAATTTAAACCATTACAAAATAAAACTAAGTCCGAAAACATATTACCGTAGTTTCGGACTTAGAAAATTTAAACCATTACAAAATAAAACTAAGTCCGAAACTACGGTAATATGTTTTCGGACTTAGTTTTATTTTGTAATGGTGTAAATTTTCTATGTTCTAAAACATATTCCCGTAGTTGAGTGAGCTCCCTTATACCTATGTTCCACACTACATATGGGGACTGTAGGCGAAAGCTTCCTACAGTAAAGCAAGTTTAAGAAGCAGTGCAATTCTGATGTAAAACTCAGTTGCATAAATCCCCATTCAATCAGGTATTTGTTCTTACACACATATCTGATTGATTATTCATATGCTTGTAACAAAGAGGAAGGCGTAGCCTATCGACTAGTTCATTTTTGACACGACAGAGCAGTGTCTTCGCGCCACGAGTGGCGCCGAAAGAAGTTCAAGGACTTCGAACGGCGTCGACGAGTGATTAACGGGTGTACAGACCGAAGTTCGGATATCCCTCGTGGGGGTCCCTTCGCGAGTCCCTGGCTGGTTCTGTCGCGTTATAAATGGCGTCGAGTGGGTGGTAATAAACCTTCGAAGACAAACGCCGGCAAGAGTTGGAGGTGACAGTGGGAAGTATGCAACCTTATGGTAGCGCACGCGTCGTTGGTTTCGTCCGGACGAACGACGCTGCGGTGCGTTTGGTGCGTATGGTACCGAGTCCAGCAAGCCTCAAAGACGAATGCCGGCGGGAGTTAGAAGTGAAACACAGACCAAGATGTTCCGTATTTCGAAGGTGCTCATTGGAGGAGTCTTGCCTGATGTGTCTGCGTGTATGGTTCGTTTCGGCCGGACGAACGATGCTGCGGACTGTTAGGTGAAAATCAATCCGGTGTAGCAATCTTCGAACACGAACGCCGTCAAGAGTTGGAGCTGAGAGTGGCAACTCTTGTTACCATGGCTGGTGGTAATAAATCTCGGCAGACCAGGCTGCTCGAGTGTGGAATCTTTCGTGTCTGAGCGTATGGAAGATAGAGGGCTCGGGCCGCGGATATTTCCGCCGCGGCAGCACGATCGGTTCCATCTCTGGGAGTTTAACCGCTGCGCGGTAAATTCCCGGCAATGTCCGTATAACCTCTATCATAGGGCGTCACCAAGCGTCCGACTTTCTTAGCGGAAAGTGCTTTATTTCAAGGGTTTTATTTTACGACTCTAAACATATTAAACGACTCTGTTCGTGGGTCGATTAAAAATCGTTTAGAGGTAAATGGGTGGGCCCTCGAAGGTGATCGGCGGAGGAATGGACGTTTGGCGCTCATTCTTCTGTCCGAACTACACTGCGACTGGTCTGGCCACTGAATAGCGTCCGGCTTCGATAGCGGGCGTCGGAAGGTGGCCGGTTGTTTCTCCCTCGCGGAGGTTCGACCGGTGTTTTAGCGAGCTTCTTTGTCGAGTGAGCGTTCGTCAGACCAGGACTTTCTTTTAGCCCTGAGCGGGTTACGCCGAACACTCCCTCAAACGGGAACGACGCGGCGGAACAGGCGTCGTCGTCAGGTTCGTCGTTTCACCCTTGCGTGAGCGACTGCCGGCGATATCCGCTGGTTTCCGTTCGCACTCGTCGATGTTCAGCTGTAAAGCAGTGAGTAGGCTGGTAACCCACCCAACACGTCTTGACTTGATCACTAAGATACAAGAGATCTTAGTGGTGATGCTAAGGTGTCGAGCATTCAGAAGGTTGTTAATACGCCCGACCTATCTTGAAACAAGAGCTAGGTTACCGAGTGATCTTAGTGGTAGTAGTAAATTTTGAGGGTGGACCGTAGGTGTCTAAGGTTTCCACTTGAAGAGTTGGTGAAAAATAAATTTAACGCTCTCGCGTCTGAGGGTTTGATACTTCGTGCGGAAGTTTCAAGCATCTCGATTCCCACTTTTTTTTATTTATAGTCAAACTACGGTAATGAAACTTAGAAATTCATTCACTACTAGTAGCGAAATGTTTTTCAATGTCTTTATCTATGGGAATTCGTTGTTGAACATAGAAAATTTAAGTTTAATTTTGGAATGATTGAAATTTTCTAAGTCCGAAACTTTAACCATTACAAAATAAAACTATGTTCTAAAACATATTCCCGTAGTTGAGTGACCTCCCTAATACCTATGTTCCACACTACATAGCGAAATGTTTTTCAATGTCTTTATCTATGGGAATTTGTTGTTGAACATAGAAAATTTCAATCATTCCAAAATTAAACTTAGTTTTAATTTTGGAATGATTTAAATTTTCTATGTTCTAAGACATATTCCCATAGTTGGGTGAGCTCCCTAATACCATAGAAAATTTAAACCATTACAAAATAAAACTAAGTCCGAAAACATATTACCGTAGTTTCGGACTTAGAAAATTTAAACCATTACAAAATAAAACTAAGTCCGAAACTACGGTAATATGTTTTCGGACTTAAGTTTTATTTTGTAAAATTTAAACCATTACAAAATAAAACTAAGTCCGAAACTACGGTAATATGTTTTCGGACTTAAGTTTTATTTTGTAATGGTGTAAATTTTCTATGTTCTAAAACATATTCCCGTAGTTGAGTGAGCTCCCTTATACCTATGTTCCACACTACATATGGGGACTGTAGGCGAAAGCTTCCTACAGTAAAGCAAGTTTAAGAAGCAGTGCAATTCTGATGTAAAACTCAGTTGCATAAATCCCCATTCAATCAGGTATTTGTTCTTACACACATATCTGATTGATTATTCATATGCTTGTAACAAAGAGGAAGGCGTAGCCTATCGACTAGTTCATTTTTGACACGACAGAGCAGTGTCTTCACGCCACGAGCGGCGCCGAAAGAAGTTCAAGGACTTCGAACGGCGTCGACGAGTGATTAACGGGTGTACAGACCGAAGTTCGGATATCCCTCGTGGGGGTCCCTTCGCGAGTCCCTGGCTGGTTCTGTCGCGTTATAAATGGCGTCGAGTGGGTGGTAATAAACCTTCGAAGACAAACGCCGGCAAGAGTTGGAGGTGACAGTGGGAAGTATGCAACCTTATGGTAGCGCACGCGTCGTTGGTTTCGTCCGGACGAACGACGCTGCGGTGCGTTTGGTGCGTATGGTACCGAGTCAAGCAAGCCTCAAAGACGAATGCCGGCGGGAGTTAGAAGTGAAACACAGACCAAGATGTTCCGTATTTCGAAGGTGCTCATTGGAGGAGTCTTGCCTGATGTGTCTGCGTGTATGGTTCGTTTCGGCCGGACGAACGATGCTGCGGACTGTTAGGTGAAAATCAATCCTGTGTAGCAATCTTCGAACACGAACGCCGTCAAGAGTTGGAGCTGAGAGTGGCAACTCTTGTTACCATGGCTGGTGGTAATAAATCTCGGCAGCCCAGGCTGCTCGAGTGTGGAATCTTTCGTGTCTGAGCGTATGGAAGATAGAGGGCTCGGGCCGCGGATATTTCCGCCGCGGCAGCACGATCGGTTCCATCTCTGGGAGTTTAACCGCTGCGCGGTAAATTCCCGGCAATGTCCGTATAACCTCTATCATAGGGCGTCACCAAGCGTCCGACTTTCTTAGCGGAAAGTGCTTTATTTCAAGGGTTTTATTTTACGACTCTAAACGTATTAAACGACTCTGTTCGTGGGTCGATTAAAAATCGTTTAGAGGTAAATGGGTGGGCCCTCGAAGGTGATCGGCGGAGGAATGGACGTTTGGCGCTCATTCTTCTGTCCGAACTACACTGCGACTGGTCTGGCCACTGAATGGCGTCCGGCTTCGAAAGCGGGCGTCGGAAGGTGGCCGGTTGTTTCTCCCTCGCGGAGGTTCGACCGGTGTTTTAGCGAGCTCCTTTGACGAGTGAGCGTTCGTCAGACCAGGACTTTCTTTTAGCCCTGAGCGGGTTACGCCGAACACTCCCTCAAACGGGAACGACGCGGCGGAACAGGCGTCGTCGTCAGGTTCGTCGTTTCACCCTTGCGTGAGCGACTGCCGGCGATATCCGCTGGTTTCCGTTCGCACTCGTCGATGTTCAGCTGTAAAGCAATGAGTAGGCTGGTAACCCACCCAACACGTCTTGAAACACGAACCAAGACTTGATCACTAAGATACAAGAGATCTTAGTGGTGATGCTAAGGTGTCGAGCATTCAGAAGGTTGTTAATACGCCCGACCTATCTTGAAACAAGAGCTAGGTTACCGAGTGATCTTAGTGGTAGTAGTAAATTTTGAGGGTGGACCGTAGGTGTCTAAGGTTTCCACTTGAAGAGTTGGTGGTAGAATGAAATAAATTTAACGCTCTCGCGTCTGAGGGTTTGATACTTCGTGTGGAAGTTTCAAGCATCTCGATTCCCACTTTTTTTTATTTATAGTCAAACTACGGTAATGAAACTTTGAAAAACATTTCGCTACTAGTAGTGCATGAATTTCTATGTCTTTATCTATGGGAATTCGTTGTTGAACATAGAAAATTTCAATCATTCCAGAATTAAACTTAGTTTTAATTTAGTAATGGTTTAAATTTTCTAATTCCGAAACTACGGTAATATGTTTTAGAACATAGTTTTATTTTGGAAGGGTTTAAATTTTCCAAGTCCGAAAACATATTACCGTAGTTTCGGACTTAGTTTTATTTTGTAATGGTTTAAATTTTCTAAGTCCGAAACTACGGTAATATGTTTTCGGACTTAGAAAATTGAAACCCTTCCAAAATAAAACTATGTTCTAAAACATATTCCCGTAGTTGAGTGAGCTCCCATATACCTATGTTCCACACTACATATGGGGGCGGTAGGTGAGAGCTTGCTACAGTAAAGCAAGTTTAAGAAACCCACCCGACACGTCTTGAAACACGAACCAAGACCTGATCACTAAGATACAAGAGATCTTAGTGGTGATGCTAAGGTGTCGAGCATTCAGAAGGTTGTTAATACGCCCGACCTATCTTGAAACAAGAGCTAGGTTACCGAGTGATCTTAGTGGTAGTAGTAAATTTTGAGGGTGGACCGTAGGTGTCTAAGGTTTCCACTTGAAGAGTTGGTGAAAAATAAATTTAACGCTCTCGCGTCTGAGGGTTTGATACTTCGTGTGGAAGTTTCAAGCATCTCGATTCCCACTTTCTTTATTTATAGTCAAACTACGGGAATGAAACTTAGAAATTCATTCACTACTAGTAGCGAAATGTTTTTCAATGTCTTTATCTATGGGAATTTGTTGTTGAACATAGAAAATTTCAATCATTCCAAAATTAAAACTAAGTTTAATTTTGGAATGATTTAAATTTTCTATGTTCTAAGACATATTCCCGTAGTTGGGTGAGCTCCCTAATACCATAGAAAATTTAAACCATTACAAAATAAAACTAAGTCCGAAACTACGGTAATATGTTTTCGGACTTAGAAAATTTAAACCATTACAAAATAAAACTATGTTCTAAAACATATTCCCGTAGTTGAGTGAGCTCCCTTATACCTATGTTCCACACTACATATGGGGGCGGTAGGTGAGAGCTTGCTACAGTAAAGCAAGTTTAAGAAACACTGCAACTTTGATATAAATCTTAGTTGGAAATCCCCATTCAATCAGGTATTTGTTCTTACACACATATCTGATTGATTATTCATATGCTTGTAACAAAGAGGAAGGCGCAGCCTATCGACTAGTTCATTTTTGACACGTCAAAGCAGTGTCTTCACGCCACGAGCGGCGCCGAAAGAAGTTCAAGGACTTCGAAAGGCGTCGACGAGTGATTAACGGGTGTACAGACCGAAGTTCGGATATCCTTTGGCGAGGGGTCCCTTCGCGAGTCCCTGCCTGGCTTTGTCGCGTTATAAATGGCGTCGAGTGGGTGGTAATAAACCTTCCAAGACAAACGCCGGCAAGAGTTGGAGGTGAAAGTGGGAAGTATGCAACCTTATGGCAGCGCACGCGTCGTTGGTTTCGTCAGGACAAACGACGCTGCGGTGCGTTTGGTGCGTATGGTACCGAGTCCAGCAAGCCTCAAAGACGAATGCCGGCGTGAGTTAGAATTGAAACACAGACCAAGGTTACGAAGGTGCTCATTGGAGTAGTCTTGTCTGATGTGTCTGCTTGTATCGTTGGTTTCGGCCGGACGAACGATGCTTCGGACCGTTAGGTGGACATCCATCCGGTGATGCAACCTTCGAATACGAACGCCAGCAAGAGTTGGAGGTGACAGTGGCAACTCTAATGGCTGGTGGTAATAAATCTCGGCAGAACAGTCTGCTCGAGTGTGGAATCTTTCGTGTCTGAGCGTATGGAAGATAGAGGGCTCGGGCCGCGGATATATCCGCCGCGGCAGCACGAATGGTTCCATCTCTGGAAGTTTACCCGCTGCGCGGTAACTTCCCGGCAATGTCCGTATAACCTCTATCATAGGGCGTCACCAAGCGTCCGACTTTCTTAGCGGAAAGCGCTTTATTTCAAGGGTTTTATTTTACGACTCTAAACGATGAATTACCTCTGTACGTGGGTCGATGACATCTCTCGCGTGAGTTACAGCACGCGTTGAGATTGTATTTCGAACGCACACGCGATCTCGGGTTACATCCGAGGTTTCGCCTGTCTGAGTGTCGCATTACTGACCCCTGCGACCGCTATTCGTACTCGTTAATTCGAAGACGATTAGTCGGTTCTATGGTGACCGTTTTCTCGCCTCGCGAAGGTATATCTTTCGGGAATCGAGATCGGTTTAAGTTGCGTTTTCGTTTCGTTTGTCGACTTGCCGAAACCTTCGCGCTAGCGCGATTGAGTAGAGGTAAGGTTAGACATTCGATTCGTGCCATTTCGTTGCCTAAGCGTCTCGATCCTTTCGCAACCGTGGTTCTTTTCTAAGTACATTTCGGTTGCGTAACTTGAAGCGTGCGCTAGCAACATTCCTTTGCAAAGAATCGACATCGATCGAACTCGTTCGACTTGGTCGGTTTTGCAAAAGTTGTTTTTAAAACAACGTTCGGCGACGCGTCTCGAATCTTTCGAAAGCGCGCCCTAGTGTCTTTCCGAAAGACGCTAAGGGCGGGTTACTAGAAAGTTACGCAAGCCACCCATTATCGTAAACTGTCGACCTCAGATCAGACGAGATAACCCGCTGAAACTATTCATAGAAAAGCGGAGGAAGAGAAATCAACCGAGATTCCCTTAGTAGCGGCGAGGGAACAGGGAGAAGCCCAGCACCCAAGCGCCCGTCCCAATGGGGTGGGAGTGCTATTTGGTGTTTAGGAGTAGCGCGACCGAAGGGAACCCTAAGCGTAAATCTCCTTGACAGGGGTTGCCGCGCTTTAGGTCTCCCGCGGAAGCAAATCTCCTTCGAGTCGGGTTGGTCCAACCCTAAGTGGGTGGTAAATACCATCTAAGGCTAAATACGACCACGAATCCTACAGAGTACAAGTACCGAGAGGGAAAGTTGAAGAGTGTGAAAAATCGTTTAGAGGTAAATGGGTGGGCCCTCGAAGGTGATCGGCGGAGGAATGGACGTTTGGCGCTCATTCTTCTGTCCGAACTACACTGCGACTGGTCTGGCCACTGAATGGCGTCCGGCTTCGAAAGCGGGCGTCGGAAGGTGGCCGGTTGTTTCTCCCTCGCGGAGGTTCGACCGGTGTTTTAGCGAGCTTCTTTGACGAGTAAGCGTTCGTCAGACCGGGACTGTTTTTAGCCCTGAGCGGGCTAGGCCGAACACTCCCTCAAACGGGAACGACGCGGCGGAACAGGCGTCGTCGTCAGGTTTTTCGTTTCACCTTTGCGTGAGCGACTGCCGGCGATATCCGCTGGTTTCCGTTCGCACTCGTCGATGTTCAGCTGCAAAGCAGTGAGTAGGTTGGTTATACCCACCCGACACGTCTTGAAACTCGAACCAAGACTTAATCACTAAGATACAAACGATCTTAGTGATGCTAATGTGTGAAGCATTCAGAAGGTTGGTAAAACGCCCAACCTTTCTTGAAACAAGAAGTAGGTTACCGAGTGATCTTAGTGGTAGTAGCAAATTTTGAGGGTGGACCGTAGGTGTCTAAGCTTTCCACTTGAAGGAAGAAAGAAAGAAGAAGGAAAGAAATTTAACGCACTTGCGTCTGAGGGTTTGTTACTTCGTGTGGAAGTTTCAAGCATCTCAATTCCCGCTTTTTTTATTTATGGTCAAACTACGGGAATAAAACTGGTAGCGAAATGTTTTTCAACATATTCCCATTGTTGGTGACGCTCCCTGATTCCTATGTTCCACACTACTTATGGGGTGAGAGCTTGGTAATTTAAACCAAGTCTAAGAAACAGCAACTCTGATGTAAATCTTAGTTGGGAATCCCCATTCAGTCAGGTATTTCTTCTTAATCTGCTTGATTGTTGATTAGCTTGAAACCCAAGTAATGCGACCGCGCCACCCACTACGGTAATATGTTTTTGAATATAGTTTTATTTTCGAAGGGTTTAAATTAAATAAAACATAAAAAACACTAAAGGACAGCATAAAACAACAAAACGAATAAATAAGACAGCATAACATCACATAAACAAAGCGCTATAAAACTGCATTAACAAACCACATAAAAACAAATTGGAACAACATTAAACCACATGAAAACCAATAAGAATAACCTAAAAAAACTAACATAAACACTACAAAACTACAATATAAGACAGCATAAAACACTATGGGACACCATAAGATAATTAAGAAAATCCCGTCAGGGATTTTCTATTTATACTCAATCCGAAATCGTAATGTTAAACTCTATGGAGCTTAACATTATGAGGTGGAAACATTTTCGCGACCAAGGGGGTACACTTTTTTCACAGCCTAACTTTACAGCACTAGCAAAGGCTGAAAAGGTATAGTATATCATTTCTCGTAGTGTAAGGTTAACTTGGCCTTTTTGTATAGGTTTTAAAAATAAATATTTTAAACCACGCGCTAGCTCACGCGCCAGCACGCGCTGCATTTCAATTAAAGTTTCAATTCAAATCTCGCGCTTAATTTCACCATTTTGATTCTCTAATTAAGTTCACGTGATTTTTTTAAAACTCTTTGGGCCTAATTTTTGTCTTTGTAAGCCTAACGTTAAATGATCACAAAGAAATAGTTGGAGAATTTTTATAATTTTCACATGGTTTCAACGAATATTTAGCATAGTGTGTTTTTATACAGTGCATTGTATTACCCGACCATTCCAATTTCCAAATGTAAGTTACGATTTAGTGAAATACTATATAGTCTTAAAAATTGGACGATTGAGTTTGACTATTCCAGAACTAACTTATTCCCAAATAACGTTTCTCCCCAAAAAGGGACAGATATTATACAAAAACGAGTTTTGCTTCGCAGTCCTTAAAAAACTGCATTTATACACAATCCGCGACACTTTTTCAAACCCACAAAGGGTCAGAAATTAGAAATTATTTTTGTATTGAAATTTGAAATTAAGTTTAATCGATATCTGAAATTTGGTTTTAATTGCGTAGTTCAAACATTTGTTATGATTAGAAATTTTACAACAAATACGGGTATAAATGCGGCGTTTCGGAACAAAGAGTTAAATCAAGGACGATTATGACTCGAGTTCGAATTGAAGTTTAAAACTTATACAAGATGTAACAACACACATATGAACACCTTTTCTGAATGTATGATAAATATCAGAAATACGACACTGCTTTTAAAGCCACAAATCAGAATGAGGGACCTCATTTTAGGAGTAGTAAAGCGAAATTTTACTCGAAATAAGTGTTCTTCCACCCTGAAAAATTAAAATGCTAAAAGCTCATTTTGTATTTTTTCGACTTAATTATTTGACAGGGATAAGTTTTTACGGGAACAGATTCTATACAATTTCACGCGTGAAAATCCAAGGTCCCTTTATCTCGAAACGCCGCAATTAAAACCAAATTTCAGATATCGATTAAACTTAATTTCAAATTTCAATACAAAAATAATTTCTAATTTCTGACCCTTTGTGGGTTTGAAAAAGTGTCGCGGATTGTGTATAAATGCAGTTTTTTAAGGACTGCGAAGCAAAACTCGTTTTTGTATAATAACCATAAGTCCGACACTATAACCATAATGTAATAGCCATAAGTTCGACACTGAAATAATAAGGTAGCCCTAAAGTGCGACACTCCTATCAAAAGTCTAAAATGACATAACAATAAAGTGTGGCACCCCTATAAAAAGTCTACAAGGACATATGCGTAAAGTGTGGCACAACTGTCAAAAGTCTACACGGACATATCCGTAAAGTGTGGCACAACTGTCAAAAGTCTACAAGGACATATCCGTAAAGTGTGGCACAACTGTCAAAAGTCCACAAGTACATATCCGTAAAGTGTGGCACAACTGTCAAAAGTCTACAAGGACACAACCGTAAAGTGTGGCACCCCTATCAAAAGTCTACAATGACATGACCATAAAGTTCGACACCCCTATCAAAAGTCTACAAGAACATAACCATAAAGTGCGACATCCCTATCAAAATTCTACAAGAACATATGCGTAAAGTGTGGCACCCCTATCAAAAGTCTACAAGAACATATGCGTAAAGTGTGGCACCCCTATCAAAGGTCTACAAGAACATATGCGTAAAGTGTGGCACAACTGTCAAAAGTCTACAAGGACATATCCGCAAAGTGTGGCACAACTGTCAAAATTCTACAAGGACATATCCGTAAAGTGTGGCACAACTGTCAAAAGTCTACAAGAACACAACCGTAAAGTGTGGCACAACTGTCAAAAGTCTACAAGGACATATCCGTAAAGTGTGGCACAACTGTCAAAAGTCTACAAGAAAACAACCGTAAAGGGTGGCACAACTGTCAAAAGTCTACAAGGACACAACCGAAAAGTGTGGCACAACTGTCAAAAGTCTACAAGGACATATCCGTAAAGTGTGGCACCCCTATCATAGGTCTGCAAGGACACAACCGTAAAGTGTGGCACAACTGTCAAAAGTCTACAAGAACACAACCGTAAAGTGTGGCAGAACTGTCAAAAGTCTACAAGGACACAACCGTAAAGTGCGAAACCCCTATAAAAAGTCTACAAGGACACAACCGTAAAGTGCGGCAGCCCTATCAAAAGTCTACAAGGACATATCCGTAAAGTGCAACACCCCTATCAAAAGTCTACAAGGACATATCCGTAAAGTGCGGCACAACTGTCAAAAGTCTACAAGGACACAACCGTAAAGTCCGACACCCCTATCAAAAGTCTACAATCACATAACCATAAAGTGCGACACCCCTATCAAAAGTCTACAACGACATATCCATAAAGTGCGACACCCCTATCAAAAGTCTACAAGGACATATCCGTAAAGTGTGGCACAACTGTCAAAAGTCTACAAGGACATATCCGTAAAGTGCGACACCCCTATCAAAAGTCTACAAGGACATATCCGTAAAGTGTGACACAACTGTCAAAAGTCTACAAGGACATATCCGTAAAGTGTGACACAACTGTCAAAAGTCTACAATGACATATCCGTAAAGTGTGGCACAACTGTCAAAAGTCTACAAGGACATATCCGTAAAGTGTGGCACAACTGTCAAAAGTCTACAAGAACACAACCGTAAAGTGTGGCACAACTGTCAAAAGTCTACAAGGACATATCCGTAAAGTGTGGCACAACTGTCAAAAGTCTACAACGACACAACCGTAAAGTGTGGCACAACTGTCAAAAGTCTACAAGACATATCCGTAAAGTGCGGCACAACTGTCAAAAATCTACAAGGACACAACCATAAAGTCCGACACCCCTATCAAAAGTCTACAATCACATAACCATAAAGTGCGACACCCCTATCAAAAGTCTACAACGACATATCCATAAAGTGCGACACCCCTATCAAAAGTCTAAAAGTACATATCCGTAAAGTGTGGCACAACTGTCAAAAGTCTACAAGGACACAACCGTAAAGTGTGGCACAACTGTCAAAAGTCTACAAGGACACAACCGTAAAGTGTGGCACAACTGTCAAAAGTCTACAAGGACATATCCGTAAAGTGCGACACCCCTATCAAAAGTCTACAAGGACATATCCGTAAAGTGTGGCACAACTGTCAAAAATCTACAAGGACACAACCGTAAAGTGCGGCACCCCTATCAAAAGTCTACAAGGACATATCCGTAAAGTGCAACACCCCTATCAAAAGTCTAACAAGACATATCCGTAAAGTGTGGCACAACTGTCAAAAGTCTACAAGGACAAAACCGTAAAGTGTGGCACAACTGTCAAAAGTCTACAAGGACATATCCGTAAAGTGCGGCACAACTGTCAAAAGTCTACAAGGACTCAACCGTAAAGTCCGACACCCCTATCAAAAGTCTACAATCACATAACCATAAAGTGCGACACCCCTATCAAAAGTCTACAACGACATATCCATAAAGTGCGACACCCCTATCAAAAGTCTACAAGTACATATCCGTAAAGTGTGGCACAACTGTCAAAAATCTACAAGGACACAACCATAAAGTCCGACACCCCTATCAAAAGTCTACAATCACATAACCATAAAGTGCGACACCCCTATCAAAAGTCTACAACGACATATCCATAAAGTGCGACACCCCTATCAAAAGTCTACAAGTACATATCCGTAAAGTGTGGCACAACTGTCAAAAGTCTACAAGGATATATCCGTAACGTGTGGCACAACTGTCAAAAGTCTACAAGTACATATCCGTAAAGTGTGGCACAACTGTCAAAAGTCTACAAGGACATATCCGTAAAGTGTGGCACAACTGTCAAAAGTCTACTAGGACATATCCGTAAAGTGCGACACCCCTATCAAAAGTCTACAAGGACATATCCGTAAAGTGTGGCACAACTGTCAAAAGTCTACAAGGACATATCCGTAAAGTGCGACACCCCTATCAAAAGTCTACAAGGACATATCCGTAAAGTGTGGCACAACTGTCAAAAGTCTACAAGGATATATCCGTAACGTGTGGCACAACTGTCAAAAGTCTACAAGGACATATCCGTAAAGTGTGGCACAACTGTCAAAAGTCTACAAGGACATATCCGTAAAGTGCGACACCCCTATCAAAAGTCTACAAGGACATATCCGTAAAGTGTGGCACAACTGTCAAAAGTCTACAAGGACATATGCGTAAAGTGTGGCACCCCTATCAAAAGTCTACAAGTAAATATCCGTAAAGTGTGGCACAACTGTCAAAAGTCTACAAGCACACAACCGAAGTGTGGCACAACTGTCAAAAGTCTACAAGGACACAACCGTAAAGTGTGGCACCCCTATCAAAAGTCTACAAGTACATATCCGTAAAGTGTGGCGCAACTGTCAAAAGTCTACAAGGACACAACCGTAAAGTGTGGCACAACTGTCAAAAGTCTACAAGGACACAACCGTAAAGTGTGGCACAACTGTCAAAAGTCTACAAGGACATATCCGTAAAGTGTGGCACAACTGTCAAAAGTCTACAAGGACACAACCGTAAAGTGTGGCACAACTGTCAAAAGTCTACAAGGACATATCCGTAAAGTGTGGCACAACTGTCAAAAGTCTACAAGAACACAACCGTAAAGTGTGGCACAACTGTCAAAAGTCTACAAGGACACAACCGTAAAGTGTGGCACAACTGTCAAAAGTCTACAAGGACACAACCGTAAAGTGTGGCACAACTGTCAAAAGTCTACAAGGACATATCCGTAAAGTGCGGCACAACTGTCAAAAATCTACAAGGACACAACCATAAAGTGCGACACCCCTATCAAAAGTCTACAACGACATATCCATAAAGTGCGAAACCCCTATCAAAAGTCTACAAGTACATATCCGTAAAGTGTGGCACAACTGTCAAAAGTCTACAAGGACACAACCGTAAAGTGTGGCACAACTGTCAAAAGTCTACAAGGACATATCCGTAAAGTGTGGCACAACTGTCAAAAGTCTACAAGGACATATCCGTAAAGTGCGGCACCCCTATCAAAAGTCTACAAGGACATATCCGTAAAGTGCGACACCCCTATCAAAAGTCTACAAGACAATATCGGTAAAGTGCGACACCCCTATCAAAAGTCTACAAGGACATATCCGTAAAGTGTGGCACAACTGTCAAAAGTCTACACGGACATATCCGTAAAGTGTGGCACAACTGTCAAAAGTCTACAAGGACATATCCGTAAAGTGTGGCACAACTGTCAAAAGTCCACAAGTACATATCCGTAAAGTGTGGCACAACTGTCAAAAGTCTACAAGGACACAACCGTAAAGTGTGGCACCCCTATCAAAAGTCTACAATGACATGACCATAAAGTTCGACACCCCTATCAAAAGTCTACAAGAACATAACCATAAAGTGCGACATCCCTATCAAAATTCTACAAGAACATATGCGTAAAGTGTGGCACCCCTATCAAAAGTCTACAAGAACATATGCGTAAAGTGTGGCACCCCTATCAAAGGTCTACAAGAACATATGCGTAAAGTGTGGCACAACTGTCAAAAGTCTACAAGGACATATCCGCAAAGTGTGGCACAACTGTCAAAATTCTACAAGGACATATCCGTAAAGCGTGGCACAACTGTCAAAAGTCTACAAGAACACAACCTTAAAGTGTGGCACAACTGTCAAAAGTCTACAAGGACATATCCGTAAAGTGTGGCACAACTGTCAAAAGTCTACAAGAAAACAACCGTAAAGGGTGGCACAACTGTCAAAAGTCTACAAGGACACAACCGAAAAGTGTGGCACAACTGTCAAAAGTCTACAAGGACATATCCGTAAAGTGTGGCACCCCTATCATAGGTCTGCAAGGACACAACCGTAAAGTGTGGCACAACTGTCAAAAGTCTACAAGAACACAACCGTAAAGTGTGGCAGAACTGTCAAAAGTCTACAAGGACACAACCGTAAAGTGCGAAACCCCTATAAAAAGTCTACAAGGACACAACCGTAAAGTGCGGCAGCCCTATCAAAAGTCTACAAGGACATATCCGTAAAGTGCAACACCCCTATCAAAAGTCTACAAGGACATATCCGTAAAGTGCGGCACAACTGTCAAAAGTCTACAAGGACACAACCGTAAAGTCCGACACCCCTATCAAAAGTCTACAATCACATAACCATAAAGTGCGACACCCCTATCAAAAGTCTACAACGACATATCCATAAAGTGCGACACCCCTATCAAAAGTCTACAAGGACATATCCGTAAAGTGTGGCACAACTGTCAAAAGTCTACAAGGACATATCCGTAAAGTGCGACACCCCTATCAAAAGTCTACAAGGACATATCCGTAAAGTGTGACACAACTGTCAAAAGTCTACAAGGACATATCCGTAAAGTGTGGCACAACTGTCAAAAGTCTACAATGACATATCCGTAAAGTGTGGCACAACTGTCAAAAGTCTACAAGGACATATCCGTAAAGTGTGGCACAACTGTCAAAAGTCTACAAGAACACAACCGTAAAGTGTGGCACAACTGTCAAAAGTCTACAAGGACATATCCGTAAAGTGTAGCACAACTGTCAAAAGTCTACAAGGACACAACCGTAAAGTGTGGCACAACTGTCAAAAGTCTACAAGACATATCCGTAAAGTGCGGCACAACTGTCAAAAATCTACAAGGACACAACCATAAAGTCCGACACCCCTATCAAAAGTCTACAATCACATAACCATAAAGTGCGACACCCCTATCAAAAGTCTACAACGACATATCCATAAAGTGCGACACCCCTATCAAAAGTCTAAAAGTACATATCCGTAAAGTGTGGCACAACTGTCAAAAGTCTACAAGGACATATCCGTAAAGTGCGACACCCCTATCAAAAGTCTACAAGAACATATCCGTAAAGTGTGGCACAACTGTCAAAAATCTACAAGGACACAACCGTAAAGTGCGGCACCCCTATCAAAAGTCTACAAGGACATATCCGTAAAGTGCAACACCCCTATCAAAAGTCTAACAAGACATATCCGTAAAGTGTGGCACAACTGTCAAAAGTCTACAAGGACAAAACCGTAAAGTGTGGCACAACTGTCAAAAGTCTACAAGGACATATCCGTAAAGTGCGGCACAACTGTCAAAAGTCTACAAGGACTCAACCGTAAAGTCCGACACCCCTATCAAAAGTCTACAATCACATAACCATAAAGTGCGACACCCCTATCAAAAGTCTACAACGACATATCCATAAAGTGCGACACCCCTATCAAAAGTCTACAAGTACATATCCGTAAAGTGTGGCACAACTGTCAAAAATCTACAAGGACACAACCATAAAGTCCGACACCCCTATCAAAAGTCTACAATCACATAACCATAAAGTGCGACACCCCTATCAAAAGTCTACAACGACATATCCATAAAGTGCGACACCCCTATCAAAAGTCTACAAGTACATATCCGTAAAGTGTGGCACAACTGTCAAAAGTCTACAAGGATATATCCGTAACGTGTGGCACAACTGTCAAAAGTCTACAAGTACATATCCGTAAAGTGTGGCACAACTGTCAAAAGTCTACAAGGACATATCCGTAAAGTGTGGCACAACTGTCAAAAGTCTACAAGGATATATCCGTAACGTGTGGCACAACTGTCAAAAGTCTACAAGGACATATCCGTAAAGTGTGGCACAACTGTCAAAAGTCTACAAGGACATATCCGTAAAGTGTGGCACAACTGTCAAAAGTCTACAAGGACATATCCGTAAAGTGCGACACCCCTATCAAAAGTCTACAAGGACATATCCGTAAAGTGTGGCACAACTGTCAAAAGTCTACAAGCACACAACCGAAGTGTGGCACAACTGTCAAAAGTCTACAAGGACACAACCGTAAAGTGTGGCACCCCTATCAAAAGTCTACAAGTACATATCCGTAAAGTGTGGCGCAACTGTCAAAAGTCTACAAGGACACAACCGTAAAGTGTGGCACAACTGTCAAAAGTCTACAAGGACACAACCGTAAAGTGTGGCACAACTGTCAAAAGTCTACAAGGACATATCCGTAAAGTGTGGCACAACTGTCAAAAGTCTACAAGGACACAACCGTAAAGTGTGGCACAACTGTCAAAAGTCTACAAGGACATATCCGTAAAGTGTGGCACAACTGTCAAAAGTCTACAAGAACACAACCGTAAAGTGTGGCACAACTGTCAAAAGTCTACAAGGACATATCCGTAAAGTGTGGCACAACTGTCAAAAGTCTACAAGGACACAACCGTAAAGTGTGGCACAACTGTCAAAAGTCTACAAGGACATATCCGTAAAGTGCGGCACAACTGTCAAAAATCTACAAGGACACAACCATAAAGTGCGACACCCCTATCAAAAGTCTACAACGACATATCCATAAAGTGCGAAACCCCTATCAAAAGTCTACAAGTACATATCCGTAAAGTGTGGCACAACTGTCAAAAGTCTACAAGGACACAACCGTAAAGTGTGGCACAACTGTCAAAAGTCTACAAGGACATATCCGTAAAGTGTGGCACAACTGTCAAAAGTCTACAAGGACATATCCGTAAAGTGCGGCACCCCTATCAAAAGTCTACAAGGACATATCCGTAAAGTGCGACACCCCTATCAAAAGTCTACAAGACAATATCGGTAAAGTGCGACACCCCTATCAAAAGTCTACAAGGACATATCCGTAAAGTGTGGCACAACTGTCAAAAGTCTACAAGGACATATCCGTAACGTGTGGCACAACTGTCAAAAGTCTACAAGGACATATCCGTAACGTGTGGCACAACTGTCAAAAGTCTTCAAGGACATATCCGTAAAGTGTGGCACAACTGTCCAAAGTCTACAAGAACATATCCGTAAAGTGTGGCATAACTGTCAAAAGTCTACAAGGACATATCCGAAAAGTGTGGCACAACTGTCAAAAGTCTACAAGGACATATCCATAAAGTGCGACACCCCTATCACAAGTCTACAAGGACATATCCGTAAAGTGTGGCACAACTGTCAAAAGTCTACAAGGACACAACCGTAAAGTGTGGCACCCCTATCAAAAGTCTACAAGGACAACCGTAAATTGTGGCACAACTGTCAAAAGTCTACAAGGACATATCCGTAAAGTGTGGCACAACTGTCAAAAGTCTACAAGGACTCAACCGTAAAGTGTGGCACAACTGTCAAAAGTCTACAAGGACATATCCGTAAAGTGCGGCCCAACTGTCAAAAGTCTACAAGGACACAACCGTAAATTGTGGCACAACTGTCAAAAGTCTACAAGGACACAACCGTAAAGTGTGGCACAACTGTCAAAAGTCTACAAGGACATATCCGTAAAGTGCGGCACAACTGTCAAAAGTCTACAAGGACTCAACCGTAAAGTCCGACACCCCTATCAAAAGTCTACAATCACATAACCATAAAGTGCGACACCCCTATCAAAAGTCTATAACGACATATCCATAAAGAGCGACACCCCTATCAAAAGTCTACAAGGACATATCCGTAAAGTGCGGCACAACTGTCAAAAATCTACAAGGACACAACCATAAAGTCCGACACCCCTATCAAAAGTCTACAATCACATAACCATAAAGTGCGACACCCCTATCAAAAGTCTACAACGACATATCCATAAAGTGCGACACCCCTATCAAAAGTCTACAAGTACATATCCGTAAAGTGTGGCACAACTGTCAAAAGTCTACAAGGATATATCCGTAACGTGTGGCACAACTGTCAAAAGTCTTCAAGGACATATCCGTAAAGTGTGGCACAACTGTCAAAAGTCTACAAGGACATATCCGTAAAGTGTGGCACAACTGTCAAAAGTCTACAAGGACATATCCGTAAAGTGCGACACCCCTATCAAAAGTCTACAAGGACATATCCGTAAAGTGTGGCACAACTGTCAAAAGTCTACAAGGACATATCCGTAAAGTGCGACACCCCTATCAAAAGTCTACAAGGACATATCCGTAAAGTGTGGCACAACTGTCAAAAGTCTACAAGGATATATCCGTAACGTGTGGCACAACTGTCAAAAGTCTACAAGGACATATCCGTAAAGTGTGGCACAACTGTCAAAAGTCTACAAGGACATATCCGTAAAGTGTGGCACAACTGTCAAAAGTCTACAAGGACATATCCGTAAAGTGCGACACCCCTATCAAAAGTCTACAAGGACATATCCGTAAAGTGTGGCACAACTGTCAAAAGTCTACAAGGACATATGCGTAAAGTGTGGCACCCCTATCAAAAGTCTACAAGGACATATCCGTAAAGTGTGGCACAACTGTCAAAAGTCTACAAGGACATATCCGTAAAGTGTGGCACAACTGTCAAAAGTCTACAAGGACATATCCGTAAAGTGCGACACCCCTATCAAAAGTCTACAAGGACATATCCGTAAAGTGTGGCACAACTGTCAAAAGTCTACAAGGACATATGCGTAAAGTGTGGCACCCCTATCAAAAGTCTACAAGGACATATCCGTAAAGTGCGACACCCCTATCAAAAGTCTACAAGTAAATATCCGTAAAGTGTGGCACAACTGTCAAAAGTCTACAAGCACACAACCGAAGTGTGGCACAACTGTCAAAAGTCTACAAGGACACAACCGTAAAGTGTGGCACCCCTATCAAAAGTCTACAAGTACATATCCGTAAAGTGTGGCACAACTGTCAAAAGTCTACAAGGACACAACCGTAAAGTGTGGCACAACTGTCAAAAGTCTACAAGGACACAACCGTAAAGTGTGGCACAACTGTCAAAAGTCTACAAGGACACAACCGTAAAGTGTGGCACAACTGTCAAAAGTCTACAAGGACATATCCGTAAAGTGTGGCACAACTGTCAAAAGTCTACAAGAACATATCCGTAAAGTGTGGCATAACTGTCAAAAGTCTACAAGGACATATCCGAAAAGTGTGGCACAACTGTCAAAAGTCTACAAGGACATATCCATAAAGTGCGACACCCCTATCACAAGTCTACAAGGACATATCCGTAAAGTGTGGCACCCCTATCAAAAGTCTACAAGGACACAACCGTAAAGTGTGGCACCCCTATCAAAAGTCTACAAGGACATATCCGTAAAGTGCGACACCCCTATCAAAAGTCTACAAGTAAATATCCGTAAAGTGTGGCACAACTGTCAAAAGTCTACAAGGACACAACCGGAAAGTGTGGCACCCCTATCAAAAGTCTACAAGTACATATCCGTAAAGTGTGGCACCCCTATCAAAAGTCTACAAGGACATAACCATAAAGTGCGACACCCCTATCAAAGGTCTACAAGTACATATCCGTAAAGTGTGGCGCAACTGTCAAAAGTCTACAAGGACACAACCGTAAAGTGTGGCACAACTGTCAAAAGTCTACAAGGACACAACCGTAAAGTGTGGCACAACTGTCAAAAGTCTACAAGGACATATCCGTAAAGTGTGGCACAACTGTCAAAAGTCTACAAGGACACAACCGTAAAGTGTGGCACAACTGTCAAAAGTCTACAAGGACATATCCGTAAAGTGTGGCACAACTGTCAAAAGTCTACAAGAACACAACCGTAAAGTGTGGCACAACTGTCAAAAGTCTACAAGGACATATCCGTAAAGTGTGGCACAACTGTCAAAAGTCTACAAGGACACAACCGTAAAGTGTGGCACAACTGTCAAAAGTCTACAAGGACATATCCGTAAAGTGCGGCACAACTGTCAAAAATCTACAAGGACACAACCATAAAGTGCGACACCCCTATCAAAAGTCTACAACGACATATCCATAAAGTGCGAAACCCCTATCAAAAGTCTACAAGTACATATCCGTAAAGTGTGGCACAACTGTCAAAAGTCTACAAGGACAAAACCGTAAAGTGTGGCACAACTGTCAAAAGTCTACAAGGACATATCCGTAAAGTGTGGCACAACTGTCAAAAGTCTACAAGGACATATCCGTAAAGTGCGGCAGCCCTATCAAAAGTCTACAAGACAATATCCGTAAAGTGCGACACCCCTATCAAAAGTCTACAAGGACATATCCGTAAAGTGTGGCACAACTGTCAAAAGTCTACAAGGACATATCCGTAACGTGTGGCACAACTGTCAAAAGTCTTCAAGGACATATCCGTAAAGTGTGGCACAACTGTCCAAAGTCTACAAGAACATATCCGTAAAGTGTGGCATAACTGTCAAAAGTCTACAAGGACATATCCGAAAAGTGTGGCACAACTGTCAAAAGTCTACAAGGACATATCCATAAAGTGCGACACCCCTATCACAAGTCTACAAGGACATATCCGTAAAGTGTGGCACAACTGTCAAAAGTCTACAAGGACACAACCGTAAAGTGTGGCACCCCTATCAAAAGTCTACAAGGACAACCGTAAATTGTGGCACAACTGTCAAAAGTCTACAAGGACATATCCGTAAAGTGTGGCACAACTGTCAAAAGTCTACAAGGACATATCCGTAAAGTGTGGCACAACTGTCAAAAGTCTACAAGGACATATCCGTAAAGTGCGACACCCCTATCAAAAGTCTACAAGACAATATCCGTAAAGTGCGACACCCCTATCAAAAGTCTACAAGGACATATCCGTAAAGTGTGGCACAACTGTCAAAAGTCTACAAGGACATATCCGTAACGTGTGGCACAACTGTCAAAAGTCTTCAAGGACATATCCGTAAAGTGTGGCACAACTGTCAAAAGTCTACAAGGACATATCCGTAAAGTGTGGCACAACTGTCAAAAGTCTACAAGGACATATCCGTAACGTGTGGCACAACTGTCAAAAGTCTTCAAGGACATATCCGTAAAGTGTGGCACAACTGTCCAAAGTCTACAAGAACATATCCGTAAAGTGTGGCATAACTGTCAAAAGTCTACAAGGACATATCCGAAAAGTGTGGCACAACTGTCAAAAGTCTACAAGGACATATCCATAAAGTGCGACACCCCTATCACAAGTCTACAAGGACATATCCGTAAAGTGTGGCACAACTGTCAAAAGTCTACAAGGACACAACCGTAAAGTGTGGCACCCCTATCAAAAGTCTACAAGGACAACCGTAAATTGTGGCACAACTGTCAAAAGTCTACAAGGACATATCCGTAAAGTGTGGCACAACTGTCAAAAGTCTACAAGGACATATCCGTAAAGTGTGGCACAACTGTCAAAAGTCTACAAGGACATATCCGTAAAGTGCGACACCCCTATCAAAAGTCTACAAGACAATATCCGTAAAGTGCGACACCCCTATCAAAAGTCTACAAGGACATATCCGTAAAGTGTGGCACAACTGTCAAAAGTCTACAAGGACATATCCGTAACGTGTGGCACAACTGTCAAAAGTCTTCAAGGACATATCCGTAAAGTGTGGCACAACTGTCCAAAGTCTACAAGAACATATCCGTAAAGTGTGGCATAACTGTCAAAAGTCTACAAGGACATATCCGAAAAGTGTGGCACAACTGTCAAAAGTCTACAAGGACATATCCATAAAGTGCGACACCCCTATCACAAGTCTACAAGGACATATCCGTAAAGTGTGGCACAACTGTCAAAAGTCTACAAGGACACAACCGTAAAGTGTGGCACCCCTATCAAAAGTCTACAAGGACAACCGTAAATTGTGGCACAACTGTCAAAAGTCTACAAGGACATATCCGTAAAGTGTGGCACAACTGTCAAAAGTCTACAAGGACTCAACCGTAAAGTGTGGCACAACTGTCAAAAGTCTACAAGTACATATCCGTAAAGTGTGGCACAACTGTCAAAAGTCTACAAGGACAAAACCGTAAAGTGTGGCACAACTGTCAAAAGTCTACAAGGACATATCCGTAAAGTGTGGCACAACTGTCAAAAGTCTACAAGGACATATCCGTAAAGTGCGGCAGCCCTATCAAAAGTCTACAAGACAATATCCGTAAAGTGCGACACCCCTATCAAAAGTCTACAAGGACATATCCGTAAAGTGTGGCACAACTGTCAAAAATCTACAAGGACATATCCGTAACGTGTGGCACAACTGTCAAAAGTCTTCAAGGACATATCCGTAAAGTGTGGCACAACTGTCCAAAGTCTACAAGAACATATCCGTAAAGTGTGGCATAACTGTCAAAAGTCTACAAGGACATATCCGAAAAGTGTGGCACAACTGTCAAAAGTCTACAAGGACATATCCATAAAGTGCGACACCCCTATCACAAGTCTACAAGGACATATCCGTAAAGTGTGGCACAACTGTCAAAAGTCTACAAGGACACAACCGTAAAGTGTGGCACCCCTATCAAAAGTCTACAAGGACAACCGTAAATTGTGGCACAACTGTCAAAAGTCTACAAGGACATATCCGTAAAGTGTGGCACAACTGTCAAAAGTCTACAAGGACATATCCGTAAAGTGTGGCACAACTGTCAAAAGTCTACAAGGACATATCCGTAAAGTGCGACACCCCTATCAAAAGTCTACAAGACAATATCCGTAAAGTGTGGCACAACTGTCAAAAGTCTACAAGGACATATGCGTAAAGTGTGGCACCCCTATCAAAAGTCTACAAGTAAATATCCGTAAAGTGTGGCACAACTGTCAAAAGTCTACAAGCACACAACCGAAGTGTGGCACAACTGTCAAAAGTCTACAAGGACACAACCGTAAAGTGTGGCACCCCTATCAAAAGTCTACAAGTACATATCCGTAAAGTGTGGCGCAACTGTCAAAAGTCTACAAGGACACAACCGTAAAGTGTGGCACAACTGTCAAAAGTCTACAAGGACACAACCGTAAAGTGTGGCACAACTGTCAAAAGTCTACAAGGACATATCCGTAAAGTGTGGCACAACTGTCAAAAGTCTACAAGGACACAACCGTAAAGTGTGGCACAACTGTCAAAAGTCTACAAGGACATATCCGTAAAGTGTGGCACAACTGTCAAAAGTCTACAAGAACACAACCGTAAAGTGTGGCACAACTGTCAAAAGTCTACAAGGACATATCCGTAAAGTGTGGCACAACTGTCAAAAGTCTACAAGGACACAACCGTAAAGTGTGGCACAACTGTCAAAAGTCTACAAGGACATATCCGTAAAGTGCGGCACAACTGTCAAAAATCTACAAGGACACAACCATAAAGTGCGACACCCCTATCAAAAGTCTACAACGACATATCCATAAAGTGCGAAACCCCTATCAAAAGTCTACAAGTACATATCCGTAAAGTGTGGCACAACTGTCAAAAGTCTACAAGGACACAACCGTAAAGTGTGGCACAACTGTCAAAAGTCTACAAGGACATATCCGTAAAGTGTGGCACAACTGTCAAAAGTCTACAAGGACATATCCGTAAAGTGCGGCACCCCTATCAAAAGTCTACAAGGACATATCCGTAAAGTGCGACACCCCTATCAAAAGTCTACAAGACAATATCGGTAAAGTGCGACACCCCTATCAAAAGTCTACAAGGACATATCCGTAAAGTGTGGCACAACTGTCAAAAGTCTACAAGGACATATCCGTAACGTGTGGCACAACTGTCAAAAGTCTACAAGGACATATCCGTAACGTGTGGCACAACTGTCAAAAGTCTTCAAGGACATATCCGTAAAGTGTGGCACAACTGTCCAAAGTCTACAAGAACATATCCGTAAAGTGTGGCATAACTGTCAAAAGTCTACAAGGACATATCCGAAAAGTGTGGCACAACTGTCAAAAGTCTACAAGGACATATCCATAAAGTGCGACACCCCTATCACAAGTCTACAAGGACATATCCGTAAAGTGTGGCACAACTGTCAAAAGTCTACAAGGACACAACCGTAAAGTGTGGCACCCCTATCAAAAGTCTACAAGGACAACCGTAAATTGTGGCACAACTGTCAAAAGTCTACAAGGACATATCCGTAAAGTGTGGCACAACTGTCAAAAGTCTACAAGGACTCAACCGTAAAGTGTGGCACAACTGTCAAAAGTCTACAAGGACATATCCGTAAAGTGCGGCCCAACTGTCAAAAGTCTACAAGGACACAACCGTAAATTGTGGCACAACTGTCAAAAGTCTACAAGGACACAACCGTAAAGTGTGGCACAACTGTCAAAAGTCTACAAGGACATATCCGTAAAGTGCGGCACAACTGTCAAAAGTCTACAAGGACTCAACCGTAAAGTCCGACACCCCTATCAAAAGTCTACAATCACATAACCATAAAGTGCGACACCCCTATCAAAAGTCTATAACGACATATCCATAAAGAGCGACACCCCTATCAAAAGTCTACAAGGACATATCCGTAAAGTGCGGCACAACTGTCAAAAATCTACAAGGACACAACCATAAAGTCCGACACCCCTATCAAAAGTCTACAATCACATAACCATAAAGTGCGACACCCCTATCAAAAGTCTACAACGACATATCCATAAAGTGCGACACCCCTATCAAAAGTCTACAAGTACATATCCGTAAAGTGTGGCACAACTGTCAAAAGTCTACAAGGACTCAACCGTAAAGTCCGACACCCCTATCAAAAGTCTACAATCACATAACCATAAAGTGCGACACCCCTATCAAAAGTCTATAACGACATATCCATAAAGAGCGACACCCCTATCAAAAGTCTACAAGGACATATCCGTAAAGTGCGGCACAACTGTCAAAAATCTACAAGGACACAACCATAAAGTCCGACACCCCTATCAAAAGTCTACAATCACATAACCATAAAGTGCGACACCCCTATCAAAAGTCTACAACGACATATCCATAAAGTGCGACACCCCTATCAAAAGTCTACAAGTACATATCCGTAAAGTGTGGCACAACTGTCAAAAGTCTACAAGGATATATCCGTAACGTGTGGCACAACTGTCAAAAGTCTTCAAGGACATATCCGTAAAGTGTGGCACAACTGTCAAAAGTCTACAAGGACATATCCGTAAAGTGTGGCACAACTGTCAAAAGTCTACAAGGACATATCCGTAAAGTGCGACACCCCTATCAAAAGTCTACAAGGACATATCCGTAAAGTGTGGCACAACTGTCAAAAGTCTACAAGGACATATCCGTAAAGTGCGACACCCCTATCAAAAGTCTACAAGGACATATCCGTAAAGTGTGGCACAACTGTCAAAAGTCTACAAGGATATATCCGTAACGTGTGGCACAACTGTCAAAAGTCTACAAGGACATATCCGTAAAGTGTGGCACAACTGTCAAAAGTCTACAAGGACATATCCGTAAAGTGTGGCACAACTGTCAAAAGTCTACAAGGACATATCCGTAAAGTGCGACACCCCTATCAAAAGTCTACAAGGACATATCCGTAAAGTGTGGCACAACTGTCAAAAGTCTACAAGGACATATGCGTAAAGTGTGGCACCCCTATCAAAAGTCTACAAGGACATATCCGTAAAGTGTGGCACAACTGTCAAAAGTCTACAAGGACATATCCGTAAAGTGTGGCACAACTGTCAAAAGTCTACAAGGACATATCCGTAAAGTGCGACACCCCTATCAAAAGTCTACAAGACAATATCCGTAAAGTGTGGCACAACTGTCAAAAGTCTACAAGGACATATGCGTAAAGTGTGGCACCCCTATCAAAAGTCTACAAGGACATATCCGTAAAGTGCGACACCCCTATCAAAAGTCTACAAGTAAATATCCGTAAAGTGTGGCACAACTGTCAAAAGTCTACAAGCACACAACCGAAGTGTGGCACAACTGTCAAAAGTCTACAAGGACACAACCGTAAAGTGTGGCACCCCTATCAAAAGTCTACAAGTACATATCCGTAAAGTGTGGCACAACTGTCAAAAGTCTACAAGGACACAACCGTAAAGTGTGGCACAACTGTCAAAAGTCTACAAGGACACAACCGTAAAGTGTGGCACAACTGTCAAAAGTCTACAAGGACACAACCGTAAAGTGTGGCACAACTGTCAAAAGTCTACAAGGACATATCCGTAAAGTGTGGCACAACTGTCAAAAGTCTACAAGAACATATCCGTAAAGTGTGGCATAACTGTCAAAAGTCTACAAGGACATATCCGAAAAGTGTGGCACAACTGTCAAAAGTCTACAAGGACATATCCATAAAGTGCGACACCCCTATCACAAGTCTACAAGGACATATCCGTAAAGTGTGGCACAACTGTCAAAAGTCTACAAGGACACAACCGTAAAGTGTGGCACCCCTATCAAAAGTCTACAAGGACACAACCGTAAAGTGTGGCACCCCTATCAAAAGTCTACAAGGACATATCCGTAAAGTGCGACACCCCTATCAAAAGTCTACAAGTAAATATCCGTAAAGTGTGGCACAACTGTCAAAAGTCTACAAGGACACAACCGGAAAGTGTGGCACCCCTATCAAAAGTCTACAAGTACATATCCGTAAAGTGTGGCACCCCTATCAAAAGTCTACAAGGACATAACCATAAAGTGCGACACCCCTATCAAAGGTCTACAAGTACATATCCGTAAAGTGTGGCGCAACTGTCAAAAGTCTACAAGGACACAACCGTAAAGTGTGGCACAACTGTCAAAAGTCTACAAGGACACAACCGTAAAGTGTGGCACAACTGTCAAAAGTCTACAAGGACATATCCGTAAAGTGTGGCACAACTGTCAAAAGTCTACAAGGACACAACCGTAAAGTGTGGCACAACTGTCAAAAGTCTACAAGGACATATCCGTAAAGTGTGGCACAACTGTCAAAAGTCTACAAGAACACAACCGTAAAGTGTGGCACAACTGTCAAAAGTCTACAAGGACATATCCGTAAAGTGTGGCACAACTGTCAAAAGTCTACAAGGACACAACCGTAAAGTGTGGCACAACTGTCAAAAGTCTACAAGGACATATCCGTAAAGTGCGGC
Organism: Phalangium opilio; assembly: GCF_054372755.1. Classification (NCBI taxonomy): domain Eukaryota; kingdom Metazoa; phylum Arthropoda; class Arachnida; order Opiliones; family Phalangiidae; genus Phalangium; species Phalangium opilio. The sequence goes on from NW_028324227.1 coordinate 50,650, forward strand.
ACAACTGTCAAAAATCTACAAGGACACAACCATAAAGTGCGACACCCCTATCAAAAGTCTACAACGACATATCCATAAAGTGCGAAACCCCTATCAAAAGTCTACAAGTACATATCCGTAAAGTGTGGCACAACTGTCAAAAGTCTACAAGGACAAAACCGTAAAGTGTGGCACAACTGTCAAAAGTCTACAAGGACATATCCGTAAAGTGTGGCACAACTGTCAAAAGTCTACAAGGACATATCCGTAAAGTGCGGCAGCCCTATCAAAAGTCTACAAGACAATATCCGTAAAGTGCGACACCCCTATCAAAAGTCTACAAGGACATATCCGTAAAGTGTGGCACAACTGTCAAAAGTCTACAAGGACATATCCGTAACGTGTGGCACAACTGTCAAAAGTCTTCAAGGACATATCCGTAAAGTGTGGCACAACTGTCCAAAGTCTACAAGAACATATCCGTAAAGTGTGGCATAACTGTCAAAAGTCTACAAGGACATATCCGAAAAGTGTGGCACAACTGTCAAAAGTCTACAAGGACATATCCATAAAGTGCGACACCCCTATCACAAGTCTACAAGGACATATCCGTAAAGTGTGGCACAACTGTCAAAAGTCTACAAGGACACAACCGTAAAGTGTGGCACCCCTATCAAAAGTCTACAAGGACAACCGTAAATTGTGGCACAACTGTCAAAAGTCTACAAGGACATATCCGTAAAGTGTGGCACAACTGTCAAAAGTCTACAAGGACATATCCGTAAAGTGTGGCACAACTGTCAAAAGTCTACAAGGACATATCCGTAAAGTGCGACACCCCTATCAAAAGTCTACAAGACAATATCCGTAAAGTGCGACACCCCTATCAAAAGTCTACAAGGACATATCCGTAAAGTGTGGCACAACTGTCAAAAGTCTACAAGGACATATCCGTAACGTGTGGCACAACTGTCAAAAGTCTTCAAGGACATATCCGTAAAGTGTGGCACAACTGTCAAAAGTCTACAAGGACATATCCGTAAAGTGTGGCACAACTGTCAAAAGTCTACAAGGACATATCCGTAACGTGTGGCACAACTGTCAAAAGTCTTCAAGGACATATCCGTAAAGTGTGGCACAACTGTCCAAAGTCTACAAGAACATATCCGTAAAGTGTGGCATAACTGTCAAAAGTCTACAAGGACATATCCGAAAAGTGTGGCACAACTGTCAAAAGTCTACAAGGACATATCCATAAAGTGCGACACCCCTATCACAAGTCTACAAGGACATATCCGTAAAGTGTGGCACAACTGTCAAAAGTCTACAAGGACACAACCGTAAAGTGTGGCACCCCTATCAAAAGTCTACAAGGACAACCGTAAATTGTGGCACAACTGTCAAAAGTCTACAAGGACATATCCGTAAAGTGTGGCACAACTGTCAAAAGTCTACAAGGACATATCCGTAAAGTGTGGCACAACTGTCAAAAGTCTACAAGGACATATCCGTAAAGTGCGACACCCCTATCAAAAGTCTACAAGACAATATCCGTAAAGTGCGACACCCCTATCAAAAGTCTACAAGGACATATCCGTAAAGTGTGGCACAACTGTCAAAAGTCTACAAGGACATATCCGTAACGTGTGGCACAACTGTCAAAAGTCTTCAAGGACATATCCGTAAAGTGTGGCACAACTGTCCAAAGTCTACAAGAACATATCCGTAAAGTGTGGCATAACTGTCAAAAGTCTACAAGGACATATCCGAAAAGTGTGGCACAACTGTCAAAAGTCTACAAGGACATATCCATAAAGTGCGACACCCCTATCACAAGTCTACAAGGACATATCCGTAAAGTGTGGCACAACTGTCAAAAGTCTACAAGGACACAACCGTAAAGTGTGGCACCCCTATCAAAAGTCTACAAGGACAACCGTAAATTGTGGCACAACTGTCAAAAGTCTACAAGGACATATCCGTAAAGTGTGGCACAACTGTCAAAAGTCTACAAGGACATATCCGTAAAGTGTGGCACAACTGTCAAAAGTCTACAAGGACATATCCGTAAAGTGCGACACCCCTATCAAAAGTCTACAAGACAATATCCGTAAAGTGCGACACCCCTATCAAAAGTCTACAAGGACATATCCGTAAAGTGTGGCACAACTGTCAAAAGTCTACAAGGACATATCCGTAACGTGTGGCACAACTGTCAAAAGTCTTCAAGGACATATCCGTAAAGTGTGGCACAACTGTCCAAAGTCTACAAGAACATATCCGTAAAGTGTGGCATAACTGTCAAAAGTCTACAAGGACATATCCGAAAAGTGTGGCACAACTGTCAAAAGTCTACAAGGACATATCCATAAAGTGCGACACCCCTATCACAAGTCTACAAGGACATATCCGTAAAGTGTGGCACAACTGTCAAAAGTCTACAAGGACACAACCGTAAAGTGTGGCACCCCTATCAAAAGTCTACAAGGACAACCGTAAATTGTGGCACAACTGTCAAAAGTCTACAAGGACATATCCGTAAAGTGTGGCACAACTGTCAAAAGTCTACAAGGACTCAACCGTAAAGTGTGGCACAACTGTCAAAAGTCTACAAGTACATATCCGTAAAGTGTGGCACAACTGTCAAAAGTCTACAAGGACAAAACCGTAAAGTGTGGCACAACTGTCAAAAGTCTACAAGGACATATCCGTAAAGTGTGGCACAACTGTCAAAAGTCTACAAGGACATATCCGTAAAGTGCGGCAGCCCTATCAAAAGTCTACAAGACAATATCCGTAAAGTGCGACACCCCTATCAAAAGTCTACAAGGACATATCCGTAAAGTGTGGCACAACTGTCAAAAGTCTACAAGGACATATCCGTAACGTGTGGCACAACTGTCAAAAGTCTTCAAGGACATATCCGTAAAGTGTGGCACAACTGTCCAAAGTCTACAAGAACATATCCGTAAAGTGTGGCATAACTGTCAAAAGTCTACAAGGACATATCCGAAAAGTGTGGCACAACTGTCAAAAGTCTACAAGGACATATCCATAAAGTGCGACACCCCTATCACAAGTCTACAAGGACATATCCGTAAAGTGTGGCACAACTGTCAAAAGTCTACAAGGACACAACCGTAAAGTGTGGCACCCCTATCAAAAGTCTACAAGGACAACCGTAAATTGTGGCACAACTGTCAAAAGTCTACAAGGACATATCCGTAAAGTGTGGCACAACTGTCAAAAGTCTACAAGGACATATCCGTAAAGTGTGGCACAACTGTCAAAAGTCTACAAGGACATATCCGTAAAGTGCGACACCCCTATCAAAAGTCTACAAGACAATATCCGTAAAGTGCGACACCCCTATCAAAAGTCTACAAGGACATATCCGTAAAGTGTGGCACAACTGTCAAAAGTCTACAAGGACATATCCGTAACGTGTGGCACAACTGTCAAAAGTCTTCAAGGACATATCCGTAAAGTGTGGCACAACTGTCCAAAGTCTACAAGAACATATCCGTAAAGTGTGGCATAACTGTCAAAAGTCTACAAGGACATATCCGAAAAGTGTGGCACAACTGTCAAAAGTCTACAAGGACATATCCATAAAGTGCGACACCCCTATCACAAGTCTACAAGGACATATCCGTAAAGTGTGGCACAACTGTCAAAAGTCTACAAGGACACAACCGTAAAGTGTGGCACCCCTATCAAAAGTCTACAAGGACACAACCGTAAATTGTGGCACAACTGTCAAAAGTCTACAAGGACACAACCGTAAAGTGTGGCACAACTGTCAAAAGTCTACAAGGACATATCCGTAAAGTGCGGCACAACTGTCAAAAGTCTACAAGGACTCAACCGTAAAGTCCGACACCCCTATCAAAAGTCTACAATCACATAACCATAAAGTGCGACACCCCTATCAAAAGTCTATAACGACATATCCATAAAGTGCGACACCCCTATCAAAAGTCTACAAGTACATATCCGTAAAGTGTGGCACAACTGTCAAAAGTCTACAAGGATATATCCGTAACGTGTGGCACAACTGTCAAAAGTCTTCAAGGACATATCCGTAAAGTGTGGCACAACTGTCAAAAGTCTACAAGGACATATCCGTAAAGTGTGGCACAACTGTCAAAAGTCTACAAGGACATATCCGTAAAGTGCGACACCCCTATCAAAAGTCTACAAGGACATATCCGTAAAGTGTGGCACAACTGTCAAAAGTCTACAAGGACATATCCGTAAAGTGCGACACCCCTATCAAAAGTCTACAAGGACATATCCGTAAAGTGTGGCACAACTGTCAAAAGTCTACAAGGACACAACCATAAAGTCCGACACCCCTATCAAAAGTCTACAATCACATAACCATAAAGTGCGACACCCCTATCAAAAGTCTACAACGACATATCCATAAAGTGCGACACCCCTATCAAAAGTCTACAAGTACATATCCGTAAAGTGTGGCACAACTGTCAAAAGTCTACAAGGATATATCCGTAACGTGTGGCACAACTGTCAAAAGTCTTCAAGGACATATCCGTAAAGTGTGGCACAACTGTCAAAAGTCTACAAGGACATATCCGTAAAGTGTGGCACAACTGTCAAAAGTCTACAAGGACATATGCGTAAAGTGTGGCACAACTGTCAAAAGTCTACAAGGACATATGCGTAAAGTGTGGCACCCCTATCAAAAGTCTACAAGACCATATCCGTAAAGTGCGACACCCCTATCAAAAGTCTACAAGTAAATATCCGTAAAGTGTGGCACAACTGTCAAAAGTCTACAAGCACACAACCGAAGTGTGGCACAACTGTCAAAAGTCTACAAGGACACAACCGTAAAGTGTGGCACCCCTATCAAAAGTCTACAAGTACATATCCGTAAAGTGTGGCACAACTGTCAAAAGTCTACAAGGACACAACCGTAAAGTGTGGCACAACTGTCAAAAGTCTACAAGGACACAACCGTAAAGTGTGGCACAACTGTCAAAAGTCTACAAGGACACAACCGTAAAGTGTGGCACAACTGTCAAAAGTCTACAAGGACATATCCGTAAAGTGTGGCATAACTGTCAAAAGTCTACAAGGACACAACCGTAAAGTGTGGCACCCCTATCAAAAGTCTACAAGTACATATCCGTAAAGTGTGGCACAACTGTCAAAAGTCTACAAGGACACAACCGTAAAGTGTGGCACAACTGTCAAAAGTCTACAAGGACACAACCGTAAAGTGTGGCACAACTGTCAAAAGTCTACAAGGACACAACCGTAAAGTGTGGCACAACTGTCAAAAGTCTACAAGAACATATCCGTAAAGTGTGGCATAACTGTCAAAAGTCTACAAGGACATATCCGAAAAGTGTGGCACAACTGTCAAAAGTCTACAAGGACATATCCATAAAGTGCGACACCCCTATCACAAGTCTACAAGGACATATCCGTAAAGTGTGGCACAACTGTCAAAAGTCTACAAGGACACAACCGTAAAGTGTGGCACCCCTATCAAAAGTCTACAAGGACACAACCGTAAAGTGTGGCACCCCTATCAAAAGTCTACAAGGACATATCCGTAAAGTGCGACACCCCTATCAAAAGTCTACAAGTAAATATCCGTAAAGTGTGGCACAACTGTCAAAAGTCTACAAGGACACAACCGGAAAGTGTGGCACCCCTATCAAAAGTCTACAAGTACATATCCGTAAAGTGTGGCACCCCTATCAAAAGTCTACAAGGACATAACCATAAAGTGCGACACCCCTATCAAAGGTCTACAAGTACATATCCGTAAAGTGTGGCACAACTGTCAAAAGTCTACAAGGACACAACCGTAAAGTGTGGCACAACTGTCAAAAGTCTACAAGGACACAACCGTAAAGTGTGGCACAACTGTCAAAAGTCTACAAGGACATATCCGTAAAGTGTGGCACAACTGTCAAAAGTCTACAAGGACACAACCGGAAAGTGTGGCACCCCTATCAAAAGTCTACAAGTACATATCCGTAAAGTGTGGCACCCCTATCAAAAGTCTACAAGGACATAACCATAAAGTGCGACACCCCTATCAAAGGTGTTAACGTTGTTTTCGGGTTGAATAACGAGGCTCATTGAAGTTAATTAAATAGTTTAATGGTTTAAGTAAAATAGAATAATAGTCGTTACATTGTATCGTCGCCGTTTCCTACCTCTCGTACCAACGTCTCGGGAAAAAGTGTGTGTTCGGTAAAGCTCGCCCTACCTCTATATCGTATATCGATCTCATGTTACCTAGGGTACTCGCGCCATCTAGGGGAAAATATGGAGGTGGCTATGGGCGGGAAAATATGGATATGGGCGCCGTTAACATTCGGCTATCCTGAAAAATTAGGCTCCTGACTAACGTAGCGGGAACGTTGTTACGAGAAATCGGTAGTAATATCCATAAACAAAAGAAAACATATAACATAAACGCGGATAATACTGAAACATGGGTTTTAGGAACCTTTAAAATTTGTACTAACAAACGTGGTTTTAGGAACCTTAAAAAAATTTGTACTTTAGAGCGTTTTGCAAATCATTTTACGATAGTTCATAGTCCTTTAAGTGGGCAGGCATCTGTCGACGTCGGGAACTGGTACGGTTCTGGGGTTCGGTGATATCGTCTGCTTCCGTGGAATCCGTGGCTGAGGAGGAGGGTTCCATTGGCTTCGGGAGATTATGTTTTGGCGGGTCGTCGCTAACATCTTCCTCTGGGGCCGTGGCATCGTCTCTGTCAGACTCGTCGCTTCCAGCTGCCATCGCGTTACCGTTCGGAATATCGTCGGTTTCGTCTTCATCAGAGGACGAAGCTAAGTCGTCATGCCCGTCAAAGATAATCCATCGTTTAAGTTTATCTGCTGGTGCGGTGTTACGGTAGAACCGCTGGCTACGTTGGATCTCCGGGAGGTCCTCGATAACGAACCTATCGTAAGGGAGTTTCTGTGCGATGACGTAGGGTCCCTTATATTTCGCGTTAGTTTTGTGTGGTTGTCCCGTTGCTGTCGGATCTCTTTCAACCACTACCATGTCGCCTACTTCATACGTGGGAGCCTTTGCTCCTTTAGCATTGTACCGCTGGCGTTGTCGTGCTTGGTCTACCTTGATGTGCTCTAGGGCTTGGTCCCTCTTCCGTTGGAGCGTTTCATCAACTGGCTGATCTAGTGCGTCGATCAGTGCGTGTCCCCTTGGGTGTCGTGACGGGAAGTTGAAGAGGACGGAGAATGGGGTACATTTCGTAGCTCTATGCATCGTATTGTTGACGCCCCACTGGATTTGCGTGAGATGGGCGTCCCAATCCTTCTCATCAGCACGAGTGCATGAACTCGCTATGGCTGGCGTTATGGTCCTGTTATATCGTTCGACTTGGCCATTCCCCCGGGGAGTGGCTGTTGCGTTTTTGACGTGGACGATATTGGTCTCCTTGCAGAAGGTCTCGAAGATTCTGCTCGTGTAACAGGTGCCTTGGTCTGTTATAATCCGTCTAGGAGCTCCAAAAATTCCGATGACGTCGTCCAATACCTTTCGTGTTGGTCCGGCGCCCGTATTTCGTACCGGACGCAGGATGGTGAATTTCGTAAAAGCGTCGACGATGACGATGAGATACGCGTTCCCTTTTGTGCTGGTTACAAATGGGCCTAAATGGTCAACATGTAATGTGTCCATGGGCTTCCCTATTTTGTCGATTGGGTGTAGAAGGCCTGGTTTCTTGCCTCCTGGAGTCTTGTGGTAAAGGCACTCCAGACAGGACGTGATATACCGTCGGACGTATCGTTTCATTCGTGGAAACCAGAATCTTTCTTGTAGTTTCGCATACGTCTTGTCAAGGCCAAAGTGACCGATGTCGTCGTGATTTCGTTTCACTATTTGCCAACGGGCCTTGTCTGGTACCACCCAGCGCAATGTTGCAGTATCGTCGTGGTATGCGAGTCGGTAGAGTCGCCCGTCCTTCATCGTGAAGTCCTTTTGGGTCTGAATTTCGTTTTTCGTTAGGTTAGTTTTCTTCGTGACCTGACGAATAATTTCCTGTATTTTCGGATCTTGTTTCTGGGCTGTTACTAACCAGTCTTCAACCGTGAGTGACATGTGGCAAATTTGAAGTCCGCTGACTATGTCGACTTCTTCGGGTTCGCCAAATGGGGCGCGGCTAAGTGCGTCGACGTGCATCATGGACGTACCAGGGCGGTGAATGATATCGTAATGAAAGTCTTCAAGTTTCAAACACCATCGTCCTATTCGTGGGACGATATTTTTCTTGGCAAATGTGTTCCTAACGGCGTTGCAATCTGTTATAATCGTGAAGTGTCTTCCCAACAAGTACACTCGAAACTTCTCTATCGCCCAACAGATTGCGAGGGTCTCCAGCTCGTAGGAGTGATATCTGGCTTCGTCTGGGGTAGTCCCGCGGCTTGCATAATAGACAGGGTGCGTTCTTCCGTCTTGCCCCTTCTGCATTAGGACTGCTCCCAGTCCCAATTGGCTCGCGTCAGTATGCAGTTCCGTTTCCGCCTTGGGGTCGTAAAGTGCCAAAATTGGTCTTTCAATCAGTCGTGATTTTAACGTGTCGAATGCTCCTTTCTGTTCCGTATCCCAGACCCACGTGGCGTCCTTCCTTAATAATTGATTCAAGGGTCCGGCGATTCGAGCGAAGTTTTTGATAAACTTCCGAAAATATCCAGCTAATCCCAGAAACCGTCGTACTTCGTGGACGTTTCTTGGCGTTGGGAACTTCTGAACGCATACGATTTTGGTCAGTCCGGGTTTCACCCCATCGCAGCTGACTTCCGAACCAAGATAATCGATCTTGTCCATTAAAAAGTGGCATTTCTTTCGATTGAGCGTCAGTTTTGCTTTTCGGAGTACGTCGAATACTTGGCGCAAATGACTAAGGCTTTCTGGCACCGTGCTCGCTGGTACCAGGACGTCATCCATATAGGCCATCGCTATCGTGTATCGTAGTTGTCCCAAAATCGTATTGATCATCCGCTGAAATACTGCGGGACCGTTAGTGAGGCCGAATGGCATTACCTCGAATTGGTAGTGGCCATCTGGTGTCACAAATGCAGTTTTCTCCTTTGATGAAGGGTCTAGAGGGATCTGGTAGTATCCTGACGCTAAGTCTAAACTTGAGAAGAATTTGTTTCCTTGCAAGCGCTCCATTTGATCTTCTATTCGTGGAAGCGGGTAAGCGTCGCGCTTGGTGATTCGGTTCAGAGCCCGGTAATCTATACATAGACGTTCGTCCCCATTTTTCTTTTTAACGATTAAAATTGGGCTAGCGTAAGGGGACTCTGATTCCGTGATGATTCCCATCTGAATGAGTTCCTTCATTTGCTCGGCTACCTTTTCTCTTTCCGAATGGGAGAGGCGATATGGGCGAAAAGTGACTGGCTTCGTGTTCTCCAGCTCGATTTTCATCGTTGCCCGATCCGTTCGTCCTAAATTAGCCATCCCGTCAGAGAAAATGTCTCGGTATTCGTTGATGAGTTCGATTAGTAGTTTCTTCTCTTCGTTCGTAACGCTGGGTCCAATGGTTAGTTCTTGTTCTACGATTGGCGTTAATGTTCGTTTTTCCGTCCGCATGACTCTCAGGGGCGAGTTTCCTTCCTCTGCCATGCAAATCTCGGCCTGGACAATCTTCTGTCCTCGTTGAAAGGTTAATTCCTTATCCGACAGATTCATTATAGGTATCGCTGATTGTCCTAGGGCGTTTATTCGGGTGATGCTTCTGGGGATGCAATGCTCGTAACCGGGCGTTTCGCGCCTGTGCATTTCGACGAAAAGGTCGGCTTCCGGTTCTTTCCGCTCTCCGACGTGGACGTCAATAAACCCTACGTATTTTGGAGGTATGACTGTTGCCTCTTTGGCCCAAAGCTTCAAACGCGGTTTTGGGAGGTCTGGTATTTGCAGTTGCCTTAGGCAGTCATCTTCTTCCTCGACTGGTTTATTTTCTTCAAAGATGCGAACCGTGTTCTGGCGACGGACGATTACGATGTGTGACTGTTCCGAAAAGGGTTGCCCGACCAAAAGGGGAATTTGCTGAGCTTCGTCAGGGACTACGTGGACTTCTACTTCAGCCGTTGCTTGATCAAGTTCTAGGGTTGCCGTGAAAACGCCAAGAATCTTCGTGACTCCTGAGCCGTAACCTTCAATCACCGCTCCACCTTCCGGCGGGTTGTGATCTATGCCAAGTCTGTGGGCATCGCTGGCTCTTAGGGCAACGCATTTGCTGCCAAGATCTAAATATGATCTTACTTCGTGTCCGTTAAGGATAGCATCTTGGAAGTACTTTTCGTTAGCATCATCGTTAGTCTTATAGTCTACGTGACCGATTGTTTTCGTCTCGGTTCTGCGACAGTCCGTTGATTCGTGGCCAGTTTTGTTGCATTTCTCGCAACGTTGTTTACGCTGGGGCTTCGGACATTCTCTGGAGACATGTCCATATTCTCTACAATTGAAGCATAGAAGCTCGCCTTTGTCGTTTCGGTCTGGCTTCCTCCTGAATTTCATTCGTTCGAGTTCCTTCTCGTTTGCGTAGCCGTGCGTTGGCTTCGGGTTCAGGCTCGATTGTTGGAAGTTACGGGGTCTGAAATCCCTTTTATCCTTGTCAAATCGTTCAGACTTACTTCTGTCCTTATTTTCTTGAGCAAGGGTTAACCTTTCTTCCATCGTCTTAATGCATTTCAGCAGTTCTTGTGGCGTGTTGTAATCTCGATTGCTGAGGGATGTGATCAGACGGTCGTCGTTAAGGCCCGTGATGATATAATCTATCATATCGTCTTCTTGTAGCCCGCTTAGTCTAGCCTTGGCTACTTTATCGTGGTAGTAGGCTTCGATGGTTTCGTTGGGCTGTTTCATTCTTCTCTCCATTTCGCGGTGAAGAGACTGATTGCCTTTCACGACGGGAAACCATTCCCTTAGCAAGTCCTTCCATTCGTCCCAGGTATGGTTTACTGTGGCCAAGCCTTCATACCATACCTTGGCCGTCCCTTGCAATTTCGGTATTGCGTGGTTTATCTTCATCGTTTCATTCCAGTTGTACGCGTCACCCGTGTCGTCGACTTTATTGATCCAGGAATCGACGGTTTGATGCGGAGATTTGACTGGATCGAAGTCGGGGATTAATTTGCTCCCATCGTTGTAATGGTGGTGTTGTACTGGATTTGCCGCAGCCACGTTTCGAGGATTATTGGCTTGAAGAGCTTCTAATTGTAACTGATGAGCGTTCATAAGTTGCGTTTGTTGTGCGAGGTGCGCTTCCGACATGGCAGAAATTGATCGTTGTACCGCCGCCTCAACTGCTCTCTGTACGGAGTCTGAGAAGTCGTTTATGGAAATGAACCCCATAGGAGCAACCTGCTCACCCTCAGCTCCCGTTCGCGGCATGCTGTTATCTCGTGTCTCGTGAGGATGCAAAAACGTGGTTCCTCGCGATTCGTCTTCGGGTATTTCCGCCAAAGGTTCGTCTTGGCTGTTGATTTCGCTTGCGATGTCTTGATTATCGTGTAACAATCGCTGGTCTTCGTTTTCGTTGGAAAAGTCCCAAGTTACGTTTAGAAAATTTCGTTCGTTGAAATTATCTGGATGGTTTTCTGTTACGCTGTCGTAGGATGAGTCAGAGTCGTTATCGCAGACTTTGTTTCCCTTTTCCTCCGTATCGTTGGAATAATATAGATTCTCGTCGTTTTGCTGAATCGCGGCTTTATCTACGTCGTCCAGGGTGTTACCGATTTCGTTGGTCACTTCGTCTAAGGTATCGTCAGTCTGCAGATTAGCTTCCCGAAAACGTTGGGGCTTCTGTGACTTTCCTTTGTTAGTTTCCCGGCTTATGGGTAATTCTGGATTTTCGCCTTTCAGTCGTCTACTTCGTCGTGTTGAATCTTCGTTATATTTGTTTCCTTTCACGGAGGTTATCATCGGCGTCGTTGTTGGTTCATAGGAAAACTTCCGTTGTTTTCTCAACCGATTGTCTATACATGGCTAGTATCGGCAACGAGTTCGTTAGGCTTAGCGGAGCAAGCCTCGTGCGTGCTAGGGCCGGTGCCGTTCTCGATCTCGCGTGGGGTACGGGTTAGGCTTAGCGAAAAAAAGCCTCGCGCGGCGTTAGGGCCATTAAAGTTCGTAGTTTTCGCGTATTTTATGGGTCAATCCCACTTCTGAATTGTTAACGTTGTTTTCGGGTTGAATAACGAGGCTCATTGAAGTTAATTAAATAGTTTAATGGTTTAAGTAAAATAGAATAATAGTCGTTACATTGTATCGTCGCCGTTTCCTACCTCTCGTACCAACGTCTCGGGAAAAAGTGTGTGTTCGGTAAAGCTCGCCCTACCTCTATATCGTATATCGATCTCATGTTACCTAGGGTACTCGCGCCATCTAGGGGAAAATATGGAGGTGGCTATGGGCGGGAAAATATGGATATGGGCGCCGTTAACAAAGGTCTACAAGTACATATCCGTAAAGTGTGGCACAACTGTCAAAAGTCTACAAGGACACAACCGTAAAGTGTGGCACAACTGTCAAAAGTCTACAAGGACACAACCGTAAAGTGTGGCACAACTGTCAAAAGTCTACAAGGACATATCCGTAAAGTGTGGCACAACTGTCAAAAGTCTACAAGGACACAACCGTAAAGTGTGGCACCCCTATCAAAAGTCTACAAGGACATATCCGTAAAGTGTGGCACCCCTATCAAAAGTCTACAAGAACACAACCGTAAAGTGTGGCACCCCTATCAAAAGTCTACAAGAACACAACCGTAAAGTGTGGCACAACTGTCAAAAGTCTACAAGGACATATCTGTAAAGTGTGGCACAACTGTCAAAAGTCTATAAGGACACAACCGTAAAGTGTGGCACCCCTATCAAAAGTCTACAAGAACACAACCGTAAAGTGTGGCACCCCTATCAAAAGTCTACAAGAACACAACCGTAAAGTGTGGCACAACTGTCAAAAGTCTACAAGGACATATCTGTAAAGTGTGGCACAACTGTCAAAAGTCTATAAGGACACAACCGTAAAGTGTGGCACCCCTATCAAAAGTCTACAAGAACACAACCGTAAAGTGTGGCACAACTGTCAAAAGTCTACAAGACACAACCGTAAAGTGTGGCACCCCTATCAAAAGTCTACAAGGACATATCCGTAAAGTGTGGCACCCCTATCAAAAGTCTACAAGTACATAACCATAAAGTGCGACACCCCTATATGCTTTGTTCTTTTAGCTGACCCGGCTATATCTTTTGAACCGTAATAGATAGAAAAAAATTTAAACAGGATTTGGATAGAGGAACTAAGATAGAATATTATCTATAATTTTTATTAAATCTAAATAATAATTAACTTTATTATAAAAAATACATTTTCAATGTTAGAAGAAAGACTAGAAAGTTTCGAAAACCACTTATCTTCTCGTGTCCGAAGAAAAGCAAACTGTGGCTGTACTAAACTTGTTCTTTACGATTTCTTGACTCGTGACTTGACTGGAACCAGTGAACCACGAAGCCCGGAAGCCCGCGACACCTTTAAACGAAAATATTATTTATAAATATATCTAAGCACATTCTGGAAAAAGGCCTCAGGCCAAAACACCAGAAAACATGGTTAAATGTTAGTGCAGCATTTGGTTAGAAATAAATGGGTTCTATTATCGCAAGTGGAGCGCTCCAGGCATTCTTTCATTCATACATACATAAACGTAGATATATCACGAGAGACACTAAATTTTATAAAAACAAATCACTTATCTTCTCGTGCCCTACGTCCAAAGAATGGCCAATCCTCGCTGTATTGAGCAACTCCACTCCTCATGAAAGGCGACTGTCAAATTACATAGATATAAAAACCGGTAAAAATCACAAACTTGTGGGAAAGTTCTTTACGTTACCTTGACAAGGGGATGGCCACTTGACTGGAAATGAATTATACGCGAGAAGAGCAAGCAATCGATACAATCTGAAGTAAAAAATAAAAAAATACATTTTTGAAAAAACTTTCCAATAAATTTTTGGAAAAACTTTTACGTTACCCTTCAAGGGGAATGCGACTTGACTGGAAACGAATGAACCATGATGCCCAGCAACTCGCGATACCTTTGAACGCAGAATTAAAAATCATATTAATATCTAGCACATTTTCCCAAAAGGCCAGAAAAATATTTTAGCGGTAGGCTTAAAATTTAGCGAAGCTTTTGGATAGAAATAAATTGGTACTTTTTTTTCTCCAAGTGGAGCGCACTTACGTTAAAAGACAAACAAAAGGTAAGTACCTTTTCGTGTCGTACGTCCAAAGAAAGGCCAATCCTCCCTGTACCAGGGTAGGCAAATGTCAAAATGGCATCTGTGAGGAAGATCTTTACGATGTCTCGTCAAAGGGATGGCTACTTGACTCGAATGACCCCGAGAACAGGAAATCTATATAACCCGTTTATAATTATATTTTTAAATTTTTAATCTGTTTTGGGAGAAACTTACGTCATCTCGTCAAAGGGGAATGAACCTGGACTGGAAAGGAGTGCACCACGAAGAACGAAGCCCAGCAACTGACGATACCATCCATCGATTCTAGCTTCCAAAGGGCTGGATTACAGGAGAACGCCACAACTCCTAAGCATAATTTAAAATATAGCATCTTTAACATTCCGGAATTGTTTTAGCGACAAGGTTAAAAGTTAGCGCGGCTTTTGTGTAAAAATAAATGGGTACCAATAATAAATAATAAGTTCGAACACAATAAAACCATGAGGTACCAATAATAAATAATAAGTTCGAACACAATAAACCATGAGGTACCAATAATAAATAATAAGTTCGAACACAATAAACCATGAGGTACCAATAATAAATAATAAGTTCGAACACAAACCATGAGGTACCAATAATAAATAATAAGTTCGAACACAATAAAACCATGAGGTACCAATAATAAATAATCAGTTCGAACACAATAAACCATGAGGTACCAATAATAAATAATCAGTTCGAACACAATAAACCATGAGGTACCAATAATAAATAATCAGTTCGAACACAATAAAACCATGAGGTACCAATAATAAATAATCAGTTCGAACACAATAAAACCATGAGGTACCAATAATAAATAATCAGTTCGAACACAATAAACCATGAGGTACCAATAATAAATAATCAGTTCGAACACAAACCATGAGGTACCAATAATAAATAATAAGTTCGAACACAATAAACCATGAGGTACCAATAATAAATAATCAGTTCGAACACAATAAACCATGAGGTACCAATAATAAATAATAAGTTCGAACACAAACCATGAGGTACCAATAATAAATAATAAGTTCGAACACAATAAAACCATGAGGTACCAATAATAAATAATCAGTTCGAACACAATAAACCATGAGGTACCAATAATAAATAATAAGTTCGAACACAATAAAACCATGAGGTACCAATAATAAATAATCAGTTCGAACACAATAAAACCATGAGGTACCAATAATAAATAATCAGTTCGAACACAATAAAACCATGAGGTACCAATAATAAATAATCAGTTCGAACACAATAAACCATGAGGTACCAATAATAAATAATCAGTTCGAACACAAACCATGAGGTACCAATAATAAATAATCAGTTCGAACACAAACCATGAGGTACCAATAATAAATAATAAGTTCGAACACAAACCATGAGGTACCAATAATAAATAATAAGTTCGAACACAAACCATGAGGTACCAATAATAAATAATAAGTTCGAACACAAACCATGAGGTACCAATAATAAATAATAAGTTCGAACACAAACCATGAGGTACCAATAATAAATAATAAGTTCGAACACAAACCATGAGGTACCAATAATAAATAATAAGTTCGAACACAACCCATGAGGTACCAATAATAAATAATAAGTTCGAACACAAACCATGAGGTACCAATAATAAATAATAAGTTCGAACACAAACCATGAGGTACCAATAATAAATAATAAGTTCGAACACAATAAAACCATGAGGTACCAATAATAAATAATAAGTTCGAACACAATAAAACCATGAGGTACCAATAATAAATAATAAGTTCAAACACAATAAAACCATGAGGTACCAATAATAAATAATAAGTTCGAACACAATAAAACCATGAGGTACCAATAATAAATAATCAGTTCGAACACAAACCATGAGGTACCAATAATAAATAATCAGTTCGAACACAATAAACCATGAGGTACCAATAATGAATAATAAGTTCGAACACAATAAACCATGAGGTACCAATAATGAATAATAAGTTCGAACACAATAAACCATGAGGTACCAATAATAAATAATAAGTTCGAACACAATAAACCATGAGGTACCAATAATAAATAATAAGTTCGAACACAATAAACCATGAGGTACCAATAATAAATAATAAGTTCGAACACAATAAACCATGAGGTACCAATAATGAATAATAAGTTCGAACACAATAAACCATGAGGTACCAATAATAAATAATCAGTTCGAACACAAACCATGAGGTACCAATAATGAATAATAAGTTCGAACACAATAAAACCATGAGGTACCAATAATAAATAATAAGTTCGAACACAATAAACCATGAGGTACCAATAATAAATAATAAGTTCGAACACAATAAACCATGAGGTACCAATAATAAATAATAAGTTCGAACACAATAAACCATGAGGTACCAATAATGAATAATAAGTTCGAACACAATAAACCATGAGGTACCAATAATAAATAATCAGTTCGAACACAAACCATGAGGTACCAATAATGAATAATAAGTTCGAACACAATAAACCATGAGGTACCAATAATAAATAATAAGTTCGAACACAATAAACCATGAGGTACCAATAATAAATAATAAGTTCGAACACAATAAACCATGAGGTACCAATAATAAATAATAAGTTCGAACACAATAAACCATGAGGTACCAATAATGAATAATAAGTTCGAACACAATAAACCATGAGGTACCAATAATAAATAATCAGTTCGAACACAAACCATGAGGTACCAATAATGAATAATAAGTTCGAACACAATAAAACCATGAGGTACCAATAATAAATAATAAGTTCGAACACAATAAACCATGAGGTACCAATAATAAATAATAAGTTCGAACACAATAAACCATGAGGTACCAATAATAAATAATAAGTTCGAACACAATAAACCATGAGGTACCAATAATGAATAATAAGTTCGAACACAATAAACCATGAGGTACCAATAATAAATAATCAGTTCGAACACAATAAACCATGAGGTACCAATAATGAATAATAAGTTCGAACACAATAAACCATGAGGTACCAATAATAAATAATAAGTTCGAACACAATAAACCATGAGGTACCAATAATAAATAATAAGTTCGAACACAATAAACCATGAGGTACCAATAATAAATAATAAGTTCGAACACAATAAACCATGAGGTACCAATAATGAATAATAAGTTCGAACACAATAAACCATGAGGTACCAATAATGAATAATAAGTTCGAACACAATAAACCATGAGGTACCAATAATAAATAATAAGTTCGAACACAATAAACCATGAGGTACCAATAATAAATAATAAGTTCGAACACAATAAACCATGAGGTACCAATAATAAATAATAAGTTCGAACACAATAAACCATGAGGTACCAATAATGAATAATAAGTTCGAACACAATAAACCATGAGGTACCAATAATAAATAATAAGTTCGAACACAATAAACCATGAGGTACCAATAATAAATAATAAGTTCGAACACAATAAACCATGAGGTACCAATAATGAATAATAAGTTCGAACACAATAAACCATGAGGTACCAATAATAAATAATAAGTTCGAACACAATAAACCATGAGGTACCAATAATGAATAATAAGTTCGAACACAATAAACCATGAGGTACCAATAATAAATAATAAGTTCGAACACAATAAACCATGAGGTACCAATAATAAATAATAAGTTCGAACACAATAAACCATGAGGTACCAATAATAAATAATAAGTTCGAACACAATAAACCATGAGGTACCAATAATGAATAATAAGTTCGAACACAATAAACCATGAGGTACCAATAATAAATAATAAGTTCGAACACAATAAACCATGAGGTACCAATAATGAATAATAAGTTCGAACACAATAAACCATGAGGTACCAATAATAAATAATAAGTTCGAACACAATAAACCATGAGGTACCAATAATAAATAATAAGTTCGAACACAATAAACCATGAGGTACCAATAATAAATAATAAGTTCGAACACAATAAACCATGAGGTACCAATAATAAATAATAAGTTCGAACACAATAAACCATGAGGTACCAATAATGAATAATAAGTTCGAACACAATAAACCATGAGGTACCAATAATAAATAATAAGTTCGAACACAATAAACCATGAGGTACCAATAATAAATAATAAGTTCGAACACAATAAACCATGAGGTACCAATAATAAATAATAAGTTCGAACACAATAAACCATGAGGTACCAATAATGAATAATAAGTTCGAACACAATAAACCATGAGGTACCAATAATAAATAATCAGTTCGAACACAAACCATGAGGTACCAATAATAAATAATCAGTTCGAACACAAACCATGAGGTACCAATAATAAATAATCAGTTCGAACACAAACCATGAGGTACCAATAATAAATAATAAGTTCGAACACAAACCATGAGGTACCAATAATAAATAATAAGTTCGAACACAAACCATGAGGTACCAATAATAAATAATAAGTTCGAACACAATAAAACCATGAGGTACCAATAATAAATAATCAGTTCGAACACAATAAAACCATGAGGTACCAATAATAAATAATCAGTTCGAACACAATAAAACCATGAGGTACCAATAATAAATAATAAGTTCGAACACAATAAAACCATGAGGTACCAATAATAAATAATAAGTTCGAACACAATAAAACCATGAGGTACCAATAATAAATAATCAGTTCGAACACAATAAAACCATGAGGTACCAATAATAAATAATAAGTTCGAACACAAACCATGAGGTACCAATAATAAATAATAAGTTCGAACACAAACCATGAGGTACCAATAATAAATAATAAGTTCGAACACAATAAACCATGAGGTACCAATAATAAATAATAAGTTCGAACACAAACCATGAGGTACCAATAATAAATAATAAGTTCGAACACAATAAAACCATGAGGTACCAATAATAAATAATAAGTTCGAACACAATAAAACCATGAGGTACCAATAATAAATAATAAGTTCGAACACAATAAACCATGAGGTACCAATAATGAATAATAAGTTCGAACACAATAAACCATGAGGTACCAATAATAAATAATAAGTTCGAACACAATAAACCATGAGGTACCAATAATGAATAATCAGTTCGAACACAATGAACCATAAAAGGCAAACTGTGGCTGTACTAAACTTGTTCTTTACGATTTCTTGACTCGTGACTTGACTGGAACCAGTGAACCACGAAGCCCGGAAGCCCGCGACACCTTTAAACGAAAATATTATTTATAAATATATCTAAGCACATTCTGGAAAAAGGCCTCAGGCCAAAACACCAGAAAACATGGTTAAATGTTAGTGCAGCATTTGGTTAGAAATAAATGGGTTCTATTATCGCAAGTGGAGCGCTCCAGGCATTCTTTCATTCATACATACATAAACGTAGATATATCACGAGAGACACTAAATTTTATAAAAACAAATCACTTATCTTCTCGTGCCCTACGTCCAAAGAATGGCCAATCCTCGCTGTATTGAGCAACTCCACTCCTCATGAAAGGCGACTGTCAAATTACATAGATATAAAAACCGGTAAAAATCACAAACTTGTGGGAAAGTTCTTTACGTTACCTTGACAAGGGGATGGCCACTTGACTGGAAATGAATTATACGCGAGAAGAGCAAGCAATCGATACAATCTGAAGTAAAAAATAAAAAAATACATTTTTGAAAAAACTTTCCAATAAATTTTTGGAAAAACTTTTACGTTACCCTTCAAGGGGAATGCGACTTGACTGGAAACGAATGAACCATGATGCCCAGCAACTCGCGATACCTTTGAACGCAGAATTAAAAATCATATTAATATCTAGCACATTTTCCCAAAAGGCCAGAAAAATATTTTAGCGGTAGGCTTAAAATTTAGCGAAGCTTTTGGATAGAAATAAATTGGTACTTTTTTTTCTCCAAGTGGAGCGCACTTACGTTAAAAGACAAACAAAAGGTAAGTACCTTTTCGTGTCGTACGTCCAAAGAAAGGCCAATCCTCCCTGTACCAGGGTAGGCAAATGTCAAAATGGCATCTGTGAGGAAGATCTTTACGATGTCTCGTCAAAGGGATGGCTACTTGACTCGAATGACCCCGAGAACAGGAAATCTATATAACCCGTTTATAATTATATTTTTAAATTTTTAATCTGTTTTGGGAGAAACTTACGTCATCTCGTCAAAGGGGAATGAACCTGGACTGGAAAGGAGTGCACCACGAAGAACGAAGCCCAGCAACTGACGATACCATCCATCGATTCTAGCTTCCAAAGGGCTGGATTACAGGAGAACGCCACAACTCCTAAGCATAATTTAAAATATAGCATCTTTAACATTCCGGAATTGTTTTAGCGACAAGGTTAAAAGTTAGCGCGGCTTTTGTGTCAAAATAAATGGGTACCAATAATAAATAATAAGTTCGAACACAATAAACCATGAGGTACCAATAATGAATAATAAGTTCGAACACAAACCATGAGGTACCAATAATGAATAATAAGTTCGAACACAAACCATGAGGTACCAATAATGAATAATAAGTTCGAACACAATAAACCATGAGGTACCAATAATGAATAATAAGTTCGAACACAAACCATGAGGTACCAATAATAAACAATAAGTTCGAACACAAACCATGAGGTACCAATAATGAATAATAAGTTCGAACACAAACCATGAGGTACCAATAATGAATAATAAGTTCGAACACAAACCATGAGGTACCAATAATGAATAATAAGTTCGAACACAAACCATGAGGTACCAATAATAAATAATAAGTTCGAACACAAACCATGAGGTACCAATAATAAATAATAAGTTCAAACACAATAAAACCATGAGGTACCAATAATAAATAATCAGTTCGAACACAATAAACCATGAGGTACCAATAATAAATAATCAGTTCGAACACAATAAACCATGAGGTACCAATAATAAATAATAAGTTCGAACACAATAAAACCATGAGGTACCAATAATGAATAATAAGTTCGAACACAATAAACCATGAGGTACCAATAATAAATAATAAGTTCGAACACAATAAACCATGAGGTACCAATAATGAATAATAAGTTCGAACACAAACCATGAGGTACCAATAATAAATAATCAGTTCGAACACAAACCATGAGGTACCAATAATAAATAATAAGTTCGAACACAAACCATGAGGTACCAATAATAAATAATAAGTTCGAACACAAACCATGAGGTACCAATAATAAATAATAAGTTCGAACACAATAAACCATGAGGTACCAATAATAAATAATCAGTTCGAACACAATAAAACCATGAGGTACCAATAATGAATAATAAGTTCGAACACAATAAACCATGAGGTACCAATAATAAATAATAAGTTCGAACACAATAAAACCATGAGGTACCAATAATAAATAATAAGTTCAAACACAATAAAACCATGAGGTACCAATAATAAATAATCAGTTCGAACACAATAAAACCATGAGGTACCAATAATAAATAATCAGTTCGAACACAATAAAACCATGAGGTACCAATAATGAATAATAAGTTCGAACACAATAAACCATGAGGTACCAATAATAAATAATAAGTTCGAACACAATAAAACCATGAGGTACCAATAATGAATAATAAGTTCGAACACAATAAACCATGAGGTACCAATAATAAATAATAAGTTCGAACACAATAAAACCATGAGGTACCAATAATAAATAATAAGTTCAAACACAATAAAACCATGAGGTACCAATAATAAATAATCAGTTCGAACACAATAAAACCATGAGGTACCAATAATAAATAATCAGTTCGAACACAATAAAACCATGAGGTACCAATAATAAATAATCAGTTCGAACACAATAAAACCATGAGGTACCAATAATAAATAATCAGTTCGAACACAATAAAACCATGAGGTACCAATAATAAATAATCAGTTCGAACACAATAAACCATGAGGTACCAATAATAAATAATCAGTTCGAACACAATAAACCATGAGGTACCAATAATAAATAATAAGTTCGAACACAATAAACCATGAGGTACCAATAATAAATAATAAGTTCGAACACAAACCATGAGGTAAGCAATAATAAATAATAAGTTCGAACACAATAAAACCATGAGGTACCAATAATAAATAATAAGTTCGAACACAATAAAACCATGAGGTACCAATAATAAATAATCAGTTCGAACACAATAAACCATGAGGTACCAATAATAAATAATCAGTTCGAACACAAACCATGAGGTACCAATAATAAATAATAAGTTCGAACACAAACCATGAGGTACCAATAATAAATAATAAGTTCGAACACAATAAAACCATGAGGTACCAATAATAAATAATCAGTTCGAACACAATAAACCATGAGGTACCAATAATAAATAATCAGTTCGAACACAATAAACCATGAGGTACCAATAATAAATAATCAGTTCGAACACAAACCATGAGGTACCAATAATAAATAATAAGTTCGAACACAAACCATGAGGTACCAATAATAAATAATAAGTTCGAACACAATAAAACCATGAGGTACCAATAATAAATAATAAGTTCGAACACAATAAAACCATGAGGTACCAATAATAAATAATAAGTTCGAACACAATAAACCATGAGGTACCAATAATGAATAATAAGTTCGAACACAATAAACCATGAGGTACCAATAATAAATAATAAGTTCGAACACAATAAACCATGAGGTACCAATAATGAATAATCAGTTCGAACACAATGAACCATAAAAGGCAAACTGTGGCTGTACTAAACTTGTTCTTTACGATTTCTTGACTCGTGACTTGACTGGAACCAGTGAACCACGAAGCCCGGAAGCCCGCGACACCTTTAAACGAAAATATTATTTATAAATATATCTAAGCACATTCTGGAAAAAGGCCTCAGGCCAAAACACCAGAAAACATGGTTAAATGTTAGTGCAGCATTTGGTTAGAAATAAATGGGTTCTATTATCGCAAGTGGAGCGCTCCAGGCATTCTTTCATTCATACATACATAAACGTAGATATATCACGATAGACACTAAATTTTATAAAAACAAATCACTTATCTTCTCGTGCCCTACGTCCAAAGAATGGCCAATCCTCGCTGTATTGAGCAACTCCACTCCTCATGAAAGGCGACTGTCAAATTACATAGATATAAAAACCGGTAAAAATCACAAACTTGTGGGAAAGTTCTTTACGTTACCTTGACAAGGGGATGGCCACTTGACTGGAAATGAATTATACGCGAGAAGAGCAAGCAATCGATACAATCTGAAGTAAAAAATAAAAATAAATACATTTTTGAAAAAACTTTCCAATAAATTTTTGGAAAAACTTTTACGTTACCCTTCAAGGGGAATGCGACTTGACTGGAAACGAATGAACCATGATGCCCAGCAACTCGCGATACCTTTGAACGCAGAAATAAAATCATATTAATATCTAGCACAAAAGAGTAGTGTTGGTAGAGAGGAGAGGTGGTATGACGTTTGCAACCAGAAGGGAATAAGAGAGAAGGGACACACTCTCCATAATGCTTCACACTCGTAACAGTCTTACTAACCTCAAATCAGCTACCCTTCACTGATTGGCTATCTAACTTCTGTCGTAACTGTGACGTCAGATAAGAAGTTGACGTCTCGCTTGACGTATAAAATTAGTTTCAATAAAATGCATACTTGAGGTTATAATTACGCAAGAACGAAACATGGACAGCCCTAAGCCTTTGAAGAATGAAACTCTAGCAGACAAATACGGAGGAGAACTTTGCAGTAAATTGGTTAAAAGCCGTGCATTTGCGCAAAGTTTTCTTGAGGTTGGTCCGGACTCCCGTTACCATAGCAGGCTCTGTCTAATGTCTCCCTTCTCTCTTATTCCCTTCTGGTACAACTGACATAACAAATAAAGACCTGGAAAATATTTTAGGGGTAGGCTTAAAATTTAACTGGATAGAAATAAATTGGAACTTTTCTTCCAAGTGGAGCACTCTTACGTAAACGTTAAAAAATAAACAAACGGTAATTACCTTTTCGTGTCCCAAGTCCAAAGAAAGGCCAATCCTAGCTGTATGGAGCAACTCGATTCACCAGGGTAGGTAACACGAACCCCGAAGCTCAGCGACTCACGATAACTTAATCTGAAAAACCGTGGGCAAAACAGAATGCCCCTTATTAATTTAATTAATTTGTCCCATGGGTCTTGAATAAGGCAAAATTCCTAGCGCGTTTATTCTTCAACTGGATTAAAATACTTGGGATTTGCAAATACTTCCTCTCGCGATCTTAAATAAGGACTAAAATCCAGATTATCATCCCATAGGGAGGAAGAAAGCCGAAAGGCACGATTTGGATTCACTCGTTAAAATTCCGAAAATTAATTAATTCCGAAAATTATTTGGTTTTATAATAGATTTAATTCCAAAAATATTTAATTTCGATTAAAATCTACGATAATATACGACATATCTAGGATACAACCTCACTTAAAAGCCAGAGCTAGAACTTCTCGGCGTTAGAATGTTCTAGAAAGAAGGGTGTCCAAGATGGCGTCGCTTTCCGCCAAACTGCAACTAAACTCTAACTAGACCCGAAGCGTGCCCGATCAGCCAAGACCCTCGCGAGAAAAGAAGGCGGCCTTTGAGGAATGGTCAGGCGGCCACCATTTCCATTACAGGATGTTACTAAGCCTAATTTTATTCGGGGGGCAAGTCTTAAAAGCGGGGATTCTAAAATTAAATAAGCCTAATCCGACTGGGAATCTTAATTAGAGAAATTACTCGTACCTTTGGCTGACATTACTGATCGAAGGACGGGATCCACTTTGGGAGATCCTGACAAAAACACCGCGGCGACGGCGTCCTTTCATTACTTCGCGTTAATCTACTGGGAGCGACCACGCTGCTCCGCACTCCGTCTCTAAATCGAGAGAAAACTTGAGGGAAGTGACGTTGACATGTGGCGGGGCTGAACATATTCCCATCAAACATACCAAAGTAGGGCTCCCCGTCGTCTGCAACGGATTCTGGCCTGCAGTCTTGGAAATAGCGCGGGTCAAAAACCAGTTTATTAATTGCATGGACCAGTTTTTTTATTCGAAATCCGGGAGGGTTATACTGGTCCTCGGGGCCACTTTATTAATTGAGAACTTAAACGAAAATTCACGAGGGACCACTCTAATAATTATAGTTACTGTAAATTTCTACTCCAAGGATATAGACTCCTTGCCTTCCTCCCTACAACCACAGCCCACTCGATCACGCTTTACCATTAATAATTCTAGTCACTACACATTTCTACTCCACGGATATAGACTCCTTGCCTTCCTCGCTACTACCACAGCCCACTCGATCACGCTTTACCTTCGCACACTATGATGCATACTGCTTGAGACTAAGCCACGAAATACTCCCTTAATTTTTTAATAGGATTAATAAAAGATAAATTAGGGATGGGGTCAACCAGTTTAATCTTGTAGACGCTGTAGGGGTCACTGATAAAAAAATAAGTCTTACTTCCAAGACTGACTGGGCGAAACCGTTGCAAACTTAAATTTATCACATGCCGTTAGAAGAAAGACTAGAAAGTTCATAAAACCAATAACATATCACTTACCTTTTCGTTGTTCTATGTCCCAAGACAGGCAAATCCATCCACCAGTAAAGGCAACTGTCAAATTACATCCATATTAATACCAATAAAATTAAGTCATAAACTTGCGGGAAAGTTCTTTACAATACCTTGTCAAGGGGATGGCCAGTTGACTGGAAATGAAAGACGCGCAAAGCCAGCGACTGACGGCAACTTATTTGACAAACTCAGCAAAATAACAAAGTTAAAATTATATTTGAAAGGAAGCGCGGCGTAAATGATCACCCCGAGCATTCTGGGTAATCTTCTGGACAAGAATTTTACCTTGACAAGGGCAGGAACCAATCAGACCTAACACGCTAGTTCCCATTGGTTCCTGCCTAGCCTTTAGCGAGCTTGGCCACTGTGTCAACGGAGCCGCGCTTTCATTGGTTGAATTCCTACAGAGCACTGGGCAGAAACGACATAGCGTCAGCAGTGACGGACCGCCATTGTCGAGTTTCTCTATCAGTGCCAGTTCTGAGTTGATTGGAAAACTGTCACCGTAGAGCCGTCTAATCAGTTTCGAACGAGCAAGTACAAAGAACGGTCGCGCAAGTTGAAAGTTGAACTTCCGGTAGGCGAGAAGGCGGTCCCCGTAGAACCGGACCGCCTTGGACTGAACAAAAACGAAGAACGGTCGCAGAAGTCGGAAATCTGACCCCAAAAACCGATCTCGATTACCGAAAGACGAACTCCCGGTAGGCGAGAAAACGGTCCCCGTAGAACCGAATCGTCCTGGACTGAACAAGGACGAAAACGGTCGCAGAAGTCGGCAATCCGACCCCAAAAACCGATCTCGATTACCGAAAGACGAACTTCCGGTAGGCGAGAAAACGGTCCCCGTAGAACCGAATCGTCCTGGACTGAACAAGTACGAAAACGGTCGCAGAAGTCGGCAATCCGACCCCAAAAACCGATCTCGATTACCGAAAGACGAACTTCCGGTAGGCGAGAAAACGGTCCCCGTAGAACCGAATCGTCCTGGACTGAACAAGTACGAAAACGGTCGCAGAAGTCGGCAATCCGACCCCAAAAACCGATCTCGATTACCGAAAGACGAACTTCCGGTAGGCGAGAAAACGGTCCCCGTAGAACCGAATCGTCCTGGACTGAACAAGTACGAAAACGGTCGCAGAAGTCGGCAATCCGACCCCAAAAACCGATCTCGATTACCGAAAGACGAACTTCCGGTAGGCGAGAAAACGGTCCCCGTAGAACCGAATCGTCCTGGACTGAACAAGGACGAAAACGGTCGCAGAAGTCGGCAATCCGACCCCAAAAACCGATCTCGATTACCGAAAGACGAACTTCCGGTAGGCGAGAAAACGGTCCCCGTAGAACCGAATCGTCCTGGACTGAACAAGTACGAAAACGGTCGCAGAAGTCGGCAATCCGACCCCAAAAACCGATCTCGATTACCGAAAGACGAACTTCCGGTAGGCGAGAAAACGGTCCCCGTAGAACCGAATCGTCCTGGACTGAACAAGGACGAAAACGGTCGCAGAAGTCGGCAATCCGACCCCAAAAACCGATCTCGATTACCGAAAGACGAACTTCCGGTAGGCGAGAAAACGGTCCCCGTAGAACCGAATCGTCCTGGACTGAACAAGGACGAAAACGGTCGCAGAAGTCGGCAATCCGACCCCAAAAACCGATCTCGATTACCGAAAGACGAACTTCCGGTAGGCGAGAAAACGGTCCCCGTAGAACCGAATCGTCCTGGACTGAACAAGTACGAAAACGGTCGCAGAAGTCGGCAATCCGACCCCAAAAACCGATCTCGATTACCGAAAGACGAACTTCCGGTAGGCGAG
The DNA here is from genome assembly GCF_054372755.1 of Phalangium opilio. Lineage (NCBI taxonomy): Eukaryota > Metazoa > Arthropoda > Arachnida > Opiliones > Phalangiidae > Phalangium > Phalangium opilio. Next base: position 78,471 of record NW_028324227.1, read on the forward strand.
AAAACGGTCCCCGTAGAACCGAATCGTCCTGGACTGAACAAGGACGAAAACGGTCGCAGAAGTCGGCAATCCGACCCCAAAAACCGATCTCGATTACCGAAAGACGAACTTCCGGTAGGCGAGAAAACGGTCCCCGTAGAACCGAATCGTCCTGGACTGAACAAGTACGAAAACGGTCGCAGAAGTCGGCAATCCGACCCCAAAAACCGATCTCGATTACCGAAAGACGAACTTCCGGTAGGCGAGAAAACGGTCCCCGTAGAACCGAATCGTCCTGGACTGAACAAGGACGAAAACGGTCGCAGAAGTCGGCAATCCGACCCCAAAAACCGATCTCGATTACCGAAAGACGAACTTCCGGTAGGCGAGAAAACGGTCCCCGTAGAACCGAATCGTCCTGGACTGAACAAGTACGAAAACGGTCGCAGAAGTCGGCAATCCGACCCCAAAAACCGATCTCGATTACCGAAAGACGAACTTCCGGTAGGCGAGAAAACGGTCCCCGTAGAACCGAATCGTCCTGGACTGAACAAGTACGAAAACGGTCGCAGAAGTCGGCAATCCGACCCCAAAAACCGATCTCGATTACCGAAAGATGAACTTCCGGTAGGCGAGAAAACGGTCCCCGTAGAACCGGATTATCTTGGACTGAACAAGGACGAAAACGGTCGCAGAAGTCGGCATTCCGACCCCAAGAACCGATCTCGATTACCGAAAGACGAACTTCCGGTAGGCGAGAAAACGGTCCCCGTAGAACCGGATCGTCTTGGACTGAACAAGGACGAAGAAAGGTCGCAGAAGTCGGCATTCCGACCCCAAGAACCGATCTCGATTACCGAAAGACGAACTTCCGGTAGGCGAGAAAACGGTCCCCGTAGAACCGGATCGTCTTGGACTGAACAAGGACGAAAACGGTCGCAGAAGTCAGCATTCCGACCCCAAGAACCGATCTCGTCTATCGAAAGATGGACTTCCTGTAGGCGATAACCGATTATTTGTCTCGCAACGATCAAGTCCGAATAGCGGCCGCGGTGATCAGTAAATGCAACGCTCAGAATGGCAAACTAATGAGAAACATACGACGTGGCAACGCGCTCGAAGTTGCACGCAATGCACAACGAGTCTAATCGACCCACGAACCCAATGATCCACCGATTACAGTCTCAAAATTTGCTTTTCAAAGCTAAAGGCCTTTTCAGACTGTACAACCTTTTAACTCTAATAGATCCGGGTCAAAAAGTCGAGTCAACAAAAATTGGACACTGTTGATTAATTTTAAATTCGGTGATCCAACTTCCGTTGGCGAGACCCAACTAGTTTACCCACTCAAGTTGACTCGTATAAATGAGTCAAGTAGTTGTATGGTCCGAAAAGGCCTTAAGGCGATTAAATTGTTGTAAATGATACTAAATACCAGAGCTGTGCTAATTAAATTTAGAGGTGTGCGAGTCCTCATTTTTAGGTTTCGAGTCCGAGTCCGAGTCCTGGAAAAGTGGACTCGAGTCCTCGAGTCCAATTTTGCAGGACTCGTCGCGTCCATCGAGTCCTTAAAACATGGTTTCGAGTCCATTTTCGAGTCAAAAAAACATGGTTTCGAGTCCAAAATTCTTAATCAGAGCCCAAAATTCGTCAAATTTGCTCTTAAAACATTCTGTTGTTTTTTTTCTAACTGTTTCAAAACTAAACATTAATAATAATTTTAACTTTTTTAAATATGAAAACATTTTTATCAGTAGCTGATAAAGTTGGCTATTAAGTTGGTAAAGAAAAATGGACTCGACAAGCCCTAAACGCCGGGTAATTTTAGGCCTTGGACAAGGACCCGGGTACCCGTTCGAGTCCTAGGAAAACCAGTTTCGAGTCCGAGTCCGAGTACTCGGACTCGGACTCGAAGTCGAGTACCCGAACAGCCCTATAATTAATTAATTAATTAGCTAATTAATTCGCATCATTTACCGATAGAATGGTAATTGAATTATAATTACATTAGTGCTAATTGAGATTTAATTCTAATTATCTAACTAAAATGATTTAGATTTAGGATTAACTAATTAGCCAATTGCATTTTCAATTAAGCTTTTACGCCAAACTGTAGTAAAAACTAAAAATCGAGGAATTTTGTAGGAAATCCACGGCCACAAGTAATTAGACAAGTAATTAATTAGAAATTAGCAATTCTAATTAATAAGTTCGATAAATAAATGCCTAATTTCTAATTGAATTTAATTTAATCGGCTAATTAATTACTTCATAAATATACATTTAATTGGCTAATTCTAATTCAATTAGTAGTCAGCTAATTAGCACAGCTCTGTCAATTTTTGGAAAAACTTTCACGTTACCTTGTCAAGGGGAATGCGACATGGCCCCCGTTGGGGCCCATAAAACCCCTTAGACTGGACCTGCCCTTCTTGCCCCCATAGGGGCCCATATGCATTGTAAAGACGTTAGATAAGTGGCAATAAGTCGCAAGATGACTTGGTCCAATTAGCTAGCTGAACTTTAAAAAAAACCTCGTGAACCACGAAGCCCAGCAACTGAAGATACCTTTGAACACGGAAATAAAATCAATTAAATAATATCTAGCACATTTGGAATACCCAAAAGAGTAGTGTCGGTAGAGTGTAGGCAGAGGGGTATCTCTCCCTCCCTCCCTCTAGGGGCGCTTTTGTAAGAGGGGATACTGTACGCCCCTGGTAGGGGGGATGACACTGAGCTAAGAGATAGAAGCGTGGTATGACGTTTGCATACGTACAACCAGAAGGGAATAAGAGAGAAGGGACACACTCGCCATAATGCTTCACACTCGTAACAACAGTCTTACTACCACCCTTCACTGAATGGCTATCTAACTTCTGTCGTAGCTGTGACGTCAGATAAGAAGTTGACGTCTCGCTTGACGTATAAAAAGTAGTTTAGTTTACAACTTTGCATTGAAGGAGATATAAATGGCCGAGTTTCACGTTGATAAACTCGACCCCCGAAGCTCAGCAACTGAAGATACCTTAATCTGAAAAAACGTGGCCAAACAGGATAGCCCCTCATTCAATTAATTCATTTGTCCCATGGGTCTTGAATTGGCCAAGTTCCTAGCGCGTTTATTCTTCAACTGGATTAAAATACTTGGGATTTGCAAATACTTGGTCTCGCGATCTTAAATAAGGACTCAAGTCCAGATTATCATCCCATAGGGAGTCTTCATTAGGGTTGGGGGCACGGGCCGCCATATTGGGATCAACCAACCGAAGAGGGGCGGAAAATATTTCCGGCCACGAGGTTAGGCTTAGCTAAGGACAACGTGGACCCCGAAGTATCCCGGAAGAAAGCCGAAAGGCACGACTCGGATTCACTTGTTAAAATTTCGAAAATAATTTGCTTTTATAATAGATTTAATTCCAAAAATAATTAATTTCTATCCAAATGTACGATTATATACGGCATATCTACGATGCAACCCGATTTAAAAGCCAGAGCTAGAAGTGCTCGGCGTTAGAATGTTCTAGAATGTTCTAGAAAGAAGGGTGTCCAAGATGGTGTCGCTTTCCGCCAAACTGCAACTAAACTCTAACTAGAGCCGAAACGTGCCCGATCAGCCAAGGCCCTCGCGAGAAAAGAAGGCGAGAAAAACACGAACGCGGCCTTCCAGGAATGGTCAGACGGCCACCATTTGTAACAGAATGCCGTACAGGACCTTAGTTAAGCCTAATTTCATTCGGGGGGGGGACAAGTCTTAAAAGCGGGGATTCTAAAATTAAATAAGCCTAATCCGACTGGGAATCAATTAATTAGAGAAATTACTCGTACCTTTGGCTGACGTTACCGATTGAAGGAAGGATCGTTTTTAACGCGTTCCACTTTGGGAGATCGCGACACAAAGACCGCGGCGTCGTTTCATTACTTCGCGTGATTCTACGGGGAGCGACCGCGCTCCTCCGCAGTCGAAAGAATCTCTAAAGGAAATCTCCGATCCAGAGAAAACTTGGGGTGCGCGGGGCTGAAAATATTCCCATCAAAAATACAAAAGTTCGGCTCGCCGTCGTCTGCAACGGATTCTGGCCTGCAGTCTTGGAAATAGCGCGGGTCAAAAACCAGTTTATTAATTGCATGGACCAGTTTTTTTATTCGAAATCCGTGTTAAACTGGTCCTCGGGGCCACTTTATTTATTGAGAACTTTCACGAAAATTCACGAGGGACCACTTTAATAATTCTAGTCACTATAAATTTCTACTCCACGGATATAGACTCCTTGCCTTCCTCCCTACAACCACAGCCCACTCGATCACGCTTTACCATTAATAATTCTAGTCACTACACATTTCTACTCCACGAAATACTCCCTTAATTTTTTAATAGGATTAATAAAAGATAAATTAGGGATGGGGTCAACCAGTTTAATCTTGTAGACGCTGTAGGGGTCACTGATAAAAAAATAAGTCTTACTTCCAAGACTGACTGGGCGAAACCGTTGCAAACTTAAATTTATCACATGACGTTAGAAGAAAGACTAGAAAGTTCATATCACTTACATTTTCGTGTCCAAAGAACGGCTAATCCTAGCTGTGTTGAGCAAATCCATCCACAATTAAAGGCAAACTGTCAAATTACATCCATATTAAAACCAATAAAAATAAGTCATAAACTTGCGGGAAAGTTCTTCACGATACCTTGCCAAGGGGATGGCCACTTGACTGGAAATAAAAGACTCGCAAAGACAGTGACTGACGGCAACTTATTCGTAAACTCAGCAAAATTACAAGGATAAAATTATATTTGAAAGGAAGCGCGCGTCCATGCTCACCCCGAGCATTCTGGGTAATCTCCTGGACAAGAATTTTACCTTGACAAGGGCAGGAACCAATCAGACCAAACGCGCTAGTTCCCATTGGTTCCTGCCTTTAGCGAGCTTGGCCACTGTGTCAACGGAGCCACGCTTTCATTGGTTGAATTCCTACAGAGCACTTGGCAAAAACCACATTGCGTCAACAGTGACGAACGGCCATGGTCGAGTTTCTTTATCAGTGCCAGTTCTGAGTTGATTGGAAAACTGTCACCGTAGAGCCGTCTAATCAGTTTCGAACGAGCAAGTACAAAGAAAGGTCACGCAAGCTGAAAGATGGACTTCCGGTAGGCGAGAAGACGGTCCCCGTAGAACCGAAACGCCTTGGACTGAACAAGGACGAAGAACGGTCGCAGAAGTCGGAAATCCAACCCCAAAAACCGATCTCGATTACCGAAAGACGAACTTCCGGTAGGCGAGAAAACGGTCCCCGTAGAACCGGATCGCCTTGGACTGAACAAGTACGAACAACGGTCGCAGAAGTCTGCATTCCGACCCCAAAAACCGATCTCGTTTACCGAAAGGCGAGAAAACGGTTCCCGTAGAACCGGATCGCCTTGGACTGAACAAGTACGAACAACGGTCGCAGAAGTCGGAAATCTGACCCCAAAAACCGATCTCGTCTACCGAAAGATGGACTTCCGGTAGTCGAGAAAACGGTTCCCGTAGAACCGGATCGCCTTGGACTGAACAAGGACGAACAACGGTCGCAGAAGTCTTCATTCCGACCCCAAAAACCGATCTCCTTTACCGAAAGATGGACTTCCGGTAGGCGAGAAAACGGTTCCCGTAGAACCGGATCGCCTTGGACTGAACAAGTACGAACAACGGTCGCAGAAGTCGGAAATCTGACCCCAAAAACCGATCTCGTCTACCGAAAGATGGACTTCCGGTAGTCGAGAAAACGGTTCCCGTAGAACCGGATCGCCTTGGACTGAACAAGGACGAACAACGGTCGCAGAAGTCGGCATTCCGACCCCAAAAACCGATCTCGTTTACCGAAAGATGGACTTCCGGTAGGCGAGAAAACGGTTCCCGTAGAACCGGATCGCCTTGGACTGAACAAGTACGAACAACGGTCGCAGAAGTCGGAAATCTGACCCCAAAAACCGATCTCGTCTACCGAAAGATGGACTTCCGGTAGTCGAGAAAACGGTTCCCGTAGAACCGGATCGCCTTGGACTGAACAAGGACGAACAACGGTCGCAGAAGTCGGCATTCCGACCCCAAAACCCGATCTCGTTTACCGAAAGATGGACTTCCGGTAGGCGAGAAAACGGTTCCCGTAGAACCGGATCGCCTTGGACTGAACAAGTATGAACAACGGTCGCAGAAGTCGGAAATCTGACCCCAAAAACCGATCTCGTTTACCGAAAGATGGACTTCCGGTAGTCGAGAAAACGGTTTCCGTAGAACCGGATCGCCTTGGACTGAACAAGTACGAACAACGGTCGCAGAAGTCGGCATTCCGACCCCAAAAACCGATCTCGTCTACCGAAAGATGGACTTCCTGTAGGCGATAACCGATTATTTGTCTCGCAACGATCAAGTCCGAATAACGGCCGCGGTGATCAGTAAATGCAACGCTCATAATGGCAAACTAATGAGAAACATACGACGTGGCAACGCGCTCAAAGTTGCACGCAATGCACAACCCAATGATCCACCGATTACAGTCTCAAAATTTGCTTTTCAAAGCTAAAGGCCTTTTAGACTGTACAACCTTTTGACTCTAATAGATCCGGGTCAAAAAGTCGAGTCAACAAAAATTGGACACGGTGATCCAACTTCCGTTAGCGAGACCCAACTAGTTTCCTCACTCAAGTTGACTCAAGTAAATGAGTCAAGTAGTTGTATGGTCTGAAAAGGCCTCAAGGCGATTAAATTGTTTTTTGATTTGCCGATAAAAGATACTAAAGACAAGGCTTAACACGAACTAAGGCCCGAGGTATTGAAAATAAGGACTTACCAATTCGACTTGGGACTTCGTTAACCCTAGCTTAACACTGCTACTCTTTTAAAACTAATTAAATCGTAAGGCGCGTTAATTAAAACACTTTTTAGTTCGATATCGAATTATAAAGACTGATCTCCGCCGCGACTTGAGAGCGACTGAGCCCGAGACAGAGTTGAGGAAATAGTAGAACACGACCGCGTCAGAACCGTCCGAGACTCGAAATGACTCTTTGGCGAAAGCGAGCTATTCGTGACGTAATAGATCACGTGACAGGCCTTATCTTCTTATCTATATCGCGTGTCTACCAAGGTCTATTGTAGACCACTTTTACGTAACGAGGAGGGAAATACAAGGGGGTGAAACTTTGCCTTCCGTAGCGCGTTTTAGCGCCTGCGCCGCGGGTATTGGGAATTTGCGCTATTGTAACCTTCCGCCGCCGCCTTATTTAAGGATACTCGCGAGTTTCCGCTCTAGGGGTGTCAGGTAGAATAAAGGATTAACACCCCGCGCGTTACCTTTGACCTTTCCCTAACTATAAAAGGCTCTATCGCTGAAAACAAAGCATTCAGTCTCTCACCACTCTTCTTGATGGCTAGGTGGACCTTCCTCCGATGGCTCGGACCTTCTTCTATTGGATGTCATCTTCGTACTCGTCATTGGTAATTATCGTTCAGTTCTTTTGTTAGTAGAAAACCTAGATTCAATACAAACCAAAGTTTAGTTTACCGGGACAAGTCAGGGTTCATACAACTTTTGGGAAACAAATTTCCCCGAGGTTTCCATGAGGTTTTTCCCCCCGTATATGGAGTATCCTAAGGAGCAAATGTTAACGAATGAAGAAGAGGGGACAAATTGGACTATAACATACTCAAAGGACATCCCCGTACCTCTACTAGAACCAGAGTTACGAGCCTTCAAAGTTTAGTGGAATGCTATTCCTCTGCAGGGGTATGTTTGTGAACGTTTTACTTATTTACTCGACCCCCGTTTGACGCAAATTTCCCTGAGGTTTTTTGACAACTATTAATTTCCCTGATTGTTTTTTCCTGTTATTCCATGTTTGTATGAACCCTGCTGGGAGCGCTGAGCAAATTTCGGCCCATCATCAAGGACACCGGCAGGAAGATCTCCGTCTACGTCATCATTCCGAACTCGTAGAAACCGGAAGAAGACTCAACACTTGACGTAATTAATGCTTTCGTTAGACTTTAAATCGTTAACTTTGTACCGTATTTATCCGCATTATTTTAATTATCATTAATATAAATTATAATTAAACTATTATTATACAAAAACGAGTTTTGCTTCGCAGTCCTTAAAAAACTGCATTTATACACAATCCGCGACACTTTTTCAAACCCACAAAGGGCCAGAAACTAGGAATTATTATACTGTATTTATTGCAATTTGAAATGAAGTTTAATCGATATGAGAAATTTGGTTTTAATTGCGTAGTTCAAACATTTGTTATGATTAGAAATTTTACAACAAAAACGGGTTTAAATGCGGCGTTTCGAGATAAAGGGAGCTTAGATTTTCACGTATGAAATTATATAGAATCTGTTCCCGTAAAAACTTAACCCTGTCAAATAATTAAGGCGAAAAAATACAAAATGAGCTTTTAGCATTTTAATTTTTCAGGGCGGAACAGATAAGAAGAACACTTATTTCGAGTAAAATGTCGCTTTACTACTCCTAAAATGAGGTCCCGCATTCTGATTTGTGGCTTTAAAAGCAGTGTAGTATTTCTGACCTTTATCATACATTCAGAAAAGATGTTCATATGTGTGTTGTTACATCTTGTATAAGTTTTAAACTTCAATTCGAACTCGAGTCATAATCGTCCGTGATTTAGCTCTTTGTTCCAAAACGCCGCATTTATACCCGTTTTTGTTGTAAAATTTCTAATCATAACAAATGTTTGAACTACGCAATTAAAACCAAATTTCTCATATCGATTAAACTTCATTTCAAATTGCAATAAATACAGTATAATAATTCCTAGTTTCTGGCCCTTTGTGGGTTTGAAAAAGTGTCGCGGATTGTGTATAAATGCAGTTTTTTAAGGACTGCGAAGCAAAACTCGTTTTTGTATAATATCTGTCCCTTTTTGGGGAGAAACGTTATTTGGGAATAAATTAGTTCTGGAATAGTCAAACTCAATCGTCCAATTTTTTTAAGACTAATTATTTCACTAAATCGTAACTTACATTTGGAAATTGGAATGGTCGGATAATACAATGCACTGTATAAAAACACACTATGCTAAATATTCGTTGAAACCATGTGAAAATTATAAAAATTCTCCAACTATTTCTTTGTGATCATTTAACATTAGGCTTAGAAAGACAAAAAATAGGCCCAAAAAGTTTTAAAAAAATCACGTGAACTTAATTAGAGAATCAAAATGGTGAAATTAAGCGCGAGATTTGAATTGAAACTTTTATTGAAATGCTGCGCGTGCTGGCGCGTGAGCTAGCGCGTGGTTTAAAAATATTTTTTTGAAAAAGGCCAAGTTAACCTTACACTACGAGAAATGAGATACTATACCTTTTCAGCCTTTGCTAGTGCTGTAAAGTTAGGCTGTGAAAAAAGTGTACCCCCTTGGTCGCGAAACCTTGGGTCTAACCGAGGGGGAAACCACTAAGAAAATTTTGTACACCTGATTTCAGATTTCAAATGACTTCAATTGAACTATCAAAGACTTCATTCGACTTCAAAGACTTCACTAACTGTATTTGATTTCAGATGACTTCAATAAAATTTATAAAGACTTCAAGGGACTTCAATATAATTTATAAAGACTTCAAGTGACTTCAATACAATTTATGAAGACTTCAAGTGACTTCAATATAATTTAGAGACTTCAAGTGACTTCATTACATTTTATAGACTTCAAGTGACTTCAATAGAATTTGTAAAGACTTCTAGTGACTTCAACATAATTTAAAGACTTCTAGTGACTTCAACATAATTTAAAGACTTCAAGTGACTTCAATAGAATTTATAGACTAAAGCCGATTTCTATTTTTTTCTCAAGACTTCATTAAATTGTAATAATTAAAAAATATCTATGTACTTCGCTATTAAGTACTAAGGTGCAGAGCAACCGAAAGCAATTATCTATGCAGAATTATATCAAGAATTAATTTACTATAAGAATGCCTAAGTCACTAGATTTTACGCTTCTACTCTTACGCCAGTGTTAGTGGACAAGTAAGCCCCACCCCTTTCATGTCCCTCATTGCTCTGCGCTTTCCTATTGGATCCCGCGGGAATAGGTCATACAGACGCGATTGACGTATTCCGAATAGAGAAAGAAAACGTCTAGCAAAGTAAGCAGAAAATGGAGGCTGCCAGCGGTGCTGAAACGGTTAGGGAATGGTTTTTAATTGCCATTAACAAGTTAGTTAAAGGTTTTGAACCTAACTTAATGGATTTTGAATACTTGTCTCTACGTGAAAATCGTTCGTTCTATAATTGTTTCTAAATCGAATCAAGTGTACTATACTTATGATTTCGTGAGTTCCAAAAACCAAACCAAGGCTTAACGAGAAGGTAAAAGAGATAGATGGTGGAAACATAGAGTAAGATAAAATATTAAGTCCCGCCTTCTTTTCCAGCCTCCCCCCACCCATGAGGGGGGATTGTCGACTATCACGCGCGCACCGGACGCCTTTTTAGGCCTTCTTATAGTAAATTCCTTCTTGATTATATGGCGCAGATACAAGCCCGGATAGTATACTGATCCATTTGATCGTCGCTTATGTCTCAAGAATTCTGCGACGTTTCACGCGGGAAAATATGATCACGTGATCGGCCGCTATTTACGGAAAGAAGTTTTTGTCGTGGCATAGCTAACTCAATCACGCCAGTGAGCGCTTGGGCAGTAGTTTTTGCAAGGGGTCGGTCATTCATGAAATCCCGTACGCTACCCGCGAAATCCAACTTAAAAAATCTCATAAAAAATCCGAAATCAATAAAGAAATAACAAAACAGTAAAGAAATCACAAAATCAGTAGAGAAATCACAAAATCAGTAGAGAAATTACAAAATCAGTAAAGATACCACAAAATCAACAAAGAAATCACAAAATCAGTAACGAAATCGCGAAATCCATTACAAAATTCACGAAATCCAAACTCAAAAGAAATCACAAAATCCAACGAAATCAATTGAAATATCCCAAAATCTGCCGAAATCATGGAAAAAATCCGAGGAAATCACGGGAAAAATTGCAAAATCCGTTGGATTTTATCGAATTTTGAAATCAAACAAAATCCGACGAAATCATACGAAATCCGAAGAAATCAAATTGGATTTCGAAATCCCGTACACTTTTTCCAAAACGTCCGACCCCTCAGGTTTTTGAAACTGATTATCGTCTGATTCATACTCGAATTCATAGTTCAGAGAACTAGAAGACACAATTTTTAAATTGGCTGCTTGTATGCTGTATTTAGAAGGTTCCCAATTTAGTTAAATAGTAGTTTAAATTAAGCCAATTAAACTTCGCCACAAACAAAAATATATCGTTTTTACGAATATTCCTTGAAAACGGAATGATTAGCAGCCGACAATAAGTCCAAAAACGAAAAATTTCTGGGGAAGAGTGTCTGGCACAAGAGTCTGGTAGCATTGCACCTCCGAAAACGGCCGAAAATTGACTGGAAAATTTATAGGACATTGTCCACTGTAGTGTGCAGAAATAGTATCACATCTCCATAGTCAAGCTATCAAAACTTCCAAAATTTTATTGGTCAAACTGTCCAGTGACCCCCTTAGTTTTTAACAAAACTATGGCACATTTTAAAATTCCAGTGTCCTGTGCTTATTTCCGGCCCTGATCAAGACTATTGAAGATAAAATTTGAAGAAAAGGAAATTTCCACTTATGAAAGACGGAATTTCAATAGACTTCAAGGGATTTTTCTACCACTTCATTTGACTTCAAGAGATTTCCAACGGACTTCGTATGACTTCTGAGAGACTTCAAGAGATTTCCGAGAGACTTCAAGAGATTTCCGAGAGACTTCAAGAGATTTCCGAGAGACTTCAAGAGATTTCCGAGAGACTTCAAGAGATTTCCGAGAGACTTCAAGAGATTTCCGAGAGACTTCAAGAGATTTCCGAGAGACTTCAAGAGATTTCCGAGAGACTTCAAGAGATTTCCGAGAGACTTCAAGAGATTTCCGAGAGACTTCAAGAGATTTCCGAGAGACTTCAAGAGATTTCCGAGAGACTTCAAGAGATTTCCGAGAGACTTCAAGAGATTTCCAAGAGACTTCAAGAGATTTCAAAGGGACTTCGTATGACTTCTCTTGACTTCAGAGAGACTTCAAGAGATTTCAAAGGGATTTCGTATGACTTCAAGAGACTTCCGAGAGACTTCGACTGACTTCAAGCGATTTCCAAGGACTTCGCATGACTTCAAGGGATTCTCTAGGGACTTCCTAAGATTTCCGAGATTTCAACTAAACTTTGCGATTTATAGAGACTTCAAAAACAATTTATGGACTTCAATTGTGATTTCAAAAATTTTGTACACCTGATTTCACAAGTGGTTTCCCCCTCGGGTCTAACTCGCAAAAATTTTTCCACCTCATAATGTTAAGCTCCATAGAGTTTAACATTACGATTTCGGATTGAGTATAAATAGAAAATCCCTGACGGGATTTTCTTAATTTTGAATAAACCTGTTGTACAACTTTTGCGTCTTTCAAATTTGTCGTGATGAAATATGTTTTACATTCAAAGGGGCTCTTCTTTTTCCCCAACCACTATGCTAAGCACCGTGAGCAAGTTCGTCTCTAACTTACGCTCTAACTTAAGCTCACTGACACTATCGACCTTACTGCGTTAACTTAAACTTATTGACAATATCGAACTTATGGTTATTATCTTGATTACCTTAATCTTATCAATAGTATCAAGCTTATGCTTATTACCTTAAGCTTCTTGATAGTGTCACACTTATGGTTATTACCTTAAGATAATTTATAGTGTCAAACTTATGGTTAATATCTTAAGCTTACTGACAGTGTCACACTTACGGTTATTACCTTAAGCTTATTGATAGTGTCGAACTTATCTTTATTATCTTAAGCTTATTGACAGTGTCGAACTTATGTTTATTATCTTGAGCTTATTGACGGTGTCGAACTTACGTTTATTACCATAAGTCAATTATGTAAGGTCCCCATAAGTAAGAGTCCCCAAATTAGATCCAATACTCGGTAGGCGGCGGCATTTTACTGGTATTAACATTTTGAAAACTTGGCGTGTACAATAGAAGCGCCATCTATAATTCCTAAGCAGTTTGATTATACCGGAAGTTAGGGTAGGACTTTCAACTTTTTCACGGCGGCGGCGGCGGCGGGGACTGTTTTGCATTGCTGTTTATTTGGTAAAATCATGTCACATACTTTAAACATAATGGCGGAGACAAATTGTCATCTTTACGTGGAGGATTAAGTTAAGAGTCAAGATGAAAACAAGCTACACTTTCAGTTAACTGCAGACTGAAGGAATGGATCTGGCCAGGGAGGAAGTAAGGAGTGTCGACTACGTCTTTGGCCTATGCAACGGGTTTTTTTAATGTCGATTTCATCGCCCCCTGGCTGTCATACCTAACAAAGTCGTCTGCTATAATTTTTGAAGATTTTTTTTAACCAAGGTAGGATATAACGCGGTAAATTCAAATAGGGGATTGGCATAGGCGAAGGTTGGAAGGATGTGTTAGCGTTTTCTTGGTAGTAAAAATGCACATTGTTGAGGTTTTGTATAATTTTAATCAATAACTATAATTTATTTTTGATAACTTATAAAAAAACAACTTGAATCTCCGAAATGATGCCAAGCCGCCATTGTTATTCTACCGCCCTATTTCACGAGAAAACCATTTGCGCGGCGCCATATTTTTGTTCCGTATGACAACCAGGGGCTCCACAAGCAGTAGGGTTGCCAGTCACTCTTCTAAAGAATGCTAGTCGACTCTCCTTACTTCCTCCCTGATCTGGCAGTCTTTAAATGGCAAGGCTTAACTTTAGATTGAACATCTTTAATGGTGTTGAGAAGATAATCTAATATTAACACTAGATACTTTTCGTGCAAATTGTTTTCTACTAACCTTGAATACACTCTACCTCTTTATGTGTTAATTAAATGCACTTCTTCATTTAAATTATAATTTAGTTATCTCCATTCCTGGCCGCCGCCACAGCCGCCATTTATAAACCTGCCGACTATAGAATGCTGTCAGAAGCGCCAGTGCGACGTCACCCATGCTGTATTCCCATGAAGAAAAAACGGTAACTGTCATGGCCGCCCATTGCTAAAGGCAGACTCGTGACGTTTAACCTTGGATCTGACGTCACAACTGACAGCACTCTATTCAATCTTTAAGACTAAGACACGCGCAATACGAAATTCGATTACGTCAGCTCCGCTCCGCTTTGTGGTACCTCCAGAGTCCGACAGGGGGCCATGAAATTTCCTTACCCGCTTCCTTCATTAGGGGCATTTGCTCTTGACTTAAATTGACTTTAATTCGGCTTTAAAGTATCCTTGTATGGGGGGCAAAGAGGACTATAACATATCCAAAGGGCATCCCCGTAGCTCTAATAGAACCAGAGTTATGAGCCTCCAAAGTTCATCATAAGTAACATAATAACAATAAGTGAGACGATACCATAAGTTGACGCACATTTTCCTTAATATCTCGGCCCCTGATTGGTGTAATCTTAAGTTTTAAGTATCGTTGGAAAGGGCACAAATAGGACTATAACATACTCAAAGGACATCCCCCCATCTCTAGTAAAAACAGAGTTACGAGGCTCCAAAGTTGGGTGTGACGCTATTTCTACAGCATGTTTTTGAACATTTCGCTTAATTACTCGGCCCCTGTTTGACGCAACGACAAACCTTTGGTATAGTAGGATGGGGGGCAAATAGGACTATAACATACTCAAAGGACATCCCCGTATCTCTAATATAACCAGAGTTATAGGCCTCCAAAGTTTATTGCCAAAAATCAAATGTAACCTAATAACAATAAGTGAGACACTAACATAAGTTGACGACGATATTGAGGTAGCCTCAAGTTTAAAGTATCCTTGTATGGGGAGCCAAGAGGACTATAACATACTAAAAGGAGATACCCGTATCTCTAGTAGAACAAGAGTTATAAGCCTCCAAAGTTTAGTGCAAAAGTCATAAGTAACATAATAAAAATAAGTGAGACGATACCATACGTTGGCGAACATTTTGCTTAATTACTCGGCCCCTGTTCGTCCTAGCCCTATGTTCTTTGTATGGTTAGATGGGGGACAAATTCGTCTATAACATACTCAAAGGGCATCCCCCTATCTCTAGTAAAATCAGAGTTATAGGCATCGAAGGTTGAGTGAACCGCGCCTTTGGAAAGGGGACAAATAGGACTATGACATACTCAAAGGACATCCGGGTATCTATAATAGAAGCAAAGGGGGGTAAAGGGGAAGAAGACTGACACGTTACCGGACAGAAGAAAAAAAATGGATTTAAGTAAGTAATTATTTTTAGCGGAGGTTTAAAATTAGTTTTTCGGGGTCGAGAAAGGGTCAATGGAGTGATGGACTAGGGAAGGGACCTCTTAAGTATGTTTTAGGTAAGAAATATTTTTAGGAAAGCCGGGAAAACACAAGCCCCTTCAATAGGGAGCTAACAACTGGCTAGGGGGAAGAGATAGTCTGACGTCACGCAGCCCCCCCTCTCTCTGGTTGGCATTTTTGCCCCCTTAGAATACTGTTCCCAACCTTTATGGGGGATGAAACTCCAGTAAGAAATAGAAGTTAGAACAGGTTGTGACGTTTCAGGGGGGTCAGAACTGTTAGGTAGCATAGCAGACTAAACGATATTCTAGGATGCCATTGTCATTGGCTTGAAACCTTTCCTCGTGAACATTTTTCATCCTTACCATGGATAATTTAACAGTTAACCTAAGCCTAAGCCTATCTATGGAGTATGGACCAGTTTAAGGTAATAATACCTGCCTTAAGTACTGAACTGAACTGAATAGAACTCACATATGTTAGAAGCAAGCAAGGCCTAGCGCGGCGGTAATAAGGAGAATAAAATTCCTTCCTTCCTTACTTACTTACTTACTTACTTACTTGATATAAAGCAGCTTAAATTCAACATAGATGAAAAAGTGGCCAAGGCTTAGCATTTTTTGATGACCAAGGCTTAGCGTTTTTTGATGACCAAGGCTTAGCGTTTTTTGATGACCAAGGCTTAGCGTTTTTTGATGACCAAGGCTTAGCGTTTTTTGATGACCAAGGCTTAGCGTTTTTTGATGACCAAGGCTTAGCGTTTTTTGATGACCAAGGCTTAGCGTTTTTTGATGACCAAGGCTTAGCGTTTTTTGATGACCAAGGCTTAGCGTTTTTTGATGACCAAGGCTTAGCATTTTTTGATGACCAAGGCTTAGCATTTTTTGATGACCAAGGCTTAGCATTTTTTGATGACCAAGGCTCAGCATTTTTTGATGACCAAGGCTTAGCATTTTTTGATGACCAAGGCTCAGCATTTTTTGATGACCAAGGCTTAGCATTTTTTGATGACCAAGGCTCAGCATTTTTTGATGACCAAGGCTCAGCATTTTTTGATGACCAAGGCTTAGCATTTTTTGATGGCCAAGGCTTAGCATTTTTTGATGGCCAAGGCTTAGCCTGAAAAATTTTTAATTGACTATGATTAGCTAAAAGTCGCTTTAAACCATACGCAAAAGGTGGCTGCGCTTTAAGGCAATTAAAGACTTAAAATTAACTATAATTACCTTACTAATTTGGAAATGACAGAAATCGAATATTGGTCAGCGGGGCATGGTGGTTTCCAGCCAAAATCCGTGTCAGCTGACCTACTGGAGTGACAGTGCTGCCAGATCAACCCAAAATTTTGACCTAAAAATTCAAAATTGCCAAAAAACTAACAAAACTGTACAAAGTTTTCCAAAAGTTCCTCATCTTTAAAATATAATAATAATAAAGAAAGAGAGAGTGAAAGAGACAGAGAAAGAGAAAGAGAGAAAGAGAGAGAGAGAGAGTGAAAGAGAGAGAGAAAGAGAAAGAGAGAAAGAGAGAGAGTGAAAGAGAGAGAGCGAGAGAGAGGGAGAGAGAGAGAGAGAGATAGAGAGGCAGAGAGAGGGGGGCAGAAAGAGAGACAGAGAAAGAGAAAGAGAGAGACAGTGTGTGTGAGAGAGAGACAGTGTGTGTGAGAAAGAGAGTGTGTGAGAAAGAGTGAGGGGGAGAAAGAGGGAGAGAGTGAGTGAGAGAGAGAGAAAAACACAGACAGAGAGAGGGTCCGCAAAGGTCCGCAAGGGTCCGCAAAAGTCCGCGGAGGGGGAGAAAGAGAGATTGGCAGAGTGAGGGGGCGGAAAGAGAGAGAGAGAGACAGAGTGAGGGGGAGAAAGAGAGAGGCAGAGTGAGAGGGAGAAGGAGACAGTGAGGGGTAGAAAGAGAGAGTGGCAGAGTGAGGGGGACGGAAAGAGAGACAGAGTGAGGGGGAGAAAGAGAGTGGCAGAGAGAGGGACGGAAAGAGAGTGGCAGAGAGAGAGGGACGGAAAGAGAGAGACAGAGTGAGGGGGACGGAAAGAGTGAGGGGGACGGAAAGAGAGAGTGGCAGAGTCAGGGGGAGAAAGAGAGAGAGACAGAGTAAGGGGGAGAAAAATAGAGTGGCAGAGTCAGGGGGAGAAAAATAGAGTGGCAGAGTCAGGGGGAGAAAAAGAGAGTGGCAGAGAGAGACAGAGAGACCGAGTCAGGGGGACGGAAAGAGAGTGGCAGAGTGAGGGGGGGAGTCACTAGAAAAGAAATAATAGTAGGAAGGCCAAATAATGTAGCCTTAAAAAACTGAACCTGATAAAGGCCCAAGGCCCACTGAAAGTAAAACTAAGGAATAAGTACTAAATACAAAGTCCAGGTCATCATAGCCAGAGTAAATAGAACCTCAGTAACGGTAACCCAGGCTAAAAACTTAATTAATTACACCTTGAGAATTAATTAATTATCAAGGATATCATAATTATATAGGGGAATATTTAACGACTCTACTACATCTTACACTCACTCAAGGGGTTGATAACTCGGAAACTTTCCAATTAATTTTAATTATCGGGCAAAACCCTTAAACTTGCCTTACAAAATAAGAAAACTGAACATTTCACACTCACCCTAGGACCCTTGAGTTTGAAACATCTGACGGAGGGCTTTGATGGTGGAGGAATTTCATTATACTGCTTCAACCCATCAAGGGCTAAGAAATAAATAAATGAAGTAAAACGGATTTAGGCTTACTTAAATTGATTTAGAATAATTTAAAATTGATTTAGAATTAGTTAAAATTGATTTAGAATAATTTAAAATTGATTTAGAATAATTTAAAATTGATTTAGAATAATTTAGGCCTCCAATTGTAACCACCGTAATTACTATTAGGAGAATGGTAATCACCTGAAACAATGACAAAATGTTTCATCTTCCCCCCAAAAGTAGGCCTAACAACTTTTAAACCTAAAACTGTTAATTACTTTGCTCCTGGAAGTCTTTTAAATGAACCCATCTTCATACGCGGAATCCACAAATTTTATACTAATCAATAAAATTACGTTAAATATAATTGAAACTCAATTAAAATTATAATTAACCACGCAAAACAAAGGCTTAAAAACTTTAGAGACGCCGCAACAAGGGCCTGTTAACCAATTTTGATTGTCTGCTAGCCTGAAACTTACTATGGAGCAATAACTAAAGATACCTAATGGCATTATATTGGCCTTTCAAGGAACACTCCATTGTAACTCCCATCCCCGATAAATATTATTACTCCTTGGAAAATTCCAACCCAGTGCATAAACTAGCGCCATCTATGTTTCAAAACTGGTATTAAAAGTTGCGTTTTTTCATCTAAATCATTAAGCCTTGGCCGGGACTCAGGGATATTTATCCTGGAATAAGACATGAGAGATGAAGGGGCTTCAGTTCCGTTGTCTGCTACAAACTACCACAAAGGAGTATTAATGAGGTTTTTGAGGGGTTTATTGGGGTTTTACAGGGTTTTTTGGAGTTTTTCAGGGGTTTTTCTGGGTTAAGTTGGGTTTAATTTGGGTTTTTCTGGGTTTAATTGGGGTTTTTCTGGGTTTTATTGGGATTTTTCTGCGTTTTATTGGGATTTTTCTGCGTTTTATTGGGATTAATTGGAGTTTTATTAAGCCTTGGCCCGAAAACTTTAAAATAATGTAAATAAATAAGAAATACTTGCCGAACTGTTGCATTTTCATAAAAAGGTTCCACTGGACTCTCGGGCATTCTTTAAAAACACAAAAACAAATTAAGCAAAATGTTCATAAACATTCGCTCCTTTGAGTTAACACGGACTTATTTTACACAACACCCATTAACTCTGGTTCTATTATAGATACGGGGATGTCCTTTGAGTATGTTGTAGTCCTATTTGTCCCCTTTCCAACCATGCTAAAAACATTGGACTATAACATACTCAAAGGACATCCCCGTATCTCTTGTAGAACCAGAGTTACGAGCCATAAAACCTAAGCCTAACGTAAACCATTTGGAGCATGTACCTTTTGAGTTCTTTTCATTTTAATGCTATAATCATTGGACACCATAATTAATTAAAGAGGTACTTACCAGGCATTAAGCGAAGTGTTTCTTTAGTTTCTTCAAACTGTATCTGTATCTTTAAGTGATCAGCGGAGAATGATGTAGCGGCTGTACAGCTCCTTGCCATGCATTTCTTTTGATAACAGTCTCTACTTGGATAACACGACTGGTTTTAAACGCCCCAAGTACTTTTGGGGGTTGTTTTGTATCCATTATAGCAGCGGGTTGCCCCAAATATTAAATTAAAACGCGTTAATTACATTTAAAAAGGCCTATCTTGTGTTCCACACTATCTAAACATTGCTTAAGCCTTGGTACTTTTCTATAAACATTGCTTTTTCGATTACCTTTGGCCTTTAAAACTGAATAAAAAACTAAAGTTTCTTTCGCGTAATCATGGTTTGAACACTTTTCAACCATTTTTAATTGCAATTAACGAAAGAACTTGGTTTAATTAAACTAAATAAAGGTGCAAACACGAAATGTCACACAGGAGCTAAGCACAGGCTGCCATGATGAACTCAGCTGATGCCGGCCGCGGATAGGACCGGAAATAAGCACAGAGCATTAAGCATTGTTTAATAATATTTTAATGTCCTATAATGCTTTTAAAAACTAAAGGGGGGCTCACTGGACATTCTGGCCAATAAATATTGCGTAGTTTTGATTGATTACGACGTCACGACGGCAGTAACGACACAAAGAAGGCGATTCCAGCTATGTATTTCTCCATTCTCGCTCTAGCTATACATATTCTTTGTACTCCGTCTATTGGTCTATACTTGTACCTTGATAGGCGGGTTTCGCCATCTATATGTGGAAAAATTTTTTTTTTTTTTTGCTCCGTTTTTATTGTCGAGCTAGGACCAAAGAAAAGGTCTTACAGCTCGGAAACGTTTTGAAAATACAATACATACAATACAAGCCATAGGGAATATCATACAAAAGGAACATTAATTAAAATTAAATTAAACAAATTAAACAATATGAAATATAATAACAGGAAATTGGGGCGAAGTTTAAATTTATATATTTAGGAATAATTTTAAATGACACTTAAATTGGGGCGAAATTTAAATTTATATATTTAGGAATAATTTTAAATGACTCTTAAATTGGGGCGAAATTTAAATTTATATATTTAGGAATAATTTTAAATGACTCTTAAATTGGTTCACTGAAGTAATGGAAACTAGGTAATCAGGGAGAGCATTCCATAAGGGAATGGTCCTGCGGAAAAAGGAGTGACGTAAGATATTGGTACGGGAAGGAGGAAGAAAAAGTTTACGGCTGTGGCCTCTAGTACCCTTACTATGAGTAGCAAATAAAAAATATTTCTGGGAGGAGTGAGATAGGATTTTAAAAAGGCTCACTAGGTCGAGGTAGGTACGACGGAGAGAGAGTGGAGTCCAGCCAAGAGCGGACAAACGGAGTTCCCGAGGTTTAGAGCGCAGGGCAGAAGGAATGCGGGAAGCACGCGCAAGAACTGCATTGTGTTTAATTAAAACTTTGTTGTTTCAAAAAACTAATTGCAGAGTTACTTATGAATAAGTAAGGTATAGTATTACCTGCAATCAAAATAATTAAACATTGTAGTTTTAAATTCAAATAATATTAGAGCTTATATTGTATAGATGTCGCCACACTATTAACGCAGCGGCTTTTTTTGAAATTTGAGATCCGAAAACACCCATACCATAAAATCTTATTTTGCTTCTAATTAAGTTAATTGTCATTCAAATTTAATGAAAATTACAGCTAATAATCTCCATTAAGTGCTCTATCTAGATCTGCTTTCGAATTAGCTCTATCTATTACGGTTTAAACGATATAGCGCTTTTAAGGTTTGTGTCCAGGGGTTTTGTGAGCTACAAGTGCGAGTGGTTTTTCCTTAATTACGGCTTCTAATGAAGGTATATTAACGAGAAAAATATATTTAACGGGTCACGTGACAACACACAATAAGAATATTCATTTAAAAATTAAGATAATTAAGGTTTTAACTCTAATTAATGAATATCAACACAAATTGGAACCAATAATGTACAGGGTGTTTCCACAGTTTGGAACGGAGATGGTTGTAATTAGCAGAATAACTAATGAACCGTTAGTCGCACGATATTGGGACCACTTGCATTCGATTCGTTAGAGTTTTCTACGTCAGAATCGGTTAATTTAACTTAAATTAATTTTAAATAAGAAAGGCAAAAAGACGTTGGAAAGAAGGAAACCCCAATAAAACCCAGAAAAACCCCAATAAAACCCACAAAAACCCCAATAAAACCCACAAAAACCCCAATAAAACCCACAAAAACCCCAATAAAACCCACAAAAACCCCAATAAAACCCACAAAAACCCCAATAAAACCCACAAAAACCCCAATAAAACCCACAAAAACCCCAATAAAACCCACAAAACCCCAATAAAACCCAGAAAATTATAAGTAACAGTCTAACTAGAAGTGTGACGCTTCCCCCAGTTGAGCATTTCCCTAAATTACGGCTTCTAATTAAGCTACATTAACAAGGAAAATATATTTCCTGAATAATTTCAAGGCGAGGAATCGGAAAAAAATGGTTTCAGAAGCGTATTAAAAACATTTCACTGAGTTTTCCATGAATTTTATTTAAAAATTACAAATTTGAATGAGTTTTCATGGACTTTCCTTTTTGAGTATTTTTGAAACTGGCCTTCTTAGACTGGACCTGCCCTTCTTGCCCCGTTAGGATAATAGAACCAGAGTTACGAGCCTGCAAAGTATAGTCTAATGTTAATCCTATGGAGGGGTTTGTTTGTTTACGTTTTCCTTAATTACTCGGCCCCTGTTTGTCGTAGCCCTAAGTTTTAAGTATCCTTGGAAAGGGGACAAATAGGACTATGACATACTCAAAGGACATCCCCCTAACTCTAACATAACCAGAGTTATAGGCCTCCAAAGTTGGGTGTAATGTTAATCCAATGGAGGGGGGTATGTTTACGTTTTGCTTAATATCTCGGCCCCTGTTTGTCGTAGCCCTAAGTTTTTAGTATCCATGGAAAGGGGACAAATGGGACTATAACATACTCAAAGGACATCCCCGTATCTCTAGTAGAACCAGAGTTACGAGCCTCGAAAGTTGGGTGTGACGCAAATCCTGTGGAGAGTATGTTCGCGACAGCCACCCATGGTAACGAGGATACTTCATTATAACCCCCATATGCCTTATTATTATAGAATAATGGCACCCCATGTTATTTTCCCATAGACCCTAACGCAGTCTAAGCCGGGACGACTGCCATTACACTATAGTTCCGCGAATATTGAGGAGAGGTTAAAAAATAAAAGGGCATGCAAAGGCTTAGTAGGCCTAGATTAAAAACAAAAGAAACAAATATTTAATATAATTACCATCGCCAAGGCACTGTAAGCACGCGTGATTCACGAAGCAGGAGTGTATCCATCACGGTAAAACTTAAGCCTTGGCCATGGAGCCTGTGTATCACTGTATCTTGAGGATGTTGGTGACCGTGCCGCTGGCCGGGTACTGTAAAGAGAGAGAGTACTTTTCATTTTGATGCCATAATTACCTTGGACACCGTCATTGAAACTTACTAGTTGATTTCGGGAATTTTGTTCAATTATTTGTAATCCAATCGGATCAAAACTTCGGCCGCGAGCAGAAATCCATTCCATTTGGCATTTGCGCAAATTCCTCCCAATTTCGCGCCCCACACTGCCGTCTGCCACTAGAGGTATTCCAAGAGTCAAATATCGACCACAATGATCATTCTCGTAATGCACTGCCAAAGGCTGGCTGTTCTTTAGGCGGGTTATACTCCCCAACTTCCTGTTTAAATAAATAAAAAAGATGGCTGCCTTCGAATCGTACTAGTCTCGTAGTAGCTCGTAGAATTAATTTAGATGCAGTTTGAAGATTTTATATTTAATTCTATGCGACTAATGTTTTTCAGAACTATATGTTTCAACCTTCTATAGTTTAATTTATTTGTTTCAACATCACCGAAGCGAGAGAAACGTAAGTATTTTGAATAACAATTGTTTTTCATGATAATCGACCAAGGCTTAGGATTGTTTTCCTTGCGGTTTCGCGTTATTAAATACATATTTTGCATTTTTAATTAAGGGGAATCATTCTTAAATGCATAGTTCCATTGTTAATTTAATTAAAATTGAAAAAAACTACATAATTTCAGATTTTTCTTAACTACGGAGCACTGAAAGCCGTTGCTTATTGCAGTTTCAACGAACATCAAGAAGATTAGGAGTTAATCATTACACCCCCCCCCCCCCCCCGCCTTAATCAAGTCAAATTAACTCAAATAACGGTAAATAAACGTCATAGTAATTGAAACTAATCTCATTTTTATCTGAAACTCCCGTCAGAACATACTAACCTTGCATGTTTTTTTTAGGCTAAAAGATCTTCATCCCGTTCCGTTTCCACTGAAAATTTGTAAATAATTGTTATTAATTGGAGCATATCGGTAGCGGCAATATGTAACATGATTGATAGCCACCATTGTCATTATGACTTGATGATAAGGGGTGGGGCGAGAGCCTTTCGCCGCAAAAACGTCTCTCAATGGCGTAGGCTGTCTATTTAGCGCAAGTAGACATGGTAGTTTCCTATTTGATGATAGACAAAGCCCCGCCCATACCTTACCTTTTGTAGTTGTAAATAGACCATGCCCCGCCCTTACCTTACCTTTTGTAGTTGTAAATAGACCATGCCCCGCCCTTACCTTACCTTTTGTAGTTGTAAATAGACCATGCCCCGCCCTTACCTTACCTTTTGTAGTTGTAAATAGACCATGCCCCGCCCTTACCTTACCTTTTGTAGTTGTAAATAGACCATGCCCCGCCCTTACCTTACCTTTTGTAGTTGTAAATAGACCACGCCCCGGCCATACCTTACCTTTTGTAGTTGTAAATAGACGAAGCCCCGCCCATACCTTACCTTTTGTAGCTGTAAATAGACCACGCCCCGCCCATACCGTCTGTAGTTTTAAATGCTCCACGCCCCCATGACTTCAACCCTCTTTAATTGGAAATGATGAAGCGCAATTAGTACTATCGTGGGCTTTAGCTATTTAGTTCAAGGATGCACGGGAGGTTCTTATTTTCTGTTAGACGATGAAGCCCCGCCCATAGCTTCTGTAGTTAGTACTAGACCACGCCCCTAGATTTCGAGCCACTTTAATTGGAAACGATGAAGCGTTGTTAACGATTATTGTTTAAAAGTTCCCTATTTCCCTCTTAAAGGGACACGAAATTTGAGTATGACACAGTCAATTAGAATAACGTCACAGACTTTTGCGAAATCATTATACTCATTTAATTCCAATTCTTGCTCTATAGACTAAAATTGCAACCTCAAATTTTCAGAAAAGTGGCCAACTTATTGCGTTTCTCATCATTGGTATATTGCAAAAGAGAGCCGAGTGTAGTTGAAGGAACACTCTAGACGAAGCTGAAAACTCTTTGAAAGGAGGTAACGCGGTCGAAAAGGTTGGTTGATCACATTGAATATGTACTAAATAAGGTAAATAAGAGACTCTGGCTCGTCCATCCACTTTATAAATGTTTGAACATTCAAAGTAAAATTACGCTACATAAATCTATGATCCAACCCATCTTTAATTACGGTAATTTATTTTACAATATTGGCCCCAAAAAATACTTACATAGACTTCAAATTATACATAATAAATGTGCCAAATTAATATTACTCCGAAATAAGAGATCATCTGCCACAGAGGCTCTTAAAAACCTAAATTGGATGACCCTATCTCAAGAATATGAATATCAGCTATTAGTACTAATGTATAAAATCTATAATAATCAAATGCCAAAGTATATCCTTGATATGTTTCATTTAGTCGATCATAACTATAATACCCGCATAAATCTTAAAACCTTTGTTCTGCCATCAAAATTAACGACAACCAACTTGAAAAGTTTAAAAAACAGGGGAATCCAATCTTGGAATAACTTACCATGTGATATAAAAAATATAGCTAACATTAATGAGTTTAAGAGAGATGTAAAACAGCATATTTTTAATGTTTAACAATTAATTTAACTAACGGACCCCTTTGTAAACCAGTTTCGACTGAACAGGGATATCCAATAAAGCTTTAATTATTATTATTATTATTATTTAAAGGGACACGAAATAGAATAAGAATTAATGTTCAAATGTTGGAAATTAATTGGAACCAAAAAGAAGCAAATCATATTTTATTTCCTGCAGTTTCTTTTGCAAAGAAGGCTTCACCGGTGAATAAGAATTCTTTGGAATATGTCAAAGGCACCACGTGACTCCATGATACAAAGACTACCCAAGGAGTGAGATGGACAACAAAGTCCTTGTTATTCACGAGATTGCAACGCCGATTCTCCGAAGTATTAGTTTTTCGAAATAAAACTAACCAAGCTTCTTTGAACCAAGACTTTCTTTCGTCACGTCCTTATCATTATTTTCAACTCGCTGATGTCTTCTTTTCAGACCATTTAATACAACTACGGTGAGGTTTTTATTATTTTTAAAGTGTACATAATAGCTTAACCGTTAATTTGAATAATCTTAAATTGTTTTAGGTTTCCTTTTACAAAGGGTTTCACCGCAACACAATCCCAACCAGAAAATCCAGTTTTTCCCACTAATCTTGTGATTGATAAAAATTTATGGAACATTAATCGTTATTTTTAATTCTGTTTGTTTCAACCCCTTATGAGCCTGATTAAATGAATTTATTATAAGATTAAAATTAAAGAAATTTTAAAATAGTAGAAATTTTCCGTTTTCTTGCAAAATAATGAATCTAGAGTTTTCAATAAAATATTTAGAGTGAAAAGAGAGCGCTGTAATTGTTTCGAGGTAATAAAAATCTTTATTTTCTATTTAATTACAGGATTTGCTTCAATTAAAAATGAGAAATCAACATTAGCGACTTGGGGGAATTAGGCAACGGAAAACGAGTCTGTGAATAGGAGACGTCTTCATGGGGGACATGGACGTCTCGTTGATTATATCTATCAAAATAGTTATTATGAGAGGCTAAAAAACCATTTCCGCACTAAATCAAGGTAGATTTCAAGTTTTAAAAGAGTTAAAACAGCCATAATTGCATCCTGAAGCAGTACAGTAAGCAGACGACAAGACAAGAACAGCTGAGCTAGCCCTAGCAGCGATGAAAAACTTATTTACAGCCCGCCTTAATTACAATCTGTAATCGCTGTCTGCAACGTCGCCTGCTAGCGTGGAGATTCCTGAAAAACACTTTAGTTTACTTATTTATCTATTTTAAATTAAACTGGATTTGCGAATTGAACTATTACACTCGCGCTAGTTAATTACTTACGTCTTTAATGTTTAATTTTTATATTACGTCAAATCAGACTTAGAAATAGCACACGTCCACTGGTCCAAAACCAAGCCTTGACTAGTTTTTTAATTCAAAAAGTGGGGGTTACTGGTCCTCGGGACCAGTTTATTAATTACAAATCTATAGGAGAACAAAGGCTGGGACCACTCCGGAGACCGGTTTATTATTTAGGACAATAGGGGGGTCACTGGTCCCAAGGACTAGTTTAAAAATTATCCTTATTTCTAAGTCTGCGTCAAATATCTTCAAAATCATTTGCCGGTTACTGTTAGTCTGCAACGTCGTCTGCTAGCGTGGAGATTCCTTAAAGACACTTTAATTTACTTGTTTACCTATCTTAAATTAAACTGGATTTGCCAATTAAACTAATTACACACGCGCTAGTTAATTCCTTGCGTATTTAATGTTTAATTTTTATATTACGTCAAATATCTTCAAAATCATTTGCCTGTTGAAAATAATTTTGATTTATTTACAGCCCTCTTAACTTCGGGGTTTAAAAATAAATTACGCGATGTCTGAATCGTCGTCTGCTAGGAAAGTGATTCCCGAAAAACGTTTAATTTTTTAATTAAGAAATTAAAGTTAAAATAAAAGAAATATTTCAGATTTCTAAAGTGAATTCGTTGATTATTAACAGATTTAGGTTTTATATTTCATCTATATTGTACAAAGGTTCTCAACGCCCTAAACCCTGTCTATCCAATAAGCGATAGACTGAATATTCTTTATAGAAGTGCACTAACTAAAGTTAATATATTTTGTCTTGTTTTTTACCTACTTTCTAATTGCAATTTTCCCCTTTAATTTACTGTAGCCGTTCATAGTATTTATGTTCAGACTATTTCGAGTGAAATATATTTAATTTATTTAGTGAAATAGCTCAACAAGCGCTTGTCTTATGATCCTGGGACTACTTCCATTGGATTCCTCTTAGGCTTTTTAAGACAGATTAGACTAAACAAATTTAATTTAATTGCTGTTTTAATGCTAAATATACGTTGAAAACATGAATGTTATACAAATCCCGCTTTAGTTTTGGACATTTAGTATAATAATTAATTAACGCTTAGTTGTAGAGGGGTGAAATTGGCTCCATTGGAACTGTGAGGTCCGATTCATCCAGATTTCATGTAATTCAATAACTATCGAAGCTAATTACTATGACAACAAAATAAAATAACCGTAAAGCTACATTATGAAAAGTTCTCCCAAAAATACTCTTCGATCGAGATTTTATTCCAGTGTTGTAGCCCTAGAGGTTTCATGCATTTGGAAAGTTAAGGTTTTTATGGATTTATTTTGCGTTTCTTTCTTAATTACGGCTCGTATTTAGGGTCATTTAACAAGAAAAAGATTTTTCCTGATTAAATTCAGGCTCAGGAATCCGAAAAAAATGGTTTTAATTGCGTACGGTTTTTTCACGTACTTTTTTTGCATAAACTCGCGTGTTACAGTTCAATAACTTGCTCCAATATACCCAAAAACACATCACTTTAATTAAGATAAAACTAATTAAAGTCATTAAAGAAGAAACACCATATCAGGCGTTCAAGGGGCTAACCAACACAAATCAAACTCCATTGTAAGATATAAAACATAACTAACATTATTCTACCTAAAAAATCGTTGTGAAAATTAATTAAACTAATTTTAGACAGCAAATAATGTGTTTGAATTTTCCATCATTTCGAGCATTGGCAGCGTATGTTATTTTCCAATAGATATTAATACTTCTTTGCCACAGCCATGCTACTACTCGCATTCTGTTAAAAAAAAAAGATATATGTATATTTTTCTTTCTCCGTACCCCCGTTGCGACTTCCAACTGGTTTTTTCCAGTTCAACAACCAACCCTAGTTGACAGTAAACACATTAGGTTTATAATTCCCTCCTTCCTTTCCTAGGACTCCCAGGATGAATACTTTACTACCCTTCAGAGGCAAAAATATTTCTCGAAAGAGAAAAAATATCAGAGTTACGAACCTGCAAAGTTTAGTGTGAAAATTATAAGTAACAGTCTAACCCCAAGTTGAGCATTTTCCTTAATTAAGGCGTCTAATTACGGTATATTAACAAGGAAAATATATTACCTGATAAATGTTAAGTCGAGGAATAGGAAAAAAATGCTTTCAGAACCGAATTAAAAAATTTCACCGAGTTTTCCTTCAATTTTATTAAAAAAATACAAATTTGAATGAGTTTTCATAGACTTTCATCCGCGAGTATTTTTGAAACTTCATAGACTTTCCCTTGGTGAGTAGTTTTGAAACTGGCCTTCTTAGACTGCCCCGTTGGACTATAGGATAGAAACAGAGTTACGAGCCTGCAAAGTATAATCTAACGCTATTTCTATTGCTCACGTTTTTTGCTTAATTACTCGGCCCCTGTTTGTCTCTAGCCTTAAGTTTATAGTACGCTTAGATGGGGACAAATTGGACTCAAAGGGCATCCCCGTATCTCTTGTAGAACAAGAGTTACGAGCCATAAAACCTAAGCCTAACGTAAACCATTTGGAGTTAGTTCAATTTTAATGCTATAATAATTGGACACCATAATTAATTAAAGAGGTACTTACCAGGCATTAAGCGAACAGTTTCTCGAGTTTCTTAAAACTGCGTGAGCCCCCACCAAGTTATCTTTCAGCAGAGAAAGCTGTACAGCTCCTTGCCAAGTGCCAACTCGCCACGCATGTCTCTCGAGTTTGACTGAAGATAACAGCTTCTACTCGCATAACACGACGCCCCAAGCACTTCCGAGGGGTTGTTTACATCCATTATAGCAGCGGGTTGCCCCTAATATTAAATTAAAATGTCTTAATTACACTTAAATAGGCCTATCTTCCGTTCTAACTAAGCCTTGGCCCTACTGTCATTGCTTAAACCTTGGTCCTTCTTTTCCTTAATCATTGCTTTTTCGATTACCTTTGGTCTATAGATCTGAATAAAACACGAGAGTTTCTTTCACGGAATCGTGGTTTGTACACTTCTTAACCATTTTTAATTGCAATTAACGCGAGAACTTGGTTAAATTAAACTAAATACAAGCGCAAACACGTAAGGAACATGACCTTAATACCACAGCGTACGACAGGCTGCCAGGCAGTCAGCTCGGCCGCGGATAAGACCGGAAATAAGCACAGAGCATAAAGCGTCGTATTAATTAATTTTTAATGTCCAATAATGCTTTTTAAAACTAAAGGGGTGTCACTGGACATTTTAACTAATAAATGTTTTTAGTTTTTATAGGTTACCACGTCACGACGACAGTTACGATACAATGAAGGCGATTCCGGTGATGAAGTTTTCCATTCTCGCTCAAGCTATACTTGTGGCGGTATTTTTGAATTTGAGATTTCTGTAATTTTTTTATTTTCTATTTTAAACCCTAATTAAACTTACATTATGGCTCAAATTTGATTGCATTAACTAAACAGAGGTCGAGAAATCCGAAAATGTTGGTTTTGAGTTCGTACATCTGATATGTTTTGAAATATTGACCTCCGAACTTGTAACATTAAAAGTTAAATTATGCAAATTCTATAAACAATTTTTAAACTTTCTCTACGTCATTTTGTAGATATTTTGATGGTGAATTCAACTCGAGTAACCCCGTACAGATCGGGTTAGTAGTTTAGGCCCTATCTCACTCACTAGTTTCCCGCCATTTTGAAAAATGGCGGCAAAAGCACAAAGAGGCTGTAAATGGATAAATCAGTCGAAATGAGTAAATAATCGCAATCAGTTTCATCGAAATCGGCGGAATTTAAATCAGGAACATTAATAATCAGTTTTAAACCTCGTTTCTAACGCCATTAATCTGATTTTTCAATATGACACTCTAAACGGGTCACGTGACAATACGCGATAAAAATATTCCGTTAAAAATCAAGATAATTAAGGTTTAAACTCTATTTAACGAATATCAACGTAACTCGATACCAAGGATCTACTGCCAGACCTTAGGCTATAGCGTTTATAGTCGCAACACAGTTAGGTTGAAACCAAAAACGGACATGGCCTTAATTAGCGCAATAACGAATGAACCGCTAGTCGCACGATATTTGGACCACTTTCATTCGATTCCTCACAGTTTTCTACGTCAGAATCGGTTAATTAAGATTAAAGTAATGTTAATTAGAAAGGCAAAAAGACGTTGGAAAGAAAAAAAACTGAAAAAACCGGCTGCGTTTCGAGACGTTTAATGGCGTAGTTAATTAACGCTTAGTCGTAGAGAGACGCGATTAGCACCATCGGAATCAGGAGGTTTTAATCATTCAGATTAAGTGTATTTAATTTAATTAATTAAGTTAATTTCGATGGGAAATTAAAAATAACCGAAAATTGAAATTGCGAAAAATTCTCTCTCACCTAGCGTTTCAACCGAGTCTGTCATCCATAGACTTCTGATGCGTTTGCATAGGCTTAAATTTGGAGTTTTAAAAATTGGTTTTTCCCTTAATTAAGGCGTCTAATTAAGGTATATTAACAAGGAAAATATATTTCCTGATTAACTTTAAGGCGAGGAATCGGAAAAAAATGGTTTCAGAACTGTACAGCCACGTTTTTGGCCACCTCGTTCATTGTAGGCCAATTCGCGTATCACCAATCGATTCGTCGGCTAAAACTACCCCGAACTCGATATCGGAATAATTAATATAGGCCTAATTACAGCCATAAAACGAGAAAAACCCTCCTTATCCGCCCTTCTAAGGTTCAAAATGTCTCGAAATGAACCCTATCCTACGCTGGACTTCGTAACTAACGGTAATCAGTAAAAAATTGCGGTTAAAATTAATTAAAATGATTTTTTAAGCCCAAATAACGAATTTCGTTCGATTTCGTTTTCGAGTAATGGCACCCAGTTTTACTTTGCTGTAAGGTTAACGCTAGTAAGTCACGGCGCTGCCACTACCGCTGGACGAAGTAAAAAAAAGATTATTTTTCCAACTTTTTCCTCTCTAGTCTAGGACGCGACTAAGCAGATAGCGCCAGCAAGCGCAGGGAGGAATAAGAGAGGCTAACGCGTTCACTTTTAAGTTGAGTTGGTATCGTACGTCTGTGTTCTTAAAGTTTGCGTAAAAAGAGGGGGGCAGACAGCGGTAACGGGAGGGATAAGCAGTGTTGAAAAAACTGAGGTCAATAATCGCGAGACCCTCCGTAAAACAAGTCGTACCACCGCGAGAAAACCGAAGCGAAGTTTGTCTGTCCGATTTGGGACGAGGGGTTTTCAAATTATTCATATCACCTGCTATTTACTTCTGATATCACACGAATCACTTCCCGAATCTAGCAAATCACTTAAATCGCTATGAAATCAATCAAATCGTTCAACTCGCGGCACGTATCAGTGAAATAGATAGTAAATCATTCAAATCACTATAAAAACCAGTGAAATTACTATACAAAGCAGGCAAATCAAGAAATCATCAATTCAATCAAATTATTATTAAAATCACTAGCAAATCCATCAAATCCTCGTTTAGTCCCAGCCATTATAATTCAAATCAATTCCAAATACTTAAAATCACATAAATCACACCGAAGAAGACGCATTTGACTCGATTAAACACCATTTATTTCATAAAATACAAATAATTTTAAGGGACAAATTAATTTTCAATTTGTTCTATCCTTTATTACTTACCGTTCACTAATTAACAGCCTCGTAAGTTATTAAAGGGCAAGTTTGAAGCCAGCCAGACAAGAAATTGACGTTAAAGGAGAGATCTAATTTCCAGAGCTAAAACTAATTTATTTAACTTTATCTTTTGAAAATAATTTTCTAAAAATACTAAACTTAGAGCAATTAATTTTAAACTTTTCCACATTAATTTAAATGTATCAGCTCAAGTTTCAGGCTAATCGAATTTCTGGTTCCGAAGATACCTTTCAGATGAGATGGTTCTCTATTTTCAAAGGAGAGAAAAAATATTTTGTTAGTATTATATCTTTCTTTCTCCGTACCCCCGTTGCGACTTCCAACTGGTTTTTTCCAGTTCAACAACCAACCCTAGTTGAATTTTACGCTTTTAGCTCGATATTTAGAGTTAAAAGGCTCGTTATAAAATTTGAGGACGCTTCCCCTCATCTGGTTTGTATTGTGGTGTGGGAACCAATGTAAAATGAAGTTCGGAGCAATGTTATTTTTTACTTTAAACATAAATGTCAGAATATCTAGGTAATAACCATATTCTACATTTGCCGTAATTCTTGCAGCCGTGGCTGATTCATATTTATGGGACCAAGCTATTACTTTTGCACACCGGTTATGCAGTTTTCCTAATCTGGTCTGATTTTCCTTGCTGGAGTTCCCTCCTTCCTTTCCTAGGACTCCCAGGATGAATACTTTAGTACCCTTCAGAGGCAAAAATATTTCTCGAAAGAGAAAAAATATCTTTTTTTTTTAACAGAATGCGAGTAGTAGCATGGCTGTGGCAAAGAAGTATTAATATCTATTGGAAAATAACATACGCTGCCAATGCTCGAAATGATGGAAAATTCAAACACATTATTTGCTGTCTAAAATTAGTTTAATTAATTTTCACAACGGTTTTTTAGGTAGAATAATGTTAGTTATGTTTTATATCTTACAATGGAGTTTGATTTGTGTTGGTTAGCCCCTTGAACGCCTGATATGGTGTTTCTTCTTTAATGACTTTAATTAGTTTTATCTTAATTAAAGTGATGTGTTTTTGGGTATATTGGAGCAAGTTATTGAACTGTAACACGCGAGTTTATGCAAAAAAAGTACGTGAAAAAACCGTACGCAATTAAAACCATTTTTTTCGGATTCCTGAGCCTGAATTTAATCAGGAAAAATCTTTTTCTTGTTAAATGACCCTAAATACGAGCCGTAATTAAGAAAGAAACGCAAAATAAATCCATAAAAACCTTAACTTTCCAAATGCATGAAACCTCTAGGGCTACAACACTGGAATAAAATCTCGATCGAAGAGTATTTTTGGGAGAACTTTTCATAATGTAGCTTTACGGTTATTTTATTTTGTTGTCATAGTAATTAGCTTCGATAGTTATTGAATTACATGAAATCTGGATGAATCGGACCTCACAGTTCCAATGGAGCCAATTTCACCCCTCTACAACTAAGCGTTAATTAATTATTATACTAAATGTCCAAAACTAAAGCGGGATTTGTATAACATTCATGTTTTCAACGTATATTTAGCATTAAAACAGCAATTAAATTAAATTTGTTTAGTCTAATCTGTCTTAAAAAGCCTAAGAGGAATCCAATGGAAGTAGTCCCAGGATCATAAGACAAGCGCTTGTTGAGCTATTTCACTAAATAAATTAAATATATTTCACTCGAAATAGTCTGAACATAAATACTATGAACGGCTACAGTAAATTAAAGGGGAAAATTGCAATTAGAAAGTAGGTAAAAAACAAGACAAAATATATTAACTTTAGTTAGTGCACTTCTATAAAGAATATTCAGTCTATCGCTTATTGGATAGACAGGGTTTAGGGCGTTGAGAACCTTTGTACAATATAGATGAAATATAAAACCTAAATCTGTTAATAATCAACGAATTCACTTTAGAAATCTGAAATATTTCTTTTATTTTAACTTTAATTTCTTAATTAAAAAATTAAACGTTTTTCGGGAATCACTTTCCTAGCAGACGACGATTCAGACATCGCGTAATTTATTTTTAAACCCCGAAGTTAAGAGGGCTGTAAATAAATCAAAATTATTTTCAACAGGCAAATGATTTTGAAGATATTTGACGTAATATAAAAATTAAACATTAAATACGCAAGGAATTAACTAGCGCGTGTGTAATTAGTTTAATTGGCAAATCCAGTTTAATTTAAGATAGGTAAACAAGTAAATTAAAGTGTCTTTAAGGAATCTCCACGCTAGCAGACGACGTTGCAGACTAACAGTAACCGGCAAATGATTTTGAAGATATTTGACGCAGACTTAGAAATAAGGATAATTTTTAAACTAGTCCTTGGGACCAGTGACCCCCCTATTGTCCTAAATAATAAACCGGTCTCCGGAGTGGTCCCAGCCTTTGTTCTCCTATAGATTTGTAATTAATAAACTGGTCCCGAGGACCAGTAACCCCCACTTTTTGAATTAAAAAACTAGTCAAGGCTTGGTTTTGGACCAGTGGACGTGTGCTATTTCTAAGTCTGATTTGACGTAATATAAAAATTAAACATTAAAGACGTAAGTAATTAACTAGCGCGAGTGTAATAGTTCAATTCGCAAATCCAGTTTAATTTAAAATAGATAAATAAGTAAACTAAAGTGTTTTTCAGGAATCTCCACGCTAGCAGGCGACGTTGCAGACAGCGATTACAGATTGTAATTAAGGCGGGCTGTAAATAAGTTTTTCATCGCTGCT
Organism: Phalangium opilio; assembly: GCF_054372755.1. NCBI lineage: Eukaryota > Metazoa > Arthropoda > Arachnida > Opiliones > Phalangiidae > Phalangium > Phalangium opilio. Next base: position 113,691 of record NW_028324227.1, read on the forward strand.
AGGGCTAGCTCAGCTGTTCTTGTCTTGTCGTCTGCTTACTGTACTGCTTCAGGATGCAATTATGGCTGTTTTAACTCTTTTAAAACTTGAAATCTACCTTGATTTAGTGCGGAAATGGTTTTTTAGCCTCTCATAATAACTATTTTGATAGATATAATCAACGAGACGTCCATGTCCCCCATGAAGACGTCTCCTATTCACAGACTCGTTTTCCGTTGCCTAATTCCCCCAAGTCGCTAATGTTGATTTCTCATTTTTAATTGAAGCAAATCCTGTAATTAAATAGAAAATAAAGATTTTTATTACCTCGAAACAATTACAGCGCTCTCTTTTCACTCTAAATATTTTATTGAAAACTCTAGATTCATTATTTTGCAAGAAAACGGAAAATTTCTACTATTTTAAAATTTCTTTAATTTTAATCTTATAATAAATTCATTTAATCAGGCTCATAAGGGGTTGAAACAAACAGAATTAAAAATAACGATTAATGTTCCATAAATTTTTATCAATCACAAGATTAGTGGGAAAAACTGGATTTTCTGGTTGGGATTGTGTTGCGGTGAAACCCTTTGTAAAAGGAAACCTAAAACAATTTAAGATTATTCAAATTAACGGTTAAGCTATTATGTACACTTTAAAAATAATAAAAACCTCACCGTAGTTGTATTAAATGGTCTGAAAAGAAGACATCAGCGAGTTGAAAATAATGATAAGGACGTGACGAAAGAAAGTCTTGGTTCAAAGAAGCTTGGTTAGTTTTATTTCGAAAAACTAATACTTCGGAGAATCGGCGTTGCAATCTCGTGAATAACAAGGACTTTGTTGTCCATCTCACTCCTTGGGTAGTCTTTGTATCATGGAGTCACGTGGTGCCTTTGACATATTCCAAAGAATTCTTATTCACCGGTGAAGCCTTCTTTGCAAAAGAAACTGCAGGAAATAAAATATGATTTGCTTCTTTTTGGTTCCAATTAATTTCCAACATTTGAACATTAATTCTTATTCTATTTCGTGTCCCTTTAAATAATAATAATAATAATAATTAAAGCTTTATTGGATATCCCTGTTCAGTCGAAACTGGTTTACAAAGGGGTCCGTTAGTTAAATTAATTGTTAAACATTAAAAATATGCTGTTTTACATCTCTCTTAAACTCATTAATGTTAGCTATATTTTTTATATCACATGGTAAGTTATTCCAAGATTGGATTCCCCTGTTTTTTAAACTTTTCAAGTTGGTTGTCGTTAATTTTGATGGCAGAACAAAGGTTTTAAGATTTATGCGGGTATTATAGTTATGATCGACTAAATGAAACATATCAAGGATATACTTTGGCATTTGATTATTATAGATTTTATACATTAGTACTAATAGCTGATATTCATATTCTTGAGATAGGGTCATCCAATTTAGGTTTTTAAGAGCCTCTGTGGCAGATGATCTCTTATTTCGGAGTAATATTAATTTGGCACATTTATTATGTATAATTTGAAGTCTATGTAAGTATTTTTTGGGGCCAATATTGTAAAATAAATTACCGTAATTAAAGATGGGTTGGATCATAGATTTATGTAGCGTAATTTTACTTTGAATGTTCAAACATTTATAAAGTGGATGGACGAGCCAGAGTCTCTTATTTACCTTATTTAGTACATATTCAATGTGATCAACCAACCTTTTCGACCGCGTTACCTCCTTTCAAAGAGTTTTCAGCTTCGTCTAGAGTGTTCCTTCAACTACACTCGGCTCTCTTTTGCAATATACCAATGATGAGAAACGCAATAAGTTGGCCACTTTTCTGAAAATTTGAGGTTGCAATTTTAGTCTATAGAGCAAGAATTGGAATTAAATGAGTATAATGATTTCGCAAAAGTCTGTGACGTTATTCTAATTGACTGTGTCATACTCAAATTTCGTGTCCCTTTAAGAGGGAAATAGGGAACTTTTAAACAATAATCGTTAACAACGCTTCATCGTTTCCAATTAAAGTGGCTCGAAATCTAGGGGCGTGGTCTAGTACTAACTACAGAAGCTATGGGCGGGGCTTCATCGTCTAACAGAAAATAAGAACCTCCCGTGCATCCTTGAACTAAATAGCTAAAGCCCACGATAGTACTAATTGCGCTTCATCATTTCCAATTAAAGAGGGTTGAAGTCATGGGGGCGTGGAGCATTTAAAACTACAGACGGTATGGGCGGGGCGTGGTCTATTTACAGCTACAAAAGGTAAGGTATGGGCGGGGCTTCGTCTATTTACAACTACAAAAGGTAAGGTATGGCCGGGGCGTGGTCTATTTACAACTACAAAAGGTAAGGTAAGGGCGGGGCATGGTCTATTTACAACTACAAAAGGTAAGGTAAGGGCGGGGCATGGTCTATTTACAACTACAAAAGGTAAGGTAAGGGCGGGGCATGGTCTATTTACAACTACAAAAGGTAAGGTAAGGGCGGGGCATGGTCTATTTACAACTACAAAAGGTAAGGTAAGGGCGGGGCATGGTCTATTTACAACTACAAAAGGTAAGGTATGGGCGGGGCTTTGTCTATCATCAAATAGGAAACTACCATGTCTACTTGCGCTAAATAGACAGCCTACGCCATTGAGAGACGTTTTTGCGGCGAAAGGCTCTCGCCCCACCCCTTATCATCAAGTCATAATGACAATGGTGGCTATCAATCATGTTACATATTGCCGCTACCGATATGCTCCAATTAATAACAATTATTTACAAATTTTCAGTGGAAACGGAACGGGATGAAGATCTTTTAGCCTAAAAAAAACATGCAAGGTTAGTATGTTCTGACGGGAGTTTCAGATAAAAATGAGATTAGTTTCAATTACTATGACGTTTATTTACCGTTATTTGAGTTAATTTGACTTGATTAAGGCGGGGGGGGGGGGGGTGTAATGATTAACTCCTAATCTTCTTGATGTTCGTTGAAACTGCAATAAGCAACGGCTTTCAGTGCTCCGTAGTTAAGAAAAATCTGAAATTATGTAGTTTTTTTCAATTTTAATTAAATTAACAATGGAACTATGCATTTAAGAATGATTCCCCTTAATTAAAAATGCAAAATATGTATTTAATAACGCGAAACCGCAAGGAAAACAATCCTAAGCCTTGGTCGATTATCATGAAAAACAATTGTTATTCAAAATACTTACGTTTCTCTCGCTTCGGTGATGTTGAAACAAATAAATTAAACTATAGAAGGTTGAAACATATAGTTCTGAAAAACATTAGTCGCATAGAATTAAATATAAAATCTTCAAACTGCATCTAAATTAATTCTACGAGCTACTACGAGACTAGTACGATTCGAAGGCAGCCATCTTTTTTATTTATTTAAACAGGAAGTTGGGGAGTATAACCCGCCTAAAGAACAGCCAGCCTTTGGCAGTGCATTACGAGAATGATCATTGTGGTCGATATTTGACTCTTGGAATACCTCGCCACTAAACTGTTTCGCTTTGTCACGTGGGCCCGGGAGATCATAACTCGGGGATATTTATCCTGGAATAAGACAAGAGAGGTGGTGGGGCTTGAGTTCCGTAGGTGGCTTTCTCTTGAACCTAAAATGATAGAGACAAAATGAAGGTACCCATTTAAAGTTAACATTCTCGAGAATATTGTGTTCAAATAGCATTTAAATACAACGACAATTAAGTTAATTACAACGGAAATACGTCGCGATGTATTTCCTATGGCCCCTTGAAAGTTGGCTTTCTCACGATACTCCCATTCCCCTACCATCTACCCCTTTTTGGAGCACCCTGTATGTACTGCAGCGGACGACAGACCAATTTCTTCCCGTTATTCACCCCCATGAATCCCGAGCTAAGCCTAACTTCCGGCGAAAGGGAATAAGGTGGATTTTATTAGTGGACAAGTGGACAATTGACCCCCTTCCTCTGATTTAATTTATAAACTGGTCCAGGTAATTTTTAAACTGGTCATTTGCCCTGTGCCACCGCATTATTTCCCCCTGTTCCGGACTCTCGTGAGTCGTGAGTGTGACAGCTTAATCAGTTCAGAGTTGCTTGTTTGAACTGAATTGATCTGAAACTGAAGTCGGTTTCTTTCCGCGCGGCTTTTTTGAATTCTTTCCCCCCCCCCCGGATATATTTCCTATATTAAAACCGACAATACCCAAATGACTCTCAAAACATGGATTAACTAACGCTAGGGATTGTTCACTAACTGGGTTTCCCATGTAATTCTATCGCCAACTACATGTTCCGAATTATTCCTTGATTCCCCTCTTCATTCCCCCAATTTATTGGACCAAAACGGATGTAGATATGGCGCCATCTCTCGGCAAAATAAATCGTTTTGCCCAATTTAGGCAGTATTTCAATTTTGACGTCATAGACCACGTGATATTTGGTCCAATTTTCTTATAACTTCCTGTTAGGGATAGTAGCTGCTGCTAGGGGGCGTTTGGAACATGCATGCGTTATCTTTTTGGGGGAACGAACTATCCCTAGCGTTAGTTAATCCATGCTCAAAAATACCCAAAATCTTATTTAACAAACTTGAATAAATTTTTATTGACTTTTACCTTTTTAATGGTATTTTTCTCTCTCCATATAAGGCCGATGAACCAAGGCTTAGTTTTGTTCGTTTGTGACGTCATCAAGAAATAACAATTTCGAATCAATTCCTTTTTAAATATAGATGTATATGTATATATAGGCTATTAAATAAAATACACCGAAGCTTCGTACAAATACAATGTGTTTTTTAACCCTAAAGGATAATTTACGATACACTGGTATTATCATACACCTATTACAAAACCCTGTTAATAATCATTGCCTTTCAATCGAGGAAATGTAATCATATTTTGCTCAAGGCTTAATTATAGTATAGCCAAGGTGTACTGTCCGCGGTGACATTAGAAAAGGTTCTTGGCCAATAGGAAGCTGCCTTGAGCGCGCCTAACAAGACAACACCCCTTGACCAATCCACCTTATTTCCTATCGCCACCGGAAGTTACGCTTATCTCGGGACAGTCTGTCGTCCGCTACAAAGGCCAAAAATATGTACCGTAGCAAACGACAGACGAATTTCTTCCCGTTAGGCTTATCTCGGGAAGAGTTGGGACTGTAAGGGGAAGAAATTCGACTGTCGTCTGCTAGAATACATATTTTTGGCCTGTGTAGCGGACGACAGACGAAATTTCTTCCCACGCTGCTCCCCTCCACGAATCCCGAGATAAGCCTAACGGGAAGAAATTCGTCTGTCGTCTGCTACGGTACATATTTTTGGCCTTTGTAGCGGACGACAGACTAATTTCTTCCCGTTACGAGTCTCAACTCTTCCCGAGATAAGCCTAACTTCCGGTGGCGATAGAAATTAAGGCGGATTCAATTCACTTAATTAAACAAATAAATTGATCAGTTCAGTTCAGTTCTAAACAAACGCAAAAAGTATATAGTTTATACAGCTGTATTTATACAAGTGGACTATAATCGTATTAAAGTTATTTCTCCTCAAGACGCGTTGGAATGTTACGCTAAGACATTTTTCGCGATTCAACAGAAATTTCGAGTATAATATATATATATTATTTTGTTCCAAAATATATTGATCGGGGTTTTATTAAATATTAATTCGCTTTTAATTTAAGTTTTTGGTCAAATAGCTCTGCGTATTCAATTTTCACGGGAAAAGTTCGGATAACTTTAAATATTAAAACTAATTAAATCGTCTCTCGTAACAAAATGATAATTAGCATTTAATTAGTCTTAAAAATAATCGAGGACTACGAGCGCCACCTCGCCGCCATAGCTTTAGTGATGGCGTCTGCTAAATCGAACCTCTTACCACCGGGTAAGGTAGATTCGATTTAGCAGACGACACTAAAGCTAGGGCGGCGAGGTGGCGCGCCTAGTCCTCGCGATTATTTTTAAGACCAATTATTTTGTAGTTTAAGAGATCATTTATTTTAATTTTTAATATTTAATTAATTCCTTTTATATTTAGAAAAAGCAGCCGTTCTTTTAAAGGTCAAATCAGTCGCGTTATCTAACTGTCATTTTCCTTTAAAGGGATGTACAATCCGTTATGTATGGGCGTGTCTATAAGACTCAAGAACTATATTTTTTAGTAGTAGCGTTACTATTTCCTGGAGTAGTGATTAGGCTGTCGTCTGCTTGAACGACGTCTGTTTCTACGGTAGATGCCCATTCCCAATGCACTGAACTGATAATCCTACGAACTTCACGCATGCCCAGTAGAGCTATATTTGATATAGGCCCCGCCCGTACATAACGGATTGTACATCCCTTTAATCGTTTCCAAAAAATAATTAATTAGTTATAGACTATAACTATTTCTTCGCAATATAAATAGGCGGCCGCGTAATGTATTTGGCATGTATTTAAGGCTATATATATATATATAAAGGAGAAAAACAAATAAGATACGTACACGTATATATATATCGGATATTATGGAAAATACGCAACGCGCTTTCACGAATTTTTGTATATAACTTTAGCTTGGACGTCTTTTTTTATATATATATATATGTATATCCAATAAAGAATTAATGTTAATTTTAATTTTTTTCATTTAATTAATGAGTTAATTAATTAAATTTGAAAATAATAAATATAAGCTAGACTTTTTAAACAGATTTCAGATTACAAGTAATATCATAAACGTCTCGCCATCAATTTAGTTTTATCCCAACAATAAAAAAAGTTTGGTAAAATTTAAAAATAGAAACCCCGCCCACCCGCTGATATCGGGATACTGGGGGGGGGGGCGTATTGTTAGAAGGGGCGGGACCTAATGTTAGAAGGGGCGGACCATATTGGTGGGATGGGAAGGAGGGGTCTATTGTTGATATGGGGTGGGGATTAATGTTAGAAGGGGCGGGGCCTAATGTTAGAAGGGGCGGACCGTATTGGTGGGATGAGAAGGCGGGGTCTATTGTTGATAAGGGGTGGGGACTAATGTTAGAAGGGGCGGGGACTAATTTTAGAAGGGGCGGACCATATTGGTGGGATGGGAAGGAGGGGTCTATTGTTGATAAGGGGCGGGGACTAATGTTAGAAGGGGCGGGGACTAATTTTAGAAGGGGCGGACCATATTGGTGGGATGGGAAGGCGGGGTCTATTGTTGATAAGGGGTGGGGACTAATGTTAGAAGGGGCGGGGCGTATTGTTGGGATAGGAGGGCGGGGCGAAATGGGTGGTTTTGGTTTGATATCTCGAGCGTATTGTTGGGGAAAAAAAAAACCAGGGGTTGAAGCGGTGGTGCTACGCGGCTTATACATAATATTTTTTTAATACACTTAATTACCGAGTTTCTCCGCCCCCGTAATGGCGGCGGCGAGTAAGAAAATAAAGGGGGAAGACGAAAAACGAACGACGCCACGATGGTGGGTGGTGGAACGAAAAAAATATATATCACACCGGAAGAGCCGCCCACCATCAACTTGGAAAACGTTAATTAAGATTACGGAGAAATCTTCCTTTGAATTAATTCTTTTCTACGCAAAATGAATTAAAATATCGTTGGCGGCGGTAATCAAAAGAAGAAGGATTTTTGCGGTTAAAACCACACTGTCAGTCGAATACGTCTTTATCTACAAAATAGTTTCATTTCACATTAAAAACAACGTTCAATTCGAGGAGACGAGCGTCGCCTCCAACGAGGAACAGTGTGGCTTTAACTGTGTGGTCAGTTCATCGTCTCTCTATTAGTAACCGCGTTCCTTGTTGGTATTCGCGTGGCTTCCGTCTCCCGTTCGCATTTTCCTTTGCGTAATCATTTCCTTGGAAACTTTCTTGAGATCGTAAGCCTGTCCAATAAGGGCCATGAAATTAATAAAGATGGTGGTCAAATTAATCTTGATTCCGAATTCGCTGGTGGCGTAGTCCCAGGGGAACGTGTGATGGTAATTGTGGAACCCTTCGCCGATGGCCCCGAATGAGACGAACATGTTTTCGCTGGGGTTGATGGTCTCGTCGTAGGGCCGGTTCCCCCACATGTGAGCCGCGCTGTTGACCAGCCACGTGGCGTGCAGTAAGATGGTGTAACGCAGGAGACCCGCGATGAAGAAACTGTTCCATACACTCTCACCCCACAAGTAGACGGGAATCGCCGTTGGGATGACGAAACAGCACCATGGCACCAGATACAAGTAGTATCTGCGACAAAGAAATGGGGAGTTTTTATTCGGTTCAGCGACCTTTGCGCTACGACGCGTAAAAAAAACAACCTCTAATAAATTCAATGTCAACGGGACGACGGATAAAGACATTTTACACGAAGTAATTTTATCGGAAGGTTTAACCAGAAGTGTATAATACTTCTCCTCGAGAGAAGCGTACCACCACGACGCGGAGGGGTAATTGTAACACGATTCTTCCCAACATTCCTTAACATTTGGAGTGCGCGAGGTTACTAAACCGAATCACATACGCGTTAAATAGTTCCCCCTCATCATTTCTCTATTAGCGCTTAACTATTTGCCAAGACGCATACGCTTGTGGATTTTTTTCCCACCTTAAGACAATCAAGGTTCGTGCGTGGGTTGATTGCTGGGGATTTAGTAAATACCAAACAGTTATAGAATTCACCACCCTTGTTATGGCCATCGGGAGTTTGATGAGCGGGAGAACGTAAAAAAAGAGTTGTGAGCCCGGGAAGAATCATGTTAAGTAACTAAACTATTAAGAGGATACAGGATGTGTTATCCTTCTTCTATTATCCCCTTCTGGTTAACCTTATAATGCATTAATTGCAACTAGGTCTTTTTCAACATTAGTCCATTTTGGGAAATTGCTCGGACAGCAATGAAAACGGCATTCATTTTAAATTACTATCTATTTTCTAAAATGAACGCTCCAATATAAATTAAATCAGGGTTCTAACTAAATAAATAAAGAATATTACAGGAGAGAGGGGGAGAGAGAGGGGAGGGAGGGAGAGAGAGAGGGAAAGAGAGGGAAAGAGAGAGAGGGAGGGAGATAGAGAGAGGGCGAGGGAGCGAGGGGGGAGAGAGGGAGAGAGAGAGGGAAAGAGAGGGAAAGAGAGAAGGAGAGAGAGAGGGAAAGAGAGAAGGAGAGAGAGAGGGAAAGAGAGAAGGAGAGAGAGAGCAGGAGAGAGAGAAGGAGAGAGGGGGGAGAGAGGGAGAAAGAGAGAGAGGGCGAGGGAGCGAGAGGGCGAGGGAGAGAGGGGGAGAGAGGGAGAAAGAGAGAGAGGGCGAGGGAGAGAGAGGGAGCGAGAGGGCGAGGGAGAGAGAGAGGGCGAGGGAGAGAGAGAGGGAGAGAGGGGGGAGAGAGGGAGGGAAAGAGAGGGCGAGGGAGAGAGGGAGGGAGAGAGGGAGGGCGGGAGAGAGAGGGAGGGAGAGAGAGGGCGGGAGAGAGAGAGGGCGAAAGAGAGGGAGAGGGAGAGAGAGAGAGCGGGAGAGAGAGGGAGAAAGAGAGAGAGGGCGAGGGAGAGAGGGGGGAGAGAGAGGGAGTGAGAGGGCGAGAGAGAGAGGGAGGGAGCGAGAGAGAGAGGGGGGAAAGGTTGAAAATCTCAAGGTTAGAGGAAGCTAAGTAAAATAAATTTTCTGAAAATAATTGGGTAAGCGCGAGTGACAGGTTGTCAATTACTCACTTTCTTTGAAAAGCGACTACGGGATCGGCCTTTAAATCGCTAACGTCGATGTTCTTGCCCTTTTCACGGACATCGGGATGTTTTCGAACCAATAACCATCCCATGTGCGAAAAGAAAAATCCTCTGGTAGCGTTGTGCGGGTCAGCGTCCGTTTCAGAGTATTTGTGATGAACTCGATGGTCCCTCGCCCAGTCTAAGATATCATTCTGAAAAACGAAACGAAACAAAAGTATTATCATAAGTTTGCCACTGATTAAAAACTGGAGCTTGTCACGAAGAGACGAAATAGTTTTTAGTAAAGCGAAGACACCTGGTCAGGCGCTGTCAAATGCTTAGTAATGCCGCGGACTAAATAGGAAGATGGACTGCGAAATTATTCGCGTGTCGTCTGCAATTCACGTTTATCGTTCTCGAACTAGCATTACGAATCGTAAGAAGTATTATACTTATGGAACGTATAAACTTACGTTATTACGCGCGTGTAATAATTACGGAGCAATTAACGCGTTTCGAATACTAATCAAGGTAATTGCGAGTATTCGTAGGAAAAAGGCCAAGTGGCCTATTTCCTTAAGAGATTTTTGAATAATTTTCTCTAAACGTTTTCCTTATGGCAATCATTTAAATGACACGAATCTACTCGGCAATTAATATTTATTAAGGATCGATGTTTGGCGCGAAAAATAAGCCTACCACGTCGTTTCTATTTATTCGTAAAGTTAAAAGCACGCGGCTTTAATATAAACCAAATCCAAAGAAAAGTATCCATTGATACGCCCAGAGTTAAAACCTACTAAAAATAGGCCTGACTCTAAGATAGATTCATGGCGAACAATGCCATAACCGTAAGTTTATCACGCCTATAAGTACTGTACAAATATGGGTTACAACCGAGCATCTACCGCAGCAGGCTACTGTGACGTCAGAACTCGTATAGCGCTAAGATCCGAAGAGAGAAAATTTTGAAATTTCTGTCGCGGTGCAGCCACCAAGCGGTCGAGACGAAAAAAAATCATCCAGTGGAATAAAGGAGATTTTTACGTTTCGTATAGGCAGGCACTGGGGGGGAACGAATTTTACTTAAGCAACCCCAAATCCCTCTCTCTCTGGTGAGATAGAGGGGGGGGGGCGGTTTCAGTGGTGAAACATTCTAAAAGGGATAAAAGAAACGCTAGGCACTGAAGGCGGTACAATTTTGTATTGAAGTTGAGGTGATAAATGACACGGAGAGAGTATAGGGTTTCATTAAAGGGAGCCATAGGAGTAGCAGCCATCCATATCTCTACTTAGGGGCATGATAAACTTATGATAAGGTCAATACATGGCTAAACGCGTTCGTCAGCTTTAAGTCGCGAAGGAATTAAGAAGGGGGGGGGGGAAAAGTGTCTTACCTCAAAAGCGCAAGTGTTCAGGAATGCTAGCAAAATTCTCAGTGGTAGTTTGGCTTTGTACGATTTGTGGGCCCACAAACGATGAGCTCCGGCCGTAATGCCCAGTCCAGATATCATGTACATTAAAATTGCTAATAACGGAGAAAGGAATATTAACAAGATGGCCCAAGGGCTGGCCCCAAAATAGTAGCCACATCGTTATCTATTTAATTAGCACTTAAAATAAAATCAATATGAAGAACCAAAAGATACAAATTCAAAAGTATCCGACCCCAAAGATAAAAAATCAGAAGTATCCGACCCCGATAAAATAAAATCTCCCAGCTCAGTTACCCCTATTGGTGGGTTGAGGTACTATCGAGCTAAAATCTAACGAAAGCGACAACTACTACCACTACTACTACTACTACAACTACTACGGCTCGGGTGAAACTAAGAGCTCTACGATGTGGCTCCCACTTGATTCTCAGCGTGATAGGGTACGTTTCAACAGAAGGGCATAATAGAAGAGAAGTATTATATTATAATTCCGATCAATCAAAGAATGGAAAGAAATAAGAATAATAAATGTTTCGTAACTATATTTCTTATTGCATAGTGGTCAATATCTGGTAGGTAAGACGACAAGCCGACTCCCCCCCCCGCCCCCACCCCCCAGCATATTTAGGCTTGTTTTTGGTTAGAATTCAAATTAGGCGAAACAAATACTTTTTTTAATCGCTCAACTTAAAGGGGATTTCAACTTAATCTTCAGTTTCTAGCGAGTGAATAATATAGAGGACGAACCTAGTATAGTAGTCTTGTACATTGCTGACGTCGCAACCAGGTATACTCCGTAGAGCGAGGCCATGTGCAAGTAAGCGAAGAGAATGACGTTACGCCAGACTATTTCTTTCTTGTAAACTGGTTTTGGTCTCTCCTCGACGATGGTCTCCGTCACGGTTGAGCTTTTCGGAGTCATCTGCAACAACAAGTACCTTATAGAACCATTCCCACGAAAAGTATATAAGCGCCGCCGCTAATCGTCGTACAGTTCCTTCAAATTTAACGAATTAAGCCTTTTTTCCCGCTTCAATAGGAAAAGCATTTGACCCAATTTTGGAGGCTCGTAACTCTGTTTCTACTAGAGATACGGGGATGTCCTTTGAGTATGTTATAGCCCAATTTGTCCCCCATCTGACCATACTAAAGACTTTGGGCTGCGACAAACAGGGGCCAAGTAATTAAGCAAAACGTAAACAAACAACCCCTCCATAGGAATTGCATTTTAGACCCAACTTTGCAGCCTCGTAACTCTGTTTCTACTAGAGATACGGGGATGTCGTTTGAGTATGTTATAGCCCAATTTGTCCCCCATCCTACTATACCAAAGGTTTGGGGTTGCGTCATATAGGGGCCGAGAAATTAAGCGAAATATTCAAAAACATGCCATAAAAATAGCGTCACACCCAACTTTAGAGTCTCGTAACTCTGGTTGTTATAGACATAGGGGGATGTCCTCTGAGTATGTTATAGTCCAATTTGTCCCCCATCCAACCATACCAAGAACATAGGGCTACGACAAACAGGGGCCGAGATATTAAGCAAAATGTTTGTCAACGTATGGTATCGTCTCACTTATATTTGCTATGTTACTTATGATTTTTGCACTAAACTTTGGAGGCTCATAACTCTGGTTCTATTAGAGATACGGGGATCTCCTTTGGATATGTTATAGTCCTCTTTGCTCCCCATACAAGGATACTTTAAACTTGAGGCTACCTCAATATCGTCGTCAACTTATTTTTTGTCTCACTTATTGTTAGGAGGTTACTTTTGATTTTTGAAAATAAACTTTGCAGGCTCGTAACTCTGGTTCTAGTAGAGATACGCGGATGTCCTTAGGATATGTTATAGTTAAATTTGTCCCCCATCCAACCATACTAAGAACATAGGGCTACGACAAACAGGGGCCGAGTACTTAAGCAAAACGTAAATCAACAAACAACCCCTCCATAGGAATTGCATTAGACTATACTTTGCAGGCTCGTAACTCTGTGTCTACTAGAGATACGTTTTTAGTGCCACCTCTTGCGCTGTCGCTTAAGTAAAAAAAAATAACCGAAAAGTAAACTTAAATTGATTAGTACAAAACTACAAACTTGCCGGGAGTGTGGCGCACTCCTGTAAGCCAAGCTACTGGGCGGCATGGTTTGAGGGAATAAGACACATGTCGGCGATCCTACCCTATAGGTGCCGACTGCCCCGTGTCCGCCGGAGTTGACTTGACCCCCAAACCCCCTCCGTCAACTCCCAAGTAAACCTCAATTCCTGGGATTGCAAAGCCCTCTGGCGCCATAATGGTAGCTGGTTCCCCGCAAACAATTACACCTTCTTTACTTTCGACTGCGCCAAGACGCTTTTCGTACACCCTGAACTCGGGTACGGCGTTCGTGGCTTTGGCGGTTGCTTCGCATCCTTGCGACTTGCACGACCAATAAGCAATTGCAGGTCCCCCCTTTTTCGTCACGTGGAATATGTGGTTGAGGATCATCAACCACATGACGGGTTTTAGCGAGCTGATATTCCATATCTAAAATGAAAGCCTTCTAACAAGGATTAAGTTACCTTCATTTGCCTCGGGTCAGTGGGTCAGTGGGTCAGTGGTGTTAGAATTTTGTAAGGAAATTCAGCGATTTATAGTGGTCATTTAGCAGGCATCAAAAATGGTAACTAAATAATAATGTATTTTGTTTTGATATTTGAAAAACTTGCATTTCGATCTTTACGGAGACCTCCTTACTTGATCCTTTCTTAAAGGGACTGTAAAGTAGGCATCGGCGGGTGGGTAAAAACTTTTTGAAATACGTCACGGGCAACACGTGACAAGATACAAAGAATCCACATGGAGTGGTGGGACTAGTTAACACCTAGTCCTTGTTTTTTGCGAGATTCCAGCGCCAATTCTCTCAAGTGTCAATTTTCGAAATAAAACGAGCTAAGCTTCTTTGAAGCACGCCTGCCTTTCCTAAGTCACGTGTCTCTGACGTATTTCAAATAATTTTTAACCACCCGCCGATCCCTTCTTTACAGTCCCTTTAAGCACCCCCGCCCGCCCGCACGAATAAATCCCATTTTCGTCGTAAATTATTAGACATTTTTCGTGCTAACTTGTGAGCTCTCTCTAATGATTATATAAAACCAGAAGGGGATAATAGAAGAAGGATGCCACTCTGTATCATCTTAATACATTAGTTATGTAACGTCAGGCTCACCTTTTTAGTTTGCTTTCCCGCTCATCAAACTACAGACGGGCATCGCACCGTGCTAGGGTCAATTCTATAACTGTTTGGTACTAAATCCTCAGCAATCAACTCCCTAACCTAGTCTTGGGGTGAGACAAAAATCCACAAGCGCATGCGTCTGCCGTCTTGCCAAATAGTTTAACGCAAATAGACTAATGATGAGGGGGGAACTATTTATCGCGTATGTGATTCGGTTTTGTAACCTTGCTCTAAATGCAAAATGATGTTGGGGGTAGAATGACGTTACACTTACCCCGCTTTGTGGTGATACACTTCTCTCGAAGAGAAGTATTATATACTTCTGATAAAACTTACATTGTGCAGCGATTTCTAAATTTTCTGACATTGTTTTATTTGTTATCAGTATTATTATTTAATTGTATAATTACTATTATTATTGTTATACTTATTATTATTATTATTATTTTAATATTACATTATTGTTCTCATATTATTGCGCTCCCATAGTGTCTTTCCGTAACATGCCTATGTATTCGATTTACGATGTTCACACATACGTCACACTGTTGACTTTGTGAACAACACATTCAAATAAATAAATAAATAAATGTAGTGTCAGCTTAAACTCTCTGATGTCACTGTATATTCGCCACTAGCATAAGGAGATCATCTCTCTAAGGGCCCAAGCGCATCTATTAGCAAAAACATCTAGTTCTGCTAGATGTGACGTAGATTTTGTATAGGGGCTCCTTCCGAATTTTTCGTGAAATTCGCGGGAGAGAAAAATAATTTTCAAAATCAGCCACGACCGATATCCTAAGGCGGTCGTGATCTAGACGCGAGCTTTGAGATAACGCTCCCAAGCGGTTGGGAATCAAACTAAAACACACGGGTAGGCGAGAGAGGAAGGACTAAGGGGAAAAAATAAGTAAGAGAATTTCCAGAACCCCCAGCTCTCTCAGACACAAGAGGTAAATTCGCGCTTAGTAAAAATCACGAAGAGCTGTCGTGAGAAATCTTTGAAGGAGGGAAAAATGTTCAATGCCGGATTACTCTGCAGCGAATGCGCTCGGCCTCTGTTTAGGCTATACAATTATTATACCACTTGAGATGAGACGGATAGCTGACCAAATCGGACATACATACATCTCAACCGTAACATAGAATCTTGGGCCCTTAGAGAGATGATCTCCTTATGCCACTAGCATTAGCGAGGAAGAATCGGATCCTCCATCCGATTTAAATGCTTTCGTTTCTTTGGCGCATTTTTAAAATCTGAATCCCAAGCTCGATTAGCCTAGGTTTTCAAGTGACAATGTCGCAAACTATAAAGTTTGCCCCTTTAAAGGGAGGGTGAAGTAGAAAATCAAGTGATCATTTTTTAACGATTCTTCTACTAATTATAAGACCAGCCTGCCTAGTGAAACCATGGATGAAGGATGCGCGTGCAAAACATTAGACGCTCTACAGGATGTGCAACTCCCTATACTAAAAAGTAGACAAGTCGATACTAGCGCCGCCTGGCTACCAGCGCTGGAAGCCCTCGCGGGAAAAATAAAAAATACAGGACATAAGAAAAAAACAACTGTTTTGCTTCTAGCACGTGACGCTAAGGAAAAAAAATAGACGGTAGCGCGTGTTTTTTTTCTCGTGTCCAGTATTTTTTATTTTTCCCGCGAGGGTTTCCAGCGCTGGTAGCCAGGCGGCGCTAGTATCGACTTGTCTACTTTTTAGTATAGGGAGTTGCACATCCTGTTGAGCGTCGAATGTTTTTCACGCGCATCCTTCATCCATGGTGAAACATCCAGGAGATACCAGCTCCGGATGATTTTAAAATTCAAATAAGGTTCAGATTTTAAGGATAATTTTAAGACTGCCGACCAATCGCGTAACGCCCTGCCTTCTTGTTAACAAAATTCTCGTGGCACGTAGGAACCATATTTTTATTGCAAACAGAACATATCACCTCACATATATGAGCGATAAATTATCACATACTGTTACTATCACAACTATTTATTTTTGGTTTTTTTTAGGAGCTGTTTCAACACCTTTAGGGCTGGTTAAATTTAGGAACATATGGTGTTTTTTGTTTTCAATTTTGAGTAGCTGCCTATTAAAACGCCGATAGTCTTGTCGTATGCATTAGAATTTTCCAATTATAGGAGAATATAGGAATTATCATAAAATTATAGGAGAAAATAGGAAGGACTTAAAAATATAGGAAAAAATAGGAAATATAGGAAGAGTGGTCAGCCTGTCAACCACATATTCCACGTGACGAAAAAGGGGGGACCTGCAATTGCTTATTGGTCGTGCAAGTCGCAAGGATGCGAAGCAACCGCCAAAGCCACGAACGCCGTACCCGAGTTCAGGGTGTACGAAAAGCGTCTTGGCGCAGTCGAAAGTAAAGAAGGTGTAATTGTTTGCGGGGAACCAGCTACCATTATGGCGCCAGAGGGCTTTGCAATCCCAGGAATTGAGGTTTACTTGGGAGTTGACGGAGGGGGTTTGGGGGTCAAGTCAACTCCGGCGGACACGGGGCAGTCGGCACCTATAGGGTAGGATCGCCGACATGTGTCTTATTCCCTCAAACCATGCCGCCCAGTAGCTTGGCTTACAGGAGTGCGCCACACTCCCGGCAAGTTTCTAGTGTTGTACTAATCAATTTAAGTTTACTTTTCGGTTATTACTTTCGGGTAGAAAGAGGGGGAGTTGAAGCTAGCGCGGCTTTGGCAAGGAATTTTGGCTCTTCTCGCTTTTCTTTTTTATTTATTTGTTATATTTTCCTCCTAATATCCGGTTCACCGTATTTCAACCAGAGAGAATTTAGAAGGGGAGTGGAAGGCCCCCCCTTTGACTCTATTAAACGTGATGACGCCCAAACAAGATGTCGCGTTGAGCTTTTTGGAGTAGGCGAGTTTCCGGTCACGTGTTCTAAAATCTATCTACCGGAAATCGACCTTCCTAGATAACGTTTAGCAGACGACGTTGCGCTACATTCCAAACCACCCCTTCCACTCCCCTTCTAAATTCTCTCTGTTTCAATCAATAAGAGGGCAGAGAAAGATGCGCGCGCACACCGGAAGCTTAGAGGTAAACTTTCAAAGCGAGAACACTCCAGCCAAGCCTTCTACTCCCCCTCTTTCTACCCCTCTTTGCTAAAACCCGTCATGGAGCGCCCTGAAGAGAATTCATAAAAAATAAGTTTCTGTCTAACCAAGAAGTTATATCAGTATCTCAGAGAGAAGGTATAAGATGCCTTTGTATTCGCAGGGCGCCATAGTCCCAGTACCCCTTTCAAAATACAAGGGGGGGGGGGCGTTAAAGGAGGCGCCGGGATATTTCGCTAGCTCTCCTCAGTCGGAAAATATGACTGTAATTTTCGTCACTCGCGTCGTCGCGCTGACGTGAGTTTTCAAGAACCAATGAGATGCTGGTTGTAATTTAGAGACGGGGATTAACTCCGGACAGGCTACGTTTGGACTGGAGATAAAGCTGGAAATCTGGCGAATTTATACCTTCTCTCTGAGATACTAGATATAACTTCTTGGTCTAACTATGTTGAAAAAATGAACTAGTCGAAAAAGAGCTAAAAAATAATTGTCCGCAATTTCTTATTTTTTAGTTTTTTAAATATTAATTTTAGTCGCTTCAAAAAGACGATACGAGTTTACCTTTGAGGGGCTAGATTTAAAGTGGGACCAATTGCTTATTGGACGTGCAAGGCGGAAGGATGCGAAGCAACCGCCGAAACAACGAGCGCGCAGTCGAAATTAAAGAAGGTATAATTCTTTGCGGGGAACCAGCTCCCATTATGGCGCCAGAGAGCATCGCAACCCCACCTCCGTCCACCTCCGCCACCGAAGCTGCGCCAGAGGTGGACGGAAACATTCACCCGCAATCAGCCACGAGTAAGTTGATAAGCGCTTTACCAAGCGTGTCTCGGTACTTTGTTAAATTTGGGTGTAACGACCTTTCCCTTTTTAATTTAATATGCTAATAGAGTAATCTCGGTAGAGAGGGGAAAACCAGTTTATCCCTCCCTTTAGGCGCGCTTTTGTAAGAGGGAATACTGAGCGCGCTTGTTAGGGGGGATGACACGTAGATTGGAGATAGAAGGGAGTGACGTTGCTGTACGTAGCGCCGATACTACTCTCCATGCTCCGTGTCATCCCCCCCAAGGAGGGTAAAAAATAAAGTGATTTTTATCTAGTCTTCTACTTTTTGGCCTATTGACGCTTTTAGATCTATTTTTCCTTTCCGACTAATCCGCGGTTCCATTTGATAGCCTAAATAGAGCTATCTCAGTTGTGATGTCAGTGCCTAGGTAAAACGTCAGGGGCTTAGCTTTGGCAGTGGGCGGCCATGTTTGGTACCGCTTTGGTTCTATGGGCAAATAACATGGGTGACGTCACACTAAGGCTTCTGAGATAGCTCTATAGCCCCTGCTCTTCCAAACGTAATAAATCATATACCAAAAGAAAGCTTACCCCTTCGTCTATTCATTGCACACCATTATAACGAGCGCAAACAATAATTAACATTAGTTTTCCAATAAGAAAGCTGAAGAATTTGAGACTACACTAGAGATCTACAAGAACAAGCTAATTGATCAATCCGATCTGAAAAGACACGTAAAAAAAACAGGAAGAGATGATCTCTGGATACATTCAAAAGAACACGCAATTGGAAGCGGTAAGATCCTTAATATTTTATTTTGGCCAATTTTCACCTACTTTGATTAGATTAGAGTAAAAATTAATTGACCTGACTATTTTAGGAAGTGGGCAAAACTGCCCAATTAATGAAGCAGGTGGCATTATCGCGCAAAAATGATGCCCAGGAGTTAAGTAAACGGTTATTTGAAGAGACCAGAAAAGCGGATCATTTTGAGTTCGAATGTAAAAGCATGGGGGAGGTGGACGGAAACATTCACCCGCAACCAGCCACGAGTAAGTTGATAAGCGCTTTACCAAGCGTGTCTCGGTACTTTGTTAAATTTGGGTGTAACGACCTTTCCCTTTATAAAAGAGTTTTTAATTTAATATGCTAATAGAGTAATCTCGGTAGAGAGGGGAAAAAACCAGTTTATCCCTCCCTTTAGGCGCGCTTTTGTAAGAGGGAATAGAGTAATTTCGGCTGAGAGGGGGAGTGAACTGTGTATCCCCTACGTTAGGGGCAACTTTGTACTAGAGAATACTATTTGCTCCCGGAAGGGAAGGGGAGGGGGGATATCACTAAGGTAAGAGATAGAGGGTTATGACGTTGCCGTATATGGGAAAGAAATTACTCTATACTGAGCGCGCTTGTTAGGGGGGATGACACGGAGCATGGAGAGTAGTATCGGCGCTACGTACAGCAACGTCACTCCCTTCTATCTCCAATCTACGTGTCATCCCCCCTAACAAGCGCGCTCAGTATTCCCTCTTACAAAAGCGCGCCTAAAGGAAGCGATAAACTGGTTTTTCCCCTCTCTACCGAGATTACGCTATGGAGTGACGTTGCAATACGTAGCGCTGACATTACTCTATAGAGAGCTATCAGTGGGGTGGAGCTATGATTTGTGAGATAATTTAGACGACCATATTGGTGCGTTGAATGCGAGAAGAAAGCTGAAAACCACCAATATGGCTGCCAGAACTGAGGTAAGGGTTTGACGTAGTATTCAGTTCACCCAAATGAAAGATCTCTATTTAAAGGGACTGTAAAGAGGTCGGCGGACCGTTGAATTTTTATTTAAAAAAAACTCACCCGACCCATCCTCCCCTCTCTTGTGATTGGTTGAGTGCCGCCCTGCTTCGGCGTTTCCCCAGTTCTGACCCGCGAGAGTCCGAGACCCCCCCCCGCTGCGTTTGCTAGAAGGAAAGACTTTCGTTTTGCTCACCCCCCCCCCCCGGGATTGTGACGTCAATAACGACGTTTTCAAAAAAAATTCCAACGTCCGCTGACTTCTTTAGAGACCCTTTCATGCTCTGAATTCCCTTTCAAAATTCTAACACCAATGAAACGAGGCATTCATTGTTACAAGGCTTTCATTTTAGATATGGAATATCAGCTCGCTAAAACCCGTCACGTGGTTGATGATCCTCAACCACATATTCCACGTGACGAAAAAGGTGGGACCTGCAATTGCTTATTGGACGTGCAAGGCGGATTTATGCAAAGCAACCGCCAAAGCCACGAACGCCGTACCCGAGTTGGCCAGTGGCGCCGCCAGGGGGTAGGCTGGGGAGGCTCCAGCCTACCCCCCCCCCCCGTAAATTTCAGATGGGCCCCGAAATGAGGTAACCATTTATACCTACCTATTTATTTTGACCTACAAGGCAATTAACGTTAGACAAAGCTTCACGAGTACGATGACCCTTTTAGCGAAAAATCCGTTATTCCTTGACCCACCGCCTCTTTCATTCCCCTCCGTCCCGTGTAAGGGGGTCCGCGACCGGGACATTGACGCGCGCCCAGATTACCGATCTGTTCTCCATTCCTACTTCTAAAATTAAATCTATCCCTGATATAATAATATTTATTAATTGTCTATTGTCTGATAATAGAGTAGTGTCGGTAGAGGGGGGAGGAGACTGTGTATCCCTCCCTCTAGGCGCGCTTTTGTAAGAGGGGATACTGTACGCGCCTGGTAGGGGGATGACACTAAGAGATAGAATAATGTCAGTTCTACGTATGCAAACGTCATACCCTTCTATCTCTTAGCTAAGTGTCATCCCCCCTACCAGGCGCGTACAGTATCCCCTCTTACAAAAGCGCGTCTAGAGGGAGGGATATACAGTCTACTCCCCCCTCTACCGACGCTGCTCTATGGTATGACGTTTGCATAGTAGAACTGACATTACTCTATACTGAACTTTAATACATTATGATAGTTGTAAATTTAATATTATCGACGCTACGCTGCGGAACTAAATTTTTCTCTTGAAATTTTATAAGGGGCCTCGAAATTTTCCTTAGCGGCGCCACTGCAGTGAGTTCAGGGTGTACGGGGGAAAGTAAAGAAGGTGTAATTGTTTGCGGGGAACCCGCTGTCATTATGGCGCCAGAGGGCTTTGCAATCCCAGCGGGGCCGAAGCTGCGGAGCTCGACAAAAACATTCACCCGCAACCAGCCAGGAGTAAGGGGATGACTGCCAAATTTCAACTCGCTGTAAAGCAATACTCAATAAAGACTTGTTGTTCTTAATTTAAGACTCCAATATTATTAAATACCCATAACTATAAAAACTAACCTACTAAGCCTACACCCTAGCAAATAAGACGTGTTCAAACCATGATTACGTGAAAGAAACTTGACAGAGATCTGAAATTCAAAAAACCCGCCTAGCCAGTCACAAGTATTTACGGAGTAGCAAGAATGTAGACAGTTTGAGCGAGAATGGGAAACCTCATCCCCGGAAAGGCCATCTTTGTGTCGTTACTGTCGTCGTGACGTCGTAATCAATCGAAAATACGCAATATTTATTGGTAAAAATGTCCAGTGACCCCCCTTTAGTTCTTAAAAGCATTAAAATATTATTATACAATGCTTAATGCTCTTTGCTTATTTCCGGTCCTACCTGCGGCCGGCATCAGCTGAGCTGAGTCTGGCAGCCTGTGCTTAGCTCCTGTGTGACTGTGACCTTTCGTGTTTGCGTTTGTATTTAGTTTAATTTAACCAAGTTCTTTCGTTAATTGCAATTAAAAATGGTTAAGAAGTGTTCAAACCATGATTCCGTGCAAGAAACTTCCGTGTTTTATTCAGTTTTAAAGACCAAAGGTAATCGAAAAACCAATGTTTACGTAAAAGTACCAAGGCTTAAGCAATGACAGTTTAGAAAGGGCCAAGGCTTAGTGAGTGTCTTCAACTCTTCATAGAAAAGATTGGAATTTGGGGGGATGGTTAAAGGTTACGTCAGTAGAGTATGTTTGGAACATTTTTATAGCAGGTAATATATGCATAATTTGGTAGGATTGCACTTTACGTGACCCATCCAACTAACGATGGTTTCTAGTTAATTGGACCATGAGGAGTCCGAAAAAAATAGTTAAAAAATTATTTGGCCGCCGCAAGTTGGTTAAAAAAATTTTTGAAAATTTTAAAATCCATGCACTTACCGCCATTGAAGTCGCTATCCGCTTAACGCATTCTGCACTCAATCTGGCAAAAGAAAGCCGAGGGGACTCTAAAAAATTGACGGACTCGCGCCGGAGTTATAGCTATGGAATTTTTTAAGCTTGCGGAAACCGTTTATTTCTGATAAAAGGATGGATATATAAATGCGAGAAAAACTGAAATGTTGGTGAAAATCGTTGAATTTTTAGGAATTAGATAATTGATAACGGTAAATTTTGGAAAAAGCCGTCAAATTTTTCGGGAATATTTTTTCTTAAATGTGTCAAATCCTTGGTAAATTTGATTTTTTGTAAAAAAAATTTAAATAAAAAGCATAGAGCTATTGCAACTATGTTTTAGAAAAGGTGTCAAATTATAGGGAAATTAGAAAATGTCAACGTCAATATTTCAGAAAAGGAGTCTAGTTTTTTTGCAACTATATTTTGGGAAAGGCGCCAAATTATTGAGAAAGTACCAAATATCAATATCAATATTTTGTAAAAGGCGTCAATTTATTTCAACAAAATTTGGGAAAAGGCGACAAATTATTGGGCAGTTAGCAAATGTCAACATCAATATTTTAGAAAAGGTGTCAAGTTATTTCAAATATATTTTGGAAAAGGCGTTAATTTATTTCAACTTCACTTTGGAAAAGGCGTCAATTTATTTCAACTATATTTTGGAAAAGGCGTCAAATTATTTCAAGAATATTTTTGAAAAGACGTCAATTTATTTCAACAATATTTTGGAAAAGGCGTCAATTTATTTCAAGAATATTCTTGAAAAGACGTCAATTTATTTCAAAAATATTTTGGAAAAGGCGTCAATTTATTTCAACAATATTCTGAAAAAGGCGTCAATTTATTTCAACAATATTTTGGAAAAGGCGTCAATTTATTTCAACAATATTTTGGAAAAGGCGTAAATTTCAACAACATTTTGGAAAACGCGTCAATTTCAACAACATTTCGGAAAAGGCGTCAATTTCAACAATATTTTGGAAAAGGCGTCAATTTATTTCAACAATAATTTGGAAAAGGCGTCAATTTATTTCAACAATATTTTAGAAAAGGCGTCTAGTTATTTCAGCAATATTTTGGAAAAGGCGTCAATTTCAACAATATTTTGGAAAAGGCGTCAATTTCAACAACATTTTGGAAAAGGCGTCAATTTCAACAATATTTTAGAAAAGGCGTCAATTTCAACAACATTTTGGAAATGGCGTCAATTTCAACAACATTTTGGAAAAGGCGTCAATTTCAACAATATTTTAGAAAAGGCGTCTAGTTATTTCAGCAATATTTTGGAAAAGGCGTCAATTTCAACAACATTTTGGAAAAGGCGTCAATTTCAACAATATTTTGGAAAAGGCGTCAATTTATTTCAACAATAATTTGGAAAAGGCGTCAATTTATTTCAACAATAATTTGGAAAAGGCGTCAATTTATTTCAACAATATTTTAGAAAAGGCGTCTAGTTATTTCAGCAATATTTTGGAAAAGGCGTCAATTTCAACAACATTTCGGAAAAGGCGTCAATTTCAACAATATTTTGGAAAAGGCGTCAATTTATTTCAACAATATTTTGGGAAAGGCGTCAATTTATTTAAACAATATTTTAGAAAAGGCGTCTAGTTATTTCAGCTATATTTTGGAAAAGGCGACAAACTATTGGTCAATTAACAAACGTCAACATCAATATTTTTCGGCAATTTGATAAATGTAAACACCATTTATAAAATATCGTCCTTTACATTTACCAAACTCAGGAATAATTTGACGCCTTTTCCAAAATATCGTCCTTCACATTTACAAATTCCCGAATAATATGACACCTTTTCCAAAATATCGTCCTTCACATTTATCAAATTCCCGAATAATATGACACCTTTTCCAAAATATTGTCCTTCAGATTTGTCAAATTCAGGAATAATTTGACACCTTTTCCAAAATATCGTCCTTCACATTTATCAAATTCCCGAATATGACACCTTTTCCAAAATATCGTCCTTCAGATTTGTCAAATTCCCGAATAATATGACACCTTTTTCCAAAATATCGTCCTTCAGATTTGTCAAATTCAGGAATAATTTGACACCTTTTCCAAAATATCGTCCTTCACATTTATCAAATTCCCGAATAATATGACACCTTTTCCAAAATATTGTCCTTCAGATTTGTCAAATTCAGGAATAATTTGACACCTTTTCCAAAATATCGTCCTTCACATTTATCAAATTCCCGAATATGACACCTTTTCCAAAATATCGTCCTTCAGATTTGTCAAATTCCCGAATAATATGACACCTTTTCCAAAATATCGTCCTTCAGATTTGTCAAATTCAGGAGTAATTTGACACCTTTTCCAAAATATCGTCCTTCACATTTATCAAATTCCCGAATAATATGACACCTTTTCCAAAATATCGTCCTTCAGATTTGTCAAATTCCCGAATAATATGACACCTTTTTCCAAAATATCGTCCTTCAGATTTGTCAAATTCAGGAATAATTTGACACCTTTTCCAAAATATCGTCCTTCACATTTATCAAATTCCCGAATAATATGACACCTTTTCCAAAATATCGTCCTTCAGATTTGTCAAATTCCCGAATAATATGACACCTTTTCCAAAATATCGTCCTTCAGATTTGTCAAATTCCCGAATAATATGCCACCTTTTCCAAAATATCGTCCTTCAGATTTGTCAAATTCAGGAATAATTTGACACCTTTTTCAAAATATCGTCCTTCACAGTTATCAAATTCAGGAATAATTTGCCCCCTTTTTCAAAATACCGTCCTTCACATTTATCAAATTCAGGAATAATTTGCCACCTTTTCCAAAATATTGTCCTTCACATTTATCAAATTCAGGAATAATTTGCCACCTTTTCAAATTATCGTCCTTCACATTTGTCAAATTACCAAATAATTTGACACCTATTCCAAAATATCGTCCTTCACAGTTATCAAATTCCCGAATAATATGACACCTTTTCCAAAATATCGTCCTTCAGATTTGTCAAATTCCCGAATAATATGACACCTTTTCCAAAATATCCTCCTTCAGATTTGTCAAATTCAGGTATAATTTGACACCTTTTCCAAAATATCGTCCTTCAGATTTATCAAATTCCCGAATAATATGACACCTTTTCCAAAATATCGTCCTTCAGATTTGTCAAATTCCCGAATAATATGACACCTTTTCCAAAATATCGTCCTTCACAGTTATCAAATTCAGGAATAATTTGCCCCCTTTTTCAAAATACCGTCCTTCACATTTATCAAATTCAGGAATAATTTGCCACCTTTTCCAAAATATTGTCCTTCACATTTATCAAATTCAGGAATAATTTGCCACCTTTTCAAATTATCGTCCTTCACATTTGTCAAATTACCAAATAATTTGACACCTATTCCAAAATATCGTCCTTCACAGTTATCAAATTCAGGAATAATTTGCCCCCTTTTTCAAAATACCGTCCTTCACATTTATCAAATTCAGGAATAATTTGCCACCTTTTCCAAAATATCGTCCTTCACATTTATCAAATTCAGGAATAATTTGCCACCTTTTCAAATTATCGTCCTTCACATTTGTCAAATTACCAAATAATTTGACACCTATTCCAAAATATCGCCCTTCACATTTATCAAATTCAGGAATAATTTGCCACCTTTTCTAAAATATCGTCCTTCACATTTGTCAAATTACCAAATAATTTGACAACTATTCCAAAATATCGTCCTTCACATTTATCAAATTTGCAAAAAATTCATCGATTTTCCCAAAACATTTCAGTTTTCGTCGCATTTATATTTCCGTCCTAAACGGTTTCCGCAAGCTTAAAAAATTCCATAGCTATAACTCCGGCGCGAGTCCGTCAATTTTTTAGAGTCCCCTCGGCTTTCTTTTGCCAGATTGAGTGCAGAATGCGTTAAGCGGATAGCGACTTCAATGGCGGTAAGTGCATGGATTTTAAAATTTTCAAAAATTTTTTTAACCAACTTGCGGCGGCCAAATAATTTTTTAACTATTTTTTTCGGACTCCTCATGGTCCAATTAACTAGAAACCATCGTTAGTTGGATGGGTCACGTAAAGTGCAATCCTACCCATAATTTAATATTTAAGACTCTTCAAAACATTTCTGTGTTCCCAAACTGTACTTTAGCCCTTAGCACATTCAAATTACACAGTTTTTCAAATAAATTTAATTTATTCAAGGTTAATTATAGCATAATTAATTACATTTAAGTCGCGGAAATTAATTAAAATATACATTTTCCATGTTTTATGTCTATATATTACCCTTAATATTATAGATTAGGTTAAGTTAGGTTGGGTTTGATTAAGCTAGGCTACTTTGCAGGCTCGTAACTCTGTTTCTACTAGAGATGGGGGGATTTCCTTTGAGTATGTTATAGTCCTATTTGTCCCCCATCCAACCATACTAAGAACATAGGGCTACGACAAACAGGGGCCGAGATATTAAGCAAAACGTAAACAAACAACCCCTCCATAGGAAAAGCGTTTGACCCAATTTTGGAGGCTCGTAACTCTGCTTCTACTGGAGATACGGGGATGTCCTCTGAGTATGTTATAGTCCAATTTGTCCCCTTTCCAAGCATACTAAAAACGTAGGGCTACGACAAACAGGGGCCGAGATATTAAGGAAAATGTGCGTCAACTTATGGTATCGTCTCACTTATTTTTATTATGTTACTTATGAATTTTGCTCTAAACTTTGGAGGCCTATAACTCTGGTTCTATTAGAGATACGGGGATGTCTTTAGGATATGTTATAGTCCAATTTGTCCCCCATCTAACCATACTAAAAGCTTTGGGCTACGACAAACTGGGGCCGAGTACTTAAGCAAAACGTAAAGAAACAAACGCCTCCATAGGAAATGCATTAGACTATACTTTGCAGGCTCGTAACTCTGTGTCTACTAGAGATTCGGGGATGACCTTTGAGTATGTTATAGTCCAATTTGTCCCTCATCCTACTATACCAAAGGTTTGAGGTTGCGTCAAACAGGGGCCGAGAAATTAAGCGAAATATTCAAAAACTTGCCATAGAAATAGCGTCACACCCAACTTTAGAGGCTCGTAACTTTGGTTCTACTAGACATAGGGGGGATGTCCTTTGAGTATGTTATAGTCCAATTTGTCCCCCATCCAACCATACCAAGAACATAGGGCTACGACAAACAGGGGCCGAGATATTAAGCAAAATGTTCGTCAACGTATGGTATCTTCTCACCTTTATTTGCTATGTTACTTATGATTTTAGCACTGAACTTTGTAGGCTCATAACTCTCGTTCTATTAGAGATACGGGGATCTCCTTTGGATATGTTATAGTACTCTTTGCTCCCCATACAAGGATACTTTAAACTTGAGGCTACCTCAATATCATCGTCAACTTATTTTTTGTCTCACTTATTTTTATTGGGTTGAGATAATTTGCAAATCACTCTCCATATTCATAGTAGTATTCTAGTCAATTATTAAAGCGCGAAATTAATTTGAAACTCTTATTTACTCCTCATTACTTCCGATCAGACTGCTGATTCAAAATTTTTAGGCAATCGAGCAGACGATCCTTCTACCCTATAACCATGCAATCACCGCGATTGGTCTACAAATTAATTTGGCAGACCAACCAATTCCCGAGTTTGGTCTACAAATTAATTGGCGAAACAATAACAAACCTGAACATTACTTGTCAATGGGCCGTTGTTAGGGCCGGAAATAAGCACAGGACAGTGGACATTGTCCAATAAAATTTTAAAATGTCCCATAATTTTTTCAAAAACTAAGGGGGTCACTGGACAGTTTGACCAATAAATTTTCCCAAGTTTTGATAGCTTGACTATAGAGATGCAACACTATTTTTGCACACTCCAGTGGACAATGTTCTATAAATTTTCAAGTCAAACAGGGGGTCACGGGACACATGTCCTATAAGAAATTTTTCTTATTTCCGGCCCTGGCCGTTGTCAGTCCCAAGATTCAAACTCTCAAGCAGACGACGCTTCGTTCTACTCAACAACCGATCACCGCGATTGGTTTACAAATTAATTTCGCAGACCCACCAATCAATTCGATTTCTATTTCAATAAATTGAAACTCATTTCTAAAATCAATATCAGTGAATTTTTATTTGAACATGAAATATTTGTTATTTACATTTTTAAATGTGTCGAATTTCATTTCTAAAAAGTTCCATGAAAATTAAAATGTTAAATTATAAAAAAGTTCCATGAAAATTAAAATGTTAAATTACAAAAAAGTTCCATGAAAATTAAAATGTTAAATTACAAAAAAGTTCCATGAAAATTAAAATGTTAAATTACAAAAAAGTTCCATGAAAATTAAAATGTTAAATTACAAAAAAGTTCCATGAAAATTAAAATGTTAAATTACAAAAAAGTTCCATGAAAATTAAAATGTTAAATTACAAAAAAGTTCCATGAAAATTAAAATCTTAAATTACAAAAAAATTCCATGAAAATTAAAATCTTAAATTACAAAAAAATTCCATGAAAATTAAAATCTAGCTTGTGACCGCGTTCTTCTAAAATATCAATTTCGTCTTTGTAAGCCTTGGCCGTTCTGGCGCCTTGCACCAATTCCAAGTTCTTAAAAGTTAAACAAACAAATTTAAATATCGAATTTGAATTTTCCTTTGGCATTTTCCGCCAATACTAACTTCGTTTCTGAGTCGGTTTGATAGGTTTTTATGCCTTTCCAATTGCTCTTTCAACTCGGCAATTGACTCGTTCTTTTCATCCCTACAAACGCATTTCACACATTTTAACGTCTTTAGTAAGCGAGTAGAGATGTCACTCGATAATTAAACAAATAGCGTCGCGAATTACCGATAATTAAACAAATAGCGTCGCGAATTACCGATAATTAAACAAATAGCGTCGCGAATTACCGATAATTAAACAAATAGCGTCGCGAATTACCGATAATTAAACAAATAGCGTCGCGAATTACCGATAATTAAACAAATAGCGTCGCGAATTACCGATAATTAAACAAATAGCGTCGCGAATTACCGATAATTAAACAAATAGCGTCGCGAATTACCGATAATTAAACAAATAGCGTCGCGAATTACCGATAATTAAACAAATAGCGTCCACTTTTTTTTTATTTAAATTTAGGAATAGTCGTAAACTAATTTAAGATTTAAACTAACAAAGGGCTTGAAGGCAATTAATTAAATTTAGGAATAGTCGTAAACTAATTTAAGATTTAAACGAACAAAGGGCTTGAAGGCAATTAATTAAATAATGAAAGAATTTCCAGGACTAGTGGGAGGAGTGACAAGTGGATAATATAACACATTAAACAATATGGCTAATAATTATAAGTTTTTACTGCCATAACCGCAGCTTTTTGCTTTTTCGCTAACTTTAATCTTTACATACCTCATGTCCCGATCACTAGGCGTAGAGGGCATCGTAATTAAAAATAAACTTTAAAATTTATAAGTTAAATAATAAAAGCGATAAAAACAATAAAAACATTAAAAGCGATAAAAGCAATAAAAACGAATCCGAACCACACACAACGTCTTTTTATAGCTAAAAATCTGGAGGCACCAAAGAGAATTTAGAAGGGGAGTGGAAGGGGTGGTTTGGAATCTAGCGCAACGTCGTCTGCTAAACGTTATCTAGGGCTAGGCAGGCAGGGCCGGAAATAAGCACAGGACACTGGACATTGTCCAATAAAATTTTAAAATGTCCCATAATTTTTTCAAAAACTAAGGGGGTCACTGGACAGTTTGACCAATAAATTTTCCCAAGTTTTGATAGCTTGCACACTCCAGTGGACAATGTCCTATAAATTTTCAAGTCAAACAGGGGGTCACGGGACACATGTCCTATAAGAAATTTTTCTTATTTCCGGCCCTGTAGGCAGGTCGATTTCAGGTATTTTTTTTTTTTTTTTTTGCTCTGGGTCCGGGATTAGGCTAGGGCTTGGTGCCATATAGCCAGAATTTTGTAGTTAGCTTCCGTTTAAAGATCGCCAGCGTTTGTAACAGAGAGATTTTAGAACACGTGACCGGAAACTCGCCTACCCCAAAAAGCTCAACGCGACAACTTGTTTGGGCTTCATCACGTTTAATAGAGTCTTCCACTCCCCTTCTAAATTCTCTCTGGAGGCACGAGCCACACGAATATGTTAACCAATGAGAATAGGGCATAGATAAAATATACTCTAAGGTGCTGGAGTGGAACTCGGATTAAACGAGGGGATGTGGTTTTTTTTTATAAAAAAGGAAGTGAGTTAAAAAATAAAACAAGGTTTCCACCAGATTAACTTTTTTAAATACTGAGAGTATATTTCCTCGTCGTTATTCAAAAAAGTGCAAAATCGTCCCCCCAAAAAAATTAAAAAATACTTCCCATTCTAGGGCCGCTCTTGGACACAAAAGATAAACTATTGTTTTTTGTCGAAAGCAGGAACGTAATAAAAAGCCTTTGTTACGATAGTTTACTCTTAGTTTGTCTGATTTTCGGTTTGTCGGGAAGTTCGTGAGTTTTTAATTTTAATCTATACGTTCGGTAATCAACAAGAGGAACAAACGCGAGCCAATCCTACGAGTTTCTCCCATTATCCCGAGCAGTAGCAAAATGGAGGATCTTTCTGTCGAAGTTTGCGGCGAAAACGGAGCCTACTACAAGGTAATGTACATTTTTTCATTAAGATTTGAACGATTCCCGGTTTAGAAAACCTTATGCCAAATCCTAATATCCCAAGGAAAATATCGGTTTTGCCCGCGCGTCATCGTTTTCAGGCTTAACGCGCGGGAAACGGTCCAATTAAGGCTGATACTAAGTCACTTTTTTTCACTAAAAGTCACTTTTCCAAAACTTGCTTACTATTTGTCACTTTTTAAGGATTTTTGAGTCTTTCGGTGTTATTTATCTTCTCGACTACAACGTAATATAATTGAGTGTAAGACGGTGTAAGCGCAAAAATAGTTGATAAAACCCGAAAATCGTACAGCTGGCTTCGCTCGCTCAGCAAATGTTTAACTTATTACTTAAAATCAATCCAATTCAAATGTATGTTTTGTTTTTGATTTAAAACTACATCTTTACTTTGCGTTCTGAGCTGTGCTCCAAAATGGTCTAATTGAATTTCGCCGTAGACCTTTTACGAGGTGACCTTTCCTTTGACTGGAAATATCCAAGGCCATAGATTGGGCTTAATTACGACACCAACCTTTAAAATATCTTCTAAATCGGTCATCTCTGAAAACATTTCATTTCAAGTGGTCCTTTTTATAGCTTAATTTGCCCTTATTTAGTCACTTTTTGTTTACTGTTTTTAAATTAATTAGTCACTTTAGGGTCAATTCATAAACGTCGGACGCAACGCAATTTAGTACAGACAAAGGCAGGACTTGGCGCACGACGCCCTGCCTTCGCCTGTACTAAATTGCGTTGCGTCCGACGTTTATGAATTCCACCCTTATTCAACTAAAATTGGGCTGCCACTTTGCCCTAAAATTGAGCGTATGAGTTAGTATCAGCCCTGGAAACCCTTTTGATTAGGCTTAGGCCTTGTCGCACGGTGGCAATTGGGAATAGCCCGCAAATTCGAGACTCGATTCGGCAGCGCCGCGGAAAAATAAAATTATGTAAAAGCAGAAGCCCTTAATGTGGAAATGTGTAGCTACATAGTTTTTACATGATGTTTAACAAATGATAGAAAATAGCTTATGATGAGTTAGTAGAGCTTCACGTATCGTGTACAATGAGTTTGGATTCATTTGCAGCTTGAGTAGTTAAGTCCAAACTTTAGCTCAAGCCTTTTATAGAGCTTTGAGTACTAGCTTTGATAACATTAGAATGGTTAGAGTTCAATCAACTTGAGTGCAGTTTTAGTTTTACCACCACCTGGCAATGTTTCAACGTTAAAGCTGTTTTGAAAATTATCTAATAACTGCTTATTTAAATTATACCCAACTATTATTCGGAATTTAGTTGCGTAATTCTACCTGAAATTTATATTTTTCTTAGTGTTGTATGATGTTAGAAAACTTCTAGGTGTCAGCGTAAGTTTATAAGACATGTTCCATAAGTGTGTCACTCGTTAATGAGAGCTTGTCATGAAGTGACGTAGGTGAAACGTCATAGATTCTCGTAAAGCGACGCCTAGTGAGGCCCTGTCATAGGCTTAGTACAGACTAAAGAGGAGGATGGACTGCAAAACCGAGTGTAGTCAATTCTCGCTTGTCGTTCTTGAAATAGCTCTCATTAAACCTTTAACATTACGAAGTATGGGTAGTGACATACTTATGTAACGTATCTTATAAACTTATGGTGTCAGTTAGAACATTATGAAACATTTAGTGAAGTTTTAATGTGTAAAAGTTGCGTCTTTACACCGAAAAATGTGAATTATCTTCTTCCTTAAGTTTTGAGCCACAATAAGTTTAAAAGAGAGCTTTAAAATATTGAGTTGAAAGGTCATAAAACTATTCATTGGAAAGTTGGTGCTCATGAAGAGTAAGGACCTATGTTAAAAAAGACTGATCCATTTTAAGCCTATAACTGAAAACCTAATCTTGAGTATTTAACTAAAGTATATCTTTCTTTAGGCATTTATAACGGACATACATGACGAAGAGGTTTCCGTGGCCTTTGAGAATGAGTAAAAACTTTTTCTTTTGTTCCGCACGAAAAATGACACTGCTTAAAATAGTTTTTTATTTTATAAAAAATTATTTTAATTTTATTTCAGTCTCCTTTAAACATTTATTAAACCTCTATTATTCCAATTACCACCATTTTGTTTTTAAGTTGGCAGCCTGAAAGCAAGTTTCCGTTCCGAAGAGTTAGACTACCTCCCACTCCTAAAGAAGGCGACAAGAATGAAATTGTTGAGGGGCAGGAAGTGGAAGTACGTCACTCATTTTGGAGTTGAATTTAGTGAAATTCGTCATCGGAGAAATAGAGTGGAGATCACGTTATTTTATCCTCTTCTTTTTAGGTGTATTCTAGAGCCAATGAACAAGAAGCTTGTGGCTGGTGGCGAGCTTTAGTTAAAATGACGAAAGGGGAGTCTTATGTCGTTGACTATTTGGGAAGAGAAACAACGTATATAGAAGTTTTTCCTGGAGAACGATTAAGGCCAAAAAATACAAAGTATGATTGGTTAATTAAATTAAAACCCCCCTAATAAATTGGTAGGGTGTGTTAATGCTTGTAACGCGTTATAGCCCTCCTTTAACAAAGAATACATTTCACAAATTTGAATTGCAAGTGCCGGAAGATCTTAGAGAATAGTAAGATGACCGAATTGCTTTGAAAAGTGTTTTGGCATAACCGAATAATCTCTTCAATTTAGCTTAAAAGGAGAATCGACGCACGAGGAGTTTAAAAAGGCCATTGCGGCAGTAGTTTGCAAATTCAATCCTGAAAAAAAATGCCTTATTATAATTGTAAGTTGGTTTTTTTTGTCTTTCATTCCACAACACGCGGTCCTGTGAAAGAAACGCGTGACGACCTATGACGTATCTCTCTTTACAGTTTTCGTCACAGGCCTCGGCTTGGTCCCCAGTACATACGTTTTACCTGTCAAAAGATCCTCTAAATTCCTTCGTTGTAGACCGACCTCTCTCTGACACTCCCATATTGTCGGTAAAATAAAATATCCCGCCCTTTCCACCCAAACCTATTGTTAAATTAGAAATGAGGCGCAATCCACCCTCTTCTTAGATATATATTCATTCAGAAACTCCTTAACGTTTATTAGAAAAAAACCAATTAATGCCCGTGAAAATCCTATTGTACTTACACTTGATCTTTCTAAAAATGATCCCTATGCTTTTGTTTTGGCTTATCGTCGCAATTTTTTATCCTATTTTCAGTTTAGATTCTATTTTTAACACTCGACAATTTGTTCTTTGCTAAAAGTTTCTTATGGTTATGGGATTAGTTTTTGCAATTACAAAAATTGTTTACAAATTGTCGAGCACGTGTTAACTATATAGGCTGAAACTGTCAGCCTTTTGTAATGCTTGGAGGATAGGTGGTTTTTTACCTCTTTCTAAGTTTAGGGGCTTATAGTTTCAGTCTTGGTTTTAGTTTAGGTGTAGTGGTGAAGGTGAAAGAGGTATTAAGATTTACACAATGGTCTTTTTGAGATATCGGATGATATATGAACCATTTGGTGACATACACCCTTCATAGATGTTTTCTGTGAATTATTTTTATAATACTTTTATTTCACTCCTTTAATTGTGTGTAAGCCTCTTTTGCCTTCATTTATTTTTTATTCTTCAACTCAATTTCAATGGATTCCGTTTTTTTCTTGTTTTGGTTTCGTGTGCAGAGTACTAGGTCAACTGTTGGTTCAGGGTATTTGAAAGAATCTAGTGTCCGAGATGATCTGATGGGTTTGGCCATTGGAGCTCATGGTGCGAATATTCAAAATGCGAGAGACTTGGAGGGGATTACTGGCATTGATTTGGACGAGACCACTTGCTCGTTCTATTCTTGCGTTCCTGGAGAGGTACATTTGACGTTTGGCCTACTATTTTTTCGTTGGGCACACTATGTTTTTTCGCACCGTACAGTCCGATTTTTTCGCACTTATTTTAAATGCGTTTTATCTCTATTACTTGACATTTATTTCACTTTTAGCCACATTTTTGTTACAGACTTCCATCTCCAATGTCCTTTTTGATGATGAAGATCCTCATTTTAATGATCAATTAATCAGATTAAGAGAAGACAACGAAAAATTGCGTACCCTTTTAGAAGAAAACGAAATTCGTTTGATTGAATTTAAAAGGGTCAATATATCATTAAACGAACGTATAATGGAATTAAATGAGGAACTTATGAGAGAAAAATACGGGGCCTGTAATACCAGGCTTGGTGCTCCTTCACCAACAGTAAGTGAATTATTTTAATTAATTTTTTAAGGGGGCTTATTTAATTTATTTTACGCTTAATTATTAAATTCAATTTGGAGGAATGAAACACAAAATATACATGGAGAATTGATTTATCAAATACGGAAAGATAGACTTTATCCCGGGGTAGGATTGGAGACTGAATTAAACTAGCTTCGACGTAACAAAATGGGGGAGTACAAGGGGGGTTGATTCAAAATCCCCTTAGCGAGATGGAAGTCAAATTATTACCCCCATGTTTCTCTCTCTCTCTCTTAGTTCCATCGAAGATGCTAATTGCATCTTCGAATAATAATAGCAGGGCTCCCACCAGGTCCCTAAAAGTCCCTATTTTCCTACAAGGTCCTTAATCTACCCTAAAATTGGTATTCGGTCCTTAAATCACCCTATTTTTATAAAACTCAGAAAAAGTATAAGGGTGACCTGAAAATGCCTTGTCTGTGATTTGACCAGAGCCCCAAATTTGCGGAGCTCGCTTCGCTCGCTCCGGTTATTTATGATTTACTTAATGTTAAATTTAAACGAATTAATTGGCTAATTTTTATAACAATAACAACTTGTGCAAAAATTATTCGACTGAATTTAGAATGGTTTTCATATATGTTCGCCATGTACGTTATTGCAAACGGTCAGAGAAATTTGTTCAAGTTAGTCAGGGAAAACCTGGAAACGTCAGGGAATTTCATTCCAAAAATTTTGTACGAACCCTGTAAAGGCCCAAATTCTAGTTCAGTGGATTTTTTAAAAAACATTAAACATGATACGAAAATAGTTACTTCTAGTCAAAAAAACCTTTCCTTATACATTAGAGCCAGTACCAAGTCTTAGCTACCGCTCCCTTAGAATAAGAATATAAACAAAAAAAAAAAAGTCAGAAATAATATCCTATTTTGTCGAAAAAATTTTGTCCTAACTGTTTGTGATATGTTCATAGAATAGATATCATTTTGTTTTACCAGTGGTCCCTTTTTGGTTCCTACTTTTAGAATTTAGGTCCCTATTTTACCCTATTTTTATCGTGAAAAGTCCCTTTTTCCCCTATTTATTTTTGAGATTTTGGTGGGAGCCCTGTAATAGTAACTTCGCTTTATTTAGTCTAAGCTTGCATCCAACTTCAAAAGATATTTTTCCCGCCAAATTATTAGTTTCGTTGTTTCAACGTTTTGGTAGCATTTTAATTTATCTAACTAACCCAACCAACACTGGTTTCTGACTAATTAGACCACGGGGTGTTAGAAAATAATAGTGAAAAAATTCTAAAGCCGCCGCAAGTTGGTCAAAAGTTATTTTGAAAATTGAATGTACTTAAGACCGCTACGCGCCTAAACGCATTCTACCCTCAATCTTGAAAAATTACTGGGGGATTAAAGCGTATTTTTAGGTTCATTTAATATTAATATAGATTAATGAGTTTATTTTATGTTAAGTTATTTTCATATTATTTTAGGTTACTACACATTATACCTTGAAGAACGGCCTTTATTTAAATATGAAAGGGAAAATATTAATAAAAATATTAGCATTTAATTAGTCTTAAAAACGAGGAGTACTGTGCCGCCATTTTTAGAGGCGGGATTAGTTGCGGGTTCGGTAATAAAGAGCTTTCAGTTGGAGGAGGAGCTGAGTCTCGTGACATAATTTACGCCGCCATATTGGTGGGTTTAAACTGCAGGAATGAAGCTGAGACCACCCAACCAATATGGCTACCGGAACAGCGCCGGTAAGACTTGGGAGGGTGTGACCACGTACAACTATACCATCTGAAAGCTCTCTATCAATGGTAATTAATTTTTTGCCGACATATTCTTTTATTTTTAGAAAAAGGCCGTTCTTTTAAGGGATAATAATGTTATGTTGCCTGAATTTTTCATTTAATTTAGAGTTGTTTTCAAGTATATAAGGTTATTATGGAAATCGGGTATTTCTTCTAATCTCCAAGTATTAGAATTTGGAAGGAATTCTATTTGGGTAGAAATTTAGAGAAAGGCTGGAGTCGCGAAGAAAAGGCAAACTAGATTCGGCTTTGAATGATGCATATTTGTCGTTTTTAGTTTGTCCCGCGAGCCTCTTGTGTTTGGGTGATCTTGGTGGTGGCGGTAGTATTTTTTTCGCGATTTGGAATGTGGTCAGAGTTAAGCGAAGAAATGGTTGTGATCACAGTTAACCGAAGAAATGGTAAGGATTGAAGGGGAAAGTGAAAGGTAGAGAATTGTGGTGAGGTGACATTTTTCGTTCGTATACTTAAAGGGAAGGGAATTATGATAGTAAGGTTCAGCTATATACACTCCCTTTAAAATTCCTCTCACCCGTCGAATAATAAGGATTTCACGTTTTTCAATCCCGCTCGCCTATTTCAACATTCAAAGAAATCAAGGAAAATTTTGAAAGCAAAAGCGAGTATTTACAGACGTTATTTTTAGAATGGTCTTAAGGCACCGGGATATTACAATTATTGGGTGTTTTACCGAATTCATTCTCTTTCAAACGCTTCTGGCCATAAGTTCATGTTAGAAATTTATAAGATTCCGATTCTAAAAAACTAAAACTTTCTGTACGTGTATTAATTTAGCGTTAAGTACGTAATCATTTTAGCACTGTTAAAGGTAATTCGATCATCGAGGGGGTAATCACTAAAACTTTCTCTTCTATTAAGGGTTACTTGTGTGTAATCATTTTAGCATTGTTAAAGCTAACGCCTCGTTTTTAGAATGGTCTTACGGGTAATCATTTTAGCAATGTTAAGGGTACCGCGTAGAGGGGCTACTCACTCAAAATTTCTCTTAATGTCGCACTATTACAATTATAACATAAATAAATATATTGAACTAAGGCTTACGGGTAATCATTTTAGCACATTTAAAAGTAGCGCTTCGAGGGGCAATTCACAAAAATTTTATGTACGCCTGTTAAGTATGGAGCCTAGCTATTGGGTCGTCTTGTTTCGACTTACATCGTTTTAAGTGTTCATTTTACTTTCCCTTTAATTTCAGGGAGAGCAAGCTGCAAAAAGGCGGATAAACACCCCGCGGAAAAACACGCCGGGCAAAAACACCCCTCGGAAATACACCCCTCGGAAAAGTAAGTAAAGATAAGTAAAACTCGCTTTCTTGTTAGACGATTCGATTACAATTCAAAACCAATTTTTTTATTTCGAAAAACAGAGCCTGTGGACATAGGTAAGATCGTAAACTAATCTAACCTAACTTCTTAACGTTAACTAAACGCTTCTTTATTTACGATTCAAAACCAATTTTTTATTTCGAAAAACAGATAAAATAATAGTGGCTTTGGACAAAGGTAAGAACATAAACAGGGTTCGTACACGATCTGGAAATCGTGGAAAAGTCGGGGAAATTTAAAATTGACCTGAAAGGTCATGGAAAAGTCGGGGAAATTTAAAATTGACCTGAAAGGTCATGGAAAAGTCGGGGAAATTTAAAATTGACCTGAAAGGTCATGGAAAAGTCGGGGAAATTTAAAATTGACCTGAAAGGTCATGGAAAAGTCGGGGAAATTTAAAATTGACCTGAAAGGTCATGGAAAAGTCGGGGAAATTTAAAATTGACCTGAAAGGTCATGGAAAAGTCGGGGAAATTTAAAATTGACCTGAAAGGTCATGGAAAAGTCGGGGAAATTTAAAATTGACCTGAAAGGTCATGGAAAAGTCGGGGAAATTTAAAATTGACCTGAAAGGTCATGGAAAAGTCGGGGAAATTTAAAATTGACCTGAAAGGTCATGGAAAATGTTGATGAAAAATATATTTAAGGGGAATTTAAAGTCTGGATAACAGTACAAAAGTGACAAGAAAATGTGTTGTCCGAGATTTGACCAGAGCCCCAATTTTGCGGAGCGAGCTCCGGTTATTTATGATTTACTAAAACTTAAATTTAAACGAAATAATTGGCTAATTTTTATAACAATAACAACTCGTGCAAAAATGATTCGACTGAATTTAGATTGGTTTTCATATATGTTCGCCATGTACGTTATTGCAAATGGTCAGGGAAATTTGTGGAATTTAGTCAGGGAAAAGCTGGTGAAGTCGGGGAATTTCAATCCAAAAATTTTGTACGAACCCTGGTAAACTAATCTAACTTAACTTCTTGACGTTAACTAAACGCTTCTTTATCGTTATATAAAGGCTACAAACGCTACTGGGTCAAAAGGGCGACCCCTGGACACAACGTATCCGATGTTCATTATAGAGTCCCTCCTTCTTATGAGGAGAGACTGGTGAGTTCTTGCGTTAAACTGTAGTTTAAAGGCCGAGTTCCAGCGAAAAAGGACTCTAGCTAACTGAGCATCGAAACGAACAATTTTATCAGATTTTGCGAGCGAAAGTTGTGAGGGTTCTAGCTGAATTAAAAGCCGTGCAGGGCGGCCTCTAGCGAACTAAAGAAAAACAATTGAAAGCGGTTTAAAATTTTCCTTGCAAATATTTGAATTCCTCTGAAGGAAACTCTCTTTTGTTTATCTTCAATTCGCTAGAACCGCACGGTTTTCAGTTAAATTTAGCTCCGTTGTTAGTCTCGATGCTTGCTTTTCAGTTCGGAAGCCTTTCCGCCCGAACTAGTCCCTTAAAGGCCGAGTTCCAGCAAAATGGGTAAACTAATGGTAAATAATAGAATGTTGGAGGGATGCAAATCCAGTTCTCTAGAAGAGCGAATTTTGTTCGAAAATGGACACGTTCTTTTGTCTCGACTAAGAGGATGGAGGTGTTTTCACCTCTATCCTCCTAGGTCTCGATGTTCGATGTTCAGTTTGCTTGCGTTTGGAACTCGGCCTTGAATAGTCATTTTACCTCGTCAATAAAAGAGTGATTAAGTTTTGGTTTTTATTATAGCTCTCAATTCCGGATGTAATAAGTCACCGTAAGTTTATATTTAAAGCGGGGATTTAATCGAAATTTCTAATAATTGATCTTTATTTTGCAGTTGAGGAGTCTCCTGATAAAGAATTTAAGAAGGATCTGACCGAAGAAAATTTCAACTTTTCGAAACAAAAATTTACAACCGACCACGAAAACGAATTTGAAGTTCAGGCGAGCCTGCGTAGTAAAAAAGAGTGGTAGGTGCTAATTGGTGCGAACTTAAGTAGCTGTTACCATTGGAAAGAGAATAATTTGACAAGAATATTCCTGAAATTTTTAAATTAATTCTTCTAATACCTTTCGTTACAAGGATGTTGAAGTAATTTTTTGTTAGATTACCTTTACATTAATTCCGTTTGGTCTTATATTAAACCCAGCGAATGCCACGCACATATTTGCTATTTGGGTAGATGGGGTCGCTATAGAATGTTCAGATTCAAATAACCCGACTTATGTAGGTTTTCCCCGACTCTTTTCTATGACTTGCCCTAAAGTGGCGCGAATCGCGCCATGTATCAGGCTTTACAAAGATCACTCCTAGATCAAAAAGACCCCAGCTTTTGAAGAATTTTATTAAACAAATAAATATTTATCACTGCAACAATTGACACCATCGCAACAATAACGTATTCGTATTTGAGCGGCCAGTAATTTAACTCGCGCCTACAACTATTGACGCCTAGTTGAGCGGCCCGTGTAATTCTCTATGGTTCCGTTTTGCTTCTTTACTCTAGCATTTTTAAACTCGTCCTGGAAATGAAGAATTTCGCATTGTTTGATAGTCCCGTATGAGTATATATTGTCCCTGACTGCCACCAGTTAATCAATTGACCAATGTGTCGATGGATTTAGTCTCGTATATCTTCAGTGACAAACCTAAGTGCGAGCACGCGGGCCATCTTTCGCAAACTATTTAATTTAACAGTCTTAATTTTTAAGGTCACCTTATTAACGCTTTACATATACTGGTTTCGTAATATTTTGCGTCAATCTTACTTTTTATTTTCAGAAAATAGCACTGTGATAAAAAAAGGAAAAAGGGCCTGTAAAAAAATTTTAAAAACCAAAAAAAATTTTTAAAAACAAAAAAATTTTAAAAAAACAAAAAAATTTTTAAAAACACAAAAAAATTTTTAAAAACCAAAAAAAATTTTTTAAAAACCAAAAAAAATTTTAAAAACCAAAAAAATTTTTTAAAAAGAAAAAAAAAATTTTAAAGTCCTATCATCACCCCCATAAGAACATTGCTGAGCAGGCAGTATGGGCCTTGGGTAACATTGCCGCCGGAGATGGACCAGTTCTTAGGGATATGGCTATTGAATATGGAATTATGAGGCCCCTAATTGCCTTAATTAATCCTAGCACCCCAGTAATTAAACTTTATTAGTCTTTATTTCAAAGTTTTATGAATAATTATTAATAATAAATTCCTTTTTCAGTCTCAATTTATGAGGAATATTGCTTGGACTCTTTCCAACCTTTGCCGTAACAAGGATCCACCTCCGCCAAGTGAAGTTACGAAAGTAACTTTACCAGTTTTCTGCCAATTAGTTCACCACACTGGTATAAATAAAATTGGTTAAACTTAAAACCCTACATTTTGTAAAGATAACACCTGAAATTTTAGACAAGGAAGCGCTTTCCGATGCTTGCTGGGCATTATCTTATCTAAGTGATGGTGTGAATGAAAAAATTCAACAGGTGGTGGAGTCCAATGTCATTCCAAAGTTGACTGAGCTTCTCGACCACGATCATATTTCTATTTTAAGCCCTACTCTCAGAACTGTTGGTAATATTGTTACCGGCCGGCAATGATAGTCATGCAGACTCAGTACATCTTGGATTCGGGTGCCTTACCAGTCCCCTTTGGAAGCTTTTGTCACATCCGAAACCAGGAATACAGAAAGTAATGTTTTAAGTTAATTTTAAGTGAAAACGACATCAATTAATTCATGTTTTTTTTTTTTTTCTATTTAGGAAGCTGCTTGGACAGTTTCAAATATTGCTGCTGGAAATCCTCAACAGATTCGAGCCTTGATTGATGCCCAAATTTTGCCACCCCTTATCAAGTGTTTGACTGAGGTACCATCATTTTGGTGGAATTAACCTAGATGGCGCTGTTAATCAGTATATTTCCTGGTTATTTTTATAGGGAGACCTGAAAACAAAGAAAGAAGCCATGTGGAGTGTCGATAACATTTGTTCAGCTCAAGTGAGTGCTCTTCTGGAATTTCCGGGAGCCTCGAGTGCAGTTTGTGATTTATTAAAAATGACTGATGTCCCACTAATCCTAGTCACTTTGGATGGCATTACTCATATGCTCAATGTAAAAATTCTTTTTTATTCATTTAAGCGTATATTAGATTATATTATTAATTGATGTTTGTTAACAGATGGCGTCCGAGATTGGGGAATTGGATAGATTAGCTTTGGCTATTGAGGAATGCGGAGCTCTTGACATCATTGAGGGATTACAACAGCGTGAAAATAATCAAGTCTACAAAAATTCCATTGGAATTATTAACAAATATTTCTCAGCTGAGGTTTGTATCACCTTTAAATTATTTCAACTGTAACCCTTAATGTTTTATTTCACCATAGGATGTTGATGACATACTTCCAAGTGGAAATTCTGATCAATACGAATTTCAACCTACCGTGCCCGGAAGGGGCTATAATTTTTGAAAATTTTGCTATAATTTTATGTTAATTAAGTGCCTCAAATGATTCATGTGTTTTTTATCTTCCCACTTTGGTACTCATAAGTTTTAAATTAATATTTGTAACTCTAATTTTAATAAATGATAGATTTTTTCACATGATATTTATGGTTTATTAAATTTGACTTTTTGGAAAAATTAGCCTTATTCCTGATCAGCGCCACTAGGTGTAGCGGCGAATTTTCGAACTATTAAATGACCATAGCCAATGAGAGGGCGCCAAAAACGGAAAGAAATTTTATTTTTTTACATTTCTGCTTGCTTGTTTTTACGAGTTAGCGGGGAAAAATCGTCGGTAAACGAGTTTTACGCGTAATTATTTAGTCCTAGAAGAGAAAACATCTTTGAAATGTCTGCTTTAAGGTATTTTTCACGATTAAAAACGATTTCAAATGATTGAAAATAAACTTTCGCCTTTAAAAACCGGAAAAAAGCAAGTTAACACGTTAAGCCTTGGCTCAATATTGACAGTTGAGTTGTCACGGTTCGAGCATGGATGTACTTAAAACTATCGACGCT
Organism: Phalangium opilio; assembly: GCF_054372755.1. Lineage (NCBI taxonomy): Eukaryota > Metazoa > Arthropoda > Arachnida > Opiliones > Phalangiidae > Phalangium > Phalangium opilio. The sequence goes on from NW_028324227.1 coordinate 157,124, forward strand.
AGGGCTTATGGAGGAAAAACAATGGCCGCGTTTCAGGCTCAGTAATTTATCCAGTAACGATAGTTATTAGTACATCCATGGTTTGAGCATGGATGAAGAATGCGCGTGACAGTGTGGGAAATAAGGATTTTTTAAAAACTGGACCTGTGGCCAGTAGAGCCTAGGTAGGATTTTAATTAAAAAACTGGCCTACCACTTTTAGCCTAAAAACTCTTGCTTTCGTAATTTAGGGCCAAATTATCTATTCTGGACAATATTTGCTAGGGCGTAGGCTTAGTAGGTTAGTTTTTATACTTATGGGTATTTAAAAATATTGGAGTCTTAAATTAAGAACTATAAGTATTTATTGAGTAATGCTAAATTAAAAAATTCGGCCCGTAGGGAGGGAGTTGACACTCCATTGCTATCTTCCCATAGACTCTAATACAATCAAAGGCAGCAGGCTGCCTTTCCCTAGAGACCAGACCCAAACAAGACTACCGAGAGATTTTCTTCCCTTTAGCCATGCTTTAGCTAACTGCAAAAATCACTTCATCTACAGATTCTACACTGTGTAGAGCGTAGACAGACATACGAAACCCACCCATAATTCCACTCCCACATACACAATTCAGGCCAAGCAAGCAAACAGCATAAAAGCAAAGACGAGACAATCTTAGGGATTAAAATAGTATTTATTTAATGATCCAAAATCTTGAGGGGGAAAACTTTGAATTAATTAAGTGGCCACCAGGGCCAGTAGACCCCAAAGCGTTTAATTTTTAAACTGGCCCAGGTAATTTTTAAACTGGCTATTGGCCTGTGAAAGTGCCTTATTTCCCACACTGAAGCACACAGCGTAGAAGCAAAGACGAGACAAGTTTAGGGATTAACATAGTATTTATTTAATGAACCAAAATCTTGAGGGGGAAAAACTTTGAATTAATTAAGTGGCCACCAGGGCCAGTAGACCCCGAAGCGTTTAATTTTTAAACTGGCCCAGCTAATTTTTAAACTGGCTATTGGCCTGTGAAAGTGCCATATTTCCCACACTGTCAGTAACAGGGATGCCAGATTGAAAACCTTCAACCCGCCAAAATCAAATTGGAAACAAGCCCAAAAAACCGCCAATCTATATTTCGAAAAGAAGCCCAAAAACTGCCTAAGATCTAAACTCTCCAGTCCAAAAACAAGCCAAAAATTTATCGTGAAAATTTGGAATTTGCATACATACTGACACCATTTTTAAAACCCAAAACAAAATGAAACCACTTTATTTAACCATAAATTGACGAATTATAAGCTACACAAATGGTTTGACAGTACCATTTGTCAGTTTTATGGGCATTTTAATGATCTTCGCCTATTGGCGGTATTTTAAGTACAGAAAGCCAAAGAAAAATCCCGACAAGCCCAATTTCCAGCCAACAGCCAACCCGTTTATTTCCAGCCAATATTTTTAAGAAGAAGCCCAATTGGCGGCTTTCCAGCCCAATATGGCATCCCTGGTCAGTAACTGTCTCTATGGTGAGGGGCTGTCAAAGGCTTAATACACGGACTAAACAGGAGAAGATGGACTGCAAAACCGTCCGTGGAGGGTAGTCTGCTCGTGGTTCTGCTAGAAGTACCTCTCAGTAACTGTCTCTATGGTGAGGGGCTGTCTAAGGCTTAATACACGGACTAAACAGGAGAAGATGGACTGATAAACCGTCCGCGGAGTGTAGTCTGCTCGTGGTTCTGCTAGAAGTACCTTTCAGTAACGGGCAGGCTTAGAAATAAGGTTTATTTTTGAACTAGTCCTCCGGACCAGAGACCCCTGATGTCTTAAATATGAAACTGGTCCCGGGACCAGTGACCCTTCCCCTATTTATTTTTCTACTGGTCCCAGGACTTGTGGTCGTTCTCTCTTCTAAAAAAATCTCTCTCGGCTTAGGGTTGTATACACAGCTGGACTCCGGGAGTCGAAATTTATGTTAAAATGAAAATAATTAAAGAGGTCCCCCATATCAATTTTTAATAAAAGTAGGAATTAATAAACTAGTCATTGGGACCAGTGACCCTCCCGTTTTGAATAAAAAAAGTGGTCCAAGCTATTAATAAACTGGTTTTTGACCTGTAAACCTGTCTTATTTCCTAGCCTGGTAACGGGTGGGGACCATTTCCCCGACTGTTCGTTTCCCCGCCTAAAACTTGTCCGTTTCCCCGACTAAATCTTGTCCGTTGCTCAGTCTGTCCGAATGCCCGGCTGTTCATATCTGCGACTTATGGTAGGAAACATAGTAGAAATAGTATAATTTTGGTATTTTTTGCTAGAAAAGTATCTTTTGCTAGAAAAGGTATCTTTTGCTAGAAAAGGTATCTTTTGATAGAAAAGGTATGTTTTGATAGAAAAGGTATCTTTTGATAGAAAAGGTATCTTTTGATAGAAAAGGTATCTTTTGATAGAAAAAGTATCTTTTGCTAGAAAAGGTATCTTTTGATAGAAAAGGTATCTTTTGCTAGAAAAGGTATCTTTTGCTAGAAAAGGTATCTTTTGCTAGAAAAGGTATCTTTTCTATCAAAAGATACCTTTTCTAGCAAAAGATACCTTTTTCGCTTAGCTTAGCTTCGCTTAGATTCGCTTAACTTCGCTTAGCTTAGATTCGCTTAGATTCGCTTAACTTCGCTTAGCTTAGATTCGCTTAGATTCGCTTAGCTTCGCTTAGCTTCGTTTAGCTTCGTTTAGCTTAGCTTCGTTTAGCTTCGTTTAGCTTAGCTTCGTTTAGCTTCGTTTAGCTTCGTTCAGAGTCGTTTAGCTTCGTTTAGAGTCGTTTAGCTTCGTTTAGAGTCGTTTAGCTTCGTTTAGAGTCGTTTAGCTTCGTTGAGAGTCGTTTAGCTTCGTTTAGAGTCGTTTAGCTTCGTTTAGAGTCGTTTAGCTTCGTTTAGCTTCGTTTAGCTTAGCTTCGTCTAGCTTCGCTTAGCTTCGTTTAGCTTCGTTTAGCTTAGCTTCGTCTAGCTTCGCTTAGCTTCGTTTAGCTTCGTTTAGAGTCGTTTAGCTTCGTTTAGAGTCGTTTAGCTTCGTTTAGCTTCGCTTAGCTTCGTTTAGCTTAGCTTAGCTTCGTTTAGCTTCGTTTAGCTTAGCTTCGTCTAGCTTCGTTTAGCTTCGTTTAGCTTCGTTTAGCTTCGCTTAGCTTCGTTTAGCTTCGTTTAGCTTCAATTAGCTTCGTTTAGCTTAGCTTCGTTTAGCTTCGTTTAGCTTCGTTTAGCTTAGCTTCGTTTAGCTTCGTTTAAATTCGTTTAGCTTCGTTTAGCTTCGTTTAGCTTAGCTTACCTTCGTTTAGCTTCGTTTATCTTCGCTTAGCTTCGTTTAGCTTCGTTTAGAGTCGTTTAGCTTCGTTTAGAGTCGTTTAGCTTCGTTTAGAGTCGTTTAGCTTCGTTTAGCTTCGTTTAGCTTAGCTTAGCTTCGTTTAGCTTCGTTTAGCTTCGCTTAGCTTCGTTTAGCTTCGTTTAGCTTAGCTTAGCTTCGTTTAGCTTCGTTTAGCTTCGCTTAGCTTCGTTTAGCTTCGCTTAGCTTCGTTTAGCTTCGTTTGGCTTAGCTTAGCTTCGTTTAGCTTCGTTTAGCTTCGTTTAGCTTAGCTTCGTTTAGCTTCGTTTAGAGTCGTTTAGCTTCGTTTAGCTTCGTTCAGAGTCGTTTAGCTTCGTTTAGCTTCGTTTAGAGTCGTTTAGCTTCGTTTAGCTTCGCTTAGCTTCGTTTAGCTTCGTTTAACTTCGTTTAGCTTCGCTTAGCTTCGTTTAGAGTCGTTTAGCTTCGTTTAGCTTCGTTTAGAGTCGTTTAGCTTCGTTTAGAGTCGTTTAGCTTCGTTTAGCTTCGTTTAGCTTCGTTTAGCTTCGTTCAGAGTCGTTTAGCTTCGTTTAGCTTCGTTTAGCTTCGTTTAGAGTCGTTTAGCTTCGTTTAGCTTCGCTTAGCTTCGTTTAACTTCGTTTAGCTTCGCTTAGCTTCGTTTAGCTTCGTTTAGAGTCGTTTAGCTTCGTTTAGCTTCGTTTAGAGTCGTTTAGCTTCGTTTAGAGTCGTTTAGCTTCGTTTAGCTTCGTTTAGCTTCGTTTAGAGTCGTTTAGCTTCGTTTAGCTTCGTTTAGAGTCGTTTGGCTTCGTTTAGAGTCGTTTAGCTTCGTTTAGAGTCGTTTAGCTTCGTTTAGAGTCGTTTAGCTTCGCTTAGCTTCGTTTAGCTTCGTTTAACTTCGTTTAGCTTTGCTTAGCTTCGTTTAGCTTCGTTTAGAGTCGTTTAGCTTCGTTTAGCTTCGTTTAGAGTCGTTTAGCTTCGTTTAGAGTCGTTTAGCTTCGTTTAGCTCCGTTTAGCTTAGCTTCGTTTAGCTTCGTTTAGCTTAGCTTCGTTTAGCTTCGTTTAGCTTAGCTTCGTTTAGCTTCGTTTAGCTTCGTTTAGAGTCGTTTAGCTTCGTTTAGAGTCGTTTAGCTTCGTTTAGCTCCGTTTAGCTTAGCTTCGTTTAGCTTCGTTTAGCTTCGTTTAGCTTAGCTTCGTTTAGCTTAGCTTCGTTTAGCTTCGTTTAGAGTCGTTTAGCTTCGTTTAGAGTCGTTTAGCTTCTTTTAGAGTCGTTTAGCTTCGTTTAGCTTCGTTTAGCTTCGTTTAGCTTAGCTTCGTTTAGCTTCGTTTAGCTTAGCTTAGCTTCGTTTAGCTTCGTTTATCTTCGCTTAGCTTCGTTTAGCTTCGTTTAGCTTAGCTTAGTTTCGTTTAGCTTCGTTTAGCTTCGTTTAGAGTCGTTTAGCTTCGTTTAGAGTCGTTTAGCTTCGTTTAGCTTCGTTTAGCTTAGCTTCGTCTAGCTTCGTTTAGCTTCGCTTAGCTTCGTTTAGCTTCGTTTAGCTTAGCTTAGCTTCGTTTAGCTTCGTTTAGCTTAGCTTCGTCTAGCTTCGTCTAGCTTCGTTTAGCTTCGTTTAGCTTCGTTTAGCTTCGCTTAGCTTCGCTTAGCTTCGTTTAGCTTCGTTTAGCTTCAATTAGCTTCGTTTAGCTTAGCTTCGTTTAGCTTCGTTTAGCTTCGTTTAGCTTCAATTAGCTTCGTTTAGCTTCGTTTAGCTTCGTTTAAATTCGTTTAGCTTCGTTTAGCTTCGTTTAGCTTAGCTTACCTTCGTTTAGCTTCGTTTATCTTCGCTTAGCTTCGTTTAGCTTAGCTTAGTTTCGTTTAGCTTCGTTTAGCTTCTTTTAGAGTCGTTTAGCTTCGTTTAGCTTCGTTTAGCTTCGTTTAGCTTAGCTTAGCTTCGTTTAGCTTCGTTTAGCTTCGTTTAGCTTCGTTTAGAGTCGTTTAGCTTCGTTTAGCTTCGTTTAGCTTAGCTTAGCTTCGTTTAGCTTCGTTTAGCTTCGCTTAGCTTCGTTTAGCTTCGTTTAGCTTAGCTTAGCTTCGTTTAGCTTCGCTTAGCTTCGTTTAGCTTCGCTTAGCTTCGTTTAGCTTCGTTTGGCTTAGCTTAGCTTCGTTTAGCTTCGTTTAGCTTCGTTTAGAGTCGTTTAGCTTCGTTTAGCTTCGTTCAGAGTCGTTTAGCTTCGTTTAGCTTCGTTTAGAGTCGTTTAGCTTCGTTTAGCTTCGCTTAGCTTCGTTTAGCTTCGTTTAACTTCGTTTAGCTTCGCTTAGCTTCGTTTAGAGTCGTTTAGCTTCGTTTAGAGTCGTTTAGCTTCGTTTAGAGTCGTTTAGCTTCGTTCAGAGTCGTTTAGCTTCGTTTAGCTTCGTTTAGCTTCGTTTAGAGTCGTTTAGCTTCGTTTAGCTTCGCTTAGCTTCGTTTAGCTTCGTTTAACTTCGTTTAGCTTCGCTTAGCTTCGTTTAGCTTCGTTTAGAGTCGTTTAGCTTCGTTTAGCTTCGTTTAGAGTCGTTTAGCTTCGTTTAGAGTCGTTTAGCTTCGTTTAGAGTCGTTTAGCTTCGTTTAGCTTCGTTTAGCTTCGTTTAGAGTCGTTTGGCTTCGTTTAGAGTCGTTTAGCTTCGTTTAGAGTCGTTTAGCTTCGTTTAGAGTCGTTTAGCTTCGCTTAGCTTCGTTTAGCTTCGTTTAGCTTCGTTTAACTTCGTTTAGCTTCGCTTAGCTTCGTTTAGCTTCGTTTAGAGTCGTTTAGCTTCGTTTAGCTTCGTTTAGAGTCGTTTAGCTTCGTTTAGAGTCGTTTAGCTTCGTTTAGCTTCGTTTAGCTCCGTTTAGCTTAGCTTCGTTTAGCTTCGTTTAGCTTAGCTTCGTTTAGCTTCGTTTAGCTTAGCTTCGTTTAGCTTCGTTTAGCTTCGTTTAGCTTCGTTTAGAGTCGTTTAGCTTCGTTTAGAGTCGTTTAGCTTCGTTTAGCTTCGTTTAGCTCCGTTTAGCTTAGCTTCGTTTAGCTTCGTTTAGCTTAGCTTCGTTTAGCTTCGTTTAGCTTCGTTTAGAGTCGTTTAGCTTCGTTTAGAGTCGTTTAGCTTCGTTTAGAGTCGTTTAGCTTCGTTTAGCTTCGTTTAGCTTAGCTTAGCTTCGTTTAGCTTCGTTTAGCTTCGTTTAGAGTCGTTTAGCTTCGTTTAGCTTCGTTTAGCTTCGCTTAGCTTCGTTTAGCTTCGTTTAGCTTAGCTTAGCTTCGTTTAGCTTCGTTTAGCTTAGCTTCGTTTAGCTTCGCTTAGCTTCGTTTAGCTTCGCTTAGCTTCGTTTAGCTTCGTTTGGCTTAGCTTAGCTTCGTTTAGCTTCGTTTAGAGTCGTTTAGCTTCGTTTAGCTTCGTTCAGAGTCGTTTAGCTTCGTTTAGCTTCGTTTAGAGTCGTTTAGCTTCGTTTAGCTTCGCTTAGCTTCGTTTAGCTTCGTTTAACTTCGTTTAGCTTCGCTTAGCTTCGTTTAGAGTCGTTTAGCTTCGTTTAGCTTCGTTTAGAGTCGTTTAGCTTCGTTTAGAGTCGTTTAGCTTCGTTTAGCTTCGTTCAGAGTCGTTTAGCTTCGTTTAGCTTCGTTTAGCTTCGTTCAGAGTCGTTTAGCTTCGTTTAGCTTCGTTTAGCTTCGTTTAGAGTCGTTTAGCTTCGTTTAGCTTCGCTTAGCTTCGTTTAGCTTCGTTTAACTTCGTTTAGCTTCGCTTAGCTTCGCTTAGCTTCGTTTAGCTTCGTTTAGAGTCGTTTAGCTTCGTTTAGCTTCGTTTAGAGTCGTTTAGCTTCGTTTAGAGTCGTTTAGCTTCGTTTAGAGTCGTTTAGCTTCGTTTAGCTTCGTTTAGAGTCGTTTGGCTTCGTTTAGAGTCGTTTAGCTTCGTTTAGAGTCGTTTAGCTTCGTTTAGAGTCGTTTAGCTTCGCTTAGCTTCGTTTAGCTTCGTTTAGCTTCGTTTAACTTCGTTTAGCTTCGCTTAGCTTCGTTTAGCTTCGTTTAGAGTCGTTTAGCTTCGTTTAGCTTCGTTTAGAGTCGTTTAGCTTCGTTTAGAGTCGTTTAGCTTCGTTTAGCTTCGTTTAGCTCCGTTTAGCTTAGCTTCGTTTAGCTTCGTTTAGCTTAGCTTCGTTTAGCTTCGTTTAGCTTAGCTTCGTTTAGCTTCGTTTAGCTTCGTTTAGAGTCGTTTAGCTTCGTTTAGAGTCGTTTAGCTTCGTTTAGCTTCGTTTAGCTCCGTTTAGCTTAGCTTCGTTTAGCTTCGTTTAGCTTAGCTTCCTTTAGCTTCGTTTAGCTTCGTTTAGAGTCGTTTAGCTTCGTTTAGAGTCGTTTAGCTTCGTTTAGAGTCGTTTAGCTTCGTTTAGCTTCGTTTAGCTTAGCTTCGTTTAGCTTAGCTTAGCTTCGTTTAGCTTCGTTTATCTTCGCTTAGCTTCGTTTAGCTTCGTTTAGCTTCGTTTAGCTTAGCTTAGTTTCGTTTAGCTTCGTTTAACTTCGTTTAGCTTCGTTTAGCTTCGTTTAGAGTCGTTTAGCTTCGTTTAGCTTCGTTTAGCTTCGTTTAGCTTAGCTTAGCTTCGTTTAGCTTCGTTTAGCTTCGTTTAGCATCGTTTAGCTTCGTTTAGCTTAGCTTCGCTTAGCTTCGTTTAGCTTCGCTTAGCTTCGTTTAGCTTCGTTTGGCTTAGCTTAGCTTCGTTTAGCTTCGTTTAGCTTAGCTTCGTTTAGCTTAGCTTCGCTTAGCTTCGTTTAGCTTCGTTTAGCTTAGCTTCGTTTAGCTTCGTTTAGCTTAGCTTCGTTTAGCTTCGTTTAGCTTAGCTTCGTTTAGCTTCGTTTAGCGTAGCTTAGCTTCGTCTAGCTTCGTTTAGCGTAGCTTAGCTTCGTCTAGCTTCGTTTAGCTTCGTTTAGCTTCGTTTAGCTTAGCTTAGCTTCGTTTAGCTTCGTTTAGCTTCGTTTAGCTTAGCTTAGCTTCGTTTAGCTTCGTTTAGCTTCGTTTAGCTTCGTTTAGCTTAGCTTAGCTTCGTTTAGCTTCGTTTAGCTTAGCTTCGTTTAGCTTCGTTTAGCTTAGCTTCGTTTAGCTTCGTTGCCTAGAGTGGTTTAGAGTGGTTTAGCCACAGCATAAAAACACAATAAAACAGCATAAACACACATTAAACAGCTTAAAACAGAATAAAACCGCATAAACACACATTAAACAGCTTAAAACAGAATAAAAAAGCATAAACACACATTAAACAGCTTAAAGCAGAATAAAAGAGCATAAACACACATTAAACAGCTTAAAACAGAATAAAACCGCATAAACACACATTAAACAGCTTAAAGCAGAATAAAACAGCATAAACACACATTAAACAGCTTAAAACAGAATAAAAAGCATAAACACACATCAAACAGCTTAAAACAGAATAAAAAAGCATAAACACATTAAACAGCTTAAAACAGAATAAAACAGCATAAACACACATTAAACAGCTTAAAGCAGAATAAAACAGCATAAACACACATTAAACAGCTTAAAACAGAATAAAAAGCACAAACACACATCAAACAGCTTAAAACAGAATAAAAAAGCATAAACACACGTTAAACAGCTTAAAACAGAATAAAAAAGCATAAACACACATTAAACAGCTTAAAGCAGAATAAAACCGCATAAACACACATTAAACAGCTTAAAACAGAAAAAAAGCATAAACACACATTAAACAGCTTAAAACAGAATAAAAAAGCATAAACACACATTAAACAACATAAAACACATTAAAACAGCATCAACACACATTAAACAGCTTAAAACAGAATAAAACAGCCTAAAAACACGATAAAACAGCATAAACACACATTAAACAGCATAAAACAGAATAAAACAGCATAAAACACAATAAAACAGCATAAACACACATTTAACAGCTAAAAACAGAATAAAACAGCATAAAAACACAATAAAACAGCATAAACACACATTTAACAGCTTAAAACAGAATAAAACAGCATAAAAACACAGTAAAACAGCATAAACACACATTTAACAGCTTAAAACAGAATAAAACAGCATAAACACACATTAAACAGCTTAAAACAGAATAAAAAAGCATAAACACACATTAAACAGCTTAAAACAGAATAAAAAAGCATAAACACACATTAAACAGCTTAAGCAGAATAAAACAGCATAAACACACATTAAACAGCATAAAAACACGATAAAACAGCATAAACACACATTAAACAGCTTAAAACAGAATAAAAAAGCATAAACACACATTAAACAGCTTAAAACAGAATAAAACAGCATAAAAACACGATAAAACAGCATAAACACACATTAAACAGCATAAAACAGAATAAAAAGCATAAACACACATTAAACAGCTTAAAACTGAATAAAAAAGCATAAACACACATTAAACAGCTTAAAACAGAATAAAAAAGCATAAACACACATTAAACAGCTTAAGCAGAATAAAACAGCATAAACACACATTAAACAGCTTAAAACAGAATAAAAAAGCATAAACACACATTAAACAGCTTAAAACAGAATAAAACAGCATAAAAACACGATAAAACAGCATAAACACACATTTAACAGCTTAAAACAGAATAAAAAAGCATAAACACACATTAAACAGCTTAAGCAGAATAAAACAGCATAAACACACATTAAACAGCATAAAAACACGATAAAACAGCATAAACACACATTAAACAGCTTAAAACAGAATAAAACAGCATAAACACACATTAAACAGCATAAAACACGATAAAACAGCATAAACACACATTAAACAGCATAAAACAGAATAAAACAGCATAAAACAGAATAAAACAGCATAAAAACACGATAAAACAGCATAAACACACATTAAACAGCATAAAACACAATAAAACAGCATAAACACACATTTAACAGCTTAAAACAGAATAAAACAGCATAAAAACACGATAAAACAGCATAAACACACATTAAACAGCATAAAACACAATGAAACAGCATAAACACACATTAAACAGCTTAAAACAGAATAAAACAGCATAAAAACACGATAAAACAGCATAAACACACATTTAACAGCTTAAAACAGAATAAAAAAGCATAAACACACATTAAACAGCTTAAAACAGAATAAAAAAGCATAAACACACATTAAACAGCTTAAGCAGAATAAAACAGCATAAACACACATTAAACAGCATAAAAACACGATAAAACAGCATAAAAACACGATAAAACAGCATAAACACACATTAAACAGCTTAAAACAGAATAAAAAAGCATAAACACACATTAAACAGCTTAAAACAGAATAAAACAGCATAAAAACACGATAAAACAGCATAAACACACATTAAACAGCATAAAACAGAATAAAAAGCATAAACACACATTAAACAGCTTAAAACTGAATAAAAAAGCATAAACACACATTAAACAGCTTAAAACAGAATAAAAAAGCATAAACACACATTAAACAGCTTAAGCAGAATAAAACAGCATAAACACACATTAAACAGCTTAAAACAGAATAAAAAAGCATAAACACACATTAAACAGCTTAAAACAGAATAAAACAGCATAAAAACACGATAAAACAGCATAAACACACATTTAACAGCATAAAACAGAATAAAACAGCATAAAACACGATAAAACAGCATAAACACACATTAAACAGCATAAAACAGAATAAAACAGCATAAAAACACGATAAAACAGCATAAACACACATTAAACAGCATAAAACACAATAAAACAGCATAAACACACATTTAACAGCTTAAAACAGAATAAAACAGCATAAAAACACATTAAACAGCAGCCACGTAACTCTGTTTCTACTAGAGATACGGGGATGTCGTTTGAGTATGTTATAGCCCAATTTGTCCCCCATCTAACCATACTATAAACTTTGGGCTACGACAAACAGGGGCCGAGTAATTAAGCAAAACGTAAAGAAACAACCCCTCCATAGGAAATGCATTAAACTAAATTTTGGAGGCTCGGAACTCTGGTTCTACCAGAGATACGGGGATGTAAATAATGTGACCTTGACACAAATGTTCGGATAATTATAAATGTCTTTACATATCCCAAGCAAAAAAAAAAAAAAAAAAAAACTTCGCGGTTTCGAACCTGTAGACTTCCGGGAGTGAGGCGGATGTAACTACAGATATGTTCTTATTTTTGATCGAAAATACAGGCCAAATATTTAAGCAAAACGTGAACAAACAAACCCCTCCATAGGAAATGCATTAGACCCAACTTTGCAGGCTCGTAACTCTGGTTCTAGTAGAGATACGGGGATGTCCTTTGAGTATGTTATAGTCCAATTTGTCCCCCATCCAACCGTACTAAGAACATAGGGCTACGACAAACAGGGGCCAAGTAATTAAGCAAAACGTAAACAAACAAACCCTCCATAGGAATTGCATTTTAGACCCAACTTTGCAGCCTCGTAACTCTGTTTCTACTAGAGATACGGGGATGTCGTTTGAGTATGTTATAGCCCAATTTGTCCCCCATCCTACTATACCAAAGGTTTGGGGTTGCGTCATATAGGGGCCGAGAAATTAAGCGAAATATTCAAAAACATGCCATAAAAATAGCGTCACACCCAACTTTAGAGTCTCGTAACTCTGGTTCTAATAGACATAGGGGGATGTCCTCTGAGTATGTTATAGTCCAATTTGTCCCCCATCCAACCATACCAAGAACATAGGGCTACGACAAACAGGGGCCGAGATATTAAGCAAAATGTTCGTCAACGTATGGTATCTTCTCACCTTTATTTGCTATGTTACTTATGATTTTAGCACTGAACTTTGTAGGCTCATAACTCTCGTTCTATTAGAGATACGGGGATCTCCTTTGGATATGTTATAGTACTCTTTGCTCCCCATACAAGGATACTTTAAACTTGAGGCTACCTCAATATCGTCGTCAACTTATTTTTTGTCTCACTTATTGTTAGGAGGTTACTTTTGATTTTTGAAAATAAACTTTGCAGGCTCGTAACTCTTTTTCTAGTAGAGATACGGGGATGTCCTTTGAGTATGTTATAGTCCAATTTGCCCCCCATCTAACCATACTAAAGACTTTGGGCTGTGACAAACTGGGGCCAAGTAATTAAGCAAAACGTAAACAAACAACCCCTCCATAGGAATTGCATTTTAGACCCAACTTTGCAGGCTCGTAACTCTGTTTCTACTAGAGATACGGGGATGTCGTTTGAGTATGTTATAGCCCAATTTGTCCCCCATCCTACTATACCAAAGGTTTGGGGTTGCGTCATATAGGGGCCGAGAAATTAAGCGAAATATTCAAAAACATGCCATAAAAATAGCGTCACACCCAACTTTAGAGTCTCGTAACTCTGGTTCTAATAGACATAGGGGGATGTCCTCTGAGTATGTTATAGTCCAATTTGTCCCCCATCCAACCATACCAAGAACATAGGGCTACGACAAACAGGGGCCGAGATATTAAGCAAAATGTTCGTCAACGTATGGTATCTTCTCACCTTTATTTGCTATGTTACTTATGATTTTAGCACTGAACTTTGTAGGCTCATAACTCTCGTTCTATTAGAGATACGGGGATCTCCTTTGGATATGTTATAGTACTCTTTGCTCCCCATACAAGGATACTTTAAACTTGAGGCTACCTCAATATCGTCGTCAACTTATTTTTTGTCTCACTTATTGTTAGGAGGTTACTTTTGATTTTTGAAAATAAACTTTGCAGGCTCGTAACTCTTTTTCTACTAGAGATACGGGGATGTCCTTTGAGTATGTTATAGCCCAATTTGTCCCCCATCTAACCATACTAAAAACTTTGAGCTACGTCAAAAATAGCAGGGTTCATAGAACTTTTGGAAAACAAATTTCCCTGAGAGTTCTATAAGGTTCTTGGCTACAATAATAATTTATTTAATAGACTGTATTTTCTTCAATAATTTAAACAGATGTGCTTTTTAACTCGCAATTGATAATTTATTCATATTTTGATATTCAAAGAGCGTGTAAATATATTTTAACCAGCATTCTTTATTGTAGAAAATGCACGAACACTTTTTAGTATCAACTTTAGTCGTTTTAGATTTGAACAAATTTCTTTTTTCCCAAGAATAATTTTAGAGAACGAATTTATAAAATTCAAAATAATATTTAACATGGTAATTATTTAAAAACACAAGAACAAATTTATAAAATTCAAAATAATATTTAACATGTTAATTAGTTGAAATTATAAAATTAAAAAAAAAAACAGAAGAACGAAATTATAAAATTAAAAAACACAGAAAAACGAAATTATAAAATTAAAACCACTCATTTTCGCCGCAGAGTCCTTTTCAGCATTTCAGCGGCCTTTCGCAACTCGGCTGTTGTATTCTCGGGCTAGGAAAAGAAGAAGATGATAATGCTTGGAATTATTTTTAATGCAATGATTAAAACTTATATCCTTATCAATTTTCACCTGGGCAATTGATTAACTGCTTCCAGCCTTCTTTAATGAAGCTGCCCTTGATCCGCTTCGGGTTATCTTGGGCTTGACAGCGGAGTCAGCCGAGTTGCTCCTGGCACGCTGACTGCGGGTTTGTCGACTGGAAACCAAATTTAATACGCTTTAGTATATTAGTAACTTGGCGGTTAAGCCCAAACTAAAACTTACGCGATGGACTTGCCACTTCCGCCCAGGATTTAAAAGGATAAAAAAGGATAAAAAAGGATTTAAAAGGGACTAAAAGGATTAAAAAGGGATTTAAAAGGGACTAAAAGGATTAAAAAGGGATTTAAAAGGATTAAAAAGGGACTAAAAGGATTAAAAAGGGATTAAAAAGGGATTTAAAAGGATTAAAAAGGGACTAAAAGGGATTTAAAAAGGATTTAAAAGGGGATCTAAAAAGGATTTAAAAAGATTTAAAAGGGATTTAAAATCAAACAATGATTTGACTTCTTTCTTTGATCTAGATGATTTTTTACTTTTGGGTGGCATTGAAGTAAGTTGATGGCGAGAACTAAACTTAAATTAATGACGGTGCGGGAATTTTGACGATTAAACGATTTGAAGAGCACTGTCTCGCTGCAATCACCAAAAGCGTGTCACAAACAACAACGATTTTTCGCGCTTTAAATACAACTCGGTAATCAAGCCAGAGAGAATTTAGAAGGGGAGTGGAAGGGGTGGTTTGGAATGTACCGCAACGTCGTCTGCTAAACGTTATCTAGGCAGGTCGATTTCCGGTATGATGCGTTTGTAATAGATAGATTTTAGAACACGTGACCGGAAACTCGCCTACCCCAAAAAGCTCATCGCGACATCTTGTTTGGGCGTCATCACGTTTAATAGAGTCAAAGGGGGGGGCCTTACACTCCCCTTCTAAATTCTCTCTGATGAAGCCAATCACCGTCACATAGTTGGCCATCCAATCGGCGCTGGCCCTTAATAGGCCTACATACTTTGCCGTTTTCCATGGAGTAGTTTTAGTGGAGTGATAATGGTATTTCTATTAAAATTACCTTAAATGTATTTACGTCTTTACTAATATTGCTCCATGGTGGCAGATTGCTGACAGCATCACATTCCTCGTGAAATTTCGTCTGCTTACGATTTAGGTTTATTGAATAGAGCCACCATGGAGCAATATTAGTAAAGACGTAAATACATTTAAGGCAATTTTAATAGAAATACCATTATCACTCCACTAAAACTACTCCATGGAAAACGGCAAAAAATGTAGGCTTATTAAGGGCCAGCGCCGATTGGATGGCCAACTATGTGACGGTGATTGGCTTGATTACCGAGTTGTATTTAAAGCGCGAAAAATCGTTGTTGTTTGTGACACGCTTTTGGTGATTGTAATTTATTGATTCGCGCACCGTTATCAAGTTGAATTTTATTTTCGCGTCGCTAGATCGCCACCAGTTTACTATAATGCCACCCAAGTGTGAAAAATCATTGCTTGAAAACGCTGAGGCGCTCTGCCAAAATGCCATTACTAAACTTGAAAAAGATTTCTACGCCAGAATGAACGAGTTCACTGTTGAAAAGGAAAGGCTGCATGCCAAAATGAATGACTTGATTGTCGCAATGAACAACCTAGATGAAGAAATGGAAAATTTGACTGAGGAGTTTAATCTAGCTGTAAAGCAGATCCCAAGGGTAAGATTGTAACTAATCAAAAGGGTAAAAATTTGTATAACACGTGTAACGTGTTACATTGTCTCATTCTAGCAAGTTATGGAACAGATGAAAGTTGGCGATGCCTTAAAATTAGATTGTAGATTATTAACTTGCCTCGCCTTGTAATCTTCTAATTACTGGTAATTACTAATATATATAATTACTTATAGCCAAGCAGCTTCAAGAAGTAAAGGGAGCCACAGCAAATGCAGCTGTGGATGATGATAGCGACAGCGACAGCGACACTGACAGAAATGCCCAGGTGAAAATTGATAAGTTCTAATCATTGCATTAAAAATAATTCCAAGCATTATCATCTTCTTCTTTTCCTAGCCCCAGGCTACCCTTACCGCTGAGTTGCTAAAGGCAGCGGAAATGCTGCCAAAATAATTCTTTTTTAATTTTCCGTTTTTCTAATTTAATTAATTCATTTTTTATAATTTCAACTAATTACTTGTTAAATAATTAAACTAGTTAAATATTATTTTGAATTTTATAAATTCGTTCTTGTGTTTTTAAATAATTGCCATGTTAAATATTATTTTGAATTTTATAAATTCGTTCTCTAAAATTATTCTTGGGAAAAAAGAAATTTGTTCAAATCTAAAACGACTAAAGTTGATACTAAAAAGTGTTCGTGCATTTTCTACAATAAAGAATGCTGGTTAAAATATATTTACACGCTCTTTGAATATCAAAATATGAATAAATTATCAATTGCGAGTTAAAAAGCACATCTGTTTAAATTATTGAAGAAAATACAGTCTATTAAAATCAAATTCCCTGACTTTGCTGAAACTTTTAAAATTCCCCGACTTTGCTGAAACTTTTAAAATTCCCCGACTTTGCTGAAACTTTTAAAATTCCCTGACCTTTCCATTTTTAAAACCCAAAACAATATGAAACCATTTTATTTAAACATAAATCAACGAATTATAGGCTACACAAATGGTTTGACAGTACCATTTGTCAGTTTCTTTGGGCATTCTAATCATCTTGGCCTATTGGCGGTATTTTAAGTACAGAAAGCCAAAGAAAAACCCCAAAACAAGCCCAATTTCCAGCCAACCCTTTTATTTCCAGCCAATATTTTAGAGAAGAAGCCCAATTGGCGGTTTTCCAGCCCAATATGGCAACCCTGAAAAGATGACTAGAGTCTGGATACGCCACAATCAAACCACAGATGGCGTTAAAACATTTTCCGCTAGAAAGGAGGAAAGGCAAGAGACGGAGAGAGAGAGAGAGAGAGAGGGGGGGGGAAGGTTTTAAGGTAGGAACTAGGAACAGACGTTCTAGGTCAGCGTTGGATAAACCACGGTGTCCGCTATAACTTAACCGATTGTCGTTCACAAAAATGGAGAAACCCCTATCAGAAAAAGAGTCGCGACTGATGAAAAAAGTTCAGGATGGCTCTCTAGAGGAAGTTCGATTATTATTAAACGATCCCGAGTTATTGGTGGACTGTTTGGACGATCAAGGTATGACACCTTTGCAACACGCCGCTTATAAAGGCAATTACGATCTGTGCAAATTACTTCTGGACCGCGGGGCTAACGTCAACGCCAATAAGCACGTCTCCAAATACACCGCGCTGATGTTCGCGAGCCTTTCTGGAAAAACCGACGTCGTGAATCTACTCCTGGAACACGGAGCTTCCATCACCGATGTCAACTCCGTCGGTCGCAACGCCTCTCAAATGGCCGCCTTTGTCGGTAACCATCAAGTCGTTACCGTTATAAATTACTTCGTACCCAAAGAAGAGATAGAATACTATTGCAAAAGACGCGGCTTAGAAACGGAACCCAAACTACCCGCTCGTCTCTGCCTTCCCCTGTACAAGTTTCTCTTGAAAACTAACATTCATCCCGTCAATTTAAGCGTTTACCTCATGAAAAATGTTGAACTTTTGGAGGAAAGCGAGAAAGTTTCGAACATTTTAGAATTATTAAGTAATAAAGAGATTAGAAAGAGCGATCCGAACGAGTTACTGGCTGTTAAGCTTCAATATATGGCGTTTTTAGTAAAAATCTGCGCGAAGTACGTTAAAGATTGTAACGTTAAAGTTAGAAACGAGGATGGGACGGCCGCGGAAGGCTGCTTGGAGCCTTTAATCAAGTCGTGGATTAAAGGAAGAGATAGCGACGGGTTCCCAGTCGTTTTGGAACAATTACTACGTCAGTCAATTAGGGAATTTCCCAATCGAGAATGTTCTATTTTTCAACAACTAGTTCGTACTCTGGCTCCCGTGGCCATCGGGGACGAGCCTAGCGCCATATCTATTCTGGTACAAACGGTTAGCGGTCAGAAAGGTTGCCCCGAAGGCTTTATTTGCACTACTTGCGGGGAACCCAAAGCAGAAAAGAAATGTTCCGCCTGCAAATCGGTGCAATATTGCGATCAAGCTTGTCAGAAAATGCACTGGTTTACTCATAAAAAGCAGTGCAAGAGGTTAGCCCTCGAGTATCAAAGAGAAAAAGAGCTAGAAGAGGCCGAGGGTCATTCGAAGGCGGAGGAGATAGATGACCAGTTTGAAAAGAAGTTGAATTTGACAACTGATCCCAATGAAAATGAAATTAATTAATTGTCGCGGTTCGATTCAGTTTAATACAGTATTTGTTAATTAATTTCTATGCTATCATTGTTGTACTGTTATCATGATGTACCAGATGTCTTGTAATGTAAAAATGTTCAGTTGTTCATTAAAACGCTTTCGAAAATAATTAAAAATGATTCATTGACTTGAAACACCACGCTTGAATTAAGACCAAGGGTTACGTAATTTAGGGTTAGGAACTTAAAACTAACAAAAAACCGCTTGAATTAAGACCAAGGGTTACGTAATTTAGGGTTAGGAACATAAAACTAACAAAAAAACGGCTTGAATTAAGACCAAGGGTTACGTAATTTAGGGTTAGGAACTTAAAACTAACAAAAAACCGCTTGAATTAAGACCAGGGGTTACGTAATTTAGGGTTAGGAACTTAAAACTAACAAAAAACCGCTTGAATTAAGACCAAGGGTTACGTAATTTAGGGTTAGGAACTTAAAGCTAACAAAAAACGCTAGAATTAAGACCAAGGGTTACGTAATTTAGGGTTAGGAACATAAAATTAACAAAAGAAAATGGACTTACCTACTATCCTAGTGAATGTTTACTCTAAAATATTACTTGACAGACGTTTTTAGTTATTTATTTCCTTACTTAATTCTTCCGTAATGTAGATTAAATCTAAACAATTAAATTTAAATATATAGGAACTGTCATCCCGGAACCGCGAACTAAACAACCCGCCACAAGTTAAAAAGTGAATCGTCTGCTTACAAAGTAGCCTACCTGATTTGACCATCAAGAAGCGGAAAACACGCTGCAAGCCCACGTGATCTTGCTCTGGTCCAACAGCATTGTTTACAGCTGTTTCCCGCCAAAAATTAAAGAGCCGTTGTATTCTCCACGTTGTGTGTGTTGCGGATAAAACACGATGAAATAAACTTATCAATTTAATTAAGTTTAAAAGGTAAGATAAATTAAAGTTGTTGTTGTGGTTTTCTTTTTGGCTAAACTTTAATTTAGCCTTTAGCACATTCAAAATACACAATTTTGTTCAATAAATATCATTTATTCAAGGTTAATTATAGGATAATTTGGTGCGGAAATTAATTAAAATATATATTTATAATATTTTCCATATTTTTCCCTTCATATTATAGGCTAGGTTAGGTTAGGTTTGTTTAGGTTAGCTTTGATTTGTTTAAGTTAGGTTTGATTAAGGTTAGGTTTGATTTGTTTAGGTTAGGTTTGATTTGGTTAGGTTAGGTTTGATTTGGTTAGGTTAGATTTGGTTTGATTTGGTTAGGTTAGATTTGGTTTGATTAGGTTAGGTTAGGTTTGTTTAGGTTAGGTTTGATTTGTTTAGGTTAGGTTTGATTAAGGTTAGGTTTGATTTGTTTAGGTTAGGTTAGATTTGTTTAGGTTAGGTTAGATTTGTTTAAGTTAGGTTTGATTGGTTTAGGTTAGGTTAGATTGGTTTAGGTTAGGTTAGATTTGGTTAGGTTTGATTTGTTTAGGTTAGGTTAGATTTGGTTAGGTTAGGTTAGATTTGGTTAGGTTAGATTTGGTTAGGTTAGGTTAGGTTAGGTTTGATTTGATTTGTTTAGGTTGGTGGCTAAGAATGTATTGAAAATACAATAGGGACTTGGCAGTACTACGTCATGCAACGTCAGGCTACCTTTCACTAGTGCTAAAAAACATACCAGGAGGAGGGGCTTATGTAGCTTTCATTCTGTTAAAAAAACATACCATAATGGCGCTGGGGGCGGAGTTAAGCCTGAATTGCCAAGTCCCTATACAACGAAAATATTGATTTTAAGTTAGTTTCCGCCGCGACTTAAATGTAATTACCCTATAATTAACCTTGAATAAATGATATTTATTGGTAAAAGTGTATTTTGAATGTTCTAAGGTTAAAAAAACGTTTCTTAGCCCTAATATTTTAAATTTTAGCGTTAAATCAAATCAAATACTTTAGGATGGGTATTCAAGGTTTGATCCCATTTTTGAAGAATTCCACGCGGATAACCAACATTCGAAACTTCTCCGGACAGACAGTCGCCGTGGACGCGTATTGTTGGTTGCATAAAGGCGCCTTCGGATGCGCGGATAAACTAGCTTTGGGCAAACCAACCGACTTTTTCGTCGTCTACTGTATTAAAAGGGTAAATACCCTACTAAGCTACGGAATAAAACCCGTCTTGGTCTTCGATGGACAAAGATTACCGTCCAAAGCCGAGACGGAAGCGAAACGACGCGAAAACCGCCATAAAAACCTGAAAAACGCGAAGATATTCTTGCAAGAAGGTAAAACTAGGGAGGCGAGAGAATGTTTTCAACGTTGCGTTGACGTCACACCCGAAATGGCTCATCAGTTGATCTTAGCTTGTAAAGAAATGGGAGTAGATTGCGTGGTGGCGCCTTACGAAGCCGACGCCCAATTAGCCTACTTGAACTTAATTGGAATAGCGAAAATAATTATCACGGAAGATTCGGATTTGATTCTTTTCGGTTGCGAACGCGTCTTTTTCAAGATGGACTCGGAAGGGAACGGTGTCCTCTTTGAAAAACGGGAATTGAAGCGCTCTTTCGGCGCCAAGGCCATTCATCTCACCTTTGAAAAATTCCGATACGCTTGTATTCTATCCGGATGCGATTACCTTCCTTCTCTACCGGGCATTGGACTGGTCAAAGCCCTGAAATTCTTTTCCCTCATCACGAACCCGGACCTTAAATGGGCCCTGACTAAAATCCCAGCCTACTTAAAAATGCCGCGGCTGGCCAATCAAGTCACGAGTGACTACGTCGAGGGTTTTATCCGAGCCAATAACACCTTCCTGTATCAATTAGTTTTCTGTCCCTTGAAAAAGAAACTGGTCCCGCTCAATCCCTATCCCCCCGACTTGGACACGGACACGGAAGCCCTGGATTACGCGGGAAAATATTTCGACAACGACTTGGCCCTGGGTATCGCCACTGCGCGAATTAATTACCAAACTAAGAAAGCTTTTAGCTCGGCACTGACCTTTGGTCAGAACGACGGACCACCACTTTACAAACCCAAGTTTAAATTTCAAAGTATTTGGAGTCAAAATTATACACCCAGCAGTTCCGTGACGTCAGTAAGCCCGCCGCCGCCGCCGATAAGTACGAGTACTGAAGGAAAAACGATGGTCATCGCTCGCGTATTGGCACCAAAAGCCGATGTTAGGCCCAAGAAACGGCCGCTACGAGTTCAAAATGAAAACGATGGCCATTTCGAAATGGAGAGCGAAGAAATTATGAAACTATACTCGAGTCCCGGTGATGGTGCGACTAAACGACGCAAGATGGACCCCGATTCGGAACAGAAACCCACGACGAGCGAGAAGATCAACTGGACCGAGTCATCACCGCCGCCCAAAGAAGCCTTGGACGATGATAGCGGGATTGACGCTTCCCAAGAGACGGCGGCTACTCCAAAGAGGAACGTTTTCAGAGTGGACAACAACGAGAGTCGCGAAAAAAGGACACCGCGACTAGTAACGAGTCGATTCTTCCCTATAACGCCGACAACTACTAGAAGTGGCGGTGGCGGCTCGCGAAACTCGTCAGATTCCGTTGAGACGGATGAAGAATCGACGTCATCAAAGAAAAGTTCCGTTTTCGATGAAATTGACCGAGAAGGCGACTCGAAAACGTCACTTAAGCGGCCGGACAATGGGTCGACGTCGTCAAAGAAAAGTTCCGTTTTCGACGAAATTGACCAAGATTTTGGCACCGAAACGTCGCGAAATATAGATAAAGAGTCGACACGGTCAAAGGAAAGATCGCCGAGCCCCGAAACGCGCGTGGAAACAGAGTCACGGGGGCAAAAACCCATTTTCGACAAAACCCAACAACAAAAACTAGACGAAATTACGACGAACATGAACAAATTCGCGTGGAAACCGAAGGAAAATGGCGGCGTCGGCGGCAAAGTTAGGGCAACAATGGCTTCCCTCAGTTCCTTCAAACCGCCGCAAATCGTTGGAAAAACGGTGGCCCAAGTCGTTAACGACAACGAAGAGGAATTCCGAGCTAAGGATATTCCCGTCAAAAAAACTAAAGCGCCAACTCCAGTTACAGTAAAATACCACGAAAAAATGTTAAAAGGTTCGTGTCGGACTGTGGGACTTTCGAAAAAACAAAAACCAAGGCCTAGCGGCGCTAAGCCTAATTCCTCGAGTACCACCACGACGACGACGACGCGTCAATTGCGTTTAACCGACATGCTAAATAATTATAGATATCAAAAGTAATCTGTAAACAAAATGGAATTAATTAAAATCAATTCTCGTCTCTTCTTAATTAATGCTCTTTTTTAATTAATTAATTATAATTTCTTTCCCGAAATATTAAATTGATAAAATTCAAGATGGCGGGCGTCAAAGGGTTAAAAGGTGGAATGTCTTAGGCAGCGGGCTGCAGTCCGCAATCGGGACACTTTGTCGCGACGATACTTAATTGTAAATCGATTAAAAATAATCTTTCCCAATGTTTGGCCAGCGTACTCAATAGAGTGGCCAATGACGTTTTAGATCGCGTTTCTAAAACCCAATAGCTTTTGGCCCCCTTTTCGTCATCTTCGTCCAGGAAATGAAGACCCACCGATTTCATATCCGGCGAAATGTGCTGATTGTAAACGAGGATTAAATGGGCGCTAATTACCCGTCTGCTTAATTACTTACCAAAGAGACCAAATTACTTATGGCTCGTTTCTCTTTAAATAAGAAATTCGTAAGATCGGAACTCGATTTATCGAAATATTGAATTTGGGCCAAATTGAACGAGTTCTCCGTCATGACTAGGGCTACTTGTTCTCGCCAACCCAACACATTCACGATAAGAAAGAGTTCAATCTCCGAAGAAGAGCCGTCGCCGCTCATCGTCAAGACTTGACTTTTCACTTTGGATAAGTCTTTTTCGGTCGATTGCTCGAACGAAACTTGGCTTAATTTCATCTTTGATTTCACGACGTCTATTGATTTAGGAATTTACCATTTTATAAGCCCCGCCCCCTCTCTCTCCCTCGCTCGGTCACTATCAGAATTATCTTACCTTCAATTAGGGTGATAAAACTATTGCAAAGGTCAGCGTCTCCGAAGTTTAAGGCGTAACCAAAGTCCCCGGCGTGTTTGAAACAAAGGGCTTGCGAGCCCAGTAACGTCCTGACTAATTTCAAGTCGCTAATCGGCTCAATCGTCAGCTTTGTCAGCTCGATCGAATCCCTGTACGAGAGACAGAAAGAGAGAGAGAGAGACAGAGAGAGAGAGAGAAGGAGAAGGAGAGAGAGAGAGAGGAGAGAGAGAGGGAGAGACAGAGAGAAAGAGACAGAGAGAGGGAGACAGAGAGGGAGAGAGAAAGAGACCGAGAGGGAGAGGGAGAGACAGAGAGAGAGAGACAGAGAGAGAGACAGAGAGAGAGACAGAGAGAGAGAAAGAGAGAGACAGAGAGAAAGAGAGAGAGAAGGAGAGAGAGACAGAGCGAAAGAAAGAGAGAGAGACAGAGGGAGAGACAGAGAGAGGGAGACAGAGAGGGAGAGACAGAGAGAGAGGGGGGAGGGAGAGACAGAGAGAGGGAGAGACAGAGAGAGAGAGAAAGAGAGAGAGACAGAGAGAAAGAAAGAGAGAGAGAGACAGAGCGAAAGAAAGAGAGAGAGACAGAGAGAAAGAAAGAGAGAGAGACAGAGAGAAAGAGAGAGCCAGAGAGAAAGAGAGAGAGAGAGAGAGAGAGAGAGAGAGAGAGAGAGAGAGAGAGAGAGACAGAGAGAGAGAGAGAGAAATGAGTTAGGAAGGGGGGGGAAATAAATAGTTCATCTCATACCCGGAAATGAGGGGGGCGAAGAGATAAACCATTCTACTGGAGAAAACGGCCATTCCCGGGAAATTATTTGCCGCCTTTGAGGTTGAAATTTGAGCGTCGACGCAAGCGTAAAGTTCCTCGTCGTCTCCAAAGAATTCCATTTCTAATTTCAATCGAATTCTGTGATCGAGTTGAAGGAATTGATCGCCGTCCATCGTCGTCGGTTCTCGTAATTCTTCCCAGATTTCTTTAGCGCCGCCATCTTCTCGCGTCCTCGGCTCCTCCAAGTTCTCGTCAGTCACGTCTCGAAGCAGCAGCGTCTCATCGGGCGATAGACGCCGGGACAAGGAGTCCTCCGCGGAGGGGGTGGGCGCACGCTGGCTTTTCAATTTGGCCACGGGACTGTTGAAGGTGGCCACCGTGTAGAAGGATTCGTTGCCAACGCTGCCACTATCGTAAATTCCCAGACTAGGAGATCTTAAAAGTGGCCTCTCGTTAATTAAAGGGGATCCAAGGAGGACTCGATAGACGAGTCGTTCTTACTCGAGGATGACTTCTAATTGTTGTTCTAGGCTGGAAGACGTTGTTGAAATGACGGCGATACTGGATTGACTCGGGTTGCTTAACACCGTTATATCGCTTTCGCTTCTTCGAGCGGCCACCGATTGCCCGTCAAATACTAGCTTGGCGCCGTTAAGACAGGCGGTGGCGCCGGGGCCGGACCGGCGCCGAGTTTCTTCATCTTCTTCTTGGTCCGATTTCGACGAAATACAATCGACGGAACTGGAAGAGGTCGAACTGAGGTCGCAATTTTTGGACGACGTTTCCGTCTCGTTTCCCAAGTGACTAGAATAGGCGCCGCCCCCTTTACCTTGAGTGAAAAAACAATTGATAAAATGGTAGTAAAAATGACGCGTCACCGTGAGTGTTATATAATGAATATTATACGTTGCGCCACTCGCATTTCTTCGGAAACGCTTCTCGGCCGCGAATGTTTGCCAATTGATCCGGAATCCCTATTAAAAAGACGCTTTTTCATTCCCTCGAAATTCCCTTGAATTGGCGTCAAAATTACTCGATAGATTTGGCACTGTTCGTCGATTGAAATAAACTATGTATTCTGGATCCCGAAGAATAAGACGACGGCGGTTCCTCCCTTTCCCGTTGCCAATTATTATCATTGTCTGGTTCCGAGTCAATCACCAAAAAGGTGCTCTTACATTTGGGGCAAGCGTTAACTTCTTTCATTTCCGAGGCTGAATTAAAGCGTGCTTTATTTATATTCCCTTTTGAGGATATTGGCTCGATCTTAACGAGAAGTTACCATTGATTTTCTGTAGAACGCGATCGGCCTGGTTACTTTGAAACTCAAAATCGCATTTTAAACATCGCGTCAGTTCTTCGGACATGGTTTTCAAGGTACGGGCTTCGATAAACTTTTCTAAAAGCGTCAATAAAGCCTAAAAGAGACGCGATTAAGCTCATTTATTGAATTCCACCATTAAATAGGCGAGCGATTAACCTTGGCCGTTTCCGAGTCATCAACGACGTAAGTTCTATCTCTCTTATCTTTCCTTACGACGTCAAATTCCAGTTGAACGAAAACATTTTCGCCTTCCTGACATTTTCAAATGAATTTTAATTACTTGACCTTTAAGTATTATCTGTCCCCGCGAGTAAGTATAATAAAGAACCTGAATTTCTTGAGCGTCTATTAAAGTATTTAAATTCCAAGTATGAAGCGGTTTTCCGCTGAAAGCGTCTTTTTCCAGGAACGTTTCATCGGCCACGCTCAAAACGATGCTCCTTTCTTCTCCCCCCTCCATATTTCTTTGAACTATGAATAAATTCGACTCGAATTCTTCGAAATAAACCGAACATTGGTCAATTCTAGACGCTGTATGCCTACAAGGCCACCCATTGGTCTTCGCACCATACCATTTTCATCGGCGGCGGAACCGTAATCATCCTCGGAGCTTTGCTGCTCATCCTCGGTCGAACTGGACGCGACATTCAGGGGTGACATTTCAGTTTGTCGTGCATTGGCCAAAAAGACGTCTTCGGCCACCAAATTCCGATGAACTGATTCGGTTGAACTGGAAGGCGTCGCGTCCTTTTGACCGCTTGGAGCCTCCTTTAAGTTGTTGTTGGTGCTTTCAGTCTCGGATTTTTGCGATTTCCAGGAACCGGAAATACTTTGTTCGGTGGTGGTTCCTAAAATGGTGTTTGCCGACAGAAGCCATCCGGTTCCCTGTTCTCTTCTGGCTTCTTCGACGCGTATCTTCGTTTCAACGTGGCTCCCCGAAGAACACGCTCGACTTACATCGTCGTCCAGTAATTGTTTGGACGTCGGCGAATCACGCTCGGTTTTGGCCGCCGCCTCTTTAGCCCTACTTTGCTTTTTCGTTTGCTTTTTCTTTTTAACGAAAGCTTTGGCAATTGGTTCTTCCTCCGGGGCCAGCAATTGCTGGTCGTTTTCCGTCGAGTTAAGGCTACTAATTAGGCTAGCGTCTTCGCCGCCCTCGTAATTTAAGGAGCCAATCATTTCGGGTTGAAAATAAGGAGTTTCGGAATTGTCCGGCTGAATTAACAATGGCCGCCGAAACGGCAACTTATTTACTCTTAAACCCACGGAATAAGATTCCTAGGAATTTATCGGACTCGTATTGTAGTCATTTATCGGATTAAGTAAATTGCAATAAGGGTTCATAGTTCTTCAATCAAGAAGCGATATCTAGTTTATTAGGGAGAAGGTATAAATTCTTTGTCTGCCCATTTCCAGCCAGCTTTATCTCCAGTCCAAACAAACGTAGCCTGTCCGGAGTTAATCCGGCCCGCCTCTAAATTTCAACCAGCATCATCTCATTGGTTTTGAAAACTCGTGCACGTCAGCGCGGCGACGGGAATGATAAAGAAAATTACAGTCATATTTTCCGACTGAGGAGTGTAGCGAAATAGCCCGGGGCCTCCTTTTCCTTGTATTTTGAAAGGGGGACTGCGGGCGGGACTATGGCAGGCGCGCGCGTATACTTCGGCATCTTATAGCTTCTCCCTAGTAAACTAGATATCGCTTCTTGGTTCAATCTTTAAGTTTCTCGCAAATTTTCCCCGGATACGAGTACTTAACTTCTATACTTAGTTTTCAGACTATGAGCAGATTGATACCGAATTTACACGCGGCGGGAGGAGGCCAGAGATTAGTTGGCGGCGGACAAAGCGCAGCGAGTAAGTAGCCGCTGCGTGTGAATGCGCTATCAATCCGCTCATAGTTTGAAAAGCACGTCTATGAACCCTAAGAGCGACGAATATAAATACAATTCGTTATTGGCATACTTTTATTTCTTTGGAGCTCAAGGTGTGTCCGTCCAACTTGACGGATTTCAAAATGGAATTGTTTAAATGCACGGCAGTTAGCACACGATGCTTTTTACAAAAAGAGAGTGGATTTCCTTCCAATCTCAACTTAATTCATCGATATAAATAAATTTGGTTTATCAGTTCAATTGATTATATCGTTATCGGAGGTGTTTTGGTGTTTCGTTTTACCATAGCTAGATTATTGAGTTCGTTCAAATGGGCTAAAACTACGTGAGATTCCAGCAAATTATAACCCACATCTAATTCCGATAAATGCATCAGATATTGAATACCTAAATCATTACATCATAATCAATCAGAAACACGTTGAAGTTGCGTTGCGGAGGGGCGGGGGAGGGCCAATTTTCAGGGTTCATACAACCTTTGGAAAACAAATTTCCCTGAATTTTCCAGGTTTTTCCCGTATGCAACAAATGATAACGAAGGAGCGGGGGGGGGGGCAAATAGGACTATAACATACCCAAAGGGCATCCCCGTATCTCCAATAGAACCAGAGTTACGAGCCTCCAAACTTGGGTGTAATGCAATTCCTATGGAGGATATGTTTACGGACATTTTGCTTAATTACTCGGCCCCTGTTTGTCGTAGCCCTAAGTTTATAGTATGACTGGATGGGGGACAAATTGGTCTATAACATACTCAAAGGACATCCTCGTATCTCTAGTAGAACCAGAGTTACGAGCCTCCATAGTTTATTTTCAAAAATCAAAAGTAACCTAATAAAAATAAGTGAGACGATACCATATGTTGACGAACATTTTCCTTAATTACTCGACACCTGTTGGACGCAACCCCAAGTTTTTAGTATGGTTGGATGGGGACAAATTGGACTGTAACATACTCAAAGGACATCTTCGTATCTCTAGTAGAACCAGAGTTACGAGCCTCCAAAGTTTAGTGTAATCCTATTCCTATGGAGGGGGTATTTATTCCCCTGATTTTTCCAGGTGTGTTCCCGGTTTTTCCAGGTTTGTATGAACCCTGATTTTGGATTAATTTCGGGCAATGCTTACCCCCTAAATTTTGTAGAAAATTGTAACGCAAGACCAAACGAGTTAGAGAATTGCAAGTTTGGGGGTTGAAAGAGGGAAACTCCGTTAATTTGTTGAAGCCCAAATTTACGTAGGAAACGTCTTTTAATAACTAAATATAACATAACATTTGTAAATCCTTAATTGGTAACTGAAAAATGAATATACGTCTAACTTTCAAACCCTCTGATGATTTGATCTTATTATGGCTAGCGTTAAAGACCTCCAATCTCGACAACAAACTCTATTTGGAATGTTGGAAAAATACAAATACAAAGCCGTATCAATATCTATCGAGTAAGTAAGTACCATAGATAAAGAATGCGCCTGAGGAGATTTGTTTTCACACTATAGGATAGGCAACTCCCTATCTCCGACGGCAGCTCATTCTGTATATACTCTGTTACAACATCGGTTGTCAGCACTCGTAAATATATGGCTCTATGTAACCTAGCTTTGTACGTGCTGTCAAGAGACCAAACTTCAGGATATTCAGGATTTAAAATATCCGTGGGGTTTTTTAGCTCGAGTGCATGCACGGACCACTAGGCCTTAGTTTCAAATGCGTGTAGTAGGCTATAGAGCTATTTCAGAGGGGGTAATGGCTACGTCACCAATGCTATTTGCCCATAGAGAAAACCCTCATAAAATGTCCGCCCTACACTCAAAGGCAGGCCCAATTTTCGTAGCAGACGAAATTTTCCCCCCACTGAAATAGCTCTATAGACAATTTCATACGTATTTTTGAAAGTAAGGCCTAGAGGTCCGTGCACTCGAGCTATATAAACTCGCGGATATTTTAAATCCTGAAGTTTTTTATCTCTTGCCAGCACGTACAAAGATACGTTATATAGAGACCTAGGTTTGCGCGTGCTGACAACTGATGTTGTAACAGAGAATGCACGGAATAAGCTGTCGATCGAGATAGGGAGTTACCTATCCTATAGCGTGAAAACAAATTTCAACCTCACGCGCATTCTTTAAGTACATTGAGCCTGTGGTTGTATTTACCAATGAATCATCAAAATACTCCAAACTATTGTAGGAAATATCTAAATGCTTCAAGTTGACCCAAAAAGCGTTGTCTAATTTTTGTTCCGATTGTCTTAGAACTTCCTTGAAAATTTGTTTCGTTAAAATTAGATAGAGCTGGCATATTTCCCTAACTCGGCCATCAAGCCATTCTTACTTTGAGCCATTTTAAACATTGATAACATTTCAATAATTTCAACTTGGGTCTTAAGGCGTCTATATTCGTCAGCTGAGACGGTTCAACCTTTACCAACTCGAGATATTCCAGTTCGGAAAAGTACTTAAAATCAAGCTTCCCTTCCCTGGCTGATTCCGTTCTTAACTTGACCTTACATTATTTTTAGAATTTAATTCCATCTATTTATTCCCGATATTTGTATTAAATTTTAATAAATACCGAAAAGGATTTTAGATTTTTTAAGGCATTTCTAATCGTTTCCAAATCATTCGGAGTTAAAATTAAATTCAAACGAGTGCCGAGACCAGCAGCACCGTAGGCACCCGCTTTTTCTACGACTTTTTGTAGGAACGAAACATCTTGCGGGGTAAGTACCAATTTAATTTGACCGCGTTTTAATTCATTTTCTGTTAAAATTTTATTTAATTACGATATTAACAAAATTAACCCAGCAAGGATCGCGCAAAAAACGTAAATAATATCACCAAACCGCTGTCAATTTCATTATTGGGTAACTAAATCATTCTCCTACCTTTGCTCCTAGATAAGTCAAGAAACTCCTGTATAAATTCCGATCCAGAGCACATTTTCCCGATTTTTAATAACACTTTCAACTTTAATTACTACCGTTTTACTTCAAATCCCATGATTTTAACACGAACCGTCCTCCGCGATAACTCCTTAAATCTGCCACTGAAGGAGGATAATAGCAGACGATTCCCTTTGATAACTACTGGAACTGGACATAAGTCTCCGCTCTCCCGCCAAATTTAAAAATCTATCGGTCACGTGGCGTCAAACTACCAAACAAAGGAAAAGTCGGCCATTACTCCATTCAGCGACACTTACCAGAAGCTACCGGTTCCGTTTAACAGGAGGCTACCGATTTTTCCGATAAAAACCACTGCCCGAACCAATGGCGGATATTTAGGCTTCTTACCTAGCTCCGCCGGCCATATTTGAATTACGCCAAAGAAAAAATATGACGGTTTGAGCATAGATATCTAAAATATATTAAAAAGATCATTTTAAAGAAGGCAAAGAAAATTTTAAGCGTGTTTAAAGTTTATTTTTATCCACAATTACATCAGAATACATTTTGACGTTATAATGATAATGCAGTACTGAGTGGTTTTCCATTTCGTACAAAGGGAGCAAAAGGGGGGGGGGGTGAATGATAAACGAAAAAGGGGCCAAACTTTCATTGATGATAAGCTTCATCGGTCTAAAAAGGGGCGGGGGGTTGGCCCCTTTAATTATATCTCCTGATACTGGGCAAATAGCGATCGCTGCTGTAGCTACTGCCGCCCAAAGAATGCGAGATGACGGGGGTGACGGAACTACCGTAGAGACTGGACTGGGGCGTGGACAAAACGCCCGTTCCCAAGCCCGTCGTTCCCCTCGGGTTACGGCTATCCAAGGAACTGCTCGACGCCCATCGATCGGATTGCGAACTCCACGAAGTCGAATGTCCCGAATCGAGTTTACGAGAATCGCTCGATCCCCAATGAGGATTACTTAACAAGCCGGCGCTCGATCCGTATGATTTGCCCACCGATCTCTCGCTTCCCCCCGACCAAGTATCTCTTTCACTAGCGTAGGACCTGCCGCCCCCGCCCCCGCCACTTCCGTAAGCGCCCCCGGAAACGCCGCTAATGGCGCTGCTCTTCCCCGATACTAAATATCGATCTCTGTCAGCTCGGGATATATCGGTAATGCCACCGCGTCTGTCATGATTTCCCGATTTCCACGCGTCATTTGTGGCGGCGGGCGCTCTTCTAATGGGGGGATCCCTGATGGGGCGCGTCCCCCCTCCACCTCTTATCTCTCGCTCTCGTCCACCCCGGAAATCTTCCTTGACCATCGGACGTTCGAATCGGTGTTCGCGTTCGATGACTTTACGATCTTCGCGAACGGCTACTTGAGCTTCGCCGCGACGTCCTCCGGCGGCACCACGATGAAGCGAATCAAAGTCGGCTCCTCTTTCGGCTTTCTCCCTCGGTTCGAAACGGTCAGTGGCGGCGCCACTTCCGGCGCCACCACCGCCGCGTCGGTCAAACGTGTCGTGTCCGCCGCCGCGTTCGAAGGAGGTTCTCTCGACTCTCTCGACCCGCTCGCTTCGGTCGAATTCGTGATATCGCGAAGTGGCGGCGCTGGGAGTGGCTCGCGCCGGACGTTTCCTCTCGTCCCAATAGGGTTCCGATTCACGGATATTCGTTCCTCCGCGAGCTTCGAAGGTTCTCTTGGTGGCCGCTCGCCTCGGTTCGTCCAATCTAGAGTCGAAGGCGATAGATACAACGGACAGTCCCGATTTTGAGTTAAATAGAAAATGGCGCCTTACCTTAATTGTTCGCGTCGTCTCAACTCCTCGCGTTCGCGTTCCAAACGTTCCCGTTCCAGTTTCTGCTTCTCCCTCTCCAGTCTCAGGATATTTTCACGTTCGCGTTCCAACTTTTCTCGGTCGATTCTAAACGGAGGAGGAAAGGAATTTTAAAACGGGAAAAGCCCGGTTGGTCCGAATTGTGGGGGGGGGGAGGGGGGAACTACTTTACCTTAGTCTTTCTCTTTCGCGCTCCAAGCGGATGGCCTCTTCCCTCTGTTTGCGTTCGACTTCCTTTTGTCGGAGTAGATCTTGGAGGCGCCGGCGTTCGGATTCGCGCATCTCTCGTTCCTTTTGGCGCTGTCTTTGTTTGGCGCGTTCGTCCTTGATCTTTTGGAAGGTCAACATGTTTCCTCTGGGTTTGTAAGCGGACGTCGAGGGTCGGCGCGAGAAAAAGGGTTTCCTGAAGCTTCCGCCGCGATCGCCACTGCCGTGAATCATTCCACCTCGCGAACTGACCATTCCTCCGCGGCCGCGTCCTCTGGAGCCGTAAGGTCGCCCTCGACCCATTCTGGACCTGTAATCTCTGTAATGGGAGCCGCCTCTTGTGCTGGATGGTCGCGGGTCGCGGAAGGATCGGCTTAAACCTCGAAGGCGATCTCGGGATTGATCTCGAGTCGACTTTTCTCTCGATTTTTCTCGGGATTTCTCTCTCGTCGCTTTCTCTCGTTCTTTCGTTTCGGAAGTGGCCGCTTCGGGGGCGTCCACCACCACCACCGTCTTCGTGACTTTTTCTGTCAAGCAACCCGAATGGTCAGTCAGAAGACCCCCAGCCGAAGATATTTATAGGAAATATAGGATTTTATAGGACGGTTTTCCAGAATTATAGGATTATATAGGACACTAAAATATTAACTTTTATTTTTTTAAATAACCAGTGCCGCAACACCCAACTTTGGGGGCTCGTAACTCTGGTTCTAGTAGAGATACGGGGATGCCCTTTGAGTATGTTATAGTCCAATTTGCCCCCCATCCAACCATACTAAAAACTTGGGGCTGCGTCAAACAGGGGCCGAGTAATTAAGGAAAACGTAAAAAAACATACCCCCCTCCATAGGAATAACATTAAACCCAACTCAACCTAAAAGCGGCGCTCGCTCACAGTCGTTCTTTACATACCTTTTTTCTCTTCCTCTTTAACGGTTTCTTTTTTCTCGGTAGTTTCGGTTTCGGCTTCGCTCTTGGCTTTATTAAGAAAACAATCAATGGATTATGAAGCGCCACCCAATTTCGGAGACAGTAACTGAACAGAACTGAAGTAGTATTTACGTTTTTCGGGTTTCTTGGTTTCGGGGGAGGGTTTGCCGTGCGCTCTCGGCGGGGGTTTACGGGAAGCGGGGGCGCCGCTTTTGGTCGTTTTCATCACGCCCGGTAAAGTGTTCTTGGTCTAAGTACGAATTAAAAAAGGGTTAAGCGAACTACACGAAGAATCCTTGGTTCGTAAGTACGCACTCTTTCAACGGATATCATTTTTCCGTTCAATTCAGTTCGATGCAAATGCGTGATGCATTTCGAAGCTTCCTCGCTGGAGAACATGGTGATAAAACCGTAGCAACGCCGACCGGGCATTTTAGCATTCGAAACGATTTTGGCCGCGATAATCTAATGTTAGGCCCAACCAAATTAGGAGGAAACTCTTTACGTCCGAGACGCCTGCTCTCTCTAACTTACCCTTCCGTATTTGCTAAACAACATCCTGAGATCGGAGGCTTTGGTGGAGGCCGAGAGTCCACTGACCCATAAGTTGCAGGAACTGACCGAGACGCGTTTGACACGATCGGCTAAATTTTCAATCCGAATTAGAACGGACTGCGGCGCGAGTAAAAGCGGGCCTTACTTAAGCATGGAAGAAGAAGGGTAATGGAACGGCCAGGTGAATAGGCAGACGGCTACGCGAAATGTAGGGTCACGTGGGAAAACTCTCCTCTCCTCTCGGCACTAGCTGTAACGCGATCACTGCTCTGCGCAATATTGGCGCGCAAGCCACAGAGAGAGGGATACTTAGATCCGCTCTCTACCGCCAGTACTACTGATGCGACTGCGCGGAAGCTTTCAACGTTGGTGATAAACTCGGGAAGGAGGGAATGAAAAGGGGGAAGTTACGATTTTTCAACGCGCTCTCTTTAACATTATAGGACCCTCCTCTTTGATAGGACCCTTCTTCTTCCATGACTTAAGGAAGGAAGAAACAACTTACAAGTCGATCTCTCCTTATCGGAGAGCTTATCTTTGGATCCACCACCGCTGCCACCGGCACCGCTGTTACTAACAAGAGATTAAGTTCAAATTAGATTCGAGACAAAATAAATGTGACGCAAATTTCAACTTTGGTTTGGTTTTTTCTTTTCAAAACTACGGTAACATTGATGTCTTTTCCGAACGCATTTCCGTTTGTTTGTTTCGACCGAGTAATAAACGTAATCCACTCTCACGTTTAACGAGATGAGCTCAAAATTAACAAGAGTAACACGAACGAAAGAAAGATAAAAATATGCCCATTTCTTTTTTAGCGAAGCTTTTTGAAAAATTTAGATACCCGACGACGACGACAATATACGCGGGATAGTTCTTCATTGTTTTCGTAGAGTTATCCAAGGTTTTCTCCAATGTCCGTTGAAAAACTTTGTCGTCGAGGTGCCTTGATCTTCTCTAGCGACATGACGCGTTGCTCCTCGAATTAATTGACTTCAAAAGGTCCTGGTACGTCAGAGTCGCCGCCCGTCTATGGTCTTGGCCAATCAACATTCAATTATCCACAAGGCGTCGCGATTGCCAAAAAGGGGGGCTTCAATCTGTCCCTCCCACAATGCCTGGCGCGATTGCCAACAAGGAGGGCGTCAATCTGTCCCTCCCACAATGCCTGGCGCGATTGCCAACAAGGAGGGCTTCAATCTATCCCACAATGCCTGGCGCGATAGCCAACAAGAAGGGCTTCAATCTATCTATCCCACAATGCCTGGCGCGATAGCCAACAAGAAGGGCGTCAATCTATCCCACAATGACTGTCGCAAAATATGGGTCACTTTGTCGGTACCAAATAAGACAAAAAGCTTCGAGCCAATTAAGGGTTTTAAATAGATCTCGATTAATTAGGAGCTCTTCTCTTAAAGGCGTTAAAACTAATCGCGCCGCCGTCAATTAAATACTTTAACTCCCTGAAAACTTGCAGTAGCAGATGCGCGCGCAACACCTTTAATTATACTCTTTTTCTCTGCATCTATTTTTTTTTGGGATGATTTTTATAACAAACCTCTTGGACTTGCTAGAAGCGGCGGTCGCGCTGGCCGCGGGGGTCGAGCCCTCGGAAAGCGCCGCGCCGCCACCACCACCACCACTTTCGGTACTATCTTTCAAAGCCCCCTCTTTGGTGGTGGTCGAGGAGGAAGAGGAGGTGTCGTGGCTTTCCGCCGACTTCTTAACTTCGGCCGTCGTCTTTTTCGAGTCATTGGTGGCCACCGATGCCGATGTCTGATTGGCCGTATTCGAACTTAGGAGGGCTTCTTTCGTTTTAAGGACGCTACTTTTTTTGGGCGTTGTTTCGGGGGGGTCCGGCCCATCCTCATCGTCTTCGTTCTCCAATTGTAAAACTTCGGTGGAATCCCCGGTCTGATCATTTTCGTCGCTAATAATAACCGATTCTTCCAAGAGCTTGCCGACGTCGTTGGTCTCTTCTTCTCCGTTGGCGTTGGTGGTTGAAGTTTCGCCACCACTAACGGGGGTGGCCTTCCCGCTGGCCAAATCGCCCATGGTCAAATCCAAGTCGCCGTCGACGTCACTCTGGGTATCGTCAACGTGAACGATGAGCGAAGCGTTGTCGATGGATTTGACATGGCCGCCGGAAGAGGAGGGGTCGGCGTTGGCGTTGCTGGCCTCGTCGTTGGTGGCCGCGGCGGCGTTCGGCGTCGACGTTTCGCTCTTCGACTTGAAGGACGCTTCGGCGCCCCCGTTGTTTTTCTTGCTTTGTTCCGCCGCCGACGTTGACGTGGAGGAATTATTTCGACGTTTCTCCTTAGCATCTTCTAGATTGGCGGCGGCCGATTCTGTCGTTAATAAAATTGGAATTTCAATTATATAACAATTTTAGGCGGAAACAACAATACGGCCTGTGCATTGATTGATTGATTGAATTCTAGAATTGGGGGCGGAGTTTAGCGGCGCAAACCCCGCGCGCGCTATCGTCGACACAGAGCAGCCATTATTAAATACTTTGGACAAATATTTGATAATGCCAACGTTATTTTTATCAATTATTTGTTCAAGGGACATCGTGGAATCGTGGCTGGCTCTCCTGGCTGCTTCTCTGGATATTCTTCCCTTGATTTTCTCTCTCTCCGTCTCTGTCTCCATTGGCTCAAATTCCATCATCTCTTTCCCTAATTACGACGCTTCATTTCTCCAATTAGTCCACCATTTCTCCAACCACCAGAAAAACTGGGATGGGAATTTGATAGGACAAGCTCCACCAAGGCGTCCACAAAGACGGGCCTTAAAAAGATTGAAACCTGAAAACTCGGCAGAGCCGCTCTACTCTTTTGTTTGTGGGGGCCAAAATCTGCTCCGAAACATTCAACAATTTACTGAAAAGTAAAAAACTAGCGACTGATTTGTTGCTTGTTATGTTATGTTATTATGGGCGCGTGCGCAGTTCCTTCTTCTGTGTGTGAAGTACTTGGATCTTTCGTTGGATGACGCTTCGATGACTGTAACTAATTAAAAGAACTATTCCATCCATCCATTCCCGATGTTGTTTGATTCGCGAGCCTCGATGACGTGCTTTTATTTCTTTTCATGTTCTTGAGTGGCTTAGTAAACTCTTTAGCGCGCCAACCCAAAAATACCTACTACGTACTCTTTCCGGCTGCTGCCTTAAACTTAATAAAAGTCGTGGAGTAGGTAGGTACGTTTTAAACTAACCTTTTTGATTGGTTTCTTTAAAGGAATCATCCTAAAATCAAAAAAGGGACACGTGTAACTACGGCGTTCCTGTGGCGCCAGTAAAGAGATAGTCGCGCGTAAGTTGGTGAATATTTTGGGGAGGGGGAGTTGCGACTATCTCTTAAAAATATATTTCCAGAGTTTTTATTTTGGGGGGCTAACTTTTTCATCTATGGCCAGTTTCTCATCGTCGGAATCGGCTTTCTCATCATCTTCGATATTGCAATCGTCTAATCCCTCGGTGCTAACGACCGACTCGCTCTCATTGGTCAATTTTTCTGATGAATTAAAGGTCGTCGTTAAACGGGTCCCCACCACGCCACTCACTCACTGCAGGCACTTACTATTAACTCTTTTACTTTGTACTTTCTTCGACGGTGTCATTTCTCCCGTCACTTCGAACAAATATTCTTCGGGGTCGTGACCTTCCTCTTCCAAAGCCTACAAATTATATCGGGGCATTTTTTAGCCACATCGTAGTATACGATGAGGCTCTTAGTTTGACCCGAGCCGTAGTAGTAATAGTAGTAGTAGTAGTGGCTGGGGTTGTCGCTTTCGTTATCATTAGATTTTAGCTTCAACCCACCAATAGGGGTAACTGGGCTCGGTTAGAGATTTAATTTTAATTAGAATCTTTTCGAATCGCAGCCGGGAATCGAACCCGGGTCGCTCACGCAGTATACAGACATTCTACCACAGAACCATAGAGACTCGATAGAACGTTTGGAGTTTTCATCCTTTAGTTTATCTCTTAAGTGTCGGGGATGGGGGGAGGGTACCTCTCTATCTGTGGGGTCGGATACTTTTGAATTTTTATCTGTGGGGTCGGACACTTTTGATGGTCTTTGAATTTTTTTTTTCTTTTTATGTGCTAATTAAATAGATAACGATGTGGCTACTATTAAGGCCCAGCCCTTGGGCCATCTTGTTTTTCTCTCTTGAAATTCCTAGAGTTTTTTGTAGACGCGACTCTTGGCGAATAATAAATGTTTTTTCAACTGTCTCGAAATTAAAAACAGCGGATGTTTTTGGAATGTTTTACAAAAACAACTTTTTCTTAAAAACACGTCTTTATCGAAATACAAAAGACGTCGCGAATTTAATTGAAAATAAAAAAGGCGTTTCGGACTTAAAAAGATTAAAATCTAATTAACGCGTAACGGGTCATTAAATGATTAAACAATTACGGACCTTCATTAAGTCGAAAAGTAAATGATACTTTTTAATCTTAGCCGGCTCAATGCATTTATAATCGTATGATAAACCATAAGTGAAATGTTCATAAACGTCTTCTCCATAGGGTTAACGTGGGGGTTTTTTTTGGAAAGCAACTTTGCAGGGTCATGTCTCTAGTTCTATACGAGTTACGGGAATGTCCTTTGAGTATGTCATAGCCCAACATCTTCTCTTTCCAATTATACTAAATAATTGGGGTTACAACAATCAGGGCCCGAGTAATTAAGCAAAACGTAAACAAACATACCCTCCTCCATAGGAATAGCATTAGACTATACTTTGGAGCCTCGTAACTCTGGTTCTACTAGAGGTACGGGGATGTCCTTTGAGTATGTTATAGCCCAATTTGTTCCCCATCTAACCATACTAAAAACTTAGGGCTACGACAAACAGGGGCCAAGTAATTAAGCAAAACGTAAACAAACAACCCCTCCATAGGAATTGCATTAGACCCAACTTTGGAGCCTCGTAACTCTGGTTCTACTAGAGGTACGGGGATGTCCTTTGAGTATGTTATAGCCCAATTTGTTCCCCATCTAACCATACTAAAAACTTAGGGCTACGACAAACAGGGGCCAAGTAATTAAGCAAAACGTAAACAAACAACCCCTCCATAGGAATTGCATTAGACCCAACTTTGGAGCCTCGTAACTCTGGATAGAGGTACGGGGATGTCCTTTGAGTATGCTATAGCCCAATTTGTTCCCCATCTAACCATACTAAAAACTTAGGGCTACGACAAACAGGGGCCAAGTAATTAAGCAAAACGTAAACAAACAACCCCCTCCATAGGAATTGCATTAGACCCAACTTTGGAGCCTCGTAACTCTGGTTCTACTAGAGGTACGGGGATGTCCTTTGAGTATGTTATAGCCCAATTTGTTCCCCATCTAACCATACTAAAAACTTAGGGCTACGACAAACAGGGGCCAAGTAATTAAGCAAAACGTAAACAAACAACCCCCTCCATAGGAATTGCATTAGACCCAACTTTGGAGCCTCGTAACTCTGGTTCTACTAGAGGTACGGGGATGTCCTTTGAGTATGCTATAGCCCAATTTGTTCCCCATCTAACCATACTAAAAACTTAGGGCTACGACAAACAGGGGTCAAGTAATTAAGCAAAACGTAAACAAACAACCCCTCCATAGGAATTGCATTAGACCCAACTTTGGAGCCTCGTAACTCTGGTTCTACTAGAGGTACGGGGATGTCCTTTGAGTATGTTATAGCCCAATTTGTTCCCCATCTAACCATACTAAAAACTTAGGGCTACGACAAACAGGGGCCAAGTAATTAAGCAAAACGTAAACAAACAACCCCTCCATAGGAATTGCATTAGACCCAACTTTGGAGCCTCGTAACTCTGGATAGAGGTACGGGGATGTCCTTTGAGTATGCTATAGCCCAATTTGTTCCCCATCTAACCATACTAAAAACTTAGGGCTACGACAAACAGGGGCCAAGTAATTAAGCAAAACGTAAACAAACAACCCCCTCCATAGGAATTGCATTAGACCCAACTTTGGAGCCTCGTAACTCTGGTTCTACTAGAGGTACGGGGATGTCCTTTGAGTATGTTATAGCCCAATTTGTTCCCCATCTAACCATACTAAAAACTTAGGGCTACGACAAACAGGGGCCAAGTAATTAAGCAAAACGTAAACAAACAACCCCCTCCATAGGAATTGCATTAGACCCAACTTTGGAGCCTCGTAACTCTGGTTCTACTAGAGGTACGGGGATGTCCTTTGAGTATGCTATAGCCCAATTTGTTCCCCATCTAACCATACTAAAAACTTAGGGCTACGACAAACAGGGGTCAAGTAATTAAGCAAAACGTAAACAAACAACCCCTCCATAGGAATTGCATTAGACCCAACTTTGGAGCCTCGTAACTCTGGTTCTACTAGAGGTACGGGGATGTCCTTTGAGTATGTTATAGCCCAATTTGTTCCCCATCTAACCATACTAAAAACTTAGGGCTACGACAAACAGGGGCCAAGTAATTAAGCAAAACGTAAACAAACAACCCCTCCATAGGAATTGCATTAGACCCAACTTTGGAGCCTCGTAACTCTGGTTCTACTAGAGGTACGGGGATGTCCTTTGAGTATGCTATAGCCCAATTTGTTCCCCATCTAACCATACTAAAAACTTAGGGCTACGACAAACAGGGGTCAAGTAATTAAGCAAAACGTAAACAAACAACCCCTCCATAGGAATTGCATTAGACCCAACTTTGGAGCCTCGTAACTCTGGTTCTACTAGAGGTACGGGGATGTCCTTTGAGTATGCTATAGCCCAATTTGTTCCCCATCTAACCATACTAATAACTTTGGGCTACGACAAACCTGGGCCAAGTAATTAAGCAAAACGTAAACAAACAACCCCTCCATAGGAATTGCATTAGACCCAACTTTGGAGCCTCGTAACTCTGGTTCTACTAGAGGTACGGGGATGTCCTTTGAGTATGCTATAGCCCAATTTGTTCCCCATCTAACCATACTAAAAACTTAGGGCTACGACAAACAGGGGCCAAGTAATTAAGCAAAACGTAAACAAACAACCCCCTCCATAGGAATTGCATTAGACCCAACTTTGGAGCCTCGTAACTCTGGTTCTACTAGAGGTACGGGGATGTCCTTTGAGTATGCTATAGCCCAATTTGTTCCCCATCTAACCATACTAAAAACTTAGGGCTACGACAAACAGGGGTCAAGTAATTAAGCAAAACGTAAACAAACAACCCCTCCATAGGAATTGCATTAGACCCAACTTTGGAGCCTCGTAACTCTGGTTCTACTAGAGGTACGGGGATGTCCTTTGAGTATGTTATAGCCCAATTTGTTCCCCATCTAACCATACTAAAAACTTAGGGCTACGACAAACAGGGGCCAAGTAATTAAGCAAAACGTAAACAAACAACCCCTCCATAGGAATTGCATTAGACCCAACTTTGGAGCCTCGTAACTCTGGTTCTACTAGAGGTACGGGGATGTCCTTTGAGTATGTTATAGCCCAATTTGTTCCCCATCTAACCATACTAATAACTTTGGGCTACGACAAACCTGGGCCAAGTAATTAAGCAAAACGTAAACAAACAACCCCTCCATAGGAATTGCATTAGACCCAACTTTGGAGCCTCGTAACTCTGGTTCTACTAGAGGTACGGGGATGTCCTTTGAGTATGCTATAGCCCAATTTGTTCCCCATCTAACCATACTAAAAACTTAGGGCTACGACAAACAGGGGCCAAGTAATTAAGCAAAACGTAAACAAACAACCCCCTCCATAGGAATTGCATTAGACCCAACTTTGGAGCCTCGTAACTCTGGTTCTACTAGAGGTACGGGGATGTCCTTTGAGTATGCTATAGCCCAATTTGTTCCCCATCTAACCATACTAAAAACTTAGGGCTACGACAAACAGGGGTCAAGTAATTAAGCAAAACGTAAACAAACAACCCCTCCATAGGAATTGCATTAGACCCAACTTTGGAGCCTCGTAACTCTGGTTCTACTAGAGGTACGGGGATGTCCTTTGAGTATGTTATAGCCCAATTTGTTCCCCATCTAACCATACTAAAAACTTAGGGCTACGACAAACAGGGGCCAAGTAATTAAGCAAAACGTAAACAAACAACCCCTCCATAGGAATTGCATTAGACCCAACTTTGGAGCCTCGTAACTCTGGTTCTACTAGAGGTACGGGGATGTCCTTTGAGTATGCTATAGCCCAATTTGTTCCCCATCTAACCATACTAAAAACTTAGGGCTACGACAAACAGGGGCCAAGTAATTAAGCAAAACGTAAACAAACAACCCCCTCCATAGGAATTGCATTAGACCCAACTTTGGAGCCTCGTAACTCTGGTTCTACTAGAGGTACGGGGATGTCCTTTGAGTATGCTATAGCCCAATTTGTTCCCCATCTAACCATACTAAAAACTTAGGGCTACGACAAACAGGGGTCAAGTAATTAAGCAAAACGTAAACAAACAACCCCTCCATAGGAATTGCATTAGACCCAACTTTGGAGCCTCGTAACTCTGGTTCTACTAGAGGTACGGGGATGTCCTTTGAGTATGTTATAGCCCAATTTGTTCCCCATCTAACCATACTAAAAACTTAGGGCTACGACAAACAGGGGCCAAGTAATTAAGCAAAACGTAAACAAACAACCCCTCCATAGGAATTGCATTAGACCCAACTTTGGAGCCTCGTAACTCTGGTTCTACTAGAGGTACGGGGATGTCCTTTGAGTATGTTATAGCCCAATTTGTTCCCCATCTAACCATACTAAAAACTTAGGGCTACGACAAACAGGGGCCAAGTAATTAAGCAAAACGTAAACAAACAACCCCTCCATAGGAATTGCATTTTAGACCCAACTTTGGAGCCTCGTAACTCTGGTTCTACTAGAGGTACGGGGATGTCCTTTGAGTATGCTATAGCCCAATTTGTTCCCCATCTAACCATACTAAAAACTTAGGGCTACGACAAACAGGGGTCAAGTAATTAAGCAAAACGTAAACAAACAACCCCTCCATAGGAATTGCATTAGACCCAACTTTGGAGCCTCGTAACTCTGGTTCTACTAGAGGTACGGGGATGTCCTTTGAGTATGTTATAGCCCAATTTGTTCCCCATCTAACCATACTAATAACTTTGGGCTACGACAAACCTGGGCCAAGTAATTAAGCAAAACGTAAACAAACAACCCCTCCATAGGAATTGCATTAGACCCAACTTTGGAGCCTCGTAACTCTGGTTCTACTAGAGGTACGGGGATGTCCTTTGAGTATGTTATAGCCCAATTTGTTCCCCATCTAACCATACTAAAAACTTAGGGCTACGACAAACAGG
This sequence comes from Phalangium opilio, assembly GCF_054372755.1. Classification (NCBI taxonomy): domain Eukaryota; kingdom Metazoa; phylum Arthropoda; class Arachnida; order Opiliones; family Phalangiidae; genus Phalangium; species Phalangium opilio. The sequence goes on from NW_028324227.1 coordinate 200,006, forward strand.
GGCCAAGTAATTAAGCAAAACGTAAACAAACAACCCCTCCATAGGAATTGCATTAGACCCAACTTTGGAGCCTCGTAACTCTGGTTCTACTAGAGGTACGGGGATGTCCTTTGAGTATGCTATAGCCCAATTTGTTCCCCATCTAACCATACTAAAAACTTTGGGCTACGACAAACCTGGGCCAAGTAATTAAGCAAAACGTAAACAAACAACCCCTCCATAGGAATTGCATTAGACCCAACTTTGGAGCCTCGTAACTCTGGTTCTACTAGAGGTACGGGGATGTCCTTTGAGTATGTTATAGCCCAATTTGTTCCCCATCTAACCATACTAAAAACTTAGGGCTACGACAAACCTGGGCCAAGTAATTAAGCAAAACGTAAACAAACAACCCCTCCATAGGAATTGCATTAGACCCAACTTTGGAGCCTCGTAACTCTGGTTCTACTAGAGGTACGGGGATGTCCTTTGAGTATGCTATAGCCCAATTTGTTCCCCATCTAACCATACTAAAAACTTTGGGCTACGACAAACCTGGGCCAAGTAATTAAGCAAAACGTAAACAAACAACCCCTCCATAGGAATTGCATTAGACCCAACTTTGGAGCCTCGTAACTCTGGTTCTACTAGAGGTACGGGGATGTCCTTTGAGTATGTTATAGCCCAATTTGTTCCCCATCTAACCATACTAAAAACTTTGGGCTACGACAAACCTGGGCCAAGTAATTAAGCAAAACGTAAACAAACAACCCCTCCATAGGAATTGCATTAGACCCAACTTTGGAGCCTCGTAACTCTGGTTCTACTAGAGGTACGGGGATGTCCTTTGAGTATGTTATAGCCCAATTTGTTCCCCATCTAACCATACTAAAAACTTAGGGCTACGACAAACAGGGGCCAAGTAATTAAGCAAAACGTAAACAAACAACCCCTCCATAGGAATTGCATTAGACCCAACTTTGGAGCCTCGTAACTCTGGTTCTACTAGAGGTACGGGGATGTCCTTTGAGTATGCTATAGCCCAATTTGTTCCCCATCTAACCATACTAAAAACTTAGGGCTACGACAAACAGGGGCCGAGATATTAAGCAAAATGTTCGTCAACTTTGGTATCGTCTCACTTATTGTTATTATGTTGCTTATGATTTTTGCACTAAACTTTGGAGGCTCATAACTCTCGTTCTATTAGAGATACGGGGATCTCCTTTGGATATGTTATAGTCCTCTTTGCTCCCCATACAAGGATACTTTAAACTTGAGTCTACCTCAATATCGTCGTCAACTTATTTTTTTGTCTCACTTATTGTTATCAGGTTACTTTTGATTTTTAACAATAAATTTTAGAGGCTCGTAACTCTGATTCTATTAGAGATACGGGGATGCTCTTTGAGTATGTTATAGCCCAATTTGTCCCCCATCTAACCGTAGGGCTACGACAAACAGGGGCCGAGTAATTAAGGAAAACGTAAACAAACGTACCCCCCTCCATAGGAATAACATTACACTATACTTTACAGGCTCGTAACTCTGGTTCTACTAGAGATACGGGGATGTCCTTTGAGTATGCTACCACCCGCCTTACCCCTGTAGCTCGAGTTGCCGTTTTGATTCACCAATTTGGTGAGTTTGACTATTAAAGAAGTCATCCTAAGGAAGTCATCCTAAGACTAAGTGTTTCCCTTTGGAAGTCGGCAGCTGAGTGTCTTATCATACGCTTACAAATACAAAGTCGCGGACCATGGCGGACAAAAAACTTGTGCTGAGCAGGTCATGCCATATTACCAAGGATAAAGGATGCGCGTGAGGAAATATGTTTTCACACTATAGTGCAGGGCCGGAAATAAGCACAGGACACTGGACATTGTCCAATAAAATATTAAAATGTCCCATAACTTTTATAAAAACTAAGGGGGTCTCTGGACATTTTGACCAGTAAATTTTCCGAAGTTTTGATAGTTTGACTATGAAAATGCGACACTATTTATGCACACGGCAGTGGACAATGTCCAATAAATTTTCCAGTCAAATAGGGGGGTCACTGGACACATGTCCTATAAGAATTTCTTCTTATTTCCGGCCCTGCTATAGTGTGCTACCACGAACTTTGTAGTGACGTCACATGCTCTTATCTCTTACCTTATTTTCAGGCGACCATATTGGCAGTCGCGAGACGTCGTCAGCTTGGGCAATACAAATTCGGGACCCAATATTGACGTCACAGTTTTTCCCCCCTAGCTTCGTGGTAGCACACTATAGGATAGGCAACTCCCTATCTCCAGCTTATTCCGTATATACTCTGTTACAACGCCGGTTGTCAGCACGCGCAAACCTAACGCGCGTCCTGACAAGAGACGAACGAAATACTCATTTTCAGGATTTAAATCTTGAAGTTTTAGATACTGAAAATGGGTATTTCTTTCGTCTTCTGTCAGCATGAGCAAAGCTACGATACATAGAGGCCTAGTTTCGCGCGTTCTGACAACCGATGCTGTAACAGAGCGTATACCGAATAAGCCTAATAAGCTGGCGTCGGAGATAGGGAGTTGCCTATCCTTCTTTATCCACGATGTTACTATATAATAAGAGACAACATGCTAATGACACGCGTGCTACAAAAACATTCGTCTTACCTTAGTTAATCTCTCGATCAGGTGCGCTTTAATGCCCGTTCTATCCAATCCTCTTTTTTCCAACTCCACTCTTAAATCAACCACTCTCAAATCATTCAATTTCTTCTTAAATATGGGAAGACTTTCGCCTTCTTGGGTGGTAGCCGCCATTTTACTCAACTTTCGCGCAAAAGCGGGCTTTCCCACAACACTGATACGCGCTTTAATGGCGGAAAATCGCCTTTGATCTCGAGCTCGAATATTCCAAAGGATATTTAACACGAAATAGCGTCGAAAACGCGCGTCAATTTACTATTGTAGTTCAATTTAATTTCTCTTGTGTTAGATAATGAAAACACAACGCGTACTGCGCTTAAAATCTAACAAAGGAAACTCACTCGGAATCTTAGACTTGCGGAAACGTTTAAGACACTCGACACTGTAGTGACTCGACGGTAGTAGTAGATTCCAAGGGGCGATTCATGAAAAAAATCGTCTGCAACAGGATGGGAAATAAACTTGGATTTCACCTCGTGATTAACTCAATTTCTAAGCCTAACATAAACAATTAAATTAAATAAAAATATTTCCTATACATTTCAAGTACATATAGGCTTGCCTCTGTGGTTGCCAGCGAATTATTTTTGCGAAATAAATATTATTATTATTATTATTATTAAGTATTTTTTAATCTTATAACTATTTTAAGCGTAACACCTTCGGAGGTAAGGTACTTATTTCTAGTCCTAATTTGTGTACCACGTGATATTGTGACCCCCGTTGATTTCCCTCAATCCGCGAATTTTGTCGAATGCACTCTCGCTGCACTTTTTAAAATGGCGAGTTCGTCATCGGATGGGGAAAGGCGATACTTAGGACAATTTGCTAGACAAAAGAGTAAATACGGGAGTACGTCCAAAAATTTGCCTAGAAAAGAGAAAATAATTCAACACACTGTCCAACCGACAGATACGTTACAGGGCTTGGCCCTAAGATACGGCGTAACGGTAAGTTTTTCGCACTTCTTAAGCCTTTGAAAAGTTGCGTAAAAAAGCGGCGGCCTGGTAAGTTAAGTAACGGCGATTAGTATTCAAGATCAGATTAAAATGGGATCAAGATAACTCCCCGAGCTATAGATCAGGGTCGCCAACTGTCTGGTAGACGATTTCTTCATCTAAATTCATTTTTTTTATCTTAAAGATGGAGGAAATTAAACGTACCAATAAACTATGGACTACCGATAGTTTGTTCCTTCGAACTCAACTCTCTATTCCCGTGCCAAATGATTTCTCGGTCTCTCCTAATTCATCCGAAACGGGAACGCCCGCCACTAGTCCTACTAAAACTACGCGTAGAAAACAAAGCGGGGGGGAAGAAAGCCAGGCTCCTTCCTCGGAACTCTTTGATAATAATTCCTTAGAAAGCCAACAACGGGAGGAAAGCATGGAAGATTTTCTAATTCGCATTGACAGTTCCATCGCGCAAACGAGAAACAAAGTTAAACAATTAGATCATTCCACTTTGTAAGTGCCTTCTCTTCTTCTTCTTCTTCTTCTTAAACTTCAATTTACTAACTAATTAAGTATCGAATGTTTCCAGAACGAGGGATGAAATAAACGAACCGGTGGCTTGGAGGTACCCGCCTTCCTCGCGTCATTACAAAGAAAACGGTTACAAGCATTCTTCTTACGCGGCGGCGGATGACGCGACGGATTGCGGTGGCGTGACGCCTCAAGTTCCCGTTGTCATGACTCAAGGAAGAAAAGTCGTTTCCTCCCTCAAAAGATTAGAAAGAGAACAAGACGAAATATTTGAACTATGAAATGTCGTTCGTTGTAGGCTTTTCAAAATAACAACCGTAGAGACAAACGAAATAATACACACACACAAATAGCGTGATTCCTGTGCCTATAAAACGAGTGGTTAATCAAGGTTTCGAGTGAAAAACATTTTTTTCACCTTCTTAGGCAACCCACAATTATTATCTTTTTTATCCTCGGTTAATTTTAACAAATAGATTTAAAGGGATCTGATTCAAATACTAATTACGAAAGAAGCGTAAAAACTCTGCCCCTGATGAGATTAAATTTAATTAATATATATATAATATTAAGTTTATTAAATAAAATATATTTAAGCCACCAATTGTTTTTTAAACTTTCTGTAAAAACTTGTCTTTTTTATTTTTTTTTTTATTTTATTTTTATTTTTTTTTTTATTTTATTTTTTTTTATTTTATTATTTTTTTTTTTATTTTTTTTTTATTATTTTTTTTTTATTTTTTTTTTTATTTTTTTTTTTTATTTTTTTTTTTTATTTTATTTTTTTTTTTATTTTATTTTTTTTTTATTTTTTTTTATTTTATTTTTTTTTTTATTTTTTTTTATTTTTTTTTTTTATTTTTTTTTTATTTTTTTTTTTTATTTTATTTTTTTTTTTATTTTATTTTTTTTTTTATTTTTTTTTTATTTTATTTTTTTTTTATTTTTTTTTTTTTTTTATTTTTAAAAGTTTATAAAATTTTTAAACTTCCGTTTATTTTTCGCCGTAAAATGTTAATTAAACTTGAGAACTCGATTTAATAATGTAAAACAAAAGTAAAAAGTCAAGTCAAGTACTTACGCGATTTTTTGATTGACCTATGGCCTTTGAACTCTCGAGATAGATGAGAGACCGAGAGAGATAAAGAGTATTAGAAGTATTTCAATTTAGTTTATAGGATAAACAAATAAATATCCCGAATGTTGTTTAAGAAAACATATCTCAGAAGAAGCGCAAAAACAACCTTTAAAAAGTTAAATATTAATTAGTTTCGCTGTATATAAATATAAATGATTGTCACTAAATAATTAGAATATTTAAATATTTAGTTTTTAGGGAAAATGTTATGTTTCTCCGAAATTTATAATTTTTTGGTGTAAATAAACTGAAAATAACACGTTGTCTTTAAAGAAAGGGAGATGTTTGCGTCGTCTGCTTAGTCAACTTAGGAAATTTCCATTCCGAATCCAAAATGGCGGCCGGTGGCCACGTTGACAACAAAAGTTAGGCTTAACGAGCTCAACCCAACTTTAAGATATTTGCGTCGTCTACTTACTAAACAGGAAATTTCCATTCCGAATCCAAAATGGCGACGGTTCGCGTGGCCACGTTGACAACAAAAGTTAGGCTTAATGAGCTCAACTAGGTGGTCTAAAGTACAGAGTTATAGTACTTACTGTTAGTGTTACGGAGCAGTACGGAGTAACGGAGGAGGTTATTTTGGAGTTGAAATGGATTCAAGAATCAAAATAGGATCAAATTACGCGGCACAAACAACTCGGATATATCAGAGAGAGAGAGAGAGAAACGTTTTTACTTAAAAAAAAGCATCGAAAGATGATACAATGTAGGACCATTGTATTATCAAATTAAATTAATTCGTTTCATCTTTTGTATTTAATCCTTTCTGTTAATTAACTTTCTTTTGTCTTAATTAATTTTGGAGATTAAAAATATCCATTAATTTCTTTTTTTAATATATATAATATTTAAATCTTAATCTTTGTATTTACTTTATTTAATTTTGTATTTGTTTTTATATAAAAAGTCGCCTTCAAACCCTATCGCTTCTTCTTTATAATTAATCAATTAAAATTAATATTAATTATTAATTTATTATAAGGAATTGAATCTTCCGATTGTAATTACTTACAAAATGAATTGAATAATGCTAAATTTAAATTTAATTATTAAATTGGTTGGTTTTTTACAAGATAATTTACACGATATGAGATTCGTAAAAAATAAATATAGGACACGGAGAGGGAGAGGGGGAGGGGGGGGAGAGGGGGAGGGGGGGGAGAGGGAATGGAATAAAATATCAGGTAGATTCTTTTTAATTAATTTCAAATAGCGAGGTTTCGTTCGTTCGTCGTTTGGTAGTTAAATAATTTTAATTAAAAAAAATCTTAATTAAAATGAAGATTATGGGGAAAAAGTTAATTAATTTAAAAGATATAATTTAGTTATTATTTTGAGGTTTGTGTTCTATTTTAAGAGTATACGTAATTTTTTTCGCCAGAAACCTAAAGAAAAATGTTAAAGCTTACAATAATGCTTGATGAAAAAAAAAAAGCATTCTGGACTTACTTCGAGTACCGATTGTCGAATAACAGAACGTATAAACCAGGATTTTTGGCCACGAGTCGACCTTGAACGGGTGTATGGACAGAATTGACTTTTTTCGTCTTGAGTAGGACATCTTCCACAGCCGCCGTTTTGTCTTCGTTAGCTTCTTTGTAAATGACGGAAAACGCGATACTCTTAAAAAGAGAAAAGGGTGTCAAATTATTAAAGGTGAAATATTAAAATGTTCGGGGGCGGGGACGGGGGCGTTACCTTGGGAGTGGCTGTGAACTCCCACGTGATGGCCACTCCGCTTTCTTCGATTAGTAAAGGTACTCGATAAGAAGAACCGGCGTTGACCCAAACGTCCGATTTGAATCCTTCAAGACCGGCCGTCAAAATTTCCTCGATCGTTTTAGTCACGCTACTAGATTTGACGCTTTAATAAATGAAATTAATTAATTGATTAAATAAATGAAATTAAGCCAATTAAGATTCGCTAGACTCACTCGGAGGAAGGCTTATCACTGGGACTAGGAACTGGGCTGTAAGGACTGCAAGCGGAAAGCGAGCGAGTTATCTCTTCGTCCGAAATGATATCAAACTCGCTGGCCATTTCGTTAGCTTTATTCGTATCCACGTTTAAATCCGACGACGGGGAGACGCTATTTTGGATTCTGCGCAACCATTAAAGATTACCACCTCGATTGATATATAGCACCCTGAAGCGCCCGCCCATCCCATCTTTAAAGGCGTCTTATTTAGTTTCGAGCGCCCCTGGGCGGCTCGCACTCTCCCAATTATCCCATCCCCTCGGCCGACTAACTTAGTGGACTCACTCCATATTTTCGGAAGCTTCGCGACACGATCCCGGTTCGAAAGTGGCACTGGCACTGGCGCCGGCCCCGAGTTGCGAGGAGGAGTCGATACTCTCCGAGTCCGTGGAGTCGTGAGCGCCATTGATGGAGCTGGAGGTGGTGGAAGGGCGGCGGCGGCCTGTCTCGGCGGTCGGGTCCAGGAGGAGATGGCCGCTTCGCTTGCCTTCGTATTGCGAGAAACAGAGTTGGCAGGCTCGCGATCTGCGACTGTAAAGTGAAAAGAGTTTGTCCCAACGAATAATCTCAAAAGCCGAACTCAATAAAAGCGGGAAGATTAGCCACCTGCTCGCCGCCGTCAAGATCCAATAAGCGGAACAACCGTGGCAAAAGATGCCTCCGCACAGGCGGCAGTGATGCTAATAAAGGGGAAACAACCGTCAAACCAATTCATTTGTTTAAGCTAAAAGTGGGGCTTCTTCTTCGAACCTTTCTCAAAGTGAAAGAGAATGTCGCTTTGCATCGCATGCATTCGGTCACCTCCTTATCGGAGAGCCAACGATCTCCCGGGGCCAAAGAGTTGGACAAGTGCTCGCTCTTTTTCCACAGAGAGTCCTTGTCCCTTTTACCAAAGTAAACAAAGACTGGTCAGTTATCCGGACACGGGGTTAACCCCATCGCGGGGTCGCTAAATAAATGTAAATGTAGCGACCCCCGGAACTGATCTTACCGCGTTAATTTAATAATTTGCTTTTTCAATTCCTCATTATCGGACCTTAATTGATAAATTTCGTCATTCAACTCCTCGAGTTTCATTCGATATCCGTGTTCAACTTTATGCGCTTGTTCTTCCACTTGTTCCGAATATTTCTTCAACTCGTTTAATTCAATCGTCATCTTAATTAGCGAACAACTAAATGAATTATTTTCCCCTTTCCAGGGGTGGGGAGGGAGGGGGTGAATAATTAATTAATTAATTACGGCTTTCAATTCTTCATTAAGGACTAAACATTCCTCGTCGCGGGTAGCCAAGGAAAGTCGCAAATCTTCGAGTTCCTGTCCACGGCGCTCCGTCTCGTCCCGTCGCTCCTCTTTGATTTCGCCCAAGGCTTCCTCCAAGGAGTAAATCAGCCGTTCTTGTTCGTTCATTTTCTCTCTCATTTCCAAAATGGTCGCTTCTTGACCAGTGTAATGCTAAAAGTCGCGCGATAGAAGGATCGTCTTTAAGAATTTAGGCTCCAATTTCGGCTTATATTAAATTAAGTACTTTTAGAGCTCTTTCGAATTTCAGGGCTTCGGTGCTCAGCTGGAATTGTAAAGAGGAAACTCGCTGATTTAAGGAAGTTTCATTTTCGGAAAATTGCCTTTTCAACTGGACTATTTCGGCGCTGGCTTCTAGTAACTGTTCGTTCTTTAGCTGGACTTGGTTCCTGGCGTCTTCCACCACTTTTTGCAACTCGGTATACTCCTGACTGGCTTTTTGCAGTTTATTAACGAAGCCATCCCGTTCCTGACGAAAAATAAATTCGGCCCTTTTCTTAAAATCTTTATCCTTGGTGGAATCCGAAGCGTTTTTCTCTCGTAAAATTGTCATTTCATTTTCCAAACGCGTCACCTCGTTTTGCAGTTCAGCTTCTCGGGCCTGGAACGCTTTTCGTTCGGATTTCAGCTTGGCCACGATACTATCTCGGGCTCTCTTTCTCAGGAGGCTGCAGTCTTCTCCGAGATCAGTCGTCGAATCATTTTCAAGTTCCCCGGTTTCAATTGACGCAGCTACGTCATCGACGTATCGCGAGGAACGCGAGAAATTGGTGGTGGCTAAACCGTCTTCCAAATTTTCGTCTTGGTTCCAAACGGGGATAGCGGAAGTAGTCGGGTCTTCGATCGTCACGTCATCCTCGTCTAGAAGTAATCGGCTGCTAAGTAATCGATTTGGGGAGACTAAGCCATCCGAGGCGGGTACTTACCAACGGGCGGAATATCGTGGTCACTTTCGGAAGCGTCCTCGACTAAGAAATCGGACGATTCGCTAACGGGAGCGGCTTCGCTACTGGCGGCGCAGGCGCAGGCACTGTCTTCCGAGGAGACCGAGTTCTCCTCTCGGCTCCGGACCCCCAAAATGGCTTCTAGCCTCTGTTCCAGTATTTCGCTGCGTTTGGAACTGCTTAATAGCGTAAAATACAACATATTGCACTGCTCCTCTAGGATATCCAGTCTCGATCTGGGAGGAGCAGGCGCCTCGGGGACGTCGCCGACTCCTTCGACTCCCTCAACTTGGGGGCCAGTGGGAGAAGGCGGAGCGTCTTCAGGCGTCACGACCAGATCTGGACAAGAATTCTCGGGTACGGACTCGAGGACGGTAATGGAATTTGAGGTGGAGGACTCGGAGACCGTTTCCTCGACAAAGCCACTCTCCTCGCTGGGTTGCTTCCTTCTGCTGGCGAAATCGTCCCGTAAACTTTGCCACTCAACTTCGGACTCCAAATTCTTGAGCCTGACTCGACTATACTCCTCGCGCGTCGTTTCCAACTGGTGTCTCAATTTCGTCAGCAATTTTCTCTTTTCCTGCAATTCAAACTTCAAAATGGCTTCGGCGGATTGCATTTTTTTGTGTTCCTTGGCCAAGCAAGCGACGACGTTCTTGGTGTGACGCAGTTTGATGGTTTTCGCCATTAACTTCCGCTCCCTTTCCTCGGCGAAATTGTTCATGTCGGTACAGAAAGCTTGACAAGTTTTGACGACGGCTTCGATATCGTCCTTTTTACGAGAAATCGAATCGAGCGTCGCGCCCAAAATGTTCATGCAATTAACCAATGGGAAATTGTCGTTGGTCGCCACGACGGCGGGCACCGAATTGGTACGTTTAAACTCGTTGGGAAGGAGACGGGCGGCGGTCCCGGAGTCCTGGTCGTTATCGTCCTCGTGGTTTAGGGAAGGAAACTCGAGGTGACTATTACTGCAATTAGCTAACCTGCGCATGGAGAGCGTCAAAGTTTTCATCTCCGTTTTTAGCTTTTGACTAATATCGTAGAGAATGTCAATATTTTGATAGAGGCGATTGACGCTTATCTCGTGTTGGTTGATAAGAGGGGTCAACAGAAATCCGTATTGTTCGAAGGTCGACAGCTTCGAGTTAACTTCCTCCAATTCCGATTGTCGTTCATTTCGAGAGTCGAGGGGATTCTTCCTCTTCATTTCCTTTTTCAAGCCATTGTTTACTCGTTCCAAATCAGCGACCTGGCCAAGCAAACGTTGACGTTCTTCCGTCAATTCGTTTCTTAGTCCGTCCATTTCCAAGTTTTTCTCGGTGATCGTTTGATAGAGCTGGTTGACGCGACTCTCTAACATTTCCTTCTCTTCGCCAAGTTTCTCCATCACGATGTCGTTCTTTTCCAGTTTCTCAGATTGGTTTTTCAACTCGTTTTTCAGGCGTTTCATTTCCGTCGTAAGCTTTTCTTTGTCCGAGCTCAATTCCTCCATCAGGCGCTTGGCGTCTTCGAAGGCGTTTAACTTCAGAAGCAATTCCGCTTTGGCCCGGCCCACCGTCTCCAAATCCTCTCGTGTTTTAAGGAGTTGGGCGCTTAAGGAGCCCGCTCGTTCCGTCATAGACACGAGTCCGCTGGACGTTTCGGCGCACTGGCTTTTCGCCTTTAACAATTCTCCTTCTAATTTTTCATTCTCATTTCGGAAGACGGTCAACTTTTGGTCGAATCGTTCTTGGGCTCGCCTTCTCTCCGTTTCCAATTCGTCAATTCGCTTCTCGAGATCGAGTATTTGGTTTTGGAATCGAGATTTCTCGTCTTCGAGAGTGGCGATTTTGTCGTTTGCCGACGTTTCGGCTTCTTTAAAATAATCCTCGCGACTGGCGCTTTGAATGGACAAAATCTCGGCTTTATTGGCGTATTCTTCTACCACCTTTTCGAGCTTCAATTCGCCTTCTTCCTTGGCCGTTTCTACGGCCCTTTTTAACTATACGCGACAATTGAAATTTGTTAAAAGCTAACTCGGCACTACGTCAAAAGGACTCGAGTTTCGTGAAATATCGGCTTATAGGGGCTGTTCGGACCGTGGGACGAACCACGGCCGTCTTAGCATAGCGGGTGCTGGGTAAAGAAAGAAGAGGGGGTCGGACAGTCTCTCATTCTTCCAAACAAACAGATATATCTTTCCTAATTACGGTCCTATTTTGGGGCTGTCGCGTTTGAAAACTGAACTAGCTTTCTATTTCATAGCCAATATAAACCACAGGATATTTCACGACACGTACTGCCGTAAAAGGACTAGCAAATAGAAACGTGCCTCTTCAATTTCTTTCAACAACTTGGCCTCTTTCTTTAACATTTCAACGTTTCTTTGTCTACTCTCGTACAAATCGGCCTCAGCCTGACAAAGCTCGTAGATTTTTTGTTCCATTTCGGAACTTTCCTTTCTCTCGTCGTCAGTCGGGTAAGTAACCGGCCCCTCGCTCTAAGTGTTTGGCGAAAGACGAGACGCGTTTAATCGTAAAACCCCCAAAGAAACGAAAAGAAAAGGGCGGGCTCTGGAGCGTCAATGTATGTACCTGAGAATTTAAACTAGAAACGCTGATACTTCTACTGGGAGGGTGCCAGCTGAGACGGCTGTCGAAGCTCTTTGATCTGAATGAAGACCGAGTCGAAAGAAAAGATTCTTAATTCTTAGAGTAGGAGGGAGGGAGGGAGGGAGGGAGGCGTCTTAATTAGCGTCCGCCATCTCAGTCTTATACCTTGAAAAGGTGGGCCAAGAGACATCGAGCCCGTAACAATCGGGTGTCAAGTCAAAATGAATGTCGTTCAATTCGTAAAGAGACGAAACGAGAGAAGACCATTTCTCTTTATTACAAGGAATGCCTTTTTCGTTATACCAATCACTGCAATTATCAAATTGATAAAACACCCACCGCGCAGCCGCAAACGCTACTCCTTTCGGACGAAATTTCTCAAAATCAAAAATAAAATTGAAGATCTTCAAGACGACGTAGCGCCTTTATTATTGTTAATACGCCTTAGCGCGGGGGGGGGGCGCGAGCCCCCTTTGGCAAACGGTCTGTCTTTTGACCAATCCTCAATCCCTATCTTGATTTTGATAAATTTGACCGGGGGTGGGGTGGGGGGCTCGTAATTCTTACCTAGTTATTTTAGTCTGATCGAAACAGAACTGCAAAGTATCGGCCAAACAACCTTGACTGAGACAAAAGCGAAGGAAGGCTCGACCACGACCACGCGTACTTTTTAACTAAGATACAAAAATTCCTCCTCACTCAATTCTTCTTAATTGTTTGCGTGGGGCGAGTAACTCAGAGTGCACGAATCTGGAATTCCCCCCCCCACCGCGACAAACAAATTGAGTCGCTTTTAGACAAACATTTTAAAAAGCCCTATTGATATACTGATATCAACGATAACGGCGCATTTATTTATTTCCGAAAAAAAATTCCCAGGCTATTTTTAGAATTTTGTAACACTACTTTTGATGATCTTAAAGATCTGGTTGAGAACTCGAAACTTTTCTCAGGACAATTCAAATACCGCGCGCCACAAAATTCCGAGGGGTCAATCACTTTATAGGTATATTTTGATGGAAATATAGGATTTTATATGACGGTTTTCCAGAATTATAGGCTTATATAGGACGGTTTTCCAGAATTATAGGCTTATATAGGACACTAAAATATTTTTAAAGAACCAGCACCGCAAACAGGGGCCGGGCAATTAAGCAAAATGTTCAAAAACAACCCCCCTCCTTAGGAATAGCATTACACTAAACTTTGGAGGCTCGTAACTCTGTTTCTACTAGAGATACGGGGATGTCCTTTGACTATGTTATAGTCCTATTTGTCCCCCATCCAACCATACTAAAAACTTGGGTCTACTACAAACAGGGGCCGAGTAATTAAGGAAAATGTTCATAACCACACCCTCCATAGGAATAGCATTACACTAAACTTTGGAGGCTCGTAACTCTGGTTCTACTAGAGATACGGTGATGCTCTTTGAGTATGTAATAGTCCAATTTGTCCCCCATCTAACCATACTAAAAACTTAGGGCTACGACAAACAGGGGTCGAGTAATTAAGCAAAATGCTCGTCAACTTGGTTATCGTCTCACTTATTGTTATTATGTTACTTTTGATTTTTAACCTTGAACTTTAAAGGCTCATAACTCTTGTTCTATTGGAGCTACGGGGATCTCCTTTGGATATGTTATAGTACTCTTTGCTCCCCATACAAGGATACTTTAAACTTGAGGCTACCTCAATATCGTCGTCAACTCATCTTTTGTCTCACTTATTGTTATTAGGTTACTTTTGATTTTTGAAAATAAACTTTGGAGTCTCGTAACTCTTGTTCTACTAGAGATACGGGGATGTCCTTTGAGTATGTTATAGTCCAATTTGTCCCACATCTAACCGTACTAAAAACTTAGGGCTACGACAAACAGGGGCCGAGTAATTAAGGAAAACGTAAACAAACAACCCCTCCATAGGAATTGCATTAGACCCAACTTTGGAGCCTCGTAACTCTGGTTCTACTAGAGATACGGGGATGTCCTTTGAGTATGTTATAGTTCAATTTGTCCCCCATCCAACCATACTATAAACTTAGGGCTACGACAAACAGGGGCCGAGTAATTAAGCAAAACGTAAACAAACAAACCCCTCCATAGGAATAGCATTAGACTATACTTTGGAGGCTCGTAACTCTGTTTCTACTAGAGATACGGGGATCTCCTTTGGATATGTTGTGGTCCTATTTGCCCCCCCCCCCCCTATACCTATCTATTTTTAACAAGTTAGCTAACCAACCCAATTCTATTATTTTTTTTTAGACCCGAGTCCTGGTTTTTCAATAGGATTTTTGGCGATTTTAGCCAAAATTATAGGATTTTATTGGACAGTTTTAAAAATATATGAATTTATAGGAATTATAGGACCTTTGGGGGCCCTGATTAAAGGGATTTCGCGTAATTTTTCGTGTCTTTGACAGTGTTTAAATGATTACTCATTATAATCAGTCAGCGGTGTACGGAAACTACGAGAGTGATTAGCCCCTCGGAAAATTCAAAATATATTTCCAGATTTGTACAAACTGAAGCTCGTTTAAAAGTATAACAGGACAAGAAGGGGGGAGGGGAGGGGAGGGGGGTGTTACCTCCGATTTAAGTTTGACAAAGCGCACGCCATCGTGGGGTTGTTTTCTCGAATTGGACAAACATTGGCAAAAATAGTCCCAGTAACTTTTTTTGCCTCCGAGAACTGATGATTTTTCTGTTTAAAAAGGGACTCCTGATTATTTCCTCAACCCTAAATTCAATCTACGCTTTATTGTTCTCGCCAAGTTTCGGCGAAACGTTGTTAAAAATAGAAGAACACGAGGAGGGGAGGAGACGGGGTGGGGGCGGGGCTATCATTATCGTACCTTTGATATCGTGAAGCAAAAGAAATTCTAATTTGGCGCAAAATCTTTGCAAAGTTAAACTTTCGTCCGAAATCGGATATTTATCATTTTCTTCAAACTGATTCTTCAATAAAGTGACGCACTCTTCAATTTTTGAAGAAAAACTTATTAGTACTCTCGGAAGTTTATAAGAAATGTTCCGTAAGTATGACACACAACTTATGGAATGTTACTGAGAGCAGAACTACACGCGGTTTCGCAGTCCATCTTCCTATTTAGTCCGTACGTCTTAAGCCTGACCAGAAGCTCTCAGTAACCGGTGACAAACTTATGGAACGTATCTTACTAAGCGTTTATATTTAAATTGGGAGGAAAAGCCAGAGTTAATTAAACAAGCGTTAGGGAGGGAGGTTTTTTAATTTTCAAATTCGCACCTGCAACGTCTTGGTTGATTTTATCAATTACCGATAAGTGAGTGGACGAAGCCATGGTATTTTTACAATATCCAACATGCGCGCCTTGAAAGGATGGTTTAAAATTCGACGACGTTAACTAGTTATTACTACGCACGTCACGCGTTAATTATTCACAACATAAGAGGTACAAGTTCACAATTTTTACACGAAAAAGGGTTCAACATTGGGCATTTAAAAGTCGCGGTATAGTTCATTTTCTCAATAAACAACACAAATTTTAAAGTAAACATACATCATTCTCAATAACGCGACACTGTAACTGTCACAACACTACCAAAATTATAAGATATTTAAATTAAATTGAGGCAATGTTAATGCGAATTATGGTATCAATTTTGGCTCTCTCATGCAACATTATCTTGACAACGCATAAATGTAATTAGCTAATCGTAGACATTTAAAGCTAATAAATTATAATAGTAACACTAAAACATAAAGTTAGATTAAAGTTTTAACTACGACAAATCTAATCTATTATATAATCAGACAGACCCGCTGTATGGTTTGTACTATTTACACTACAGGACATAATTTTAAAATAATAAATCATAAATTTTGGAAAAATAAATCTTTTTTTTTTTTCAAAGAAATGGTAAAAATAAACCTCTAATTTGTCAGTAACCATGCTCTTGCCTACTCTCTCTTTAAAAAAAATAAAGAAAAATTGCAACATACATAGATCGGTTTCATACACTAAGCCTTGGCTTCCAAAATGCAAATTATATAACTTATCGGCTTCACATCAATCGTTAGAACTAAAGCTACACCGATACTAACAAACAAAACGAAGAAGTGAAATTTCGACTTACCCAGTCGTTAATTAATCCAATAATCCAAGTGAAATCCGCACTTAAATCCACTTAACTCGCGAACGCGTTTCCTGAGTCCGACTGCTTAATACCCGGAAGGCCGCGAGCGCGAGGCGTATTCGCCAGCCATTTGATTGGTCGACAGCTCCGATGTGGTAATCTAAAAACCAGCTGATTGCGCGAGATATTTTCCCGCCAAAGTAAAAAAGGCACCCGGGAAATGTCAATGGCTGCTAGCCGGCCGCCGCCGCTATGTTTCTTCCAGGGAAAAAAATCTTAAAATAACTTTTTCCGAAAGTCTCGAAATAAGATTTCAAGTACGAAGATGAGACACAACCTTCCTTGGCTGGCGTCTCCAAATGACTAAACAACCTACCACCAATTAAAAACAGAATCACTGACTAAACACCCAGCTATTAGGCAACAACTCTGACAAGTCATTTATCTTTAAGCCTAATTTTTAATTAGGCTTACAATAAAATATCTTAAATATTTTTAGAAACACTAATAAATTAGAAATAAATATATATCAGTCCTAACTTATTAGTACCAAATAAGCTACCATGGCTTAGCCCCCCCCCTTTTTTTTTCCCCCGGATTTTGGGGGGGGGGAGTTCTTTCAAGAACACAGTGATGGTGAAACTATTATTCAGTCTTACTTACAGGAATTACAGAGCTAGGGATCCTTTTTGGCGACTTTCCTAAATCCCTGAGCTTGCCAAAACAACTGTGTATTTTGCTACAAGAGATTGCTAAAGAACAGTTGTACATTCCCAAAATAAATAAAGAAAGAGTTAAATATTAAAGGACATCAAGGTTATCTGGATCAAAATTTGAAGTAGAAATAAAATAAAAAGAAGAAGAGACAATTGGCTTTAACATTTTATATTTTAATGGTTGTGGTGGAAATGGGTTTTTTTAAAACATCCATTCTGGCAGTTAACATCATATAACATTAACAATAACATCAAATATACAACTAAAAAGCGAGAAATTGGACTTTTAGACAAAAATAAATAAGAAATCTATTAAATTTTTGGGAGGGAGTCTTTCATTTCATGTCATTTAAGACTCTGACGCGCTAGGCTTCTTAAAAAAGGAATTATACATGGAATAAAGTACTCCAATTGTGCAGAAAGCCACCACGGTTCCTTGGGCACCCACTCTCAACTGCATCAAGTACATGGAAGTGGTCATGTTGCCTCTGTACTTGTACTTGTAAGCGCCGTACAAGACGCCCAAGGCGCACCCGCTCAAGCCTAAGATAAAAGGTTTCAATTACTTACGGACCATAATGAATTATAACAACCTACCAATGGCCATAAATGGAGCTTCTTTAGTCTTACGACTGAGTCGATCAGATTGAGACTCGAGTTTGTATTCCTCCAAGACCGGCTTTTGATCAGCCATTTTCTAATTATAGCAAATATTTGCTAGTGAGTATGCTAGAAAGGTTATCGGGGGAAAAGTGATAAAACCTTATCAGTTAGGTTATTTTTACAAATCTTTGCCCTTGACGGGCATTACGCGTCCGCTAACAACGCCTATAACTAACCCTAAACTAAAAGTAAATCTTAAATTCCTTATTCTAAATAAAACGGGCCTTTAAACAAGTTAAATTAACCCTTTCATCTTTACGGCTTTTTGACCTTGGGAACTTGTTACACAACACTACACAATGTATCAAATACGACCGAGGCTTAGCGGATAGGGCAGTGGATCAGTAGGCCAAGCCTACTAGATTTAAATATAGGCCTATATACATCAAGTAAGACTCGATTTAAACACTTTAGAAGCGAATTTAAGCAGTAATTAAGATAAAATAATAATTAAAATCGAACTTACTTCACGAACGATGTAAAACACCGGCCTTCGACGAGGACAGCCTAGGAAAAAGACTTTACCGTGCTCGAGCTGAGAAGACGTAACCAAATACTAGACAGTGATTGGAGGGAAACTCGGGGAGGGGGGTAGACATTGGAGAGGGTTGAGTATCGAAAGGCCAACTCAACCTAAGGTAAACTAACCGAAAGGCCAACCTCACGTTAGGCCAACTATGGTACCGCTAGGCCAACTTTTTATAAGGCCAGCCCATTGTTCTGCAGTAGGAAAATTCAGAAACAGAGGTTTTTTGGGCGGAGCCTAGTGTGGTTTGAGGAGTGGCTAATTTTATTTTTAAAAAGTCTTTGTATCGAAAGGCCAACTCAACCATTGCCTGGAAAATGGTCTGTTGGCTGGAAAATGGTATGTAGGCTGGAAAATGGTATGTAGGCTGGAAAATGGTATGTAGGCTGGAAAATGGTATGTAGGCTGGAAAATGGTCTGTAGGCTGGAAAATGGTATGTAGGCTGGAAAATGGTATGTAGGCTGGAAAATGGTATGTAGGCTGGAAAATGGTATGTAGGCTGGAAAATGGTATGTAGGCTGGAAAATGGTATGTAGGCTGGAAAATGGTATGTAGGCTGGAAAATGGTATGTAGGCTGGAAAAGCAAGGAGGGAAGCATTAAATAAAATATATAACATTAATCTTCCAAGCAGAGACCTCTCGTTAAACTACCTGTAAACACGGGAGCCAAGGTTCGTGGTAAAATAATCACTTCTCGAATCACGTAGGCTACGAATTGGAGTCCTTTTTAACCTGTAATTTAAGGCATGGAAACATCTTACATATAATATTTAATCGAAAAGTAAAGTATTGTATGTTTATTTAATTCATAGTAAATATATTAGATGAAATATTTTGAGGAATTAAGTTTTTGTTTAAACTAGGTATAAGGAATAAATATAGATTAAGGCATGGCAGATGGAGCCATAGGTACTTGTTATTTTTCTTTCAACATTTGTTCTTGGCCGCTTTTTTCAAAATCACTGATAAGCGATCACACCAACACGAGTGTTTTTTTTTTAGAATATACGTATAGAACGAATATGAATCCGTCAGCTTTGCACGTGGATATGTCCTAATATCTTTCCTCTTGGACTTCGGTCAACCCTGATATTAATGCCGAATTCCTTTGGATGCTCCCAGAGCGCAATAAAAGTGAGTAGTAGTTTCCAGAATCAGGATCTCCTGGCTTTATTGCTCCATGGGAGCGCTCCGCGAGCACCCAATGGAATTTGGCTTGAGAGACCAAACCAAACCTATCATACCTATCCCATATAAGACTAACGGAGTATTTATTTGTTCATTTATACCAGCCCTCGAAGTCAACGAAGTGACTTATATGTAAACAAAGGTGTGATTACTATGGGAAATGTTCCAGCTGCCTTTTTTTATTGAAAATTCATTTTTCGTTAATGATATTTATTAAATTTTCTTACCTACGTTTTTCTCCATAGAGTTCCAGTCTCCAGATGGAATTATTCTATGAACTTTTAACGTGATTAATGAAGTAAAATATTTTAGAAATGATACTATTTACAAGATGAAGTTTTTAAATTGTTTCTAGTCATATTTGGGAATAGGCTTGCCGGTGTGGCCACCGCCACTCTAGGTGGCGGTGGTGTGGCTAAGGCTCAATACGCAAATTTTGGGGATTCAAGTCTCGAGTATTAGGCCTAGTAATAGCCATTAGTTTTAAGATAAAAGTGCATCTTAAGAACTAGGCCATACCTTCATTTATTATTTAGGAGAAAGGTGAATACCATAAGTGTATATCACCACATTATAACATACTTTCTTTACATCAAATCTAGGTTAGCATTTTCACCCATAGGTGGTTGAAATGTTTCTAATAATTTTGAATAATTGAACTGTAACGAATTTTTTAATATGGGCAGATAACTATCACATGGGTGAATTGTATGTAATTTAGAAAACTCATTATACCCTTTAGCCTTCTTTGTAGCTTTTAGTTTGAGAGAAAAAATACACAGGCTTTTATTTAACAATTCATAAACAATGAACCATCCATTGATTATATAGCGTCCAGTCATTGCATAAAATTTGAAACCTATCATATATTGAAGGGCTCCACTGGCACTGTAGATTTGGTAGAGGTAAAAAGTGGTCTGCCATTTGCACGTGTAAGCATAGAGACTCCGGTAGAGACCTTAATTAACCATCTTGTACGGTCTCCTCAATCATGGAAGATCTTAATTTTTATCTGCACGTGCACCGTATCTCTAGGATCTTAATTAGATTTTAAGGCCAGCCTTCATGAATCATTAATGGTCGAACCGTCCATAGGAGATTTTCAACCTATTCTAGGATGATTATTAGAAATTACGTACCTGACTTAAGGAGTAATCAACCATTTTATATGGTCTCAATGGCTATTGAAGATTTGAATTTAACCTGAAAGTATGGACTTATCTCTAGGAAAGTAATCATGATTAATTAACCTAGCTTTGCAAGGTCCATTGAAGGTTTGAATTTAACCTAAAAGCATGGACTTTCCAAGGAAAGTAGTTATGATTAACCAGCTTTCTGAACCCATGAGAGATTTGTAACGTCCAATGAAGGGTTACCTGAAAATATGGGCTTATCTCTAGGAAAGTAATCATGATTAATTAACCTAGCTTTGCAAGGTCCATTGAAGGTTTGAATTTAACCTAAAAGCATAGACTTTCCAAGGAAAGTAGTTATGATTAACCAGCTTTCTGAACCCATGAGAGATTTGTAACGTCCAATGAAGGGTTACCTGAAAGTATGGACTTATCTCTAGGAAAGTAATCATGATTAATTAACCTAGCTTTGCAAGGTCCATTGAAGGTCTGAATTTAACCCGAAAGCATAGACTTTCCAAGGAAAGTGGTTATGATTAACCAGCTTTCTGAACCCATGAGAGATTCGTAACGTCCAATGAAGGGTTACCTGAAAATATGGACTTATCTCTAGGAAAGTAATCATGATTAATTAACCTAGCTTTGCAAGGTCCATTGAAGGTTTGAATTTAACCTAAAAGCATAGACTTTCCAAGGAAAGTAGTTATGATTAACCAGCTTTCTGAACCCATGAGAGATTTGTAACGTCCAATGAAGGGTTACCTGAAAATATGGGCTTATCTCTAGGAAAGTAATCATGATTAATTAACCTAGCTTTGCAAGGTCCATTGAAGGTTTGAATTTAACCTAAAAGCATAGACTTTCCAAGGAAAGTAGTTATGATTAACCAGCTTTCTGAACCCATGAGAGATTTGTAACGTCCAATGAAGGGTTACCTGAAAATATGGGCTTATCTCTAGGAAAGTAATCATGATTAATTAACCTAGCTTTGCAAGGTCCATTGAAGGTTTGAATTTAACCTAAAAGCATAGACTTTCCAAGGAAAGTAGTTATGATTAACCAGCTTTCTGAACCCATGAGAGATTTGTAACGTCCAATGAAGGGTTACCTGAAAATATGGGCTTATCTCTAGGAAAGTAATCATGATTAATTAACCTAGCTTTGCAAGGTCCATTGAAGGTTTGAATTTAACCTAAAAGCATAGACTTTCCAAGGAAAGTAGTTATGATTAACCAGCTTTCTGAACCCATGAGAGATTTGTAACGTCCAATGAAGGGTTACCTGAAAATATGGGCTTATCTCTAGGAAAGTAATCATGATTAATTAACCTAGCTTTGCAAGGTCCATTGAAGGTTTGAATTTAACCTAAAAGCATAGACTTTCCAAGGAAAGTAGTTATGATTAACCAGCTTTCTGAACCCATGAGAGATTTGTAAC
Organism: Phalangium opilio; assembly: GCF_054372755.1. NCBI lineage: Eukaryota > Metazoa > Arthropoda > Arachnida > Opiliones > Phalangiidae > Phalangium > Phalangium opilio. The sequence goes on from NW_028324227.1 coordinate 221,902, forward strand.
GTCCAATGAAGGGTTACCTGAAAGTATGGACTTATCTCTAGGAAAGTAATCATGATTAATTAACCTAGCTTTGCAAGGTCCATTGAAGGTCTGAATTTAACCCGAAAGCATAGACTTTCCAAGGAAAGTGGTTATGATTAACCAGCTTTCTGAACCCATGAGAGATAGCTCCGTAACGTCCAATGAAGGGTTACCTGAAAATATGGACTTATCTCTAGGAAAGTAATCATGATTAATTAACCTAGCTTTGCAAGGTCCATTGAAGGTTTGAATTTAACCTGAAAGTATACTTTCCAAGGAAAGTAGTTATGACTAACCAGCTTTCTGAACCCATGAGAGATTCGTAACGTCCAATGAAGGGTTACCTGAAAATATGGACTTATCTCTAGGAAAGTAATCATGATTAATTAACCTAGCTTTGCAAGGTCCATTGAAGGTTTGAATTTAACCTAAAAGCATAGACTTTCCAAGGAAAGTAGTTATGATTAACCAGCTTTCTGAACCCATGAGAGATTTGTAACGTCCAATGAAGGGTTACCTGAAAATATGGGCTTATCTCTAGGAAAGTAATCATGATTAATTAACCTAGCTTTGCAAGGTCCATTGAAGGTTTGAATTTAACCTAAAAGCATAGACTTTCCAAGGAAAGTAGTTATGATTAACCAGCTTTCTGAACCCATGAGAGATTTGTAACGTCCAATGAAGGGTTACCTGAAAATATGGGCTTATCTCTAGGAAAGTAATCATGATTAATTAACCTAGCTTTGCAAGGTCCATTGAAGGTTTGAATTTAACCTAAAAGCATAGACTTTCCAAGGAAAGTAGTTATGATTAACCAGCTTTCTGAACCCATGAGAGATAGCTCCGTAACGTCCAATGAAGGGTTACCTGAAAATATGGACTTATCTCTAGGAAAGTAATCATGATTAATTAACCTAGCTTTGCAAGGTCCATTGAAGGTTTGAATTTAACCTGAAAGTCTAGACTTATCTCTAGGAAAGTAATTAGGAATTAGTAACGTGCTTTAGCCACCATTTTTGCTCATGGTTTATTACGAACTAGGGCTATAAGCCTTACAGTTCAGAATATCACAGTAGTGATATCACAGTAAAATATTATACATCACATTGTATCACATAATAATAATCATAGTAACAGTCAATGACATGGAAAATTTACACGAATAATTACATATTTAAGTGAGCGCGAAGTTGAATGATAGTGTTCCAAGGTCGATTAAAAAATTTTAATTTTTAACCTGAAAGTGTCTCCAGGAAGGTAATTATTAATTACTAACCTGTCTTCGTGAACGCTGAATCAAATAATCCCAATGTCCAATAGTTATTTCTTGAAATAGTTATTTGTTACCTTCACTTCCCTAAGCAGTAAGCACCGCGCCCTAAGCCAAAGCAAGCACAAAGGCAAGCACAATGGCAATGCAATGCGGCAACCGTTGAACCGTCCGTTGCGGTCTCGCAGATTTGAATTTTGACCATACCGAATACTACTACTCTATTGGCTAAATTAAGCTACAGTGCTGCTCCCGGGTGGACGCTTCCTAAAGTGTTGTGAGAAAGAAGGAGGCTGGAGCCTGGGTTGTGGGGGCAAGGCAAGGTTAGTAAAGTAAAATCGCTATAATGGGGGCAAGGAGGGTTATTCATTCTCCGTGGTGGGGGTTAGGCATTTTTCTTTTTTCCATGTTTTTTCCCTGTCTGTCAACCCCCCAACCACAGTTCCAAATGCCATGATTTATGTCAACCCTAGTAGTTAGTGAACATATGGGGGTTTGTAATTCTTCTCTGCCTTTGCTAGCACTGTCATAATAAATGTCAACTGAACTTCAGAGGCAAAGAAATGTCGGTTTTTTTTCTTTTTAAACAAAGTAGTAACAGTGGAAATGTAGTATTAATCTCTATTGGAAAATAACATTAGGTGCCAATGCTCGAAATTTGTAAAATTCAAAACCCATTAATCGGCGTTAAAAAATAGTTTAATTAATTTTAATCGCCATTTTTTGGTGCGATATGGTTATTTATTTTGTAAAGTGTAGGATAGAGTTATAATTGTCATTTTTAGACCGTTAGAACGGCTGTTATGGTTTTCGCATATAAATACTTTAATTAGGCCCATAATAATTAAACCGATATTGATTTTGGGGTAATTTTAACCAAGGAATTGAATGGTGATTTGCAAATCAGTATAAAATTAAGTACGTGTAAAAAAATATCACTGTACCGCTTTGAAATCCTTTTTTTTCAAATTCCTGACTCTAAAATTAGTCAGGAAAAATCATTTTCTTCTTTAATTACCTTAATTACGAGCTGTAATTAACAAAAAACGTAAAAAATATTCCATCGAAACTTAACGTTGCAAACGTATGAAGTATAAACTGGTGTCACCCTAGGTTGGAAGCTGAAATCAAAGACCACTTTTATAACATTTAGTTTTTTGGTTATTTTCGGTTTCTGATTATAATTAGCTTAATGATTTAAGAAAGCACATGAACTCTGAATGTTCCGAATCTCCTGATTCCAATGGTGTTAATTTCAGGTCTCCACGACTTACTGTTAATTAATTTTGTAACTAAACGCCCAAAAAGACAGACGATATTTTTAATTTTCCGTCTTTCAAACATATTTTTGGCATTAAAATAGCAATTAATTCAAATGATATTATGTGATTCTGACGTAAAAACCTGTAAGGAATCGAATGAAAGTGGTCGCAAGACCGTAGGCTTAGCAGTTGATTAGTTGTTCCACTAATTACGGCTATCCGCATTTTTAAATACAACCTAACTGGGAAGCGAGAGAAAAGGCTACGATCTCTGGCCTCCCAGTGTATTTTTGGTATCAAGTGATTTAATCAGAGCAACAATCTTAATCATCCTAAGTTTTGACGGAAATTTTTTGTTGGATATTGTCACGTGACCCATTTGTAACGAAACATGATTTTTTATATATTTAACCATACTCAGTTTTATTTGCTTATGATAGAGCCCAAGAAAAATAACGTCACGGAAAAACCCCTTTTCGTATTCCTACAAAGATGTAAAAAGAAGCTAGGTCCTCTTTGATAAAAGGCCTTTGCCCTGTCCTTATCTACCTAGATCAGGGAGGAGAGCCTAGATCTAAGAATTCCTATTGTAAGCAGCGTGGACACGCGGGGAAATTTTGTTGATTCACGCGTTCTTGGTATTAGGGGGCCCCCTTTTTTATTTTAAGATACTGCGCTCTTTACTGATTTCGAAAAAACTGGTTTAAATTGTACTTAAATTCACACTGTTTGATCGATCACTGATATTTTCTGGTGTCCCATTTTTTTCCCACCATTTAGAAGAACTTGAAAAATCTGATTTTGGTCCAACTCCTGACTCTATCTTAAGGCGATTAATTGCTTTGAATTCAGTGTTAAAAACTCTACAACTTGGGATCAAGATTTTTTTAAATTTATTCATATACTTGGCATAATTCGATTTCCAGCTTTCCAAACTGTTTAATACACGTCTCATTAAAATTTCAAGATATTTGATCCAGTAGAAGCGAAATTAGGGCCAAAAAACAGGTTCTCTTTAAAAATGTCGCCTTTGAAATTTTACCTCTACATTCTTCGATCCTATGTGATACGCGAGTTTACATTGAAAAAATTTTCTTTGAACGGGCTTCTATAGCGCGTGGAGCAAGCGTGATCGAGTGGCCTATGAGTAGGCTAACTAGGGTTAACGGGTCGGAGCAATTTTTAGCTCGTCTTTAACAGTAGTTCTCCAAGTCACCACTATGGGTTGATGAATAAGGCGATCAATTCCATTAGAAAGACTACGTTAAGTGTAATTATTTTGAGGTAAAGTCACAGTTCGTGGGGTATTCGAGATACGTAAATTTAAGGCATATACAAGTATAATCATAAATAATTAGCTTCACTTATGGGTCTGGAATGGGTTTATTCTGGCACAATCAAAAGCAGGCTGAGGATTTTGACAAATACGTAACTTAAAACAGATAATTTTTCATAATCTTCAGTCCTCTTTTATGTTGCGCCGGTTTTCAGTTAATAGAGTAGTAAAAGTTTAATGAATTATTCCATTTTACAGCCATGGTATTGAGGGCGAAGCATACCCTATGCATAAGGGCATGATGAACAGAGCCAGAGCAGCAAGATTTCCAACAGGACCTTTACCTGAGACTCCCAGGGACTTGGCTGAATTCTTGGAAGGAGAACGAGGGGTTCCATTTAGAAACGATTTGACGGGCAATCAATTTTTTAAAGTTTTCTTACCTATATTTAACTCTATTGTTTTTGTTTCATTTTTCATGTCTCAACGACCTTTGGTGGAGAATGCAATGGACGCAATTTTCGTAGATGGGACGTTTAAGGTCCCTCAAATGTTTGCTCAACTCGTGACGATTCACTTTGCCTCGCTCAACCCGGATGGTAATGCCCGGAGCCACGTAAGTTTCTATTTAGAATACTTGCAGTTAATACAACGCTTTAGGAGAAGCATCTTCGCACCAGCGAATGCTTCCACCCTTTCTAAGCTATTGTTAATTTCATCGACCATCTGATACAATTCTTTCTTGAGATGAATGATTTCAACTTTGAAATGAACAAAAATGTATCGCATTTCATTTCTGTTAGGTTTTTGGTTGGATTTATGCATTGATGACCAGCAAAGCAGAAGCCGCATATGATGAGCTTTTTGGATACATACAGCGAGAATATCCATTGCTCAACCCGCGTCATATTATGACTGATTTTGAAATGGGACTTCAAAATTGTCTTGGACGACATTTCCCAGGTGCTCGTCTTGGCGGATGCTGGTTTCATTTCTCACAGGTGAGCGCCTTGGTTTAGTTTTCTAATTGGAATTTTAGTGTTCCGTTTTATAAAGATTCTTGTGAACTGCTTCTGAAAGAAACGTTTTGTATACTGTCTCGGAACTCTTTTCATAAAACCTATGTTGCTTTACATTTTGTAATAAATACGCTATCTCATTAACAGGCCATCTTCCGAAGGGTGAAAACAGCTCCTCTAGTGGCTCTCTACAATTATAACCCTGTTTTACGAGACCCTTATCAACAACAAAGAGCTGATCAAGCAAGAGGGGTAATAAAAATGATCATGGCACTTCCGCTGTTGCCGGAACATCAAATTCAAGTTGGTTTGAACCACGTTGCAGCAAAAATCAACCAGCAACATTTGGTTTGTATTTCTTGCATTGGCAGTTATTTTCCATTCGCCTTCGACTGTTTAAACTACAGGTGGTGACTAATTTGGTAGTAATCAGCCGGGGGTACACATAGCGCGTGCCGCGAGTGTTTCGTTGGCAGGAAGCGTTGCTTCAATTTAACAGTGAAATCTGAATCTATTGATTTTTAAAACCATTTATATTCGAATTCATTGCAGTTAAATCATCCAGAGATCCAAGCTCTTCATACCTTAATACGTTACGTCCAGGATTATTGGATTAATATTGTAGGAATCGGGAGATTGTCTGTCCATGGGCTGGAAAGAAGGACAAACAACGATGTGGAAGCGTTTCATTCCCAGCTTAACAAAATATTTTCCACTAATCAACCAAATATTTGGGCTTATTTAGGTTTGTATATTTTACGGAAACGGAAACACGCATAGATCCCTTGTTTCAGTTTCTAAAAAGGATTATTTTCAGAAAACTTAATACTAGTGGAAAATAGCCATAAAAGCGACTATGTTAATGCTGTGGACTTTGGGCGTAGAATAAGACAATATCCTAGCAAGATATATGCAACTAATAACAGGTAAGCAATAATTATTTGATATCTTAAACATTTAGGTGAAAACTCAGAAAGCACTAGGTTCTAAAAATGCACATTTTTAGAAATATTCTACAAGCAACGAGAGAACTGGACGGACAACGGATAACTGTGGAACAATTTTTAAGCAGGGCAAAGCATTTTGTTAATCCCCGCGTTAATGAAGCCCGAAATGAAAATCCTGCCCCGCATGACGTTCACCCTCCTCATGCCCTTCAGGTCCTGCATGTTGCGCCCCCTCCGCATGCCCTTCAGGCCCCGAATGCCGATCAGGTCCTGCATGTTGCGCCCCCTCCGCATGCCCTTCAGGCCCCGAATGCCGATCAGGTCCTGCATGTTGCGCCCCCTCCGCATGCCCTTCAGGCCCCGAATGCCGATCAGGTCCTGCATGTTGCGCCCCCTCCGCATGCCCTTCAGGCCCCGAATGCCGATCAGGTCCTGCATGTTGTGCCCCCTCCGCATGTCCTTCAGGCCCCGAATGCCGATCAGGTCCTGCATGTTGCGCCACCTCCGAATGCCAATCAGGTCCTGCATGTTGCGCCCCCTCCGCATGTCCTTCAGGCCCCGAATGCCGATCAGGTCCTGCATGTTGAGCTCCCTCCGCACGCCCTTCAGGCCCCGAATGCCAATCAGGTCCTGCATGTTGCGCCACCTCCGCATGTCGTCCCCCCTCTGCATGCCGATCAGGCCCTACATGTTGCGCCCCCTCCGCATGTTGTCCCCCCTCTACATGCCGTTCCCCGTCCGCCCAATGCTCAGGTCCCGGAAGATGATCAAGCCAGAAGATTGGTGTGGCTACGAGTGGTCGTCAATGGAAGGAGAATTATCGCACGTGTCTTAAGACAAGGACCAAATCAATAGCTAACTTAATTAGAAAAAACAAACAACGGTCCATTTATTTGTGGCCGAAGTTATTATTATTATTATTATTAGTTTATTAGCGCTCGTTGTGTGTACATTTTTGTTTTCTTTTTCAATAATTCACTGTCCTACGCCACATAAGCTGAGATGCTTGTTCGTGGCAGGGCTTATTACAAAATAAATAATTAAAGACTTTGTGGAGCATACATTGTTATGTTACTGATTATACATATTTTCAATTCCTATTTCTATGGGAGAGATTCGGAAAACATTTTAAGATTTTAACATAAGGTTTAGTTGTGATAATCCTTTAGTAATTAGCCATATTTTAATTAGGTTTTTGAAAACATTATAATCCTCAATATGTTTAGTGTCTGTATTTAATAGGTTAAATAATTTAGGGCCTAAGTGCAAGGCGTATCTTTGACCTATAGTTTTATATGTTCGTTCACTAAAAAGATTACCTTCTGAGATAAACCGCGTATTATAATTAAGTTGAGGGATTAGTCTTCTTTTGTTTTTAAAGGTATACAGTAAAATATTTTTTGCATATAATTGTTTTACAGAGAAGATTTTAAATTCATTATACAATAGTTGTCTTGGGTTTAAGTTATCCTTTTTTAAGCATATAGGGTACGTATGATTTTCCTCTGTATTACTTACAAGGGATCGATTAAGTTATCGTAGGCACCTCCCCATCCCAATAATCCTTAAGAAATAACCGATTGAATCAGGGCATAGTATATGGTTCTTATCCAAGTTATATCTAAAAAATTCCGAACAGCACAGAACTTCCTAAAACTCATCCTTAACTTGTTCTTAACATTATTTATTTGATAATTCCATTTTAAGTTAGAGTCAAGTGTAATTCCTAAGTACTTAATCTTATCCGTTTTCTCTAGCTTAAAACATTTCCTATTACATGGCTGTGATACCTTGCAAACGTTATCTGAGTGAATTATTAAATTATCAATGAGTATAGGCGTGGAGGAAAAACACATGAATTTCTTTTTCTCAATGTTCAGTGTTAGGATGTCTAGGTCTAACTGAGATGTTACTTTATTAATGTCTTCTTGGGCTTTGAGGAATGCCTCGTCCCAATCGGGACCTTCAACTAGCAGGGTGGTATCATCTGCGAAGGATATTATTTTTCCATCGATTGCAAGGTTACATAAATCATTTATGTATATAAGGAATAAGATGGGACCAAGTACAGTTCCCTGTGGTACACCAAATCGTATAGGTAACGGGCTACTCTGTACATCTCCAATTTTAACTACTGCTTTTCTATCTAACAAATAACTCTCAAACAATTCTAAAGCAACACCTCTGATTCCTGCTCTCTCTAATTTATCTAACAAAATGGGGTGCGAGACGGTGTCAAAGGCCTTTTTTATGTCCAAGAATATCCCAATTAATCTTTTGTTTTTGCCTACCGCACCGTATATTAGCTCAGTAGCCTCAACAACAGCGTCAGCTGTACTTAGATTTTTCATAAAGCCATACTGATTTTCTGATAAATAATTCGACTGTTCTAAAAACTGGGATAGTTGGTTTTTTATAATCTTTTCGAAATTTTTGAGATGTTACTGAGTAATGATATGGGTCTGTAGTTTTGTAAATCAGTTTTTTTCCTGATTTGTGTATTGGTATGATTATGGCCCTTTTAAAGATATCTGGAAACACCCCTGTGCCTAATGATAGGGTTTTTTTTTTTTTTTTTTCCCCTTTCCATTAGTGCGTTAGCTGGAGGGCTTTATGCACCAGGTAGAGTGATAGGAAGAGATGATCGGTAACCTCTAAGGGAGTGGTCGAGCATGAGGAGGCGATAGCCTTCCGTATGTGATTAATCAGGGGAAGATATGAGGTTTACTTGGGAGGTGACGGAAGGGAAGTTGGGGTCAAGTCACCTCCGGCGGACACGGGGAGGTCAGTTCCTGTAGGGTAGAAGGTCTGACAGTGTCGTATTCCCTCAAACTTTGTCACCCAGAAGCTTGGTTCACATGAGTGCGCCACACTCCCGACTCTAATGATAGGTTTATAATATGTGCCAGTGGTTTAATGATAAACTTGCTGACAGCATCCCACAGCCTTGGAGTTTTTTTAATGAATTAATTACATTAACGATATCGAAAGGGGTCACTGGGATAAAAAATACACTTCGTGGATTTTTGGTATACTGCGTTATCGTCGCTGTTCGGCTAGCTTAGATCCTATTTGACTAAAATAGTTATTGAACGAATTAGCCACCTCTTTTGGTAAGCACTTATTTATTTATTTATTTATTATTACATCTAAGCACTCTAGTTTGGGGAAAGTGTGAGGCTGTTTGGGATTAATGCTCCGTCTATCGTAATTTCCGATATATGGGCCAATTCGAAAATTTCATGGGGTAAGCCAACAAAAAGGAGCCAGGTTGGGGTTAATTTGACTGTCGTTCTGATACAAAATTGCTTTCTATAGGATGGGATTCTAGTTTCTACCTAAGTGCAGCAAGAAAGAACTGAGGAAAAATTACGCTAGCGCAACGAGCATTTCTTCTAGTTTTTCCATTATCAGTGATTTTGAAAAAAGCGGCCAAGAACAAACGTTGAAAGAAAAATAACAAGTATGGCTCCATCTGTCATGCCTTAATCTATATTTATTCCTTTTACCTAGTTTAAACAAAAACTTAATTCCTCAAAATATTTCATCTAATATATTTACTATGAATTAAATAAACATACAATAATTTACTTTTCGATTAAATATTATATGTAAGATGTTTCCATGCCTTAAATTACAGGTTAAAAAGGACTCCAATTCGTAGCCTACGTGATTCGAGAAGTGATTATTTTACCACGAACCTTGGCTCCCGTGTTTACAGGTAGTTTAACGAGAGGTCTCTGCTTGGAAGATTAATGTTATATATTTAATTTAATGCTTCCCTCCTTGCTTTTCCAGCCTACATACCATTTTCCAGCCTACATACCATTTTCCAGCCGACATACCATTTTCCAGCCGACATACCATTTTCCAGCCTACATACCATTTTCCAGCCTACATACCATTTTCCAGCCGACATACCATTTTCCAGCCGACATACCATTTTCCAGCCTACATACCATTTTCCAGCCTACATACCATTTTCCAGCCTACATACCATTTTCCAGCCTACATACCATTTTCCAGCCTACATACCATTTTCCAGCCTACATACCATTTTCCAGCCTACATACCATTTTCCAGCCAACAGACCTTTTGCTAAATTCGTTTTAGTTGGCCTTTAGATACTCAACCGGGAATGGGGATACGCTTTTGCTCCACCCATGCCCCGCCCAAATTCCCTTTTTAAGAGGGTACCCATTTTTCTCTAATGAAATTTTCCTACTGCTGGTAGTTTATAGGAGGGGCCTAATAAGTTGGCCTTCTGGTCCCGTGGCCTTATGGTCCACGATGGTTGGTTGGCCCTACGATTTGTTGGCCTTTCGGTATTTCACCATTGGAGAGAATGATGAAAGCGGATGTTATTCTGACGTCTACCGGAAGTCCGCTTTCCCGCGAACAGGAAAGTGGCGGGAAATTTATAAAATAGGGAGTCGGCACTAGTGTTATTTTCTCGTAGAATCAAATAGAGCCGAAAGTAGTAATCCGCCGCCTCTTCCCTCCAACAAGGAAAGACGGTCATATTTTTGTTAACAGAGTAAAAATTAACGTTTTATTTACGCTAATTCTACATGATAATAGAGCTCTAAAATCGTGATACATTTAACAGAGAAACAAAATTGGAAAAATAATTAAAATAAGAATTATTTTTTAACATTCTTAGATTTAAATACGTTTAAATATTTAAGTGTTTGTTATATTATTTTTAGATTGTTATTAATTTTTATTATTATTAAATTTTATTATTTACAAATGACGCTGGAAGCTCACCCTTGAATTAACGGGATCTCTTATTGCATTAATCGCGCAATTAGATTCGTTACGCATTTTTGATTAAATAGAGAATAGTCCTTAACTTCAATGACATTGAAATAAATAAATGAAATAAAATAAAACTATAAGTGACCTTTAGAAATTGGTCACGTGGCTCGCTCAAAGACGAGGCTTGACCTTAATTTCGTTGTAAATTAAGTATAAGCTTAAATAAAAGAGTCCCCCGGTTTGGAAAATATCATTTTTGACAAATTGGCTCGGTCATTCGAAACTTAACGGTTCCTCTTTCAGTCCACGTAATATAAAGGCAATTTTAGGCAAGCGTAGATAAACAAAAGTCCAGCCGTGACCAGAACCAAATCGTTAAAGGTTTTGGGGGCGGAGTTGCAACCGTCGGATTCGCAAAAACACATATGACCAGCCCCTCTCGATTCTAACATGCACACGTGGTCGACTAAAAACAAATTGATTTGTAGACTAGTCGTACACGTTCTTCTGACAGTTTCATTGGCTAGAAAATAAATCAAAATGAGAGTCATTTTTCCGAGGTATACCCGGCCCGGGGGGGGGGCTGCTTTTCCCGGGAACACTTCAACAGGCGCTGCTAGAAAATACGCGGGCTATTTTGCCACGCCGCGTGCTCGCGACGGAGTCATTTAAGCCTAACTTATTTAATAATTAGACAAAAACGAGTTTTGCTTCGCAGTCCTTAAAAAACTGCATTTACACAATGCTTGGTGACACTTTTTCAAACCCATAAAAGGGGGGGGGGCAAAAAACTAGAAATTATTATATGTATTGCAATTTGAAATTAAGTTTAATTGATATGGGAAATTTGGTTTTAATCGCGTAGTTCAAACATGTGTTATGATTAAAAATTTTACAACAAAAACGGGTATAAATGTGGCGGAGTTTCGAGATAATTGAGCTTAGATTTTCACGTACGAAATTGTATAGAATATGTTCTCGTAAAAACTTATCCGTGTAAAATAATTAAGGCGAACAAATACAAAATGAGCTTTTAGCATTTTAATTTTTCTGGGTGGAACAGAACACTTATTTAGTACGGGCAAAGGCAGGGCAATATAATAATAATAGGCCTAATAGTAGTAATAAATTTCGTTTCGTCCGACGTTTATGAATTCCACCATTACGATAAAAATTTATTATTTTTATTAAAAAAAAATATTTATTTTCAAAATTCCCGTTAAACTTGTCTCTAAGGCGAAGGCCTAAATCATCAACTTCTTATAGGGTTTTACGGTCAACTAACAATATTTCCAAATATATACTCCGCACGGGTATTCCCCGATATTCGGAAGGGAAGGCGCGCACGCGCTTCGGCACCTTTGAGCTTTGAAATCTGGGCGCAAGCGCGGTGGGGTTTCCCAGCTGCGAGGCTCTCGGCTAAACTTCAAGGATGCCGCTTTAACAGTACAGAAACTACATACCAACGGGTTGGGAACCACCCTCACGAGGGGTTTCCCCAAGAATGTAGCATTCCCCAGACAGGCACAATAGAAGCCGACATTTTGGAGAATGCGGAAAACTGGTACCGGAAACAGACGCGATAGAATGCGGAAAGATTACGTAACACTTCCTTTTTAGCTCCATCCATAATTGTATCGTCATGAGTGACTTATAATTTAACGCCCAGACCGAACCGCTTTACTTAGGAAGTTGAAATTTCGCAGGGACGTTATTCTTAACTAGTAGATGATCATTAAGAAATATTTTTGAAATCCGCCGCCACCTTGAAAAATGGAGGCCATCTCTACCCTAGTTGCTATTGACGTTAATCGCGTAGTACTTATTAAGTATATGATTTAACTAACCTTTAGCCCAATAGACGCGCGACAATTCTGACCAGAGATTTTTAGAAACGCCTCATTTATACCCGTTTTTGTTGTAAAATATCTAATCATAACAAATGTTTGAAACAACGCGATTAAAACCAAATTTCCCATATCGATTAAACTTAATTTCAAACTGCAATACGTATAATAATTTCTAATTTCTGCCCCCCCCCCTTTGTGCGTGGGTTTGAAAAAGTGTCACCAAGCATTGTGTATAAATGCAGTTTTTTAAGGACTGCGAAGTTCAACTTAACTTTACATTACGAGAAATGAGATACTATACCTTTTCAGCCTTTACTTGTGCTGTAAAGTTAGGTTGTTAAAAACGTATACCCCTTTGGTCGCTAAACCTTAGGTCTAACTCGCGAAAAATTATCCACCTCGTAATGTTAAGAGATTAACATTACGATTTCGGATTGAGTGTAAATAGAAAATCCCTGACGGTATTTTCTCAATACGTACGTGTTCCGACTTTTCCCACGATTTTGACGCAGCATCCTTGACAAGGTTTCAAGGGTGGCTGGTCAATATGCGAAACGCTACAAACGCAAAACGAGAAGATGAAACGTGATAGATTTTACTTTTAGGTCGGCATTAGGCCTATTACAACATGTACCTGGTGTTAAAAGGATCGGCGCATCGGCTATCGAGGCCGCTTTCGCATTCGTAACATTGCACAGTTTGAACTTCAAAACGTAATAAGGGTTAATTAATTAACGTATAATTTTAAGGAGACTAATTAACTTACACAAGCATTCTTCTTCGGCGTACACGACGTAGATGCCGAATAGACAAAACGCTATTAGAAATTAGAAGCATTTAAATTAGATATATTTTTATTTTGGCGGGAAAAACGGGCTAAACGCCGTCGCGGTAAACGTACAAACGTTAGCTTAAAATAGATCTCTAAAAATAACACCAAACTTCTGGCGAAAATGAGGTCGCCTTTTAAAAACCAAATATAAGTCAAAAATAATGCTTCTTCAATTCGGTTATTTATTTTCAATTTCTCAAAGATGGTTTTTGGTTGACCCTTGAGCTAGGTACCGGTACTCTCTAAAACCTACCTACATTTTACGTTAGCTCCCCCCCCCGGGGAATGCCGGGATAGTTTAGCGTGATTATGTAAGTGTAATAATAAACTTTGACTCACCGGAAAACAAATAAAACAGCCTAATATCCAAATATAACATTTAGTCCGAGGATTAGGGCGGTAACGTTTGAAAACGGTTACCCAGATCGATACTACTGCTCCCTTGATTATATTTTACGACGACCACGATATGACGTAATGTAGACGCTTTCTGATTATTTCTCCTTTTCTTTCGATAGAGTTTCTGCCTTTAATGACTGGATTACATTTCGAGCACCGCGGCCCTTTCTCGTCTTTTCTTTCGTTAACGTAAAGACGGGATATTTCCAGAAATTAATAATTTGATTACAAAGGGGAAAACCCTTCGACTCGGTGATCGGGTGGCTTTGCTGCAATGGCCCGGTGCTGCAAGGTGTTTCCCGCGCACGCTCACTTCGAGATACGATACCAGGGACTCGGGACGCGGCTCCCCACCCTCCCCACCAGCGTCTTTTTCGCGGGAATTATTCTCTAAAACCTGGTTGGCGGCACTGCCATCGCCTGCCCAGAGAACGTTTACGAACGTCGCTGACTCGATCACGCGCTCAGCGACTTCAGCGCGTGATCGAGTGGGCTATGGTTGTAACCCCGAGTATTTACAATCTCTATAGAGAGCTTTCAGTTGGAGGAGGAGCTGAGTCTCATGACCTAATTTACGCTGCCATATTGGTGGTGGGTTTAAACTGCGGGAATGAAGCTGAGACCACCCAACCAATATGGCTACCAGAACAGCGCCGGTAAGACTTGGGAGGGTGTGACGTACTACTAACCCATCTGAAAGCTCTCTATGGGAAAGGCCGTTCTGACAAAAGGGAATTTACTAGGTAGAAAGCGAGCGGCTCAAGGGCTATAGCGCTTACTTCTAGCTGAATATGGAGATAACAGTTCTGACCCCCGTAACGTCACACCCTGTTCAATCTCTTACTGGAGTTTCATCCCCCCTAACGATTGGAAACAGTATTCTACGCGCAAAAATGCCAACCAGAGGGGGGGGGGGCTGCGTGACGTCAGAGTATCTCTTCCCCCTAGCCAGTTGTTAGACTATTTGTTATCGTTACCATATTTCAGCTACTGTCAAACGAAGTTCTGAGTCACACTTGACTGTAGAATTAAGAAAGAGAAAATGTGACTTCACTTACCCGACCCGTGCGTCTTTTTGCAAAGCGATGACTCGGACCTCGTTTCTGGAATAATAATAGTAATAAATAAGCGAGAAACACAAATTTTAAAAATTAAATCGCTTTTATTTGTTTTGGAAATGATGGCTTTTTGTTTCTCGGTTAATCCGCGCCTCCATAATTTGCTATTCGGGTTGTTTTTGATCCAATTATTACGTTTTAACGGGAGAGATTTGTGTGCCGTAAATGCAAAAATAAAATATTTCCTATTTGTTTCTCGTTTTTCTTCCCGTGGTACTTCATTCATTTTGCGAAATTTCAAAAATTGTCTTCCCCCGACAACATCGTAATATTTAACGACTAATTTTAGGAATAGATTTTTAGAAAAATGTCCCTTTTTTTTCTTCCAATTAAATACTATATAAATTTATTTCTCTTTATAATTAATTTTTTTTATCTAAAAATTAAAAATTTTCTTTCAATTTTAAAAACTAATTTTGTACCCAAAAATTTAAAATTTAACCAACAACGATGGATCTCTAATATGGCACTGTAAAAATTTTGACCTTCCAATTTTAATTAAAGGGTTAAGCCAACTCGTACCGTCAACCAATCTTCTACGGGTAGACGTCCGGCGTTAGGGGAAGAGTTGGCGTTACCCCCGTATTGAACGTATACGCGAACGCCAAAACTTTCCCCCTCAAAAATATCAAAAAATGTCTTCGTTTTTGACGTTCGCGTACGAGTTCAGTTCGGTAAAAAAAGAAATATTTAGGAGATGAAAGGATGCCTTCTCCATACAAACGGGAATGCCGGTAGACGTCTGACGTTCGCGTTTGAAGTGTTAGTACGCGTGCGCCGAGAAGATATCGTTTAATCTTTCTAAATATTAAAATTTCGCCGCTTCTTTTTTATTGTATAAAATTTCTTAATTTTTTCCTAAAATTAGTTTTAAATAAAAGCCATTTAAATTGACCAACCAACTTTCCTTATCAGAAGTTAATAACTGGCGTCTCCGGAAGTAAGTAACTTCCGATCATTTGTTTGTTTCGACTACGGTGGAGAGTGGTGCTTTCAAAAATGTTCCACTAATTAATGATAAAGTTCAATCAACGAATTAAAAAGAGTTAACGATGGTGCGATTCTATAGAATTATTTACGTATAAAAATGTTTCGCTTCGTTTTTTGTTTTTATATCAATCTCGTTAAATTCGTTTTTAAAAATTAACATTCAACAATTATATTTAACTATAATTAACAAAAATAGATCTATTTCTATAGAAATCCGAAAAAGCTTAAATATATTATTAATTATTATTATTATTATTATTTTTAAAACGTTTAACATTTAAATTATAATTAAACACGTACGTAAAACGTTTAACCGATATAATGACGTCATGTCTCTCTGCGTGGTTATTAACACGGTGTATTAAATAACTACGCGTAAATCAACTAAAATAATTATAATTTTTTTTTTAAATTTGTGCATATAATTGGTTTTTCTTTGTTTTATTATTTCCTTCCGGGGGTTGTTTCTTCTTAATTAATTAATTAATTCTAAATGTTTTAATTGAATGTAGCAGCACCATTAACACAGCACGGCTACGTTATTTTTTTAATTATCTATTTTCCCTAAATTTGTGTGTTGATCTATAATTCTAGTCTTTAATTTCTTTCATTAATATATATTTTTAAAGACTATATTGTTCATTTCACTAAACGCGAAACTTCTTCTTATTTTAATTATTTTATTATAACCTACGTGTTTGTTTTGTTTGTTTGTTGGGTTGTTTTTAACCTGTTTTAATCGCGTTTTAATTTTTAAGTATTTTTATAATATATTTATTTATTTATTTCCAAGCTCACTTAATTTCTTCCTAAACCTTTGCATTTTTTAATTTAATTTCTAAATATTAATTATTTTTTATCTCCATTTATGATAAATTTAATTTCTTTCCTACAAACAATTAATTAATTTAATGACTCTAGACCTAATAAAAATGTTCCGAAATATTTCTCGGTTTCTTTGTCAATATATTTTGTATATAATAGTTCTTAAAATTAAATCCGATTTAATTATAATTAATTTTAATCGGATATTAATTTTTTTTTTCTGTTCGCGCGATTTATTTTCATCCAAATATATTTTTCTCGTTCTAATATTTTTTTAACGACCGCATCACGTGATCAACAATTTTCCCGAATGAAGCTAAATTAAATATTTATTTATTTATTTTATAATATTTTTTTTTTCTGAAGGCCACGTTAACAACTGGGATTATTTCTTAGTTTAATTAAAAATTAAAATTAAAAAATATATTTAAAACTTATAAAAGGCGTTTATTAGTATTTTTAAGTTTAACCTTTTAGGCTTAAATATATTTTTAAATTTTCGTTTCCGCGAGTGTGTTTTTTTAATATTAAAATAAAGGCTTTCGAGTGATTGCTGAATTCGCTGACGACTAAAAAGGTCTCTCGGGGGTTCAAAGGTCATCTTATTAGTAGAAATCTTAATAAAAATAATAATAAAAGAAGATCGCCGCCCCTAATTTCAAATAAACCTTAACGAGTGCATAGCTTTTAATTCTTTTTCAACAGTTATTAATTATTAACTATTATACTATAATATTATTGACGTTTTTCCTCCTATTATATAGAGCTCTATTATATATTCCAATTAATTTAATTATTGCTAAGTTTATTTATTTTTTAATTAAAGAATCCCTACAACTTGAAAAGAATTTCATTACCAACTTAATTTACGCTTTTAACAACTATTGGTAAAATGAAAATCTTTCTTAATTAATTAATTTAAATCTATATTAAAATTAAATAAAATTAAGTAAAATAAAGAATAGAAAAAAATGAATTTCTTACCATCTTTTCTCTATACAGTTTTGGGTCTATATATTTTTGTTAGTTTAGATCTTACAGACTTTTAATTTGGTCCGCTGACGTCACGCGTTGCGTTGTATTGCCGGTAGTTGCGTGTGTCCCCCCCTCTCTCCTCAAAGTCCGTTTTTATTTCAGCCGGTCGCGTTGTTGAAATGTCCATACAAAAATGTGTCGCGATCTGAAAAAAGTGGGCTCTCCCCGAGGAGTGTCGTTGGTGTCACGTGATGTAGGAGGAGGGGGTGGAGGAGGAAGGGGGATGAGGTTGGGGGGGGGGGAGGGAAAATGGTTATAATTCTTGCGGGGGTCTGATTTCGTTGGAGGGCACTCGCGTGACGTGAAAGATGGTTTCGGCCGGAGTGCTGGATAAAGATTGGTAAAAGGTCTCGGATCGGTGGATGGTGTTTTCGTTGCTGGGGGGTCCCAATTCCATGCGCGGGAAGCAACTCTCGGATTTGGGTCGAGGCAAATGTTTCAGGACGCCGCCGTGCGCCACGGACAGCGTGTTCTTGTCCGGGGCCGAGTCGTCGCTCGAGCCCGGACTCTGGGCCGACTGCAAGAGGGCCGTCACGGCGTTCAAGTCGCTCTGCAAGTCTTCGCGTTGACTGACGATACTCGGGTTCTTGCCGATTTTGTTCAGACGTTCGGCGGCGATCGACTCCATCGTTCGACGCATAACGGGGTAGATGTCCAGCACCGCGTTAAAATGCTCGACAGAGAGCGAGAAGAGGTTGCAATAGGTTTCCGCCCGGACCGACGCCACTCGACGGGCGTTGGTCAGCAAACATATCTCTGCTCAGAGACATTGGGAACCCATTACGCCACGGTGGTGGACACTTAAGAATAAAGGAAAGGGAAAGGGGAGAGGGAGATAGACTGACCTCCGAAATACGATCCGTCGGAGAGGGAAGTGGCGACTTCGCCCGTGCTCATGACTATATCGACGATTCCTTCTTGAATGAAGTACATTTTGGTTCCTAAAGTTCCTTCTTTGATGATGACGTCGCCCGGTTGGAAGACTTCGTACTTGAGTTTCGTGACGACGTCGTTGACAAAATTGTGATCGGCATTCGAGAAGAAAGGCACCGAAGCCACCAACGAACGACAATTATAATTGATTACGTCCTTTAAGGAAGGTAGGAGAGAGAGAAAGAGAGAGAGAGAGAGAGAGAGAGAGAGAGAGAGAGAGAGAGAGAGAGAGAGCGATTAGACTTAATTAAGATGTCGATTAATTAAGCGTCCTTATACTTCTCGCAGTCTTTCGGAGAGCTCGTCTAGAATGCTATCTTCGTTGAAGAATTTCCCCTGATATCGATGCTCGAAGTAGTCAGTTATCCTACGCCTTAAAATTCGCGGTAATTTTCGGTACGCCATGTACTCCTCCACTTGTTTTAACTGAAATTAAAATAGATTATTCCTTTAAGCCTCGGTGGTTGACCGCTTATTCAAATTTCTCGGTCGTCATCCTGACCTTTTCGCGGTACTGCCTCCTGGACGAATCGAGCGACTGTATTAAGTTTGTGGTATGTCCGAGAAATAGCGCGTAGCAAGTGGCCCCGCTCATCATACTGAGTAAGGTGAGCCACATGTCCGTCAAGCTGTTCGGAGGAAAACGCCCGTAGCCGATGCAAAGCATGTGCGACATTGCTTTAAACAAAGCCCACGAATATTGTTCTAACCAATGGGCGTCCTGCGTTAAAGACGACGACCCATTAGGCCGAGAGGAATTAGGCCGAGAAGGCCGACAAGGAGAAAAGGAGAAAAGAGAAAGAGAAAGATGGAGAGCCGACCTGGAGTTCGTTCGAGGCGACCCAAGAGTTAGATGGAAACCCCTGCAACATGGGGACCAGAAACTGCAAGCACCCGCTCCAATGTCCAATGAGAAGCATCATACATATCAAATTAAATATCTTCATAAAAACGCTGGCCATATTAAGAAACTGGAAGGCGACGAACAGAAAAAAACAGAAAAAGGCGGGAGAAAATTTGAAAAACGCATTATTAGTCGTGGACCCCAAAAACGCTCGGCGGACTAACTAACGCCCATCCACCCACCCACCCAACCCAACCACCCACGCTTCAGGCGATTATTGACCCGTACCGGACTATCCCTTCCCCGTAAAAACATAGATAGCGGACGCCATCTAGATAAACTAAAGACTTAAATATTAAGAATTATTCGTTAAAAGTGTTACCCGCGCAAAAAAAAATGTGTTAAAAAAAGAAGGGGATTTAAAATGAAAAAATCTCAAAGGTAGTTTTGGAGAGAAGGGGAGATTCGACGATAATTTTGTTTAGTCCATTTTAGTAGAAATTCGGGGGTTAATTAATTAGGGTTTTGGGCGGGCCTGAGGGGCCCGACTGACCTTGAGGGCGCAGGGCTCTCCGCAATGTTCGAACAGCAAATGAAACGGTCCCGTGGCTCGGGTCAACGACGCTAGACTGTGCATCTGCAAATTTCGTTGACATTTCTTCCAATTAAAATAATAATACTTCTTTCAAATGATTATTAAATTAAATTTTAGTTAGGCCGCGTTAAATGGTTGAATATTTTTGTAACTATAGTGCGTTCCTTCACGTTGTCGTTCGTTAATGATTTTGTACTAATTTAATCGAGCACCCGATGGCTTATCAACTCCATCATCGGTTGGGAGTTGCGAATATTAAATATTAGTCCGGGAATAAAGTGGCCAATAGGGATTGAGATAGTAAAAATAACTCGGTGACGTCACCGCGATTCATGCCGGATTCTTTCTACGAATAATCATTCGGGGGTTTACAATCGATATACGATCATCGATTATCATCATTCTTAATATCGATCTCACCTTCCCCCTCCCTCTCCTTTGAGCATTTTTACCTTCGGGGAACTATACTATAATACTGGGCAAACTGCCGTTCCGGCCCACTTGATCCAGGCAGAAGGGGATAATAGAAGAAGTATACAACTCTGTCTCCCCTTAATACTTCTTTTTTAACCTAACACGATTCTTCCCAGGCTGATCCCCCCCCTCCCTTTTGGTTCGCTCTCCCGCTCATCAAACTTCAATTGGCCATCGCACCATGCTATTTTATTACAACTGTTTGGTACTAAATCCTCAGCAATCAATCAACCCTGCACAAACCTTGATTGTCTTGACGTGGGGGGACAAAAATCCACAAGCGCATGAGCCTTGGCAAATAGTTAAGCAGCGCTAATACATATTGTAATGATGAGGGAACTATTTAAAATGGCGTATGTTCGTGATTCGGTTGAGTAACTTAGCTCCAAATGTAAAATGACGTTGGGAAGAATCGTGTTACAATTATTACGCTTTGTGGTGGTACACTTCTCACGATGAGAAGTATTATACGCTTCTGATCGAGGTACTATTTACCCTTCCTCTACCACCACAACAGACACGGGCTGCCTATTTTATCAAGTGCGCTTGAACTCCGATAAAATTGATAAAGTCCATACGCGAGCGGTGATTTTTCGTTCATTGGAATAAAGTCACGTGATTCGATGATTTTGAAACAAATCGCGTTTGGATTTTATTCAATTTTCGCAAAAACAAAAACCAATAAAGCCAAACCAAAACTCTATAGTAGCGGCAAAACGTTTATGTCAAAATAAAAAATGCTAAAAATCCCTTTCAGTCATGATTAGGCCTAGAGCCTTTCAATTTTATTCAAGTTGTTCATTTTGTAGGAAAAAACGGTTTCTACGTTTAAATGTAGGTCAAATACGTGTTTAGAGAGAGAGAGAAAAAAAATTGTCGGTTGTTGAAAAATAACAAAATAACAAAAAACATTTGTAGTTTGAAAAAAAAAAAATATTAAAAACCAAAAGCGAGGGAATCGACAGTTTGTTTATTTCGATGGTGGTGTCGAATCCCTCGTACATACAAAAACGATACTTTATATTGGGGGTCAAAGGTTAAAAAAACGTCAGTGAGGGGATTTTCAAAACGTCAGTGAGGGTTCATTATTAAACTTTTAAGAAATGAACGTTTTAATCGCATTTAGGTGTAATGTGCCAAAAATGAAAATTTAATTAAAATCATTGCTGGGTATTTAATTTTTCCAATTACGGAAAACAAAAAAAAAAAAACCAGTGGGGGGTTTAAGATTTCGGTGGGGGGAAAAGAGAGAGAGAGAGAATGAGAGATAGATCATAAGTGAGGGGGAGAGAGTGAGAGACGGGGGGGGGGAATTAATTTCGGATTATTTTTCCTTCATAAATGTGTTTTGTACGAATTTAAAATCGATTGATTTTTTTTTATTTGTCGTATTAAATTTCAATCAATGATCATGCATTCTTTGGAAAAGGAAATTTTCGGCTTAAATGGACAAGCGTGAAGGAACCACAAGCCACAAGGCACAAACAAAACTAATCGAGGCATGCCAAGAAAATCGTGCTAGCGACAAAACAACGTGACAACTCTTCGTTCAATTTTCCAAGTTAAGGTCCAAGTCTGACTCGAAATTATTTTAAAGTTCTGCTAGAAATTCTGAAAAGGTCACCAAAGCCAATTTCGTCAGACGTGGTCGAAATTTGGGGTCAATTCGCAACCTTACCTCCTAAAAATCAGCCAATGGCGGAGCCCGAGACGTAAGCTCGAATCGAATTATTCTAAATTGACCTTTTAGGCCTAAATACCCTGTATATATATAGGCGCATTTGACCCGCTTTCGAATATTATTTAGCTTATCAGATCGGAGTACGTGCATGTCCCTCTATAAATAGAGTATTAGTCGAGCCGCTACACTATCATCAGTACGGGGCGTGTTTCTCTAAAGCCGGATTTTCATTGTATCCCCAAAATCTCGTCTAGCGAGGAAGGAAGAGAAGGCCCAACTTTCCCCGATTGGATTAAGAGCTAAAGAGACAAAATATTGACCAACAAGCGATACGGCCAAAATTATAACGAAGTGCCTTATTAAAACTAAGGTCGAATTCTGGATAAATGTAGCTTAGCTTCGAGGTACACTTGAAACGTTAGGCCTATTTTAAACTCGGTTGTTCTATAGTTTCCGCGCCAGTAGTTCGATCTAAGGATGAGGGATTCCTTTTTAAAATTTGTCCCAGGCCTATTCTTGAATCATAATCACGAAGCTCGCCTATTGGTTGGAAGTTGGTGGGGGGGGGGGAGGGGTAGTTTTCGAGAGTCAGGCGGACAAAGAAGGGAGCGATTCGAGCGGAAATAATCGAGCACGCTTCCTTAATTCTTTCAGCCGATTATGACGTTGTTTGGACCCGAACTCGCCATCAGCTTCGTCTTGACCCTTACCCCCCTCCCCTAAACCTTTCTCTCAGTCTCTATTACGGGTACAGACACTGAGAAGATACGGGAACTCAAGTGGGATATAGATTCGCAGTCCGAAAATAGGAGTACAGACCGAGGCTTAACCGAGTGCTGCTAGAATACGCGGAACCAGAAAATTGGGCGAGCGATAAATTCGGTCTGTCGCGTTTCGAACCCTCATCGATAAAGCGAGCCTTCTCTTCCACCTTTTTACATCGAAACAATAGATTACAACTTGCCCCCCCCTCCACCCAGCCCCGAGCTCCAGGGAAGAAAAAATCTTTCCTGAGAAAGATGTTGTACGGCTAGACTTACTGGTGCTTGAAACACGAAAAAATAGGCCTAAGTAACAAGCTGTTTTTTTTTTCTAACAAGCGGGTCTCGCTTATCACGGCCTCCAAGCTCACGGGCCAGAATTAGGCTTAACCAGATGGATAATTCTCCATCTGAAAACAAATATTAGGCTTAACAGTGGAGCGCGCGCGCGCGGGAAATTGAATTTTTGGCGCGTTTCAGGACAGGTTTACGCGCCCAAAGTGATCCAATAGGCCTTTGCGAAAAACGAAAGAGTGTCATTATCAGGGTTTAGGAACAAGTTACCGAAGTAGCAGCGGTTAGTCGGTTAATTATTATTATCTAGAGGAAGTGGCGGCTTCGGCGTTGGCCGTTGTCCCTGGTTAGTGGTTATTGGGAGGAAACTTACGTAGACTTCCTCCCACTGACTGACGTAACGCACCAAGCGCGAGAGTCGCAGCAGTCGGAGGAGACTGAGCATTTTGGCCAATCGCAAAATTCGCAAGGCCCGGCCAGCGTGTAAAAATTGGAAGTTATCGGGGTAATCCTGATTGACGATCAGGAAAATGTAGTCCAACGGAATTGAACTGATCAGGTCCAGGAAGAACCACGTCCGCAAGTAATGGCGAGCGATCAAGTTCGGCTCTAGAATCACTTGTTCGCAGTTGTCAGCGTTCATGATCCCTAAAAGCGGCGAGCAAAATAAACAAACAAACAAACCACCACACAACTTTAGTAAGAAACATTTGGTCTTAAATACTAAATTGGGGAAGGCGGGGCCAAGAGGGGGTAAGGCCGGGGTCGAGAGACAGAAGTAAGAGAAACGCGATATAAAAGAGGAAATAATAAATTTGGTCCGTTCTTCCTTCCCGTGATCAACGACAAATCGCAACGTTTCTCAAAGCTAAAAAGCGCGCTTAAAATAAGCAGACTGAAAAAGGTAGCTCCCCGCCTTTACGCGCGGATCAAACTCGTCATCGGAATAAAAAAACTATAGAGTGCGAGGGGGGGAGGGAAGGAAATAATATATCCAATGGGATTTTTGGCCCGATCGATCCCCCATCGATGATTTTTTCCCTTGTATAGGAAAATCAATGGGGATCGGACACTTGACCAAAATTCCCCTTAAACCTTCAGAGTTAAATAGGTAATTTCGGCTCTACGTCCAACCCCTTTTTCAGGTTTTTCTTCCCGTCTCGGATATTTTGGCGACAGTCGAGCTACCATTCTCATTCCCCAATTTCGGTATTTTTTTTTGCCAGCTACTCAATATGACGTCAAACCATACGGTAGTGGCAGTCACCCGCCTACCACTGTATTAGACACGACGGAGAGATACCACTCAGCGCCCACTCGTAAAAGTAACTCAAAAAAATCGTTATTACAACTTTCGTTTCGGTCTTTCAGAGTTGGCCAAAAAATAAACAATAACTCTATAACGAATCGTCATACTTAAAAATTGGTAGGATTTCGGTATAAGGTCAAAAATCATTTTAGAGCAAAATCAAGCACACCATTCGATAGTGCGTAAAATTTAGATCTAAAATAACCCCGCTTTTTGCAAATTTCCAAAAAAGAAAATTTTGCAGTATAGGTGAACAAGGTCAAAACTAAGACCATTAAACACAGATGGTCTTAGGTCAAAAACAGTGTGGAAAACATCAGAGGGCCAATAATTTGCCACCTTTTCCAACCTAACCAAACCTTACCAAACCAAACCTAAGCTAAGCTAAGCTAACCTAAGCTAACCTAAGCTAACCTAAGCTAAGCTAAGCTAAGCTAACCTAAGCTAACCTAAGCTAAGCTAAGCTAAGCTAAGCTAACCTAAGCTAACCAAACCTAAGCTAACCTAACCTAACCTAACATAAGCTAACCTAACCTAAGCTAACCTAACCTAACCTAACCTAACCTAAGCTAAGCTAAGCTAAGCTAAGCTAACCTAACCTAACCTAAGCTAAGCTAAGCTAAGCTAACCTAACCTAACCTAACCTAACCTAACCTAACCTAACCTAACCTAACCTAACCTAACCTAACCTAACCTAACCTAACCTAACCTAACCTAACCTAACCTAACCTAACCTAACCTAACCTAACCAGGAAATTTGAAAAAAGCGGCGGCCATTTTAGATCTAAATTTTACGCTCTATCGAATGGTGTTGCTTGATTTTGCTCTAATATGATTTTTGACCTTATTCACTCATACCGAAATTGTACCTAAAAATTGTTAGGTTACTTATGGTGAAAATTTAGGGGAGAAAAAAAATCCCGTTATTCCTGTTTGAATTGAATTAATTCTTGGCGTTTATGCTCGTGTAAATCGAGGCTTAACTAGAAAAGTTGGCCAAGTATCAATGGGAGCACGCAGCCCGCGGTAAAAAGGCCGATCGGTGCGCCAGCAAATTTATTCGAGGAGAGTATTTGTATAAGCTTAATAACTTTCACCGCACACTCTCTATCTATTCTCTTTACTTTCTCCCCCCCCCCCCCAACCCCAACCCCCCAACCGTAGACAATCATTTTTTATTTTCCAAGAAGCGGAGGCGGGGGTGGAGGTGGGAAGGGGGAATCATTCGAACCATTATCGATTCCGCCGTGGCGCTCCTCTCCTCCGCTAAGCCTTGGCCTGGTCTATTTTTAGCAAGTTCCAGGTAGCCACCCGCCTCCGTTCCTTAGTTTTGGCGGGAAATGTATAGATTGTATACCCCACGGAAGGTAGTAGAAGCGGGAGCGCGCGCGCTCTCTCAACGATTTGGCGGGAAATGTATAGATTGTGGAACAAGAGCGCGCGAGACACGATTTCGCGCGCTTTTCTACGTAGAGAGAGTGAGTGTGTGTGAGAGAGAGAGAGAGAGAGAGAGAGAGAAAATAAACGCGTAGAGGCAAATGACTGTAGGAAAACAGTTTAGAATATGACAAAGAAAAAAATGGGCGTTTCAGAACGGAAGGGAAAACGTCATATCGCGTAGATGTAATACTTTCTGACTCGGGGGGGGGGAGAGGAGGGAAGATGGGAGACTCAATGTCCAATCAGAAAGAAAAGGGAATGTGGGGGGGGGGGTACAAAGACGATCAGCGCCCCGTACATTATGACAGGAGCAGTTGGGACTGAGACTTAAAAGTTGGCGTTAGAGTTACACTGACCTGTTCGAAAGTTGACGACGATATCTAGTAGGAAGATAGTGTCGGAGAGGCAATTAAAGGCGATCCAGCGTATGGAAAGGTCATCGTTGAAGAAAGAGATGGCGACCGGAAGAACGATCAAGTTGGCAACCAGCAGAAGCAGCATGCACAAATCCCAGTAAAACCTGACCAACAAAAAGCAAAGAGAAATCAAATTTAAACATTTCAAAAGACCCGCGTGGCCAATCATCGAACGCGATTCGAGAAACAAACGAGGGCAAAAGTCAGCCCCTAATTAATTCCCGAATATCATAACCAAGAAATGGCTTTCACTTTTAGGCACGATTCTAAAAATCAATCGTCATTCATTCATTCGTTAGTTGGAAGCTCGGCTCACCCCAATCCAGAAAGAGATATCAGCTATACTTCTTCTGACTTATCCGCTACTAGCCTATTTCCCCCCCGGGGGCCTGATCCCCCTTGGGAAGCGCCAGATAAAAGGAGGAAGGGACGGGATGCAGCCTCCGTTGACCTCCCGTCATGATTCTTTCTATTCCGACGACGCCATCGGGACTGAGACAAACCCAAGGTCAAGCCAACTACCAATATCTCAAGCCTTTCATCCCAACCCCCCTCTTCCCCCCCACCGACTCAATCTCAGCTTCTTTTATTTAATACCGATTCCATCGATTCTAGTTTAGAAATCGCATTTCGAGTACGTCTCTTTAGATCTGACGTAACGAGATCAGAATCTATATGAACGAAAGGCGCTAAAATAAATAATTAATTATTATAATTATTAATAATTATTTTTCTTTAAGTTAATTTTAAATTTTTTCGTAGCTCGAGAGAAGCCAGCTTACAGGCTGAAACTCGTAGCGTGGGTTTTCCATAGAACGCCTGTAAAGCGGTTTCGCCGCCATACTCGGGTGTTCGACAGATGGTTGGTTATTTTTAAAAGAAATTCGACCAAATCTACATTCCTTAATTCCGATTGAATATTCAAGTTAAAATGGGTTAAATTCAAGCTGGGCTCAGTCGCTAGCTCGAAGCTCTTTTCTGGCAGTTTGTAGTCGTCGAAGCGAAATGTAAACATCGTTTGGGGCCCCCCGAGGGAACCCCCTCCCACGCCCCACGCCTTTTCCATCAGATTCCAAATTTCTAAGCTTAAATGATTGAGTTCGCCTTTGTATCTCCCAACTTAATTCCTCTTCGCTAATCTTTCAGACGGACTTAACTCTCTCTCTCTGCTCCCGTTGAATGACCCCTTTCTTAAGCGGCGTCTGGCAGCGCTTTACGCCTTCACTTTTAGGGTTAAGCTTGCCACCCCCCCCATCCAATCCCATCCCACGGAAGGAAGGTGAATAATTACTAGACCTAGTCCAATAAGCAACTTTGCATAAATATATAGCCTAGGTCTATCTTCTTTTTCTTGCACGGAAAGAGTTTGTATTTGAAGAGCGACTAATTAAAGATTTCTCGGCGCTCGCGCGTCTAGCTCGAGGCCCTTGTATTATTGTACCGCAACATGGCGCCTTCTCCCCCCCCTTACACTAATAGTGAAATAGAACGAGGTTGGGGGGTGGCGAGGGGGTAGACACTTGAGAACTAACTCAATGCACTGTCAAGGTGAACTCTGAGTTAATTCCGAACTAAGGCTTTGAACTCAATGCACTGTCAAAGCTGAACTCTTTTGAACTCAGGTGTACACAGAGATCCAAAGCGTCTACCCCCTCGGGGGGGGGGGTTTGAGTAATGTCAAAACTCGATATTTATTATTCAGAGTTGGCGTAATCAATCAACCAATTATGGCGAAATTAAAATCCTTTCCCGGACGTTTAGAGCCACGAAAAGAAAAGTCAATTTTTCTTTAAAAACGCGCTCGACTGCACCGTGGCTTTTCCGGGCCATTTAACCTTTAACGATATAATTGTATATAGCTAAAGCCGAGAGAGAGAGAGAGAGAGATAGATAGTTACTTGGTTGTCTCTATAGAGAGTTTGTTTGGGTTTCGCGCTTCGATTTGGGCCTCCTCTTTGAATCCCCGATGGGGGGGGGAAGACATTGTTAACTCGCGTCATTTAACGAATTAATCTATATATAGATTTGGGAGTCGCGATTGAATTAACGGTATAGATAAGGGGACCAGCGGGTTTAATCGTTTAAAATGGGGCTAAGCGAGAAGGCCTTATCTTTCGCCTCATTAACAATATGGCCGGCAGAGCTGACTGACCCAATGAAAAACCCGAGCCAAGCCCGTACGGTCGTACCCCACGCACAGAGACTTAAATTTGACGAGCTCCGAGCGCTGGACGCTCAAAATACCAATGAAAAGAGAAAGTAAACTGTAATCATCGTCAAGAGCAACGTGTCTTTAGCGGACAGAGCTAAGCCTAATATTAAAAATAATAATAATAATATTGAGTTAGGCTTAAGTTGGACGGTAATTCTATCATTTCTCGTATAGCGATGCGGCCGGATGGTCGATGTACGGGATCGTATAATTTGGGCCAGCTGCTTTGTTCGCGCCGACAAAATGTTCCCCAGCATCCCCAAGAGAAATAAGTGGAAACAAATTTTGTATACTGGGAGCCTTCAAAAACTCTCTTCGTGACGAGCTAAGTGCATTCCGACAGGTTAAAGCGCTTCTTCCTTTCTTGGTAGTATAGTACTACTACAAAATCCAAATCATCCGAAACTTGGAAGGAAGAAGAAAGAAAGAAAGAAAGAAAGGGTGCCAGAGGTAGAGAAATGGACGAAAACACCCGGCAAAGAGAATTTTGACAAGTCTTACTCGGCCTTCCCTTAACCCTTTTTCAGCCAATTTTTTTTATTATTATTTACGTTGGACTGAAAATCCCGCGTACTAAGCCTGGAACCAGTAGCCCCGCGCAAAAGGCCCGCCCTAAGTTGAAACGCGTTTTATTCTGATGATGCTAAACAGGGTTTTTACCAATGCATTTTACCCTCTTCTAAGATAGTAACTAACTACAGTTTATTAACACTCGGGTTTTATAAAGAAGAATGATGCAGATTGCAGAGTGCCCTCCCGCTCTGCTAGAGTCGGGGAAAATTACTTTTCATCTTTTTTTCGCGAACGCGTCTCGACTCTCGAAAAACGGGGCTCCTATTTTTTTGGGACCTTAGCTAAAGCTAGGGGGAGGGTGGGGGAGGGGAGTTGACAGTAGCCTTTCACCCTGTCACGCGACAAGTGAGTGGGGGTCACGTGATCGCAGTCAAGACGAAGCTCCCCCCTCTCTCTCCCTCTTTTATTTTTTTTTTGAAACCATTTGGCTAAGCCTTTTTCCCAATTTTTTTTTTATTTTTCCATCCCGTCTGGAAATCTGTCGCTGAATTTATAGTCGGAGCGCGAAACCGTGAACGTGAGAGGAAATTTACTTTGGATGGATCGACACTATTTGTAATCGTACGCGTTAGGCGTCAGGCGCACGCGTTTCGCGGTTGAATCTGGTATTAAAATATATAATTGTTTTAGTTTCGTTATATCAAATAAAAACTGTACATAGTAGTTCTTAAGAAAATTCGTAAAGGTTTTTTCGCCCTCCTCGAGAGAGAGAGAGAGAGAGAGAGAGAGAGAGATAAACGAGTATTGCGTAACAAGGTCTTGTTAAGCCTATTTCACTTTCTCTCCGAAGAATTTCCGAATATATAAAATGTGTAAAAGGAGGGAACGGACATTAACACATAAATCAAATATTTATTAGTAAGATATGAAAATCTTAACACAAAAAATAAATGACGAGATTTTCCATCATCACTTTTGCTTGGCGAAAATCGTGCCCCCCCCGGGTTGGAAGTTAGAACAAGGGTAATTCACCCCCCTCCCCTAGATTAATTTCTAATTCCTAAGCTTAATTTCGGCTTTAATTTATTTTGAAGTTAAATAAGTGGTCCGCCGAAGTTTCACGGTGTCAAATACAGACGGGACACGTGTAGGAAATTATTCAAGCTGAAATTAATCTGTGTCCCCGCAGTCCCCGGGACGCCAAAGAAAGGCCGATCTCTCTCTCTCGGTCCCCCGGAAATAAAACTTCAAAGGAATCATCTTCGGCGCGCGGTATTTGTCTTGAAGTGTCCGAGTCCCGTTCCCGTTCCTTTATTCCGGGAACAGTATTTATTTTATAGCTGACGCTTTTATTGGCTCCATTTGGATGGGCGGCGGAATAGCTAGCACCCCCCCCCCCCTTCCTTTGGGCTACCGGACTAAAAGAATATCTTTGGTGGGGGCCTAAAGTTGAAAGGGCCAAAATTTTCAACCTCGTTACCGTAATTCAGAAAGGAGCCCCAACCCCCAAAGTTATATCGATCGCAGTATACTAACGACTTGGTAAAGGCCACTTTCTTTATACCTATTGAACACACGGCGTATTAATCCGCCCTAGCTTCCACTTTGTGGTAGACTGGGTTTGAACGCCACTGACAAAAAGACTACGCCAGCTAGGACTAATAATATTTCACGGGTAACCATAAATCAATTTTAGTTCGTAAAAGAAAAATATCTCGAATCGAAAGTTACCATGCAAGGAATTCTGGGGTAAAAAGAACTACTACTTCCTTCTAGCCTAAATTTGAAACATTTTCAAAGTTAAATCTAACAATAGTCTAATTTTATAATAAAAGATTGTTGACCAATGACAAAGTTGGACGTTTACCGATGAGGGACCAAAGTCCTTACGATGTCCTATCCTTGCCACCCCCACCTAGGATTCTGAAAGCAAGCCGAGTGCAGTTTTCATGGTTTGGCGCCGGCGGACTGACACGCTATTTTTAGGCAGACTTTTATTCTTTCTCCATCTTCTCGTTCAATGGCAATTAGTTAACGAGTACGAAGCTACGAATTGATGAAATATTCAGTCGGTTCATCGTCTTTCCTAGCAAGTGCCCTCGATTAACTGGGATAAGACGAACGAGCCTTATTTCCTTTTAGGATTTCAGCCATTTCTACTAAGGTTTTCCTTTCATTCGGGGCATGGAAAGTTTCAAAATCTTATATCGAAAGGTTTTTTATGGGGAAAAAGGCGCTACCCTCGGAAAAACTATAAAAATATTTGCATTTAATGGTACGTTCCATAAGTATGACATTAACTATACTTTGTTATCCTAAAGACTTACAGCTCGAGCTAGGCCTAGTTCTAGCAGAACGACGGAAGCGAGTAAATTGCAGACTACACTAGGCGGTGGTTAATTTTGCAGGACCAAGTTCCATCTAGTTCCTATTTAAGCCTTTGACCTCGCCTCGAGAGAATCTATGACCCAGCAATGACGTCACTTTATGACAAGCTCTCAGTAACAAGTGACAAACAAACTTAGGGAACATATCTCGGGAACTTATGATTTTAGTAACCTTTATTTTGGTTATAACACCATTTTTATTTAGCATTCTTCGTCTCTTTGACAAGTTTAGGGAGAGAGGGGGGGGGGCGTCTGCGCCAAATAGATCTTTTCTTTGCTTTAGTTACGAAGGCTTAAGGGGGGGGGGGTTAAAGGGGGTGGGGGGAGTTGGTCGATCGGGTCAGGAATTTCGGCGCCAACTTTACTTGAAAAATGTCCGACTTTATTAAGTTTATTCCTTCCCCAAAGAAAACCAATAATAATAATAATAAAGGGTCGATGGATCCATGGGGTGAGGAGTTCGATTCCTAATTAATTTTAATTTGTACTAATTAAATTCAAAGGGCTGCTATTTATTATAGCTGGGAATATTGAACACTAATAGAAGTCGCCGCGACTAATATATCTTAAAATTTACGTCAATTATAATTTCGAGTAAATCTAAGATTTATTGCAGAAACTAATTAGTTTTAGGTCTAAGTTAGAAGCGGCGCGAGTTAGGTCACCAACCTAAACGTAACGAAGTGACTGGAGGCTGGCCGCTGATTTTTACCATCATTTCCGTATAGCGACAGACGGGGGAGGGGGGGTTACCCCTTTCCTTCCAGCGTCATCTACCCAACCCGGACATGGCCGAAGCGTCCCCAATGGACTAGATCTACCTGGTAGCGGTAACGAGGTGTATATAGTCGGGCCGGGGACATACACGACTCGTTTATGGCTTTGCATGGCGCCTTATCGGCAGTTATAGGCCTTGGCCCAGCGCCTCATTTTAGCCGAACGCGCTGATAAGGTAAGATTCGATACCTTTCCCGGCAGCGGGTAACGTATTCTTTTTGCTAGCGACGCTTTGTTTACGACCATAACGCGGGTTCGGGGGGGGGGGTGAGCTCGGACGCGTAATCGCGTCGCGCGTTCGCCAATAACAACGTTTCGCGACGATTAAGCCCCTAAGCGATAACTAATGACCCCTCCCTTGAAATATTTCTAAATAACGCTGCACTGTTCATTTTCTGCAGGTGTACAGCGAATATTAGCGGCGCGCCACTAGAGATAGGCAAACTTTGACCGCGTTTAAATAGAAACTCTCCGAAAAAACGTCCAAAGGTTGCACCCCCTTTACTTTCGACAAGTTTAAATTTCACTCGAATTCATTTTGACGAGGTAAACGAAGCGAATGCGTAGGTGGTGGCCAAACCAGGGAGCTGACGCGATTTAATTGTTAAAGAAACGAGAGAGAGAGAGAGAGAAAGAGGCGCAGTTTACCTGAAATTGGAGCAAGGGTGTATGACCCAATGTCCGGCAGCTTTCTGTCTGATTCTCTCCTTCATTAGGGCTTTCTTGCTGCCAAAGAGTTTCATAGCCAGCTTGTTGTCAGATGGTTGGAAGAGAGCTTCCAGCTGGCTCCTCATGAAGGAGGCCTTGACCCCTTCCGTCGAAATTCCGGGTCCGATTTCTTCTTTCGGGGTCCCGTAAAGACTGACGTCGTCCCTTTCGCCCGTCCGCGAATCCTTTCCGCCGCTGCCCCCGCCTCCGCTTCCTCCCTTGCCCGCGCCGGGCCCGCCACCGGGGCCCCGGCCCCCGTCCGAACCGCCCCGAGAGCCGTCCTTGAAGTTCATCTCGGGACTGATGTAATCGTTGACCAAGTTGGGGTCATCGTCGGCCGCCGTCACCATGGAATCCGTACACGTATTCGTGTTCTCGATGCTGATCTTGATCGAGTCGTCCTTGCGCAAAGTGCGCGGAGAACGAATCTCTTCCTCGGACGGCGTCCCGTAGCTGATACGACCGTTGGCTAGCCGCAAACTGGGCAGGCGATGCGACCGACGACCCCCTCCTTTGGTGTTCGCGTTAGAATCCATGTCCAAAGAACCCCTAGAAAAGGCAAAAAGAACCCACCCACCACCAAAGATCGAGAATGAGACAAATTCAACAAAACAGTTCATTCGCAAACAACTAAACAATGGCATCGAGTAACGTGGACTAGAACTAAATGTTGAAACAAGCATTGAAACACACCACCAAAACGTTTTGGAGCTGCTGGCCAATAGAAGAAATTAGATTATTTTTATAAAGTAGAGTTCTCGGGGGCCCGAGAAGAAAATAAGCGTATAAAAGGAAGGCAACCGCGGATAAAAGCCAAAAGCTTTCTAAGGGAGAAAAGGTGCGCGCGATCAAAAAACGTACGCGATTGAAGGAAAAAAGCGGTGGTGGCCGAATCGAACAGATTATTACGTAAAACGGGGACTACACTACGGATATCAAAAACCTTTCGGAGAGACGGTAAAGGCCTAAAGGGCAAGGCTCGCAACAAAAAAAGATCACGTGATAAGTATATTTAAAGACAACGACTAGCCGCCGGCCTAATGCTTCCAAAATACATCGACGGTCAACATTATACCGATATCGGAAAAAAAGAATTTACTCGGGTCGACTATAATCTAAGATCTTATGGGACGGGTGGCTTGGCGAGGAAATAGGTGGAGGGTTCGAAGGTCAAGGGGGAGGAAGGGAGGGAGGGGGTGACGTACCAGTTGCGTTCGTTGCGGGAGCCACCCGTCGTCCCATCGCCGTCGTCGAGGTGAGGCAAGGCCGGCTCGGATTTCTGAGTCTGTACACGGCCCGATTTCCGGTGAGGGCTGCTAACGCAAAAGGGAAGAAATACGCAATTGCCAAACGAGACGCCTTAAGCCTACCTGCCTATCTACCTACATCGCTAATAAATTGTCTCTCGACCGCCATATTGGTGGTGTCAAAAGGTCATAGACATCCTTTCGCAAAAAGTTGAAATTTTAACGGCGACCAAGCGAGAATAACTTAGCCAAGAGCTATGGAATTACCGTATAAAACAACAACTTGGTCTTAATTGTCTATACCACCAATATGGCGTTCAGGTATCGAGTTTTAAATTAAAAAAAAAGGCGTAAAACCTTTCCTTGGATAAACACTTGAGAATCGCTTTTAGGCTT
Source organism: Phalangium opilio (assembly GCF_054372755.1). Lineage (NCBI taxonomy): Eukaryota > Metazoa > Arthropoda > Arachnida > Opiliones > Phalangiidae > Phalangium > Phalangium opilio. Next base: position 256,494 of record NW_028324227.1, read on the forward strand.
CCGTAATATTCGCGCGAAAGCATTTGAACTTTGATTTCATTAAAGGACCCAAAAGACCGAGATAAAAGATGGTCTCGGCCTCCACCAACCCCAAAGACCGAGAGAGAGAGAGAGAGAGAGAGAGAGAGAGAGAGAGAGAGAGATAGATCGACAGAAAGAGAGAGAAAGTATCTAGACGCTCCTATAGCCGCTTCTACCGAGATGTCCAGTAGTTGGGCGCCTACTCTTAAAATAACCCTAATATATTCGAGACTCTCCAAGTAAAATGGAACCCAAAGCGTACAGGGGGGTGTTGTCGAGAAAGAGGTGCGGAGTAAATAGAAACAGAGTTTAGAAGATGATTATCTAGGATAGGCCGGGGGGGGGGCGGTAAAGGGTTAAGGGAGGAGGGGGGATTGCCTTCCAAACTTAGTCCGTATCGATTGCGGAGAGAGAAAGAGAGAGAGAGGTTTTAAGAGATCGCCGCTCTGACTGGACACTACGCGTTAAGTGAACCTCTACACTCTCGAGGTCCCACTCTTATATATAGCTCTCGATAAATCTATTCGACAAAACCATTTATTTTCGATATTTCCTTTTGTTTTTCGTTGTCTTTGACGGTGCAGTTTAGGGTGGCGTAGGAGTGACGTATTGCGCCGGGTGCCAAGGAGACGGACAACGACATTCTAAAAAGAGGACCGTGCGCACGGCCTATCCCTAGGTTTTATAAGATCATCCGTGATAAGCTTTAAAATGGAAAAAATCACTTTAAATCGAGCTGGTTCTTTTCAACTAAAAGTCAGAACGATAAGTTAATTAAAGAAGATCTAGTCGGGACTCGAATGGCGATTTTTGATTGAAAAAATCGAGTCCTCGAAGTTTTCCTTGGCCATGATTATTTAGGAAAAGGGATGTCTTCGGCACCATCAGAAGGCTACATTTAAGGACCCGCACGCACCCCACTCTATAAGGACCTAATTAAATTGAAACGCTTCGAATGAGATTCGCCTCCCACCCCCACCCTTCAGCGCTTCTCTCTCAATCTTTGAAATAGAGAAGGCCCAATTAAAAGCCCTCGTTAAACGAAAGGAACCCGCCGACTCTAATGATAGCCAATAAACTCGAGAAAGAAATAAATTAAACGAAAGATGATCGTCCAAGACAAAAAGAAATGAAAGACGTAAGCGTGCAGACGTAATATAACGGATGGCTTTTAATATCAGTCCTCCTCTTTTTCAAATTTATCCAAAAAGTTCTTCAAATTTGATATATCACGTTGGCGCTTATTCTATATTTGTTTTCGTCTAAGCGCCGCCAAGCGCCGAGGGGTCAAAAACGCGAGAGCCAACCATCAAATTGTACGCGGGACTTGGCCGTAGTTTTCAAGCGGCCTAGACACAGCTACTCCCCCCCCTCCAACAACAACAAAAAAAGGGAAGAATTCTGGATAAAAAACTGGGAGCTTTTACCGGGGGAAGGGGGGGGGAGAGCTCGTGTCCTTTGACTTTGATGAATGGGACTAAGCCTTGGCAATAGCTCCCTGAAAGTCGGCATCTCCACGATTCCCGACTCATTCGCTATTAAGGTCTTTCTTTCGCCCCCCCCACCCACCTCTGTAGTTTTTGAGATAAGGTCGCGGGGCTCACCCCCCCCCCATCAGTACAGAGGAAGCTAAAGCGTAGGTGCAGCCGTACTTAGATGCAGAAGGAGATTTCTCCAAAGCCTACTTGTCCATTATTCCATCAATTAAAACTGAGGTGTTCCAGAACGAAAAGAAACACTTTCGCCATTAATCCAAATACAAGTCCATTTTCAAAGTAACATGTAGTTCTTTCCTAGGCCTATTTCAACTTTGACAAAAAAAAAAAAAAGAACATTTTGGACCTAATGCCGAGATACTTTGAAATTTAGGCATAGAATTGGAAAATTCTTGGCTTGCGGGTCTTCCATAATTATTTTTGACCTTTTAACCCTTGAAGCCAGCGTGAAAATAAACGTATTAATCCTCCTTTTAACGCGAAGGACAATAACGGGGTTCAGCGCGTGCGAGCCGAGTATTTAGGAGGAGTGTCTAACGACCTTGTCATGCACTACAATGACAATCACAGTTACAACGTCACCCTATAGTAGAACAGCGCTCCATAAATTTAATGAAACCAAAAACAGTCTATATAATTGTTTATTATAAATAGAGCCATTCGAGTATTCGAGTCACGTATGTACACTCCATTCTTGCCCTCCCCCCCCCCCCGTAGTATAGCGTTTGAGCCAGACCAAAATTCGCGTCTTATAATGGCTTTATCAAAGGCTAGTTTTCTATAATTCCCGAGGGGGCTCAAACGCAATATCAGATGACCTTTCGAGTTGCAGAAGAAATAAACGTGACAAAAAATAAAGTTTCAGCGTGGACGATCTATTTTTTTAACATTCAGCCTAAAGGAAGGGTGTCGTATAATTAGTCTTATAGTGGTCCATAAAGGTCTAATTAATATATTCAAATGAAATTAATAATATTACCGCGTGTAAATAGGAGTTGGGTTTTTAGGGGTAAGCGCGGCGTAATTAGGCAAACGAGGCGACACCTTTCGCGGGAGACGCTAATTGGTTATACAAACTCACTTAGAGCGAACTAATTTTCGGGAACTCGCCCCCCCCATAACGTAACAAGCATATAGCGGATCCATTTAAAAGTAGGGGTTTTCTTCTTAAGCCTCGGCCAACTCTCTCTCCCGAGCCGTTCGTTGGCCATTTTTAGACGAAAATAATTAAGAAAAACCTTTTAAATTTTGAAATAATTAGGATTTTATTTTAAAGAGACAGCGGGCGAGACTGTCTTCTGGTTTTATCTCAATGTGGACAAGTACTAGCAGAAGGGGCAGCCCACGAGCTGTTGCTGCCGCAGTTATTTACCCTAACTCTTCTTTTCGCCGACGTCTTTATTCCTCGCGATATTGGATGGCAAATCTTCGGGCCAAGATTTCCATAGATGCTAAGAGCCGAGGGGTAGGAGCCCGCCTTCAACAGCGCCGTCGAGTCACGAGTGTTTCGGAGTATAGGGCGCGGAAGATTCGGAATAGGAAAACTTTATCCTTAAAGCCTAATGTACATGGGGGGGGGGATCGTTTCAATCGGGGAATTCCATACTTTGAATGTAGGAAATGTTAAAGAGAAACGCCCCTTTCTTACTATCTACTCTCAAAGTGAGATGAACTTATATCGTATTTCAATATGAAAAACTACCGGGTGAGGGGGAGACATTATTATTTATAAAGCTGCATGGCTAAGCTCGAACGCGTGGTATACTCTCAACTTGAAAAACCACGTACGAGGCTTCTTCAAAAATTCTTTATTCAGCCTCATTAAGCGCCAGGCGACTTTCGAATATCTCTTAGTCCCCCCCCCATCCCGAGGGGATGTTTACTAATATGAATCGGAGTGGCCTATCACTGAAAGAGACGACGTATTCCGACCCCCCGTGACCCCGTTACTTCAAGAGCTGGAAATGATTTTTTTTTAAACTAAATATTTCCATTTCTTAAAAAGATTAAAAGGCATGATCTCCATAAAGAAAAATGGGACGTAGCCCCTCGATTTGATCTCCATCAATTAGAGTACAATTGCAATCTTAAAATAAGCTTCATAAACTGTAATATCCTAGGCCTAGTTTGCGAAATAATCATTCTAAAACTGTAACAGACCGGTCTCGGGTTCAAAGTTTAGGTTCAGACTGAGTGAGCCCCTGGCAACCCGGCACCAATATAAAACGCCGCCGCGAAATCTAGTGGATGGAAAAAGGGAGAAACGAAAGCGCCGGCGGAAAAACTTTCAACGATCCCGCATCGATTTAGGAAAGAAACTTTTTCTATTAAAGTATACGATATTATCCTATTTATGGAATGTTCGACGATGGGATCGTAGTGTCCTTTCGAAAACATTTCCAAAATGGAATGAATAAAATTATACCCATGGCTGGTGACGTCACGGAGGTCGCGTTTGCCAGGCAAAAAGAGCCTTAGGGGGGGGGGGGGGTGCTGGTGGTGGCACTACCCCAATTAATCACGTATTAATACCCCTTTTTGCTAATTGCTTATTAAAAAGATCCGGTCAGGGAATTAAGGCTTTTCGGAATGTGGGTTATCGAGCGAAGAAAGGGGTCGGACCTTTATCTTCGGGGCCTTGTTAGCCTTTATTTATACAAGGAAATGGTACATTTTGGTTAAATTATGTCCAGCACCTCTTTCCGTGGCCGAATATGGTTTGTATGTACTTAATTCGGCGGCGATTAGTCAGTGACAACAACGGGACAAGAAGGTGGAATTAAAAAATAAAGAACGGGCACCGAAGTGACCCCCCCCCCCGCTCTTCCGAGTGACGTATATTTAGGCCTTATACTTAAGTTCTAAATAAACACGTTGAAAGCGGACTGACTTAAAAGTCAAAAGTTGATAATTTAATCTAGTACACTAAGCCTTGCCAAGAACAAAGAATATGTCGTTTACGGATTGTTTAAAAGTTCAAAATGATGTCTAAAAATATTCTCCCATCATGAATAAATTTCGAGGAGAATAGAGGACTCGAAAAAAGGTCAGTGAAATTGGAGGTGCCGGGTGGAGGAGGTTTGGGGGAGGGGGTGGGTTCAGACAGATCAATGGAAAGAGGGCAGGCGCCCAGGCGGTGCCTGCCGGCCGGCTGGCTTGGGCCAGCCACCGACGCCGCCACGGCGTACACACTTGGACCGCCGACAAATAATCCTTTCGCTTATTCGGCACTTTCCAAATCCAAAACTTTTCAACGCACCTACACAGACACGAGATTAAGCAGCGAGATTGCGTGCTCATGTTCAAAATGCCCAAAGGATTCGTCCCTAATCCTTCGCTCTCCATTACTCTAGGTATTCTCGCTAGACCCGATCTACTTTATCACAGTACACTTTACGTCGCGAATTATCTAGCCCACCATAATTTGTAGCTTCATCAAGAACTACTTATTTAATCTCGGGATATTTTTCCTAAAAAATTAAATTCCGCGAATTTTCCCGACCAATGGACACGCCGAATCAAAGGTTACGTCATCATTATTGGGAGTTTTGACGAATATAAGAGACCTATCGACTTTGGCCGGCTTGACCATGGCGATAAACTTAGAAAGGAGAGGCAGCTGAACTGCAGGCCGCGGTCCTGGTCCCCGCGCGACCCAAGCTTGGGTCCTCCGTCCAGATAATCATTAGTACTACGTTTTACGTACGCCTATCTACATTGGATATCTTACCCTGAAACGCGTCGAGTGGACATGGTAAGAGGCGAAGAGATAAGTATTTGTTCCACTTGGGCCGAAGGTGGTGGCGGTGTTGCGCTTGCTGAGGCGGCCGATGAAATAAGCGATGATCGGGCCAAATATTTAAAAGGACGGAATTACAATAAAAAGAGTGGTGGTGGTGTTGTTGATGGTGGTGCTGGTCGGGTAATAATTGCCAAAGGCTATTCTTTTGGTCGGGCAATCTCTCGGGGAGCTGACCGCGAGACATGGGCCTACCGAAGCCCGCCGCGCCGCCGGCCCAACCGCGCCCATAAACCGTAGCCCGACAAAACTAAATCCACCAGCCGCGGATTGGACAGTCCGCCGTAACCGGACCGGAAGTCCACCTGACGCCGCGTCCACCAACAATTAAACGCTCGCCTTTTGCGCGACGACGACACCGAGAGAGAGAGACCTTGGTCGTTGGACGTGTAGAGCGGCAACGCGAATCGGCCTCCGCGATCAGAACCTCGAGGGGGCCCGAAAACCTCGCGCCTTAAGGCTAACAGGCGAGTCGACCGCTTCTCGCCACCACGCGGTCGACAATCGAAGCAGAGAGGAGAACTCGGCCCCAACTCGAGAGGTTCTTCCTTCAGTGGACGAGGCTAACTTTTATTGAAATAAAGTCTCAATTTTTGAATTTAATAATAAAACTAATTTCCTTAATTAATTTAAAAACGATTTCGAATTAATCCATTATTTCACGCACGGACTGTCCAATAGTTAATAGAATATAACAAACAAATATTTTAAACAATATTGGACAAACAAAATTTCACATTAAATTCTGAATCTGATTCAATAACTAGTTTGTCTTGGCGTTCGTGACTCGCGTCCATCGGTCCAACTGGAGAGTTAGTCCCCCTTTTGGGGTTGCGATAAAAAGCGCGGCCTCCTACGCTGGCCCTTCATCGATTACCGATGTCGATAGGTGACGTCACTGGATTCTTCGATATATATATTCTTAGGCTCGTAACCCTTCTCCCCCCCCCTTGGGCCACGCCCCTTACGGTCAAAACCCAATATTTCCAATTTTAAAAGTCCTAAATTCAGGATTACACGCGAGCTAGGCACCATTACCATGCATTTTTGCCCACGGGGTTTTCTTTTTAAAAAAATACAAAGGTTGTTATAAGTTTTTATGTAAAACGGGTTTAAACAGATCACGTGACTCGATTATAAAGGATTGAATCCAATTTTAAATTGGGAAAAAGAGGGAGGGTTTTTCTTTACAGTAAAATATAATTTTGTCATAATTTTCTCTAAACCTTTATTTATTTTTTGGGCCAATGAAAAACTCTCCGTAACTTTATAAAAATAATTCTTAATTATATCAGATTTTTTTTTATTAAATTTTATTCAATGTTTGATATGAAAATATGTTTATTCGACAGCGTAAACATTGGCTAAAAGCTGCTAGAGCGGAGAAATATCCCCACTTTTAAACTCGTAAATTGCGGCTGAAAAGAGCGGGATTTTCTCTACGTGTAGTTTTAAAGTTTTTCTGGAAACTTTTCGAAAACATTCATGCACTTTGGGTCGACCTGGATTAGGTTCTTTCTGGGAAGTCGCGTTTTCCGTGCAGCTTTGGTGGGTTTTTTTGGAGAGTTTATATCGTAAAACAAGGAGAGAGAGAGAGAGAGAGAAAGAAAAGGAAGATATAGAGGGACTTCTGGAAAGATCTGGTCCTCGGTTAAATTCGTGAAAGCGTGACCGAAAACGGTAAATCCCGAGGAGGAAAAAAGTGAACGTCTACGCCGAAAAATATCTATGACGACTTCCGCTAAGCCATTGCCCCCCCCCACAACCCCTAAAAGGAGGTTTGACCAAAGTTCAGACTCGAGAAAAACACGAGCACGCGATATAAGAAATTTTAAAATGGCTACAATATTTTATCTCTCGTTTCAAACGCGTACGTGAACGTCGCGGATGAAAGCCAGTGAATTTATTTTAAAATTTAAACCGTTATTATTAAGTAATAAAAATGTTTTTAGGGAAATCTTTCGTAAATAAATACTTTGAAACGTTGTATGGCGTCAGGGTGTCTAGATTACGGTAGAATCCTACTATAGGACCTTGACGTATAGACCTATATAGGTTACAAAACCATCTAAATACGCTTTCGCGGCATATTTAAACCGGGAAGAAAATTTTTAAAACTATGAAAACCGCTACGGAGCGCATCATCCTTTATCACGCAATTTTCATATATTCGAAGACGCTCGGTTAATAGGCGCGAGCGAGGAGCCAAAATAAGCAAATATATTCATCTAGGCCTGAACTTTATTACCGACTCGGCGTCGAACGAAAGTCAAAGAGCGTTCAATATAAAAGCGGTAAGGAAAATGAGGATAAAAGGAAGGGAGTGGAGGCTTTCCTTCCATTAAAGGTTGGATGACTGAACGCGACGGGGGAAATACTCTCTCTTTCTCTCGCTCGCATCTTGATGAATCGGCAATCGATGGCGACACGCGGTCTTCATTGGATCGAATAAATGTTTCTTTCCACGACACGCCAAACTCGGATCGATAACTTAAGAAGAAAAATAATGAGAAGGGGGAAGTCAAAGAAGCCAAGGCCCCCCCAATAAGAAAAAAGCAGGGGGGGGGTTGAACAATAACCTCGAAACCTTTACCCCAATGAATACAGAGGATTGTCGTCACCGAACACCCCTTCTACCTCGGGGTTTTTACACCATTACATTGATAGAAATATCTCACAGTAATTTTAATTTTCAAACCTCCCCCCAAGACCTTAAGTACACTTCTTCCAGGGCCCCCAGACGGATTTCGAAAATATTTATAGGTATTTTTTCATGGAAATATAGGGTTTTATAGTCGAGAGTAATTAAGTGAAACGTTCACAAACTTATTCCATAGGAATAGCGTTACACGCAACTTTGGAGGCTCATAACTCTGGTTCTTTAAGAGATACGGGGATGTCCTTTGAGTATGTTATAGTTAAATTTGTCCCCCATCCAACCATACTAAAAACATGCGGCTACCACAAACAGGGGCCGAGTAATTAAGCAGAATGATCAACTTGGGGTAGCGTCTCACTTATACTTAGAATGTTACTTATGATTTTTAACACTTAACTTTGGAGGCTCGTAAAAATAAGAGTCATTTCATTCTCCCTTTAGTAAATTTGCTTAAAAAAGAATTGAACTTATTCGATTGATCCAATTGATGAACTGTAGAAAAATCAGAGTTCATCTTTAATACTTTCCGAGTGCGGCAGCGAGGATAGGATTGGAGAGAGAGGGAGAGAGAGAGAGAGAGTTTCTCCCTTTTCTTCGAGATCTGGGAGGCATCGTTTTCGGGAGGATTAAATCTCTTAGGTAAACCTCAGATTTTATCCAGTGCACCTTTCGCTCCCGATTTCCTTCGGATTGGAGCGTCTTTCTCTCATTCTTCGCACGGGCCAGCTAGGGCCCCATTTTTTATTATCTTTTTTTCCTTTCCTTTCAAGATAAAACTTTGTAAGCGGGCGCAGTAGCTGTAACCAGAGAATCTTCTCTTCGAAAACTTATCCAGGATTCAATTTCAAGCATAACGAGACGCGAAGCCTTACTTATTAAGGCGCTGCACTCTTAATCATTCACGATAAAGTTAGCAATCACTCGTCGTATCCTGGATAGGCCGCGTTTAATTAATATGGAGTCGATTAATTTTTAGCTCTCCATACATAAACCCCCATAATTTGAAGTCATTTTAAACCTTCCGTGCAGTGGCGTTAAGTGACAATTTGTACAACAGAAACTTCAAATGATTAACTTTCAATTGCATTGAGCGGTGAGAGAACTTTGAGTTTCGAATTTCAGAATTGGTTCCAATTTTTTTTTTTTTTTGGCCCCAGTCAAGTTAATATTATCTTACTCGGCAAACGGTCCTTGGTCTTTTTTTAATTCGAGAGTTGATTTAGGCGTCGCTTTTAACTAATATTAATTTAAGGCGTGAATATTCATGATTCGTTTAGTTTTGAGTATGACAAAGGGGAAAGCCAACTTTTAGGGTGAAGTCCTCCTTGTATTTGCTACGAGCGCCTGTAGAAATGTTTCACCCGCTAAGCACCCGCGTTCGCGATGAAGTGACGTTACAGGGCAATTGATATCTCGATTCATATCTGGTCCACTCTTATGAAACTCGGGACTTTTACTCTAAGCAATATCTACCGTCTAATGGTATGGACCCATTTTAATATAATCTAGAAAAACCATAGCTAGTGAATGACTTCTTCAAGCTCTTTTTTACAGCCTCTATTTTATTTTTTAAGCTGATAAAGAAATGTTTCGGTAAATCGACCTAGGCTTAATAGAGAATCAAAAACCAGGAAGAGACCACTACCACCACGATCACCACGACCATAAATATTTTGAAACCCTATTAAATAAATTTTCATCCTAATTTAAATATTATTCCAAAGAAATATATAGAAATTATGTAAATTTTGAGATTATAAAAAAGGGGTTGCATTTTATGAAAAGAAACGAAAATCGAGTTTAAAAAAGTTTAAATGATAAAAGTTGACTTTTTTTCAAAATGTAAAAAATGCGCTTTCTATATATACTAGGCCGCGATGTATGACGGGAAATTCTTTAAATCCCGGAGAACATTTTTCTCTTTTTCGGATATTTATAGGAAATAGCGTGTAAACGTAAAAGCCAACTCGAGAAGAAGCAGAAAAAAAAATAAATCAGAAAGTGTTTTAACAAAATCTGTCCGATAGAAAAACACGGCTTTTTACTTTTCTCTGACCCGAACATAGATATTAAAAACATATTAATATACGGAAAGAAATCCCCCCCCCTTTCTCAGTCGACAAGTAGATACTTTAATGATAATATAGCTTTTCGATATCTATGGATTTCTGGTGTCAACGCGAGTCTTCAGCACGCGCGATACTACACTCGAGGGTGTTTCAATCTAGGTTCGGATGGGTTTGCTTTTACTGAACTCTGATACTGGGATTTTGTATATCGATTCGTTTCCAAAAAGGAAACCGATCAAAGACGGGTCTAAGTGAGCGCGTATTTAACGCCATCTGCCCCCAACAGTATCATCCGAATATAAAACTTTAATTTAAAATTAATTAAATCGGGGCTAATTAAATTTAAACGCGACGTTTCAACGCGTAATTTTAATTTAAAAAATTAATTAAGTTGGTTGGAAAAAAGTTCCGCGATTTGTCTTTAAAACTTATCTAAATGTTTTAAATTTTTAAATTTTTAAATTTAATTACGCTAATTTAACTCGCAAAAGAACTATAAAAAAATCAAATGAGTGACATTAAAATAACACGAAAAATATCACTCCCCCATCTTTCAAAATGTAGCCGCGTAAAAGAACTCGTAAAATTTTAAATAAACATATCCGTGTATTGGTCGGAAGGCGAATCTCCGAGCTAAAATAAATCTGGCAAGATCGAGAAAATCTAATTTTAAACCAAAACCCGAGAAAGATGCATAAAGTTGAGCAGGGATCGAGACACGCAAATAAGTCTTCAAAACTTTGAAAGAGATTCTTTATGGAAGCGATATCCGAACCCTTTAATTTCTAAACATTCGGTCAAATGATAGCGGCGTGACTTTTAAGGTTGGGGGGGGGGGACACACACATTGTCAACGAACTTCGTACACGGACTATAATATAATCCAGATTGTAACACACTATAGAAAAGCTCTTTGTTAATTCAACTTCCGCGTTTTAACCTTTTCTCTGACAGACTACTTCGGCTAAAGTTGGCCGCTTTTCCATTCGCGCCTTTCCCACTTAATGATTAAAAGATCAATTTCAGCGCCTGCCTTTAACTCGTTGGAAAGGTGGGTGGGTACGTACAGCCTGGGTAGGTAGGTAGGTGGGTAGGAATCCATTAAGATTTACGACAAGGCAAAAATGATTAATTTATTCCCTTTGATATAACTATAGTACGCGATGTTTACGGGTGTTATAGTTATTAATAGAACTATAGCCGCCGAAGCTTAAATAATTTATACAAATTTCCCAGGAGACTATATACATATAAATAGGAATAAAGGAATACGTTTGTTATAGGCGCGCAGGCTCTTAATGCATTCACTAGCTTTCTATTATTTTCCCTAATTCCGTTTAAAATCACTCAAAGTAATTAGTAACGTTGGAAAGGTGTGTGTGTGGGGGGGGGGGAATAGGACTTTAAAGTAGTCTACCGGAATTCACGAGATATATACAGAAATCGAATGGCACATATTTAACAGGGTTGCCACTGAATTTTCACAACCAAATTCCCTGACCTTTTTCTGAGATTTTCCCTGACCTTTTTCTGAGATTTTCCCTGACCTTTTTGGGGCCGAAAGTGTGAATATTTATAGCACGTTTCAAGTGTAAATGTTTAAATAAACTCGATCTACATTAAGTTTTCCAATGTATTTGTTGCACCAAAATAAATAAGAAACATTTTAACCATAAATATAACTCTAAGAGATTATTTTAGAGAGCATTTACTTTACAAAAACAATTCCAGACATTTTTAAGGATTGTTCTAGAGGAGAAACTTTCATTACTCTTTCAATAAAGACTTATTCCCAGATATTTTACCAACTAAAATCAAATTCCCTGACTCTTCCCTGACATTTCTGAAATTTTCAAAATTCCCTGACTTTTCCAAAAGGTTTTCCAGGTACTGTGGCAACCCTGTTTAAAACCACAAAGTAATTGATTCTGACCCGGTTAAACCTAATATTGCCGCAATTATAGTATTTAAAATGATATATATTTCCGAGTGCACGCGATTTATAATAAACTCGATAAATATTAATTTGTAAACCAGGTAAAATTGCCCAGGCTCTGTGTAAAACAAGGCCGGGCCGCGCGCGTTAAAAGCTAGGCCGATCCATTAGTTTAATTCGGTTCAATTCAACGTCTACCCGGGGGTGCACCGCGTCCAATGAAATACGAGTAATACCGTGTTAAGGCTCGTGGGTAAAATAAGGCAGGCGTTTACCAGCTACTACCTTAACCCAATTTCCAAAAAAAGCCTGACCTTATCGAGTTATTAAACGTCAAAATAAGGAAGGGGGAAGGGGGGGGTAGAGGCGATCGAGGGGGCTATTTTTCCGACCTCGAGGTAATAAAAGGCCTCGGACAGGATGAACTACTGACCAAGCCGGAAGCCCATTAAGTACGTCTACCCGCCTGCCTGCTAAAAGGAAATTTGAAAAACAGTATACTAACAGCTAGATTATCGGTCAAATATTTCATTAATACATTTTCTCATCTGGCCGGCCGCGGCCTCTTTCGACCAACGTTCGGGACAAAGTAATTAGTAGCGTTGGACAATTAGTCGAGTATCAAAAAACCATGGAGGGATTTTGCTGGACCTTTTTCTCGAGGAAAGATAGAACGTTCTCCCGACAATGTCCCCGAAAATGAAAAATGAAATAAGTTTTTGGGCAATTGTTGGGGCGCGCGCGGTATCGAAATATATCACTGTATATATCACTTAACTCCTCCCAATTTTTCCGTTTCAGAGATTTTTAGCGCCATATAGAAATGGAGAAGAGTTAGTATTAGAATTGGGCCAAAAATAGGGTGGAGCCGATTTTTGGTGGCGGTGGTCAAAAGTGACCCTCGATCGTATTAGGCTTTTTCCGTTGTCCCGAACATAATAGAACAAAAGACGAGTCAACGTGGCCATTTTTGAAAAAAAGAAATTAGGGTCCAGGTACGTTATCTACCTTTAATCCGATCGACGTGCCCTATCGATTCCTCCTATAGCTCGGAGTCGGAGTCGGAGCGTACCTTGGGCTATAGGTCGGAAAGTGTAAAGGCCTTTTACGACAAGAGCTTTATGAAAAGCTCGAGTCTCTTCCCTGACAAATCCCCCAGCCAGATAAATCTATCCGCAGCGCGATACAGACCCGCCTGACCCCCCCCCCACTAGACCGAGCCCCCTTAATCAATCCCCTTTCGATTATAATACCCATATAGAATTAAGAGCGGATTGCTGGCTCGCTCGCTCGGTAGACAGCCAACATAAGTTGTACGTCTCTCCCTAGCTGCCCTAAGTTAGTGCGACATCACTCGATATTAGTTTAAGACCTCAAATTACAACAACCAATGCGAAACTGCACTTAGATTTGAAGACGCGAGTTCAGGACTTCCAGCGTGCACTTCACTAAAATTGATCGTCATCACCCTGCGCCGATAGAGTTTAAACTGGAGTTTACATTAGCGGCGGCGAAGAGTGGGGGGGGGACAATAATTAAAGCTGGAATTGGGGACTCCCATTCCCTCCGGGGATTCTGGTGTTTTGGAATCAACATCAATAACTGCGGTACTGACATTAAACTGTCGACAAACTCGACGAGCTGGGAGGCCCGACTCTTGGGTTTGGGCAAATATTCTTCTCAGACAAGCGACCCCAGCACCCCCTCCCTTGAGGTGTAATTACGCCATTCCCATCACTTATACAACTTTTTCAATGAGAATATGACTCCAAACAATTAACCACAGCTCCAAACTCCCCCCACCCAAACACACAAGTACTTATGTTCATTTGGACATCTTCGAGAGAGGAGTGAGTTAGTGGTGGATGGATGGCCAATACCCGAAGTGGTCACGTTTAATTACTGGCCTTAATTACCAATGAATCTCGTGGTGGTACTACACGCGATGTTAATCAAACTTATTCGGGAGGGAGAAATTTATTGGCAGGCTCAAGAACGATTTTGATTGGTTTAATCGAGAGCTGGTGCATGCAGGTATAGGTACCCGCCAGGGTTCGTCTCTTCAGTCGTCAAAGGCTTAATTAAATCTACGCAAACCCCCTTTGGGGAAATGAACCCCACCCCCCTTTGACATAATCAACAGAATTATAATCTCTCGTCCGGTTCGATTTCGCCGAGCTAGTCTCGCCGGCTGCGTAGAGTCTATACGCTTTGTTTCAATTCATTTCTGATGTCTACGGTGATTTGCCCTATACAAAAAGACTAGATGAGGCCTAAAGCTCACCAAACAAAGCCTTAATTAAGTTTGTTTAAATTTAAAACCAGAGGTATTTTTCCTTAAGGGTGGAGGGGGTTTGGATGAAATGCCTTTACAGTTTCTATTTGAAAAACAAAATGGAACACCGTTAATTATAAAATAAGCATTTCACTAAGCTTAAATCGGATTAACCGCGCATTACGTATTCCCAGTGAAGTTCTTATCCGAAACGAATCAAATATTCAATTTCAGGCGCTTTTAATTATTTTCTAAAACTAGAAAGCTAAGCCTAATTTTATTAACAGCGTCCGTATAAACGAAGCCTGGCTTTCACTGACAAAAAAATGAGGCCATTTTATTTTACAACATATTGTACAATGTCATAGATAAGCGGCGGCCCGCGCTTTTGAATTTCATTTAAACGTTCAGGAATAGTTTCTAAATTTAAACGAATGAATTATACTTTGAGAATTGAATTATTTAAATAATTGATCCCCCAAACATTTTAGAAATTTAGCGAATTTCATTCGAATGTATTCCTAATTTGAAATTCCCGTATTAATTAAGGAATCGATCCGAAAAGGCGATATCCTAAATTATTAACGAATTGCTCCCAATCATTGAGAGAATGCTAAATTCCTCGGCCGATTCTTGGGGGGGGGGAAGGGTACAAAATGGAAGAAGATTTTACGAGCTCGTCGCGGTCCCGCCGTTTAACCAAGAGCCAATAAGAAACCAGTGGATTTTAAGAATGGCGCAACGAGATTCGAGACACGTTCTTGGCTTAAAGCAATTCGGGACTCAACTGCGCGACCAATTTAATTTCGGCTTTGAAAAGATTGACGCTGTCTCCGTCTGCTCCGGACTTTTAACGGTATTACTGGTAAGCTCCTTTGCGGAAAATAATAATAAAAAAGAAACTCCAAAAAAGGACGTGAACCGACAAAAATCTCGACGTTAACAAGGTTCCTCTCAAAATGTCGCGCTAAACCAATTTCCACGTCAAAATAAAACGTCCGAAAAGAGACTGCCGCCGACTTAAAGGCCGACTTCCAGCAGCGAAAAGGGAACTTCTAGCGAACTCAAAACCGAGCTAATCGAGACTAACGATGGACTGAGCGACCGTCCTGATTTTCGAATCCCCGCTGGGGGTCAAAAGTTGGAAGGGTTCCCGCTAACTGAAAGCCATGCAATATGGTTCTAGCGAACAATAGAAATCCTTTTAAATTTATTTCCTCTCGAATTTTTGCTTTCCTCCGAAGAAAATTCTCCATTGCGTATCTTCAGTTCGCTAGAACCACATTCGGCACGGTTTTCAGTTAGCTAGAACCCTTCCATCTTTTACTCCAGCGGGGATTCGAAAATCAGCACAGTCGCTACTCCATTGTTAGACTCGATGCTCGGTTTTCAGTTCGCTAGAACTCTTTTCGCCACGCTGCAAGTCGGCCTTTAAAGCTACTATAAGTTTCGAGCGGAATACTCTCGAAAAAACTTGTCGTGGTTATATCTAACGACAAATTTCCCCAGACAATTTTAACCACAGAATCGTCATGACGGAAATTTCGGGAACTCTTCTTTTGACAAACGATAACTTTGATTGGGTCACTGCTGTATATAGTTTTCTTATTTAACGCGGAGCCATTACTCTATCTCCGATTTTTCTCTATCTACTAGCGAACGTAGGCGAAGTTACGGGCGGTGAAATTACTTGACCGAACGTACAGTTTCACGCTAATTAATCCTACTAATTGTAGAATTAAAGTTAGGGCCAATTTAAGATTGAAACTTGGTTTGTAAAGAAAAGCGTTTGTCAGAAAGAGAGCGGCCAGGGAATAGGAAGGAAAGAAGAAAAAGAATAAATCCATAAAGCTTTCCTATAGGTCTGAAAGCGAGTTGTTTACTGAAGAAATCCTATTGGTTAATGGTCCGAACGATGAAAGCACACACACAAGCGGCCCTTTGAAAAAAGAATCATTCTCCCCCCCCCCGAACTGAACTATGGCACCGGATAGTGGACAGAAAAACAGTAAATATCAGTCTCTTTCAAAGAAAGAAAGAATAAGAGAGTAAAGGCAAATCGTGTTGAACGTGATCGAATCTTTATATTATTCGCTATCCCTCTCTTTGACCTCTCTCTCTCTCTCTTCCCTGCAGGGCGTTTGAGTCAATAGGCGCTGTCTGTAGCTGGACATTGGGGGCTCATTTACAACCCCCCCCTGCCAGCCTACTTTTTTCTATTTATTTTTGAACGCTGCAAAAATCATCTTTTCGGGTTTTTAGAAAAAAGAACCATTATTACAGGGTATAGAACGTTTCGCGAAACTAAGAACAAAAAACATCAACCGAGTCGTGTAGAAGAGTCTCGGTGCAAATGGTCGCTGGACACGATATATTTCGGACCTAGAAGGTCAAACCGAAATCGCGCCTAGCTGCAGAAACCCCATCATCAGGCGCTGACGAGTACTTATACGTTAAGTACTTGTACAGCAACACCACCACGCGCTAATAAAAAAGTTGCCAAAAGGAGTGAGAGAGTGATAATTTCACTTGATACTACTACCAACAAATGGATCGTAAAAAGTTTGGACGCCGTCCGCGTTTTAAAATGTCAAAGGTTATCTTCGTTTAGGAGCCGAGCCGAGGCTTAGTGTCTTTTAATTTTGAAGCCAGATATTTAAACTAGCGCCATCAAAGCCACCATACGATGGCGAGGTCGTAGAAGAAGCAAAAAAGAGGCGAATTAAAAATTTCCATTACGAAGCTAGTGAAAGTCTATTATGAAAATGACATCTCGAAGGATGGAGTAAAAACATTTCCGCCCTTTTTGAATAATTAAATTGGATTGTCCGTGGTGGAAGCGAGCGACTATAGCTGTCCTAAAAGATATATTACAAATGTCCCTTCACGAGGGAGGGAGACACGAGGACATTAAGGATATACTTAATAATTGCCGGTCTTACGCTACATTGTATTTTCAACATGCATTCTCTCTCTATAGAGCGAGAGAGAGAGGGGGGGAGCCTAGAAACACTGTCTGATGCATTGACGGACGTGAGCTTAAGCGCGCTCATTATTTTTGAAACTTTCTCCGAGGCGACGGGGGCAGCTTATACGTTCAAAATGGTTCCTTGTAAAGCGTATATATACTTGGGGCGTTCAATTTTAAGCTTCTTACAACATTTCTAAAGAGTAATACTACAGAAGAGAAAGAGAATAGATTTGGCGAGCTTTAAAGAGCCTAGTGGCGCAGATGGTATCTCGTTTCTGCGGGGATCCAGTAGAAGTCGGAATAATTTCGGGCATTCGCGTCACGTCGCCTTAAATCTTTCGTAGGCCCCAAAGATTAGGATGGCCCAAGCGAGAAAGAGTATCTTTAGCAGCCTCGCGTCAAAATCATTTCGCATCCAGCACCGAGCTATTATACTTCCACTCAAGTAACCCGCGCATGCAACCAGTCCCCGGAGATGACCAGTGCACCTCGCCATACTCCCCCCATCAGCCGCTCAAGAAACCATTTCAGTACGGGTCAAAGCTAGCCCCATGCACTCCCCACGAAATTACAAGTTGATTACTACGAGTTAAACATTAGGAAAGGCCTACTTTAAAAAAGGGTGGTGATAAGGGTGGGTGTTTGGCAAAAGAATAAGAAGCGAGATGAGATGGCTTTAGATAAGAGAGTACGACGCCGGTTTAAGCTCGCTTAAATGAAGGCGCAGCTTTTCGAAGCCACTCGAAGATATGTTACAGCCTATAGAGTAATGGCAGACCTCTACCTTCGACTGTATTAAGCTCTATGGGGAAATACATGGGGTGCCATTAGTCTATACTAGCTTTAAGCCTAATTGGCGCTGCACCGGCGTCAGCGCCCAATTCGACCGCAGCCAAACGCGTACAGTACTTTGAATTTGATACGGAACTATAAACATTTTTTCATCTTGAATGCTGACCACGAGAGCCGTCTAGGTCTCCGATTTGAAAGGGGCCCCCCGCCTTTGACAATGGTATGCTTTTTCCTTAGGAAAGGGGCCGCGCGCGCACTCGCTCCAGGATCCAGGAAGGGCCGGAGTCGATGGATAATAAAAAGAAATAACTGAAGATAAGCCCCCGGGGGGGGCAGGGGGGTAGGGAGGCGGAAGCTAGGGATCCCGAAAAATAATAAAAACAATTGAAGAGCAAAAATAGAAGCTCAAGAGCTGGGGAAATGGATAAAAAGGGATCAAACCGAAAGAGAACGTTATACTCGCCAATGAAATCTCTCTTCTTTCCAAGTTAAAATGGCAAGAAGCGTGCTTGCTTGGTGTTTGTGTCTGTGTGTGTCTGGGAGGAAGGAAGGGGCTGGGGGATGGCCCATTATGCTACGAGGAAATGACTTGGAAACTCTGCAGAGTATAGAAAGCTTTCATCCTCAATTCTGCTCCCGCGGCTATCTCAACTAGGATCCCTAGCTTTATTTTTTTTAGTCGGCAACTGTTTTCTATATTTTTCATTTATTTTTTCCTTCCGCTTATTATAACATTCATTACTTTGAGGTTTCTGTTCGGGGCATCTCTCGCTTCAACGTCAATTCAATTACAGTGCACGCAGTATACCCACCAGCGACAAATTACTGTTGCGGGAGAGCCTACACTTGGGACTCTCTGATTCGCTCTCATAGCATTACGTTAAGGTGCACGATGTTTTGTTTAGGTTTATTTATTTATTTCTGTATAGTTATTCTCTTTATCATCAGATCGTAAATCTCTTAAAGGGGGGGGGTCACTGATATTTGAACGAAATAATAGGATAAATATTAAAGACGAGAATGGCGACTCGTGGCTATTAGAAAAACAAAGGGGTCGCGCGTGCAACTTGGGGCGCGGGACGTACTTGGTTGGGACGAAATGACTAGGCATGTACGGTCACAATTCAACTATTACATTTTGATCGATTTAAGGGTCGGGGGGGGGGGGGAGAACCTCTATATAGACCTATTTTTGGATGCAATATTGGAACAGCGCAGCGTCTTCCCGAGAACTGCCTAAAATTGCCAGTAGAATAATGGGGGCGTGAGAGCCTCAAATGTAGCGTCAATTCCGGGTGAGGATGGCACGTTCAGCGCCGCCGACTGGTCTACTTCCCCGTCTCACTCTCACTCTCACTCTCTCTCACTCGATTTTAACCCTTTACGCTTTTTTCGTGGACGAGATACTGAATTGTAAACTGCTGGGTATTTATTTTAATTTAAAACAAAGTGTATTTTCACGATTTTATAACAAGGCGTCATTCAAGAGACAAGAATTAGCTAAAAGACCCCCAAAATTTATAGGCGGAAGCTAAGACTCTCAAAGAGTAAAATGACTAAACGATTCTCATAGGGTGATCGAAAAATTAATAAATAAATGAATTTCTAGCCATATTCAAATATTATTCAAAATGAAGGGTTGAAAAAGTTGTAGAAAGTGCCGGAAGTTTGTAAAAAAAAATTGAACAGAAAGAAAGAAAAAGAGAGATGCTAGTGATTAGTGCTCGTGAACATAGCTGGGGTGATCGGAAAAACGCGCTCATTAAATCGTTTTCAATTATATTAATTTCGAATTTCGAGTTTTTTTCAACTTCCAGGTATATATTTCTTCGAGAGAGAAAAATAAGCAAAGAAAATGAAGCGATTAATTAATTAATTACAGGCTGCCAAATTAGTTCTCATTGTTATTATTTTTAATTATTTTGATCTTGAATTTTTTAGTCTCGAACAAATCTTACTGAGTTGCATGTCCGGCGTTTCTTATTTCTCGAGCACCCCTAGCTTCGGGAAGAG
This sequence comes from Phalangium opilio, assembly GCF_054372755.1. Taxonomy (NCBI): domain Eukaryota; kingdom Metazoa; phylum Arthropoda; class Arachnida; order Opiliones; family Phalangiidae; genus Phalangium; species Phalangium opilio. The sequence continues at coordinate 276,525 of NW_028324227.1, forward strand.
GACCGGTTCCCTGTCCGGGCCGAGCCACTAGTTCATACCTAGTGGTTCCGTGCGCCGAATGTCGCCTTCGGTGTCCACCCGAACGCCGGAAGAAGGCGATCGGAGAACCCAAACCGCGCAATGAATTCTTCATCTTCTTCTAATCCGATTTATACACTTAATTGGTCGCGCCAAACTTTTAATTAAGCTATACTAAAATGGATCTAGTTCCGAAGAGCGGATGGTAAAACTGAACATGTGGATGGTCCTCGAGCTGACAACACCACCATCCGACGGGGACGTCCCGACTCGCCGCTGCTGGTCACTCGAAAGCTGGTCAATCTTTCCCCATTTGGACTGTATAGGGCAGAGCGAGCCTTTACTGGCCTAGTAGTAGAAAAAGGGCGCGCTATCGTTGCTATGACAACGAACAGGTGTATAGTCAAAAGATCAACCCCCCACCCTAGGTCCCCCCTCCCCCGGGGGGAGAGCGTGCAAAGCTAAAGGCTTTTAATATAGGCAAAGAGAATACATCCAACTCGAGTTGAAAGCCGGCCCCCCTTCCCGGCAAAAACATTTCTCAAAATAAATGCGGAGAAAATTTAATTAGTCAATGTTTTTTTTTTTTAAGTGTCGGAAGAAAACTTTCGAGGGGCGAGTCACTCACCCTCGGAAGGCAACGGAATTAACCGTTATACTAATTACGCTAATTATAAAGGGGTATATACTTTTTTACGTGCGCGGGACCGGTCAAACGAATCGGGTCTCCTTGGTCTTGGGATCTCTATGGTTTATTAGCGCGATCCTGACTGGCAAAGTTGATAGAGGGAGCTAGTCCTTATGGCCGTTCGCCTTCCAAAAACACCCACTAAAGACATATCCGAAGTTATAAGAAAATAACAAGGAAAGAAAAAAGAGACACAAATCGGGGGCGCCATCTGCTAGAGAAATCTAATTTCATATAAATTGAAATGGATTTTTGCCTCTCCCCCCCCCCCGCCATTCAAACCCCCTCCCCTCCAGCAATCTGTTCTCGTGTATGAAATCTAAAGATTGGAAGAAGGGGGGTCCCCCGGGAGTGAAATGGATTCAATTTTAGTCTTCTTTCTGTAGATATCCAGCTCCGTACAATTGTAGGTATTTTTCAAGTCCCGGACGGCCCTCGGCGGTTGCCCAGGGCCATTATTGATTTCATTCGATTCCTTTAGTACCTACTTTCGATAAGCTTAGAAATGGCAAATTTGATCCGTTGATCAACGGATATACAAAGAAGATTCTCCTAGACAATTTACACACGTTTTTCTTAAGTTTATTCAGTTTACGCGCCTTAAAAAGGAATAGGGCGAATAAAAATGGGTTATAATATTGTTTTGAAATATGTCGCGCCATTTATTCACTTTCGCCCCTAATAAATTCCGTCCACCCTGACCCTGACTGACCTAGTTGCGCGCGCCGCGAGACCTTACTCTGGAAAAGCTATACGAGAATATCAAATTTTTGGCGGGAAAACTTTGTAAACGTACTGGCGCGTGATTTCCAACAATCTCAGGATAGTTTTGTTCCAATCGCAATTTGCCTCGCCTTTCTAAACAAACTCTACGTGGTTTCTAACAAAGGGAGAGTGGCAAACTCCGGTTGCTTCTATCCCTTCTTAAACGATTAAAATCCCGCGTGGCGAGAAAGAGTGGGGGTGAGCGCGCCAAAAACTAATCTTCTTAAAATCTGGGATCGGATTCACTCTCTCTCTCTCTCTCGTCTCTCCTCGATCCGGATGAGTAAGCCCGCAAATTCTTAACTCTCTTTTCCCCAAAACTTTTTCGTCAAAGAAGGGCTAAAGCCCGACGAATTCTTCCGCTTCGTTAAGTAGCTAAGCGCCTTTGGTATAAAAGACAAAAAAAATAAATAAATAAATCCAGAGACGTAACTCGGACAAAAAGATGGAGCTCTATCGAGGTTTAAAACGTATATTTTCCTTGAACTAGTAATATTACGTTCAAGATTGATCAGAGTAGATCCTAAATTGTCACTATCAATTACGAGGAGTGAAGAACCCCTCGTCAGGAGCTGATTGAAGGGAGTATAAACCAAATATTTGGTCGCCACGCTGCTAAACAGACGGGAATAACGGTTTTTAACGATACACGTGAAACTAATTGATATTAAAGTAACTAGGAAAGGTTAATTTATAGCTTCCCCAATTTGCAAAGATCCAATTAAGAAAAGGAGAAAGGGACGACGTATAGAGATTAGCGATAAGAAGCCCGAAAAGAAACAAGTTTATCTTTAGGCACGATCCCTTCTGGCGGATAAAAAGGGCGAGTCGTCCTCGAGAGATTACGGGGAAGTGAGTAGTGACGTCAACTCGTACTAGTCAGTCAGCTAGGGGCTAGGTTAGGCGGATTCCCTTCCCCCCCCGTCCCAACTTTCTACCCACCGTGACTCGCGGCGCTCGCCTCAAACTGTACTTTCCTCAAAGTATACGATCATATTATACACTCCGCGTGTAGTGACACTGCCGCGCTAGCGACGTTACTCTCTCGCTAAATAAGGCTTAACTAAAATATGGGTTAGTGTTGTTCAATTCAAACTAAAACTAAAGTCCCTCCATAAGCGCGTTGTTACCTTTAAAGTTACCATCGTATTTGGATATCGCTTTTTCAACCACAGGACACACACATTGGTCAACTCGGCGGGACAGACATAGTGTTCGAAATGGTAAGCCTATTTCTTAATTATTACGCTAGGGAAAGGAGATAAATGTTATTTAAGGGGCGGTGGTAAGCCTCGGTTCGTTTTAAGCCGCGCAGTTTATATCATCTCCGAGATTGCGTTTCGCTGCCATGTACGGGGTCAGCTGATCACGTGGGTGGTGGATGGTCTATAAAGGTTCCGGCGTTTAAGGACTCGCCATACAACTTTTTCACTCGGTTTTAACTAGTTCGGTTGTTCCAAATACATAAGTCTAATCTTCGTCACCAAATTGATCGGTGAATCATGATTAAGTCGATGTTCTTAACGCGTGTAGTTGAGTCAACAACGTCTCTTACAAGGTTATAACATAAAAAAATATTTTTGAAAACTCGTTATTTTGGCGAAATTTCTAATTAGGGGCTGCGTGGTTTCGCGAAAAGAGCGTGTCACTTTAAAACGCTTTCAAATTAACAATTAAGGCACTATATTTTTCAACGCGTTCTGGGGTTTAGGTTTTGGCTGGCGAGGGGGGCTTGGGGGGGGGGGGTTGGCGCACGCTCAATGGCCTTCTTTGTTTAACGCTATTCATTAAATTTAAGTCGAGGTTTTCGCTTTCGTACAGCGTGACCATAATTCATATCCTTAAAAGGTTACTCGACAAGTTAAAACCACGCAATATTCCGCGATAAAAATATTACTGATAACACCTCTTTCTTTTTATCTTGGTTGATAATTGTTCTACAAAGCGGGGCGATAGATAAGAATTATGGAATAATACCATCCAAATATGTCCGAGTAAATCATCTCACCAGTTCCTTTAGTTTGTCTATATTGTCACCCCAGTTAATGAAGCTGGAGCCGCGCTTAATCGATGGATTATCAAATACTTGGGACCGTTATATAGATTGAGGTCAATTAGCATAGCTATGATGTGGAAGCCTTTAAAGGACCCGAGTTACGACGTCCTAGAGTTCATCCACAGTCCCGGAATCAGGGTTCATACAACTTTTGGAAAACAACAAATTTTCCATGAGATTTCCAGGTTTGTATGAACCCTGGGAATTGTTATATTAAAATAGTGCCTTATTTATTTAAGTTCAAGTCCTACATTACAAAGAATGGTTGAATGGCGCATGCTCCGTTGAGGTGATTTTGACGCGGGTGATGGCCCAGCTCAAAGATTTGAATTAGTTTTTAATTTGTTAGCTCGACGTGGTTGAACTCGGGCGGCGTTTATGTCTTGGCAACTTAAATCAATGTAGCGTGTTTCGCGTTGACTGAACTCGAGAAGATTAAACTTTGGGAATTGAACGGTTCGCTTCATATTAGACATTTTGACAAACTAAACTTTGATGGTTAAAGAATTGTTTTCTGTATACGTTCTACTTTCGTTCAGTTTAATCGTTCGCTAGAGTTCGCTCACTTTGATACTTCTTATTATTATCTTATTTTGGTTTTTTTTTTGAATTGAAGGAGAAAAAAAACTGCTTGAATTCGTCAAGGTCAAATGAATCTGCATTTTGGGGATTTTTTTTTGTTGGTTGCACGATACGCTTGGTGTACCCACACGGCCGGGGGGGGAGAAGGGGAGGGGCTTGAAACCCACTTTATATAGAAGCACGTGTTATCACTTGGTGGCTGTTACATCAATCGACTAAGATTAATCTTGAAAGTAAAAATTAATTATAAAATCCAACCCTTTTTTTCGCTTGTACTTTTCTCTTAAAATACTAATTTCATTTCACAACTTTAGGAAACTTAGTTTCCTTTTTATGAAATAATAAGAGCTTAGATACAATCTTTCTGATCAGCCTGATTGGCTTAAAAATGAGCAATTTCGTCGTTTCCTTCGGATTTCTTTCTAAAGATATCAGATGCGCAATTAAATGCAATTTCTGATAAAATTATCTCGAGTTTTAAATTAAAAGATGAATATCTACGCTTTCAAAAGCAGACCTCGTATCTGAGGAAGTTGAGGCATTCTCGTTACTAAGAGGAGCGTCAATCCTTGGGCTAGTTTCTAAAAATGGCGAAACTCAGGCGGCAGAGCGCTAATTTTATTCCGTCATGCACTTCTTCAGCAGATCTATCTATGGATATGGCGATCAAAGATGAAGTCCCAGTCGAGATTTGTAGATCCCAGGGATTCTTAATAATCTAATAATAAAAGAAGCGTCGAAATTTGCGCTTAATTCTGCGCGCCTTGAAATAATCGCATTTCGTGAGATTCTCTCTTTTAAAATCGCATTTTCTATAGCGAAAGAATTAATGAAAAATGATCGAAGCCTCCTTTTATTAATGGGATCTAGCCAGAGTCGGTCGGGGTCGGGGTCGGGGGGACAGATTTTGATAAAATTAAACCAGGAGGCTGGTTGTCTTTGAAACGGCTTGTTTCAATTTTAATATTAGTCCGAGGTAATGCTTCCAGAAAAGGTGGGCAAAGCCTATATCCAAGCGCATTTCGTTCGGGCTATTCGCGTTCTTACATTTGTGGGTTTGATTAAGGGGGATTCCCACGTAATGAACTCTTCCCGAGTACGATTCCCTTTTCCGGAAACTTCTTTGTTCCGCCTTTGCTTTTAAAATCCCACTCCTGCTCCTACCGCGCCACTATCAAATACCTTTAAATCGAAACCCCCCCCCAACCCCAACGCCCCAACAAGCAAAAATATTCGAGTGGGGGGCCTTTTAAAGTTTTCTCCTTTTTCGAGGCGTTTGAAATAACGACTGCGGGGAGGGGGGGGGTTCCTGGTAAAATGTAAGAATGTTTAAATATCGAATAACAATCATTTTGGTTTTGTCTATAACGGTTTTGTTTGCGAAGGTGTCTGTTCCCTCTCTAAGGGTATACACTTTGATCTCCGCGGTTCAGGCGTGCGTACGTGTTTGAGGGGCGCGTCTAGCAGGCTGGCGAATATTCCTTAATACGTTGAACCTTTGACCTCTGACGGAAAGGGGGATGTGATAAATTAAGGCGAGATGTTGTTGTTGTTGGCCTGGTGAAAGGACATTTGTTCCATCTTAAAATATTCATTTATTTGTATAATTACTTCTTCTCTAAGAAGATGCTAAAGTTTAAGCTTTTATCAGAATGGGAGGCATATCCGGAAAAGCCTATAGTTGACACTCGGAAAATGGCCCGTCTCTGTCCCATCAGGGAGTAGTAGACTACTCCCTGGTCCCATAAAGAAGCTATCTATATCTATATATACATATACGCGATAAAAACAGTTCCTTTTCCTGCATGGTCTATCCCCGTTCAGAGGCGGCGACGACGGAACCGGAAGTAGGACATCTTCATCCGCTTTTCGTATAAATAAGAGTACTGTACGAGTACGACCCTTTCGCGCCAAAATAATAGCTCTGACGTAATTCACCCGAAGAAATTCCGACGCATCGCGACTTCTTTTTCTTTCCGGGCCATAGAGTAATGGCAGCATTCCGCCTTTGACAGTATTAAACTCAATAGAGAAATAACACGGGCTGCCACTAGTCTATACTATAACGCCTTTAGACAACACTAAGCTAAACTAAGCGTATAAACACGGCCCGTTACGAATGGTCAAAGAGTTCGGATTTGAATTTCTTGGTCACCGACCGTTACCTACGCGTTTTCATCCTTGAAAAATATTAAATAATATTCTTCAATACGCGATTATTATACAATATCTAGGAAGCGCGGTTGTTAATACCTTCTTCTGAGTTTAATTACAAAATTCACGAGGAAATGAACAGTAAAATCGTAATTCTTTAAATGACCACAAAACGCGGCAGGCCCTTTTTTATCCAACCAACCAAAGGGATCGGATACTTGAAAGAATAATATTTATATTTTCAATCAAGATAGATCTTAAAATACGCCAAGTATCCGCCCCCTCCCCCCCTTATAAATCGCGCGCTTTCGTTAAGGAAAAGTTTTGGTCTAATTAGTTTTATTTTGCTTGAGCGATTTTATTTAGTAGGGTGGAAACAGGGGCGGAGAGATTATTTTCAATTTCTTCATTAATTTGAGAGAGAGAGAGAGAGAGAGAGAGGGGAGAGAGAGTTGATTAAGTTTAGTATCATTTAATTTGACGCATTTAATTTAATTTTAGGTGTACCATTGGCAAAGTCAAAATGTTAAACGAAGCGGTGTGGACGATATGGTTTTGCTGGCCAAAATCAACGAGGAGTCCATCGTGGAAAACCTAAAGAAACGCTACATGGACGACCAAATATTCGTATCCTTTTAACTATACTAACTACAGAACTAACAGAGCGTAACGGGTCTAACGGTAAACTATTCTTCATAATCCCAAAACTGCAAATATTCTTCTATTTACCACCCAAATGGCTTGGTAAAAAAATGTTCTGGTAATACTTAGGGGTATATTTTAGTCATATCCACCTGGATGACAAATTACTTCGTCATACGGTGGGTTAAAAAAAGGGCTGCGTCATCGACCTCCGTCCGGTGACGTCAGAAGCCTAAATTCGCCTACATTTTCTCTGCTGGATGGAAACCAGTTTTGTCGCGGTGGTTCAGACGATGTTAATTAACATCTGTATGGAAATTTAGACCCGTGTTTATTTCCCCCGTCGTTAAATATTATTTATTCATAGTTCTCGCGGTTTTTCATTTTCATTTTTTCACGCCAGAAAAACTAACTAAGGTTATTTGAAACTGATAGCTTAAAAAACTATAATTTCCGCTTTATACCGTATTGTAGATTAAACTTGGGATGGAGTACAGTAAAAACAGCCGTTATTATCCTTTATCAAGAAGCCTTCTCCACAATAATAGCGTTAGTTCAACGAACCGCTTCACTTTCGCCCAAGTAACGTCGTATCCATAAGAGCGATTGACACAAATACTAAATACCTCTAATAATTGCCTTTAAAACGGGATAAACGAATCGTCTATATTGGTTGCGTATGAGCCATTGTTATAATTTGGGGAGTGTTCGAAAGCTTATAGTTTTAAAAGACAAAAGAGGTTTTACTCCGGAGTGGAGAGAAGCCAAATTTCTAAAGTTGATCGTCATATTTATTTTGGTTACGTTATTTACGTAGTTACAACGTTTTTCTTCGCTTTTCTCGGCGCCGACGAGATGCCTTTGAATAAGGGGCACCCCCCCCTTGGCCCCCCACTCACGAATTTTACGAGTTACCTGGGTGTAATTTGTCAACAAAAACTAGGCTACCAAGGTTTAGGGGGGAAAAAAAATCCGAGTAAATCACAGTCTGCTAGCTCTGATTAAGCCTGGCTCTCGAGGGACCGTGCACAATAGGCTTAACGCGCCCGCCATCCAGGGAGATATACTTTTTAATTACGTTCAGAGTTTGGTCACGTGGCTACTAAATAATGGCTAAACTGACGTCTTTTTTGTATAAGTATAAAATTATGTCATTATTATTATATTTCTTTTTACAGTTTTAGGACGAAAATTGTTCGGAACTCCCCCCTCCCCCAATTAAAATTCTACTCTTTTAGCGGCTTGGACGGGACGATAATCCCCCCCTTAATAGCAGCCCCGAATTCCAGGGTTCTCCTAGAGTATAAGCGTGACGTAATGAATCAAAATTCAGGGGTATCTTATTTAATATTCTTGGCGTGTTTAAAGTTGACGTCAGAGCTTAGCTGGACTAGCTCAATTTGACTAAAAATATTGAGAAATATTTTCTTGTTTTTTATTTTCCGGAAAGAGCGATGACGTTTTTATAGCCGTGGCACGTGACCGGACAATCAAATAGCCCCCAACTACGCAATCCCCGAATTACAAAATGTAGGTCAATTTTAAGCGAGTAACGTTTGAACAAGGTTTTTGCCGCATTTCAGCGAAATAGCATCGTTTATATTTAGGTTGTAGAACTTATACTTTGAATTACCTACTACGCTCCTCTATATATATATATATATTTTCAGATTTTTAAAGCTAATGTATAAGAGCCAGATGGCTAGCTCAACGGCGATGAAAACCTAAAAGAACAAGATGGTCTAGCCCATAATTAAGCCACGTCGTTTACGTACTCTCGCTATCCCTACTACAATAAATATACCGGTCAGAGGGAATAGTTTTTCAATGGCTGCTTGGCAAAGAGAATCAAATATCGCCAACGCCCGTTACTAAATTACTAATACTACTACCACTACTACTCGGGTAAAACTATAAGTCCCATCGTATGTACGATGTGGCTAAAAAGCTTTTCTCTCTCTCTCCTGCCACGCCCCTTTCTAAAATCTAGACTCGTAAAATATTTTATAACATTTTCCAGATCCTAAAGAGACGGAATTCATATTCTTCAAACGTATTTACGCTTTCAAATAATCTTCGTACCTATATACGAAATAGACCTAAAATTTAAAAGTATCCGTAGCTAAGCCTAAACGACCTTCCTAAATTGGCGGCGTTACTCGGCTAAAACATCCCCGTAAACCTGCATTAGGCACTGCAGGGCTTTGTATAAAACTTTGCTATTTAATTAAAACTTTGAAGCCACGGACGGGGTTTGATAAACAAACATTTCCAGAGGCCAATAAAGAAAATAGTTCATTTTATTCAGAGTTCCTTTCTTTACTCTCGGCAATGAAACTTTTGAAAAGTCCATTTTACCCTGAAAGAAGAACTATATAATGGTAGCTGTACACCTTAAAAGCAAACGTTACGTTCGCTTAACCTTTGCAAAACTTTCCAAAATGAGTCTTTTCTTCTTATTCTTCTTTCCTAGAGACGAAACTGGAGCGCCTTAAATTCGCAACATATCTAAAACTAGTTTAAAATCAGTTCTATCTATTACGGTTTAAAAGATATGGTGTTTTTAAGTTTTTGTGTTGAGGGGAAGACACCCAGCAAGGGGCCGTAGGAAATACATTGAAAACTTATTTCGCTTCTAATTAAGCAAATTATTAATTAAATTTAATGACAATTTCAGCTAATATTCTCTGTTAGTATAGTGGAACACGGGGAGGGGAGGGGGAAAACAAAACGGAGTCTAGAATTACCTATAAAATAAAATAGGTAATTAATACTAAGGTTGGTTGCGTGACGCGTCTAAATTTATTTGATTTCGGTGCTTGGGATGATATTATAACAAAGAAACTGCATTAGCGAGCCGAGCTATACGACAACATCTAGGCCTAGTATAAGGAAGTCTGGACTCTTTTTCTTGGCAATTCCGAGGGTTAAGATTTGCGGGGTTAAGTTTGAGGCCATAAATCAAAAGAAATGGTGGTGGGGGGGTCAGGGGTCTCTCCTCGAAAAAGCTCTTTAAAGATGAGAGAACCTCGGACGCAAGCGAAACTCATTTTTCCTGGTGGAGAAAGAATTTTCCATTTTTCCTTAACGCCAGATTTTCAGACTTACATCGGACCCGTTCTGATTTCCGTTAATCCCTTCAAACACGTGAATTATTTCACAGAGAAAGAAGTGGAACATTACCAAGGAGCGGTACGTACAATTAAATGAAAAAATAAATAATAAATTCACTTCTCAAGTGAAGTGCATGCGGAGAGTGAAAAACTAAAGCTTAATTCCCCTTTTGTTATACCTTCACGTTTCTTCTTAGTTTCATTTTTAGATAGGGAGCTTTAGAGTTTAGAATAGGGGGGGGGGGGTTGTGAATATAATAGAAACGCTAATGACGTCTTTCTCGCCTTAAGAAAGACTCGCCTTAATTTAACCTTATCAAAAAATTGCGTGGCCTGAAAGAGCCTCGAAAACATTGTATTTTAAATAAAAGCGTCTTTTCTTTTTTCTTAGTTTTATTTTCAAACTTTGCAATTTTCTGATTAAAAAAGGCCTAAAAAAACCAAGGGGAAAATTCCGAAAGGTGAAAATAAAACCTAATACGAACTAGATGTAAAATTAAACGGCGAATGAGCTTGATACACTAGAATCCTAGTCTTAAAGGGGCTGTAAAGTCTTTGAAATACGTCAGAGGCACGTGACCAAGGAGAGGCGTGGTTCAAAGGAGCTTAGTTCGTTTTATTTCGAAAACTACCACTTCATGGAAATTGGCGCTGCAATCTCGCGGAAAAACAAGGACAGATGTTAACTAGTCCCACTCCATGAGGAGCCTTTGTATCTTGGTATCACGTGGTGTCTGTGACGTATTTCAAATAATTTTTACCCACCCGCCGATGTCCTTTTTGCAATCCCTTTAATCTCCTATCTCGCGCCTATACTGGTCAAAGTAATGGCTCTTCCGGCAACCACCCCCCCTTATTGGGAACAGACCCTTATGTCCGTGTGGCGTTCCGGAGTATCCATATATGGCCAAAGGGGTTACCTTTCATCCCCGATGACGTCAAAAGCCTCGTTAGTCTCGAATTCATCTTTGGCGGCGGAAGTTACTTACCTCGGGGTTAAGCCTAATAAATCAATAGGGTAAAAGATGATGCCGCTCCCCCCTCAAAGCCAATTCCGCCCCCAACCCCAAACCCCCAAAACTACTGAAAGATTGAGAATGAACGTGTCATCAAAAGTTAGTAAAAGGAGAGAGAGAAAAAAGAGAAAAGAGGTTGCCGGGGTCCCGAGTCGAATGTCTTTCTGTCGCGGGTACAGCCCCCCAAGGGGACAACCCATCTTCCTAGGTAATTTTTCTTTCTCGGGATTACACTCTGGCCTGGAAGGGCTGCCTGCCAGTGAGAGCGCTAGCTGTCCCGGGCAAATAGCCAATTTAAATCCAACCGCACCAGATATGACAGCCATTCCAATTACAACTTTGGTCAACTGACGGACGTTCTTTAATCCCTTTAGATAAATGACCCCCTGAATATTTTTAGATTTATTTTTCCCAATGACCTTTTGGGTTCAATACCGAGTTTACTTAATTCATGTTGGCGCAAAATTCGGATAGCCACGAAACTAGTTTGCGAGTCCATCTAAATCTACTAAGTTGGCAATCAAGAAGGCGCCTAAGTAAGTATTTGTCCTCCGCTATATCAATAACGCTCCTTGCAACTAGAGTACCATAGGCTATTATTGGCCGCAGCTTTAATCAAGAACAGACCATGGATAGAATTAGCCTGGACGGCCATATATTCTCAGCAACTAGCCCTCAGGAACTAGCCCAACACAAAAAAAGACTACTCGATTCTTTGGTTAGATAGATTTAGTGTCTCTCCCTAATTAACGAGTTTTCGCGCTGCTCGAGTCCAATCTTCTCGACAGCGAATCTTTCTCGCGTCCATCTTGGCTGCGGCGTTAAGCCCGAAATCAAGCCTTCCCAGATACCATTTACCCACTGACTAGTCATTTCGTCAGAATCTTACCTAAACGAAGGGGGACCTTATAAACCCTAACAGGGACGGGAAATGAGCAAAATGCTCCAAAACGTTAGTATAGTCCTTTTCATCCCCTTTCCAACCTAGTGGGGCGTTAAAACAATTAACCGAGGCTCGATTAATTAAGAGAGAATCTTCATGAACATTCCCTCCGTAGGATTAAAACGGGCTTCATCTCTCTCTCCGACTGAGTATACAATCCTTAATTACTAAGTGCCGGTCCTATTTAGAAATAGAAAGTCCGTGATTGCACGGAGAAGTCGTCAAAATTAGGGCCTGGAGTTTCTCAGGTGATGCGGGCGGGTTTGGCCGAGGCTTAGCGAAAGTGAGGGTACTTTTTGGAAACAACGGAGAAAAAGAAGCGGGAATGATATTCTGTATCGCGGTGCACGTACACCACCACGCTTTTTCCCCCTCCAAACCGCCCCCGCCCCCATCCCCGTTTCAATTCTCTTTTGTATATGGGGCCCCGGCAGAGGATCTCGATTAAGTATAGGCTTAGGGGTTTATTTCCAAAGGCTATTGTCTCCGGGGTTCATTCTTCTTTGATTGGGAGGAGGGACACTTGTCTCTTTCTCCCCCCCCCCTCTCTAGGGAATCGGAGTGGGGGTGGGGTGGGGGTTACACGTGATGTAGGGGGTCTAATTAAAATAAAGCCCCTCCCTTTCACACTCTTCTTTTAATTAAAAATCCGTCGCAGTTGTTTAAAACCTAACCGTTTTAAATAAAAGGTTTCCCCCCCTCCAATCCACTACTACAGTTCCACGATTGATAGATAGACTAATGGCGCACCATGTTATTTTCCCTTAGAGCTTAATACAGTCGAAGGTAGAGGGCTGCCATTACTCTATAGTCTATATATTTTTTTTAAAAAAATGTTTAAATTTCCCACTCGACGAAGAACAACCCCTTGCACCCTCCCGCAACTTTGCAAATTAAAATACCTTCAGAGTAGAGAGAGCAAAATTTTTGGTAAAAATTCCAAATAAGCAACTTGCAAATTTATTTCCGAGCTCTTTGCAATGTATACGCAATTTCAATGGAGGATAATAGATGATATTCCTCTCTCGAGCATGACGCCCGAATATTTTGAAAACTTCAAAAGGATTTGCCCAAGAAACTGCGGTTAGAGAAATTCCCGTAGGAAAGGCTAAGGGTAAACACTACAGAACTCTTCCCCATATTGGGGGGAGAGGCCCCCGAAGTAGATTCAAATAAAACGCGACTTAAGGAATTATACAAATATTTCTCGAATACCTATACTTCTTTCAATAGGAATTTAAATAAATTCACCCATGCACCCACTAACCAACTCTTATCCCCAACATGCACCATGCACGATAGACCTTTTCTGTGTTTAAAGCCGATGCCGCTTTAATATACCAACCACCTATAGTAAACACTTCGAGTTAATCTATTTTTGATATAGAGCTAGTAGAGCTAAGACTGAGGAGCAGACACGCGGAAAACAGAAAAATAGTTGTTTATAAAAGGGAATCTGCTCGCAATAGCGAATTCGCTTACGGAGAAGGCAGAAGAAAATAGGGACTTTCTTCGAATGTCCGATACATCCAAAGAAAAATGGCCTCTTTACTAGAGTGAGGAACGTATCCTTTTTAGCTGGCAACCAAATATGGAAGGCGGAAGAAAAGGGAACCCGCGCGTTCTAGGCGGCGTTACTTTTCAACGCTTTTCAACTTCCGGACTTGGATGGGCAAATTTCCTTTCAGGAGCTCTCCTCCCCCCTCCCCTCCCCAACCCCCGACTCTCTCTCATTTACCAATAGTATACAGGTATCGCCGCCATTACAAGGGGTCGGATATAAATAATTAATTCTCTAAAATTTGGTACATTTATTTCGGGCAACGTGATTTGATCCGCCGAGACAGATTTCTACTTCCGGCGCCTCTGTTCGTATTGAAAGAGTTAATTAGATATTTAAGGCGAGTTCGTTTACAGAGAGATAATTTGAGAGCAGCCTACGTCTTAATTAATTTCGGCTTCGAATTGAATTGAATTGAATCAGTGTACGCGAAAGCTTTATATATATAATATTACAAACTTGAGAGAGAGAGAGGAATTATTATTTTTTAACTTTTGAAAATAAAATGGCAACAAGAAATATTTGGGCAATTTCTAGATTATATATTTAGAGCAGCCTCGACTGCGTGCTGGGAATACAATCCCATTTTATTATTATTCAAAATGTTTGATTCCCAAGATGGGAACGGCGCGCGCTTAACCCTTATTTTCATAAAACCAAAAGCCCCCCCCCCACCGAATAAAATAAATCACGTATAAAGGAAAACAGGCATTTTTTTCCTTCCTTTTAAAAATAGCTTTTCCTGATTTATTATATTATGCGCCGTCCCTAAGGGGAAGGGAGGGAGCTATAGCAACTGCACTTTAACATTCGCTAGCTTCCCCCAAAAAACACTATATCTTAACCCCCTTCCTTGGTCGTTTAAAATGTAATAATAATAATAATAATATTTATTATTTGTTATTTTTGTAGGCGCCGTACGAAAACCCGCCGCATATCTACGCCTTGTCGGATTCAATGTACAGAAACATGTTAATAGATCACGAGAACCAATGCGTCATTATTAGGTAAGATCAAGAATCAAGCGCTTAATCCAACGCTTACTGATGTAATATTCCGTAGAAGAGCTACACTTCCTATACCTAAAGCCGGCCGGCACCCATTATGAATTGTTAATTTGACTTTGCCCCCCCCTATACATTTATTATAAGCCGAGTAGACGGATAATCCGATTTTCCCAATACAAGCTAAGAGCCGGTTACAATAAGAATTTTTAAGCTGGTAGCTACGCTACTCTCTCGGATTATCTTCGGAATAAATCGATTTCAGCTTACAAATACGCTCGTCGCTCGACGAATCGCGATGGAAGGAGAAAGGGTTAAAAGTTACCGGGGGAAATACGCGCTTAAGTTCCTACAAACTTATAGGTCTTATATTTGAAGCGTTACGTATACACTAATTTATTTGGGATCCGTTTCAAGATTCGATTCGCGAAGAGTACATTTCTATTGGCCCACTCCGAAACGTTCGGTTTAGGCAAAAGGGCATGCAGACGAGACCCAGACAAGACAAGAGAAGCGTAATTAGGGTACTCACCCTTTAACCAGAGGTGGCGCTCTTCGACGTTTCGTTAATAAGTCCGCCGGGGGCGTCAATGGCGCGTTAGAATCCCTGTGCGGAAGAAAAAACAATTTGCATATGATAAGTCGATATGATAGGCCGAGTTGAGACTCGAATGACGTTATCAGTTTCACGCTTGTCGAACTTCAAACAAATAGAAAAATTTTACCAAAGGGGATTTGCCTTATTTCACGACGAAAAAGAAAAAAACCCCACATTATTCTTAAAGAAGAATTAAAATATCGGCGTATATATTGATTTTGAGTTACTAAAATACGAATAAAAATCTTTACGAGCCGCTCAAAGAGTATAGAAGAGTTTTTCATTAGCGAGTTGTGACGAAAATACGACAAGTAAGCTAAAACATGCAGTGATCTTTAAAATTTCAACTGGCGAACAAAATTAAAAAGAAACAAATGAAACGGAGGAGCAAAAAAAAAAAAAAACGTTGATGGAAAATTATTTCTCGATTTATAGAAATTTCCTTCCCGAAATGTAATTGATGGATTTAGTTCCTACTTTCTAGTTCTTAACAGACAAAAACAAAGGAAATAAAAAACATCCAAAGATAAAAAATTCGCTAGGGAGGGATGAAAAAAATTAAAGGCCCAGTCTCATTCAAAACGCCCCCCTTTTCTTGACGCGTATTACGTACGACTAATGGCGTGTTTAAATATATACGATTTAAACGAGACTTGTCCTTTATAGAACAAAATCAATTTTTCTCTATATATATATAAAAACAAGACGAATAAAGTAGGATAAGATGGAAACGTTGCTAAGCCTTGGCTTAAAAAAATAAAAAGAGGTTCTTGGGAGGACATTTTAGCGAGTGCATTGCCATTTTCTTGACAAGCAATTACCAACAAAAAATATATCCTTTATCAATATGTTATACGACTAAAAAAGGGTTTACTTCATTTTTAGTCTCTTTTATTTGGTGGGCGGTGGGGGGGGGGGGTGTTTTCGGGAAAAACAAGAACCAGGCCCACGGGGTCTTCGGTTGGGGGTCCCGCCCTTTACTTAGGACAATATTCATGGATAAAATTAAGTATTATTCATTTTTGTTTCGTGTCAATGAAAGTTTTGGTTCAATGGTTAGATTTAAGTTCTGGGACCTAAAATTTTAAATACTCGGTTTTCATTGAAAATCGAGGGATTTTCCAAGAGCGCGATAGAAACTTCGCCAAACTTATTCGAAGTTAGCGTTTCAGTCTAAAGAGAGAGAGAGAGTGTTTTTCCTCGAAATTCCATTGAAATATACAAAAAGAGAACTCGGCGAGTTTAATGTACAAGCCGGAGCTCGAATGGCCCCCCTAATTGGGTTTTCTGGTAAAGCACGGAAAGCGGCCTTGCGAAACCAAGTTTGGATCCCTTTTTCAAGAGAGAGAGAGAGAGAGAGAGAGAGAGAGAGAGAGCAATCCCGCAGTCATTCTAAACTCGAACATGCTTTCGAAGAGCACTCGGGGAAAAGGCGGACGAATACTCATTGTTAAATCTTCGTAAGAAAGAAAATAAGAGATACGCTACATTTTTCAACTTCTCCTTGACTATATAGTCCACGGTACAATTGATTTCAAACCCAACCTTTACTCCGAGACAGACAAGAGAGAGAGAGAGCGAGAGAGAGAGTTTAAGATAGCAACCTATAGCGAAACATCTCGCGGTTCAATTCAACCAAGACCTAATTAATATTCTCGCTCCAAAGCGTTAATCCCCGTTTTACATCTTAAACTAGAAAGACTAAGTAATCTAAGGAAAGGATACTCAAGAGACGCTTCCGAGCTTAACCTCTCTATTAAGGTGTGTGTGTGTGTGGGAGGGGGGGGGGGCAAATTTCCGGGGTTATCCGAAACTAACTAAGGACTGAATAATAGATAAAGTTACCTTGGAAAGAGCTTTCCAAAGACGCTTTACGATTCGTTAAAGCCAGCAACTAGCTAGCAGCAGCGTCTCTCGTTATAAATTTCCGCCTAACAAGGATTAACTCGGTTAAAATATAAATCGTATATACAGTATATAGTCCGCCCCCGGATTTTCCACGGAATTATAACAATATCATCGCCTATAGAATCAGTGAACTCGCGTGCGTCTCCGCGCTAATCTCGTTAAACTTGATAAGCCAGTAATTAAATCTTAATCGCCATCATTTGGAACTAGCGGACCTTAAAACATCCCCAAACAAAGAGAGATCGGATCGGGTGGGTCTTTAATATAGAAGTGAATCCGGGACGAGCCACGATAACTTACAAATATTCCCCGGGTCACCTATAACTCGCTAAGGATGGAGGATACAATCGTGATTGCGACACAATTGACTGGACCTTTGACCTTCCGATTTAAGCCTATGAATATATGGCAAACGAGGTCATTCCTATTCGAACGAACTTGATCCTATCAAGGAATGGGGGGGAGGGGTCGTCTCTTCTAGAAAATTGGACGAGCGGTCAAGCGGCCATCGCCTGATCCAGAGCTAGGACCGAGACACTCCAATTTCCGAAAATCAGTCCGGGATATCTCTTGCGCCTCGGGATTAAAAGCTCTCTCTCTCTCTCTAAGAGAGAGGGGGAGATGTTTATGTATTTATACTTTTTAATCAACATTCCAATTAGTAACTGGAGCAATTTAACGTCTGGAATTCGCCTCTATCGGGGCCAATATAAATCAATCACGTTTTAAGCCTAAGCTAGAGTGCACGTATCGCATTTTCCGCTTCGAGTATTTATTCAAATCCAAAAGAGTACGGTGCGCCTAGCCTATAATATTTATAAAGCGACATGCAGAGAGCACCAAAAGTCGCTTGCTTTTTTTCGCACCGCTTGACCATATTTCATATTTTTCTGGGGTGAGGGGCTCGATTTTATGTCCCCCGCAAGCAATATGGATACACTGCCAGGTTGGTTAAGATAAAACGACACAGGCGCCATCCCAAAGTTTCATTTGTTTACTAAATCGAGTCTTTTCTCCAAGCATATTTTGAGCCAGTTTTGACCCGAGCCACTCACTCGGCGTCTACGAGCAGATCTGGCTGCAGCGAGCTATTAGAGTTTGCGAGCGCGAGTTTGTTTAGACTTTAGTATCCGTCTCAGAGATGGGAGCGCCGAAAGAGTACGTAGTCGTCAATAAAGGTTTGCTGCTGCAGCTCACTTTCGGTGTAGCGTAAACATAATGTAAAGGCTGGTAAAGGGTATACGTATACGCACTCTTCCATCTTTTTACAATTTTTCCCAAATCTCTCTCCCGTAAATTTCGCGCTATCTTTTAGGGTTCTCTTTCTCTTACACCAAACAACCGACTCGTATCAGGGTTTTTTACTCGCTTTCAAAAGAGGGTTAGATTTACTGTTAAACCGAGGTATAAAACGCGGTATTTTTTAACTGACCTAATTTCGGTGTGGTCAGAAACCTTTAAACTT
This sequence comes from Phalangium opilio, assembly GCF_054372755.1. Lineage (NCBI taxonomy): Eukaryota > Metazoa > Arthropoda > Arachnida > Opiliones > Phalangiidae > Phalangium > Phalangium opilio. The sequence continues at coordinate 295,038 of NW_028324227.1, forward strand.
GTCAGAACACCGCTATTTTAGTAGAACTTTCAGCTTAAGCTACCAATAAGGTTACTCGTTACGCGTATTTTTGAATAAACCTTATATGGCGAATTAGGGCGGAGCTTAAGGCGTCAAACCAGTTCAGTTCCAGTTCTATGTCTTTAAAGGATAAGCCGAGCTAGGAAAGAGGAAAGAGAGTTCATCTCCGTCCGTCTATAATTAGGTTAAATTAAGCGTAAAATCTTATTTTTAAAACAAACATAAACCATACGATCTCGTTCGCTTTTAACCAAAGTTCACGCGAAACTAAAAAATACTAGAAACTGTTCGTGGGTAGAGAGTGAACGTAGCGTACCCCGTGTTAAAGAGACCTTCTGGCTATTCCCCCCAAGGTTGTCTTAATTAAGCGAGTCAGGGCGAACACGGCTGTACTTTAGTATAATGTCGATGGAAAGGTCGAGTCTTTTCGGAGTCTTTTAAGTGCCTTCCGTTGTCTCCTATTAGTTATTGCTTTTTAGAGAAAGAAGAAAAGACTATTCCAGGGTTAAAGGTTCCCTCCCGACTTTCCAATTGGATTATTTTTATCCCATTCGTGTCCAAAACACGTTTCCTCGATTTTCGTTAAATTCATTTCCCGGACCGAGAAGTCGGATACAAGACGAATTTCACGGACAAAGCAAGCTTGAAAAATCTGAATACAGAGCTTTCAGTTGGACATAATTTCCGCTGCCATATTGGTGGTGGGTTTAAACTGCGGGAATGAAGCTGAGACCACCCAACCAATATGGCTACCAGAACAGCGCCGGTAAGACTTGGGAGGGTGTGACCACGTAATATATGGAATGACCTTGAACTAGGAGTATCTTAATTCCGCGGGTTAGTTAGTACCTACCACCCCCGCGTTTTTAAATACTTTAGTACGGGACAAAGTTTTCCCGCGTTCTCTAAGCGGGTTATAAGATCAGTCTTTAAACGGTCCGTTGAGTTTAAAAAAAATTATTTGGGAAAATAAGACCTCGAAATTTGGGAGCAAAGGCTTATTTTATGCCATCAAAAAGACTGAGCGCTCTCTCTCCTCGCGAATTGCGGTTTGGTCGGAGCGAGCCAGTTCTATTTTAAGCTCTTCTAGGCTACAAGTTGCGTTCGACGTTTTTGGGGAATCTTTCGTGCTTTTAATCAAAGATTGAGAGAGCGGAGAGCTCATTTTCTTTCTCTCTTTTTTAAATCTTTAAAAATTTTGGGAGTCCTTGAAATTAAATCTAAAAATAAATCAAGGCTGGTATCTCTTTCTAGATCGACTCCCGCGCCCGAAACGTGATTTTTCCTGGAATTTCACGTAATTTCTCAATTTTTATTTCGTATTTAAAGGTAGAGTTAAAAAAGACGTCCCTTTGGAAAGATTTTTCATCTATCGATATTTTTGGGAAAGTAGACGGTTTAATAACTTAATATAGAAGTATGGAGAGTTGAAATTCGCTTTGGGTCACAGTCAAAAATAACGAATTTCGCTTGGGCTCGAGTTGAGCCGGAAATTTGAGATTGGCGCGAACAGAACTGAGATTTTAGTTGCCGATAGAAATTTAGAATGAAAAGTCAATTATAGAAAAGTAAGGATCTAAGTTATTCTCAAATTTCCTCATAAATTTACGCTTTAACAGTAATAACTTCCAGAGTTAATTCACTTTGAGTGCCGGTATAAGTCTACCAAAAAAAAAAAAACCGAGGTAGGTAGGTAGGCACTTGGTAAATTAAATTTTCTCAAATACAGCGGTGCGTGTAAACTTGAAAATCCTTTAGTAAACTCTCTACATCTTACTGCCTCTAAGGCTTGGCCGGGTTCAAATAGGGTTAGGAAGGGGTCAGCGGCCCTTTCAGAGGACAGCCAAGTGACGCCGGCGTTTCTCTAAATATATTCCCCGCGAGTAGTGTACGATTCGGAATAAAACTAGAGTCTGCGCCAACCCCGACCCCGTTTGCAAATGTCTCGTTTTAAATATACTTATCCGGGGTTCCGGGGTTGACTGAAAGGTCAGGGGTCAAACTTCGAATGAAAACCCCTCAAGAATTGATGGAGAGAGGTCAGAAAGACCAGAATTCCAAAAAGGTTCCCCGACTTTGGCCCCATTTGCAAATTGCCCGACTTTTCAAGGATTTCTTTGACCCCTGCCGACCCCGGCCCGCGTGCTACGTAAAGGGGCAACCAGCTTTGCAAGCAATACGCCCAAACTTTGGATCTCATTCTCATATCCAAGAGTAGTTAATTAAGAAAATATTTCAAGAGCGACTTACTTGGAGCAAGTATTTCTGTGATGTCCAATTGGTTCCAAAGGAATCAGGGCCTTCCTGGTTCCTCGTAAGCTACTAGAACTCGAATGCATGGCGGCCGGACAACTACTCGATATAGAGGAGGATGTCGGTGTCGAAGGTCGCGTGGTCAAAACGCCCGATCTGCAGGGGCCCCCTCTCCGCTCGAAGGAGGGCGAATGATCAAAGTTCGAGGGGGAAGTACTTCCGAAACTAAACCTCGGGTGAAGACAATCCGTGTCTTCCTTGAGGAGACTATTTCTCACTTCCGGCGAGGCCCCACCGCTCACTTCCTTCTCATCGGGAAGGTGACTTTGTTGTTGATGATGATGGTTTAAAACTTTGACCACCGCGTCGCGATCGGGGCTATCTCGAGTCACACCGCTGTCCTCGCTTAGTCCATTGTTATTGTTGACCGACGCCGAAGTTCGCGAGATAATACTGTCGTAAGAAGGTGGTTCATTCCACGGGTGTTGCTGGTTGACCGTCGTCGTCGTCGCGGCGGTGGCAGCGGTAGCTGCTGTTGTTGTAGTTGTTGGGGGCACAAATTCGGTTAGTTGAATGGCTGGTAATTGAGAAGTGGTGTTGGCGCTGGTGTTTATGTTGGTACGAGAGTCGTTGATGGTTTCTGAAACTACGGGGACGGATAGAACGACGACGGGCACTTCCCGCGCGGTGCTGGAGGAAATGTCCGCCGCCGACGAAATGTTGGACGAGCTCATTGTTTCTTCCGAGGAAAACCTACACGAAGAAGGCCAAAAACAACAACAACGGACATTGTTAGAGTATAAAAGTTACCAACCCTCTTGGGGCAAATTTAACCAGTCGCTTCCTACAAAGTAAAACGAGAGAGATAGCGATTCGACCAAAAAAAAAGAGGGGGGGGGGCGATTGATCGTATCCGTGTTTGTTTGCTAGACAGACATAAGAAAAGTTATTCGATTCTAAGTTTACGTTTAAACGTAAGCATCTCGGTGGTGGCGCATTTTTGAACTTTCTCGCGATTGTCAAGAATTTTCAGTCGGGCCATCATTTCTCTGTCGGAGACTTTGAGTGGCGTTATTAACATATGGCGCGAATGGGGCCAAGAAAAGCATTTCCAAGTTAGTCGCTCGTTACTCGTTTAATAGCGTCAAAGATTCCCTCTCTCTTTTATTTCTAACTCAACACGTCAAGAAGAAGCGGGAACCCTTACGATAACTGGGTTTTCGCGTGATCCTTTCGCGGTGAAGGGGGTTTTCTTTACGTGTATCGAAGTTTTTAGTCTTTTTTTTTCCTTTTCACCAGCTTCTCATTACCATGGATAGATAAAGCCTCTTTAAGCTCGGGACCCAAGTACTCGCCGCGAGTAAAGAGAGGGCTCGGACAAAGCCGACTTTTAGGGGCCAATCTCTCCACGTATTTCCTATAGAGCGCCTGTAGAAATGTTTCACCCGCTGAGCACCATCTTTCCGAAAAATGGAGCCTACCCGGGTATAGTTAAATTAACGATGGCGTTTTCATAATGATACTCGGAGCGATTACTCTATGGAACGTACATTTTACTAGAATATAATCGGTCTTAAACTCAGGGTTCATACAACTTTAGGAAAACAAATTTCCCTGAGATTTCCAGGTTTTTTCCCCACATACTTCCCCGAATTTTCCAGATTTTTACAGTATATGGAGTATCCTATGGAGTAAATGTTAACGAAGGAGGGGGGAATAGGACTATAACATACTAAAAGGACATCCCCTATCTCTAGTAGAACCAGAGTTACGAGCCTCCAAAGTATAGTGTAAAATGATGTGTTATATTGAATATTTTGCTTAATTACTCGACCCCTGTTTGACGCAAATTTCCCTGATTTCCCTGAATTTTACTAAAAATTCAAAATTTCCCTGAATTTTCCACGAGGTTTTTGTCAACTATTTATTTCCCTGGTTTTTCCCGGTTTGTATGAACCCTGTAAACTTGAAAATGTGAAAAATGCTCGGAGATAAACGCGTTGTCCTTCCCGAACGATTTTCGCGTAGTACTTCACGAGTCTACATCGTTCCGTCATTTTGGACATTTCCGCGAAACCATCGAGTTCCCTTTTTTTACTTCCACACTCTATATATACTTAGAAGGGAAAAACCCGATCGACTATTTCTCTGGAAGTACCGCGTAACCCGGCCTCAACCTAGACCAGCATTAAAATTGTAACCCAGGCGCGCTACCAGTAAAATACTTCGTCGTAAAAGTCCCTAAAAACGGGGGGAGGGGGGGGGGCAACTGGCGTGAGCGCGTGAACTTTTCCGATAAGGGCAGCTGGTTCAATCTAAGAAGAGGCGAAATTTAACCAAGAACTAAGGGAGTTTCTACGGGATAATGTATACCCTTTTCAAGGGTGCGACGACGGGGTTCGGGAAGATGCTGCACCCCATCATTTCTAAACAGTAAACTCGTTTGTCAAGAAACTGGCATTCCTCCCCCCCCTCCCCAATTTATTGTCGCAATCGGCTATCGAGGATTTTTTTTAAAAAAAAGAAACTCGTCAATAACTTTTAAAGTTAATAACGTTGGATTTTCGATCGACAAATATCATTAAACTATATTTTACAACTAGTTTCTTCTAGTCCGCGATAACGGAGCTAGCGAGAAACCGGAGAAACGAACGCACCTGGGTTCAGGATGCAACCACGACAAAAACCTAATTAAGCGATATTGTAGCGCTAAGCCTAATTGGATTCAAGAAGAAATGAATCTCGCTCGGAGCCATATGGCTATAAAAACGTTATTCTGTATACGTATTTCAAACGCTAAATCGAAAACCCCGCCGGATGAGATGAGTTTCGTTCGTTATTAAAGAGAAAATAAAAACCCAGGCATGCAGGCGGTGGAGCGTGCATCTACTTTTAATTAAGTTTATATCTTCCTAATTAAAAAGATTTAAATCGAAAAAAAATTAATTGTTAAACGGAATAAGCTTAGGCGTATCAAAGAAAATGTTAAAGTTCAGTCAGAACGATTAAACGAATTAATTTTAATTAATTTCAATTCATTTAAACTTCTCGAGGGAATTTCGGAAGCTTTCCGCGGCTAATATCCGACCTCCCCGCCTTTATCTTTCTTTCTTCCTTTATTTATTTATTTATTAACTATTATTTGTCTCGTTATTCCAATTATACAACAACCGGAACGGTCCAGTCCGAAGTAGTTCCGAAGAAACGTCGTATCGGCACCCGTGTTAATTTACCGTAGAACCTAAAGCGGTCAATGCCACAGAACCGCTATTACCATTATACCGCTTATTCTCGACTATATAGCCCAAGTTTCTAAAAACATATATATATATATTCCAGTAAAAATATTCAAATTTTTATAATCCGAGGCGATAAAAATGCTGGCAAAAAAATGTTTAAGCGAACTACATTTCTTTTTTAAATTCAAGAATTCTTATTCGTCACGCGCCTTAATATATTTTGAAACTCGCTATTTTTAAAAAGCAAAATGAAATTAGGTTTTTGGGAAAAGAAGAAATTTGCTTAACATTTATAAAATGGTAATCTTTCTTAGGAATAATAAAAATACGTTGATATACTATAGCGAAGAATTTGGCATATTTTAGTCATACTTTAAAGCTTAAAAACAAATTAACTAAAATACGGGAAGATACAAAATGGAATTTGACCAACTATTTTAAAATGAAGTATACGTTCGTTCGGCGGTAACCCTGAGCGTGGGGCGAAGCGACTATCCCTCCCCTCCGAAGGACGACTGACTAACTTTACTAAATTTAAAATTAAACGCATTCTAGTCAGTCTTTTGAATTAATAATAATAAAATGCTTTATAATTAATTAACTAAAATTAATTTTAAGACTACTTGCTTATAAAATACTAGATTTTAAAATTGATTCAACTTTATTTAGGCAAATTTTTATTGCGTAAATAAAGTTGAATCAATTTTAAATCCTAGTTAATAAAATACTAAATTTTATTGGAGCAACCTTTAAGAGGATAATTCTAGTCTCGTTTCCAAAGATGTCCGTTGTTAGCTTAAAATTTCATAAAATTGGTTAATTCTTAATTAAGATATTGTCTTTCGAATTGAAGTAGAAGAGACTTAACGATAATGAGAGAAAGCTTTTAATTAAACGGAGGGAGCAACCAATGTTTAGAAAATACCACGACGTCAGCAGAAGCCAGCCACCCCTTTCATTCAAGATTAAAATTGGACTTTTTAAAGAAAATAAACATAGTCCGAAAACTCTATCGAAAAATTTCCCCCTAAACTCCCTACCAAAAAAAAGGGGGTAAAGAAATTTTACGCCCAAGGTTTTCAAGTAAAGTTCCTTCCGTTTGCAAAATCTTTGTGTATCAAATATTGAAAAGATTGAATAGAGGCGCTAGGATATGGAAAACTCGGTGGGCTAAAGCGACTTCATAAACCGTGGATGGACATTCAACAAGTATTAAGAAAGACGACTTACTAGGAAAGTAACGTTAAAAACTTGGAGGAAGATTTCACAGTGTCTTGAAGAAGTACTTGAAACGCGCGAGTACTCCGGCTCGATCGAGTAATTTCAAATGACGAAGAAGAATACTTTAAACTTTCATCTCGCGAATAACAGAAAAATTTGGCGGGAAACTATTAAAAAAGGGCGCCAAAAAGATAGCGACACACAATAAGAAACGCGGAGGAGAGCTCAGCTAGTGTGTCGCGGATTGATAGAGCTCGTCTCTCCTCGCTCTCTCGGCTCCGAAACGTCCAGAGAGACTCGACTCAAGCTTGGCGGGCAAGCAGCAGCCGGCATCCAAACCAAGACACTCGAAAAGGCGGGAAGCTCCGCGATTGGTTGGTCCGAAGAGAGATTGGGAATCACTAGCTGGATGAAGGGGAGCGAGCCGAGCGCGCGCGAGATATAACCCTCTAAGCAGCTTCCGGTCACAGTCTTTTTTAACCCTTTTCCAACATAGGCACGCGTATAACGTCTAGAAAAAGACCCCGCTCATCGCTGCTGCTAGTTCCAAGGAACTTTACTCACTCTCTCTCTCCTACGAGTCAGAGAGAGAAAGAGAGAGAAGGGGGGGGGGAGAGAGATTGGTTGGCGTTTCCGAGGCGCACACCGACTCCCGCTAGGAGAATGCGGTTCTAGTTTAGATTATGAAACATGGCATATCCCGATGGAAACAAACTTAAAAATTTGCAAAGAAAAAAAAACACTTGATGATAAAAATACTACGAAGCAAAGAAAATAAACTTTTTGCCATACCATAGTCTCTCTCTCCTCCCCCACCTCTCCAAAAGCGATATATTTAAAGCTCAAACAACAAACTTGCGAGGAGTAAGGGGCTAACCACTAAGAGCTAGTCCCTCCTTAAGTTTTTACAATTCTCTATAGCGGGGTCTCTAGAGCATAATTGGGAAGCAGGTGAATGTCCCCTCGAATCCCAACGAAATTAACCCCAGCCCAGTTTGCTCGATGCTAAATAAATAAAATAACAGAGATGCCCCCCCCCCTTGGTTAATTGTCTAGAGATTAGGTAAGCCCTCGTTTCAAACCTAATTGAGGATCGTTGATTAAAATTAAAGATTCAAGTCCTAATTTAACAAGAAGATTTCAAAGAAATCAAAACTTTCCCGCCAACCAAAACACGGCGCATGTACCGATATAAACTTTAAGATAAATGCAGGCTAAAACTTTTAAAGGTCGATACTGAATAATTGGCCTCTTCTATTTTAATTGGCCCCCACTGAAAGAATTTTCAAACAACTTTTTAGAGCCAGCGCCCCCCCGTACCCTCCCCCCACAACCACGTCGAAAGATTGGCCCTTTTTCCTTTCTATAAAATTCAGCTTGTAGGGATCGAGAGAGAGAGAGAGAGAGAGAGAGTTAGAGAGAGAGAGGAAGAAGTGTCCGAGATTGTTAGAGTATGATTATAAATCAAGTTGGGCAACCTCAAATATAAAATACTCCTCTTCCAAATTAGAAATAGCATTACACTAAACTTTGGAGCCTCGTAACTCTGGTTCTACTAGAGATAGGGGGATGTCCTTTGAGTATGTTATAGTCCAATTTGTCCCCCATCTAACCATACTAAAAACTAAGGGCTACGACAAACAGGGGCCGAGTAATTAAGGAAAACGTAAACAAACAAACCCCTCCAGTGGAATTGCATTAGACTATACTTTGCAGGCTCGTAACTCTGTTTCTACTAGAGATACGGGGATGTCCTTTGAGTATGTTATAGCCCAATTTGTCCCCCATCTAACCATACTAAAAACTTTGGGCTACGACAAACAGGGGCCGAGATATTAAGCAAAATGTTCGTCAACGTATGGTATCTTCTCACCTTTATTTGCTATGTTACTTATGATTTTAGCACTGAACTTTGTAGGCTCATAACTCTCGTTCTATTAGAGATACGGGGATCTCCTTTGGATATGTTATAGTCCTCTTTGCTCCCCATACAAGGATACTTTAAACTTGAGGCTACCTCAATATCGTCGTCAACATATTTTTTGTCTCACTTATTGTTATTATGTTACTTATGATTTTTGCACTAAACTTTGGAGGCTGATAACTCTTGTTCTACTAGAGTTACGGGGATGTCCTTTGAGTATGTTATAGTCCAATTTGCCCCCCATCCAGCCATACTATAAACTTAGGGCTACGACAAACAGGGGCCGAGTAATTAAGCAAAACGTAAAAAAACAACCCCCTCCGTAGGAATAGCATTACACTAAACTCTGGTTCTACTAGAGATACGGGGATGCCCTTTGAGTATGCTATAGTCCTACTTGCTCCCCATATACCTAGCTATTATTAACAAGTTAGCTACAATACTAAGGAAATCATTCCAATTTTATGATATTTTTTTAGACACGAGTCCTGGTTTGACTGATGGGTTGCTTAAAAATCGCGAAAATTTCAAAATGATAGGATTTAATAGGACAGTTTTAAAAATATAGGATTTTATAGGACCTCTGGGGGCCCTGCTCTCAGGCTGACTTTCGAGTCTGACAATACTAATATTTTCCCAAAAATTAAAAGAAGAGGCGAATTCCTTTTTTAAAAAGGCAAAGGACGAACGCGTACTCGGAAAAACCAACTCGAAGTTTTAATGAGATCCTTTTTTTCTTCCTTACCCTTCTTCTGGGAAAACTCTCTCTCCATCTCTCTCTCACTCTTTCCACACTTGATTGGCGCCTATGCCCATTGCCCCCTCTGAGCCGCCGCCACGCGAGTTATGAATTCCTTCCGAAATTCGAATTTCTTAATCACGACTCCCCCTCCCCCTTCCACCCCCACATACGCGGCTCTTATCTTACGTTTCCAAGAAAGAATCAGGTGGCAATGAGAACTCGCGCCGCAAACCAAGAAAGAAATAAAATAAGAAAAAAAAATGGCTAATTTCCTCGAGGTAACAGAGAGAGAGAGAGAGAGAGAGAAGCCAAGAGAGGGTTTTGCTTTTTGCGCGCGCGAGATGATTTTTTTTATCGAGGGGTCGGACGGTTTTGAAAAAGTGTACGGGATTTCGAAATACAATTTGACGTAGTCGGATTTCAAAATTTGATGAAATCAAACGGATTGCGTCGGATTTCAAAATTTTTGCCGTGATTTCGTCGGATTTAGTGATTTCTTTTGATTTTGGATTTCATGAATTTTGTAATGGATTTCGTGATTTCTTCACTGATTTCGTGATTTCTTCACTGATTTCGTGATTTCTTCACTGATTTCGTGATTTCTTCACTGATTTCGTGATTTCTTCACTGATTTCGTGATTTCTTCACTGATTTCGTGATTACTTCACTGATTTCGTGATTTCTTTACTGATTTCAGATTTTCTTTTATGTGATTTCGCATTTTTCTTAAGTTGGATTTCGCGGGTAGCGTACGGGATTTCACGAATGACCGACCCCTCGTGTTTTTTCATCTTTATTTCCCTGGCAAATGATGGGGCGCGCGCTATTTCAAAGAGAAACCAGCAGCTCGTGGAAAAAAACGCGAAAACTACACGAGGATAGTTTAAATTTATGCCGATGACTTTTTAAAGACGTATAAATGGGGGGAACTTTGAATAAATTTCAAAGTGTGGTCCCGCTAATTTAAAGAAACTTAATTAATTAAATACGATAATTAAAGCTGGGTTATATTTTATTTTGGTAGCGGCGAAAGTGGGGCTGGTAAAACGGTGGCGGCGAAATTCATTATGCAATACATCGCCCAAGTTTCGGGAGGAGGTCCGAAAGTCCAGGTAAGAAGAACTAAAATCCTTCAAAGGAATGATATAGGGGATCCTAAAACCTAAAATATAAAGGAGCGCCGTTTGCTTTTTTCCCGAGTTTAGAGAGTAAAGGATATTATTCTGGAATCCAATCCACTTTTGGAAGCTTTCGGGAACGCTAAAACATCGAGAAACAACAATTCATCTCGATTCGTAAGTACCCCCCCCCACTACTATATTATTATTACTATCCACTCTTGAAATGGGCGCGCGAAATAAGATCGGGGCTCGTCGAGTATTACACAAATACGCGACGAGCAATGTCGTCCACTTTGTTCAATGTTAAAACAATGTCTTTAGTTTAATAGGGGGGGGGTGCCATCGATATATTTTATTGTTTCTTGGCAGGGCAAGTACGTGGAAATCCAATTCAGTCGAGGGGGCGAACCCCACGGTGGACAAGTTTCCAACTTTCTACTCGAAAAGGTATACCTATTTATTGAGCTCGTTTATATTCTCCCCAAATTGTTCTTACCCTAAAATTGTAGACTTTGCTCTCATTCTCTAAGGCGTAACGTTTATTTTTGACTCGTATTTAGTCTCGAGTTGTAAAACAAAACCCCGAGGAAAGAAACTTTCACATTTTTTATCAATTTTGCGCCGGATTCACACAAGAAATGAAAAGTAAGTCTTTTTTACACCAACTTGACAAAAACAGAACTTATTTTCAAAAAAGTGAAACAAACTCGAGCGTCGTTTCATTAGGTTTGGGGGGGGGGGGAGTCCCCGACGTAGTTCCAAGCTCTCGAAACAATTTCGGGGTATCACGTTCGGGAAAAAGTTATTTTTTTTACGTTATCTCTCAGACTCAACCTAGTGACCCCCAAAAAGAAACTCGCTCCAATGTTTCTTAAAGGTAAAAGAATTGATTTCTGGGCAAAGTACGTCAAATTCGCCCCTCCCCTCCCCCCCTTGGGAGCTGGAGCTGCCGTCCCCTTCACTATCCACTCGGTATTTTCATTTATTTTTTTCTCGCCTCATCTCTTAATGCGAGCTTCCGAAAATATTGGGCCTAAAGGATGGCCCAAAAATATAGCGGTACATATATATATCTATCTATACGGGCTGAATCGCGTTGCTATGGAAACCCGGGACAGGTAGAGTAGAACTACCGTTGTATAGCCTGGGCCTAAGACACCTTTCGCCTACCTGCAGGCCATCTTCCTATATAAGTTATCCCGTACTCGGAACAGGGGGGGAAATAAGGATTGTCAAATACAGCTGGATCTACCCGTCATAGAGGAGTAACAGGGTTAAGCCTATTTTTTTAGGCTTAAAGGGGGGGGGAAATAGCCATTTAAAGGTAAATTAATATCACCTTATAGAAGAGGGGCTTCTCCAAAGACACTCGTTATCGAGGTGTCCGCGTTCCCGAGTGACGCTTCAACGTCTCTCTCAAACAGATTTTTCAAAACATTTGGTCGCTTACAAAATTTTTACATTGAAAATCCCTGACTTTTCCAGGTTATCCCTGACCAAATTTTGCCTTTATCCCTGACCATCCATTTTAAGTAGTGTTTACCAGAGCCCACTTTATAATTACACCTGTCTCATAGTTAGCTTTGCACGAAGAATGGTTTGATATACCAAACGAAATCCCCGACATATCCCTGACTTTTTAGGAAAATACTTTTAAATCCCTGACCTTTTCCCTATTTTCCATATCTCTGACTTATCCAGGTTCCGTAGGAACCCTGATTAATAATTGGTGAAAAAGTGACCAGTAAAATGACGAAATTTCCACGTGTTTTCCCGAATTTTCCGGCCTATATTAAACTGACCCCGGGTGGAAAGGCTAATGCTGCGTGGAATTGATTGCAAATTTCGGTTGTTTGTTTTCCTATATAGATTCTTGCGGTATCGCAACCCCCGAGTACTTTTACTACTTGAATCAGAGTGGATCTTACAAAGTGGAAGGAACCAATGACGCGCACGATTTTCAGGAAACATTGGTAAGTGCGCCTTTCCCAGAAACCCCGACCACCACTACCCTAATACTGGGAAAATAAAATTTCATAGCTACAAGTCGATTTTACCCAAAAAAACACTTCCCAAAAGTGATGGAGTTTCGTTTAAAAGATAAAGGGGGAGGGAGGGTGGAAAAAGTCTACACGCTACACGCTATTTTCTCGAATAACTCGCCTCCCCCCTTTTTGGGGGGAGGAACCCAAAGTATTTAGTATTAACAAATAGGACTATAAGTTATTCAAAAGACTAACCCGAAACTCGAATAAAACAAGAGTTACGTGTACCTCCAGATTAGCGTGTCAAAAGTAATTTTTTTTAGACTGCGGTATTTTTTCCTTTTTCAAATAATGACGTTTTGACGAAACTAAAAGTCTCATTTGATAGAAAGAGACTCGGAGTAGGAGGGTCCTTCTCGAATCTTTGGTATACAAAGGGGCCGAGCATGCCCGGGGGGTGGGGGGGGGGGGCGAATGCCAACAGGCATGGGACATTCGAGAATGAAGAAGAGCAATATATATACGGCACGCTGTGTTATTTTTAGGTGTCGACCAATAAAGCCAATCAATACAGATATGTGCGCTCTCTAAGAAGGCGCCCAATTTCGCGTTAGACGCCACGGAAGACGCTTGGTCATTCCAAAAGCAATCTAACATAGACACGGGCCTATATACGTGAAAAAAGCCGTAAAACATAGCAGCTCGGTAATAGCTAGGAGGCGTCCAACGAGGGGAGGCTAACTCTACCCCGGCCAAGATTACATTGTCCTCGGTCGTCATCATTTCTATTTGAAGACGGTGGTTGTAGTAGTGGCGAGCCCCTCGCTTTATACGTAATAACCTATATCTAGTCGTCCGTCCGATGAAAGGTAAACGCGGCCGGGTATAAAAAATAAAATGTCTAAACAAAGACAGGAAAAAGGCTACCAAAGATTCAATATTTTCTTAAGGCTACCTATATGCACCAAAGACGACGTGGCCCGCAGTCCTTTTGTCCCCCCCCCCTCCTCCAGTCGTGGTGTCAACCACGCCACGAGTGACTCGTAGTATTAATCAGTGGCGCCTATCATTACACAAAACTCGTTGCTAAACACGGCATACTGATCCGTCTTGTTAAAAGGCGTGAACATAGGACTTAGCTACGTGTTCTTCGTGGGTTAATGCGTGTTTGTCGCTCGTTTCTCCCCATTCAGAAAGCAATGTCCGTCATGGGCTTGAAAGAGAGCGAGCAGCAAAGCGTCCTGGAGATTGTAGCCGGCGTATTGCACTTGGGCAACGTCCTCTTTGACGAGAAAGGAAATTACGCCGTCGTCTCCGACTCCAGATGTAAGTATATCCTCGAGTACCGTACCCCCCCCCCCGCCATTACATTATCATTCCGCCTTAATAAGTACCATACACACCATTTCTCTAAGAATAGAGAGAGCCAGAGACTAATTTCCCGAAATTTCTCAGTAGCCTTTTACTACGAAATTATTAAGCGCATCTCGGGTTCATTTTAGACACCTTCCGAGATAGACGAATTCAGACACTTTACATTCAATATTAAACGAGTTAGAGCGGTAAATAGAGCTTCCGAGAGTTTCACTATTCAATGATGAAAACAGGCCCGTTCCCCGTCAAAATTAATCGACTATAGTCTATAAGCGATAAAACAAGTTTTAGTTCTTTCACGCGTAAAACAAAATGGAGTTGAAGCAATCAAATAATGAGGACTCATTTTTAATATAGTCGTTTCAAATTATTATTGTTGATAGACTTGGAATTCCCGGCTTTCTTACTGGGGGTGGAGGCCGAGGCCTTGGAGGAGAAATTAATATCTCGTGTGATGGATAGCAAATGGGGGAACACTCAAGAGAGCATCAACGTCAATCTAAACGTGGAACAAGCCACTCACACCCGCGACGCCTTAGCTAAATCCCTCTACGCCCGGCTATTCGATTACCTCGTTCAGGTAACAGTCTTAACACCCCCCCCCCAAGGAATTAGTTTGCTTAATTACGACGTAATTAGGTCGTAAACGAAGCCATGAGGACGGACGAAAAAGAGCTAACATTGGGCATTCTGGATATCTACGGTTTCGAGATTTTCCAGAAGAACGGCTTCGAACAATTTTGCATAAATTACGTCAATGAAAAATTGCAACAAATATTCATCGAGCTGACGCTCAAAGCCGAACAGGTAAGAATTAACACGCTCGACTCGCGCTCGATTCGTTATCGTCTCCAAAAATATTGAGGCCGAGTTTCGTCACATTGAATTCCTCAGGAAGAATACAATCAGGAAGGAATCAAATGGACGCCGATTAAGTATTTCAACAATAAAATTGTCTGCGACTTAATCGAGAGTAAAGCGCCTCCCGGAATTATGAGCGTCTTGGACGACGTTTGCGCCACCATGCACGCCGTCAGCGAAGGAGCCGACGGACAATTACAACAGGTAAAAGCGCGCACCCCCCCCCGATCGATTAGCCTTCCAAAGTTAGTTTTAATCTCGGGAAAACGTTATTAAACTTTGAACGCAGAAATTGAGCGCGGCCGTTAGCGCGCACGAACACTTTCAAAAGTGCGGAGGAGGATTTACCATCCATCATTACGCCGGAAAAGTTTCCTACGACGTCCAAGGATTTTGCGAGAAAAATCGAGACGTCTTGTTCAACGATCTAATACGCATCATGCAGACTAGCTCAAAGTATAACAATTTACCCTCCCACTTCTCCAAGGGATTCATTTAAAACGATTTTCCCTTCGTTGTAGGCCCTTTGTTAAATCCCTGTTCCCCGAAAACACCATCGGAACGATAAAAGGTCGACCTACCACGGCGGGAAGCAAAATTAAAGTATGACGCGAATTAAAATCAATCGCCGTCGCCGCTTTGAATTGACGAAAGAACTTTGAATTCGTTTCTAGAATCAAGCTAATAAATTAGTAGAAGCCTTAATGAAGTGTACGCCTCATTATATTCGATGTATTAAACCGAACGAGTCGAAAAAACCTCACGATTGGGAAGAAAGCAAGTAAGTCTTTCGATACTTATTTGGCTCGGAACACGAGATTCTGAGCTTTGAGTCGTTTCACGCAGGGTTCGACATCAAGTGGAATATTTGGGACTGATGGAAAACATCAGAGTTCGGCGAGCGGGATTCGCCTATAGAAGACCCTTTGATAAATTTATGCAAAGGTAATTTGATTTTTCCAAAATTGGGCAAATTTCTAAAGGGGGGCACGAAAATGGTACCGGGACAGATACGCTATTTTGACGAAAGAAACTTGGCCGGCTTGGATAGGCGATGTCAAACAAGGTTGCTTACATATTATTCAAAGCGTCAATATGGACAGGGATCAGTTTCAATTTGGGAGGACCAAACTCTTCATCAAAACACCGGAATCGGTCAGTCCCCCCCCCCTTCCTTCGACTTAAGCCTAACCGACTTCTCTAATGTTATTGGCTTGCAAAATAGATGTTCCTTTTGGAAGAAATGCGAGATCGAAAGTACGATCACTATGCCAGAGTCATTCAAAAAGCTTTCACCAAATACTACGCTCAAAAAAAGAATTTCAGGATGAAAGAACAAGGTCTGTACAGCTCCGCGTCTCTCTAAACACTTTGGCCGAATTAATTTCAATTCCCCCGTCAAATTATTCGATTGGCAGCTTCCGATTTGTTGTTCACGAAGAAAGAGCGCCGACGTCACAGTTTAAACCGCAATTTCGTCGGTGATTACATCGGTTTGGAACAAAGACCGAGTTTGCAAACTTTAGTCGGTCGCAGAGAAAAAGTGGAATTTGCCGAAACCGTTAACAAGTACGACAGAAGATTCAAGTCGTGCAAAAGAGACCTGATATTAACCAACAAATACCTCTATCTGATTGGACGAGAAAAGGTAACGATACTCCTCTTAAAAGTCACGTGACAAGAACTATAACGAAGCTTTATGGGCAGATTAAAAAGGGACCCAACAAAGGGAGGATGGAAGAAGTCGTCAAAAGAAAAATTGACTTGGAAAATATTTTAACTATTACTTTAAGGTAAGTTCAAAGCGGACTACCCCCGTCATGGCGGCGGGTCAGTAACGGGTCCCTAATGGAAAGGCTGGGCCTATTTCAGTACGAGACAAGATGACTTTTTCATCATTCACGTGAAAAACGACTACGACACTTTGCTAGAAAGTAACTTCAAAACGGAATTCTTCTCGCAATTAAACAAGAAACTACAAGACAAGTGCAATCGAAAATTGCATCTTCACTTCTTAGATCAGTACGTTCTTAGCAGCGAAGTTAAAAACCGCAAGCCGAAATCTAAAGAATCGTTTCTTCAATTCAGAATCGAATTTCACATCAAAAAAGAAGGCTTCGGTGGAGGAGGAATTCGACAAGTGAAATTCGTCAATGGCCTCGGTGATCTGGCCGTTTTAAAGACATCCGGCAAAGTCTTGACCGTTTCAATCGGCCCGGGCCTTTCCAAGGACTCCCGTAAGTTCATAACCATTGGTAACAATTTCCCCAATAACCATTTAACGCCGCAGGACCGAGCGCCACTCCCTTCAAGTCCCGAACTGGAGTTAGAAACAATTTCCAAGCACCGGTGCAAAAGATGTCCTCCGCCCCGAAGAAAGTGGTCAACACGGCCTCCAGGAACGCTCCTCCACCCCCCAATTACCCACCACCAACTCCCAACGCCGTTAATTACAGTAATTACTCCCGTTTAAGTACAATCTCAAATCCCTATCAATCTAATTTCGCGTTTTAAATTGCCATTCAGACGCGAGCAGCGCCGCTCCACAAAGGGTTCCGCTGCTTTTACCGCAAGGAGTGGTCCTGAAAAAGACTTCTGCCTCAAGTTCCCAACAGTCCACCACGAGTCATAACCACAGTTTTCTCGACACCCCGGACGCCGGCGTCGCGGGTATGAAACGAAGAGATTCGCGCCAGAAGACCCCGCCCAGCATTACGCGACCCAAACCGGCTTTACGCCCCAAACCTCCGCCTTTACCCAAGTGCAAAGCCTTGTACGATTACGACGCTCAGGACACGGACGAATTAAGCCTTAAAGTCGGTGATATCATCGAGGTAGTCAAAGAAGGTCAGTATTAACTCCCCCCCATAGAGTAATGTCAGTTCTACTATGCAAACGTCATACCATAGAGTAGTGTCGGTAGAGGGGGGAGTAGACTGTGTATCCCTCCCTCTAGGCGCGCTTTTGTAAGAGGAGATACTGTACGCGCCTGGTAGGGGGATGACACTTAGCTAAGAGATGGAAGGGTATCACGTTTGCATACGTAGAACTGACATCTAGCTCTAGCTCAGTGTCATCCCCCCTACCAGGCGCGTACAGTATCCCCTCTTACAAAAGCGGGCCTAGAGGGAGGGATAAACAGTCTGCTCCCCTCTCTACCGACACTACTCTATAGGCCGCTGCAATTTGCTAAGCCTCGCGATTATTTTTGCAGATGCGTCAGGTTGGTGGCAAGGAAAACTTCGAAACAAGGAAGGCCTATTCCCCTCGAATTACATTGAAAAATGTTAAGAATGAACCCCGTTCCCGTTGTTCATCAGCATTGTATTTATTTTTTTACCATCCTGAGAGATAATTTTATGTATATATTGACGAAAAAGTACCATTTTTAACAACCAAAACTAACAGATTAGTTTAGAGTCACCTCATGTTATAACCAAACCCCCCACCCCCCATCCCAAGATCCCTAAGCCAGTCAAAGGCACGGGCCCCATAATGGTTATAGTAATTTCCCTTAACAGTAGTTACTAAAATACCAGTAACTTTAACAGCATTTGTAACAACCTAGTCAAATAAAATGGTTGATTCCCGCCGTGTGGTAGTTATTAACGAAACACTTTGTTAAAAAAAATCTTAGGTGCCTTGGTCAAATCTTCCATTGTAATGAAATTATTAAATTATCCCCCTACTATGAAATTTTACCTGTAATATTTGAATGAATAAAGATTTTTACCTTTTGTTCCAAAGATTCCATGATTTCCTTCATCGTTTTCAAAGATTGTTGTTAAATTTGGTGAAACTTTGTCGCGAACACGATGACAATCTCAAAACGAAGCCCGGCCCGAAAGCCGCCAAAACGGGTTTGACCCAAACTTTGAACCCGCATTCGGCAGGGACATAGCCCACTCAATCGGACTGGCTGCTGGCGCGAGACACTCGCGTGATTGAGTGAGCTACAACATTAAGCGGGTATTCCCGGGCGGCCGGGCCGTTACCTAAAATGTTTCATCTGAAACGATATTTAAATGTATAATGTAAACTTTAAGTACGTTGTCAGAAATAAAATAAGAAAATTAATTTAAAAAATTTTATATAAATATTACTTACATAAATTTTATCTTCATTTAATTTATAAGAGTATAAGAAAAAGTAACTGAGTAAATAAATTGCTCTCTTTTGTCCAACCCCTACGTAAAACATAGGCGGCCATTTTTAAAATCTAGAATAAAAATGAGAGATACCCTATAAGAACGAGTCTCTCATTCAAAAATGTAACGTGTTTTCCTACTGGTCGATTCTAAATTGAGTTCAAAATGTACGGGTTTCAACTCTACAGCCAAAGCTATGCCGACTGAATTGAATTTGTGACGTTTACAATTCAAATCTCTAAATTGCTCAATTCAATTCCCAGAAGAACGGTTTTTTTATTTGGGCGCGTACTAATACTAACAAAGATTCGGTTAAAAAAGATAGGAAGAGTCGTATAAAAAGCCCAATAATTAATTTGAAACGGTTAATTAGATTAAAGTGGCGAAATAATTCCTATCGAATACAAGTTTCGCGCCAAAAACAAGCGTATAAAAATAAAGCGGGTTCCCAATGCCAAAATGTCTGAAGCGGATGTCTTGAGGGTATGTTTTTTTGTTTCGTACCATTTCTACCGCTATACGGCGAATTGCTCATATTTTACGCGCGTAACGCCTTAAATACGTTAGTTTTTAATTTTTCCAATTAATATTTCGCTTAAATACGTTATTTTTAAATCGAAAATCCTATTATTTACTTAAGCCTTGGTTCGTGCCGAGGCTCTAGTTAGGTAGTACAGTAGTACTAAATCAATGTAGAGGTAGTATCGCGATCAAAATAGTCTTAGACTGGGAACTTAAGTCTTACGAAAATAATTTAAATTAAACCCCGCCCAATTTAAATTTAAACGTGACATTAAATTACGATAAAAATGTAGGATATTTGACTTTCTTACAACAGCAAATGGTATTATCTTTTCGCGTCACTGAACTACAAGTACTGCTGGGTTTTGCTGGGAAAAATAAGACTGGTAAAAAGAACGAACTTCAAAATCGTGCCTTAGATCTCTTACGTCAGCGTAACACGCCAATTTACATGAAAATTCGAGAATTACACAAGTATATAAACGCATCTTCTAAAACCATACAACATAAAAGAATAGGCAACTAAAATTATTCCTTAATCAATTAGAAGATACCCGTCAAATTCGAGTCTAGATCTAAACAACGGTAACAGCAACGACACCTCCGATTCTTACGTTAGTCCCTCGTCACCAGTCAAAGTGTCTCATTATAATATGTCCCATCAATCCTTGATGCAAGTTCCTATGAATTTGCATCCTGGAAGTTCCCAAATGGGGTACCGTAATAGCGGTAGCGGCAAACACTCATCCATGATGGGTTCCAGCTCAGGAACTTCGGGATTCCCAGTTCATCCTGATGTCAGGTTCAAAGCTTTGCCATTTTACGACATTTTGGCTGAGCTTTTGAAACCAACAAGCTTGTGCACCGGTAATTATTTCAATTTTTCTTTGGGGTTTTTGAAATATTTCAATTATTGGGGGGGTCTTTTATTTTATAGCCCCAAATGCCCCCTCAAGGTTTCAGGAAACAAACTTTGTATTTCATTTAACACCTCAACAAGCAAATGATGTTGCCATGTCAAGGTTAGTTAATAATTTTCCAATATTATTATTTGTATTTAATTATCTTAGGGTTAAAACACATAGTTTAATATTTCTGGATGATTATTGTTATAGACCACTTTTTTAGAACTATGGACATTTTTATAGAACATAGGACCCTTTTTGACCTATATAGATCAATTTTAGAACCAGGGGCCTTTTTGACCCGTTTAGAGCACGTTGTCGCCCCAAATCGGCACCCGTTTAGAGCACGTTGTCGCCCCAAATCGGCACCCGTTTAGAGCACGTTGTCGCCCCAAATCGGCACCCGTTTAGAGCACGTTGTCGCCCCAAATCGGCACCCGTTTAGAGCACGTTGTCGCCCCAAATCGGCACCCGTTTAGAGCACGTTGTCGCCCCAAATCGGCACCCGTTTAGAGCACGTTGTCGCCCCAAATCGGCACCCGTTTAGAGCACGTTGTCGCCCCAAATCGGCACCCGTTTAGAGCACGTTGTCGCCCCAAATCGGCACCCGTTTAGAGCACGTTGTCGCCCCAAATCGGCACCCGTTTAGAGCACGTTGTCGCCCCAAATCGGCACCCGTTTAGAGCACGTTGTCGCCCCAAATCGGCACCCGTTTAGAGCACGTTGTCGCCCCAAATCGGCACCCGTTTAGACTAGCGCGAACATCTATTTATGTTGTTGTTGTTGTTGTTACGTGTGCAGGGACGTTCGACCCAATATCAAAAACGAGTATTCCGTACAAATCCAACTGCGTTTCTGTTTATTGGAAACGAGTTGCGAGCAAGAGGACAATTTTCCTCCCAGTATCTGCGTCAAAGTCAATTCCAAGATCTGCGCTCTCCCCAACCCAATTCCTACCAATAAACCGGGCGTCGAACCAAAGAGACCGAGTCGCCCGGTCAACATCACCAACCTCTGTAAACTGTGTCCAACCGTTCCCAACTACGTCACGGTCTCCTGGGCCTCTGAATATGGAAGGGTAAGACCGAACTCGAGTTAATTCCTTTAATTTCCTGGGTAAAATGTGTTCTTTTTCAGGCTTACGTAATTGGCGTTTATCTGGTCAAGCGACTCAATTCCAGCACGCTTTTGCAAAGGTTAAGAGCGGTTGGCGTTCGTAACCCGGACCACACCAGAGCCATGAGTAAGACGGGCAACTTAAAACGCGCAAACTTCTTTTTAATCAATTCTAATCGTCATTTAAAATGAAATTTGAAACAGTTAAAGAAAAACTGCAACAAGATCCAGATTCTGAAATCGCCACTACTAGTCTGAGAGGATCTCTAATGTGTCCCGTATGTTTCAACTACTTGACCACCATCTCTAATTAAGGATTTCAGGGAATAATAATAAGGCTTCTTTAATTTGCAGTTGGGCAAAATGAGAATGCACATCCCTTGCAGAGCGAAAACGTGCAATCACTTGCAATGTTTCGACGCCTCTCTCTATCTGCAAATGAATGAAAAGAAACCGACTTGGATTTGTCCCGTTTGCGATAAGGCGGCCATTTTTAAGGATTTGGTGATTGACGGATTGTTCATGGAGATCACGACGAAAGCGCCCTCTTCTTGCAACGAAGTTCAATTTCACGACGACGGAAGTTGGACTCCCCTAGTCGCCAAGAAGGAGACCGTCACCATCAGCGCCTCCAGTCTGGGCGCGTCCAGCAAAGCCTCCTCCTCCTCGTACTCCTCGCCAAAGAGATCTTCTTGTATGTACTTGATATTACATTCTTTATTATAATAAGGTGTTCAGTGGCGCCGCTATATATATTTAGTTTCCGAACTACTTTCAGCGTCGTCGGCGCCACCCGAGAAAAAGAAACAAAAGGTGGAGATAGTGGATTTGACTTGCGACAGCAGTACCGACGAATACGATGACGAAACGGACACGTCATCGCCCATGGCGGTCTATAACACTAATTCCACTGCCAGTTCGTCCCAATCCAACAATCAAGGAGGTGGCGGTGGTGGTGGTGGAGGCGGAAATCAGGACAACTCGTCTCTGCCCAACATTCCCGCCAGCATTCAAGTCATCTCTTTGCCCTCTCCCTCGTCGCTCTCCTCTTGCTCCAACTCCTCCAATTCCTCTCACTCCTCCAATAACTCGTCTTCGAGTAACAACTCAGGACGCAACGCGGCTGCCAGCGGCACCAGCGCCCCGACGCCCGCAGTTTCTTCAAACGCGACGACGACCACCACCGCCTCGTCTCGTTCTGGCGCCGTCGCTCACATTACAGTTGCCAATCGAGGGTATTCCACTTTTTCTAACAAATCTACTTATTACAAATCTACTTATTATTATAAAGATTAGTGTTGGGGTTGACTGGGGGGGGGGGTTGGAGAGAACTGGTCTATTTTGTAATATAATTTTCTGTCGTTTTAAGTCGCGAGAAGCGGCTGCCCCTTAAATCTATTTAGATTAGTTACGAGAAATAGAGAAATACTTGTCCATTCAAGAGAGAGTTGAAAGAAAGAAGCGGTGGCCGTTCATTTCCCCGTTAAACACACACACACACACACCATTGTTCATTTGTTTATATTATTTTACATGTATTATTTTTTTTATGGAACTTCAAAATAAACTATAGAGTTTCCCAAATGTCTTTCCGCCACTTTATTAGTTCAGCTTGGTTTAATGTTAATTAGTTAAGTTTATTAAGATTGAAAAGTCGTACCTTTTAGGTTCGTACGTCCTTTTCTCCCCGCCCCCTAATTAGCTTTCTGCCATCCATTTTGATTAGGAGTTAAATTATCATTTTAAATACTCCGTAATGTCGCTTTTAGGCCTAGTGCAAAACCTTTTCAGTCGGCAACAACACGTCTCGCATTAATAAGAACGCGACATTATTCTTTGCTCCTCGTTTTCCCAAGCTTAATCATTAGTCTTTGCCAGGGCAGGATTAAAGGGGGGGGGGCGAGGGGGCACTGGTCCCCGGGCGCAAGGCTTGTTGGGGGCGCATTGAGTTAAACTATTCCCCCTTAGGGACATTGCTCTTCCGTTTTTTAACTTTTTTCCGACTTAAGGGGGCGCACACTGTCTCGGACCCCCGGGTGCAAAATTGCTTAATCCGGCTCTGGTCTTTGCTCCTTGTTTTCCCAAGCTTAATCATTATTCTTTGCTCCTCGTTTTCCCAAACTTAATCATTTACGTTTCATGACGAATTTTGTATATTTTTGTTGCAGCACTGAAGGTGGCTCAAATTCGAACGAAGGGGGTTCTAACAGCGCAGCCGCCTCCGTCCATGGCGCCTCGGCCTCTAGCGTGTCCGCCGCCGCCGCCAATAGTTCGGGCTCGTCTTTGTACCCCAACATGCCCATCATAGACGCCAGTAGCAACGCCGCCGCCGCCGCCACTTATTACCCTCCCGTTTCCAGTCCCCTTCACGAGTTCCTCAACCCCATGTACAACAGTTACTCGTCAGGTACAGCCCCCGCCCCCGCCGCCACGCCCACCGCCACGTGCGCTAAATTAATGCTTTAATTATATTATAGGCTTTGATCTGTATTCTATGCTGCAACCCAATGAAGCTGATCGACAGGTTAGTTAAAATTTAAATATTACTTTAACTATTTTTAGATTTTGGCGAGTTTTAATTAACGTGGCGGGAGGTTTTTCCGAAGATGCCCTCTTACTCGACTGTCCCGTCGTCGTCCCTGGGTGGCGCTGGTGGTCAGGGTCGTAGCAAGGGAGGAGCTTCCGGTAGCGGAGGCAGCGGTGGCTCGGCACCCGACGTCATCTCGTTAGATTGACAATTATGAAGCGCCTTCCAGGAATTTTCCAATCATTTAAATTGGGAATATTTCTGAGAAAGCCGCAGCCAGCCAACGCAAACAAAACCTTTCGAGACCAAAAAACAAAACACAAACTAAATTACCAAATTAAAATGAATCGAACAATTTTGAAATATGAAGGACGGGGGGGGAGGGGCGAGTTGTTCAATTTGCGACGAACTATTATGGAAACGATGAAAGTTTCTGTTGAAAGATGGAAGATTTATTCGCCAATGAACGAGAGAGACAATAGACGCGCTCGCCAATTAGTGAATAAAGAACCGAAAATTTGAAATGTTCCGCCATTTTGTTTTTTCCGATTTTTTTTTTTTTTTTTACCTTTTATTATTTTGGCCACTATTTTTTTGGGTGGGCCAAAACTTATTGTTTTGCAGTTATTTAATTTAAGCGAAATTAATTAAAATTGACGTATTACGAAAGAACTCTGATACTAAAGTTTAAATCCGGAGGAAGTGTATGTACATAATAACATTAACGCGTCAACCAATTTCCTATATAAAAAAAGAAGCCAGTAATTTTCAGAGTCCCTTCCTTTGGCAACAGTTCCACCGTCAGCTGACCCTCGCGTCACCTCCCAACCAAAATTTTCAAGTCAAATAAGAATAAATAAATACATTGTACAAATAATAAAGAAGAGCCAAATTGGTTCAAAAATATATCATTCACCCACCTTTCACAATACCCCCCCCCCCAAGTGTTTGAAATCATTAAAAATTAATCTTAATCATCTTTGAATCAATTTAATCAGTTTTTTAAAACCACGAAAATGTAAATAAAAAAATGAAGAAGGACCCACCACCACCACCTCATTATTATTATTATTAATTACACTTTTGTTTGTTTGTTTAAAATATATTTAAACCTCTTGGAAATTATTTTTATCGAAAGATAACTTTGTCACTCAAACTCAATTTTCATTGAAATAGAATTTATTTCACGTATTGTGTAAAGAAAGTTTAAAAAACAATGTAAATGAGAGAATAACAACAAAATTTTTTATACGCTATTCTTCAAACTCCGCCCCTTTTTCTTTGAAATAATTTCGCGATTCTTCAAACTCCGCCCCCTTTTTTTTTCTTTGAAATAATTTATTCCGTAATTCGTTGATTAAATTTTAGCGCCCTCAAAAGAAATTGAGTGGCAAACTTTTGAACAGATTTTGTCAAAAAAAAAACAACCATTTTCACTTGTAAATATTCATAGCGTTTTTGACGGTTATTCATGAATGTAACGTCACAGTGACTTTCAGGAAAATTCAAAATAAATAAAATCGTACGCGATAAAAACGTTGTTTCTTTGGTTTTTTCTTTCCATAATTTTAGCAAGGCGACAGGGGGTCCGGGGGGGGGGTTCTTTGACAGATTAGACCCTCTATAAGGGAGTGAGTACCCCCTTGAATTGCTATTTGAAACGCCTCTTTCAATAAGTGATTAAAAGCTCCATTTTTCTCTCATTTACAATTATTTCTCGGGTAAGAGAAGGTCATAATTATCATTAGCGAATTTAGGATCCTCGCTAGTCAATCAAAGACGGACGGCGAGAAACGTTTCCCGGGAGGTTAAAGGTCAGACGACCGATGGAGGGGTCTGGGGAAGGGGTACAAAGTCCGTCAGACGCCAACGCAAAAATACGAATCAATTAAACAAAACGTATCTTCGGAGTGACTCCGAGACACGTAGCCCGAACTAACTTAAAGTCCATTAATAGAAGTAAATGAACTATTTTTGGGAAAAATATACTATCCAAAAAGGAGTCAACGTTGGGTCACGAGATTTTTTAAAGGGGTCAATTTCTAGGGGGGACTCGGGTCGAAGGAAAACTTGACCAACTGGCGAGTTCTGTATTGGCCTTAGGATTGGGCGGCGTAAGCTTGGCATCCTCTATTGGAAAGGGGACGTTGTATTAAGTAGGACTGGCATTTTTCGGGGGACAATCGATCGGCGAACCCCTAGCGGGAAACGCCAAGGAAAGAGAATGATCCTCCTCCGTGGTGGTGGTGGTGGCGGTGGCTAGGGCAGGCTTCCAGGCTCCTTTAAAAGCTAGTATGCTTTCCCCGATCGAGTTTCCGAAATTAGGGCTCAATTGGGGCCAAATAATAGATTTAATAACCAGTTGAAAAGCCCGAGTTTCTTTCTCTGGCCCCTTTTAGTCAGTCAGGCAGGTCACCCAGAAAGTTTTCATTTTATAATCGTAGCCGAAACGTTATCCGCGGTATGAAAAAGCCAGCTTGTCTCTCGAGTAGTGTCCCTCTCCGAATTAGGCCCGTCGACTGGCTGCTACCGGCGGCTACGGCTAAACCCGCCATGCCAAGATTCGTTTCCATAGATCTAGGCTCTTCGAATCTCGACTAAAATTTACGCTATCGTGTGTCCCACGACAGAAATGCCTTAGGACGGACAACAAACCTCAAAACGGTAAGGAAAATATCCTACTCCTTTTCATCCAAGATCTAGGCCCACAACCCTCCCTTTAAGTAGACCTTTAGACCGAAGAAAACCATCGCACCGCTTTATATAATACTTAATGGTGGTGGTTCAAAATATCCGGAAATATCTTTATAAAAATATACGTTTGAGATACTTGAATATTCCTGGCTCAATTTCTAAGGCTTCCAAAGTTCAACAACTTCTTTTAGAGACGCGCTCTTCTAAAGGACACCTGCCAGACCTCGAATATTCCATTTAAAAAAATGCTTAGAGACGAAAGGGTAGCTAGATTCGGATAATTGGCTGGCAGATTTTGTTTATAGAGTTATTAAATACCGTAGAGTCAATTTTGGTTGGTCGCGGGTGGTCTTTAATCTTTTTTTACGACGTAAATAATCCTCGTATAATCTTGTAGAAAGGTTACGTCGTTTAAACTAACGTTGTTTTCTTTTCTTCGCTTTGTTTATTTATTTTCGCGAGCGTTTTAAATTTGTGTCGGGCTTGATAGGCTATTCGCGTCTATTCGGCTTGCTTCGAGGCTCATCCCAAGAGAGAGAGAGAACTCGACTCTATCCTTCATTCATCGAAAAATCACTCTACGGATCTGACAGGAAGTTGTAGAAAGGCAAGGGGGGGGGGTACGGGGGCGTGGATATCATCCAGGCTACAATGGCCATTTCTCCTTCGTCATCAGTCAATAAAGTTAAAGTTAAAAGTACCGCGAAAAAATGCGCCGAAAACGAACAAGCTCGCTTTAGTAACGGTCCCTAATTATTATTAGGCAAGTGCAGTCTAGATTGCTACAGGAACGTATTTAGTTTGGTGAATATTTAAGGGGTAGCATCTTTATTAAAGTTTGGTTTGGCGCCGGGAGGACAGTAGCAGTGTATATTTATATTAAAAACGAAATGATAATGAGAGAGCGAAACGTGGCTAGGTTTTGGAAAAGGCCACTCACTGGCTCCACCGCAATACGCCTGAAAATGCGGCGAGACCCCAAAAAATCCTCTCCTCTGCCCCTAAGCCTAAAAATGTAGACAGGGTCCCTCTCTCCTTTTCCGTTCCCTAGATGCGAAAGTTAGCCCCCCCCCCATCCCCCGCCCACGCTTCCTATCTCGGGACTAGAGCTTCTTGGGCGAACTATACTACTTAAGCCTAATGAGTTTTACGAGATTAAAGACGGATAAAATTCATCCCCCCGTGGAATTTCTCGAAACTAAATGAATTCGCTCGCTTAAATTTAAAAATGACGCAAGCCTAAAAATTAGTTCCTAAAAACAATTTAAAGTTTCAAAATTATCTAAATTTGTTTTCTCTAATGTTTCGGGGAGAAGCCGGGATACAGGGGCAAACGTTAGCGTTGGTTTCCCATAGAACGCCTGTAAAACGATTTCACCGCGCAACCTCACAAGCCTCGGACGTTTTTATTCCGAATAAAGTCTCTTCTAAAAATAAGAATTACAAACTAGGGTTAAAAAATAGATCATTTATTAATTTCTAAAAACAATTTAAAGTTTTAAAACTATCTAGAATTCTAGATTCATTTCAGTAAATGTGTTGTTTTTTTTCGAATGTTTTGAGGAGAAGCCGGGATACAGGGGCAAACGTTAGCGTTGGTTTCCCATAGAACGCCTGTAAAACGATTTCACCGCTTGACACGACAAGCCTCGGACGTTTTTATTCCGAATAAAGTCTCTTCTAAAAATAAGAATTTCAAACTGGGGTTAAAAAATAGATCATTTATTAATTTCTAAAAACAATTTAAAGTTTTAAACCTATCTAGAATTCTAGATTCATTTCAGTAAATGTGTTGTTTTTTTTCGAATGTTTTGAGGAGAAGCCGGGATACAGGGGCAAACGTTAGCGTTGGTTTCCCATAGAACGCCTGTAAAACGATTTCACCGCGCGACGCGACAATTCTATTCCGAATTTATCACACGATAATAAAGTCTATTCTAAAAATAAGAGTTTCAAAGTGGGGTTTCCTTCTTATTAGCGAGGGATTGAAGCCGCTGGCTAAGCCTAACCGGATACTAAATAACTCTTCCCCCAAATAGGTTCGATCATTGGACGAGGTAGTTAGCTGTCCAATGACTCGCGGAAAGCCGCCCTGCACCTGCACGATAGAGAAGAGGACCCGATAATTGGAGCCACCAACAACCGAAAGGAAGGATAAAAGAAAACCACTAAATATGGTTGGAAACGTCGACGAATTCGCTTTTTCTCAGGTAAGAAGATACTCCTCTTCAATTAGGATGCTTTCTTTTCTCTCGTATTATTGGAAGACGGAAGATTTTGGGGGGGAATCTTCAGGCGCCAATGAGTAATTACATCCCATTATATCGCGCCTTTTAATACAATCCCGCGCCACGTGCGGCTTTAAATGTTTTCCACAAAGGTTGATAACAATGTTTCTACCTAAAACTCCTTGAGTCAATTGATTTTAAGAGGCTCTAATGAAACACTTTGCTCGTAGAAAAGGAACCGACAGCTACAGATTTCGAAAGTCGCCCAAAATAAATAATGTAACTTAGTATCGGAAAAAATAAAAAATGTGGGAAGAAAACATACGGTCCGAAGAGAGAGAGAGAGAGAGAGAGAGAGAGAAACAATATTGAGAGAGAGAGAAGAATTTGCGCTTATATTTCCGTGACCCCATTATTCGCTCCCCTTCCACCCTCCCTCGATCCATTTCGACTCGATGTAGTCACCACTATTACGTCACTTTTACACCAATACTAAATAAATTAAATAATATAAAATATTAAAGAAAAATAATTAAAATAATCCAATATCAGAATTCTACACGATTAATAATTAAAAATTCGAGCAGCGGTAATCCGTAATCCCCCGACAAAAATTATTAATAAGGGAAAAATTAAACTAATTAAATACGGTATACGAATAATTAAATACGACTCAATTAATTACGACACTAATTGAAATTAAATGATTAATATTTAAAAGGCCCCGACTGACGAAGTTTTCGCGAGTAGAATAATAACTAATGAGAAATTATTTATACGATTGAGGAATCTTTACGTGACCCCTGGATTAAACTGGAGTTGGGGGGGGGACAGGTTGATGACGTCACTATAGTTCAAAGCTAGAAACCCCGGTAACCCGTAGCTAGCGAGTCCAAATTGATAAGAATTTTCGGGGGTTCTAAAAGTAGTAGAAATCGTCACGCTGTTTAGCTTAAGAATCGATAAAAGAATTGTCCCTTATAAGCAAAGGGAAAGGAAAATTGATAACATTTACACCAGAATTCAAACCCCCCGGGGGGGCGAAACCCTTTCTCTAAAGGTTGGTTGCTTTTACTTTCTCATCGAGCGTTTCAACGATTGAAAATTTGTAGCGTGCACGGACGGATTTGGCTTTACAAGGTAGATCTCGCGATGGACAAATTGAATAGGCTCGAAACCGAGTCTTAAATCAGAAAGGAAAATATAAAGGAAAGGCGGTCCACCCCGAGAGTGACGTCACTGGCGGCTGGATGACTTTATTATATTGCCCCCCCCCCATTCTTAAAGAAGGCGTCGGGTCGCGTCATACATAGCTCGGCTCGATCGAGCTGGAGACAGAAATAACGAGAGAGAGAGAGAGAGAGAGAGAGAGAGAGAGAGAGAGAGAGAGAGAGAACGAGAGAAAAACAAATGAGATTCTTTCCGCTCGCTCGAATACTCGCGGGCCCTAAACCCCGAGCCCCGTTTTGAACCACCACCACCTCCTCTATTATTAGAAAGGCCCAAGGAGTTTCGGGCTCCTTAGTTTCTTTATCGGAATTAATTGGAGTTGGCCAAACCCCCCCCCTAGCCCCCCCCGGCGAAGTGAGACGAATTTAGAAAGACACGAGGGTGAATGAGCGGCGGGGGGGATGGGGGGTAATGGGAAATTGTTAGGCCTAACCGCATCTAACAAAGTGGCGAGTTCAAATTTCATTTGTTACGCCTGGTAAAAAAGGGAGTTTGCATCGGCACTGACTATTGTTAAAATACAGATACCGAACTCTTTCAGATGGTGGAACGTTACTGAAATAAGTCGCGTAAGAAATGCTACAGAGGCGACAAATTTTAGCCCCCCCCCCCCCGAGTCCCGTCTCTCGGATAATCGTAGGGCTCTCACTTTCTTTATCAAAATGTAAACAAACTGCATCCATCCATTCCATACACTGTACGAGTTGGACTGGCGCCGCGCCATTTCAAGTTGGCCATCGCTTTAAATATAGTTGTAGGCTGGGCGCAAAGTTCCGCTTCAACTAAGTCTTTGAAGTTTCGTTAAGCCTAACGATTTAAGTCGCAATTTAATCTGGAAGCAAGCGGGTGAGCATTTGACGGAGGCGATAAAATTGAGGCAATTTTCTTTTCCAGGCAAGAACTGACTCGGATCTTCCGCCCACACACACTCACGCGCCCGTACTATACCCATAAAATGATTGGATATCCTCTCAAAATCCGGCTGTCTATAATAGGACTCCAGAGAGAGCGAGACTCTCCAATATATATATGTAGCTAAGCTTAGATCTATAGTTCAATTCAACTACTTCTTTCTTTCTTTCTTTAAATAAGCAAACGATTCGTTTTCAATCTTTTAAAAGATTCCCTCCCGCTAGCTTCCTCATCGAGCGCATTTTATTTTCACCACAGAAAGGTTAAAGGTTACGACAGCCAAAACGACAATTACCTACCGAGTGTCCAGAAATGTTTTTTTTTTTAAAAGATAATTTTTCTTCCCAGCAGAGTCCAGACAAGTCGAGGCGTCTCTATAAATAAATGTAAAATTTTTACTCGCTACTCGATATACGGCGAATACCGATAAAGGCAAAAGCGAATATTGGCAACGAGGGGGTAGACACTTGAGAACTCGGGTGTACAATATGTCTTGAACTCAATGTACTGTCAAAGCTGAACTCTTTTGAACTCGGGTGTACACAGAGGTCCAGATGCGTCTACCCCCTCGATTGGCAATGACTAAACGCGGTATAGAGAAAAAATCTAACACGAACTTAATTGAATTCTGTGGGGGTTTTTACCTCTTCTCCCTCAATTTGGCGGCGCGCTAGCCTAAATGTAGTCTATTAGTTTTGGGATGAAAGTGCTGGGCTAAGCCCTTATTTTCTCATCTCTCTCTCTCTCTTCTCTACACCCCCCCCCCCAACCCCGACTCGGCTCGCAATTTAAACACTGTATCAATCTAAGCTCATCTCAATTATTTCCTGTTAAACGCAATCATGGGCGCACTGCAGCAGCCAGAAGTAGATTTACCCCCAAAAACTCCAAAGTTATCAAAGGCGCGCGGGATGAACCATATCTTTTACTGAAAATTTTTATGGGGGAACAACAAAGTCCGGTCATATCGATATAGAAATAAGACGTATTATCATCATCCGAGCAATGATAGCGCCAAAAAACTAACTAAACAAAGACGGAAGCCGCCCCAATTTCTCTCCTAGAGAAATATACTACGCTGACCCCAAAAACTTTTAAAGAAAAAAAAAATTAAATAAAAAATACGAAAGCCATAGCTGACTTTTAAAAAGCATATTTCCCATCTCTCCATTCCATCTTGCTGGTCTCGAAAGCAAAAGACGGGTGGGGCGCAGTGGGGGGGGGGCGTACGTGCTCGCCATGCACTTTTCTTACACCAGAGAAAGAGCGTAACCCGAAGATGGAAGAACCATTCAAGCTTTAAAAATAAATATAAAGTAATAAATAATCGATACTATATAGATACGAAACCAATTAAATTAACTACCGAGGAGTGCAAATATTGAACGATTAATTAGCCAGAGTCGTAAGGGGACTGACTGGCTACTTAAAATTAAGATACGTCATCACCATCATTGAGATGCCGGACACCCCAGGAGTAGTCCAGTCTGGGAAATATAGCAGTGCACTTTCTCTGGTCCAAAACTAATTTTATTAATTGCTTGGACTATAGTTTTTAAATTCAAGAAGTGCATGGGGTTACTGGTCCTCGGGACCACTTTATTAATTGAAAATCTACAGGAGAACAAAGGCTGGGACCAGTCCAGAGACCACTTTATTATTGCCGACACTAAGGGGGTCGCTGGTCCCAAGGACTAGTTAAAAAATTATGCTTAGTTCCCAGCCTGTCCGAGACTAGTTGACTGACTTCCAGGTGACCAACTTCTTCTCTCTCTTTATAAAGGAAGGAAGGGGTTGAGTGGGGTGGGGGGAAGGGGTGATGTCGGGCCATCATTTCCAGGGTGATCGAGAAAACGGTGCGAGAGATGAGGAGGCGGCCTTTGAATTGGCCTTCGCCTTTTTGCGGTATTTTTCTACTGGCCGTTTATCAACCGGTACGTACCGGAGGCTCGTCTCCCCCCCCTTTCGCGTATGGATCAATACCACCCCTCCCCCACCTATATTGGCGGAAAAACCATCTGGAAAAGAGTGAGCCCGAAAGGTGACTAGTCTAGGCGGGCAGGGGAGATGGGGGTCCTAGTAGTCACCTCGGAAAACGCGGGGCTTCCAAATAACAAAATATATTTTACATTCCCGGAAAGATATTCCGGGTTCTCGCCCCTAAAATGAAGATGAGGGGAGGGGGTATTCCCCGTCTTATCGGACACCTTTTTTTGGGAGGGGGGATGGAACTAAAAGCGGAAGAAACAACGATACGGACGCGAAAAAGCCGTATGTTGGGCCGAAGAGAGCTTAAGGAATGACGCGTTACGGCGGAGAGAATGTTACTATAAATGAATGGTAATTGTTTCCGTTTTTCCCGATGGAATAGCACATGCGCGAGGTGTCGGAACGGCGGGCTCAGCTGGAACGAGACCACGCGGACGCCCTGGCCGAGCTACGAAGACATCAAAAGGAAATTCAAAGTCTCCCCTACTCGAGCGAAGAGGACAAGCGAAGAAAACTGGACTTGGTCAAAACCTTAGAAGTACGACCCCTTCAATATTCGACTTAAAAAAAGGGATTTTTCTCCAATAAAACCTTTTCCCTCCTCTACCCTCTCTTCCTTCCCCCCTATCTCTCTGGTCGCACGGACGGTGACGTGGCGATGGTTAGTCTAAAGTGAGAGAATTGGACAAAAAATGCGAGCTCCAAAATGTACTACACGAAGAACTCGTTCTAGAAATGTCAGCCCTGAAGAAACTGCACGCCAAAAGAGCTTGGACTCAACATCGGTCTATGTCCGCCGAAGAGGTCAGACATCTATTTTGTCTTTATAGGCTTACTATCTTCGCTAGTTTTAAAAATAAGTTGAAAAAGATATCCGTACCCGCGATGTATGTAGGCCATGAGCATTTGACGGGAGCCATTTGTTTGGCAAATGTTATATAATATCTGGTCGCTTTCGACGTTGCTTAGTAATTGGATGATTCTTTAGTTTCAATTAGAATCGGATCCTTTGTTCCGAAGCAGTCCGGATCCGTTGTCGCGTCGACCCGCTTGGCAAGACAGCGATTTCGAATACGGTCACGTTTATCCTTCAGTTTCTTCCGCCTCTTCGTTGCCCTCCTTAGGAGGAGGCGCCCCTCCCGCTTATCGTTCCACCGCCTATCAAAGCCCCTACAGCCTTCCCAACAATCTCAAAAGTAAAAGTGGTAAGCCCGCGCCTTCGAGACCTTGAAAACGAGCCCGAGAACGTCTAAATCGGACCACAAACATTTGGAATAATAATTCCAGGGCGACGTACTCTTTAATTTGTTAGATTTCATCCGACTTGGACGTAATTGGAGCTGTCGTTGAGCTCGATGGGGACGAGATTATAGTCGGGTGGTGGCGGTGGTTAATTCTTTTCCGTGGCTGTTCTTGTTACAGTGACTCTTAGTTCGGAGGCTGGATTAGGGGAGCGGGCGGGGGGAGGGGCAAGCACGCTGTCGTCCGGCCTGGGTAGCAACACGTGCCTTTTGTCAAGCTCACGTCCATCGAGCAACCTTTCCAACTTCTTCGACAACACGTCCGCCGAGATGGAGAAAATCATGATGAAAATAGAACGGGACAACCGATTATTGGCCGAATTGGAGAAATCGCGCGCGACCATCGGTTCTCCCGTCTCAATAGCCAACATGGAAAGGGTTCGAGCCCAGATCGAGCGCGACTGCAACTCACAGGCCAACATGGCCTTCCCACGATCAAATTTAAGTCAGTAATCACAATCACCATCAGCCCTCAGTTCCGAACCCACCCGAACTAAGAATCTCCCGTTGTTTTTTCAGAATTATCATTTTCGTCTCCGGCTATCGACCAACTGATGTTGGAATCTCAAAGGACGAGACAAACCAATTATCATCAGCTCTCGCAATTTAGAAGTCCCAGTAAGTATAGTGGGGGGTCGCGACTGTCTCCGCGCATCTTCACCCTTCTTCTAATAGCGACTGTCTATATATATTAATTCGTATATCAGGATCCACGCTCACCTTGCAACATTTGGATCTTCTCATGAAGAAATTAGAACAAGATAATAGAATCCTGGCTGAACTAGATAAGAAGAGGACGGCTATTGGTAAGCGTTTTCCCCGTCCAGATACTCTAAGAGCGCGCGACACCTAAAAAGAGCTCTTGGATAAACCAATTACGATGGCGTCTCATAGACATCGAAAATAACTCCCGAGTATTACGTAACAGCCGCCTTAAGCTACGTTTTCCGCGCCGCTGTCGTTTAGGGGGGGGGGAGAAAGGGTTGGCGTTGAGTCGGGCCGCCTCTACTTAAGGGTGGCGCTCTCTTTTTCTTTAATTCCCTCTGGTTATTTCTCAATGGATTGTCTTTCATTGTCAGGTTCGTCTTCCCGTCTCCTTCCTTCGATCTCGTCTTTCCAAAGCGGCGGAATTTCGAGCTCGTTCCAGCAACAGCAGCACGGTGGCGGTGGGCGCCTGGGAGGCCTCCCGATCGGCGTCGTCCCCAGCATCGCCGTCGAACCCAGCCACCAGCGCTACGGAAGGCCCGAGCCCGGATACAAGTATCAAAGAACAGACTCGGACCAATACGGTAAACCCCCCCCCTTGACCCGCGTTAAAATATCAAAAGGTCAATTCGACCATCAAGACGTATTAATTAGCTAAAGACGAATTTCGATAAACAAACTAATCATCATGGACTCTACCCAATTCGAGTAGCACACGTACCAGTCGGAATTAACCGGAAGCGTAACTATAGCTTATTTTTCCGAGAGTTCCTGGCAAATGAACGCGAGACTAAGTAGGGGAATGACCAATAAGAAATTTGCTTTCGCATTCTACACCATTACGAGAGTTGTTATAATTGCTAAAGAACAACCCCCCCCCCCCCCACCACTTTTTCTCTCTCTCTATATATATATATATATTTAATCCCCCGGAACCCACGCGAGCCTTGGAAAAGGATTAAGTCGTGCGCCTATGCCGAGACCAGAGTTAGTTTGGGGGGGTACAACGCCCCCTCCCTTTTCATTAAAAGTGACGGAAATTCAAAGTCGTTCGAAAACTATTTGGCGCCTAATCTCTCCCCCCCTGCCCCCACCACCACTGGCTATTGTTTCGAGAGCGACCACTACAATTACGCGCCCCCTTTCAACCCCCACCCCACCCCCTCTCTAAGTCCAAGCGCGTTGAAGGAAAGGGGATCAGATTATTTATAAATAAGCGCGCGTTAGTCAACAAAAGACGTTTCTCAGAAATCCTTTCGAGATTAGCTGATAAGATTCAGAGAAACAGGCGTATAATAATAATAGATTTGAGGTGGAATTCGTAAAGATCGTACTAAATCGAGGAGAGCCTGCTCGTTTAAATATCTTTCCGTTGCATGGGGTTGAAGGTGACTTTGGGATTTGGTTCCAGGAGGAGTTTTGGGAAGTTTAGCGGACGAGGAAGCGATCAAGTCCGAGGTGGTTGATTACATCGAGCTTCCGGGGCGTGGCAAATGCCGAGTCTACATCGCCAGATACAGTTACGACCCGATGAAACAATCGCCGAATGAAAACCCCGAAGCCGAACTCTTTCTCAACGCCGGCGACTACATTCTCATCTGTTCAGAGATGGATGAGGTAGGCTTCCTTGTTCTCGACACTAATTCGTTTGAGCAAATTGAAAAAAAAAAGACAATTGTACTTTGTTAGGACGGCTATTTTCAAGGAGAGCTGATGGACGGAAGAAAAGGTCTCGTTCCTTCAAATTTTATCGAAAAACTAACGGGTGAGTCGGGCAATTTCTTTTAATCGCGCCGCCTCCGAATGAGCTCTTCCTAAATGTTCTCTATTTGGGGTGGGGGTGGATAGGAGACGATTTATTCGATTTCCAAGCGACGGTTCTTTACGGTAATCGCGATTCGGACGACAGCAGCGCTAGCTACACGTACGGCGCCGATTTGGATTTGCCTCTCAACGAAGACTTTCAAGCGATTCCACCTGGTAAGCGACATTCCCCCCTCGTGTCTTAAGCCAATTAAGAATGAGAACGAAGCGGGGCAAGGGGGGGGGGTTTGCGCTCTTGAAGACTTTGGGTGGGCATAAATATTTCGATACTAGTAATAGTTAAGACAAGATGCGGCGTAGTCGGCCCTCCGGGGAATACTTCCGGTTCATGAACGGGAGCGAGCCCATATTGCGAGCTTTAGTCACCGGGGTTAAAAGAGTTAAGAATTATTTCGTCGTTCTAACGGAAGTCTCTCGATTGGCAGAGGATTTTCATCGAATGAACGACTATATCGATTTGGAAGATATCGAGGAAGTCGACGAAGACGATATTTCCGAGGCAGACAGAGACAACGAAGGCCCCGGTACGTTTAAATAACCTTTGGTCAGCTGGCCTTCGGTGCTCGAGGCTTTAATGGGGCGCTTTGGCTTGATTTCAGTTCCTCCACCGAACCGCTTGATCTTAGAACGCCAACTAAACAAAAGCATTCTGATTGGTTGGCTACCGGCCGACGACCCCAGGGACATCGTGGAATCGTACCAAGTGTACGTGGACGGCGTTATCAAGGCCACGGTTCGAGTGTCAGATCGCACCAGGGCGCTGGTGGAAGGAGTCGACTCCAGTCAGGTTAGAATTTGCGGCTAGAAAGCGCCAATTTCCCATCATGTACCGTACCGTACCGTAGACGAGGCGTACCGTTTAAAAATGTCGTCGTTCAGCGTGTGTATTCTCTTTTGGGTGATATCATATCCCGTTTTCCCCTTTAGCCACACCGAATTAGTGTCAGAAGTGTTTCGTATTCCGGAAACCACTCTAGAGACGCAGCCTGTACTATAGTAATAGGAAAAGGTATCCCGCATTTTATCACTTAATCGTCTCACTCACGACGTGAGATGCGACCAAAAAATAATTAACCCGCTACAAAAAGCAAACTATAAGTAGATTTAAGATTTAAGATTTAAGATCATGTTGAAAATTTTTTGCTCGCATCCTCCTTTAACACATTTATCCGTACGTAGTTCGTGGCAAAAATTCACAAATACCCAAACCCTTAATAGTCGTAATAATTAGCTCGTTTCCGCGTGGTCGCTTTCGCGGCCTTTACGAGCGCGCGGCGATGGCACGCGGTCCATTTCGAGATAATACAAAAGCGCGATTTTAACGTCTCGCGTAGACGTCCCGTTGGCGCCCAGTTGCGTCAAAGCCACTCAAATGACGGCCACGTCCGCTATGATATCTTGGTTGCCAAGCAACAGTAATTTTCATCACGTAGTCGCAGTCAACAACGTTGAGGTCAAGTCTTTGAAGTCGGGGGTCTTCAGACACACCATCAAAGGTATAGTAGGGGGTGGTGGTCGGTACGTACTTTGGTGGGGTCGGCCAGCCATTAACGAGAGTCGATTCTCAATTAGGTCTGACTCCCAATACCATGTACCGCGTGTCGGTACGAGCCAAACCGGGTAAACTTCTCTACAATGACGAGAAAAATCCTCGCAAGCTGGAAATGTTGACGGGATTCGTGGATTTTCGTACCTTGCCCAAAGGTACGAAGGAATTTTCTCTCCCCCATCCTTTTATTATTCTTATTATTTCAATTTCCTTGGCCAATCAATTATTCATGCAGCCAAACCAAATGGTTCCACGCGCCCCGCTATACCCTTCCATCTTTTCTTTTCTGGTCGTCCAAATATCGTAGCGAGGCTGTTTTAATTCTTCATAAAGAGAGACGCCCTGTTGGTCATACGCGTCCATTGTTCAACGATAAGTTCGTCTATAGAGCTATCTCAGAAGGCTTAGTGTTCTATTTTCCCATAGAACCAAAGTGGTAGCAAAGATGGCCGCTCACTGTCAAAGATAAGCCCGTGACGTAACAACTGAGATAGCTCTATAGACACGCTAAGTCGTGCTCAAGACGTCGCTCTTTACGAAATTAATTCGTTCTCGATAGTTTTTGCGTAGAGATTTCGTAGACTAGTAATTAAAACGAGGGCAGTGGTAGTGGTGGTAGCGCTTTTTATAGGACTTGTCTTCTTGAATATTAGAGATCATGAGCATCCCTTTTAGGCTTAGTCCAATTGAAAAGAGAGAGCGAGAGTGGCCTATCTCGATTAAAACTATATAGTTGAGGCTGTCAGATTCTCCGTGTCTCTTTCTATCTTTGTCTATTTTAAAATTGTTAAACGCGAGAACGCATATCCCCGTCGGCGGCGGCGGCCCAATGTCATCCTCGAAGACGAGCCCGTAAAGAATCGATTAGCTTTGGTTGTCGCTGTATTTTAGGAATTCCCGATCCACCGGTAGATATCCAAGTCGAGTCGGGACCCCAGGACGGAACCTTGCTCGTCACCTGGATGCCCGTCAAGAACAGCGACGACAACGAGCCCAACGATACCACCAGCGCCATTAGCGGATACGCCGTCTTCGCCGGAGGACGAAAAATCGTCGAAGTCAATAGTCCCACTGGTGAGACACACACGCTCTCCTACCCAACTACCTTCTCAAAGAGGTCGGATTCCCCGAACAAAATCATCTTTCATTCCTTTAAACTCTTCAAAAGTCATATGAGCTTAATATTCTTGATCAGGGCCGGAAATAAGCACAGGACTCTGTCCAATAAAATGGGGGGTCACTGGACAGTTTGACCAATAAATTTTCCGAAGTTTTGATAGCTTGACTATGGAGAAGCGACACTCCAAAGTGCCAATGTCCTATAAATTTTCCAGTCAAACAGGGAGGGGGGGGTCACTAGTCACGTGTCCTATAAGAAATTTTTCTTATTTCCGGCCCTGTTCTTGTCCGACCTCTTTCGGAGCTTTTGACCGCCGCCAAACTAAGAGACGATTAACTAAATGCGGTGTGTGTAAACGCGAATAGGCGACCACGCTCTGTTGGACATATCAGAAATCGAGAGGTTACCGAAGAAAAGCGTCACGGTCAGGACGAAGTCGGGCGACGGAATGTCCTCGGATTCCTTACCCTGCGCGATACCCGAAGAACTTTACAAGGGAATAGCGCGATCTTCCAAAGTAAGACAAATTTCGACTCTATCCCTCTCGTTTCTTTTTTATTCTTTCTTTACCCTTTAGTACCCTATATCATTTTTCTTTCGTTTCACTCGATTATAAATATTATCGGGGGAGCGAGGGCGCGGACGCCGCTAAAACTATTCAATTTCACCGCGAGCGAGCGATTGTTTATCGTCACACTGGCAATTATCCGCGCACGCTCTCTGAATTCAACACGCCTTCTTTTAATTAATCGAGTTATTGCTGCACCACCATACTACCCACTCCATTAATTACTCAAATGATAGATAATAATTGGAATGAGGTCGTTTCCAACTCGCGCATGCTGACTTAAAACTATCACGATTTTAGAATCGAAAACCCTTCTTAGAGAGATTGTCCGGACATTTTAAATCTTAAGTTGTCCCATTCGTCGATATATATACACGATGATACGATCGCGCGATGACCATTGTCCATCGCCAACGAGCGAGCGATTTTGGTACGCGACAATGATGGCTACTTCGAGCCGAATCAAATTCTTTTCATTTTGAAATGACTAAATTTTGTTTTGGGTTTAGAAATTAGGATGTAAAGCCCGTTTTGTTTTCCTATTATTTTTGGGGCGCGTGTATAAAACCCCGGTTGGTAAAAAGCAGCGCCATTTAAATCGTGTATGTATTAAAACCACCACCACCACCACCTTCACGGTAAAGTCAAAGAGCGGCGGTGGTCGTTCAGGACATCAGAGCCACGTGATGGGGGAAAGTCGGAGAGAATTGAGTCATGACGGATTAGAACTCGAATCTTCGGAAAACCCGGGATCCGTCACCGACTCGGAATCCGACACCGAGTTGGCGGAACTCATCGACCACGTCACTCGGCGTACACGAGACTTCGACCCGGCCGAGTTTTCCCCTTACGAAGATCAGGTAGATTATGAACCATCTCAACCCCCCCCCCACCACCATTCCCCCTCCGGTAAAACTAACAAAGGCGGAAAGATGGAGCATTTTTTACCCCCAAGAATCGTAACGTCTCGTGTCGTGTCGTCTCGTCAAAACATATCGTGTGATCGTCATCTTTTTTTATTATTTTAAATGATTTTCCCCCTAAATCGTGGAACCTTAAATTGATGTTGATAAAATAGATGGTTTGCTTTTAATCGGAATGC
Organism: Phalangium opilio; assembly: GCF_054372755.1. NCBI lineage: Eukaryota > Metazoa > Arthropoda > Arachnida > Opiliones > Phalangiidae > Phalangium > Phalangium opilio. The sequence continues at coordinate 336,219 of NW_028324227.1, forward strand.
TGCATGAAGGGTATTCTTTGTATTTATCCCAATGATATTTCTCTCTCTTTCTCTATCTCGTATCTGTACCCTACTTTGCACCATAATCTCGACAGAAATCCATTTATGGACTTTTGCTCGATTTATTTCAAACACGTTTGTTTTCCCAACGTTACTAAAACATTCACTCCCCGAATGCACGCCTTAACACGGTGTCCTTTGATTTGTCAGATAAGTAATTGTACAATGAGAGAAAGTAATTGTACTCTCAAGCCTGCAAGGGTGCTCGCTTATCTAAAGCTCCCGATTGATACAACTCGCTAATGTGACAATGTATTTAAGTCTAATCGAGAATTAACAAATTGACGTTGTCCGTTAAGTGTCGTCCGCGATGGCCAATGTTTGAAATTTAGTCAAAAATGGAAGAGGCGTGGTCGGATATTATACGAAAGAGAGGGAATTAATTGAGAGGGCTGCGCTTTAATTGTTGTGGCTTTAATATTGTTTCGAGATGATTTTGAGCGTCGATCTTCTTAAGAGAACTTAAAAAGAAGCTTTAATTTGTGACACGCGCCGTAGGATTTAGCCTTAAGAGAGGATAGCCAAGTGGACAGTACTAGTCGATCCGAATTGTCAGATATCCAAGAAGAAGGCGAACATTCGGGCGAACACGACTACGCTTCGCACCACGAGGTATAACTAAAATTAGCATCACCCATCATTCTCGCCCTCAATAGACTGATGCCCTTTGAAATAAAGTAAACCTTGCCTTCGAGGGATCACGATGGCTCGCTTATTTCTTTTCGAATAAAATCTTTGGGCGGGAAAAACCCACCCGGGGATTGAGGCTATTAGAAAAGACCATTTCGATAAAAGCGACGAGCGATTTTGCCCCTTGACTTACCAATAAAAAACCTTAACCAGAAGGAAGTCGAGGGCGAAACCGCGTCGCTTCTTCAATCGAAACGATGGTCAATTTAGAAAAGGCGCGCGCGACTAAATTTCATTCACGAGCCTGAGTATCGCGAAGAATCACCCGTATTATAATTGAATTGACCTTTTGACCTCTGGCGCGGCTTTCTAGATGAAAGATTCGAGTCACCCGTCGGATCGCTCGCGTCATTCCAATCGACATCAGAGTAAAAACGTCGTTTCTTCTTCGTCGCGTAACTTATCGAGTCGGGATAAGGTGAAAGGTCACGGGGGTTTGACCCGCGATGATTTACCCAGTCACCGTCGGGTCTCCAATATCAGGGAGCGAAGGAATTCGGCCGGACAACTCATCATAGAACACGACGAGAATCTCAGTGATAAAGAGATTTATCCCCAGTCTTTAGGAGGAATACCGGCTATTGGTGAGCATCTAGAAACCTTCTCGCTACCGGACAATCACTCGTTTCCAGTCCCACACTCCCTTTGACCCGGCACATTTTGGAGCAGTGACCTTATCGGTTGTATCGGCCCTTTAAGGGGAACGAATGATGTCCGGTAGTTTAATAGATTGGCGGGACTCGGACCATTAGGTGTTTTCTCATGTAAGAGGGGTGTTTATCCCTCAGAAATTACGAAAGACAGCGCGAGCGAAGAGTGCAACTCCTTGGATAACTTTTCCGAAGACGATTATGAACTCGGACGTCGAACCAAAGACCAATACGGCACCTCGTCATCGCGAGGATACAAAGGTCGGGGGGTCTACCATCAAGCGGGCAAGTCGAACGAAAGACAACTGTACCGACCGCAATCCCCGAGCCGGGCTTACGACGAAGCCACGAGCCACGCGGGTAGACAAACGGCGGGGGTCATCGAGCTGTACAATTCGACGGCGGACGGCGCGCCCTACGCTAACGGAGTCTACGGGCCGGCCAGATCGGGTGGCGTCTCCAAATCAGGAAGAAGTTTCGAGTCTTTTCAGGAAGGTCGCTTTAGGTGGTTCGTCGCTCTATTCGACTACGACCCCAAGACAATGTCCCCGAATCCCGACGCCGCCGAAGAAGAGCTACCGTTTCAAGAGGGACAACTTATCAAGGTAACTAACTCTATAGGGGGGGCGCGGTTCGACGACAGTCGGAAGGTGGTGGTGATGCCTACTACTATTTGATATAGATTTACGGGGACAAAGACGCCGACGGTTTCTACCGCGGAGAATCTCAGGGCAGAATCGGTTACGTTCCTTGCAACATGGTGTCCGAAGTGCAAGTGGAGAACGAAGAACAAATGGGGGGACACCATCACGTCCATCAATCTAGCGGCGGTCACCATCCTGCGGCGCCGCAGGGACATCACCCTCCCCCTCATCATGGCGGGCATTCGGGACACCACGCCGACTACAACGCGCCAAAAAGGGAACCCAGGACCAAAATGCATTCTTCCAGCGTACACGTCAACCCTGGCGTTCCCGTCAAGAAAATGATCTCGCTCTACGACTATGATCCCCAGGAATTGTCTCCGAACGTCGATTCCGAGGTATTAAGCCTGACACCCGCGCGCTTTTTGCCTTTAAACCAGGGGGACTTGATATTGATTGTTGAACGCCTTGTAGTTGGAGCTATCTTTCCGAACGGGTGATATTCTTTACGTCTTCGGCGAAATGGACGAAGACGGATTTTACGTCGGCGAGCTGAACGGGGTCCGAGGGCTGGTCCCCTCCAATTTCCTAACGGAAGCACCCCCGGACTACAGGGACAATAATGTCATACCGGAACACGGTGGACCACCTCAAGGTAACTCTTCGAAATAACTCCAAGACGGACGAAATTAAGCTACTACCAGCCATACTTTCCTAATGTCTTTTTCCTTTGGTCAACACAGGTATGATGAGGGACCGCTCGCATCCCAGTCACCCACCAAGTGGCAACGTCTACCCACACGGCGGCGGGGGCGGGGGCGGAACGGTGGTGAAAGAATACGGCCCCTCAAACGCGCCTCAGGACAAATCCCGCTATTCGTCTTCGACCCATAAAAGCTCGTCCAGCGGTTACGACAAAACGCACCAGTACCCGACCAGCTCCTCGCACATGAACGGGGGCGGAGCTGCCGGAAGTGGCCCGCTAAGCGGTGGCGGTGGTGGTGGTGGGGGTGGAGGCAGTGCCCAAAGCAAAGGCCAATACGCGCAACAACCCAGGACGAGTCAAAGATGGTAGAATTAATACAAATTAAATAAGACGGCCTTCCAACGAGTTCAGCCCGCTATCGGTCACCAAGAATACGAGAACCAAAATATAGTCATTCATTTTTCATTCCATAATAGACGAGAGAGAGAAAAACAAATCTAGGCTAAAAATTCACTGGCCGTATTTATTTCTTTATAAACATTTGCCGCCATGTTTGCGCCAATTACAAATACAAAAACACGCAATAAGCAATCGCGGCGGGTATTTAAATGATCAAACGAGTAGAAATTGCCCAAAAATATTAGTTCATTTCAAGTGAAAACGAAGCGCCATTACTTTGAAATTAGTTCTTTATGACAATTTAAAAATGGTCAAGAGCAAATTATCTAAAAATTAAACGAAATTAAGCTGTTAAAAACTAATTTATTCGATCATTTAAATACCCTGACGTGAGTGTGTGTGTGTGTGTCTGTGTGCGTGAATTTTTTTTTTAATTTTAAAGAAGACTAAACTAAAATAATGTGAAATCTTCCCGATAAAAGCAAAAACATGTGAAACACACGCGTGTGGTTTTAAATCGTTGGTTGCTAAATGAAGCTCTATCGTAAAATGCAGGCGACGTAAACATTAATGTGCCATTGGACTCGACATGATATAACTCGTAAATATAATAACTAATAAGCTTTCGCCAAGTTACGCGCAAACGCAGCCGCCGCCGTGAGATTTTGTGTAAATAATAGCAAAAAATAAACGCTTGCGCTTTGGGTATCAATTATATATATAAAAAATGTCTTTACATATCTGGTTGTGTGGAATAAAATGCGTAGAAAAAAAATTATATCAAACAAATATATATATAATGTCTATATTAACCTAATTAAAATTTACCAACCATCCTGGGCTGCTATTTATAATTTTGTCAAATTAAATTACAATTTGCTTAAATAATTAAGCGCGGTTATTGGGGATGGGGGTTATTCTGGGGGGGGGGACTATATAGGTTTTGATATTACGTAAAAGAGAACGCGACCCTGAAATAAAATTATTTCAGGATCGCGTCTTCCTTTAAAATAATAATTATTTTTGCCTAGGATATCGTTAATTAAGAGAAACTTAAATATTGAAATTAAAATAATTCAAATTCGAATCTCGAAAAAAAGAAAAAAAAATTTACAAATTTGAAATTTTGTATATGAAAAAATAAAAAATTTAAAATTCCAAATAAATAATAATTGAGAAATTTTAAATCGTTAACGAAATTTGAGATTTATAATAATAAAAACCTTAAAATTCCGTAAAATTAATTAAAAAAAGAAAATTGTAATTAGTACGAAAAATTAATTATAAAATTACGATAAATCGGATTTAAAAAGAAAATTAAGCTTAGTCCGGTTGAGTGATATTTAACAAACAATGGTCAATATTTAAATTTCCAGTGCGCGTAATTAACTTGGGGAATTAAAATTAACTAAGCTGATGGCTGTCATAACGCGAAAATTAATAAAAACGTTTTTGTAAAATTATGTATAAAGACCAAAAAATCGCGGTAACGTAGTTTTTGACGAGAAAAAAAAAACAGTTGTTAGAGTTTTTTTAAACGGTTAATAAATTAACGGAAGGATAATTAAATTTCAAGCCTCGATGGATGTACAATTAGATTTAAATAAATCCTTAATCAACTTAGTCAGGGCATGTTAGTTTGACCTCAACGATTAAGCCAAACTAATCCAAGATAATTAGATATTTAGTAAATTTAGAAACCTAATTTTTGGCACAACCAAACGCGCGGAAATTAATTAAAATGAAAATTAGGTGAATAATAATACTGGGCTAATTATTGTACTACTTCATCAACTTATCACTGTCAAAAAAAAAAACAACCCAAAATCCCAAAATTTGCATTGAAGTGATTAAAATTGTAATTCTGATTGTGTCCTTATTGTATTTCAGTAGGACTAATAGTGTTGATTTGGTACGCTGTTGCACTAATTATACTAAATAGCCCCCCCCCCCCTCGAACGCAGAAGTAATCATACTGAACGAAATGTTGCTATCAAAATTTAGAGCTTTGTAATGTTGAAAATTTCCCCCACGAGTTAACTTATATAGGCCAAGTTTACAATAAACTAAAAACTCACCATTCGTATCATTATCAGGTCCAAGTTACGCCATGTCGATCCAGCGCCTTCTTTGGTGACCTTTCTTAAGCCTTGGCTTCAACCACGTTCCACTGGATGCAAACCGAGGGGTTTAATACCTTATTTCACGTACTTTCGCGTTAACGCGGGCTAACTAAAGTTAATTAACGCGTTAATATTAATCATCTCTCGTTTTAATTAGGTAATCAATCGCGTCACTCGTGAATATTTAGGATAAAATCAGAGTACAATCACTCTGACTGTACATGATCACAACCGAATGTCAGACTCACTCTGATCATTCACAGCCCAATCGATCACGCTTTGGCTTCACGCGCTATAGAAACCACTCTAAACAATATTTTTCCGGTTTAAAAGCGTATCTCACTTCAATTACGACTAATTAGATTAATTTTAATTGATGAATAATAATTACACGACTGTTCACGCGTCAAGCATTACTAAAGCATTTTCGCACACCGCGAACTCCCGTTTGAAATGAGGGAGAATTAGGCTTAACAATCGAGGAGCTAAAACTGGCGCATGCGCCCGCTCGCCTAGGTAGGCCTCGGAAGGAAGGGGGGATGGGGATACGAGTCCTTAAAATACGTACCTGAGATTAAACTCCAATGAAATATAGGCCTAGTACACTTAATAATTAAGAAACAATAATGAAATAGTTCTTAAGACAACTTTTATTTTCATACATTGAAAAATAAAACTTTCGGTACATGTTTGAAACGCGGGGGTGTTGTTGAGGGTGGTTGGGTGGGGGGGGGGGAAATATTGATTCCATCTACTGGCTCGGCTTAACTATCCACGAATGAAACCGGGGGGGGGGCGTAAAGGGAGGGGGAGGGGGAAGAAATGGTCTAATTTGGATTTCAATTTTCAAAATTATTATGGCACAACTTCTTTTTTTTTCTTTTTTAAAGGAACGTCTAGGTGTGTTTGAATTTACAAATTATTTCAATCGAGAAAGATAGCGAGTTAATTATTATTTTTAAGTAGGAATGGATGGTTTAAACGGAATTTAACTGAGTTCATTGGGAGGAGTTTGAAACTACTTGTACAATAATATCTTTTTTCACTCGCCGTTGCCGCAAAATGAGCTATGACTAGCCGTTTTTAAAACTTCTCTAGGCCTACTTTGATTGACATAATTCCATCCGTGTTTTAAAATATTTCCGGGGGCTCCGTTTAAAATTAAATATTTTGAAAAAAAAAATTAATACATACACAATTTCGCCATTTAAATTGAGAACTGAAAGCTAGAAACTATTTCTTTTTACGTTTTAAATGTTTTTGTACAAAGATGAATACATTTTTTTTCAAGGAAAAACTGACTATTTCGTGATAAGCTAATACATTATATAGTTATATATTTATATGTAAAAGAGCGATTAAGCTTGTTTCTTAGTTTGTTTTTTACAAAGTGATTCGCGTGGTTATGACTGAATGCGATGGTTTGTTTGTTTGTTTGTTTTTTATGATTTTCTTTTTGAATATATACGACTGACGAAAAAACATGTTTTTTTAATTATGTATGGTTTGGTGCTGGTGTGAGAATGAAAAATCAGAGTTTTGGTGTTAGTAGTTTAGTGTTTTTTTTTTTTTGGTGTTTACGTATTAACGTTAGCTATTTGTTTTTTTTTTCTGTTTTTTTTTTTATACCTTCATTGTTTGTTTGTTTTTTTCTTAAAAAATCTTTCAGGAACAGACTTTTTAAATACAGAGTATTAAAAATAAATCTTATTTGTTTTTTTGTATTTTGTATTTTCTGACTGTGGAGTTGTTTTCTTTGTATTTTATTTTCACTAAAAAAGCATTGTATACGATTCTAAACAAAGAATTGAGTTTTTTTAAAAAATAAAAATGACTTTTTTGTTTATGGTTCAAAGGAGTTTGTTGTTGTTGTTTTTTTATTGTTGTATTTAAAGAGCCTTTTTTTTGTTATTTTTTGTTTATAAGAGGCACTTTTATTTATGTCACAGGGGTTTGTGAAAAAAGGTGCCTGGATTTTTGAATGAAGAAACACCCTGGATTTATCTCTCGTAAGTGCAGGTACTTTTGTTTCTAAATTTATTTTTCTTTTTACCTTGGCCTAAGCCTTGGCGCGTACGTACGTGGCGGCCATTTTATTTCATTTTGTTGTCTTTAGAAAACTAAAATTTATAAAATATTTATTCGGAACTATAGGCTATATTTGAAGTCAATTTTTTCCGAGTTTCGTTTAGTTAATCATCTAATAATAATTGATGAAATATTACGTTTAATTTTGCAAAGTCAATTTCGGATGGAAGGTGGGGGGGGGGGGGAGGCGCCGCGGAATAAGCTAGGAGATTATAAAGCCTTTTCTCTTTTTCAAGGGATACTCAAGTGATCTAACGAAAGATATTCCGGAGATCTTTTAAGAATATCAAAGTGGGGGGGAGGGGGAATCAGTTTAATTTTGAGCCACCATCGTCAGTGAAGCACCGTCGCTGCATTCATTTAAACCATAGCCCGCTTAAAGTAGCCCGTTAATTTTAAAAACGTTGTGTGTGTGGAAGATGGAATTAACCCTTTTATATTACAGATGAATTTTTAACTACGATTAATTGAATGAACTTTTCTCGTTTTTGAGAAACGTTTCGATACTGATTATGGAAAAAGTACTAGACCATTTTACAATTTACAGTTTGGGGTTGGGGAGGGGGGGGAAGGGGGGAGAGTCTTTCTTAGCGTTAATATCTAAGGAGATTAATCTACCGCTATTACGAGATGCAAATATTATATAATATGTATGTATGTATGTATATATATACGTAAACACGCAATTATATTCGTTAAGTAATATGATTAAAACAAACGGGAGAAAAATTGTAACTTTTTCTTGATGAATTTTCACGATCTATTTACACTTTGTAAAGGAAAGTTTCTCCCCAAAGAAACACCGCCGCCGCCGCCATATTGAAAATTTCCTCAATCATTCATTCATTGGTGGTGGAGGAAGAAAAGGGGCGGCGTTTCCCTTATTTGGGAGATTCGTTTTCCCGAAGTAACTAAAAGTCTACGTTTTTCGCGCTCTTTTTCTATTAAAACACTCGAGACGGGTACCTAACTGAAATATTTTTTCATTTTGTGTTTCGGTTGATTTTCTATTTAAGCCTTTGTTTCTCATCTCTTACCTAAGCCTTTGTTTCTCATCTCTTACCTAAGCCTTTGTTTCTTCGTACGTTACGTTTTTAAATGTTTTTCGCGTTAAAATATATCTTTCTACAGGTTTTCCAAATACGAAATATTTTCTTTTAGAATTTTAGTACCAATTAATATTTACACTACACATCGACTGCGCCCAGATTTTTCCATAAACCATAAACACGTCTTTTCTACAACTCTACAGCGCATGCTCCAGTCGATGCAAATATATGTATATTTAGCGCCAACAAATCAAATATAAATTGCAATTTTTTTTTCTTTTTTTTATAACCTAATCGCTAATTTTTTTTTCATTAAACTCAATTTTGCATATAAATACTAACGACAAACATTTTAATTAATTTAAATCATCGTTAAATATATCATTTAACCGTGATTTTTTTTTGGTTCTTTTTTCATTTATAAATCTATAAGGTAAAGGTCTAAAAAATCATTTTGAAATTCCTCGTTACGCGCATTTTTGTTAGCCTTGATTATAATTTAAAATAAAGACCGTTGGATAAATTTAAAATATGCCACTGGCGACCAACTTTTAACGATTTTTAACACCAAATAATAGCCAGGGCAACTATACTTTTCTTTCTTTAATATTTTTAATTAAAATTTAGGCTAATAAGAGACAAATTCGAATAAATTTCAAACGAAACGAAGACGCCTGTCAAAATCGCCTCGTAAATAAACCACTTATACCATTTTGAAAATCCTTAAAAAAAAAAAAAAAAAAATTGAAAAAGTATTTTCAAAATCGTGTAACTCTTTTGTTTACAGAGCGATTTTGACCATCTTTGTCGCGTTTTAAAGATTTCATTCCAGCCTAAGTCGTCTCCGAATCTAACAAGAAAATTAAATAAAGTCCGAGAAAACGCGCGCTACTTATCTTTAAAAAAACTAAAAAAGAAAAAAAAACAAACAATTGATGATAAAAAATATTGGAATGAGTTTAAATTCATCGGGGGACGATAATAACAACGCTGCGATGAAACGTTTGCAAAAATGTTTTCAGAGAGGTATAAGCCAGCCATGTCTCCTTTGGCACGTTTGAAATTACACTTAAATATATATTTCTTTTATTTTTTGCTGGAGATTAATTAATTAAGTTTTTCATTAATGACTGTACAGTTTATGCGGACACGGAGTTGGGTTGGGTTCCTTACGAGAAAGGTAGTGGTAATATTCGTTAATACGCCAGCAACTCGAGCAATTCGAGCTCCGCGTAGTATTTTTATGAAACAAATATATATATAATATATTTATATATAAAAAAAATGGTAGGGTTTGTTTGTTTGGTTTACATTAACATTAACATTAACATTAACATTAAAAAAAAAGGCTAAAATTAATTAATATTCTACGACACTAAAAAAAATTATAGGAAAACTTTAAACATAATTAAGTGCTGTTGCTTAATGATAATAATATTAATTAATTAAAAAAAAAAACAACAACCAAAGTGTGTTTGTTTACTTGTTTGTTTGTTTGTTTGTTTGTTTGTTTGTTTGTGTCTACCCGTATTTTGGATTTTTTGTTTTTTTTTTCTCGCGTAAAATCCAAAAGTTTTTATTAAAAAAAATGATTTAAAATAATAATAAAAAAATGATTTAAAAGCTGTTTAAATTCAGGTCTCGCTATTAAAATGTTAGGTGATTATATAATAGAGCTACGGTCAAATAAAAGGTGGTTTTTAGTCCATAATAGCTCTATCTGTCACTGCATTATGGGGCTTAATTCTTTAGTTCGCGCAAATTAAAATCGGGAGGGGTTTTTTTAATTAAAAAGCCAGGTTACGTAATTGAGCAAAAAACCTTTTTGAAAAATCTGTAATCCCGGGGAGGATTTCTAATCTTTGTATAATTAATGTTATTAAAGTGGAAGATCTATATAATCCGGGGTCAAGGGGGGGTCAAAGGGGGCGGGGCGGGCAGTTTACGTTCGGTCAAATTTGACGATACTACGGACAACTTATTTAATTATCATTTAAAAATTAAATTTGTACTTGTATTTTTTTCATTCATTTAATAAAAGGCTATCATCAGAAGAAGACTGTTTTGAAATTTATTTATCTCTACTGCGCATGAACTGGCTTTTCTTATTTTAATTTTAGCGATAAAATTGAAACCCGAATTATGGCGCCGCTCGCTCGACCTTTGTTATAATTTGAAAAAGGCACATGATTTGAACATGTTCGTCTTAATATTATCGTTAAATCAGGGGTTTTAAACTGCGGGCGGGAATCGTGGGGGGGGGTAAGGGATCGTTTGCTGACGTCAGAGATTGATTGAAAAAATAAAAACAAAAAAAAAAAAAATCTTGTGAGGAACATATCGTTAAAAAAAATGGCAGGAAATGAACTGGCAAATTAACCCGTAATTTCTGGTCAAATCAAAATCTATTTTGGTTTGGTTTTTTAATAAAGGTGACGGAGCGTGAATTATTTTATTTTTTAATTAATTGGAAATTAATTAAATTAATTAAACTGTCTCGGTCGGCTTAAGCGTTTCTTAATTAACCTAAACATTCTTATTAAAATCAAAATACGTCGGTTTTAACTTATTAGCGGTAACTTAAAACGTTAATAGGAAGGTTTAAATCTAATTAATTAATACCTTCGTTTAAAATTAAAATTAACTTAATTAAGTCTGTGGTCCGTCATTTTTTTAACTTATAATTAAAAGAAACGAAAAAGGAAAAAAAAAAGGGTTGTCAAATTTTCTCCCTAACAAAAACGAGCTTAAAACTCGCGTACCTTTTTCGGGGGTTTTTTTTTTTTCAAGTGTTTCGCGTTTCTTTTCTTTTTAATTAAAGTCATTGTTCATTTTTTGGTGGTTAATTAATCGCTATACCTCGTTCAAATACATTTTTTTAGGAGAATTGACGATATTTGTTAGTTTTTGGATCGTTTTTTCGAAATTACGTTTTTCTCATTAGAGTTCATATAATTTCTCTCGATGTTTTATCGATAAGTAATAAGTAGCGACGTCTATTCATTTTTTTTTTCTCAAAAGGAGGGAATTTTAAAAGAGTCAGAGAGACAGAGAGAGAGAGAGAGAAAGTAATATAAAAAAACTGTTCAACACTCACGAAAATTGTTACTTCAGTTGTGGTCCGTTTTTCTTGAGATTAAAAAGAACAATTCAGTGAAATAAAACTTTGAACTCGTGTGATTTTTTTTTTGTTTTTTAGTCCGTATAATAGTTCACACTCTCTCTCGGCTTTTGTTGGGGGTATTTGTCGAGCGCGCGGTTTTGGTCTAAATGCTGGATTCTTTAGCTTGAAATACCGGGTGCAAAGGTGTCTTGACAATCAACGTCGGAATATTTGAGGTAGTTGTTGATGTTTTGGTTTCTGCCCCGCGAAATAAATAAATAAACCACCCGATTTACAAATCAGAAAGAATTCTTATATCATAGGAATGATTGAAGCCACTAACGCTAAGGTTGTACAGCGCACCCAACAATGATCTAAGGCTATTATGAGCCACCAAAGTTTAGTGTAATGCTTTTCCTAAGGAGGGGGGGTATGTTTGTTTACGTTTTGCTTAATATCTCGGCCACTGTTTGACGCAGCCCCAAGTTTTTAGTATGGTTAGATGGGGGACAAATTGGACTATAACATACTCAAAGGACATCCCCGTATCTCTAGTAGAACCAGAGTTACGAGCCTGCAAAGTTGGGTCTAATGCTATTCCTATGGAGGGGTTGTTTGTTTACGTTTTGCTTAATTACTCGGCCCCTGTTTATCGTAGCCCTTAGTTTTTAGTATGGTTAGATGGGGGACAAATTGGACTATAACATACTCAAAGGACATCCCCGTATCTCTAGTAGAACCAGAGTTACGTGGCTGCAAAGTTGGGTCTAATTCAATTCCTATGGAGGGGTTGTTTGTTTACGTTTTGCTTAATTACTTGGCCCCTGTTTGTCGTAGCCCTAAGTTTTTAGTATGGTTAGATGGGGGACAAATTGGACTATAACATACTCAAAGGACATCCCCGTACCTCTAGTAGAACCAGAGTTACGAGCCTGCAAAGTTGGGTCTAATGCTATTCCTATGGAGGGGTTGTTTGTTTACGTTTTGCTTAATTACTCGGCCCCTGTTTATCGTAGCCCTTAGTTTTTAGTATGGTTAGATGGGGGACAAATTGGACTATAACATATCCTAAGGACATCCCCGTATCTCTAGTAGAAAAAGAGTTACGAGCCTGCAAAGTTGGGTCTAATGCTATTCCTATGGAAGGGGTTGTTTGTTTACTTTTTCCTTAATTACTTGGCCCCTGTTTGTCGTAGCCCTACGTTTTTAGTATGGTTAGATGGGGGACAAATTGGACTATAACATACTCAAAGGACATCCACGTATCTCTAGTAGAACCAGAGTTACGAGCCTCCAAAGTTGGGTGTAAGGCTATTCCTATGGAGGGGGTATGTCCTATAAAATCCTATGTTTTCATGAAAAAATACCATATAATACCTACAAATATTTTGGAAATTCGGCTGGGGGGTCCATGATCAAATCAACGCAATCATAAATAAATAGGTAACTAAGTAACTGGGGGTATCAGCGCCTAATTGAATAACCAGCCACCACAAGGAGTAAAGAAGGGGCTTACCGGTATTTAGAGTTGTTGTACTGGTAGAGGTAGGGATTGGAGTCTTGTATAAGATTGCCAGGCGTTCCTGGACGCAACTGGCCGAGAGACGCGCGTCCGCGTCATGATCCCAACATTCTTCGATGGTGTCGCATAATGGGCCCAAACCCTTCAACAAAAAAAAAATTAAAATTATTTCAAAGAAAAATCAATAATGAAATAACATTTCTTATTTCATGGGAAAATAAATAAACAAATAAATAACGTTTTCTTATTACAGGATAAACAAACAAGTTAAATAACATTTCTTATTTGAGGAAAAATAAATAAATAAACAAACAAAAAGTTGAATAAGATTTCTTGTTTGAGGAAAAGTAAATAAACAAGTTAAACAACATTTTTTATTTCATGGGAAAATAAACAAACAAATATTTCTTACATGAGGAAAAATAAATAATATTTTTTACTCAAAGGGAAAAAAAATGAGAAACAATTCTTATTTCTAGAAAAAGAGAAGATAGTAAAGTGTGGCTTACCGAGTGTTTTTTCCACTGGTCTTTGAATTTGGGCCTGGCCTTCTTATGCACGACTAACTCTTGCATATCTTCCAGGGTGGGATGTTGGCCAATCTCCTCTTCAAAGGGCAACATGTACTCTTCAACGGGACCTTCCTGGTGAGAGCACCTGGACAGCAACTCCCAAAGAACCAAGCCGCAGGCGTACATGTCTATCCTCAGGAAAGAATCTCGGTTGAAACTGATGGCCCCTTCCAAGACTTCAGGCGCCATGTAGCGACGAGTTCCAACCTAAATACATATAGGAAGACAATTGGAGACAATGATTAGACCATAATCTAACGGGAGAGGACCCATTCTTCCAATGGGGCCACGAGGAAATGAGGAACAAAGGAGACTAGCCTGTCCATGGGTGTCTCCGGGTGAAACTCCTTGGTGAAAGACAAGGGCCAATCCAAAATCAGCCACGCAGGCCGTCATATCGTGTTTGAGAAGAACATTCTTGCTTTTAAAGTCCCTGTGGGCGATGGCCGGTTTGTAGGGCTCTCCTTTGGTGGGAGGCAACTCCTCGTGTAAGTGCATCAGGCCTTTGGCAATTGAATCCGCAATCAACAAGACTTCCGGCCAAGAAATCAAGTTGGCCTTCAGGTAATCGCAAAGGGATCCTTTCTCGTGGTACAAAGTGATCAACCAATACTCGGCTTGGAGGTTCTCCCCTCTCTTCTCCGCTCCGATGTAATAAAGGATGTTTGGGTGCTTCATTTGAGCTATTCTGTAAATATCTTGTTCCACGGCCCAAGATATCTTGTCCTGAGGAGGGAAAACTTTGACAGCCACTAGCTCATCCAACATTTGAGCCTTCCAAACGGCTCCGAATCTCCCGTGGGCTTTGACCTCCAAGAGCTGAATGGGTCTCAGTCCCATGGTGGGGGTGGGGGGAGGAAGGGGCGAAGGATCCGACGTTGGCAGCTCATTGAAATGAGCTATTCTTTGACGTCTGTAGAAAAAGCAGGCGGCTCCCAAAAGGCTAATGATGGCCACAATGGGAACCAGGGAATAGATCAGCACGTACGTCATCCCATTCTCATCTTTCATTTGAATGGGGAGGTTTGTAGTCACGTGAATAGCTAAAGACAGAGATTGACCTTTGAACCCTTAAAATAAACGGGCAAAACTAATCGTTCTTACGATTGGTAGGGGGTGGTAAAGTTAATGGAGAAGGTGTTGAATCAGAATTGCACATTTCTCCTCGGCAACAACAAAAAAGCAAGGTAATTTTCCCATCTTTTTTAGTGGCATCGCAACGAATGTTTTCAGTGCAGTTTGGACTACTGCCCACCCAGCATCCTAATCAATTTTACTTTCAAAGTAAGTCCTTGAAGAGACGTCATCGGAAAGACTAAAATCTTACCTTTAAGTTTAACTTCGTATCCATTTGTACCATTTTGAAATAATACGTAACAAACATTATCTTTATGATTTTCACTGGGTTTACACTCTTTAGAGTCATTTCCAGAGCACCCATAGCCACTACTGTTAGTGCTACACACGGTATCATTGTAATAGTGACAACTCATACCATTAACGCATAGAATTAGGCCAAAGCCTATTGAACAGTAACGTACATCATCAGAATACATTAAATGGCCATGGAAAATTGATTTTCAAAACGTACCTAGTACTAATTGTAAGAGAGGATGACGAAATCCGTCACTTAAATACTTCATGGTACAATGGTAGTAATATAATAGACCAAAGAAGTAGCCAGTAGGCCAAATGCCCCTGGCTTAGGCAACTTTTTATCCAATAATGCAAAGATCTTTAATTATTTCTACCTGAAAACGCTGCGGAACATATTGCTTCTACATTAATCAATTTCAACAGCGTTTTCTACTCGAACTAAGGCCCGAAATACTACGCTTCTCTTTTTGTTATTTTATCAATCCAGTTTTGATTTTGTTACATAGTAACTTCGTAGGCAGGCAGCTAAGGCTAAGGTTACCCCTTTATGCCCCTCTAAGCCTCGGTTTCGGGTTAAAGCGAAAATTTAGGCTTAACTTACCCGAAAGAAATGACAGTCAGGTCCATGATTAAACGGATTCGGCACAAAACGCGTCAATTTTAAGCGAAAACCTCGCGATACCTTACAATTAGAGCGAATTTAATTATTTCCGTTCGTCTAATTAAGCTATCAACACACACATGTTATGAAAATGGTGGAATTTTTTTTTTTTTTTTTACTACGCAAAAACAAGAGAAAAGGAGGAGGGGTGCTACTGCCCTTCCCCCGTGCCGTGTCGGAAGACAACCGATGACGTCAATTAATACGATTTGTCATTGGTTCAATCCCAAATTCCTCGGCCAATGAAATAGGTCACTGCCTTCTCTAATACTAGGCCATGCGATACGAATAAAAGGGGGGTGGCAGGTAGGATTTCACAAATGGCGCTAGATGTCGCTTTTCTGAGGCGTTAAACTGGCGGCAAGTTCAAAACTATGGGAAATTGTTGAAAGCTTGCAAGACAACGGTTAAAGTAAAGCTATTGAGGATAATATAGCAGCTGATTAAAATAACCTGACACATTAAAATTCAAACGACAAGTTTATTTTCAACTTGTTAAAACATAAGAAG
Source organism: Phalangium opilio (assembly GCF_054372755.1). Lineage (NCBI taxonomy): Eukaryota > Metazoa > Arthropoda > Arachnida > Opiliones > Phalangiidae > Phalangium > Phalangium opilio. Next base: position 352,373 of record NW_028324227.1, read on the forward strand.
GCATTTATCACAGCGTGGGTAAAATGTATTTAAATCTTTAGAGTTTTTCTAGAGAGAGGTTTGTTCTTGAACTTTTTGTACGATTATTTGCGATCTGTTAAATCTTTCGCGTAGTTGTCAAACAGTGGTCTTATAAACTTTGTTAACAGTAGTTTCGTTAATGACAAATAAGTGTGACAGTCACATTTTAAAGCCTTCGGAAAATATGGTTGAATGAGATGTCAAGTATCATCAATGAACAACGTTTCGAAATTAAGTGCATTGCTTTCTTTACAAAATCTGCAATATCAATTCAAATTTTCGTCAAATAATTGCTGGGATACCTATATCCCCAACGATCCAGCAAAAGTATTAAACTCAAAACTTTTGCGTGGGATCTAGGTTGAGAGACACGATACAAGCACATTGATCTATTCATTGTAGTTGGGCTTCAGATTTCACTGAATTTGACGAAGGATACAATCATACATAACTGAGTATCATTTTAGCGACTAATTGCACCCATAGTCAGGGCCGGAAATAAGAAACACTTCTTATAGGACAAGTGTCCAGTGCCCCCAGTTTGAATGGAAAATTTACAGGACATTATCCACTGGAGTGCGCAAAAATAGAGACGCTTCTCCCTAGCCAAGCTATCAAAACTTCTGAAAATTTATTGGTCTAGTACTGCTCGATAATTCAAAAAAACGGTCAATTCATCCCCCTCTTAGCACGAGCTATTTTTCGAGGAGATGGCGTTCGCCATTTTCGGAGTAGCAGGGCTGCCAAGCCTGCCATTAGAGCATCTACACAAAGACCATATAGTCGAGCAATGTGTCAGCTATAGTCTGTGGTTATTTTTATCAAGGAAAACGTCGTCTGCTAAAACTGTTAACGGTGATTTAGCTTCGTTAATAAAATTTGCTTTTTAGATTAAGATAAGTGATTTAAGATAAGTGATTAATAATAATGAGTATTAATAGCATTCCTAAGAGAGGTAGACCTTCTAAAACGTCCAGTAAAACTTCCAAAAACTGTTTTTACACGAACTGCAGATCTTTCAGTCGTAAAGCAGACCTTAATGAGGCGTTGAAAGATGATCATGATCATAATTATTGTTTAAAGATTTCTTCAATCACTTTCTTCCCTTTTTATAAACCGTGTTTGAAGTTTAGACAGGGCGATCCTACACATGATGAGTTACAATGTGACGTGTGTTTAACATCAATTAAGTGGCTTAGGTGCTGTGGTAGGCTGGACTCGTTAGATAGTGTAACAAAAAATCGGTATGTTTGCTCACTGCATTTCGTTAACCAAGATGGCCCTACAAAAGAAAATCCATACCCGGTTCCATACTTTGAAAAATTACAACTAGTAAGTGGTTCAAGCATAAGTTAATTACAAAATATTTGGTTATTAATGAGGTCTTAATTTGAAAGGACTCAAATAACGATGAAAGTGTTAGTTGCGGCCAAAAGAGGAAATTGATTGACATGAACACCTCTGATAATCAATTTAATTTTGATGATAGCGAAAACACACCTCTACCTAAAAAAAAAATTTGTCTCTCACCGAATTTGGTAAGAGAATTTATGGACTATTTTTTCACTAAAGGTATTTCAACCATGGGGCCAGTCACTCTAAGCGTAATAGGTGTGCATTGCAGAATATTTGACTGTACTAAATCAATGTACAGGGAATATGAGTGTGATTAGCCCCTCGCTCGTTGAAACCAATAGTGAATTTTTCTTCATTGAAATAGTGCCTATGTAGTTTTGAATTAACTTGAGTTTAAAATTTATTATCAGCAATCGACATCTGATGGTCAACTAAGCTGCTCTACTTTTGAAGAGGTTGTTTCAACAACTGTACCTTGTTCAACACCTTCTGCCAAAATTATTAATAATTCAACTTGGCAATCAAACGAGACGTTTCTTGCCACTTCAACTCCAAAGGCTAACCAACTTAGTGCTAATTTTACTAAAACCCCTGGCCGCAGCATTTCTCCAGTTAGTTCATTAACCCCTCACCATTCAGCTTCATCGCTATCCAGAAAAGAAGGCAGTGATTTTCTAAAAATAAGGATTAATAGAAAGAAAGGGTTTAAGGTTTGTAGCACTCAAACCAATGAAATTAAAACTAAAAGCGTCAAAGTTGACTGCATTCCAGCAAGAGCAAATAAGCAAACACAGACGACGTTAGATTTCGTAGAAGAAAATAAGGCATTGAAACTGCGAATTGAAGCCTTGAATAGTAAGCTTGCCAGCTGTGTTTGTGGAAAAACGAGTAAAACTGCCCAGATAATGGCGTTTGAGTCCAAAATTAGGACTGATTCTAAAATGTGCCTGTTTTATACTGGATTGTATTTCTCGCAAATTTTGACAATTTTTGAATTTCTTGGTCCTGCTGTATCAAAATTAAAATACTGGAAAGGACAGAAAGAAAATGAGAAAACTCCACATAAATTTGGAAGGTCGTCAAGGTTTAGCCTAATTCAACAACTAATTATTACTCTACTTCGATTGCGATGCGGTTTCCTTGAGCAAGATATTGCGTATCGGTTTGACCTTAGTAGAAGTACGGTTAACAGTTTTGTTACAACATGGGTGGTTTTTCTATACAAAGAATTTCAACTTTTGAAACCTCGAATGTTTCCACCGCGCTCAGTCATTCAAGCAAATTTACCATCTTGTTTCCGTTACCACAAAAATGTTCGAGTAATAATTGATTGTACTGAATTTTTCACCGAAGCACCGAGCAATTTTGCTCAACAAGGCAACATGTATTCACACTACAAGAGCAATACAACTTACAAGGTTTTATACGGTTGCTCACCCACTGGAGCAATAACTTTCATTTCTAAAGCTTTTGAGGGCGCAATCACGGACCGCGAGATATTCTTAAAATCTGGATTGAAGGATTTGCTGGACCCCCTTGACTGTGTGATGGCAGACCGAGGTTTCACTATTGCAGATTACCTTTTAGAGAAGAAAGCAACTCTAAACATACCACCATTCTTGCATGGTAGAGATAACCTCACTCCGCAAGAGGAAATCCAAACAAAAGAAATTGCAAAACTAAGAATTTTTGTCGAACACGCAATCGGTCGGGTGAAACGATGGAGAATTTTGAAGAAAAAAATACCATTAGCTTCACAAGGAATTTTTAATGAAATAATTTTTGTTATTGGGTGTCTTGTGAATTTTCAAACACCAATTGTTAAATACTGACTTCTTGGCATTAAAACCAAATTTTAAAACAATTTTATTTTTAGGAACTTTTATTTAAAATAGGAAATTAATTTTGTATCCAACAGTAACATTTATCACAGTATCATTAAGTACTTAGCAGACTAGTTTACCACCCACTACATATTTCCTCAGATCAAAGGGCATGAGCTTTCTAGGTATCCGTTGTTCAAAATATTCAGGAACAAGGAAGCCTTGGTGAAACTCAATTAATTTTGGGTTAAATCTTTCCCACATTTCTTGGTCAAATTGAATTCGTTGAGATGAAAGACCTTTGGGTGTCCATACAACAAAATCACACCATTTTCTTTCGGTTATGGCCATTTGCATTTGTATTTGATAAAAATATTTGTGGTTTTGTTTCAAAGTTAGGTGGCCATCCTTCAACTTGCAGCAGAAACTGTTTCTTTGGGTTGGTTTCAGATTTTCTATCTCTTCAGGTTTAAGAGCTTCAAGGACTTTAGGGCATTTAATTTCAACTAAACCATCGGGTGGTAAAGCTGAAGAGTCAGTAACAAGGCCATCAGGTGAAGCTGCAAGCCCAGGATATTTTGGGTTTACCCACAGACCAGTGTTTTGTACTACAACCAATTTTTCCTTTTCATAACATTTTAAAGCAATGGGCTCGTGTTTTGTTCCATACGCCATGGCCCTAGTTTGAAAAAAACTTTTTTCCCAGAGAATGCTTTTAATTAGATTAAAAAAAGGCTTCATATTGTTTCCGGTTTTTAGCATGTGAGTATACACATCCCTACACCTTGAAGCAGTGACTAGCACACAACGGACGCTTTTCCAAGTTTCGGATTCCCCTTGTGACATTGTAGCTTTAACCATGTACGGGCAATTTTGAGCTTTTACAATATTTTGCATAAATATATTTACTTGTGCAATTAGAACAGAAAGATGAGCTGCATCTAGTTCATAGTCATCATAGTGAATGTCTAAAATTTGTTCCCACATGCAAGGAAATTTTAGATTTTCAATAACAGTTGTGCGTTGCATGTTCACTAACAACCTGTTGACTCTATCATTGTTAATTTCACTTGTGATGTACTCTTCCGGACGTGGCTCATAGTCTTTCCTCCCATTTGTCGCCTTCTTATTATAATTAGCTAATGATATTTCGGTTGGTGATCTTTTGGATTTGCGTCCTTGATTCCATCCGCACATTTTGCTTGTGCAGCTTACGGGTTCATTCCCAAAAAGCGTGACATAGTCTTCCAAGGCAAAAAGCACTGCAGCAACGTGGTTGCAACGCGCCATAGCTGATGCTTTGCAATGGCAACTGGCATCTACAACTTTTCCTTGCATAGATAGCATGACTAACACACTATAAGTAGTTTCCATATGGTACGATGACATGACATCAGCTTTCAAACAATAAAACTTCTCGTGATTGCTAACATTCCTATCTTTTAGATTTTTTACATTCCCAGACGTAAAATATACACGTCCTTTTTTTAAGGGCTTTGATGTATGGATGTCAGGTTCATCATCGCTGTCCCGTAAAGTTTCGCCACCATTGAGTGTGATGTTAACAGCGCTAGTAACAAGGTGTTCATGAATATGATGATATGAAAAGTTTTGTGGTATTGATACCGAGGGAAACATTTTCCAACCTATCGTTAAATATAAATGTACCCATTATTTTAGATGACTTTATTTAACTAAAAAATAATGTGGCACATACCAGTTACAGGAAACTGAGGTGGTCTGTTACATTCAATATTTGACAAAATTTTTGATCGAGCAGCTTTGACACTATGTCCTAGCAGTTCCCCATTATCAACAACATTATTAATTGACGAATTACCAAGTTTAATAAATTTGTTACACCTAAGAAAATACATCAAAATATATCACACGTTTTCCACGAAAAACTGCTTGGCAGAAGAGCCAAGGCTTATGTTTTTACTACACTTATTTACTAACCTTTCTATTAGTTCTTCTTTCTTCCCTTTTACTGGCAATCCCCTACATTGGAGCCACCTTTTCAACTGAATTACACTGTGCCTACCAATATCTTCATGGACAAAAACTGCACCAGGAACATCATTTTCACTTAAATTAACTGCAGCATAGGGTAAAGAGGCCGCCATTTTCAACCACGACCACCGAATCCGAATAGGCCGAAATCACAGGAGCAGGTTTGCCAGATATAATTTGAAAAGAATATTCCACTCCGAAAATGGCTGACAACCACGGGAGGGGACACCGCGTGCGAAAGGGGGGGGATTATCGAACAGTACTATGTGCACCTGTTTTTGGAATTATCAAGTTTTATCAACTGAATATATTTCCAAATTTTACTAAATTTTACCCTTATTTATTGCTACCTTTCTGAAAATTATTGCTAATTAGCTTGTTTATTGCAACCTTTTCCAAAAAATTGTCATTTTAGTTTATTTCTACCCTAAAAAGAGGTGCACCTTTAGCCATTCTAATAATAGAAATTTATGGGACATTTTAAAATAGCCCGCCGTAGGTGAAAGACGTGACGTCATGTGAGACTGCGCAGTACGAATTTACTTTCGTCATCGCGAAAATTCGCCTCAGAAAAGCGCCATCTAACGGTTACTAAGCGCAAATTCAAAGTGTCACTTAAAAAATGCTTCTGTTGTACATTTCAAGGCCTAGTATTAAAGATGGCAGTGAATAGGTTATCCAAAACGCGCCAGTTTTTGAAGTCAGAATTTGGTAGAGTTCATTCCGTTAAACTAGGCTTAACTACAAATCTACTTAAAAAAATAAAATGAAATATTTGAAGCTTGAAACGAATAATTTTATTACAAAAAATTTAGGTACTTATATTAATTTTATAAAAGTAACAAATGTAAAATATATTTATTCTTTTATAGCAAAGTGTTTAGAGAAAATAGGGATTTTTTTTTCAGCATCACTGGGTTTTTGCTGCGTAATGGCGATTACGCAATAATTTCTCGAAAAAGGCTTAAGTTAAACACTCGGTAAAATTAATTTAAAAATGACTTTAGGGTATAATCTCTTATAAAGCAAATAGTATTCAAAATTCTTTTTTGTTAGTTTCATTATTTGCCACCATCTCTTGATAATTTGTTTTTCTGGGATTCCGCGGTTTAAGAACAAAATCGCTGTAAAACAAGCGAAAGAAAAGGACGATGCTCATTAAAATAATGGCCGCCAATCCCACCGCGCCGCAAGTATATTCCGGAAGGGGGACGACTTCTCTGTGCAAAACCAACCAGCGGGTCATCCAAGATAAAGTGACCACTCGAAATATTATAAAAGTGCCTGAAATGATACGAGAAATTATGACGAAATTAACTCTTAATGAGCCCAAATATCGCTTTTAGCCGATAGCTTGGTAAAAAAAAACCTTAAGAGATCTCTTGACAAGCGGAGCTACTTCTGGTAATAACTCACCCATATTGACAAAACTATTCAATCTATATAAAGGATGCGTTTTACTGAAGTTGAGCATATGTAAAAGCTGTCGTAAATGAAGGAAAATGTTATTTAATTCCACAACAAGGGCTGCCATGGCGTAACCGACGTAACGTTTAGTCACTACAGATATTCCAAAGCATAATATAACCTAAATCAGGGGGAAAAAACCACGCATTTCCCCCAAAAAACAAATATTTCACGTTAAAAATTGAAATGAATAAATTAAAATTGGGAGAACAATGACAATGTTTATTTAATTGCTGGATTAATATTAATTATTTATTTTCTATTTCAACTTACAAAGGAATGATGCACCATAAGTTCGTAAGAACCTCTAGAATGATTGAACAGAAGCATGTCGAGAAAATCATAAATAAAATAACCTAATAAAAAAAATAAGCTCAATTAAATTAATTTAAATTAATTTAAATATCATTTAACTTATTTTAATATCAATTTATTTACCGGTTGATAAAGATACTAGAAGGTGGGCATTTTTGGTATGTGACTCGATCATGTCCTCGGCCATCTTTGGAAGCTCGATAAAACTGAAACAAACTTGATTAACACCATTAAATAAATATTAATTAAAAATTAAATTAAGCTTACCACAAAATAGCACCCACACCGGTAACGACTGAATGTATAAACGAAGTCAGGATATTTTTCCATCGCCACGAACTCAGCTGATTTTTGACGTATTCACGGGGAACGGAGTTTGACAAAAGTTTGTTACAAATTGCAAAAACAACAACGGATAACAAACAGACTAGATAATGCGACTCCATCTCGAAGAAAATATATTTTGAACTTTACAGGAAAACCACGGAAGAATTTCAAAGACGAAAAGTCACGCGTTTTAAATTTACATTAAACGGAAACAAATTGAATTAAAATTTTGTCCAATAACCATTCAAGGTGTTAAGCTTCATCCTGTCCATGACCTCAATTCATTTCTTTCGCCTTAAAACTTATTAAAAGTCAAATTTCACGTCGGGAAAAATTAAAATTATTTAGGAGACGATGGACTAAACACCCAATTACTCGAAATATTAAAGAAGAAACCGAACATTACGTAATTATTTCACCTAAAATGTTACATAACACACTTCTTCTATTTACATTATATAAGTCACCGCGTGCACGCGGAACACACCCTCCTCGACCCCTGAAAGTCACGTGCTTATATCATCAGCCAATGAGAAGACTCGAGAGTCAAAACAGGGAAAATAATATAATGGCCGAGGCTTAGCGATAATTAACTTTTACGATCGTTTCCATTACTTCAATAAAATATTTGAAACTTTAGCCCTATAATTTTGATAATTAAGCGTTTAAAAACCCACGAATAATAATTAAAAAGATTTATATTTAATTATAAGCCTACATTCCCTCGAGCGACCAATCAACTTTATGATTTAAATTCCAAAATAAATAATAGCCTAACAATTAAATTAAAGGATATTTAAAACCAAATGCGAGCGAATAAAACGTTTTAATACGTGAAAAATAAGAAATAATTATAATAAAACAAAATAATAATAAACCGATAGGCCTATTACGTTTTTTTTTTAATTATAATTAAGGCATCTTGACAAATTTGACAAATAAACTCGAGAGCACTTTCATTATTATATACAGACACCTATGTAAAATTTGATACAACCATAAATATGTACATTATTTATTCACATTAAGTAGAATAAAAATATCTCTCGCTTTGGAACCAAAGCAAAAACAAAGAAAAAAAAATTATAATAATTAATTAACAATGGGAAAAATATATGGAAGGAGCCATTGGAAAATATACACATTTCATTTCAAATTTGCTACTTTTTGTTTTCTCTATATAATTAGTTTAATTTTGGTATTTTTTTAAGTTTATTTCTTTCTTAAACTACTATATTTAGCCTCGTTTTAATTCTTAATTATTTAAACATCTTTAAATTGAATCCAACCAAATTCCAATTTTGGTTATTTTTATTTTTAAACTGAATTAAAAAATGCGCACTTTTTAATAATAATAATAACAACAATAATAATTCAAGCAAATTTACAAAATTAAAACTTACAAAAAGGGACTTCATTCCATCATCTACTATTTAATTCAGATAATTTTATTTTCTAACTAATGTTTTTTTTTTTGTAAAAAGATTTATTTATTCCATTTGGTCTTTCTAATTAATTATCTTACGAGGGGGGGAGTTTAATTTAATTTAATTAAACTTAATTAAAGAAAGATATCGCCCGCTACTATATACTTTGGGGGGGGGGGAGGGGTTTAGAAAGAATGGGGGGAGGGGTTTAGAGAGAATGAGGGGTGTGGTTTAGAAAGAATGAGGGGTGTGGTTTAGAAAGAATGGGGGGAGGGGTTTAGAAAACTCTACAAAGGGGGGGGGGCAACACTGAACTTTATCAGTCATAATAAATTGAGATAGGAATCTTAAGAATTCTGGAAGCGTCAATATTTTAATTAATTTGACTACGATTAAACGACAATTATTATAATTATTTTAGAATTAAATTGATTGGAGGAACAAATATTTACTGAAAAACAATTGTACTTAGTTGTATTATTTTAAAATTGAAAAAGGAAATGATTATAATAAATTTGTTATTAGCCAACTAGAATTACGTAGAATATTTTGAGAAATGTTTTTTTTTTTTTTTTTCCAAAAATGAATTGGAAACCTTGGAAAACGCTATGATTAATTATTTTCTCGTTAATTGTTTCTCTCTTTACGAATACTAGTATAATACGCACAGTTACGCACAAAACTGATGGCCAAAATGGGTCAAAAATGGCTAATGATTTTAATTTCCTTTTTTAAAAATTGGAAATATTTCATTTAATTAAAATATTTCAATTTAAATTTCACGTTTTGACAATTGAGGGTTGGGGTGGGGGGGGGGGAGACGAGAGAAAAACGCTACCTGACACCCAATTAGCTATAATTAATTTAACCCCATTCCTAATAATAATAATAATTAAGAAGTTCCTACAATTTACAAACATTATTTTTTCAAGTTTTTTTTTCTTTCTTTTTTTGACGAAAAACTTGAAAGAAGAATTAATTCCTTTTTTAATTAATTAAATATTAATTATTTCTAAATAAATTTAAATTATTTAAATCCCAACTGATTAAATAAAATTAAAAGTAATTTTTAAAAAATAGAGAAGGGATTTAAAATAATAACTAATTATCATGATTAATTGGCCATTGCTTTGAAAAAAGAAAATAAGAGTCAAAGGGATACTGAAGTAATTAATTAAACGCGTTTTCAACAATTATCTGGATCTATTTAATTGAAAAAATGAAGGTAAACAAGGGTTAAAATGAAAGTTTCTTTGTTTCATTTCAAGACGGACAATATTTGTTTGTTTTCCCCAGTTAACTTGAAAAATTTACAACAATCGGAGAAAACTTTTAGGAGAAAAGGTTTAAAAACTGAAGAATGTGTTGTTGTTTTCTTATTTCCTCGTCGTTTTGTTTGTTTATTTAAGAAGAAGGACACGTACTTGATAATATCACAGCTGTATTTGCGTTACCGCTGTGCTACTGTTCGACTCTCTGTTGTTGTTGTTGGAGTAACCGCTGGCGTTCGCGCTCTTTCTCCATGTTCTTCTTGAAGAGAACAGTCTCTTCAAAGACCAGTTCTTTTAGGCGCTCTTTAGGCAAATCATCCAGTTCCATTTCAAAGCGGAATGGAGCTTCAGCCACAGGCTAACAAATACACAAACAAACAACACATTTTTATCTGTAGCCTATTATTTGGACTAGTCTTTTAGGCAAAAAGATTTGATAACATTTGGCCTATTCTTAATGAAGAGGGGGCGGGAGTTAATATCTGGCCTAATTTTGTAGGCAAAGTGATTTGATAAAATTTGGCCTATTTTTCACGAAGGGGGGGGAGGGGTTTAGAAATTATGGGGGAGGGGTTTAGAAAGAATGGGGGGAGTGGTTTAGAAAGAATGGGGGGAGTGGTTTAAAAAGAATGGGGGGAGTGGTTTAAAAAGAATGGGGGGAGTGGTTTAAAAAGAATGGGGGAGTGGTTTAAAAAGAATGGGAGGAGGGGTTTAGAAAGAATGAGGGGAGGGGTTTAGAAAGAATGAGGGGAGTGGTTTAAAAAGAATGGGGGAGGGGTTTAGAAAGAATGGGAGGAGGGGTTTAGAAAGAATGAGGGGAGGGGTTTAGAAAGAATGAGGGGAGGGGTTTAGAAAGAATGGGCGGGAATTAATATCTAGCCTAATTTTGTAGACAAAGATTTGACAAAATTTGGCCTACTCTTAATGAAGGGGGGCGGGGGGGATTACCTCATCAGCTGGGTCATAATACTGTTCCAGATATGGATGAGCTAAGGCTTCTTCCACAGTTATTCTTCTGTGAGGATTGAATGTCAACATTTTATCCAATAAATCTAAAGCTAATTAAATTAATCAAGCATTAATATTAGATTAAAATAAAACTCAATAAGGTGTAGGCGCTTATTTGAACTTTATACCTTTTGGATCAGCACCAGGGTAGAGTTTAGTCCACGGAACTTTGGGTTTGTGCGGTAATGATTGCAAATAACTTCTTGCCTAAAACAAATAAATAATACCAATAAATAAATAAATAATTAATTATGAATTAAATTAATTATTGAACCTTTTCATTAATAATGCAATTTAAATCTTCTTGGGATGGGGATCCCAAAATACTAAGAATGTGATTTAATTGGTCCAAATCTAAAAAAAATCAAGAAAAAAAAGGTTAAACCAATTTAAGAAGTTAATTAATTAAGCTAGAATTTAAGATAATTACAATGTTTTCCAGGAAAAATTGGCCTATTTGAAATCATTTCGGCTAAAATACATCCGACAGACCAAATGTCAACTGGCAAACAAATTGAAATTAAGGAGAAAAATTGGTGTTTTTCATTTAACAAATTTTCTAATTTTTTTGGAAATTTTTTTTTGGAAAATTTTTTTTTGGAAATTTATTTTTGGAAAATTTTTTTTGGAAATAATTTTTTTTTGGAAATAATTTTTTTTTGGAAATTGTTTTTTTGGAAATAATTTTTTTTTGGAAATTTATTTTTTGGAAATTTTTTTTTTGGAAATTTTTTTTTTGGAAATTTATTTTTTGGAAATTTATTTTTTGGAAATTTATTTTTTGGAAATTTATTTTTTGGAAATTTATTTTTTGGAAATTTATTTTTAATTTTTTGGAAATTTATTCTTGGGAAATTTATTCTTGGGAAATTTATTTTTGGGAAATTTATTTTTGGGAAATTTATTTTTGGGAAATTTATTTTTGGGAAATTTATTTTTGGGAAATTTATTTTTTTGGGAAATTTATTTTTGGGAAATTTATTTTTTTTGGAAATTTTTTTTTGGAAAATTTTTTTTTTAGAAAATTTATTTTTTGGAAATTTATTTTTTGGAAATTTTTTTTTTGGGAAATTTATTTTTGAAAAATTTTTTTTGGAAATTATTTTGGAAAGGATACTGGACTGCGTGTATCCTTTGCTATTTAACATAATTTCTGGGGCTCGGTACCATCTTGTGGCCACGTATTCCGTCAAAAATCCTGTATGATCATGATCAGGATCAGCCACTCGTGCCAAACCAAAGTCACAAATCTACAATGGATAAAGGATAATTAATCTTTAGCTAGTTTCTTAATTAATAATTATTAATTATTAATGTCAATTACTTTTAAGTCGCAAGTCGTGTTGAGAAGCAAATTACTAGGCTTTAAATCTCGATGCAAAACATTGGCAGAGTGAATATATTTCAAACCTCTCAAAATTTGATAAAGAAAATAGCATATGTGGTCGTTACTCAATTGTTGAGTTTTCAAAAGCTTATACAAATCCGTTTCCATTAAACATTGAACGATATAACTACATTGAATTAACACTCCATTAAAGAAAACAAGATGTCAAAAAACATATTCCAGCTAATTAAAATAAAAAGGATACACGTCTTTCATCTGATCAATGGAGTTAGACCTGATTATATCTCTTATGTCTATAACCTAAAATTAATTAATCATTCATTAATGTTAAATGGGAAATTAATTCGCGCAAAGGTCATCATCATCTCACATTTTCGTGTTTAAACCTGGTTAATATTTTAATTTCCCTGAGAGTTCTCTGGCAATAAGTTTGATGCTCAAACGGAGAGATTTTCTTGATGGCAACTTTAGCTTCACTTTCAACTGGATTTTCATTGTCTATCGCCGACCTTTACCACCAAAATAAACACCCTTTCTTAAGTTAAAACTGCCTCGATACTAAATAAATTGTCATCTAAATAAACCGGGCGTCTTAAGTCTTAAATCAAGCTGCGGTATCTAACAAAACTCAAAAGTAACTAGAGCCAGAATAAGGGGTATTAAATTGACAATGACACGGTTCAGTTAGGCTTAGAGACGTAATTAATTATTGACGCTATCAACTATATCATTGTTCGTTTAATTTAATTGGAAATAACCGCGTGGTCATTATGGATAGACATAAGGGATCTATATATAATTATGACACCGACCTGCGAAGCCGAGTACGCGATTCGGAGGTCCGAGGCTTAAGTCGAGCCTTTTTTTCCCCCACCTTGGCTAGGCGATTTTAATTAATTTAAACATTTGTACTTACACGACCATTCCGTAAGCGCCTTCTCCGATGTACGATAAAGACGTGTAGCGCGGTCCAACTTCGAAAATTTGACCCCTAACCACTTCGGTAAAACGAGGTTGCTCATTATTCTCCGCCATTTTTCCACTCTCTTCTGGACAATTTTAATTTTCACACAGCTCACAGGCACTCCTCAAAGGCGCGCACCTAGAATCGAAACTACTACAAATAGAAGGAAATACCCCACCCGATAGTAGGTCTAATTTCCGGGGAAACAGCCACCAAGGAGAATACATTAAAGGAGTAGAAAGAATCACGAAGACAATACGTACTTAATACGTAGAGCTTAATTCAGATTAAATACGAGATAACAACAAGAAGGAACATATTTATTAAATAGTAACGAGTATAAACTAATTCAATAATTGAATATGATAGTTTGGGTTTCTCCCTCCACGAGGAATTTCCGTATCTTGTATTGGTCCGGAAACAAGATTTTTGCCAGCAGCATTAGATTAGGGTTAAAGAATGAGATAAGAGACTGCGCCAAGTTCCAATAGCGTTTAGAGATTACGCCACAAAGGGAAAAATGTTTTACTAATAAATTTCACCTGTTGACTTCACAGCCTCACAGGCGGGCGGGGGGGGGGGGTTCCGCTACCGGCTATCATCTTCTCAATTTCCTACTAAATTTCCTCCTATTTTCACTTTCCCGGGATGACGTCATTCCCGGGTAACCCTTTCTCCGTTTCAATGGGTTCGGTTAATTAGAAACAAATACTCCGCTAATAGCCGGGAGTGTGGCGCACTCCTGTAAGCCAAGCGTCTGGGCGGCAAAGTTTGAGGGAATACGACACATGTCGGCGATCCTCCCCTATAGGTGCCGACTGCCCCGTGTCCGCCGGAGGTGACTTGACCCCCACACCCCGTCCGTCACCTCCCAAGTAAACCTCATTTCCTTCCCCTGCTTACACACATACTGAACCCTGAATAATCGCATCCTTGCCGCGGACGTAAGTGCCCACTTCGCATTGAAACCACAAAAAAAAAAAAAAAAAAAAAAAAAAAAAAATACTCCGCTAATTACTCGGGATACTTAATAGGATTAAAAATTTTATAATAACTAGGCTTCGTACAAACCTGGAAAACTCGGGGAAATAAATAGTTGACAAAAAAAAAACAGTCGGGGAAATAAATAATTGACAAAAAAATTCGGGAAATAAATAGTTGACAAAAAAACTCAGGGGAAATTTATAAGGTTTGATTAAGTTTACAAACTGGGCCCGGTAATTAAGATATGATTAACACGGACTTAATTGTATTACGTTACTTATGGTAGTGTATCACTTACTTGTATTGTGTCACTTATGGTAGTGTATCACTTACTTGTATTGTGTCACTTATGGTAGTGTATCACTTTCTTGTATTATGTACCTTATGATAGTGTATCACTTAGTCGTGTTATGTTACTTATATGGTATCACTTACTCGTATTATGTTACTTATATGATAGTATATCACTTACTTGTATTACGTTCCTTATGGTAGCGTATCACTTACTGTTATTTGGTTATTTAAGACTGGTTCTGTTGGACACGCGTCGAAAACCTACAAAACTCGGGGAAATATAGGGGGGGGGGGAAAACCTGGAAAACTCGGGGAAATATAGGGGGGGGGAACCTGGAAAACTCGGGAAATTGGTTTTCCAAAAGTTGTATGAACCCTGTAGGCCTAAATAAGGTCGAAATATAGCTATTTGTTTTAGGAAATAAGTGTTTAATTAAAATGAATTGAAACTCTGTATAAATCATGTCATATTACAACTTAGAATTTAATTACTCGTGACATACGCGGCGACAATACTATACAAAAATAACAATTTCAATTTGAAAGTCTTTATGTTTGAAATGAACCATATGGGCGCGTTACGTTACGTTACGTTTTTGGGTAGGCAAACGATTCAAAATCCAAGGACTGTCTTAAAACGCCCGTTAGGATAAATTCTCCGTTATAAACCCCTTCACCAAAATGAACGACGTTAATTATAATTAAACCCCATTTATAATAATAATAAAGAATAAAGAACAACTTTACCTATGTCACGTTTAAAAAACTCTGTACATAAATGCGAGTCATTGTCGCAAGTGATGACGCAAAATTTAAGACCATTCTACCATGCACACAAAGAAAATGATTTAAAAAGCGTCCTACCGTGATCCCGACGTACTCGGAGACACGACACGACACTTACCTCTTTCATGGTGGATAATTGCCTTCGCGTTGGTTTTTTCTTGGTCACCATCATTCCCCCACCGCAAGTAATTATTTCTTTTAAAGTACTCGGTCCTGGGATGACACCGGGGGTGACGAAAAAGACGTATTTCTAATAAAGATACGTCATCGCTAAAAATATTACACCGCCAATCACTTAATTAGTTAATGAAAGATTTACGTCAAATATGGGAGTTCTGTCCATTCTGTTAAGAGTATCGACTAAACTAAAGCCAAATTGTTTCTCATCTTCGGGATTATTTATAACGTAAGGCTTTTCATCTAAAACACGCCCAATCATTACAAACAGAAACAAAGTACTTGGTAATTCCCTTGGACTTACTGACGAAGGTATTTTTCTGCTGGCAAGTTAACAACCAATCGGGGGTGACGAAATACTTGGCGAAATTAATGGCGCACAGTATCTTAACGGTTCTTAAAAACTTGGGGGTGACAACGTGCGTACACTCTCTGGGATTTGAAGTAACGATACCTCCCATTTCCAGGACGATCTTAATTAACGAAGCTCGGTTTAATTAATTAAGAAAAACCCGCTACGTTTACTATCATTTTAACGAGTACCTTCGATAGAAGTTTGATATGCTTAATTCCGGTGAAAAGTATCTTGGGTTTGGAATCCTCCGATGGAGGATTAGGATTCAAAACTTGAATACTATCTTCGCATAACGGAGGTGACTCGCATCTTTCGTTCGAACAAATAATACAAATAACTTTGATGACCCGAAATAAATGAATTAACTTAATCAACTCAAATAATACCTAGGCTGTTTATTTTCGCGATTTTCCTCTTCGTCAACGCTTAATTTTCGTTTCTTACCCTTTAACAAACATAAAGAAAGAAAGATATGATCTAACTAATCAATGTAACGGTGGCGGCGGCGGCGAGTGTCTTTACCTTCCACATATCTTCGTTAACTTTAATGGGAGCCTTCCAGGCGGCCATCAAATGAGGCACGAGGGCGTAATCGACTTTGAAGGGATCGGGAAGGTCGTAAAACTGGTATTTTTGAGCCATGGGTAGACGCAGCGCGTCGCTGTGATGCCCAAACATGACATCGTGCAACCATTGAACGTTGACAGTCGGAATCCTCCATTCTTTGGCTTTATCATACTTCGTACCTTCTTTACTGTAGATTTATAATAGACAAATTGGGCTTAGCGACGCCGCTTGGGGGGAGGGGGGGCTTCTTTCGTTCGACTAACCTCCTGGTTATGACTAGAGTATTTTGACGAGTCAGGTAACCGGTATACTTGGCTCCCGTTATGACGATCATTTGTTTCAACCAAGCCCTCTCTTCCCCTTCGAAATTGGTCACCGCGATGATCTGATTTTTGCACGGCTTGTCCTCGCCGAATGGCGACGGAAAATGCAAAGCCAACCAAGGCGGTTGTAGTTTCTTTTTGGTTAAAACGTCGTTCAACCAATAAGCGGTGACGCATCGTTTCGTTTCCCATAAGGCTTGCTGCACCACCGAGTTTCGTTGCGTTTCGGCCAGAACGTGGGTGCATTTTTGAGAGTATTCTTGTTCAATCTCTCCACCGTTCTCGCGAATGACCTAACACCAACGCGCGCGTCTTACGCTTTAAGAAAGGACTCGAAACGAAAAACACTTATCACTTACCTTCTTCCACGTTTGAAGTTTATCTTCGCCAAAATGTTTATCGTAATCTTGAATGTAGAATACGCAACCGACTAAACTGAATTCCGACGGCACTGGCAAATAGATCGAGAGATTATTACGCGTTTCCCGAAGAACGTCGTCGGTTTATTTTCTCACCGGGAATCGGGCTTTCGTGTCCGTAAAAAAGAGCTTGTTTAACGGGCGGAGGTAAAGCCGGTACGGCGGCTATTTTAGCGCTTAAGAATGGTCTGGCTTCGTCGGTTGATTTGGACCGAATGATATTGGTCGGTTGAGTTTGCAAGGCGGTGTTGAATCTACCTTGGCTATCGTGTAAGGCCGTATTTCCGGGAGCGTTCTGATTTTTAGCGGCCAGCGATTGTCCGTCGACTGTTTCTAACGTTTTGCCCGAGCCTTGAAGTCGATGACTAAGTAAATTAGCCAAAGCCGTCTTTGTTTTCGGCGTAACGACTGTCGCGTTTGATATCGGATGAGAAGTATGACTCGTAGAGGTTGTCGAAGATGGTTGTTGTTGAAATTGGGTATTGGGAGAGTTCATTTGACTTGCCGTTGCGGGGTATTGAGGAGGAGGTGTCTGGGCGGGCTGTCCGGATGAGGAAACGGTCGGTGTTTGCGTCTGCAATCGGTATAAAACTTGTTGCGGTAAGTTAACCCTCTGACCGGAATCGGAGACGACGGCTTCGTTCGACTCGGCTTGTTCTTGACCTCCTAAATTCTTCTTGGGTTGTTGCTTTTGAACCAAAAGTTGTCTTCGTTGAAACTCCAGCTGTTTAATTTGTTTCCAGTTGTTAAGTTGCTGTTGTTCCAAGGACATTTTGGCCTGTTGCGTCCCGGCTTGACTCTGAGCCGGTCCTTCCTGAGAAACGTTTTCTTGTTGGTTCCAGGGTTGGTTATTACTTTGAATGGGTTGTCCCGCTTCGCTTTTAACGGGATTGCCTTGTTGCTGCATCAATTTTTGCTGTTGAAGTTGCTTCTGTTGCCAAAGTAATTGTTGTTTCAGGGCTAATTGCTGAGCGGGGGTCAAGTCTTCTTTCGAATTTCCTTGTTGCCTTTGAATCGCTAGCCATCCTCGCGCGGGCGAACCTTGGTTCAGATTCGTGGGAATTCCGGCTCGAACAATTTGTTGCTGATTGCCGCCGCCGGTAACTCCCGTTTGATTGGGAGTATTCCAATTCGGAGGTTGTTGTTGGCCGGGTTGATTCGGAAACTGGATTCTAGGCTGACCCGTCAGTTGGTTCAAAGGTGGGCGTTCCGGGTAAGGATATTGAGGAGGTGGTTTCAACATAACTTGAGGTTGTCCCGCGAGAGGAGGTTGATTCGGTTGATTGGCCTGTTGATTCTGTAATTGACGCTGTTGCAATTGCTGTAGGGCAATTTGTTGCAATTGGTGTTGTTTCAACTGCTGTTGTTGTATTAGTCTCGGAGTCGGAGGTTTTCCCGGCAGTTGCTGCGACTGAACTTGTTGAAATTGAACCGACCCCGGTACCATATTACGAATTATAGCTTGTTGATTGGGTGCTTGTCCTAATTGGGCTCTTTGCTGCTGCAATTGCCGTTGGTTCTTCAACTGAAGAAGTTGCTGCATCGTCTGGGGTTGGTTTGGACCTAAATTCATTCTTTGTTGGTTAATTTGTTGTATTTGCCATTGAATTCTTTGCTGTTGAGGGTTTAGCTGCGGATTGGGACCCTGATTCGGAGCATTCTGTTGCTGGTTTGGCATAGTACTTTGAGGAGTGGCTTGCTGATTGCTCAATTGACCATCAACTTGCTCGGTTGGTTGATTTTCGTCTCTTTGTTCCAAAGGCTTGCCATCCGAGGTACTTGATTTATCATCGGATTCTTTAGCCAAAGCCTGCTCGAGATTCTTTTGGTTTAACTGTTGTTGGGCTTGCTGAAGTAATTGCAGTTTCCTCTGTTGAATTTGCTGAGGAGTTAATCCTTGCTGATTAATGAGCAAATGGTGTCTAACCAATTGCTGTTGAATTTGTGGATGCAATTGAGGGTGTTGCTGAAGTTGTTTGTTCAGTTGTATCTGAATCGCTTGCGGGAATTGAGGTCTATTTTGACCGGCTGGGCCTTGCAATTGAATTTGTTGCAAAGATTGCCCTTGCTGCAGTTGAATCAACTGCCTCTGCTGAGTAAAAGCTTGCATCTGATTAAACGGTACACCTTGATTAGGTTTTTGAAACTGTCCCTGAGGTTGATTCAAATTGCTCGGTTCATTTTGATTGCCTTGAAGTCCTTGCTCGTTAGGTTCTTGGTTCAATGGTTTTTGTTGCTGACTTTGACCGCTTTGTTGCTGCTGGGCTTGAATTAACTGTTGTTGACATTGCAACTGATTAATCCTCTGTTGCATTATCTGATTTTGAGTCACTTGCTGCACCACGGTCGTATTAGGTTGGTTCTGATCCTGACTCCCAGCTTGTTGAGCTTGATTTCCTTCGAGTAGTTTTAATTGGTCCCCTTGTTGCGGGCCTTCTCCAATCTGGTTTTGGTTATTTGGAGGCGGTTTTTGATTCGAGGCATCCGTTTGAAGTTGGGAAGGTGATGCCGATTGCGCTTGTGGATTTATTTCATTCGATTGTTGCGGTTGACTCTCGGGTGGAGATTGCCGTTCTTTTTGCTCATTTAGTCGCGGTCGCGATATTTGAGCTTGGATAACTTGCGGGTTTTGCTGTTGTTGATTAGCTTGCAACAGCTGCTGATGTACTTGAGCCTGAGTAACCTGAACTTGCTGAATTTGAGCCTGGGGAACTGGTAATTGTTGTTGCAACTGGGTCTGGTGAGTCTGCCCCTGTTGTTGTACTTGGGCCTGGGAAACTGGCACTTGTTGTTGCACTTGTCCCTGAGAAATCAGCCCCTGTTGCTGTTGCATTTGGGCCTGAGAAACGGGCCCTTGTTGCTGTTGCATTTGGGCCTGAGAAACGGGCCCTTGTTGCTGTTGCATTTGGGCCTGAGAAACGGGCCCTTGTTGCTGTTGAATTTGGGTCTGAGAAACGGGCCCTTGTTGCTGTTGAAATTGGGTCTGAGAAACGGGCCCTTGTTGCTGTTGAATTTGGGTTTGAGAAACGGGCCCTTGTTGCTGTTGAATTTGGGGTTGAGAAACAGGCCCTTGTTGCTGTTGCATTTGGGGTTGAGAAACAGGCCCTTGTTGCTGTTGCATTTGGTTTTGAGAAACCGGCCCTTGTTGCTGTTGCATTTGGGTTTGAGAAACCTGCCCTTGTTGCTGTTGCATTTGTGCCTGAGAAACAGGCCCTTGTTGCTGTTGCATTTGGGCCTGAGAAACCGGCCCTTGCTGCTGTTGCATTTGGGTCTGAGAAACCGGTCCTTGCTGCTGTTGCATTTGGGTCTGAGAAACCGGTCCTTGATGTATCTGACCTTGTTGCTGCTGCATTTGGGCCTGAGAAACCGGCCCTTGCTGCTGCTGTTGCATTTGGGCCTGAGAGACCGGTCCTTGATGTATCTGACCTTGTTGCTGCTGCATTTGGGCCTGAGAAACCGGCCCTTGCTGCTGCTGTTGCATTTGGGCCTGAGAGACCGGTACTTGATGTATCTGACCTTGTTGCTGCTGCATTTGGGCCTGAGAGACCGGCCCTTGATGTATCTGACCTTGCTGCTGCTGCATTTGGGCTTGGGAAATCTGAATCTGTTGCTGTTGCTGTTGGATTTGGGCCTGTGAAATTTGCCCTTGATGCTGCATTTGAGCCTGTGAAACCGGAACTTGCTGTTGCATTTGGAGCTGAGAAACTTGCCCCTGTTGCTGTTGCATTTGGGGCTGTCCTTGTTGCTGTTGTATTTGGGGCTGTATTTGTTGGTGTTGAATTTGGACTTTCGAAACCAAATTTTGCTGTTGTTGGATTTGATTGGATTGATTTTGTTGAAACTGGATCTGATTCCCTTGATTTGGTTGCTGTGGTATTTGGTTACTTTGATTTTGTGAAAGTTGATTTCCTGGAGTTTGTTGAAGCTGATTTCCTTGAATTTGTTGAACTTGGTTAAATTGATTCTGCTGGAGTTGATTAGATTGATTTTGATGCAACTGAACCTGCGCAACTTGTTGATGAAGTTGCACCTGATTTATTTGTTGTCGTTGAAGTTGTCCAACTTGCTGCTGGGGTATTTGACCCTGAGAGATTTGCTGCTGCTGTTGTTGTTGTAGCTGACCCTGGGCAATTCGTTGTTGGTGAACAATTTGGGCTTGTTGCCCTTGACCCTGCGATTGTTGAATTCGAGCTTGAGACATTTGAAGTTGATGTAACTGTCCCTGGGAAATTTGCTGTTGCTGATATTGTTGCAATTGGGCTTGAGAAAGCTGTTGCGATTGACCAATTTGGTTTCCTTGTTGCATCTGATTAACTTGCGGGTGGTTTCCTTGCTGTCTATTGATCAATTGAGTCATTTGTCCACCTTGTTGCTGATACAAAATTTGTCCCGTTGGCTGTCCCTGCTGATTGACTTGCTGAAACTTAACTACGTGTATCGACTGCTGGGTTAAACCAGATTTTTGTTGAATTAAATGTTGAACTTGCTGTATTTGATCGCCTTGCTGTAGCGCTTGACCCGACGTTTGATTTTGCTGTTGCTGTTTCAGAATTTGCATTTGACTAGCGAGATTCTGATTTTGGCCAACAGTTGCGCCCAGGTTTTGATGTATTTGAGATAAATTATGTTGACTGTTTCGCCTCGCGAGTTCAGATTGTTGAGTGTTTTGCTGTTGTTGCGATTCTTGCATTTGCGGGGTTGGTGGTCTCTGTTGATATTGCTGAGTCTTGGGTGGTTGCTGAAATTGCATCTGTTGGCTTTGCTGTTGTTGTAGTTGCTGCATCTGCATAAACTGTTGATGCGGATTAGCGCTGGGTGGTCGTTGCAGAATTTGTTGTTGCGTTAAACCAGTTTTTTGCTGTTGAGACTGCTGTTGTTGCAATTGATTTAGTTGCGCTTGCTTTTGCTTCAAGATTTGCTGTTGTTGTTGCTGTTGAAGAATAAACCCTTGCTTCGTTTGAAGGTTTGGATCGGGTCCCCCTTTATCCTCTTGATTGCCAATTTCTCCTAAATTTTGTTCAACTTGCATTTGTTGCCTCTGTTGATTACTTTGAAGCTGTAGGTTTTTTTGCTGGGCTAAAAGCGCCGCTTGATGTTGATTCAATTGTTGGGCTTGCTCTCCTTGAGGTTTCTGCTGCTCCATTGGATTTTGTTGCTGTTGAAATTGCGTTTGTTGTTGAGGTGCTCCCAATTTTTGCAACTGATTCGGGTTCAGATGATTCTGGTTAAAACCAAGTGGCGCCATGTTCTGATTTTGAAACATTTGCCTGGCTTGACTTGTCGGCGCGATCAAATGACTCGACTCTCGCTGCAATTGGTGCAATATTTGGTTCGTTTTTGCCAACTGCGTCTGAGCTTGTTCAGATTGCGCGTTACTCATTTGCTGCTGGTTTAAATTGTGAGTGGTGCCAGGCGCGGAAGTATTCATTTGCCCAATTTGATGCAACTGCCCATTTTGAACCAAAGATTGAAATTGCTGAAGGATCTGTTCCTGTTGGGCTCTTTTCAACTGATCTCCTTCAACTTGATTTGGCTCTTGCTTTACTTCGACCGAGCCGCTTTGCCCCGGGTAGGGAGATGCCCTGGTCATTTGATTTTGAGACATCGAGGGAGAGTTTTCCATTTGGTTCGGCGGAGAAATTGACTTATTTTGAATAGGACTCGAAGATGGAATTGGTTGATGTTGCTGCTGCATCATTCCTGGCTGAAATTTACCTCCCTTTTGTTGCTGCTGCTGTAGTTGCAATTGGGACGTCTGGTTAGGATTCTGCTTGAAAACAACGTTTTGCAGCTGATTTTGTTGAAGCCCTGCTTGGTTTTGGGTCACTTGCTGTTGCCCTGGCTGGTTCAGGGTCATCTGCTGTTGCCCTGGCTGGTTCAGGGTCACTTGCTGTTGCCCTGGCTGGTTCAGGGTCATCTGCTGTTGCCCTGGCTGGTTCAGGGTCATTTGCTGTTGCCCTGGCTGGTTCAGGGTCATTTGCTGTTGCCCTGGCTGGTTCAGGGTCATTTGCTGTTGCCCTGGCTGATTTAGGGTCATTTGCTGTTGCCCTGGCTGGTTTAGGGTCATTAGCTGTTGTCCTGATTGGTTTTGGGTCATCATTTGTTGGGGGTTCTGCTGATTTTGGACCATTAATTGCTGCTGCCCTTGTGGGTTTTGGGCCATTAACTGCTGTTGCCCTTGTGGTTTTTGGGCCATTAATTGCTGTTTTCCTTGTTGGTTTTGAACCATCATTTGCTGTTGTCCCTGTTGATTTTGGGTCATCATTTGCTGTTGTCCCTGTTGATTTTGGGTCATCATTTGCTGTTGTCCCTGTTGATTTTGGGTCATCATTTGCTGTTGTCCCTGTTGATTTTGGGTCATCATTTGCTGTTGTCCCGATTGATTTTGGACCATCATTTGCTGTTGTCCCGGTTGATTTGGGGTCATGATTTGCTGTTGTCCCGGTTGATTTTGGGTCATGATTTGCTGTTGTCCCGGTTGATTTTGGGTCATCATTTGCTGTTGTACCGCTTGATTTTGAATCATTTGCTGCTGCCCTTGTTGGTTTTGGTTCAAAACTTGCTGTTGCGCTGGTTGGGTTACTTTTAACTGTTGACCCTGTTGAATTTGGGTCATAATTTGCTGTTGTCCTTGCTGGTTTGGGCCCGAAACTGGCTGTTGCCCTTGTTGATTTTGGGATATCAGTTGCGGTTGGGCCTGCTGGTTTTGGTTCAATATTTGCTGTTGATTTTGCAGATTTTGGGTCAAAACTTGTTGCTGATTCTGAGAAACGTTTTGATGTTGCGTTATAATCTGCCCTTGATTTTGAGTCAATATTTGTTGTTGAGACTGTAAATTTTTGGCCAACATTTGCTGTTGGTTTTGAATTTGTTGGGTCAAAGTTTGCTGACTCTGACTTTGACCTAAAACCTGCTGTTGTCCCTGTTGATTTTGATTCAATATTTGCTGTTGGTTTAGAATTTGTTGAGGGCCCAACGTTTGCTGTTGTCCCTGTTGGTTTTGAATTTGTTGAGGGCCCAACATTTGCTGTTGCCCCTGTTGGTTTTGAATTTGTTGAGGGCCCAACATTTGCTGTTGTCCCTGTTGGTTTTGAATTTGTTGAGGGCCCAACATTTGCTGTTGCCCCTGTTGGTTTTGAATTTGTTGAGGGCCCAACATTTGCTGTTGTCCCTGTTGGTTTTGAATTTGTTGAGGGCCCAACATTTGCTGTTGTCCCTGTTGGTTTTGAATTTGTTGAGGGCCCAACATTTGCTGTTGTCCCTGTTGGTTTTGCGCTAAAGTTTGTAGGTTAAACTGAGGTTGTTGTCCAGGTTGAAACTTTATCTGTTGTCGGGGATTTTGAGCCAATTGATTCATTTGCATTTGCAACTGTTGTTGTCGGTTTTGTTGAAACCTTATCTGTTGCAATTGCCTTAATTGCAACTGGGTTAACTGATGCTGTCCAATTTGCTGCCCACCCCCTGGCTGCTGTTGCTGATTCAAATTTGGCAATTGATTCTGCTGACCCAAACTAGTGGGAACGAGTGCATTTCCAATTTGTTGCGGAGTTTGCGGTTGCCCCATTTTATTTTGCTGAACCATTTGTTGCTGATTTTGGTTCGAAGCTTCCATTTGATTTTGATGAAACTGAAAGGGTGGTCTATTGGCAATGGCAATTCCGGAAGGGAGTCCGCTCTTCATTTGAAACTGATTCTGCGCGTAAATGCCTTGTTGCGGATGCGGCAATCTGGCTCTATCCACGGAACCAAGTTGATTCGGAACTAATCCAGGCTGGTTCGTTTTATTCGGGTCATTTTGCAACTGCACCCCTTGCTGTTGCTGGTTATTACCAAATTGGGGCGGAAGAAACCTAGTTCCTTGGGCGGAAGGTTGCTGCAACTGTTGCTGAAGAGAAGAACCTTGATTCGGATTTTGTTGCTGCTGCTGTTGTTGATGTTGAAGAAACTTTCCAAGTTGGTTTTGCCCATCCGCCTGCAATATTTGTTGTCCAGGTTGCAGTTTGACAATTTGTCCCCCGTGCGTCTTTTGCAGAAATTGTATTTGAGCGGCGGGATTTCCCTTAAATTGCGCTCCTCTCTGATTCTGCAATAATTGCTGCTGTTGTTGCGGGTTCATTTGATTAACAACTTGAGCACCACCCTGTTCCAACCGTTGTTGTTGCGGTTGTTGGTTTAATTGAGGGTTGCCATTATTCCCGGGATCTTGCAATAACTGCTGTTGTTGACGCTGTCTTTGTTGCTGAATCAATCGTTGCTGATGCAATTGCAATTGATGAATTAATTGCTGTTGCTGATGAGGAGGGAGAGAATGAAGGGCGGCCTTGAAATCTTCGTTAACTTCGATTGACCTATGAATGGGTCTAAGCTGCTGTTGCTGCTGCTGTTGTTGCAGTTGCGGTACTTGCAGCTGTTTATCATCGGGTTTTAGATTATCCTGGCTCGGATTCTGTCCAGTTGTGGATGTCGGTGACTCTTGGGAGGAGAGTGGCGTCACAGTTTCGCGTTTCAAAGAAGGGCCTGGCAACCCCGTGAAGGAGGGAGGGGGGACTTGCTGGGGCGGCGGTGGGGGCGGGGCTGGCGGCGTCTCAATCATGAGTAATCGTGGATGATACAAATCTTCGTCGCAAACCATTTTATTTTTAACGGAATCAACGACCCAATCAGGCGTGACGATTTTCGTTTTTTCCGGGTTTTTAAACGCTTGCTGATACTTTTCCTTTAGTCATTTTAAAACAATATTGCAAACGTAACTAAACACCTTCATTTTAACTATAATTAAGTTTAACTATCTAAATTATAGTTACAAATTAAATTAAAACTTGGTCATTAAATTTAAATATCTGTTAAAATGAGTAGAGGCGTGCGGGTACTGATTTCTCTATTTCCAATCGGGTTCGGGTAATCAAAAATATTGTTTTCGGGTCTCGGGGGGGGGGACGAATTTTTGTCGGGTATTCGGGTAATTAGGCTTAGTCCAAAAATGGTTGTCGGGTAACAGTGGGGGTTAAAAGTTAATAATTATAATAAAGCTTTATTTATTAGGACGAATAGTTAATGGGGTGGGTACCCAAAATGTTTGTTGGGTATTTGGGTAATTAGGCTTAAATAAATGTATTCTTCCTTCAAAAATTCCCTTTAATAGACCATTTTTTACAGTTATATCTCAATCCTTCAATGTATGGTCTTTCTCAATTTCTTTGACGCTTTCTCTAACTTTTGGCTCCGCTTTCCCCGTCTTAACTCTTAGTTATATTTCAACACAGAATACTGGCAATGGGATTATATAGGTGAATTTCGAAGATATTTATGGCAATTATAGGTATTTTTTGATGGAAATATAGGTTCTACTGGACAGTTTTCCAGAACTATAGGATTATATAGGACACTAAATTATTACTCTTTATTTTTTTAAGAAACAGTACCGCAAACAGGCGCCGGGAAATTAAGCAGCAAAATGTTCAAAAACATACCCCCACCATAGGAATAGCATTTTTGGAGGCTCGTAACTCTGTTTCTACTAGAGATACGGGGATGCCCTAACCCTTTGAGTATGTTATAGTCCAAATTGTCCCCCATCTAACCATACTAAATACGTAGGGCTACGACAAACAGGGGCCAAGTAATTAAGCAAAACGTAAACAATCAAACCCCTCCATAGGAATTGCATTAGACTATACTTTGCAGGCTCGTAACTCTGTTTCTACTAGAGATACGGGGATGTCCTTTGAGTATGTTATAGTCCAAATTGTCCCCCATCTAACCATACTAAAAACTTAGGGCTACTACAAACAGGGGCCGAGTAATTAAGCAAAACGTAAACAAACAAACCCCTCCATAGGAATAGCATTAGACCCAACTTTGCAGGCTCGTAACTCTGGTTCTATTAGAGATACCCGGATGTCCTTAGGATATGTTATAGTCCAATTTGTCCCCCATCTAACCATACTAAAAACTTGGGGCTGCGTCAAACAGTGGCCGAGTAATTAAGCAAAACGTAAACAAACATACCCCCTCCATAGGAATAGCGTTACGCCCAACTTTGGAGACTACTAGAGATAAGGGGATGTCCTTTGAGTATGGTATAGTCCTCTATGCTCCCCATATATCTAGCTATTATTAACAAGTTATCTACAATACTAAGGAAACCATCCCCATTTTATGATATTTTATTAGACACGAGTCCTGGTTTAACTGATGGGTTGCTTAAAAATCGCGCAAATTTCAAAATTATAGGATTTTATAGGACAGTTTTAAAAATATAGGATTTTATAGGAATTATAGGACCTCTGGGGGCCCTTTAGGCGTGTGTGTGTAGAGTTGCGTGGCGTTTTATCCAAGTTCTGTCTCAGAAAGAAACTACTACAGAACGGGTACCTTATGTCAACTAAATTTCATCTTGAAAGAGTGTTTCACCACATTTCGTCATTCTTCAAAAATCGGGGTCTTTCTAAACTGGAATGTGGGTGGTTCCCCTTTCACCCCTTCATTCCCATTTTCTACCCATCCTGAAGGTCTAACCCGACACTGTGGGGGGGGGGGGGTGTATTTTTACTACCCAGGGAAATCTTCAGGAATATTAGGTGGCAAAGGGCACATTACATGACCAGTTTAAAAATTAAATCCGAGGGTGGGGAAGGGTCAGTGGTCATATTTATCCAGGGCCAGGGGGTCGCTGACCTAATGTCCAGCCTAATACCGCACACCCCTAACAAAATAAAAACTTTCAACTTCAGAGTAGAACTAAACTGAACTGAACTGAATTCGTATATCACAGCAGCACACCCCTACTTTCAACTTCAGACTAGAACTGAACTGAACTGATATTTCCAATATCGTGGCAGCACACCTCCAAAAAATTAGGAACTTTCAACTTTAGACTAGAACTGAACTGAACTGATTTCCAATATCGCGTCAGAGTATGCCTAAAAAATTAGGAGCTTTCAACTTCAGACTAGAACTGAACTGAACTGATTTCCAATATCAGGTCAATGTAACCTCAAAAATTTGCTTTCAAATTTCAACTTAAGACTAGAACTGAACTGAACTGAACTCATTTCATATATCGCGTCATCTGCTACAGTTGAAAATAACTGAACTGATTTGAAAATTTTTAAATACACTGATTTTATGATTAAATTTACTTCCTTAAATAATCATTTTGACTTCCAACAATTAAATTATCAAAATAATTTTAAAATTAAAATGCTTTTTAACTAATTTTTATATCAATTTAAAATAAAATATTTTTAAAATATGCCTAATTTATTTAACTTAATTTTAATGTCATAAACTTTAAATAGTAAATAATAAATAATAATAATAGGAATTTTTTGAAAGACTTACCCCTTCTGGTTTTGCAGCGATTAAATGAGTGCAATCTTCATTCAAATCCAATTGAAAAGATCCTCCGTAATAAGTGATCATGGCCCAAACAGAATTGACATCATTTTGGGACATCTAAACAAATTTAATTTCAAATTAATTAAATTAATTATTTGAATTAAATTAATTACTATATATTAATTTGAGAACTTACCTCGGAAGGACAAGCCCGTATTCCATAAAACAACTGACTCCGGCTGGGAGAGAAGCCGCTTATGCTAAGAAATTTGGAATTAAGGTTCATTTTCAAAGTTTCAAGGTTTCCCATTATTTTCTAGTTTTGCATAAAAAGGATACGGTAATAAAACTCCACATTTTGCCGAAAGAACGACCCACTTGCTCTGAAATTAATTTAAATTGACATTAATAGTTGATTAATAAAGCCAGTTGAAAGGATAAACTATGAAACTTACCACAACAACTGGTTTTTCAAAGATCTCCTGAGCTTCACTAACATCGGGACTATCCGGGTTGTCAGCGATAACGTGGGTGACCATGTCGGACAAATAACTAATTGATTTACCCCCTCCATCGATTAAAATCTTCTTAATCTAAAATTAATCAGGATATTAAGTTATTTAGCCTGTAAAGAAGAGATATTCCGTTAAATTAATACCTTCTCAGCTTCATTAACTTCGTCTGTTAAACAAAATTTGACATTCTTGAACAAATCTGGTTTGACAGTCGTTGGTAGGTCCATTTTGCATATTGAAGTTGGTTAAAATTATAATCTGCGGGAACGCAAATTTAAATAATGTAATTATTTCTCCTTCTTAAACTATAGCCAAGGCTTAAGAACAAACGCGAGATATTCGGCGAAATACGACTCATTTTGATGTAAAAGCTCAAACTACTTACCAAATATAACATAGATATTCACCACAATTAGCGATTCATATTTGAAAATACCTAAAACCTAATTTTAATTACAATTAAACCACTATAACACTGTCGTAAACTCGGCATTCCCGCTTTTTCTACCTACAGACCGCGGACGACACTATGGATTATGGACCAAGCACTGGAACAATAATGGGCTGTTCATAAGTCGAATAGAAAACGTCCAAAATTATTTAACTTTTATTTTTGATTAAAATAAAAGTGAGTTTTAATGAAATAAGAGGCGTAATAAAAGAAAAGCAACGAAGGAGACGATTTAAACAGCGATATACGTCCTTTATATACATATTTGTTTCACCAAAACATTTTTTTGACACGTACCAAATTAGTACAATGTCATTACATTATCAAAAAGAATAATTATTAAACGGACTCGTGGATGGTTGACATTGGCTTAATCTCTTAAATCCATACAAAAAGTATCGAATAAGCTTAGCTCTATCAGCGGAAAGACAACTCCCAAAAATAAACGTTTCCGAACGCAAATAATATACGCTTCCTTTAATTTTTCTAACCAAAGGAAGGCACGTCAGTGTTTGCGCTTATATATCAGTAACAATCTTAAAAGATACCGAGTTTCCCGGTGAAAATAGAGGAAATTTCACCGCTTTTAAGATTGAAACTCGAATGGATACGCAACACAAATCGGTTGTATTTGTTTGTGTGTGACAATATTTTGGGTGTAAAAACCGCGCAATATTTTTTCATATATATATCACAATTAACACGTATAGGAATACATTTTGTATAATACAAACATTATAAGTCGTGATTAGACTTAAATTTGCCATCAAATTAAAACGGAAGACCCTTCAAAATTGAATGTTTATTTCGATAACGTCCAAAACGAATCCCCCAGCTCCTAAGCCTACTTTATTATCTTTGTTAAGCCTCGGTTGGGATTGAAACGCTAAGCCTAATCGACATAAACGCTCAAAGATGGCCGTCGCGCGCGAAAGGAATATGTTTTTTTACAAGATATTTACATATTACAAACGTAAAACGTGATTCTGAGAGAGAGAAAGCTTGTAAATTTTGTTTAGGATAGAAATTATAAATATATATATATATATACTTACAAAGGTGTACGCCAAATTTGTAAACGGTGGTTATGATTTGTGGTTCTTTTGTTTCATCATAAAAATTGAGCATATATAAAATTTGGTTATTAGTATTGAATACGCTTTCTTTCAACTGAAAAACGGATGGAAATATAAAGAAATATTTCGCCAGATGCTCCCGCAATTAACATAAACATTTTCTCCAAATTTTTTTTTTTGGCAAAATAAGTGACTGCAGTCACGTGACCCTCCAACTGTCCTCCGTATGGTACGAATGACGGTTTTTTTATACATTTAGAAAACACCGATTAACTTAAAACTTATTCGCCGTGCCCAATTAGATTAGTCCTAAATTCGATATCCGCGGAATGGTTCGTTTCTTCTAATTCCGACGTGGTTCTTATTATTATTCTTCAATCTATTGAATTTATTCATCCCATTTGATCTCGCCGTTCGCCGCAAACGCATACCGTTTGCAAAACTCGCGAAAACGTCTCTCTTAACCTGGAATACCAAGGACTTCGGCCGATTTTAGTCGTTGATTCCTCTGCAAAGAATTTAAGCGCCCCGACTGACCTTTAACCCCAAGACTTATTAAGCCTCGTTTCGTCGTTGTATCTTACCAATTTCTAATTGTTCCATTTTCTTCCCTAAATTCTGAAATGATGTCCAAGTGATTCGTAAGGATTATTATGGTCTTAATTAGTCATTTTAATGATTACCTCTTCGGCTATAGGCACGGCTTTAGCTACGATATCGTTAACGTACCCGGAAACGAATTTCCTTAGACTTTGCGTATCTTCTTCGGCCTCTCCCTGTACGCGACAGTAAGAAAATTTTCTCATTGAAACGCCCCAAAAGAATAGGTACTAGAATGATCTCGCGAACCTTCTTCTCGTCGGGGGAACACCGTTCTTTTTCGTCCAACTGTATTTTGATATCTTTCTCGTCGACGTCTTCGTCGTCGGAATCTCCTTGGTAACCCCTGACCATCCTGGCCGTTCTCGAAGGCGACGGTACCTGATAGACGGGCTCCTCATCCGGACTAGGCGTCCTCGAACCCACCAAATCGATTTGTATCGTCGGGGTCTTGCGATGAGACCATATTTGTTAATTAAGAGAGTTCTCCTCCCCTCCCCGGCTCGAAGTAGGAGGGTTTATTTGTTTACTTACCCCCAATTGTAAACTGTCGGGCGGAGCCGGTTTCGTGGCGGTGTTATAGGCCGATTCGTTCGAGGCGGCCACTTCGCTGGCCTTGTCCAGAATATCCTCAACAACATTTTCGGCCACTCGACGAATTTCCGCTTCGTCCGGGGACATTTTGTCCTCCATACAGGCTGCCTACGAATGTCGCAATGTTCCCGATAATGTTTTAGACAAGCGGGTCCGCCCAAAGTACCCCCCAACCCTGGTTAATTAATCCGGCCCCACTTTAATTCGAGTGTCAACTCTTAATGTGTACGTATTGAACAAACTTCCTAGTATATAGCTTCCATTTCCCATTATCCCTCCTCCATTCAGTCCAAGTCAAACGTAATTGCTACCGAATGACGCGTCACCCCCGTCCCCCGCTATCTTTCTAAGGAAGCGCGAAGATATAACCAATTTTCTCCAAATCTTATATCCTCTCTCAAGCCTCAAAAGAAAGAAAGAGAAAAAAGGAAACCCCCGAACACCTGACGTTTCTCTTTCTCTGTCGGTGACAAGTAATATATTGAAAAAAGAAAGTGGTTTCTTTCGGGTGTCAAATTTTCACGATGGGCCCAACCACCACCACCAGCAGCACCACCTCCATCATCATCAAAAGTAGATAATGAAACCATACCGAAGTTCTCGACCGAGAAATAGGCCTAATAGAAAGTGTCCCCAGAAAGCATAGAAAGAATAAAAATGTGGAGATCTTACCGGAAAGGTTTTCTGTTCTCCGGCAGTGACTCCTCCGTTACTCAATCCGGCACAATCTATATCAGAATCAGAAAAAACAACAGATTGCGAAACTATCCAACTCGAGATGAATGCGTTCGATAATCCTACGAGTATCTTTGTCGCCCGGATGAACGAATCGAAGCTACAGGGCCCATGCAGCAACCTAGGGGAGCGACTGGATCAATTTTCGAGGGTAAAATGAATGTACTCGCGAAGATCAATAAAGTATACGGCGGGTGTATAAATAGAGAGACAGGCCGATGAATAGAATAGCAATGCAAAAAGCTCGAACGATACAAGGGTAGGGGGGGGGTCTACTTTCTTTCTGATTTCTCATGAACGGGCTTCGAAACGTATTACCCCTTTGGCGTTGAACGGACCAAATAAAGTACTCTCTCTCAATTTATTTCAAAACAAGGAGAAAGCTCCTGTAAAAGTCATTATACCAATTTTCCGATGGTTACGTTACGTGTATCGGTTGGGCATCGATTGGCGTCGCCGTGGCAACAAATTAAGAGCGTACTCCGCCGCGGCAGTCCCCTCGAATTATTTTTACTTTCGGGATAATGTTATAGGTCGTCGTGGAAACCCAATTCCGACACCTTCAAAGGAATTCCTTTCATTTCGTAAATTATTAAATTGGGATCGAGGTATTCGATACGTCATCAAGCGGACGAGAGAAGACAATCTCGCGATTAGACACAGTGAACTAATCCAAAGCTATCAAATGATATTGTAATTGTACTAGTCCTGATAAGAAGAGGTCGCCGCGACATAAAGATATTGACTCTATCATATACCCGATGACCCAAATAAATTATTAATTGACATTGTGTTAAACTTGGTGCTGGTAATTCACTCCACTCCTATCGAGCCTTTTCTTTTTTGGTTTTTCCAAAGGTCACGGCTTTATTCAACGTGACCTTTTAAAGCAATTTTGAAAATAAAGCGCGCGCTACCGAAGAAAGAGGATGGGGAGGCGGAGGAGGAAGAGATGGAAATTGCGGAGGACGAAGAGAGACAAGAATGGAAAACGTGCTCAACAAAAAAATAAAAATTGGACCATCCTTATCTTTTTTTTTTCGCTTCCGAAAAATATAAAAAAGTCGAGCTCGTTTAAAAAGATGTCAAATAAAATGACAAAAAAGGCAGGCCCGGTCCTTACCTAATAAGGCGCCAACCGACTCGACAAACAAATTAAGCGAAAAGATATAATTTCCATATTAACATCCTGAACTCACGCCGCAAACTCGTTTAACGAGAGTGAATTAAATCTTAATTGACATTGAAGTAAATTTCGCATCCTGTCCCGTTCCTCATTTCCTCTCTTCTTAGCCGTGCCTTGAAACTTAATTACAATTAAGCGTCCCAAACAAATTAATTTAAGAATGGCCGACAAGTTCTGACGACGCGTACAAAATTAGTTTTAAACATAATTATTTTGAATCAAATTATAGCTGACTAGTGGTCAAGCCCCTCTCCCCCCCCTAATGTTTTTAAACGGACCAACTTCGAGGGAATTAGATTCCAAAAACGTAAAAACCTAATTAATGTTTGGAGAGAGTGTATCGAAAAGATTCTCAAAACCATCTTCACTTTTCCAATTTAAGATTAGGATACGGGGGGATGAGTGCTATTAAGGAAACTATAATAGAAATTTAAGTGAAAGATAAATTTCCCGACCCCTTACTTCTAAATTACGCGCTTCTTAAGAGTAAAAAGGGGGCGTTCCCCCCGCTCCCTTTTCCATATCCAGATAGCGGGCTTAAAAAATTATCTTTCGCCTGTTTTTCTTTACACTTTTTTTATTATTGCTATATAATACTCCCTACAAAGGTATCCGCACGTCACGTTATCCCTTAGAAGCGCCAGATTAATAGATCTTGTTCCCAAATTTTCGTGGATCCCATGCATCGTCTCGGGTTAATTATTCAAAAACAATTAACCAGGATCTTTTTAAAAGCGGGGGGGGGGGGCTCGGCTTTCGCTCCGGAAAGTAATTAATTTCGCCCGTGATTAATTAATCGCTTAAACTTTGGCGGCTGGAGATAAATCGAGAGGTCCCTTAAAGTTAAAACGATTTCTACCATGCAGATAAAAATAAGCGGCGGCAGTATGTGAATGTGAATGTGAATGTGGGGGAAAGCGTGGAAAGGAGCTTTTTCGGTAATTAGCTTGATTATTCGGGGCCCGATTGTCCTAACCGAAAGTGTTTAGTATCGTTAATGGAAAGGGGGGAAATAGGGCTGCGACAAAACCCGAAAGGAACAAGAATTAAAAGGTGCACTCGTGTAAAAAAGCTAATGTTAATCCAAAGAAGAGCGATCGAGTTCATGAATATTACTCGAGCCCCGATTGTCGTAGTAACCCCGGGTATCGTTAATGGAAAGGGGAGAAATAGGGCATTCCCGCATCTCTTAAAGGATTTCCCCGGAACTAGATGGTATCGAGATGACACACACTGTTTATAAGAGAGCGGGGGGGGGAATGAAACATCTCTCCATATATATTACTCCCGTCTTTTCCTAGCTCTGAACCGTCCAGAAGACGTCTATAAAATCTTCCAGGTTGTTACGTAAATGATCCAGCAGCTTCTATATAGGGGAGACGAGTGACGAAGCCGCGTCCAGATACGGGTTGACGAAGAAGGTAAGGGAGGAGGGGAGGCGCGATAAGCCACTCGGTAGGTATGCCTCCAATAGCTCGCGGCCACCAACAACCCCAAAACGCGCTCGAGTCGAGGGATGAAAACTAAAAATAAGAGATTGAAATCATTGGGGCTATGATATAATACATTATATAATGGGCGGTAAGAGCGCGGGGAAAGAGGCCCTTCCAGAAACCACGAGGATCAGCTAGGCATATACGATACAATTGTATACTTAAACAGCCGGACCCACTCGGCTTAAGGCTATACCCAACATCCTGTGCAGAAAGAGATAGTCGTAAGCGCTAAGTGCGGGTGTTGGTGGATAGGACAATTTTCTCGATACAAAATCACGGTGTACACGAGCGAGCGAAAGGGATTCTTAGAAGTCAATACCCTCCCTTTAAAATGACAAAATCCATTGTCGAGTCTCTAGGAACGCGTCACAAACTAAAATGGCTCGTTCTATTTCTCCACTTGCTTCCTTAACAAACGAATGATTATTTTGAAACAAATACCATTAGCTATAATTTTCTTACAATTTTTGTAGCAATTTTCCTCAATCATTTTTTGGTGATATTAAACTTAAGGAAGTGGTCCTCTCTTCAAGGCGTCCATTGTTTTCTGTTAAGGGATTTTGGTTTCGCGGTTCTCCCAGTATTATTGCCAGACCATTGGCCAGGTGAGAATGCGCGCTTTAGTTTGATCATGAAGGGTTTACGCTTAATTACGCGTTCGAGTCGAGAGAGAGAGAGAGAGAGAGAGAGAGAGAGAGAGAGAGAGAGAGAGAGAGAGAAGGGTTGAGAAAAGAAAAAAGCTCCAGCAGCATCAGCGACTATCTCTTGGAAAAGCAAAAAATAAATGGGACAAAAAAGCCATTAAAGGGCGGGATCTTTTAAAAGGGAATGTCTGGATTCTTGAAAAATAAAACGTTTTACTAGATAATTACGTAACCCATCCCAATCGCAGACTGCCATCGAGGAAATACCAGTCCAGGGACCCTAGCTAGCTTAATTGCCTACGCCTATTTCAAGGGTGTAATATAACTTAAGCGTTTCAACTTTCAAGGATAAATAAACGTTAGAACGGAGACTTTCTTTGTAAAGGAAAAAAATATCCAATAAAATATAGATGTAGCATTAAGAACTCGTAAACAAATTAACTTAATAGAATTAAAATTTGGGAATTGATTGTTATAAAAATGTGGAAGGCACGGAGCGAGTTTGAATACACGATCATCGAGTTTATAGTTTGGATTAGCGCCAAATGGTTTAGAATTTAAGCGCTTTGATAAGAAACACCTACTACCATTGAGCGAACGTTCTGACAAAAATGCACTAGAGATACTCACTTTGGGTGTTCTTCATACCACGAAAACGGTGCTTTCTCTTCACTCGAGTACTCCGAGAGGAAATATACTTAAACTAATTAATTAATTAACGACTACTCTAAGATCGAGCTTTAAAATATTTGAGCTTCTAGGATCGGATCCCGAACTAGAGGAATAAAGATAGTGTAGCGACTGACTCGCGACACGGGCTCTTTCGGCTCTCGGCCCTTCCAGCTAGGAAGGAAGGAGGGGTTGTTCTATCGGTTGAAAGAGCTGGGCCGTCCGCCATCTTGACGTTGTCATGGCAACGTTTCCCGTACGCCGCTAGGCGCTATTTCTCCGCAACATCCGGATCCCCGCTCCCAAAATTGTAATCGCGGAAAAAAAGAATTTTGGCGGGCTTTTTCCGCGGGAAGACGGAATCTGGCGCGTGAAAATGTTTGGAAAAGAGCGGCACGCGAAAATTGCGACTATATACACGATCACGCGCTCGCACGGGATAAAAAGCGTCCCTTCCGATCTCGTCGCCTAGGCAACCAAACGAGAATGAGCCCTTGGACTTTTCCGACGGAAGAGGAGCGCGTGATTGGAACCCGCCTTTATACCCGGTTCGCCACTTTGAAATATAGAGAGTTTACGAAAGGTATTCGCCAGACGATACTGGTATTCGCTACTCCAGAGCGTACGATACGATTCTCCGTCTGTCGCGAGCCTAAGTTAGAGTGTAGAAAAGGCGAGATGCTTTATCGATTCCTAGCGTACGTCGAACCGCGTCAGACAAACACGGACGACGAGGAAAGTTCGATTGGAAACATTTACGGAATAATTAAAATACCAGATTCTTCTCGTTAACTCGATAGGGGGGCTAAATTAGTAGCCTCCCCCCCCCCAAGGTATTTTTGCCTAAGACGTAAAAACGAAGTCGGGGTATCTATTCTTGTACCGGTCGTTCGTCGTTCAACGCTGTGTACCTATCGGAAATGAATTCGTTAAAATACCAGTTTGTTATAAATATTGAACATTGAGATTCGAGCTAATTTATAAAGACCTTCGATGGGGAAATTTCTAAAAGCTAACGAGTTTCAGCGGGTTCAGCTTTGACCCGCGTGAACTTTGTACCCGCAAATGACGTAGTCTCTATAATATAGGACAGAATAGCGAGCGAATTACGCAACAATCGTCTATGATAAAATCAATGAGGTCACCAATAATAATAATAATATACCCGTAATGAGACACGTATCGTTGTTTCGTTGCCCTCAGGGCGCCATGATTGATAGCGTGTGTGACAATTACTTAACGCGACAGATGATCTCGTGACGTCAGATGAGGGCTTTAGTTAATTGGAAAAGCGCTTAAAATTTAAATTGGCAGTACGATTTAATCGAGGGGATAATAATGTTTAATTTAAGGCGGAGCATTCTGGTTCCGTTAAATTTCAACGATTCGGCGGAAGTAAGAGGAGAGGCAGCTAGCTCGCCGCTTCCGCCCACGCACTTGTTGATTGTTGAAAATACGGGTAAACGGTGAATAGAATAGAGGCTCGGGCGAATCTCGATCATTCGCCTCGGGCCAATTTTACCGGCTCCAATTATTTAGGATTGGAAAATTGCTTCATTCCATTCTAAAACACTTGACCAGCGTACAATGTTTGCATTTGTTTGAAGAGTTCTCGGACTATCTCTTTGGCTATTAACAAAATTTAAAAATATACCGACATGGTTGCGAAATGAGTAGGCAATAAATTGATTGGGGTCGCTTATTGTCCGCTAATTATTAAAATAATTTCTTATTTAACGTCTACACCTTAATTCTTTTTGGTCAATTTATTCTGGACTTGAACGTTTGACGAATATTTAGGTAATTTACCTATTAGTTGTTGTGCCTGGGGGTGGGGGGGGGTCGAAATGGGCGCACGCGCGTTAACTTGAAACCGAGAAGTAGATTCGAGGGGATGATTTTTAGCCTCGCTTGAAAGGAGAGGAAAATCGGTGTCAAGAACGGAGATGAATATTAAAAACCTAAGCCCAGTATGCCTACCTACCTTACCTTGCAGGAAAAAAATAATAAATAAATATTTACGAACCAGAATAATTTCATTCGTTTCGTTATTTACGACGATTTTAACCCGATTCGAAATCGATACTCACCATCACGAAGATCTTGCCTTGGAATCTGGTTAGCTCGGGTCACGGTGACGAGGTCAAGAGTTACACCATCTCCCCAGTCCACCCATAGCTAGAAGTATCGTCGTGGCATCCAGGTAATCGCGGAAGACCCCGGGTCAGTCTTACTGGCCAATTCGTCATCACCATCACCATCGCCTGAAATGAATTAAATAAAAGTATTTAGCGTGACATCGACTTTAAACGAGGCTTAACTTATCCGAGGGGTTCGACACTATCGCGTAATATTTTTATTTAGGCTTGCCTAAGCGCGCGTAATCTATTTTTTAGCGCAATGTAGATTTTTTCTTGGAAAGTAAGCGACTATTTAAAAGATAAGAAAAAGAATGGGAGGAAACACGATGAACTAGAATGAACTAGAAGATAACTAGTTCATTTTCGAGTGTCTACCGCGTTCGGTTTTTCTGTAGATAAAAGCGTGAGATTCGGCCCAAAAATGTGGCTCCGTTTTACAATTAATACTTGACCAACATTTCTACAGTAGTGACAATTCCCCCGTCTTTAATCGTATTAGGTTCTACCGA
This sequence comes from Phalangium opilio, assembly GCF_054372755.1. NCBI lineage: Eukaryota > Metazoa > Arthropoda > Arachnida > Opiliones > Phalangiidae > Phalangium > Phalangium opilio. Next base: position 391,574 of record NW_028324227.1, read on the forward strand.
GAGATAGAATAGGGTGCCAACACTGTACTAATTTAAGCAAATTTTCCGGAAAAAAATTAATACTCAAAGGGATTCTAAGAAAGTGGTGGCAATGGTATTCCCATGGAGGGGAGGGGCCTTGGTTTGATATTCTTAAGGTCTAATAATATTAGGGGGAATTCCACTAGAAAATATTAATAAAAATACGAAGTTATATACGAAGTTGAAGGTTGGAGTTGAATTGAAAGATTGGCGAATTAATCGGGTTCGAAGCGAAGAATTCGCAAGCCGCGTTGACATTCGGGTGTTTAATATCACTTTCGCCGCTGAAAATAGGTTAAATCCTAGTTAAATCTAGTGACCCATATAATCTCGATCAAAATTTAAAAATGACTGGCGCTCTTAAATATATATAGTGTCGGTCTTTCTTTGGTGATGTTTTTAGTTTAGTCACTTCATCATAGTTCATAGGACACGCGAAGGATCGTGACATAAAAACGTCAAAAAAAACATGTCATTTTTGTTGTTTTTTTGAAGTAATCGGTTTTCAAATATGTAAAAATGGTTTCGTAATATTTGTATAATATTTGTAAATTACGATGTTAAAAATAAAAAGAATATAAGTCCTTTAAAAATTCAGAGTAATTATAATAACAATAAAGATTGGTGTTAGGTTACAATCGTCAATTGCTCGTCTCAAATGACGTACGAGTATCGGATAATAAACTAGGCGCTTCAAAGCGAGTTGGCTGCGCGCAATTACACCAATTTGCTGATATTTTGTTTCGTGGCATTCGTCATAAGCTCGTCCTACTTACTTCAACCGAATTTAAGCCTATAACCTTTATTTCCACACCTATGATATTAATATTTTAGGCCACAAACGCTTTCACATTATACACCTTCCTTCCTTCCTTCTCCATCTCTTTAATTCATCCTTTATTTCTAGCAATTAGCATTAATCTAAGTGTACTTTTAAATGGGTAATTTAATCGGTCCAAAGTCGTCTCGGTACTATACTTGAGGGTCGGCGGCACGGCGCGGCGGGGGTGTAGCGATTTACCTAAATGTGATCTAACGTGATGGCCGTCCTCAAAAAAGCCGGTAAGATTCATTCGTTTTGTTTATTATCGATATTATAAGGACATATCTCTGTCTCGATTCTCTCAAGAACAAGACAGAGAGAGAGAAAAGATATGAAAATTTATTTCGACGAAGCATTTCCAGGGAATGAAAGAACGTGGTGGAGGAGGAGGAGGAGGTCGAGCTTATCATCCCAGCATCCCTCGCGACATACATCTTCCCAAACACTGATAACGGATTTATGAACGCTCCCCCCTCCCCCCTGACAACTTTTATTTATATATAAAAGCAAAGGTAGATGCGAAAACAGAAGCGTAATATAAACACAACCGTACTTCAACGAGTCTTCTTTTATTTTGCTCTCACAAACAAAATACAAATATATAGATGGTGAGATCCTGACGTAATTAAGTTTAATCGTAATTACATTTGCCTTAAGGATTTTCACTGGAAAAGTGACGCGAACTTGATTGGAACATTTTTGGATAAAGTCGTAAACGTTTCCTAGTACTTCCCGGGGGAACCTTTACGCAAAAATGCCCAAGTCAAAGAGCTCGGGCACCGACGCGCCAAATGGCGACATCGAACCAACCCGATTTAAAGTTCTAACCGTCGACTACAGTTACGACAATCCCGTCATGGTGGAACCGGAATTAGCGGACCGAGTGTCCGACCAGCTACCGGATTACCGGAAGTTATCGGTTATTTCAAATTCAATGCATCAGAAAGGAGGGGGAAGTCGAAGGACCAGTCGGGATATGGGGATCCAAGTGACCAACACCTCCATTTTACCCGAATTATTCCCGACCAGTATGTACGAAGACCCCCAATGGTACCAATTGACCCACGACGCAGTACCGCGGATGGAACATTACCGGAGAAGTACGTCGGTCAGTAACAGGTTGGTTAGACCAACTCTGGAAGAATTACATAATCCCAAATTGAACGCCAAAGTAAGTTGGACCTCCTCCTAATTAATTTCATTTAAACATAAACTATGATAACTCGGGTTTAATTCTAATTACTCGGGTACGCGAGATGGGAGAGATAAAAGTGGTCGTTTAGGCAAGCGTATATCTATTGCAAATTAACTTTAATGACTCTAGATTATAGAACTAAAAAAAACCGAAAACGTTGTAAATCATAATAACGAAAATTTTGAGTGTCTTATCTTGATGAACGTAAAAATAGAATTTGAAATAAATTTGAATTACAAGGCGATAGACACCAGACTATTTCGCCGAACTCCAAATAGAAGGGACGAGGATTCGGTACTCGGCGAACACCGGCTTCATATCGGGTTGAAATTATATCGTTCAAAGTGATTTTAAGCGTAATAATAATAATCAATAGGCAGAGCGGTAATTTTCCTTATATGATAATTAAGTGGTTTTTGTGTCGCTAAAAGGAAACAACATGTTTTTGCGATAAAAAGAATAAGGGGTACGGCGAAAGTATTTGAAGCAGATTAAACGAGAGCGAATTATCGCGATATACTTAAAATATTAACAAATTTCATATTAAAGGATCCTTAATATCTTCCACTAAAAGATTAAAGTTAATCCCCTAAAATACATATCGTATTTACTAGTAATTGTCAAAGAATAACCTACATAGATAATAAACTTCAACGAGAGCTCGAACATTATTCAAGTAGGAGTCCAAAAAAAAACTCTACTAGCCTGGTACGCTATCTGGAAAATATCCGACCTCTCGAACTTCACCCCACAAATCTCAGACCTATTTATACAAGTACCTACGTAACTTGGAATATTTTGAAAATGATTCAACTTGACATCAAAAATAAATGAAATCATTTCTTTACTAAACTAGGGCGTAGTTAAAACTAATTACGATAAATTAAGACGACTAATTATTGTTTGTAAACTTGTAGAATGACGCGTCCAGAAAAATCAGCGTTATGGAAAACGCTGGTGTTGAATCCCAAACAGGAGCTATTAAGTTTGGATGGATTCGCGGCGTTTTTGTAAGACACCAGTCAATACGAATGCCAAGGTTCATTGTTTTTTTTTTCTCATTCGACTAAATGAATTTCAGATACGATGTCTTTTAAATATCTGGGGTGTAATGCTTTTCCTGAGAATGGGCTGGATGGTCGGTCAAGCCGGAATGGGTTATTCCATCCTGATTGTACTTATTGCTACCGTCATTACCATCGTCACCACCCTCTCCATGTCGGCCATTTGCACTAACGGCGAAGTTAAAGGAGGCGGCGTCTACTACATGATATCCAGGAGTTTGGGACCCGAATTCGGAGGGGCCATCGGTATGATATTCTTCGTGGCCAACTCCGTCGCCGTCTCCATGTACATCGTGGGAGCGGCTGAGACAGTCAGGGAATTACTCGAGGTTTGTACAGGCTACGTTAATTACGGTACTCGGCCCTCGGGTTCTTAATTATATTAATTTCAGCGTTTCGACGTGGGTATCGCCGATTATCCGAGCGGTCTCAATGACGTCAGAATAGCCGGGATCATTCTACTTGTCTTGGTGGTTTGCGTCACTGGGATTGGTATGGCATTCGAGAATAAGGCCCAGCTGATTCTTCTGGTACTACTCTTAGCCGCCATGGTCGATTACTTAGTCGGATCCTGTTTACCACCCACCGTGGAACAGTTCGCCAAAGGTTTCGTGGGTTGGAATGGTAATATCGCCTTAAAACTTTTAAATTCATCTTACAAAAGCGTTACTCCACGTATTTTAAACAGCGGACGTTGCCAAAACTAATTTCGGGCCCGGTTTCAAAAACTCGGATTTCTTCGACGTCTTCTCGATTTTCTTTCCATCCGTAATTGGTATCCTCGCTGGAGCCAACATTTCCGGTGACTTAAAAGTACGAGAGCTAGCATTATCAGTCCATAGCGGATGGAGTGATATGTTTAACTGTCTTATTTCTCGATAGGATCCCTCGAGCGCCATCCCCAAAGGAACCATTTTAGCCATTTTGACGACTTCCGTCAGTTACATCTTGATCATTATTTGGTTGGGTTGTACTTTATTGAGGGACGCTTCCGGTGATTTGGCTTTAGCCGCCAATATATCGTCGGGTGACAGTAACGCGTCCGTTTATGATCTGGCCAGCTGCGTACCCAATTGCCCACACGGAATGCTGAACTATAACCCTGTTATGGAGATGACTTCGGCTTGGGGACCACTGATCTTCGTTGGTATTTTCGCGGCGACCCTCTCTTCGGCCCTGGCGGCGTTGGTCAGCGCTCCGAGGATATTCCAAGTAGGCTCGAGGCTGCTCCGACTCAATTATACGATCAGTTACGTCATCATTGTATTTTAACAGGCTCTATGTAAGGATCGAATCTTCCCACGTCTAAAGATCTTCGCCAAAGGTTACGGTCCCAACGACGACCCGCGAAGGGCGACTATCATTGTTTTCATCATCGCCTTCCTGTGTACTTGCATCGGAAAGCTAGACGCCATCGCTCCGGTCATCTCAAACTTCTTTATGTGTTCCTACTGTCTGGTCAACTTCTCCTGTTTCCACGCGACTTTCGTCAAATCTCCCGGTTTCCGACCCGCTTTCCGATACTACAATCAATGGTTAAGTCTTGCCGGATCCTTGGTTTGCCTCGTGGTCATGTTCATCATGAGTTGGGTCACCGCTTTAGCCACCTTGGCCATCGTCTTGGGTTTCTACATTTACATTCATCGCAACCAGCCCGACGTCAATTGGGGCTCCTCGACTCAAGGATATATCTATAAGAACGCCTTGAACGCGGTTACAAAGTTAAGTACCGTCGAAGATCACGTCAAGAACTACAGACCGGCCATCTTGGTTTTAACCGGGAATACGAGTTCCAGACCACCGCTAGTGGATTTCGCGCATACAATTACTAAGAATCTTGGGTTGATGGTTTGCGGACACGTCATCAAAGTAATACTATAATTAATCTCAAATACTATCTAGCAATCGTTGACTCAATGCTTATGAAATAGAATACGCTGTCGCCCGGACTACGCAAAGCCATGATAGATCACAATGTAAATTGGTTAATGAATAGGAAAGTCAAAGCTTTCTACAGTCTTTATCAATGCGAATCCTTGGACGATGGTATCAGAGCGCAACTGGAGGTAAGTAAAGTACACTAGAAATAAGTTCAAGTAATTAGAAACGTTTCTCCCATTCGCAGTTGGTCGGATTGGGTAAAATGAGACCAAATACACTCTTGATGGGCTTTAAAACTAAGTGGCAGGATAGTTCACCCAAGTCTCTGGACGAGTACTTCACCGCTATTCAGTAAGTCCGTTGACCACGTAATGAAAAAGATCTTTAATCGAGTTTCTCTTGGACAGCGGAGCTTTCGACCTTCACTTATCCGTTGGAATTCTCCGAGTTAAAGAAGGTTTGGATTACAAAAAGCACTTGGAAACGGAACAAGGAATTCCCTTCAGCGATGCACCAAACTCGATACCCAGAAATAAAATGTCTAAACACCCGGAGGACATGGAAGAAGTCAAAGTAACCAAGAAACCACCCATAAAAGAAGGTAAGGATGTCTTGTACGCGTTATTACGAAAGTGAGAAAACCCTGGTTTCTCCCGCAATTACAGATAGTTCCGACAGCGAATCAGAGCCACCCACTCCAGAAATGAAAAAGTCCATTCACTTGGAAGTGATGCCTTCGAGAAAAGTGTCTAGGGTCGTTCCCGATGTCAATGCCAAACTTGCCAATTTTAGACGTTTAAGTACCGTCGATGTCTCAAAGTTAGGAGTGGAAGAAATCCCGCCGCACGTCATCAATTCTTTAAACACCTTTCAAAAGAAACGTCGCGGGTTTATAGACGTCTGGTGGTTGTACGACGACGGTGGTCTAACCATGTTGATTCCCCACCTCTTAACGACGCGTTCCTTATGGAAATCGTGCCAACTCAGGGTATTTTGCATTTCGCATAAAAAACACGCCTTGGATCAAACGCAAGTCAAGTAAGTTCAACTTTCTTCACTTTTTCCTTTTCTATTTTCTAAAATGAAATGAATTAACAATGACGCGTTCAATTTCCCCTCCTAGCATTCAATCACTGCTGAAGAAATTCAGAATTGATTTCAACGCGGTTACTATCGTGACTGACGTGGGCTCGGAACCCAAAGAAGAAAGGTCAGAGCGTAATAAAGTTTTACACAGGTCATCGTAAATTTTAATCTTTCATTTGAACCCCGGCCCTTACAGTAAAAAGAAGTTTCAAAAATTGATATCAAAATGGGTCTCAGATACCGACATTGGCAAAGGAAGCCATACAATTACCAAGACGGAATTGTCAGCCCACAAAGAAAGGGTACGTCGCTGCTTTAACCTATCTGATAGTTTCCCCAATTAAGTTTCTAAACGTTTCAGACCACGAGAAATATTAGATTACGGGAGCTCTTGGACCAACACTCGCGCGACCACGCCTCACTTATCGTCATGTAAGTCGTGCCGCGTACTTGGACCAGTACTTAATTCTAACCAACGTCTTCGTAATTTATAGGACACTACCTATGCCTCGCAAAAAGGCGTGTCCGGCACCATTATACATGGCCTGGTTAGAGACGCTAACCCACGACATGCCACCGTTCCTCCTGGTACGCGGTAACCAAGAAAGCGTTTTGACTTATTACTCCTAACCTCATCGCGCGCGTCCCACCAATATCCGCGCACGCGCACCAAGTATGTCTTAACAATATGGACAAATGGACAATGCCAAATGATTTTATCTCACCAAAGACCCTTAAAAGGCATATTTAAACTTAATTTTATTAATTATTTTCGCGCACTTATTTGAATTTCCCCCCCAATGTTTCAAATAATTTTCAAACTTGTGTAATTGTTTTTGGTATTATATAAAAGTTTTATTTCAACCCATTTTCTGGTAATTTTTTGACAAATAAAAAAACATCTTAGGCCTAATTTACAATAGACAAGGTTTTCAAATAAAAAGTATTTACAAAATTTCATTTGAAGTGTTTCAACTGGTTTCTACGGTGATTAATTGATCTTTTGATGGTTCTTGTTTTTTAATTGAGCCGTTTTATTTTTTTAATTAGCAAGCATTAGGGTTTAATATCACATTTTGAAGCTTCTTTTAAAAACGTAACAACAAATAAAAAACGAAATTATTTATGGGTCAAACAAATAATTGACTTTTAATTCTTCGGGAAAGGAGAGAGCTGTTTTGCAATACTAAATTTGACAAAAAAAAAATTTATCTTACAGACTAGAGAACAATATACAAAACAATACATTAATTAATCACAAATTATACGTATTTTTTTGAAGTTTTGTGAAAAATAAAATAATAAAAATTAAAATACAAAAGAATAAGATACATTTTGTTTTTCTATATTTTTCCACGCTAATATTTTTGTATTTTAGTTTTTTAAGGCACTTGTTTTTAGAGATTTTTGCTGGGAAGTTAAAAAAAAAAAGTTTCGTTTCTTTTTTTGTACTTTTTAGATTAATTAAAAAAATATTCCTTTTTTTTTTTTAATTGATTTGGTTCCTTTTTCTCAGGTGTATTTTTTTTAACAATATAAAAGCTGTAAAACTTGAAATTTCCAATTATTTCTCTTAATTACAAATTTTTAAATTACCTCTAATTAAATGAAATTAAGCCAGTATATACAATGCTTAATTAATTTCAATATTAATCTAATAATTAATTAATCTTTAGTCGTTGCTGGCGCTTGAATAATCATTTTGACACACGGTGAGTGACAAACTAGGGTCCTCTAGTCTTCATTTTGTGTCTGGAAGCGTCAAATAATGTCATATCTTCATCTTCATCATCTCCGTCATCTAAAGACTCTAATTCGCGTTCTGCTAATAATCCGTAACGCTGAATTTTAGGTTTTCTTCTGATTCTGTATAAAAGATTTGAGCATTTATCTCGCTTTTCAAATGGTCCTAATTTTGGCAACTTTGAACGTGTTTTTGAAACTTACGTGACGCCTTTGATGACGAAATATAATATAACTATACCACTCAGAGCGGCGATGACGAAAAACGTTCTTTTAACAGCGCCGTTATCGAGGCTAAAAACGTGTTCGGGTATTTTCCTAATAGTAGTTGTACCATCATGACTACCGTGATCAATGGAAGCAGCCTGGTACGAATCATTGCCTCCTCCGTCTCCGTGTTTTGCCGAACTTACATTCGCGTGAATGTCATCTACAATGTCAGTCGCGTCCGTGACATCAGTGACGGCGAAATTTAAACGCGATTTGCCGCCGTTTTTAATATCAATATTAGTGGCGTTTATAGTTTTTGAAGGTTCTTTTTCCAGCGTTTTAATCCCGTTCGCCGCCGCGTCAACAATAGGCCGAGGCTTAGCGACATTTTCAATTTTATCATCAATTCCCGCGATGGAATTATGGGATAAACCCACGAATAATAATAAAATGAGGTTTACCAATACTATCAACATATTTGGCGACATTTTCCAAGGTTGACTTATAACTGTTAAGCCTAATTGTTCAATAATTAATTCGGTGGAGCCTTGGAGGGGCTGTTAATTAAAAATTAAAGAGACTCGAAAAGCCGAAACTAATCATAGTACGAAAGGAGAGGGGGTGACTAGAGTCACTAGAAGCTTGTCCATTTAGGACCGTCCACGTGGATCGCTGTGTTTGGATGTCAACCCCCAAAATACTTAAATGAATAAAGCCAAAAGTTTATAAACTTTTGATAAAGCGAAATATCAAGGATGATTAAGCGTGGAGTTGCCAAAAGTCGTCATAAATTAATTATACAAACAAAATTACGAGTAAAAGGAAGAGCCCAAAGTGACTACACTGAATAAAGGCTCAGACCAAAACATGTATAAAATATTATTTTTAACTTACATGAATTGCGGTTAATTATTTCTTAGATGTAAAGCCTAATTTCCTTCAATTACGACTATTCCTAACTCGATTAATTTTAATTGACGAATAATAATTACACAACTGCTCACGCGTCAAGCGATACTGAGGGATTTTCGCGCACCGCGAACTCCGTTTGAAATGAGAGAATTAGGCTTAACACAGGGATGTGGCTACAATCGTGCATGTAAATGAGCCTTTATACTTATTTTGTTACTCGTGAGTTTTCACACTAAACTTTGGCGGCTCATAACTCTCGTTCTACTAGAGATACGGGGATTGTTCTTCTATTAATTTCGGCATACCTCGCGTATACGCTTTTGACACTTCAAACATCCCGGGTTAAGGCGTCGTGATGCGCGTGATCGAGTGGGCTATGCCTAGGTAAAGCGCCACCTGCAGAGAAAAATATGTTGAATTTTTCAGAAAAATCAGAATATTAAATGGCGTTTGTTTACAAACAATGATGAGTTAGCGCGCACGCTTTCAAGTTTGATTATTTATTTTAACAAAAACAATCACTAAATTAGTGTTAAACCGAAGTAAAGCGTGTAAAATTGGAAAAGACTAACTTGCCTCGTCAAATGCCTAATCACAAGTCAAAGAGCTTTGAATCCAAAGTGGTTATTCTCGGAGAACAAGGTCAAGTTAAAGTCCAGTCACGCACTTACCTCGCTATAAACTAAGGGCGCTAAATTAAATTTTATTAATTTAATTAAATTAATTTCTTTAGGAGTCGGAAAAACTTCAATAATCATGTCATATGTTGGAAACCATTTTAGTCGTCACATTTCTCCCACAATTGGGGCATCTTTCTTCACGTGTAAAATGTGAGAATTACGCGCAATTATAATCGCCGCATTCGTTAATGTTTCTTTTAAAAATGGCTTTAATTTTCAGAAACTTAGACGAATATCACGTTAAACTACAAATATGGGATACCGCTGGTCAAGAGAGATTTCGAGCGATGGTCAGTGTTCAAAATTAACTTTAATACAAAGTCAATCTAAAAATTGGTAGTTTCCATCCAGGCTCCCATGTATTATAGAAGCGCTAACGCGGCGATTTTGGTGTATGACATAACATCGGAAGATAGTTTTGATGTTATGAAAACGTGGGTTTTAGGTATATCAGAATACCCAAAGTTTTTTTAGACTTTTCTTAATTAAATTAAATTAAATTTAATATTTAAACATTTAAGAGCTTAAAAAGAACGTCGAGGAGGCAATAGTACTCTGTATTGTTGGAAATAAAAAAGACTTGGCTAACCACCGAAAAGTTTCCACGGAAGAAGCGGAAAACTACGCAAAATCAATTGACGCCTTATTTTTTGAAACATCAGCCTTACAAAGGGATGGTAAATATAAAATGAATTATAAAATTTCCTACAAATTTAACTTAATTACTTAACTTATTTACAGGAATTGAGGAAGCATTTATTAACGTGACATTACAGATTATAGAACACAAAGAAAGAGATGAAAATCATGCAAGTAATAATAACGAAACTGAAGTAGAGAGCATAGCATTGCACAAAACGTACAAGAGAGAAGAACAGCGAGAAAATGAAGGGTCGTACGTCTTTTGTTGTTAAAAACTTCCAAACAAGAGCTCAAGGTCATTTATCAAAAAAAAAATCAAAAATCAAAAATGTAATTTTAAATTGGTGATAATCATTCAATTATATGTATCATCTTTAATAGTGTGTTAATTGTGTAACAAAAAAGAAAAAAGAAATAACCCAATTTTATAATATGTATTTTAGATGGAATTTTTGGGAGACCATAGTTGCCTTGCATACATTTTTAACAGTCATTTAAATTAATAAAGTTCCTAAAAAAAGAATTTGTGTTTTTCCAGAGTACTTGGTTCTAAAGTTCGCCTCTCTTAAACATTTCCCAACATCATGATTTAATTTGAGGGTTAAAAGTCAATGACCCATCTCTTATCTTTCTCTTCCTCCTCAATGCCTTGAATCTCTCTTAAACCTTCGATAACTAATCTTATACGAGCTTTGACATGAGCGGAAGACTTTGATAATTGTTCTAAACGAGTCTCGAGCATTTTAATTTTCTTTTGAGCAAAATTTAAAGCTTCTTGAAATGTTAATTCCGCGTAAAATCCAAAACCAACATTTACGAAGATACGATCACTCTTAGGTATTTTGGCTGTAGCGTAAAAATTACAGCCCAAGTCTATTTTAGTCGTCATACCCGATGTGGAGCATATTTCAGGGTCTTCTATCATTTTCTCTAATGTAGTTTCGAGTACGCATAATTCAGATAGTTCCAAAGCCACTTTATCTCTTTCAGTGCATATCTTTCTTAAGTCTTCCCGTAATACATTATTAAGAAATTCTTCGTAACGTAACACTTTCTCAGGATTCACTGTTAATATAATTAAAATATTTATATATTAAATGCTAGAAAAGGGTCTTCACTCTTGGCAGTCCCGAACTTCATACATGGACAAACCAAGGCTTAGGGTTTATTTCGAACATACCTATTTGTGAGTGAGACGCCATTTGCTTAATTATTATTTCAGTCTTTCTAATTAAAATTTAAACTTTTTGATTGTAGTATAGTTTTAATTTGATGATAAAGCGTTAAAATGGTCGATGTTAAGTAAAACACACAATCAAAAGCGAGCGCGCATTTTAAAACTGACAGAAGTCACTCTTAAGCGGACGATAATATTAGTCACGTGATATTATTTTCCAAGGCGCGAGCCACTTGATCTGTGGCGCGAAATTGGAAACTTCTGTACTAGAACGTTACAAACCTTGGGGTCTTGCAACGTGAACCTCTCTTCCTCGCAATTTGCTGGCTGAATAATATTTACATTTCAGAAAAATCGTAAACACTTACGTTTATTTTGAAAAGAAAAATTAAATATTTATTTATTTTCAACAGTGAGTACAACAACGAGATTAACCGGACATAGTGTTACTTTAAAGCTTCTTATTACGCTTAAAATACGTCACATTCCAGAGAGCTTTCAAAATCAGTTTAAAGTGTACGGTGTACGCGTGTCCTCATCCTTTTTTTTTATTTCGCAAACATCAAAGCGACCATTCGATTTAAAATGTTCACAAATTATATAAGAAAAAGCCAATATTTGAATCGTTTTAGCAAAATAGAAATCGTCATAGCAGTGATTAACAATAATTAGGCGTATATATTAATTAATAATATCATACGGTAGTAATAAATCACACGAATATATGTATATACAATTATAATAGTTTTCTTTTATATTCCCATCAGAGCCGAGGCCCGCCCATTTTACATCAACGCGCCTTGGCTCTTTATGACTAGTAAATATTTGGTAGGCAACGTTTAAATATACATAAATTAAACGGGGAGAACGGTTTGGATTTTGAATTTCGTAGAAATATGTTTACGCTTACGAGAATGTACAGATTTATTTCTACACACGCGTCTGTCGCTATTTTGGGAGCTAATTAAAATCAAACTCATTAACGCGGGTTCGTAAAGGTCAAGTCCCAGATTTACTTCAGTCAAAGGAAAGTGTCATAAACAAATTTCGTGACATAATTAGAAAGAAAATCAGAGCTTCAAATTGTTAGAAAAAGCCTAAATTAGACCTAATTTTATAGCTAAGAAACCAAAAAGGTTCGTGGAATCCTAGTTCTTGAAACTGATCTTCACTCAAAATTATATCATTTATACGCAATTTATTTATCTGTCAGCCCCTTTGAGTATAATTTATGTGAAATTTTCTCATTTCTCGACTATAACACGCCACTTTTGATTTTTACGAAACTTTCCCTATAATTTTATTTTTGTGATAAAGTTAACTCAAAACGCGAAACCCGCTTTAAATAATTGTACCGATTCCTTTCGTTAATTACCGCTTATTAAGGTTATATAATTAAGGATAGTGTATTTCTAAATTTAATTATATTCAATGGATAATGAGTCCTTTTATTATTCGTATCCCAAGATAGAAAATGCCTAGTATTAATTAGTCTTTCATATTTTTGGTTATTATCCTCGTTCTTCGTTTTGTTTGTAAATACCGCGGTTTTATCCGTGGTCAAATTATAAAAAAAGAGGAGTTAGAAGAGAGCCTGTTTCTCATCATCAATGATTTAGTAATGAAAGTGAAAGGGTAATTAGTAATAGAGTTGTTAGTGATAACGTCAAAGGAGATCCTACACCTGCGGAAGAAAAGAAAACTTTGTTATAACACGAGTAGATAAATCGCGGAGAGTGCCCCGCTAGTTGGAAACTCTGTTAGATTACTACAGCTTAGAGGAAAGAGTGTGATGGAGTAGTGTTATTGGTGGGCCATGCGCGGCAATGAACGTCTCCCAGAGTATCTCGCGTTGTCCATACCTTAGGAAGGCAATTGTCAAGCGCTACCGCCTGCCACGTAGCCATTTTTATTTATTTATTTATTTATTTTAATTCGTTGTTTAATGGGTTTGGTACAAATGGTGTACTTTATTGAGAACTAGGTTCTATATTTAATACACAGGGGGCATCCTCCACGTTTCCTTACCGTGCCCGCGTTTTACCCTTGCAAATCTACTATTAAAATTGTTAAATCGCGTATCACGTCAGGTTACTTTTTCTTGCCGCCATTTTACAAGATGGTGGTGGATTCAGACCTTGAATAGAGCCACGAGAAGCTTAGAAACCGGAAATATCGTTCAAGCGTTTATAAGCTTTCACTGGCCGCATTATACGCGTTTCACTCGTGACAAAGGCGATAGATTGGAAATTCTAAGCGGAGCATGCACTCTCCATTTTTTTAATCTACGTTTGATAAGAGTCAAGATTGAAAAGCGCGGGCCGCATAATTCATTTAATGAATAATTAATAACTCGCGAACAAAGGAGGAAGATTCCCGCGTAAGACCTTAATCAGCGTGTAAGGATAGTTATTAATTTATTCAAAGATGGTTCTAATTTGAAAACTAAATTAGCTCGCTCGCTTTCGATTTTTGGATAAGAATGGAGAGACGCGGGCCCGGGTTTGTACAAACGGAAATTCAGCGTTAAAAGTTCAAAACACAATGGTTTCCGGTGCCACCGGCTTTGCTTTTCGCGTCGCGCGCTTTCGAGAAAGCGGAGTTAATGGAAATTTCACTTTCTTTCGTTTTGGGATCAATACAATTCCAAGGGGATTAAGTAAACCGAGTAAATGGAAAAAAGCGTGAATACGGGTTTGTATGACAACGCGTCTTTAAGTTAAGAATTAATTAGTATTTAATTAAGATAAATTAGTCAAAGTGTATCTTTTTAAGCCTATACTTCTGAGAAAATATTGAAGCTCCCGGGATATATTAAGGAACGCTTTGGTTTCGGTTAGGGGAGGAGCTAAGATTCGTGACGTAATTTACACAGCCATACTTGTGGGTTGAATGCCCGGGAGTGCTGAAATCCACCAGTATGGCTTCCAAAACTGTACGTGGTAAGGCTTAGCAGTGGTGATACCCGCAACATACAACCAAATGAAACCAATCTATACAATTTTTGTAACTAATGATGATAAATGACACTTATCCCATAGTTGTATGAAAGAATGGGGTCCAATGACATGTCGTAATTAACCCATGTTTTAGGAACGTCAGAAAACTCGGGATGTTTTGCACCTGGTTTGTTACAAAAGTTCTAAAGCGAGGGAGTTTCAATATTTTCAAATGCTGTGGGCTTGTGCGGTGATTTTCCTTGCTAAAAAGGCTAGTGTCGCGGAATTATGTAATAATTATAATATTCAGTAATATTGCTAGGGCAGCGTTTAACTTTCAAAACATGATTGTTAAGAGTAATAACTTTGGTTGTTGTGGCCAGTAATCAATGTAAAGGATGGACTCCATGTAAGGGTTCATAAAATTTAAAAGCAATTATAATAATGAAGAATAGCGTCTCAAATCTCAATTAGACTCTTAGGGGAATGTTGAAATGCTGACGTCATATATACACTTTGTTGTCAGAGCCTCGAGCAAACCTTCATAATTGGCTTAAATGGGTATTAGCGCCACGAGGGACAAATAGACGGTTCGGTAGTTAGAGAATTAATCGATTTTTGTCAAACGCTGCAATAGAGTTAATCAAACTTACCGCAATGTGGCCAATAGTTTTCTTTGACGATGATGGTGGTTCCTTCGATTCTTTCGGAGACCCACGAGCCATTACGACAAATCAACTTTTCCGTTTTTTCGATGCCTAAAGCGGCGTCGCAAGTGTAGATGGCTTCCTCGCCATCACCCGGGTAACCGCGGCAAGATCGACCCCCGGTCAGATTGTAGTAACCGTTCTCGATTTCGGGAGGGTTTTGAGCGCATCCCGAATCTGAAATGGAGTTGTAAAAGTGAATGAACCTTATACTTAAACAATCGCCTCTTAGTTTTTCGAGTTCAATGGTGTACATTTAAGCAGATATAATATAGCAAAAGGAATAGAAAGTTAGCTTTGCCAAAACTTTAAGGCACTATCGAGTATTACCATATTTTAATAAGTGACATATTTATTCTTATAAAATCACAAAATTAATATTTATTAAAAACTAGGCCTAGTAGCGTTGCCCGTCAGCCCGTCCTGACATTTTATTAGTTAATTCCATAAGGTAGGTTTCTTTACATTTCCAACCGCCATTTTTCAAGATGGCCGTGGATTAGAAGCATTTTCATTAGTGCGTGCCTACTTAGGAGTAAAGTCCCTGCAAAATTTCAGCCTTTTGGATAAAGCGGGTTGGGTTGGGCGTTGATTATCATTCAGAAGTAGAAATCAAAAGCTCAGAGGTATGTACCTTCTCAAGTTTAATCTTCAATTTCTCTCGCTATTTTCTCTCTGATTTAAGTACCCTCAATCAAAATCAAATAAAAGGCACTAAAATCGTCCAAAAACGATCTCGAAATGGGCTAAAACTAAGGGTTCATGGGCCCCTCCCGAAAGGCTATAAAGACAGAAGGGAGAAAGAGATAGAATCTAATGCCATTCGTACATTTATCTCTTTCTCCCTTTAGCTTCCATAGCTTTTTATCACTTGTAGTTCAATGAAAAGAGTCTTAAGGAAGAATTGAGATCACTAGTGATGGAATTTTAGCATACCTCCAAACATGTTTAAAACGACTTTGACCTTCCAATTGGTGTCCTGGATGGTAATACTACAGGAGAAGACGATGTCGGTCATGTTGTAGAAGTCCGCGATGTTATACTTGTGAGAGAAGCTGATCTCGAACGTCCCGTTCTTGAGCACCGACACGGAATCGAAAGGGCTGCTCTGAATAAACGTCATCTTTTTCGTGTCGAAGACTCCGCACATTGGAGACGGGCGAGGAAAGATTCCCGTACAGTGCATTCTAATCGTTTCAGTACACTCAATCGAGTCAAAGTGGTGCGACCAACTATCTTCTCCGCACGCGTCTGTAAAAGAAAATTATAGTTATTAACACACACAGTGGATACAGGGCGAGAAAGATTACTAAGCCCGCGACTAAAAGATGCCAATTTGATTTATGTTGTGATAGTTTAGGTTAGGGTTTGTTTAAGGTTAAGGTCAGGCTTGGTTATTGTAAGGGAAAGGTCAGGTTGGTTAAAGTAAGGTTAAGGCCAGGTTGGGGTTAGTTTAACATTAAGGTCAGGTCAGGGTTAAAGTAAGGTTAAGGTCGCGTTTGGTTAGAGTAAGGTTAAGGTCAGGTTTGGTTAGAGTAAGGTTAAGGTTAAGGTCAGGTTTGGTTAGTTTAAGATTAAGGACAGGTTTGGTTAGTTTAAAATTAAGGACAGGTTTGGTTAGTTTAAAATTAAGGACAGTTTGGTTAGGTTAAGATTAAGGACATGTCTGGTTAGAGTAAGGTTTAGTTTCGGTTTAGGTCAGGTTCAATTGGAGGTTTTATTTTTTTCCTGTCTTCTAGCCTGTGCCGCTTTTAAATTTTGTATTGCCCTGATATATTAACAAAAAGAATGCTAAAGGTGGCTTACCAACAATGACAATTAGTTTGAGATTATCTTCCGTAACTTTTGAGGACAGCCCTCCGGTTGAAACCCGGCAGGTAATTAGTCCGTGCATGTTCATGTGAGCGTAGGTAATGTTTATGCTATTGGCCGCTTTATTGCTCAGGTCAACTCTTCCTTCGAAAGGACCCTTGGCCGTAGGAGGCAAATTGGGGGTCCAGACATAGACCTCTTCGTCGTCCTTCAGCCATTGAACTTGGACCACCTGTTCACCCGGTGCCAAATGATAATAGCAAGTTAAGATGGCTTTTCCGCCGTGAAGAACGTAATTCTCGCCATCTTTCGTTTGTAGATTCGTCGACGATATGACTAGAGAAGACACTCCTGTAAAAAGAGTATGATAATTGTAATGGCTTTCCGCTATGTCACCCAAGAGACCAAGACAATTTCCCCTTATACGAGAGTTACGAGAGAGGCATTTCCATAGGCGCCACCATAAACTATCGGCAAGCCTTTGTTAGTTTCTGGTATTCCTTATCTTTACACTGCGCTCTTATGCTCTGAAAGAACAAGTCTCCAAATAGTGGGAGGTCACCTCGTAAGTCTGGTATAGCTAAAGAAAAACAAGTTATTCTTGAGGGTCAAATTTCCGGAACAAAAGTTAACTTTGTTTGAAAACGACGCAGACTGTGTAAACCCAGTTTTATTTTCATTTATTAAAGGTATACTACAATGCTTCAAGAAGTACAAAACTTTACTTCAAGCAGTGAGTTTATCCCTCAAGACATATCAAAGACGTTTTTACCAGAGAAGTGCTCATAGAACGCGATACCCCTTAACGCCGCTACCTATGACCCGTAGAAGGTTACGCTGGGGTAAGAAATAATTATACCTTTAATTTTCCTATACAATACAATTAAATTAATTTCATAATCTCTTCCCAGTTTTATATAGACTAGCAATAACCTATATAAGATCTGATAAAGTTCAAAGATATAATTTTTCTGTACTTAATTCAATTTTAAGATCGGAGAATTCATCCTATTTGTAAGTTTCTCCTTGAACATCGGTGTGCTGCGGGTGAAACATTTCTACAGGCGCCCGTACAAAATAGCTGGGACGATTTCAGCCTAAATGTAGGCTTTCCCTGTTTACACAAATTCTCGCACTAAACGTTTTTTCAAAAAATATAAATTTACTAGAAGCAAAAATACAAGTAAAAAGCTACTTTTAAAATGGTTAGAACAGACAAAAATTACCCTAACTTTAATCTGAACGGCAGGTTTTCTATATTTGAGGCAGCGGATTGCGTATGTATTTCTTAAAAGTAACGTCCCAGTAAAATATAAGCTTAATATTTAAAATGGTATGGGGGTTTATGAATCGGTCAGTTAGGGCTTTTACTACCATAGATGGTTATAATAAAAAAATATCGAAAATATCCTAATGGGTAACATACGTATATTTTAAGCTTAAATGTCCACTTTTCTAGTAAAAATAAGGATATTATGCCATAAAATAAAATATTACATCATTTTGCATACGATACATCTTAATAATTCAACGGTAGTAGCCTTTTATATTGAACGGTGGCCTCAAAGCTTCCCATATTTTAAATAGTGTACGTAGTTTTTCATTCCAACCCCTTTCATTCTACGTTACATCTTGAAGTAAGAAACGTCAGGAGTTACCAAGGGGAAACGAGTTTTATACGTTGAATTACACACTCTTAAGCTTATGGTGAACGAAACCTGCTTGGCTATTTCTCCCCAGTATACTTGTATGTATACGGAAAATTGTTGCTTCAGGCACTCGGTGCACGAGCTCATTATTTTTAGTAAGCTCGGTTAACGAGTCTCACTCGTCATTTGCGTGAAACGTTATAGATCGAAACTGTCTCTGACAGCATTCGTGTGTCTGTGTTTTCTACGCGTGTATAAAGAAGGGGCACTAAACACGCCAAGTTCACTAGGCCCCCTAGCCCTCGGCGTCCCCGCCAGGCAGGCGCCTTTGAAACGTTTTCACTGAGAGTCACGAGGGAGCCGAGAGAATGGTGAGCCTTGTCTGTCGCTCGCGCCTAGGGCCAATGGCTTTTACAAAACAACACATTTTCAAAAACAAGGATGATTAAAACCTGGATGCGTATTTTTAAAATTTTTATTACTGGCTTCGCGAATATTATATTTTGAAGAATGAAACTTCATAGATAGAAATTTTAAAGTTGACACTTAATTCCATTTGTTGTTGCGTTTACGTTCATTACGCCGCAAGGTAGCCAGTCCCTCGATTTTAGAAATAAAACGTGATATATTTATCCTTTTTACCTCTGTCGCTATGACCCGCCTCTTCTTTCATAACCCCCCCCCCCGTCCCATGGAACTTTGTCGCGCGCCCAGATTACTCTGTTCTCCATTCCTACTTCTAAAATTAAATCTATCCCTGCTACGAATACTGAGTTTGTTAACTTTGATATGAAACCATATATTTTAATACAAACTATCAGTAGATAATTACAGTATTTTGATAGTTTTATCAATTAAACTATATAGTATAGAAAGGTTTTACGTCGTACAGTATGAGGATAATAGTAATATAACTTCGGGAAACTGTTGGAGTCTAAAATCTTGAAAATTGTATAATCCTCCAATATACGATCAATAATTTTTGAATTGCTATAGAAATATCTTAAAGCAGCGCCCATTACCTAAACGATCTTATATCGATTACTATCCTCTCAATCTGTTCTCTCGAGTCTTGCCTTTGACATTTTAAAGGAAATGCAAATATACGACGAAACTGAATCCAAGTCGAATAGATTTTCAAAGGGCAAAGCAATTCGGCACACGTGACATATTCTTCTTACTAGTTTCGAGTGTTTTTGTAGATTTCGCGAAAGCATTTCAACGTAATCAATCTAGCAAATAAAGTGAAGGAATTCTCTTTGAAATCGTCCTCTATACTCGGGGCTACTTGACGCGTAACGCCTTCAAACGGAATGACTAATATCAAGTTCTGATTTGGCCTTGAGAGAGTAACTAGTAAATCGGTAAACGACAACCATCTTTACCATCGGAGTAAGGTCAAAATTATTAATTTTTAATGATTCCGCGCTTATTATATAATATTAATTTACGATAAGTCTGCCATAAATTAAGGGGTTGATGTTCCTTGGGCTGTTTTGAGTCGAAAATGTTCTATGACATGACCGCTTAGTTAAATTAGCATTGCCTTTCAGATTCTTAATTAAATTTAAGGGGTCATCCGTAAAATACACCGCCAGTTTATTTACTCTTGATAGTTCTCAATATACCTTCTTTCTCCTCCAGTATAAATCCTCCTTGTTTCAACTACACTACTGCCCAAGTTGGGAGAGAGAGAGAGACTGAAGAGAACGAAAAATTTCCCTCCATGTAGCATTCGTTTGATATGGTCCATTCAACGCGTAACATTACTGTCAAGGCTTCCCGTTGCATTATTTCACCCACTCTTTCGAGTATAGCCAATATAGAGCGTACTATGACTAATCCTAATAACAATACTGTTGGGGGGGGGGAGGACGGCTTTATATTCTCTTTATGAGTGGGTGTGTTCATTCTAAACAGTAGGCCTATATCCCTCAAAACTCGCTTTACGATGTTTTTGCTAAAAATCCTTGGGAAATGAGTTTTGCGTTTTTTTTTTATCTTTCTTTCGAAAATAAAATATTTAGTCGTAGTTGGCGTCTCTTTTTTAATAGCTTGGTTTATCGTTTAACAGATGTTTGTTTGTTGTAGTAAAATGGGGATTGAATACTCGTTTCTTCAATTTTAGTTAGTACTTCTTTTGAAAGCTCCAAGTATTTTTCTACGACTGTAAACAAAGCCATCTAAACCTTGGATTACACCTAATTTTGGCGTAGAAAAAAGTACTTGGTCCAAAAAAAATCAAAGTAGAGTTAGAATTTGAAACCCATAGAAATACCCTTGTCAAGCTAAACCTTAAGAAATTAAAGGCATTATGCAGCAATATATCAATTAATTTTACGAGTAAAAGGCGAAAAAGTGATTATATCGTGTCAATTGAAAAAAATCGTTCCCGAAAAAGTTGAGTTGAATTCAGAATGTTAAACAGTTATTTAGCTTGGGCCTTGGCGATAATTTGGTCGCGGAGGTAGGCAAGGAATGTCCCAGCACCACTGTGCTATTCAAAGCCAACTGTTGATCGTATACACGCGTGTTAAAAGTTAATCAGGAACAAGAATTCGCGCCAGGTCTTAGAACGATCCAAGACAGAAATGGTCTCCAGTTCTTTCATCTCTAGTTTTCTCCCTACTATTTCCGAGTTGCCTCACGCAACGACTAACGTACTTCAAGCGTACGAGACTTCGAGAAATGAACTTCTCGCTACGCGTAAGTTTCTATCCGAGTAAAATTTATTAAAGTTTTAAATGAAGCGAAGGAAATACTTTTCTTTTGTTGGCGTGACAAAATTCTGTATATGACGTTCGTCTCGAAGTACACGGTACGTAACATCGGGGTAGTAGCTAGTGCTCGACGCTGTATACAATCTTTTATTTAGGTCAAGATCTCATTTTAGAAGAGAAAACACAGGGAAGCCTTAGAACATGTAATTGAAACGCGTGCCTCTCATAAACTCGATCCCCTTTCGGTGTTTTTCCTAAATTATTCAAATAACTCCGACGCCTTCCAGTAAATATTATACGGCTCTCGCTATGGCCTTTAATTTTTAAAAGGGTTAAGTTCGGATATTTTAAATCCACTATACGTATAAGGTTTACGTAATCCTCCTCTATTTGGTGTTAAAGCTAGAGGCGTGGCTTCTATTTTTTATTAAATTTTTCATATCATCTTTAAATTAAAAATTTGAGGCATAACAACAAGTTACAAAATAATGCCCCATATAACGGGTATTCACTTCGATTTACTAACCCAAAGAGAGGAAGTAAATAAATTCTCTAATAAATAATTTTGATTTATATGAGGAATAAATTTCAAATTCCAGTAATTCACCCTGTAACACCACCTTATATCAAAGCTTAAACACGAAACCCGTGAAGATTTTAAAAAATTCATCGTCATCAGACGAAAGATAGAAATTGATCGGGCCCCCTTTGATCTTTCGCCCTCATTTCGAAAAACCAGCAACATCTCTAGAACATCTCTCATCCCTCGAAGAAACCCGTATCCGCCGCCGCTCACCGAAACCATAAACTCTTCCTAAAAACGGGAACTAGATGTAAAATCCTTCCGAAAAAGGATCACCGAGCAACGCCCGCCGGAAAAATCCGGACAGACCTTTTTTTCATCCCAAAACAAGAAGAAGCGCAAAAAATAAAAGATAAAATAAAAAGCGAAATGACTACTCGACCAAGCGTATTTACAACGGAAAAAAAGTCCCATAAAAATCGGAAATAAAATCCGGATACGAGGAAATAGTATTAAAGGCCTAGTGCTCGAAGCCAGCTATAAAACGCCGAGAAAAAAAGCTGGGACCAAGTAAGCTCACTAGGCGAACTCGTGATTATTTATGAGTTCGGACGAAGTTTGCAGTATTTTTGATGGACTAGCTGATCTAAAAACTGCGTAGCCGGTTGACTTTTGGACACAAATCGATATGATATCGGTATCGGTGACCGATACGTCACTTTAACCGATATATCGGTTTGAGCTTAATTTACCGATTAATTAGTTCAAGGTTAATTTATCGATTTATCGGTTCGAATTTATTTTACCAATTAATCGGTTAAAAATCGGTCGATATCGGTTTCATTGGTGTAAATAATCTTTTAACTCGCCGATTGAAATAATCGGTTAAAATCGGTATCGATTCCAGTAAAACTTGGATATCGATATCGGTTAATTTTGTTAAACGATCACTTGAGACTTAACGCGTAACAGTTTGAACATCTTCGTTTAAAAGTAGTTAAATAAATAAATACATGATTTCACGAAATTAGGAAGGTAATAAGAACTTTTAAGAATCTGTATTATTAAAATAAGTAAAATAACATTTCTAACAATATTAGCTCCAGGTTAGCCTACTTCCGGATAACAACTCTCCTACTTCCTAAACGCGCGAGCTACTTCATCAAAATACTACATTAACGCAAAAAAGCATTTCAGCTTATGGTCCTTAAATAAAAAAATACGCCAAAAAACTATCGCGTACTCTTTGAAACACGTATCAAAGAAAAGACAAAGAAATTGTTGGGGCTATAAAGGCTTATAATTGAAGGCAAGAGGTCAATAGAAAACTGTCATGTCAATGATGGTTTTACGGATGGGATGCTTCGGGGCGGGGATTCTTCTCCCACCAGGAACACTCCACGCGGTACACACCTCCTCCGATCCGCTCCACCCATCAATTCCCCTAGCAATCACCCACTTTCCCTTTTAGAGAGTTCACTAATATTAGGTTACCTCCGATAAAGTGGAAAGTCTTCTATCGCGTGCAAGCAGAGGGTGCAGGTGCTTGCTCGCTTTCTCCTTCGCGCGTCACTCTCTCAACCACCCACCCTCTCGTAACGGTGACCGAAATCCCCGACTTCCCATCACCTATAGCGTAAGTTTATGTTCTATAAGTATGCCATTTCATATACTTCGTAATGCTAGAGACTTACAGCTCGAGCTATAGTTCTAGCAGAACGACGGAAGCGAGAATTGAAGTGCTACACTCGGTTAGTTTTGCAGGGCTTCCATCTAGCTCCTATTTCGTCTGCATTACGAAGCCCCTTTGACAGCGCATCACCAGGCGTCGCTTTACCCTGAATCTATGACCTATCTCATTCACTTCATCACAAGCTCTCTATCGACAAACTTATGGAACATATCTTATGGACTTATGCCTATAGCTATGAACTAGGCTTCGGCTTCGCTCTTTGCGGATTGTACTGTCACTTTTAGAGAAGCCTTCGTCGTCGTCATAGCAACGGGAAGGAAACTAGCCCGGCCGGCAGTGCGGGGAAGAGATACGAGGTGGACTCCGGGAAATAAGAATTAATATAATAAAGATGCATTTTTCGGGAAAGGTGAAAGTAATTTATTTTTTTTTTTTTTCACTAAGCTTACATCCTTTCAGGATATAAGTTAGTTTAAAGGAGTCGTCTCAAAGGAAAATCGTCAAGTAATAGAGGGCTACAAAATGTGACTAATAATGTCACATTAATAATAAAATCGTGTCGTACTGAAGTACTAGGCCTATACTACTTTATTACCATTTAAAATAAAGTACAATTCTGACTTAATATAATAGTTTTGGTGTTCGATTCAGGCATGACGTCAGAAAAAGTATTAATTATTCTTTCCGGTTTGTGATTGAATCCCAAAAACAATTATGAGATGATGACAAGTTTAGATAATGGGGACTAGTCACTCTAACCAAAAGCAAGAAGGGGCTTTTTTCCAGTATATTTATTGCACTTGTAACCGGTTTAAGCAGCGGTGCCAGCACGAATTTGAAGCCAATCAGCTGAGCTGTTAGATATATATTTTAAATTTTTTATACGTCAAGCTCTCACCAAGTCCCACCACGAGTAAGCTTCTAAAGTCCAAGATGAAAAGCTTAGTAACGTTTTTAGTTTTGCGCCTATTTTAGACCAAGCTTTATTTGAAATTCCTTGTGAGACTTTTCCTTTGGGAATTTTTTTTCCATCTCTCGCTCCATTTTTTCCTGTATTTATTATAGTGCAACAAAATATACTTATATCATAAGTTTATAAGTGATATGTTCCATAAGTATGACGCTACATATACTTCGTAATACTATGGAGATTTACTGAGAGGTAGTTCGAGAACGACGGAAGCGAGAATTGACTAAACTCGGTTAATTTTGCAGTCCATCTTCCTATTTAATCTGTGCTAAGCCTTTGACAGCATCTCGCGAGAACCTATGACGTTTCACCCAAGTCACTTCGTGGCAAGCTCCAGTTCGTAACCAGTGACTAACTTATGGAACGTATCTTATGAACTTATGGTATATCCTAAGTCGCAGTTACCAAAGACTCGTGATAAAAAGCTGGTCTCACCGCCTTAGACGGTAGTGACGTTGCAACTAGCTTCGAAAAGTATATATAAAGTTAGCTTAGATAGCACCCAATTGATTATTTTCTCCAGCTATACAAAAGTCTAATGCTTGGCACAGTTTTTTTACGATGTTTACCTTTCTATGCCATAATATAAATATATTTCGGCCTAGGATTTTTTGAGGTTTATGAGTAGAACGTCCAAAAGGCTTATAGCGTATTGTAACTGATATTTGTGATTCGGTTTAGTTAGCTTGCTCCAAATGTAAAATGATATGTTGGGGAAAGAATCAGGTTACAATTACCCCGCTTTGTGCGTGGTACTCTTCGGGTAACAATAGGGGAAGGTCCTTTAGAAGTGGTTTGGTTAATTAAGATTGTAAAGGTCGTCCTATTGTATTTAGCTTTATGAACTACCCTAATGAAGTATCATTTTATTGAAATTGGATAAGTTTAAAAGAAAAAACAGAACATCACGCGGGTATTTCGTACTTGTGGCCCTAAAGAGTATTCAGTGTTTGGTGTCTACATAGAGTCCCTTAATGCATAAAGGGTAAACCCATTATAGCTTAGCTAGTACAATTTATTTTTCCTGATATAAATTCCAACGAAAACTAACCATTAGATTAAACTTTACGAGAAAAATCGCCATAACTTTTCATCTAATCCGGAAAAAGAAAAAAAAATCCCAAATTCTTCTAGCTCAAAAATTCGGAAAAAAATCCATAAAACCAAGCATACCTTTGCATAATTTATAAACTGCACTTTGCGCAAACCAAAATAAAACGCTCAAAAACCGAGTAAGAAGAACGTTGCGTCCGATGCAGCTTCCCATACACCGGCATCCACAAATCTTACAAACATCTTATTCATAAATAAAATTGGAATTAAACTTTATACTCTCTCTTTTAAGATGAAAAAGAAATATTTTTACGGCCAGCTTTTCCAACCCAAAAATATATGGTCCTACGTATTCTTTAAACCAGTTTCTTTAGCTACAGAAATCTTAATACCGCTACTAAATCCGTGTTTTGCAGGGAAAAGCGATTCCCGGATCTAAAAAGAAGACTCGAAACTTTTCCATCTTAAAAGCAATTTAAAAAGACGCGAGCTTGTGTAATGTATGTATACATACGCCAGAGTAAAACCGTAAAATTCATCCTTTAAAAATTATGGCCACGAGAAAGGCGTTACTTGTGGCCTAAGTTAAATTCTCGCGGCTTGTTGAAACGCATTAACTCGGATAGGAGAAGTAGAGAGAAAGAGAAAGAGAGAGACAGCGTTGTTTGGGCGTAACATTCCGGATTTCTTAATATTTAAAGGCAATTCGATTAAAGTTTTCGAACAAGCTATAAGCCTAAACTATTTAGAAGTATCGCTCAATAAATACAGCTGTATAGTACAACAGAGAGGCTTGAGTGGTTAGAAATAGCGCGTCTTGACCTATTTTGATTATAGGAAGTTATTTATCTTCTTCAAAGAAACTACTATAAGAAAAAATTAAATTCCAAGAAAATCAATTTTGGAAGAAGTATTTGTATTTTTTTTTATAGTTGCTATAGTGGATTAATGGTGTGAAATTTTAATACGTTATATTGAAGTCATTGTTGGGTATAAAACAACCTACGCGTACTAACACGGGTATCGGTTAAAACTTTGCTAAAAGTACCGTATCACCACATATTGAACTACAATACACCGGTGTACCGAAACCCACTAGGGTATTTCAAAATTAAAATGAATGTAGTCCTTTTCCAAGACAACTCGCTTTACGAGGAAAGCTCTCAAACTGCAATAATAAAAACATTAAAATCCAAACAAATCACACTTAGTACAATTTTGCTGTAAATATTTAAAGTACCAAAATTAAACCTAACGCGAGGGCGACCATTTAAAGTATTAAAAATCAAGCCCGCCTACGTGAGGAAATATTAAGACAAATATTAATGAAATTACTGCTACGGAGCCACCGCGATAAATTCAACATATAGTGCCAAGAATAAGACAATTGTATCTGACTTAAACGAAGAACCCGGAAAACAGCTAGGCCTAGTACATTTTTAATATTAAAAATAAATGATTCAACATTGGCAAATTAATTATAATTTGCTTAAATATCTTTTTTTATTTACTAGCAAAATCCGATGCGCTGATAGTTGTATTAAATTTTAATTAGTGAACTTTATGGGCTTAATTTAGACATTTCCAAGAATTTCAAACTACTCAAAAAAAAAAAACGCAAACAATCTTTCTTTCATTACTCAAAAAATCAGCTTTGCGGCTAGAAAATTTAATAAAATAATTCTTTAATCTTATTATTTTTTATTTTATTTTTCTTTTATGGTTAACTCGAGAATTTGACGAAAAATATTTTGCGGCAAAGTCAAAAAGAAGACAGTCAAAGCAACCCTTCCCTTGTGTTATCGATATAAATGGACATAATCATTCATGATAATATAATAACCATTACTTAAAAAGGTGGGGGGGGAACAGAACAGAACCGGGCCGTTACGGTTCCGTTTGGGATGGAATTTAATATAGCGAAATATGGAAAGGGGGATGCGAGATAAAGTGGGGGGGGGTAGAATTTTGGGGGCAAAAGCTTATAATATAATTGAATATAGGCTATATTACATATCATTCCAGGAATAGTTTACATTCGTATGTATGTAAAATCCCTATATTTTAGTCGCTTCCCGCCGCCGCCGGGGGGGAAACGCTCGCTGAGGAAAAGATGAAGTAATTTGAATAAGAATCAGCATACTAGCATAGTAATATCCTTCAGGAATTCTTTCTTTCTTTCCTTGTCCATTCAAGGAGAGAAAATTCGAAACCCCTTCAAGGGGAAAAAGGAAAAGCCCACGAAGAATGGCGGCTCAGAATTCTGCTATAGACAGTTTAAAGATAGCTGGAGAGAAAATAAAAAATAAAATTTAAAGATACCGAAAATTGTTAAGCTACCATCATATTTGGACCTTGGTGAAAATTTATATTATTTTAAATAAAAAATGCTGGATGCTCTATGAACATTTTGTTATTAGCAATTTTAACGAAATAGAATACCCTTTTACAAGTGTCGTCTGCTAGAAGTCATGGTTGTTTGAACGTCTCTGTTGGCCTTCTTAAGAAAACACCAGACTATAGTTTACTACCAAATTTTGAAAAGGGACCCTCTTATACCGGATATTAGGCCGGTTAAAATTAAACAAATAAACAAACACGCGAAAACAAATAAATCAAAATGAAGGTGAGAACTTCCATTGAAGCTATTAGTTTCTACTCCTCTTCTATTTACCCTCTTTGGACCGAGGTTTTTCAATTAAGAACTAGCTGGACACGTCAGAGCAAAGATAACGCGAATAATAAGTAAATAAGTTTGTAAAGGACATATTATTTTTCGCCGTCTTTATTTATCTTTCTGGAACTTGGAGAGAAAAATATATTGAAATTTCTTGACATGGAGGGCCAAAATATGACCAAAAAAGAACATTGTCCTTTACCAGGCTCGAGAAAATAGGATGTCCGTCCTTTCCATAAGAAAATAATGGATAAGATCTCTTACCCAAAACCTCGCACTATAGCCAGAAAAAAAGTGTTTTTTTTTTAAAAAAAGTTATCGAAGTCGAAATATCAGCGAAAGCCATAATGGATGATGATAGATACCAGAAAGTTCCTATTTTTTATACTTTTATCTATTACGCGGGGCTATTCAAGAATAACCTTATTCAACAGTGAAGGGTTGAAGAAGTACGTTACAAAGTTACCGAGATACCATCATTATCAGATGACCATGTATCGAAGAAATATTATCAAGCCGCGTCTGTCTCAAGAACATCTTGCAAGTCAAAAAAAACAAATAGAAATATTAGTCGTGTCTGCGGAGACAAAGAAAAGGATTCGAACTCGCGATAAATGACCTCAAAGTCATTAAAAAGTTGGCGATGGTGAATAAGAATCATTGGAAAGTCATAAGTCAAAAGGGATGACTGAAACATCTCTCGCGCACAACAATTTTAAGGGATCTTTTGGGAGGTTTTAAACCCAATTGAATAGATCATATCCAAGTAAAAGAAGGTTGGTTGGCAACCCTCAGTACCGGAAAAAGTACGAAAAAGTATAGAAATAGTACGAAAAACTCTGGAAATAGTAGGAAAAGCTCTGGAAATAAAATGAAAAAATGTGGAAATAGTATGGAAAAAAGGTTTACTTCAACAGCTGTGTTTTTGGCATTACTCAAAATAAAAGCGCTATACCCTTTCTTTGAAAAGACACCATCAAAGATGGAATGGAATGCGTCTCTAGAGTCTGGAATATTTTTTTCACCGATATATATTGTTTGTACTGGAGTAGATATTTAAGTAACTAGCCCGACTGCCCCGGGCTTATCTTTCATTCAACTTATTTATGTACTGTTTTTTTATTCGCCCGCATTTTCATAATAAAAGTTGAGTCCCCTCAGGAAAAACCTTCATTTATTCCATTTTCCCAAATAGATGGAATATTTTATCTTTCGCGCAAATTATATTGAAAGTTTGAAACTACAGAGAAAATAGGCTTCTGGTTTAGGGAAATATTATAGTTCATCCATTATAAACATTAATTGATACAGTTTATAAGAAAGTATTGGAAATATTATCCAAAGGAAGTCATATTTTCCAAATAAACAGTGGTTCGATGGAAAAATGTGTTATAATTATTTCCATTTTTAACCCCTATGGGGCAAACACTTCCACTCCAATTTATGCAATTTAAACATTTCCACGGGTCACGGGAAATTGTGGAATAAATTGATATAGAAAGGCGTTATACCGATATTTGTAATTGTAACCATTTACTAATACTTGTTTTCTAAGGGTACACACAATGAAAATAATGAGCTTGCAAATATCAACGCTAACAATAGGTGCAACTCGGTTCAAGGAGAGAGGTGAGCTCTCGAGTCTCCGTTGTGTTTTCCACGCAGGCAGGGTCCTACCGTTTCTGTTAAAATAATCTAATAATCGCCTTTAACACGAATAAGCATTATCCAGGGACACGTTTCGAAGAAGTTGTAGGGTATTAGAGAGCTGGAAGAGCTGCTTTTATATTTTGGATAATATAGAAGAGCCAAGGGGTTTGGCCCGGAGTATAACATCCCCCCCCCCCGTGGCGGATCGAGCGCGCATATTAAACGAGAGATTTGTGTGTGTCATTGATTCTCCTCCTCCAGTCGAGGCTTAGATTGGATACTACACGTGCGTGCCTGGACGAATAATTACTTACGAAGATTTCGTTTAGTACAACCATCGCGTATTACGGGATTATAGTCATTTTGTATAATCTCTTCTTGTCGGCTTAATTCCACAGGCTTAAGATTCAACAAGAGGACCTTTTTTCTCCTCAAGAGAGGAGAGAAGTCAATGTATTCAATATATCAATTAACCAGATACAATTAACTAAAATTCTGGCTTTCTGGACTGGCATCCATATTCCGTAACCTGCTAAGGTGAGAGAACACACGACTCTCGCTTCTCTGCTCTCCGAACAGAGAATATCGCGACAGAGCTCCAATCCTATTCGCTGCTCACTAGTGACTCTAAAACTTGTCGAAAAACTTTAACCTATTTTTTCAATGGTTCTCCAAAATGTTTCTTGAGCGTATGAGGTTTTTTTACTACGTGGTAGGCTAGATTTGTCTTGAGCGAGGTATTGTAGTTAAGTACCAAACCGTTATAGAATTGACCCTATAGCACCGCGCGATGCCCATCTGAAGTAAGTTCTATGAACAGGAGAGCAAAGTATTAAGAGGATACAGAGTGTCATGCTACGTCTATTATCCCCTTCTGGTTCTAATCAACAATTTCCCAATTCATAGGAACTAAAAATTAAGCGTTGTTATCACAGCTCCTTGGGTTCCTTACACCAACACAGATGCTCGACGCGAGATTTCCAAAGCCGGTCAAATATTCGGCGGCGGTCGGTGGGGCCGGTTGACAGCAATATTGCAAAGGCAAACAATAGGGCTTTTTAAAATAAAAGGAGACTTTTTGCCCCGCGTTTTTTAGCCTTACGTCGACTCCCCCTAAAAATCCCTTCCCACTATTTCGTCGCTTGTTTTTTTATTGATCGTCTATACGCGCGGGGGGCGCGGGCGACCACCGGCCAGGACACACTAGTGTGTGATAGCTGGTGAGAGAGAGAGAAAAATAATAGAAGCCTTTCGTCGAGACCCTTATATTTTGACGGATGTCTCTTGCCAGGGAACGCGACACATTACTCACGATCTTCCCTTAAGAAAATATGAACAAATAGTTGGCATTCTTGACCACCGAGAACATATTTTATCATACCAGTCACCCCCCTCCCCCTCCCCCTTCACCGTCTCCTAACTGGGGCAATAATTTCACCCCGTTCAAAGGCGAAAGGGTTGGTTATACACGCACCCCTTTTAGAAACCGCTTCTTGATAAATGACTTAATTTCATCTTTTGAAATATTTAGGAGTTCACTTATATTCGGTTAAAATTAAAATGAACACGCGTCAAACTTTTTCGAAGCCTTTAAATTCAAGACGAATAACTTTCCCTTCAAATTATACTTGAATTTACGCTTTAATAAAAGTAAATTTTAATCCTTAAATAAAATATCAAGTATTCAAGCGCACTTTTTAAGCGCTACTTTCTTTCTTATCACGTTTAACATTGCGTATTAACGCGCATCAACTTTTTACGTTATAAAAAGTCGCGTATTTTAATTTCTTTTCCTGGCTGAAGGTTTTAAATAAATTTCAATTTACGCGACTTATGGAAATTGTGAAATTTAAATGCAGAGTGTTCGAGCGCGTTTCTAGAGCATTCAACTTAGCTTTTAAGTTGAATTCCGTCCAAGTAGGACTAAAACTACTTTTCCTTTCAGTTAGTCAAACTGTTCCGGTTACGGAACCGGAGAACTTTGTTCGTTCCAAAATCTCCATTATTTTTAGAAGAAGGCTAAGGCGCTAAATGACTATGTAAAGCTATTAAAATTAATGCATTTCATTTTTCCCTTGGATTTATTGATCCTTCAAAAACCGCGTCCATACTAAAATTTCAAAAACATCTGCTTCAAAATTAAAAAAGCCTAAATTGCGTAGCCCCTTTCCGACTTCGAACTACTTCAAGAAGCCTGTTTAAAAAATCCGCCTTTCAGTTTCGTGTTCAAATGCTTTTATTAGAAGCGTCAAACTAAGGTACGGACAGCGGAAGCCTGAACCCAAAATATCACTTTTAACCAAGGATGTTATAAACTTTTAGCTAAACTCATTCGGGAGAAATTTAACGGGTATACGCAAAAACTGGGAAGCAGTCTAAACCGTTTTCCACATTTTTCGTTAAAACGTAAAGTAGTAGGCCTAAATGATGAAATTTATTATTATTTCCCTTTATTCTTCTAACATAACAGTACCTTGGACTCTTCTATTTCGTGTGAATTAGAATACTTCAATTATTCTCTTTAAATGTGATAAAATTGACCTACTCATTGTAATATTAACTTTTTACGTAACCTTTGAACCTCAAGGGGTCTGTTTATTTGAGAGAAAAGTTGAGGCGCATGTCCTAATATCATAGTGCGCGTATTTTGAAACCTTTTAGGGCTAATGAGAGAGGAAAGAACAAACGATCTAAGAGTAGAAGGGAGAAGCATGCGTAGCAAACTCACCGTTGAAGAGTATCAAGAAGCCCAAGAGCGATTGACAGGAGAGAAGACCGAACTCTTCCACGAATCTTGCCATTTTAAGGTCTCTTGGCTATTAGTGGTCCCGCGCGCTTCGCTCATAACCGAGTAATAGGCGCCTCTGCATTCTGAAAGGTGGTTGGCGAGTCGCGACTACGGAGTAGAGAGTACAGTAACAAAAATTTCCCCCTCTCACTCAGTCTCTCTCTGTCTCTCCTAGCAGCTTTCCACGAGCGGTCAACTTTAGTTGGAAGGGTCACGCGGTAAAAAATGAATCGGGAAAACTTTCGTCAGCGGAAGGAGCGACGCTCGCTCTCGTTCAAATTGGTTCGCGCGCCCTGATCTGAGCCGATCGCGTGCTTTGCCAAAACAAAACGCGGGGAAATTGACTTGGAACTAGGAAGGGTGCATGGGCGATCGGGAGAAGGGGCTTGTGGATGACGTTTCAAGACTAGGGGGCGCCTCGAATTCAAATACGTTGCTTAAGAGTTTGGCCCATACTCATAGTCGCTCGCTGGCCTGCCTCGGAGATGAGAGCATCGATCCGAGCGAGTTTCTGTGGCCAAAGAAACACCGCTGAATTTGAAACCCAACACGCTAGTTTTACTAAAGGCATATATCAAGTTCCGACTAACGTCAATAATCAAAGCTACGCGCGTTTGGGATTAGATTCTTTAGAGATGTGTCTGGGTCCGTGGAGCGTAGGACATTCATAGGGTCGCGACTTGGTCAGTTTATTCCCTTGGGATGGCCTATCACTTTCAGCGGTTGACCAATGTGGCTAAATGGGTTCAAATACCGGTACGTGGTATACAATTCGTAGGCGGTGGATTATGTTACGACACGATGGTAAAGGGGTCATACGTTGCTAGAATGGAAGAAGGTTCATAGATTGCTGCGTGGTCGTGTATGAACTAGTTGGCGAATGGTAAAGGGCTGGTAGCGTAATTCTAGCTGGTATGAGTGATTCCAAAGCGGATTAGTTTTTTTAATTGGCGCATCATGGTAGAGGCTTCTTAGGCTGGGAGTTGTCGCGAATCGGGTTCAGGTTCGTAGGTGATTGAGTGTTAAAGCACTCTAAAGTTGAATGATGGTCCAAATATAAGTGGGTGGTCAAGGGCTTAAACCTTAATTGTTCTAGCGCGTTCAAAGATAAGTGGGTGGTAAAGCATTTCAACGCTGATGGCTCTATAGGATGTGTGGATTCAAAAATTTTGGTATAGTGGGTTGTTATTACGAGACCTAACTGTCGCATCGTTTAGTACGACTGAACTTGGCTGGAATAAATAAATGAATAAATAAATGCAAGGAGTCCATGCAATGATACGATCCATACTGAATTTTTAATAATTCATATAGTAATTTTACAATGAATGAAAACATTTTAATCTGGGCTCTTTACATTGAATAACATCGCGCAGCAACGCAAATAATTTGCCAGCTTTGTTAGTAGTAGCGTTAATTCCACGGAACAAAATTGAAAATAAGCCAAATAACTCGACGTTTTACCATCCTAAGCACTCTCCTTATCATTTTTTTTTTTTTTTCTTTTAAAGTTTGGACAAAATTTTAGAGGCGTTTTTTTTTTAAATTGAACACAGACCTGTTACCTGTACCAGGAAATTAATAATATAAAAATCTATAATTTGAATTCTAATTGCCAATATTAACATTAAAAATATTGTTTATATTTCTCATTTTAATTCGGACTTTTGTTGTTAATTTTCATTCTTCACCCTTTTTTTTTCAACCAGGCACAGCCCTTTGAAAATTTATCTCTAATTATAAAGTAATTACGGAAAATTAATATAGATTAATATAGATAAATTAAATCTGGTAGCGAAATTTCGCAATCATCTAAAAGTACATAAAACATTTTGATATATTTGGTTTAAAAATTACGAAAAATCAAATGAATAAAAAAAAATTAAGCTTCTCCGTTGTTTAAAACTATTGGAAACCATGCCTGGTTGACGTATCTCACTGACGAGTCTTAACCATTCTTATAAACCCCTACCTTCGTATGGTGTCCACGCGCTAGTCCATTGTCATAATTTAAGAATTCATTGTAGCGTAAATTTGGCACAGCCAATTATTTCTCCCGATTCTCAAACAATGTGGCGTCAGAATGAGCGAAATTTTGGGAGCAAATCAATTAAAATTTGACCATTTTCGTCTCAAATTCTTATTCCAACACTTAACAATATACTTTTCCCGATACTGGAAAAATAAAGCCAAAAAAAAAGGGGTTTTCGGTTTTCCTCTCTCAATTATTGTTAAATTTCGTAATAACATAATTCATAATATAATTATAATAATAATAATAATAATATGTAATATAATGTATATATTTTAAATATATATATAATATAAACGAGAGATCTTTGATAATTATTTTTTTACAGACTATAATACACCTATTTAGCAGCCAGCGTTATTTGCAAGGTGAGAATTTGGGGTTTTTAGGGCCTTGCGTGAAAGAACGCAGTTCGTAGGGTCGTTCTCCGTGAATG
The DNA here is from genome assembly GCF_054372755.1 of Phalangium opilio. Taxonomy (NCBI): domain Eukaryota; kingdom Metazoa; phylum Arthropoda; class Arachnida; order Opiliones; family Phalangiidae; genus Phalangium; species Phalangium opilio. Next base: position 426,657 of record NW_028324227.1, read on the forward strand.
GTAGCCGCGTCCAAGTCGCTCTTACGGAAAATGATCATCCTTATGTCCGTGTGAAGGTAGATTTTTCCCGACTTTGAGCTCGCGAACCTTCGAGAGAAGGAACGGGGGTCAGATGGCATTAAGTTCATTTACAATTTTCAATGTCTACAAAACGTGTCTACGCTAAATTTCAACATGTTTTCTATTAACACTAAGATTGAATGGGCCATTGCTTCAAAAAGAGGCAGTGTCGCCCCAGAATAAAACCGGCGGTAGGCGGGCCGCGGCGGAGCCTCGCCCCAAAAGCTATCAGTCGCAGCAAACTGAGATTTATATATTCACCTTAAATGAATCAAATATCGCAACCATTTCCTGGCTTCTTCGTCATCTTCCATAGCTCCAGTTGGCATGTACAGAGTGCGTTGTCGTAAAAAGGTCTGAGAACATGGCGGCATATCAGATAAATCATATCGAACTACGAACATCTTGACAACAGTTCTATGAGGGTTGAAGAGTGTCTACCAAAACGAAGAAAACGAAAATATTAAACCTTAACTCCCTATGAACCATTTCACTTTCAAACCCTTAATTACCACTTGAACAGTTCCTTTCTTGGGAATATTATAACCTTTCCTCCCAAGATTGATATGACCCTAATGTAAAGGTCAAAAATCAGTTACCACCGTTTCTTTTAAACCATTACATATTGCTGGAAGTAAATAGAAACTTACTAGGTACGGCGAAGTAACTTTATTGTGTATGTCATGCAACGTGTAGAAGAAGACAGTGACGGGAAGCGTTTTATGACGCGGACAAAATGAGCCGCTCGCGCCAATTTCGGCAGTGAAACCTTCGACGGTACTGACTGGTTCCAACCGTCCATTTAATACAGATTCCTGATAGAAATAAATTAACGTTAAAAATTATCTTAATTAGTCGCCAAAATGATCAAAATGACGAACTTCAAAATTCCCTAAGAGGTTACTAGTTGTGGTTGAGGCAGGAGCGCTGGAACTTAATAAACGTTTCGTTTCTTCATCTAATTCGGGATCTTTTTCGAAAAGAGCTCTACGCAAAATGCAACAGTAACTATTAATCACGCAGATAACCATAGTCATAAAAAAGAAATACTTTTTAATAGCAGCCACACTAGTCAATGAGCTGTCAAAATCAAAACAAGTTCCGGATTTCCTAATTGGGGCCTAAATTAAAAAGAATCAATCTGAAAAACAGTTCGAGGGTTTCTAATGGTTAAGTTAAATATGACTCACGGGACTGGAAGTTAATGGCAGACCAGTGTTCTGATGGAAAACCATACAGGTGGCGCTATCCAAAGACCGTCGAAATTTCAATTTCTCGGCAGCGCTAGGTATCAAATGGCTGTTTCTGTCGGGACTCGAAGAGCCTTTATCATGATCTTGCATAGGAAGATTAATGTTGGATTTTAACATTTTATAATACAAGTAGGCGTAATTTCTTCCCAATATTCTTTTACTGGCGTTGATAGATTGAGAATTATTCAATAATAGGTCACGGTGTTCATCCTTGGACGAGGTATTATTGGATTTGTACTCTTCGGCGTGAGCGAGGATTTTGGAAGAGACGGATTGATCCGGCCGCGTCGAGACGTCTTCCATTTCCTCGGAGGTTACTTCGTAGTCGACTTTTTTAACATTCGTTATCTCTCTGGACAAATGCTCGTCATCCTTCAAATCACTCTCTCTATTGGAGGTTTCGGGATTTAAGTTAGCATCGAGAGATTCTTGGCCATTGTTTTTAAGTTCATTGGAATGTTTTTGAACGTGGGATGATGATAAAGACGTAACGGTCGCCTCGACGTTAACAGACTCGTTCGTCTTATCGCGTTTCTCATCGCTTCTCGTTAAAAGATGATCCCGAAACCACTGATTGTCTTTCGATATTGATATCGAAGGTTGCGTCTGTTTAAAATGTTTCCTCGCGTCCCAATTCTCTACCGTTTTCAAAATCTCTTGGTTTTTGTCGCTGTCCCGGTCCGGTGTCAATTTTTTCATCTTCATACACTTAGTAGATGAATTTAATAAATAATTCTGGTGACTAATTAGAGAGTTTGACGAATTTTGACGATTTTCTTCCAAGGTGGCGGCCATCATGGTCAATTTCGAGGCCGGATACCTTTGTCTGAGGTTATCGAGAACGAGTCTCATTTCTTCCCCTTCCAATTTTCGATCGTCCAACATTTCTTTCGGAGGATACTTACCCGGATAATGGTTATTGGTCTCGGAGGAATTCATACTCAACCGCGTGCCTTCTAATTGTTTTTTCGTTTGGTCAATGCGCTTTAACCTATCACAGTCTTGATTAACGTTATTCGAAGTAGGTCGGGGCCCGGTGGCGGGAACCCCGTATTGCTTCTTCAGAAATCTCTCTACCACGGGCCGTCTTTGAGGTCTACTACGATCGCGAGTTCCCATCATAGTCTGGTGAGACGGTACCGTTATCGGGTTTAAAGGATGAAGAGGTTCTACCACCTTGCTGGTAGAAGCGGCTACCGCTCCTAGACCAAACATAAGGTGCTCGGGAACTTCTAAACTGGGGCTACCGCATCGCGACGGCGACTGATATCGTTTCGGATACATCAACAACGACTGAGGCGGGTCTAAAAGGCAGTCTCCTAAGGAAGTATTTGAAACTGGGCTGCTATTTTTATCCGATAGATTCTCGCGTTGGAGGGCCTTCTTCCTGGTACTTCGCCCACTATATCTGTCAAAGGTATCCTTCTTGGGTCTTTCGGGGAAATTGTGAAAGTCTCGAAGCTTAAGCTCTCCCATTCCCGAACTACATCTGGGAAGACCGAAATCGTCGAGAGGGGCCGAAGCGATCGACGATAGAGGAACCAATCCAACACCGTGCTTTAAGCAAGGCACTTTAGGGAACTCCCCTTGCCTGGGTAGACTTTTGACCATGACATTCATGGCGTGGCTTCGACCAACGTTAACCACCGGAAAAGCGTGAACATCCGGAGAGTACTTGAATTTGGTGGAAAAAGCTTCTCCGGGAACGCATATTCTGTTCGGAGAAATAAAACAGACAGAGTTGTCAAGTCGCGTTCGGTCAGCTCCAGCCCGAAATAAGGGTACCTATAGTGAATGTTGGTATTTATCTTTCCTTTTCCCAAACTAAGCCAAGCGCTAAGTTGAGAGAAGTGTAAGAAGGATCGCACCGCTTGCAATAAACCCTTGGGTACGACGCAAGCGTCAGCCACCCTTCTCTGAGGCATGTGCAAAGTCCACTGTTCCAAAAGCGTGCACGACGATGTCTCCGGTACTGATGACGTCTCGACTTGGATATTTTTTCCAGCGGGCTGGCAACAATCGGGATAAAGTAGAACCTCCACCGACATGGGAATTCCGTTTTTCCATAACAGTAACATGTGCTTTTCCAACTGCTCATATTGCTGGCACTGGAAAACGATAAAATTACGATGAACGCAATCATCTAGTAACTATGACAGGGGCTTTCAACCTAAACTCTTCAGGTTACTAGCCTACAAGGTAGAATGGAAAACCCGGCCTTACATCTTGAGAACTCTGGTCACAAACGTGTCTATTTTGGCCATGCAGCGGCCTACAATGAGGTCCTTCGGCGAAACCTCTGTCTGACAATCCAGGAACGCGTCCTTCGATTATCAACGTTGCAATATCAATGAAGAAGTTGCTGGGCTCCAACTCAACTTCCTCCGCACCTGCATGCATTTCTGCGAAAATAAAATGGAACAATCATTCTCAGTCACACCACGGATAATGACACTAAAGAGAGCTTGAATTAAACCAAAAACCTTTTGGCTTCATATTCTAAGGGAACGTAAATTCTCCCTACATAATCAGGGAGAATAAAAGAAATTGAGCGGGGGCCCCTGAAGGTCGGCTTTATGGTACACCACGTAAAATTATCTAAAAATAACTGGAGTATAATTTTCAAGTCAGCCACGGAAAAAAAATAACGCCAGAAGGGCTGTTGCTTCCGTAATGTTGAATTCTTTCTAAGCAACACATTGCCAGAAATTCTTAGCTTATAGTCGCTTTTAAATACGACTTAAACAGTTGTGTTACGAATAGAGTCGACAGTCTGTTTATATCTTCTCTTATCCTCCGAAAAACTCGACTTTCGATCGCTTAGTCGCGCCACTAGTCCTATCTCGCCCTTTAATAATACCATCTCCTCTAACAAGTGCTCCGAGCGTATATTTTTAGCTTCACCCGCAACATAAACCAGAAGAAACTATTATTCTAATCCAAAAGAGACGATGAAAGTATAGGAGTCGAGGTTTCATAAATCTAACGCTTATTCGGAGACAAAATCATCAGATGACACAAAAATCCTGGGACAGAATAGTAAAAAGCCCGTAATACTTTCTATCAAGCCAATGAAAACATAATGGTTCCACATTACCTTTAAAAAAAACCCAAAGAACCTAATCTCGGTGTAAAAGTATTAATAGAAGCTGTCTTATCTTGTTATTTTTTGGCACAAGATATTTGGAGATCCATTGGAAAGCTAATTTCTCGTATTTTATCTCTTTAAAAAAAAGCTCCCTTATCCGAATAACATTTTAGGTTTGATAAAATTAGTTTCAACGTTCAAAAATATCTAGTACCCCGAGAGACAGTCAGAGGAAAATAAACTAAACGCGTCATTATTGGTTTATAGACTTATCTTTTCATTTCCTAAAAGTAAAACACAAGTTTTCACTGATTTCGCAATAAATTATTTTCAAACAAAGGTACTAAGTTAAAACACATGTATAGATAGATGTACAAAATTTCCTGAAAACGGTTTACGCTGCAACAAAGCAACGTTAGATGTCAGATAAATTTAACTATTGTTCAAATTATTACGCTTGAAAAACGCCTTCTAGGGCCAACCGAAACGCAAAATATAAATTTCTTTTTTTTTCCATATCATAAAATCGACCTATATTCCGCGGGAAAAAATGGGGGAAAAGTGTTCGATTGAACAAAATAGATTTAAAGAAAAATTTCGAATCGGTTCGTCGCGTATTTGGAACCCCAAAGGGTTGTTGAAAATTTTAAGGTGTTTTCTTTTTAAAAGGCCTAACCCCTTGGTCACTTAAACATTCAATAAATAGGTCATATCAGAAAAATTGAGGGAATTCTAGGGCTGGCTGTATCGTCGAATTAAAACGTAATATATCAAGGAACTACTTTTCATAATCATTCCACTCTCTCGCGATTATAATAAAAATGAATTAGTCATTAAGGATAAACCACTACGCAGTCTAGGCTAAGCGTTAAACAGGAAACAAGATTGAACAAAGAACCGTAAGAACCAAAAGGACAAGTGTCCGCTCTAAGACAATGGATGGCGCGTTATAAACGCTTGGATTAATTGAGCGCCTAATGAACATATTATGAAGGAGATTCAATAAACCGATTAACAAATAAATTACGTCATCGTGTAAAAGTGTTTACTTAAATCCACTCATTTCATTTCATACGCGATCTACGGTCCGTACCGTCAACATACAAACCAGAGAGAAAATAAGGCTAGAGTACTGGAAACAAAAGCTCAAGCTCGAGGTGACCCAGAGCTTTCGGTTTCTAGTAGTAATCTACTTCCGGTTGGTTATATTCCTTTTATTAAGTAATTTTGTTAACACTAACATATGAAGGCAACCCGTATGGTATATAGAAGCAGTAACACGCCTCAAAGATGAGCAAAAATCGGATGTGGTTATATATAAAACCGGAAGTGCCTTGATAAACCTAACTTTCTATTTCCCTTCCTATATTTTCTCTGAACAAATAAACACAAACTCCGCGTCATCTACGAAATACCATCAACCCCTGAAGGACTAGTAACTTAAGGGGTTAAGAATTATCCCCCTTATGGTAACGTCTCTAATTTTAACCAATTTTGAAGTAACTGGTCTCATTTCGAAGCTCTCGTTTTTCGTTTGCCTCTCTCTTTCTCCAAATAAGCTAGGAACCAGAAATTTAACGAGGCTACCCCTTCAAAATAGAGAACAGTAAATAGTCAGGGACTTCTATCCGATTTTATAAATGAGCTCTAAACGAGTCTAAATGGATTTGGAACCACTTGAAGATAGGAAAGGGCAAGCGAGCGAGCAAAAAAAGAAAATTGAGATCACGTCGCAACTGTTTATGGGTTCAAAAATTATTAAAACAAGATGATTGGGAAGTGAGGCGGGAAGTTAAGTGCCTTTGTGACGCAAGACTTCTCCCAAGAGAGCCTCAATGGCAAAAAAAAATAAATATCTAACGAGGCTAAGTAAGCCAAAAACGTGTTGCAGCCTGGAAAACTAGAAAGCTTTATTCGTTTGGCTGTAAATCCAATTTATTTTCTAGGAAGCCATATAGGAGTGAAATATTTAGGGGCATATATATCCACAAAGTAATCAAACGCCATTACCAACAGGATCGCGTGACGTATAAAGGGGGGGGGAAGGGGGCTGGGTAGTAACTAGGCATAATGTCGAAAGTCGAATTATTATTACAGATAGAGGGAAAGACCTTAACTCAACCATTGAACAAGAAGTTTGATGACCTAAGTTGGATTTCCTCTAGCATAGAGACGGGTTACTACGTATAGGCATATCTTAGCTAGTACCATCGAGTTTCTGGTACTCTGATTACATTCTAGTTACTAGGAAACAAAACGCGACTTAACTCATGGTATAATTAGAAATAAAAAAGGCTAATCATATTCTCGATGAATCCAATCGAATTTTTGACGCGCTGAATCGACTTTTATTCGGATTCCTTATCGCTTTAGCAACTATAAATTGTCGCTTGACAACTGTTCTAGATTGCCTTTTTGAAAACACTTAGTATTTTCCGCAGTCGAAGGCGCTAATGGCATTTAAACCAGGCGAGATCACGTGCGCATTTGAAATTACGTCAGAGCTAAGGGAGCAGTCATTTTTTATTACTGAAAGGCTACAACAACACCATTTGCTATCTAGGTTCGTGGGAATTTATTGCACTCGACAATTGCAACTAGTGTTTCAAGTTGGGGTTCGCGGGCCCCCTAAGCTTTTAATTATTTTATATTAATAAACTAGTGACGGTAGAAGGGGTGTAGAGTGTGTATCCCTCCCTCTGGTCGCGCAATTAAGAGGGACTACCGTAAGCTTAGCGCCCAGTAGGGGGATGACACTGAGCTAAGAGATAGAACGGTGTGACGTTTGGATACGTAGTACCGCCATTACTCCAAGAAGGAAGAAAGTCTTATAAGAATACAGAAATCTTTCGGAAATCGCCCGCGGAAAAAAAAGACAAGGACGTTGCCCTGACCTACCAATTTCAATAATAAATAAATAAACATACTGACGATGACAATTACGGTTGCGTCGATGCGGAAATAAAGTTCAGATAAGCCTACGATGGGATTATGAATAGATTAATAATCAAAGTTCCAATCGTATATGGAGCAGATTTCTATACGGGAGTTGCCGAAAAAGAAATGAATGCGGCAGAACGCGTACAGTGGCGAGAATACACTTATTTCCACTTGACCCGAAAACCCGGCCAAATTCTCCTCCCCATTTCCCCAATACTAAAACAGCTTGGTTTAATGGCAGGAGCTGGTAGCGTTAAAAGTCGCTGGAGGATATCTACCTTTACCTCTTTTTATAATAAAACTCGAGCCTGCGGGAACCTAATGATATTCCTAAGTAAGAGTAAAAGGATATATATTTCTTCAAAAGTAGATTATACCGAAGTTATTACGGCCCCAATAACTCCATTATAGGATCTCTATTCCACTAAAAAATATCAATATTTGAATTTTAAAGGGGACTTGATAGCAATTGCAACCATAAGTTCGTAAGATACGTTTCATAAGTTTGTCACTGGTTACAAATTAGAGCTTGTCATCATGAAGTGACGTAGGGGAAACGACATAGATCTTCGTAAAGCGAAGCCTGATAAGGCACTGTCAAAGGTTTAGTACAGACTAAATAGGAAGATGGACTGCAAAATTAACCACCGAGTGTAGGACTTCAATTCTCGCTTCCGTCGTTCTCGAACTAGCTCTCAGTAAGTCTCTAGCATCGCGAACTATAGTTAGTGTCTTACTTATGGAACGTATCTTATAAACGTATGTTGGAACTTAATTCGATTTAGATAATTAGCTGACAGGAATAAGAACTAAGAGGCTTGGGATGACCCTTACCCTCGCAAAAACCCACAGGTCAAAAAAGTCCCTGAAAGTTCCCTTTAAGCAAGAACCTTAGATGGCGCTAGTCTTAGTTGATCGATCGTCGTCTATTTATTTTTTGAAGCCAAATATGTGGTAGAATAGATAAACAAACAGCTTGAGTCTTCTGCGTAAGACCATAGAGGGTATAAAGTGGGGGAGGAGTTGAAGCTCGCAACTTTGGCTAGGCATTTTGGGAGTTCTCGCTTTTCTTTTCTATTTATTTTTTATATTTTCCTCCTAATATCCGGTTCACCGTATTTCAACCAATAAGAGGACAGAGAAAGATGCGCGCGCATACACCGGTAGCTTAAAGGAAACACTCCAGCCAAGCCTTCTATAGCCAATTTGATTAGACTTAAAAGGGGTTTAGATTGTGTTAGGGTGACCTATATAACGAAACGGCTCACTCCTATTATATTGACTCCTGTACGTACGAGTCTAAACTGGAATGTTTTCACTGATCGCGACTGTACCTCTCACGACCTATTCTAATTGTTTAAATCGTTATAATTTAAGACTTCCGGGTTATCTACTTCAAATTGGCGTCACGTGGTAACCAGGCTGACTAGCGATGGAAAAAGGGATATATATGCCACGACCATCAGCTGATAGGCCAGAATAGGGGTACGATAAATCAATATGATTATTCGGCTATTTCCGAATAGCGGAGGAACCGACAACGTAGCTGAGGGGATATAGTACGCCCCCGAAACCTGGATAGATATTAAGGCCACGGCTACATGGACGCGATGCAGTCAGAAGTAAAATAACCCGAAGCTACGAAACAATAACATTAACCATTTGTCTTATGGAGTAACCGAAGATTACAATTTCCTTCTTTTGATGCAAGCTGATACAAGATCCCGGGCTCTTGTTTACTTCATTCATTCCTAAAGGGGCTAGAGAAATTACCTTCACCGTTTCTTAACTTTAATTAGTCTGACGACTCTACCGAACAATAGGGAGAAACCAATGGGGGGGGGGGAGTTGAGCGCTTTAAATGCATACAACATTTTGAGCTAATTTGCTTCTGACAAAGTCATAATGCAACAAACATGGCAACTAGAATGTTTACTTCAAGATATTGCTTCTGGTGAATTAAGGTAACAAGGTCGGGTAAAGGGAGGGAACATTCGGGGAGAAACTGGGAGGCGGTCAATTCGGCGAGATGGGGACCCAGAGAGGACCAAGATCAATGTACTTGATGGAGGAGAAAGCGTGATGGCTGACTAGCCTCTTTATCTTTTAGGTCTCCTTAGGCCCCTCCCCCCTCTTCCCTGTCCCTTAACGGGCATACCTTTAAATAATTCGCGTCTGGGCATTTTATCCCCAAGTACCCTCTAGGCCTGTACTTTTAGCAGCACCCCAAGACCAAGTACGGTAATATTTGGAACACCCCTCCCAGCAATGCCAAGACCGCCAGACCCAGCTTAGAAAGTCCGCTATCCTGGGGGCCCCCACATATTCAACGATCCGTGCCAAACAATACGCTAGTTCCTAACATGCCTTGGAAACGGCGCTGCATGGTAACAGACCGTTCCATCCCGCATGGACGTGCTGAAATCATGGAGGTTCCTTCCCAAAGTGTAACCGTAACACCCCTCTACACATTTTTTATCCTTAAAGGAAGAGTCTCAAAGGCATTTTCCTAAGGTCGATATTGTATGAGAGTGCGTGTTGGTAACGCCACCTTTATATTAAGAAATGTATTTTAATGACTTTAATGACGTCACTTAAGCGGTTGACAAGGGTCAAATGTTGAAAGTTAGTTCCTAGCATGACGTCACTGAACGTCAAAGCGAAGACAGACACGCCATTAAAATGTGATTTGATAATGTCATATACTACATACAGTGCATATGGGCATGCAGATTTTTAGAGGTAATAATAGAAATAATGCAAAGACAACTCTAGATGGAGCTAGAAAGAAGCCTGTACCCTCCAGCCTCTATGCAAATATTTATTTGTCTAGCGAGTTATTGCACGGACCGAAAATAATACCATTAGTCATTGTCGTATTATCAGTTACTCACGGGGCGAGTGGTGTTTGGATTTGAAATCGACCAATTGCTTAACTAAGTTCGTTTTATCTCTGGCTTTTCTTGGTGCATATTGGGGAGAAAAAGCGTTCGTGAGACTTGGCCTTTAAATGTTAAGCGATACAGTAATAACTACGGAAGAGTGACGACTACCATTAAAGAATAAATATGAAATGTCTGGGAGAGAAAACTGTAATCAAAGTTTCGTACAGTACAGATAAAAAAGAAATTCACGAATATCAATCAAAAACGGTTAAATTACGTTTTGAGGTTGAGACATGATAATTTTAAGTAACATTAGAGAGGAAACCTAACTGAAGTTGATAGTTAATGGGAAGAGGTTCGTGGCCAAAAAAATTAAAACCGGTTTTGTTCAACAAAAAAGACCTCAACCTAAGAAAACGACCTGTTCTTTTAAACTTTAAAAAATCTAATTTTTGATTGTAGGGCTAGCGTGGGCTTCTTTGATTAAGCGTAGAGGTATTTTCCAAAACTCAAGATTTAAAAAACACTCGCGGATGATTTGTAAAACAATGCAAATTGGATAGAGATAGTTGCGCAATAACGTATAATTATCATAACAGGATATTTAACTTTCAGAAATAAACAAGTTCCATGTTAGATTTGTTTGGTATTAATCCAAAATAAGAATTTCCATATGGCCACGGTTTTGATTACGTTACGCGTTAATTCGATACAGGCCGACCTTTCAAACCCGTAAAGCTTATCTCGGCTCTCTGTTAAACGCTTATCGTAATCTTTATAAATAGAAACGGCAAAACGTAACGCAAAAACTTAAGCCTTGGTCTATGCCTTAAGTCACAACTTTTAACTTTACAAGAGAAAGATAGAAAGAGGGTAATTTTCCCTTACCTTCATCCGGTTTCATGTTCAACCAGAACACCAAATTAAACTCCAAACACTCCTATCATTCTTTAAAAACACGGACGGGTAAAAACAAACTTCTCGATCTACATTACGATTCGGAATTTTTGGGCTAAAATCAAATTTAAATTACCTAAAAAAAATTAGACTGAGGAAAAAGATTTTTCCAGGGTACAGCGCTCGTCAACTGAACTCCATGATTCCACCAGTTGTGAGGCTGTGAGGAAACCGGGAGAGAGAAATATTTCGTCGCACAGCTGAGAGGCTCACGTGACGTTTATGGCTTCGGCAGAACCGGGAGAGAAAGTTCCGCCTTCCATATTTCGACCAATCAGGAGAGGGATTCGTTTCCTCCAGCACGTGGGTGAAGGGAATCAGCTGTTTTTACCACGAGTAAATGGTCGATAATAACACCGAGGCTTTATCGCGTATTATAAAGCCGTCGAATTTGTAATTTCGCGATGCGTCAAAATTAATAAACGAAATAAAAGGATATCATCGCTGTAGTAACCAGTAAAATACGCAAGGATTTTTTAAGGCAAACGTTGGACAGGAAATTGAGGATTTCAACAGAAACTTTCCATAAACATTGCATTACATACAAAAGTGTATAATATTTTTCAACACACGTTTACAAATAAAAACACATAAGTCATAACAAGGGAAAACTTATCATCATACATAGAAGCGGTATTTCTGGCTAACTTCTTGAATGGATCAATGAGCCTTGGCTTATAAGAAGAGTAGATTAAAGTTTGCCCTAACATGGGATCGATGAGAATTAGTGATGCCGCGAATATTGATTTTGCCGAATACCGAATACCGAATATTCGGCCATGCTCTCGGCCGAAGCACCGAATATTCGGCCACCGAATATTCGGGCGTGAGATATGTGCAACTCGCGCGAAACCGGTTATGAGCTGTAACCCGTTCCGCGAAATACGTACATCCCCCGCACGGACCGCAATGGGACAGGTCTCATCATGGAAGAAGAAGGGTGTGGAATGGTGAGGTGATTAGGCAGACGGCTACGCGAAATGTAGAGTCGCGTGGGAAATAAGGCGGTGGCACAGGGCAAATGACCAGTTTAAAAATTGCCCGGACCAGTTTAAAAATTAAATCGGAGGGGGGTCAGTGGTCCACAGGACCACTAAGAAAATTCAATGGTTTCCAGAGTCCAGACATTAGCTTATATATTTTAATCATCCACTTCTTCAATTTAGCAGACGATGGGCCCTGGTCAGTGGTCATGGACCAGTTTATTTATTCCAGGCCAGAGGGGTCGCTGGCCCAATGTCCAGTTTAAAAATATTCCTTATTTCCCACCCTGCATGGGAAAACTCTCCTCTCCTCTCGGCACTAGCTGTAACGCGATTACTGCTCTGCGCAACATTGGCGCGCAAGCAGAGAGAGGGATACACTGTTTAGATCCGCTCTTTACCGCCTCTGCTACAGCGCGCCTGCGCGGAAGCTTTCAACGTTGGTGATAAACTCGGGAAGGAGGGAATGAAAAGGGGGAAGTTACGATTTTTCAACGCGCTCTCTTTAACACTATAGGACCTGTCTATAGCATCTTTAGGTTTTTGGTTCATTTGCGAGTAGATCGTCTCACTATATGCTTTCTTTTATTCTTCACAACTTACCAATGGTGGATTATAAATATGAAAGTAAAAATTGTTATTGAAAAAATAATTTTTGAGTAATTTTTCCGTTTTTTTCCTTCATGATTGGAGATTCGGTATTCGGCCGAATATTACGAATTATTCGGCCGAATACCGAATACGAAAAAAATGGCCGAATAGGCCGAATACCGAATAGTAGCCGAATATTCGTGGCATCACTAATGAGAATACAAACAAACAGATAATTTCACAAATGTCGTTTTCCGGTTCTTGCAAAGTCGCTAGTCAAGACAAAAGCCCGCGTCACCTTGTAAAGGTACCACCGGAAACTCCGCCCCTACTTCCAGAAACCGCTACGCTTCTCCAAAAGACTTATTACACACGCTGGTACAATAAACTTATCTTCAAATACTAAATTAGGGATTAGTCACCTCACAGGGGGTCACTCAATTCACGCTTAAAAAAAATATCGTAGGTTTGGCAAATTTAGGCAGCCAGGGCGTTTTGAATGAGGAAACAGGAGGCAAACACCCTATTTTCGTTCTCGCCATTGAATCTATGGTAGAGACTTAATAATTACATTCATCGAGCCCCCCACGGGCGCTTCTCAACCAGTACACGGAGCCTTTTTCTCTCCAACAATAAAAAGAGAGATTTTAATAGATCTTAATAGCAAACTTTCTGGATTCGAGCGTCAAGACGCGTCTATTCGCAAAATAGTTTCAATAGCGTTTCTTTTTTTTTCAGTCAAACGCAACTGGTAATGATAGAGCTCCCCCTGCTTCGAGTCAACGTGAATTTAACCAACAACATCGACCGCTCGGGAGTTTTACTTCGGTCACTAACCCGTTAAGCCCTCGCTTAAACCAAATTTGCCTTTCTCCCCCCCCCTACTATTATATCTTTCACCCTCCTTACTAGCGTGCGTTGCTCTAATGGTTATATTTCTGACTATAGCAGCAACGACTGATGATTCACAAAAAGTTATACCGAACATAATTACTAGAATACATATTTCCCAGAAAAACCTTTACCGCAGCTACTTGCACTCTGCTGCTAAATTCGCGTCGGGAGCAAGGGGATTATCACTAACAGGAAAGTTACAACACTGCCATTTCGATTTCCTGGAAGTGTTAAAGCTACAGATACTGACGTCACACTCAGCCTTTCTACTGCCCTATCAAAACACACCATTGGCGACTCTAGAAAAGTCAACTTCGAAGGTAGGGGTTAGGGACAAACTGAAGGACGTACGCGAGAGTCTCGCGTATCCCGCAGTTTTCAGTTCCATCTTAACCCTCCAAAGCAAAGAAAAAGCGCAATCTAACAACCCATGGTGCATCAGAAGAAGAAACGCTTCCTATTTCTAGGCCTAAAAAGCGAAAGTGAAAATATTCTTGTAACACCAAAGATATTGTTAACGCTGAGCATAAAAGCAATATTCCTTTTAAAAAATTGAGGGGGGGGGAGGAAGGGAAACCTAGATATATTCCGGGATAGGGTACATGTACGGGTTCGGGTTCGGGTTCTAGCAAAGACTCTTAGGCAAAGGCCTGGGTTGCGGGAAAGAAGGTCAAACGTATGGCAAGTTCGAGGAGAACGTATACTTGTGGATGACCTAGATGTACCACCGCGTGGAGAGCGCTACAGCCCCAAAGAGCGAAGCGAACGGCAACGCCGAGAGAGAGAGAGGGATTTGATGGGGAAAATAAAATATGTACTGGAGTGGAGGGAGAGTACAATACAAGTATTGAAAAGGTTAATGAATACGCAAGAGGAGGTTGGCCCAGCGAGATTCTCTCTTTCAAGAGTTTGGAAAACATGCTGGGGATAGACCATTCCATTAATTACTCGCAAAGAAACCAAGAGGCAACGCCAATCGGAGTCCGAGTTCACGACACGAGGGAGGCTAGTCGACTCCCACTACCTCTAACGGTGCGTCTTAACGATAGGCTAATAGCCAAAGTAGGCGGCTTAAGGTGCTGCGCTTAATTCCCTTCTGGAATTAATGTAATGGTTTATTGTAGACTGTGGTAGTGAGATTTTGGGCAATCGATCTACCTATCATGTTCAGTTTTTAAATCGGTCGAATGGGACAGAGCCTATCTGCCCTACGAACTAGGCTAACGAGAGAATCGCCTATAACGAGAACTTAAAAACCCTGACCATTTGACCTCCTCCTACTCCTAGATTTGACCATGTGTCCCTGGCTGCGCGTTACTCCGCGACTACCTCCGACTAAGCAACGTCAAACTTTGCTGCTGGCGCTCAAATTACGAAAGGGATAACCTCCGGATTATTTTGGTACCGAAACTGGGATTTTTCTTCTAAAATAATTGTACACATTTCATTTTGTTCGCGATGTCGAATTGGGAAATAAATAACTCATTGTTTCTTAGACGATAGAGAGAATATTAATTTGGAAAATTTCCCCAAATTTCAGAGTAAACACTTTAATTTTGAATTGATCACATGATTGAATTGGGAAATAATAGTTTGTTTCTTAAACACGATAGAATGAATATTCGTTTTGGGAAAATTTCCCCCAATGTAAATATTTTTTACGCTCTCTTTTAATTAACACAGTTGGTTTTCCCCGCTTTGAATGTTCGGGGCTTCCTTCTATCGATCGAGGTTGTGCACTGCTCACCGTTTGCATTGCACCTCTCGAGTCACGCTTTACGTTGGCTTTTGCACGTTATCTGTACCACATGTCTTACCATTAAAGGGATACTCGAAGACTCGAGGAACAAAGATTTAAAGTTTGGATCGCCATCATGAATACTATTTTCTATAAACCTTTGACCTCAAAAAAAAAAAAAAAAAAAAAAAAGGAGGATAGTTTGCTTCACATTTTACACGTTATCTACAACCAAAGGCTGGGAACTGCTGACGAAGCGTACTTTTCGTTTTTTAATCTATGAACTTTTGCTTAAACCTGTTTTCATTAACAAAATTCGAATCATACAAAGCCTGCAACTTATACACTAGTATAAAAACCTTAACCAACTTAGATACTAAATCAACTAAAGCGTCATTTAAAGCCTGAACGATTCCATACAAAAAAAATATAAAAAACTATATTATTTTATAGAGAGTATATACTTTTTTTTCTGCTCTGTCTGTCATGACCCTTAAGCGTGTTTTTGGCGATGAGGGGGGATCCCTGACGAAATTTTGTATGATGCAAAAAAGGTCCACGACCCTTTTTTCACCAAGCTGAAAAACGCGCCTATACCCGCTGCCAGTGCCTGCCTGACCGAAAGCTTTTATATCCTGTTATCGGGATTTGAACTTAGATTTAGTTGAAAAGTAACTAACTGCCTTGCAATTTTAAGTCTTAGCTAGTTTGAAGAACTCTGTTATAGGTTTCACTTTCCCTTTAAAACTTCAAACTGCGCAATTTCTTCGCGATGTTAAACTACACGAGCGATATGTTATTTATATCGATGTTGAAGCCTTGATAGCCAATTAGACAGGGTTCGTACAATTTCATTTGAGTTTCCATGAATTTCACTAAAAACTATAAATTTCCTTGAGTTTCCCCGAATTTCACTAAAAAAAAACCAATACATTTCCTTGAGTTTCCCTGAATTTCACTAAAAAAAAACAATAGACTTCCTTGAGTTTCCCTGAATTTCACTAAGAAAAACAACACATTTCCTTGAGTTTTCCAGGTTTGTACGAACCCTGTCTAAACTTTAAACAACAATTACTTCCCCAAATTTGTAGGAACCCTGTACACACCAACAAAACTCGAGGACCATAATAATATCAATTTGAATCGGGTGGTAATAATCCTGGCTGGCAGGCAGGCCCAAAACACGTTGACTGATGATAGCACAGTTTAATATTAATTTAGTTGGCATTAAATCAAAAATAAAAATTGGTTGGGGATATTAGCGGCGAGATAATGGGCTAGTGGCCAAGAAACATTTTCTAACTAGGCATTTAAACCTGTTTAAAGGAGTCAAATAAAAAAAGAAAATAATCGGTAGCGGTAGGGGTCATTCCTTAAAACTTCAACGCCACGGAATGACGAATTCCAATGACAGCTTATACTAGTGTCAAACGCGGTTATTCCGAAGGTGACACTTCCAGGAGATATTGATCGTTGAAATGTGGGCTAAACCGAAGTCAGTTAAGTGACGGAAGAACCTTAGGCCACTAGCAAAAATCAACGTCATTGTTACCTAACACCATTATCAAAGGCTGGGAAACGCGACTGCCAGTATCAAGTTACAGCTATTACCATAGTAAAACACCCTTTACTTTCAAGTTAGGTTGACGATTTAGGAGTACGCGAGAAAAATCACTTGTTTACAAACAAGTTTGTCTTATAGTAGGTACGTAATATTTAGTAAAATGTGCTAAATTAACTTATAATATATATCTCTCAACCAAATCCTACGTAAACCACATATTTCGACATAGCAGGTGATTCGTTTTTTTACGCTAACCCAAGCGCCTAGTAACAGAGTAGAAGTGCGCTTTAGAGCGGGCTTTCTGTTATGTATAGACGTATAGACTACCCTCCCCTTGGCTGTACTAATGACGCTTATGCATGAAGAAAATGGTGGCGGTGGTGGTAGCGGGTCCTACCTTCTCTGGCTGGCTTTGAAAGCTATTACATCTTTCCCCTCTCTGATCGTTGCATAAATAGAATTCTATAGTTGCCTTGAGAAAGGTACATCGTGGCAGAATCTCCAAATCCCGAAGGACGTTTATACAGGGCCCGTTTGTTTCAGAAAAACGAGGGGGCAGATACTACGGATAATCTCTGGAATTCAATACACTATCGGAGCTACGCGGAGGAATTCAATTTTGCGTAAAATCTACAAAAATTTGCATAAATGACCTAAATGGAAAATCTTAAAGGGGTAGCAACACGGAAAACCTATAATTGACCTGAAAAACGAGGGGGCAGATACTACGGATAATGTATGGAATTCAATACACTATCGAAGCTACGCGGAGGACTTTAATTTTGCGTAAAATCCAGAAAAATTAGCATAAATGACCTAATTGGAAAATCTTAAAGGGGTAGCAACACGGAAAACCTAACGCGTTCAAACTTATTGATCTTCAAGGCTGAATTATGCCAATAGCATCTACTAAAACTATATTAATTAACATACTACAACAATTTCGAACTGAATTGAATTCAAATAAAACCTGAATTAAACAACTTATTCTTAAATATAAACACGACGACTAAATAAAGGGTTTAAAAACTGTTAACACCTCCAACACTATTATTTTCTTTAGGCATTTAAATATAGTTTAAAACCATTGGAACTCAGCCACGCGTAAATTCTTCAAATAATTCTGTTCTTTTTCTTATTCTTATTTCCCTTTTAAATTTCTTTGTTACCATTAAAGCGAATTACCAGAATTACTGTTGCTAAAGGCATTAAACCGTTTTTTTGGTAATTTTTCCTACCCAAAATATCGGATAACCCATTCTTAACCAGTTTTGTAGGTTTTTTTTTTAGTCGAGGATAATGAACATTGATCTAGAAGTGTGGTAAACTGCCTGAACTTAAATACATTTTCAATTCTAAAATAAATACCTTTACTCGTAAAAAATAAAAGGGATAGTTACTACGATAGCTTCTGATTTAAAAAAAATAAAAAACCAACGCTTTTCTAGGACTGGACACGTGACCAATAGAATGCGGTAATTATTAAACTAGTCACTCATTGCCCACTTACCATCTCTAACCTACAAACCAACTTAGCGTTATTTGCCAGATTATGACGATATTCTAGAGGAACTGGGAAATTTTTGGTGGTCAATGAACGTCTTAATGATTGTAAATTTATAGTTGGAATTTTTTGTCTTCGAAATTATAGCTTGATTCGCGACAAAAATCAACTTAAGTCTGTAAAACCTGTTTTTGAATAATTTGATCGAGGTGGCCGGGAAATCTTATTTTGAAACTCGTTGCACTATCCCTTTTAAAAGTTTCAATATAATTTAGGATTTTAGGGCATTGCCTGCCCACTTTTGAAGGCGTAATTTTATTTAAATTGCGTTTCCGATTGAAAAAGTAATTCAGGGTATTTGACGACGAGGCTTCTAACTCGCGTGTCCTCCATTTTTCAACTTTTTTGAGTGAGCTATTTTCTTTTACCATTGTGGTAAAACAAATTAGATAACTAAAACTCGTAAGGTAACTCTTAAAGGGTGAATAAATTTGCTCTTATTGACCACCCCTTATCAATATTACGCGATACTTTAAATTGGTCAAACATTATAACACTCCCACAAAACGGCGTTCTTTTAAGGTATAATCAGTTATGTTAAGCGCAAATTATTTAGATTCAAATTCATTCTGTGACTTTTAAGGTTTTCCCCAACTATTTTCCGCGATTCTCCCGAACCTTTTTACACCAATTAATGTTAGCAGTGTATTTTTAAGAATTATAGTTTAAAAAATCAATTCATGTTGTTTTAAAACACATTTTTTAAGCTTGTAACGTTCAATGTTGGAATTTTCATTAACCCTGATATTGTTACGAACCAAAATGAAATTCAGTGACTTTTATATGACATTTTTGGCAGACGCGTGAAAGGTCAGGGAAAATCATAGGAAATACTCGGGGATAACGTGGATGGAACGAGAAAAATTCCCGGTAGGCCTACCACCATAAGTTTATAAGATATGTTCCATAAGCGTGACACTTCCTACACTTTGAAATGCTAGAGAGAACTAGTTCGAGAACGACGTGAGAATTGACTACACGCGGTTTTGTAGTCCATATCCCTAATTAGTATCTCTATACTAAGCCTTGACAGCGTCTCACCAGGCGTCGCTTTTAGAGGATCTATGACGTTTCACCCATACTCACTTCGTGATAAACTCTCAGTAACCAGTGACAAGCTTATAGAACATATCTTACGAACTTATGGAACATATCTTATATAATTTCTTGATAATACTCTCCAAGTTCATATTACCACTAAACAATGGCAATTTTGGTTGCATCTATATTTTGATCCGTCAAACATTGCAGAAAGAAACTTTTCGCAACTTTTAAACCCTCCCCCTAAGTAACAAGGTACCTTTTGAAGAATTAGCCTAAATGATGCGAAGTTCAGCCTAAATTTACGTCTGATAGCTTGAAAGCTATCCAAGCACGATGAGAACCATTTCATAGGAACAGTATGATCATACAAACGTACGTTTTCGGTTTCTCGTAAAAATTGTCACATTTCCATGAGCAAATTTAAAGTTGCCAGACTTTCAATTAATCTTAAGGTCTTGTTTATATTTCCCTACCGTTTTCACACCCAATTTTGATCCCTTAATTGACTTAATTAACTTAAAAAACATGTAACCATTAAAACAGGAAATACGATCTTACCACGGAGCTTAAATATTTATAAAAATGAACCTGATACTTGTAATTTATTTACTAAATTAAGTTAACTATTAGAAGATTTACGTTTTCGTTTTCTTTTGCGACTCCTCTTTTTGTTCTTTACATTGACGTCAATCTTTTCGCAGTTATCATTTGCACCAGAGACATTGGCCATTTCAACATCCTCATCCTGAGAGTTTTCCTTCATCTCTACGTTAAATTCTTTATCTTGCTTTTCTACTCTCGATAATTTTCCACTCATCCGCAAACCGTGTCTCGCTCCCCTAAAATATAATGTAGAATTAAATCGCGTATGTAATGGCTAATTAACTTTAATTTCAACTTACTTATGAGCCGTTAAGCCTCCGCATTTAATAAATAATTCTTCTTCCGTCAATCTGTAAAGGTTTAATTCGCTTTTGCGTTTAATTTTCGAAAAAACAGCTTAAAGAAAAAGTTCAGGTAACGTAATGTAACATACACCTTAAAAGAACAGCCTTTTTTCGAAATATAAAAGGAAAAATTAAAATAAATAAATAAATGATTAATCTCTTATTACGTAATAATTAACATTTAATTAGTCTTAAAAATAATCAAGGACTACCGCTCCATCCGCCATTGGTTTAGAGGCGTCTGCTAAATTGAACCTCTTACCATACCTTCTCAGCCTGTGAGAATTCAACCAATCCTGTAGGGGTAAGTGGTTCAGTTTAGCAGACGACACTAAACCAATGGCGGAAGGCGCAGTAGTCCTTGATTATTTTTAAGACTAATCAAATGCTAATTATCATATTGTAATAAGAGATCATTTATTTATTTTTTAGAAAAAGGCCATTCTTTTAAGGTATAATCAGTTACGTTATTTGAAGTTTAAATTTTAATTATATTGTTAATATGGATTATTAGATAATTTTAAAACAAACCTTTGTTGGCCAAGTGTTTCTCCATCAATAGAGTCTTCAGAATCACTGTTTAATTTTGGTTTATCATTACAAGTTTCTAATCCATCCGCGGTAAGAATCTCAGATTTGACAAAACTGCCTAAATGGAGATCTTTCTTGGCAAATTTAATTGGCCTTTTTGATTGGATTTTAACTTTATCCTTTACCTTAGATTTAAACATTACATTTCCAACCTATAAAAGATCTTTTTGTTTCAATAAAATTTCAGAAAGCGGCGTTTTATTTCTTTCCTTTAACATTACCTCATCATTATCAACTGATAGGTTTTTGGCAGCGCTATTAAAAACATGTTCCCACCAATTAAATTTAAATTGTTCGCCACTGTCAAAGCCAACCTTTTAAAATGGAATAATTTAATTAATTATAACTTAATCGAGTTATTAAATTCATCCTTTAAAGCAAAGTATACGCCGCCACCACTTACTCCTTGGGAATTCAATTTTAGTTTGGCTTTAACCGGGTTAACAATACCATCTTCCCGCTTTCCTAATCCCTTTCCTAAAAAACATCCGTTTTGAAGTAATGAAATTAAACGACCTCGTAAATTTGATTAACTTTTGCGTGATAAAAATTATTTCAATTTCCGAATCCCAACCCAAAGTACAAAGTCCATGAAGATTGATTGTTGAAATTGAATTGAGAATGAAGACGTAAGCCTTGGGTACTTACCATTAGCCCACCCATATTTCTCAAGTTGTTTTCTTGCAAAATCGTTCATTTGCTTTTACCACTAGTTAATTACTTATTTAAATGTCATACAATCAATTAAGTAAAAATATTATTATTACCAATCACGAACTAATCTATAAACACGGGAAAATACATAGTTCCACTTCCACGATACCACCACAAGTTCCGCAAGAACCAAAAGAAGAGCGGAAAAACGTGACGGCCCAACTGATAGACCATAGACAACAAACCGAAGGATTCGCAAGCTCTCCAGATGGCAGGGTGTGCCGTGGCTCTTGGGTAACGATTACGAAAACTCTTACAAGTCCTTTGGTTTATTGACTATGAAATGGACTACATTAGATCTTGAAGGAGAGAGCCTAGCGAGAGATGGAGTTGTATTTTACTCATCTGGCAACGAAGTCCTCTCAGGCTCAGCATGCTCAGCCTCAGCGATTCGGTAGGGTCGTAAAAAAAGCTGGTTATCATGCAAATACCAGGGCGCTACGCGGTAGCGTGAGACTTTCATAGTTTCATTGCCGCAGATCGACCATCATCGAAACATCAATTCATTATTTTTGCTCCATCTCACCTCTTTTCTCCCTAATTAGATGCCAATGCAGCATACTGTTCTTTAAAAATGGCAGCGCACTTACTTTACCGCGAAATTTAAACGTACAAAACGCGGGACCAAAGTTTATACGGTCTAAATTAGCTAAATAAAGCTGAAATTACTTTAAAATTAAAATAATAAACCTGGTATAGAATGTAAAAATCAATTAGTATTAATATAATTGCACAGATGTTTCCATTAATTAATTTGGTATACTCCTAATCAATTAATGATGTTATTGTTATTACCTCGAAGGTATTACATATACTAATACTATCTCGTGGTTAATTAAAATACCTCCTATATAATAAAACGGAAACTTATTGAAAAAATGTATTGTCATCAAAGACATGAAGTCCGCAATCCTCTTTTTATGCATCATCCCAATTTGGGGTAAGTTTTGATAGGTTTTGTTGATAATTAGGTAAGATTAAAACGCGACAAGAAAATTATTTTCAGGCTTTACTACCGTAGGCAGAATAGATTCGCGGAAAAAATGCGTTGAACTTTACAGAAAACAAAATGAAATAATAGATTATAGAGAATACGTAAGCCACTAAAGTTATTTCTAGAGTTAAAACTGCTCTATTAATAATTAATCCCGCAATAAAGGGAGATTCGTGCTCAACCGTATGCTTGATTGATGGAAATGGTAATAAATCTACAAGTATTCAGCAACCAAACGGAGCCCCGTGTCACGAAGACGTGAAAAATGACGCGGAGAAGAAAAACTGGGTTCAGTTTAATTTCAATTTCTAACTTTCGTTTAGAATTGATTCTTCGAGATTTAAGACAAAAATTTACTTTTTTCCTTAAAATTTAGACGTGTTTTAAAGGACAATGTATAACCAAAGAAGCCCTAGATGTTTGTGTTAAAATGATGGGTAAAGAAGAAAACCTCGTTTTAGTCATTGTAAGATCATAAAACCAAAAGTGTATAGACGTAAAAACAAAAAGTACACTTCATTAGCAATTCCCTGCCTTTGGCTGTAGGCATGTAAATTGAGAAGCAAACTACCCTCCGCTCAACCGCTTTCAAGAACTAACCAATCAAGGAAGAACTTCTTGTCGTCATAGGTGTATAGAAAGTAGTACACGATGAGGGCGATCCAAACGTTCATTTTAGGTACTAGAGCTAGAATCCTATACTTTATGAGCCTATTCACTGCTTGTTTCGTGCGCCACCCTCGGGAGGGGAATGATACGCAGAGGGGGTCGACACTATTTTGGGATAAAGAGGGGGCTTCTCATACTTCACGGCGAGAGCGAGTTTCAACGAAGTGTACTTTTGTTTTCATATCTATATACTCTTGATAAAACCCTTCCAAATTTCTTCAGGATAATGTAATTACTTTTCCATTTAGTATCAACTTTGCAACGTAGTTTGCCTGGGAAAAGATCAACCCAAATACTACGATCAATTTTTTAATTCCTCTCAATCCTGTTTCAAAGGGGTAAAATTAATTGCCTTAAACTAATTAAGCTAACTTTGGAGAATTATGAATTAATTAAATTTTTAAAACACTAATTATTATTCACAGGGAAAGTTTGGAAAATGCACTGAAACTAAAACATGCGTTGTTTAA
The DNA here is from genome assembly GCF_054372755.1 of Phalangium opilio. Classification (NCBI taxonomy): domain Eukaryota; kingdom Metazoa; phylum Arthropoda; class Arachnida; order Opiliones; family Phalangiidae; genus Phalangium; species Phalangium opilio. Next base: position 450,603 of record NW_028324227.1, read on the forward strand.
AATTATTTTATTCACAAATTTTGAAAAAAAAAAAAAAAAACAACAACTAACAGCTTAAATTTTTTTTAGTACTAAATTTAAAATATTTTTGTAACCATTACGTGGCAATATTAATAAATTTCGAATATTAAAACTTTTTTAATAAAGATGAAACGAACGCAAAACATTTAACGAAAAGTTACAACAAAATAAAACAATAATATTTAAATGAAAGTTAAGACGCGGATTCTTGGCCACGCTCTGGATCGGGCATCCTACATATCTTCATATTTGGGAGTGTTTTATTGATGGGCATATCCAAAGGTGTTAAGAAAATAAATTGGTGATCCCAATTTTCCGAAGCTGTCGCTAGCATCATGTCCATACTGAGTTTGCGGTTAACCATGTCCATGAAGACATCGTACTCGTCTAAAATACGGAAGGGATTGTCAATGGCGTCCCATAACGCGAGAATGAAGCAAACTGTCGAATAGGAGCGTTCCCCTCCTGACAGTGATTTCATGTCGTTGTTTAAATGTTCGACACTTTCCGTCGGCTGCACCAAAAGGTCCAAGGTTCTTTTACCATGATTGAAGATTATTTTTCCTTTATAACCTCTGGTTGCCAAACAGGTCATGAAAAGGTATTTTATTTTCAACTCGACGGTTTTGCGGAACCTCGCAAAAGCAGCGTGTCTATGATCCAGTGTTTCCATCAAACGATCTATCAATCTTTTGTATTGATCAATTTGAACACGAACACTGTCATAATGAATTTGGGCATCGCGGTAACGCTTGAGAACATCTTCTTTCTTTCCCCTTTTAGCTTCTTCGCGATCTAGATGCTTTTGTAACTCGGCAATCTCTCTTTCCAATCTCTCCGTACTTTTGTCGGTTTCGATTCTTTCGCCCATCGTCGCGGTTCTTTCGACTAATTCGTTGGTTTCGGCTTTAGCTTTAATTAGGTCGGTATCGATCGTTTTCAACGAGGCCTTGATTTCCTTCAGCTTTTTTAAGATAGTCGATTTCTTTTGTTGGTGTTGTCCAAGAATTTCGGCTTGCTTGGTGAATTTAGTCTTCAGAGGTTCCGATACAATATGGAACTCGTCTATCTTGTCCCGAATTTCCTTAATTTCAGTTTGAACTTGGACCAACTTCTTATCAACTTCTTCTAAAGCTTTTGCCGCTTCTTGCCGTTTTTCATCCAAATTACGATACTTCAAAGCTAAACCTTCTAAATCTTCCTCTAATAAGGTGAAATTTGGAGGTTCCGGGTCTTCGATGTTCTTCAGTTCGTTAATTTTTAAATTGAAGCTGTTAATTTCTTTCCTCAATTTCCCTAGCTTAGCCTCGTACTCTTTGTGATGCCTCGAGTCTGTATTAATCCTTTCTTTAATTTGATTAATCTTTTCGTGAATTGCGGGTTTCTGGGCATTCAAGTCCTCGATCTCTCTGTTAATTTCATTTATATTTTCCTCAACAGTCGTCGTTAGGAATCTGACTTGGCTCTTGGTTGAGGAATAGAAACGAAAGTTCGGAGCGGGATAAATAGTATCTCCGTTTCCGGCAAATGTCATCTTGCAATTTGGTGGAGGATTTCTCAACATCAATTTTCTCGCGGAGGGGCTATCATTGACCAACAGCACGCTCTCAACCTCGCATTGATCTATCAGGCAGTTGGCAACGACGGGATTCTTGATTGATAGTGTATCCAAAACGCTTTTATATTCGTCGCTTCTGACGGAATGGGCTCTGACATCGTATACGTAACCTTCGAACTTGCTAACCATGATGGGAGGTTTAGGGCCATCCTTAATCGTTGTACGAAATATATCTAGTAAGACTTTCTCGTCTCGCATATTATCGCAACAAAATGCGGTCATGACTCCACCTACGCAGCATTCAGCGGCCAAAGCAAAGTCAGCGTTTAAAATTTCAACGTGGTTCCCAATGGGTCCAACGGGTTTCTTTATGAACTGTCCACGTTGAGAAGCGGCTTCCACTTTATTAACAACTTCCGGAATATATTTTCCAAACTTTCTCAAGTTATTGGAACGACTAGCTTCGTAATTAGCCAAGGTTTTCTTCAAATTATCAATCTGTCTATTGATGTTTCTTTCTTCTTGTTGGTAATTGAAGAGTTCTTCCTCGTTATGTTTGACTGATCCGGTTACTTGCTCGTAATCGTTTTGAGTGGTTGGTAACTTTGCTCGTAATTCTTCTCTAAGTTGACTCAATCTTTCAATCTCTATCTCTCTTCGACGCCTCTCTTCGGTGTAATCTTGAGTTCCGGCGGCTTTCAGTTGCTGAATTTTATTTGAGAGGTCCACCTTGTCTTTATCGATGTTTCTCATCTCCAACGTAATCTTTCTGACTGCCAAGTTTTTGGTGGATTTATCTTTCTTAAGGTTAGTTTCTTGAGCCTTCAAATCGTTAAAGCGGGGTTTCAATTCAGTCATTTCGTCTTCCAACTTCTTAAGATCGTTTGTAATCTCATCCTTTTCTTTTTGAGCGGCGACGATATTCTCTTCTTCCGTTTCAGCCTTCGCTTCGAGAGTCGCGACGCCATTCTCGTATTTTTCCTTCTTTTCTTGTAGAGCTTCAACTTCTCGCTCTTTTCCTTTGACTATTGACCAGAGTAATTGAAGCCTCAGATCCGCGACATCTTGACGTTGTTTCTCGAGGCTTTGGTGATTGTGCCACTCTTTCTCTCTCGCTTCCATTTCCTTTTTAAGGTTCGGAAGAATTGTTTCCTTCTTAATCAAGCGATCATTAGCCAAGGAATGATTGGTTTTGGCTATGGCGTAGCTGTTCTCAATGTCTTCCAACTGGGTAGCTCTGGCAAAGAATTTGTACTTATCCCTGCTATCGGTGGAATTCAGGAAGTTTCGACTCGTTTCTTGATTCAAGATGGTTACTGGATTATCAACTTGAATATTGAACTGATCCAAAACTTTCATCAGTTCCTCTTTCTTGTTGGATATAATTTTCCCATTGGCACTTTTTAGTTTGTAAGCGCTCGTTCCATCAGAGCTAAGCCTACGTTCAATCATGATCTTGTTGCCGTAATCTTCTGGTCGGTAGGGGTTGTTACCTCCGTTACGCAAAACAATTTCAATGAAGGCAAAGTTTTTGCCACTTTTGATAAAGTTCTTTACGCTTTGGCCTCGACTGGTGGCGCTGGCTCTCCCTCCTAAGCCTAATACTATTCCAGTTAAAATGGCGCTCTTGCCAGAGCCATTTCTTCCCGTAATAAAGTTTACGTTAGATCCAAACGTGAAACAAAGTTTCTGGTGGCACATGAAATTCTCTAAGGCAACGTATTCAATGATTCCAGACTCGGCTTCTTCCGCGAATCTTTGGGATATATGAGGGGTTATAGCCATTGCGTCGTCGACTCGCGATGCATTTTTCCTTTTCTTAGAAGGTCCGGGAACATCAGTATTCGATCCACGACGTTTAGGACTCATTTTGATAGTGCCTATGTAATTTAATACAAAAATATGGTTAAAATAACAAGAATTCGAGGCTAGAAGAGGAGGGAGTCTAGACTATATTCCAATTCGGGTATAAAACGGCAAAAGATTTTTAATTTCAAAATTCCCTGACTTTTGAAGGTTTTTCCTGACCATCTAAAGCCAATTTACCTGACCAACTTTCAAACTTACACTAACTGCAGCCTTTAAAAAATCCTTAAGCTTTGTAATTAAAATTATGCTAATTTTATCACAGATTTTAATTGAAACTACTATTTAGTAATTAATAAAACTTTATTAGGAAGTGTCAGAAACAGTTAATATAGGCCTATAGAACGATATCATTGTCTCTTATTTGAGTCGGTGCACCTACACATTATCTCAAGTCCGTATGTGACGGAAATTCCCTGACTTTCACGACAATTTTCAAATTCCCCGACATTTTACACCCTTTTTCAAATTCCCTGACTTTCCCAGGTACTGTGGCACTGACCAGAATAGTATTACTGGTGAGTTGGTTTAGGTAAGGTTAGGTTTGGTTAAATTTGTGTTCAGATTTTGTTTTTAGTATTAAAATTTATTTTGTAACCCAAAGCTACCGGCAACCACAGAGGCATGAGGTTACCCGGACAAAACAATACATTAAGAATAGAGAGGGGTGTACTGTAGACCTATTCCTCCCTTTGGGTGCGCTCTTGTAACAGGGGATACTGTACGCGCCCCAGTAGGGGGATGACACTGAGCTAAGAGATAGAAGGGTATGACGTTAGCATACGTAGTAACTGCCATTACTCTATAAAGCCAGAAAAAGAGAGTGGTCAGGTTACCGTCTTGGGCTACTTCCAAGTTGACCACACTCTTTGTCTAATGTAAGACGACTCGAGTGGCTAAAAGCGCGCCTCTTTTTAGGGAAGAAAGGGGTAGCTAAAATAAGAATATTTTGAAAAACAACAAGCTAATTGGCAATATTTAGGGGTTAAAACATATCCAATTTAGAAAAATTGGAAAAGGGGGAAATTAACTCAGTTGATAAAACTTGATAATAACAAAAACAGGCGCGCATTTAGCCGCCCGTCATAATCTAAACTGATTAGGCTACATAATACACTCCCCAACTCCCGCCAAATTTTTAAAATTCTTACACGGTTTTGCTTTGCAAGCTCGCAGCTGGAAACGTTGGGCCTTGGTGCTGTCACTTATTGAAATTACTGTAGTTTAACCATGGAATGTAAATTAGCGTCACTTCTTTGAAATAAAATCAGAATAGAAGTTTTCACTCATAAACAAACGTACTGAAACATAAACGAGACCAAGTAAGCGACCAGAGCGACTGACGACTCGCAATGTCGAAGTCGGACTGAAGAGTGAACTTAGTGAAGAGAAGACTCTCCTCAGGCAGACTGGCAGACCAGGCAGAGCGGAGGCGGGCCGCGCCGGGTGGGCATTCGAAAAAAACCTAGGCCTATTTTTCAGCAAGCATTTGCGCATGCTCGTTAACGGTCACGTTGGTTTCCTAATCTAAATCACGTGTCTCGCAAGATCTAAATTCAAATTCTAGGGTGGAGTTCGATCGTGTTAGGACGGTGCTACAACGTCAATTTGTTACGAAAATGAAATCATCAAAACGAAATTAACAACAATCAAGTGACTTAATTAGACAATGGCAACCAAAGAAGCTTGTGACATTTGCGGCATCACTTTTGAATTGAAAATCCTCTACAACATTCATTCCTGGAGTCACGTACCTTACGAAGACGTCCCTAATTTTTGCGAAAATGTCACGAAGTGCTCGGAATGTGACATGGAATTTGTAACGTTTCACGATTGGAAAAGTCACGCTACAGCTAATCACAGTAGGAGTCAATTCGCTTGTTTATTTTGTTCACTTTTATACTCTAATTTGGAAAGTTTGACCCAACACGTGTTTAAATCACATCCAAGATGCTTGAATTTAGTCACGAGAAAGGCCAAGTTCACGTGTGTCTTATGTGGCTTGGCTTTTAGCGTAGCCAATGCCTTGTGCCAACATTTACAAACTAGTCACGGTTTAATCGCCTTGATTTTAATGGATGAGAAAATCTACCCCGAGTCACAACACGCCACAAAGTCAACTAGAATTACTAGTCCTCAAACCCCGACTAAGTCAATTTTGCGTTCGCAAAATGTGACCAATGCTCAAATTAATAGTCAAGCAAAAACAAGAAAAAAGGTGACTTTTTGTGACGAATTCAATGGAGAAACTTCGCGTTCGAAAGCTTTTCAAAACGTCACAATTTGTGAAAACCGGGTTCTTAAGTCACAAAATGGGAATAATGTTCAAAATCGCGTCAGAATAACTAGTCCCCCACCACCGGGAGTAGGAAAGGTCACAATTTGTGACCATCCGGATGTAAAAGTCTCTGAAAAAAATGGCGGCGTTTCCCCTACCAAATGTCACAAATATCGATGTGGTTTATGCGGATCTACTTTCAAACACGGAGTTCAATTGGAAATTCATCGAAAACAGAAGCATAAAGCCATTATCGGTAGTTTAAAACCCAAATTTGGTTGCGCTTGTTGCAACGCAAATTTTTATAGCAAGAAATACGTTAGAAGTCATATTGCCAAGCATCATAATATCGACGTAACACCCAAGAAAATAATTTAAAGTTTTTAAACCAAAAATCAGTAATTAAATATAATCGTTAAGCTTCAAATGTATGAAAAAAAAACCAAAAAAAATCCTATATGTATATTTTTAAATAAACAGTTCTGAATTTATTAAAAATCTAAAAAACAACCGGATATTTTTTTTTCTTTAACCGCAAATCATTTAATCTTATTTAAATTTAATTTTGAAGTTTTTTCTTTATAGATTCGTCCAGAAATTCTTTGAAATCCATTTGACAAAAACCACCTTTGATCAATTTACAAGTCTATCGTTTTCACCGTTATCGTTATATTTTTTTCTGAAATAGCGCCACCGACCGCCGCTAGTGCAAGAGGCCAACTTATAGGCGCCACTAGACGGCGAGAAATATAATTAAAGTTCTAACTAGGCCTAAATTTTTTTTATTTTCGTAAGTTTTTATATCAAACAACTGTGGATTTTGATAAATAAATAAAATCATTACAAAATTTCTGAGGTAAAACTTTAGCTAACCATAAGGAGGGAAAATTCCTCATTATTCTGAGCAGTTTGCGTCGTTGAGCACGTGATCGAGTTGGGGCCCTATGAAATCTCTCAGCATCCGATCTCGCATAGATGACGACGCTAGTCGGGTATTACCTACGGTAAAAGTCCTAAATGGCGCCATGGCGGTCGGTTTTAAGTTTTCATCTAAAATCATCATTTAATTTCACCGAGAATCCCAAGTTATCTGGAATGGAAAAGGTTTATAGCTAACATCATGACCTTGCGTATAAGTTTTATACGCACGTTTTTTTTTAAACGAGGTTTGGTAGTTACCGCCAAAAATTACCTTGGAAAGCCAAGGCCTAATGGCTATCGTTCATACTTCCCAAATCCCAACTAGCAAAATATCAATTAACCGCGTATTAAAATTGATATAAGCGTAGTGTATTAGGAAGCTCCAGCGTTAGTATTAGCCAATATGGATAACTCGGCGTTTGAAGTTCTAATCGTTGCATCAAATGATTTTGCCTAGAATAGAAAACCGTGAAATGTAACTGCGCGGAGTAATCTCTCTGAGATTTCCTCTAGTATTCGACTATATGGATAGATAACACGGTGTTTTAACCCTCGAACATGAAGTTGCGATCGTTGCGTTAAATGATTTGGCCAAGAAATATAAATGCGCATAACATAGGGCTAATCACGCTAAGATTTCCTCTGGCCTAGTATTCTACTAAACAAAATTTAATTCTCCTTATTTTTTGTTCGAACCAAAATCCTGAAAACTTTTACAACTCGCCCGTTTGTTTTTTTTTATTTAATTTTTCCAAATTTACATGTTGATATTTTTAAACTAACGGCGAAATTTGAAATTTCTCGAAACAACGTATACACCACCCCTTTTGTATACACATTTGAAATTAATCCTCGTTTAACATCATATATATTTCAAACAATGGTTATATATATATCTATTAGAAAAAGATTTAGGTATATTTATTTGTTTATTCGAAAAAAAATCAACAAACAGAAATGGAGAAGGTTTTTTGTTATATTTATGTTTATTTTTCCTTAGATTTTTTTTTATTTTTTGCCTTTGTTAGATTCCAACTTCTACGTTTATTATACTGAGTATTCTATAGTTTTAAATATTAAATTATTATTATCTTATACGGGACTGAAAAGAACATTTCAAACGTATCTCAGACTCCGAACAGAGGTCAAATTTAAAATACCGAGATACGCGGCGGTCAAAAATAGATGCCTTTTATAAAAGTATAGTGAGAAAAGTGGCCGTTGAAATAATTTTTTCTTAATTGTCTTCGACCAAGAATTGATATAAAGATTGAGGAAAAGAATATACCATTTAATGGGCGGGTTTTTTGGGGGTATTTTTATTTACGCGGGAAGGGAGGATTCTGGTACATGTACAGTTGTTTGTCGAAGAACTCTTAATAGCCAGTTTGCCGGACTTGGTTCGTTGATGAAGCCGCTTCGTCCACTTTCGTGTCCGTTGATCGTTTACCCCTGGATGCGAAAAACAAAGCGTCGGGTGCGCCTCGTTTCACCGTTCCCATTGATGGATTGTCAGCTTTTGTTATAGATGGAAAAAGATAGAGAAAGATTAAGATAAAATTGGGCCCGAATTTATTTCACGATTCCTTCTTTACTTAGCGTGAGAATCGATTATTTACTAACGACAATTAAGGACAACGTAAACGAAACTATATATAGCGTTACGCAATATGGGTTCACGGTTACGTAATATTCAACTTGTGGGTGGCATTATTGGTTTATTTATTTAGTAATTGCCCCAATGACCGGATCATTTCATCTTGCCAACTATATTTAGACGTAAGAGTATAGGGTCTTGCGTTGTCTTTATTTTTACGGCTTTTTCGCCGACACAGAATCTTCGGGTCATGAATTTGTGGTATAAAAAACCTGACCATGATTTTAGTTACTTAAGAGTAATTATTCCCAGTAATCAATGAAATTTGGTTACTGTTTCCGGATTTAACCTTTCAAATTAATGCCCTTTTCATAATCGACTACTTATTATAGTAATTATGAGAATATCCGCCTAGTCCAATACGTGTATAGCGTAGGCGTTAAGATTGCGGTATGGATGTTGTTGGGCTCACCTGATGCGGGCGCGTTTCTTTTGCCCCTCATTCCGAAGAAACTGCTGGCAGCTCTCTTATCTTCGCTGGTGAGATTGACTTGACCCCTGGCTATGGCCGCTTCCAGAGCTCTGGCGACCATTTCCTCGTCGGTAGTGGTTGCGGCGGAGTCGTCCCGGGCGTCATTGGGCGATTTGTTGATTTCTTCATCGTCTTCGGCGCTGTCCTTCTTTCCTCTCATGGGCATGAAAGAGTTCAAGCGCTTCTTGCCTCCCTTGCTGTAGAAAGCCTTCTTGCGACCCCGCATCGGCATAAAGGACGCTCTCTTCAGTTCCGTCGTGTCCAAGCCGTAGTATTTGTCTTCCGAGTCGGGACTCCATTTTCGGCCTCTCATGGGCATGAAAGAGCCTAAGTAAAAGGTTAAAACTCGCTTAGTCGGAAAAGATGTTCCCTTGGCTCGGATATTCTTTGATCACGGATTTCTACCCTTCCTTTTTCCATTCTCTACCTAAAATCAAATTCCACGACTCACCGTCCATCAAATATCACGGTTTCTATCGTGGTTTTTGTAATCTACTTTTTCACAAATGAATATGAGATTATCTACTAAGAGCTCTCGCGACACTACGCTGTCGTGAAAAGGGGTACCCTATCTGCCCTAGCTATTAAGGGACTGAATGGAAAAAGTACTTTTTCGTCCTCGCATGGGCATGAAGGAACTCCTCTTGGGCTCTTCGTCGTCTAGATCAATGGCGTTGTCGTAAAAGTGTCCGTCCAATGGCTGTTGAGCTTCCATTCTGCGTCCTCGCATGGCCATGAAAGCCGATTTTCGTTTATCCATATCCAAGGAAGCGGCGTCATCTTGGTCTTTCTTACCCCTCGAGTGAAGGAAGGCCGAGGCCCTCTTGTCGTCGATACTGTCCGAGTAACTTCCGTCCGGTCCTCTCCTGCCTCTCATGGGCATAAATGACGACCTCTTCACCGGCGAAGAACCTGATTCTCGAATATCGTCATCCGGGAGTCCTAATAGAGCTGCCGGGTGGGCCTGAAATTTATTTCCATGGATTTAGATCGTAAATCTATTCTGGGTTCGAAGTAAAACCGCGATATCTAGTACCTGTTGATAAACTAGATCTAAATCGGGAGAGAGCGTTTCGCCCCTGATATGGCAAGTGGACAGGAACAGTAGAATGACGGTGACTAACGGGCGATAGTTGAAAGCGACGATCCTTAGCGTGTCGTGACAGGAGCCAAAGATTGACCGGCTGGATCTTGACCCGTTTAACATAGTTGAACTCGTGGTTTGCTAGGGATAACTTTATTGGCCTGTGGCTGTGGCTGTCAAACTCTCTTCTGCAAAGTACAAGAAATAATAGAACTTTGAAATATAGAAGAAAATGTATTACGTGTTCATGTAGTGTTCAAAGGGAGAATACTTTTTAAGATATGTTCTATAAGTTTGTCATTGGTAACAAACTGGAGCTTGTCACTGGTGACGTAGGTCATGGATTCGAGGTAAAGCGATGCCCGGTGATATTTTGTACTTTTGAACTTTTCCCTCCATCCGACCCTAACTTCCTGATTAAAAGTGTGGTTTAGGAACGTTATCTGAACGAAATCGGGTTGGGGCGGGGCTCCGCTAAGACTAATGAAAATTCCCAAATTCCGTTTCCGGCAAGTACGTGATAAGCTTGCCTTATTAAATCGCAATTAAGGAGCCCCGAATTTCGCTCGCGAGGAAATAAAACTAAATTTCCAACAGTGCCTTTTTATGGTAATTGTTTCCAAAGCCAAATCATGGAGGAATAACTTAATAGAGAGTGAAATTTATCAAGATTCATTCTTCAAAAATTATGTGGGTTACAATTATTTTTTTCCTGAACACAATTTATCTACTGATTCTGTTAAACTATTAATATGGGTTGAATCAATGCGCAAAGATCTGTACTGTTTATGTTACTTACTACTTTCATAAAAAAAATATCAATCCGCTATGGAAATAACCTAGGAGGGCGACCTCCCGACCGTGGGTGTTGGTTTGTCTTCAAGTTTTTAATGGAGTTTATTTGAGAACCTGAACCCTGGCTAGCATTTTCTCTCCCTTAGTACATCCTTGTAGTACCCCTGTAATGTTTCCTCGATAGAGAATTAAAAGCCTTTACTGAACACGTAGCTTCCACTCCATTTTGAAAGAGTTACTCTTTGAACAAATCGATGTTGTTGTACCCGTTAATTTTACTTACACAGAAAAGGTTGGCTGGAGCCAACCAAAAGTGACCTTTTTTGATTAATTGCTCCTTGATTGATATTATTTTTATTCCTTAAACCAAGGATAGATTTAATTTTAGAAGTAGGAATGGAGAACAGAGTAGTCTGGGTCTGGGCGCGCGTCAAAGTCCCGGACCCCCTTCCACGAGACGGAGAGGGGGGGGGTATGAAAGAAGAGGCGGGAGGGTCATAGCGACAGAGGTAAAAAGGAATTACAAAAGTATTTTTCACCGTTCCTTTTCAGCAACGTCATCAAAACGCCAATAAGATAGTTTAAACTTATCGTTACGTGTTGGAGAGAGGGGCCCTATGCTGGGCTATGAGTCGGATTGATGCAAATACCGTTCTCCATTCCTACTTCTAAAATTAAATCAATCCCTGCTTTAACCAAATTAATTTCTTTGGAAATTCTAACTTATAAATGCGTATTGACTTACTTATTAAATTATAGTGTTTGAGAAAACTTCTCGATTCTTAAAATCCACTTTCGGAATATTAATCAAAATAGACCGCGTTTTAGAGAGTATATATATAGAGAGAGACATTTACCAGACGTGAAGTTGCATAATTAAACCTAGTTATTAATTGGATTCATTTATCAGTTAGTTTAAGGGATCCGTAATTTATCTAGTAGGCCAATTTCGCATCCTCCCAGTCCCATATCTTTCTCAAACATTGAGGAATTGTTCCCGACATATTACTATCGACCATGCTGCAACTTCGCTATATTCATTTTTAATTTTGGCATTTCATGGGCGTAAAGTATTAAGTATGAGTATTTGAATGTAAAACCAGGAATACATAAAGTTAATTGGAATCATTGTGGACCATATCTCTGCTGGTATATAGAACCATTAAATTGACCGATTTTAAATTCCAACCTCAACTTGGAAAACATTATACGAAAGGGTTCATCTCAAATTAGTTTTAATTAATAAAGCTGATATGCTAGTATTTAATTCTCATAAATTTAAGAGGCATACTTAAATCTTACTACGATATTTATCAGGATAATTAACTTTATTTCTTTAGTAGTCTAAACTCAATTCCGTTGACAAGGTATATATACCCTTTAGATTTAAAGGTTATCTTTCAGATAATATTTTTTACTCTCCTTCCTATCCGTTTCGTTCCTTATTTCCACGGGGGCGGGGGCGGGGGTTACTCTTTCTTTGGGTCATCAAAAGCTCTTTAATAGAGTCGTCGTTTCTCGCTCCTTATTTTCCCATTTTAACGCTCGGGATAATTTACCGCGTGCGTAGATTCTTGGCAATGGGATTAACGGAGAATCACCCGAAACTGTTCTACAAGACTGAGTCTTCAGTCTTTCAAATCTCCGTTTCGCTCACACCCTGGCCTGGCACCCCAGTGGGTCCGAAACTTCACTCCCACCTCTTCTTATCTTTCTACATTTGCCCCCCCCCTAAGCGAAGAAACTTTGTTATAATGAACTACAGAGAGAGAGAGAGGGGGGGACATGACGCGCTTTGACTTAAGTAACGAAGAAGGAGTTGTACTTCAGTAAATGGAATTATGCGAAACGAGTGCAGTGTAAGCTACTTTTAAAATTGAGTTTTAAGAAATAATTTTTGGTTTCTTTTCGCGTGAACTTACTACACATTAAAAGCGAGTTCGAGGCGTTGTCTAGAGTATGCGTTTGAAAAATCGCGCCAAAAGGTCATAGCGACATCTGGCGACGCTTTAACGCGGAAAACGCTACACAGTACGGGTGGACTAATGACTATTTAGTCTTTAGTTTAGAATATCTGAATTCACTGTTTTCTGTTTCTTAAACACCCTGGGCAACGCCGAGTAGTTGGGAATACGTTGTCACAACTTTCAGAACTTAATGTTAAGGCGAAAAGAAAGAGATGTTCCCTCGGAGTTGTATTATTACCTTGTGTCTATAGTCTATAGTGAAACCCTAAAGTTATTTTTTCCAAGGAATGGGCCTTTTACAGCATTTTTATTGTTCTTCGGGCGAAACTCGGCCGAGATTAACTCGTTAATGAGCCGTGCCAAAGAGTCTGTCCGTGATAGGACTGGCGGACCCTACCTTTTATTTCTGGCAATGAAAAACGGTGCTAGGAGGCAACCCCATAAATCCCCTTTCAGACGATCACCTTTAATTTCAACTCAACTATAGATTAATTTTTTTTTTAAATCACCGATCAACTTTTTTCTCTCGTCAAATCTTTCGGTGGTTGATTCGCAAGACCAATTACTTTGCACGTGTCAAAAAAGTTGTATCGTCTGAAATGGCCTTCACTTAAAATTTAAGAGAGACTTTTTGTAATTAAGTGCTCGCCCGCTTTTAATTAAGCTACATTCCCTTATCAAGCCTGTTTTTTATTTTGGGTTCTATAAAGAAAAGTATAAATCTGAACATTTCAATGATATGAAATAGTTTATTTTTTTGCGCGGATTGGTTCTCATAGAAATCCACTTTCATATTTTGGTAAAATCAGAAGGGGATAATAGAAGAAGGATGACACTCTATATCCTCTAATATTTTAGTTAAGTAACGTCATTCTTCCCAGGCTGACCCTTTTTGTTTGCTCTCCCGCTCGTCAAACCAAGTTCAGATGGGCATCGCACCGCTCTAATTAGACATAATGCTTTATCTTAAATGTTTCCAACAAAACTACAAAATTTTTGACTTTTACAGTGAAAGGGCTATTTGTTAAAACATTTTCAGTATTCGCTAGTTACTTCACCCAAACCGATTAAGCACTAGGCTAGCCAGAAAAAAAAATAAAACAGACTTGTTGAAGATTGTGTAAAACTCTTCCACTAAAATGCGCACGTATCGTCTTCTAATTTGTTGAAATCGGCAAAATCGAAAATTGACTAAGTGAGTGGAAAATTTTAGTTTAAGCATCCGATTGCTTGGAAAATTGTAACTAAAGTGGCTTACGTCATTTCCAAAGTATTTAAGCTTTAAATATATTACCTCCTACAAAATGGTCTGGCATTATTTCTATTACGACTTGATAAAAATTTATATTTTGTATCGCGTGTCTGCATTTGAAATCGTGGGAAAATGGAATAATTTTAGACGAAGCATTTTTTCCGGAGTATCCCTTTAAACACAGTCAAAAGTCAAAATTTTAAATTTCCTTAACACAACATCTTATAAGCGTATAAAGGTGATTATGACAAGGATAATTTATATTTCTCACGCAGCATCTGTATGTAGAACTTTGTATATCGCTACTCAATCCAAAGTTCCTAGAAAGCGGCTTCCCTACCCCCCCCCCCCAAAAGAGAGAGAGAGAGAGAGAGAGAGAGAGAGATTACTGAATTATATTTCGAAGCAACATCAACAAGAATCTTCTCTCCAACTTAACCCTAACCAACTCATACACCACCCATTTTCCTTCCGACCTGGTCCTGGTATAGTCTTATTTTCAGGAAAAGGGTTAAAGATAGAGTTAAGAGGAAAAGGGTAGGGAGCTATTTTCTGTTGTGTCCCCCCCCCCTTCCCTCTTAATCCGATCCAGCTGGCGATGAGCGGTAAGACGAAGCAATCAGATTAGGAACTCATCCAATTTCGTTATTCCCAGCGTTCCATCCGCATCCTCAACCCTTCTCTTTCTCCGTCGTAAGAGAAATGTTGGTACCATCCTCCTTACTTGATAGACTGTTAAGCTCTAAAGAGGTCTAGCTCTCTCCTTGTGTCTTTCTCGCGTTCTACTTGCGTGAGTGAAACACTTCTTCCAAAGCCCCGTTTACATCCTTTTTGGGATTTTCCTAATAAGAAGAATATTAGCTCGAAATTCTACTATAAAGCCTTGAAAGTGTCGTACTTTAGCTATCCTTGGTTTTACATTATAATTAACGGACTATATAATTCTCTCATAGCTGTCTCTGGAGGGTTACCCATAAATGAGAATCAAATTCGGACAAACCCTTCTGTAACAAAAAGACGCGAGGCGTCAGGAGGATTTCTTTTTTGAAACAGTACTATATACTATCTCTCTCGACAATGAGCTGGACATTTTGCTAGAACAATTTCCGTGGTTTTAAGCGTACAGTTGTATAAGAATTAAAATATGTCTCCGCGAATAATTTATATCTATAAAAGTGAAGACCCAGCCTAAACCGCTTCACCTAGAACGCTGAAATTTTGCACGGACGTTACTCTTAAGTAGTATAGGCACGCATTATGAAATATTTTTCCAAACCGCGGCCATCTTGAAAAATGGCCAGAAATGTAAAAAAAACAAAAAACCTTTTTTACGTCCGGGCGTTTCATCCGATTTCACTAATCGGACAGGCTTTATGGCTTGTGGGGTTCGATTTGCTGTCATATTTTAAAAATTATTTTGAAACGATAAAATCATTGTTAAAGACGCTTTATTTAAATATTCATGTATTGCTTCGCTAAATCATTGCAATTTATAAACTTTTTGATTTTGTGGCGTTTGTCTACATCAACGTCGCGCGCGGTTGGTTCTCGAGGCCGAGGGTTTCCACGCACTCGAGTGAGTGATTCTAATTGTGTTATAGGCCTATTTGACACAGACTGGTGAATTTATATTAGACGGGGGATATGTCTGTGTCCCTAAAGAAATCCCAAATACTGTATTTTCTTCCCAACTGAAATTAACTTTTGGTTAAAAATATATCAGATTGATTATACCGATAGTTAATCAATATGTGTAGAAATCGTGAACATGTTGACTACAACTTCTATTTGATTCAATTTTGAATTAAATCCACTCGTAAAAGCTGAAAATCAGAAGCTACCTAACCTGCTACTACGAACTTTCTCGTGACGTCATACCCGCCTATCTCGTGTCCATTTTTGGGCAGCGAAAGAGTAGCGTACCGGAAGTTGAGAAGAAAAGGACAAGGTCCTTAGATACAGTAGTATTTCGTTCTTGAATAATAGACCTTTCCTACATTTAACGTTAACTTAGATTTATAGTTTGCTGGGGGAAAAAGCTTTACACAAATTTGACTTCAAAATGCAGTTGATAAATTCACACTAGTGTAAATGGAGCGAGTAAACTTCTAGAAAGGCTTTCCTTTGAGCCATTTACGAAAGTTTTATCCATTCGAAAATAGACTGCTTTGGAAAATAAACGTGCCAGTATCCCGTTTTCGCCACTTTACAATTTAGCGTAGCGATTACAATCTCCATCAACTATTCTCCTCCTGTTTTTTGCCCTTTAGCCTCTATCGAAAGGTATAACCGTAGATTCCACTCTATTTTCGATTGGAAAAGAGAGTATCCGAACATTTTGTGACCGGCCGTGATGGCAGTGGGATAGACACACCAATCGGTCAAGTCTTAAAGAGAGTGTGAATGTCGTCAAGTTGTCCAAAGTCATTACTCGTTTCCGTTTGTTTTGCGCCGCTTTTTCTCGTCTTTCTTATTCCGAATAGAGTATACTGTTTTTCAAAACGGGGGAGGGGAGCGGTACTCGTCTGCATGGAATGGGGTTAAAACTGAACGTTGATTGGTCTGTGGACTCAAAGGCGTTAGATAGGGCTTCAAGGTTACCAGTCCTTTTGTTTGAAGTCGTATCTCAATAAAAGAGCAAAATTTTGATAAATTTGATGCCTAACTATACGCGAAAACTTCGACTAAGTAAAAAATATTAGATATTATAGGACTTTCCATGAAATTATAAGATAATATAGGACTTTCCATGAAATTATAAGATAATATAGGACTTTCCATGAAATTATAAGATAATATAGGACTTTCCATGAAATTATAAGATAATATAGGACTTTCCATGAAATTATAAGATAATATAGGACTTTCCATGAAATTATAAGATAATATAGGACTTTCCATGAAATTATAAGATAATATAGGACTTTCCATGAAATTATAAGATAATATAGGACTTTCCATGAAATTATAAGATAATATAGGACAGATTCAAAAATATAGCGTATTATAGGAATCAAAGGACCGCTGGGATCCCTGCAATAGGGATCACAGTCTATTTTAAAGAATATATCCTCCTTCATTCTTGAAGAAAACTTTGTTCCTATTACGTGTTTTTCTTCTTTTATTTAACAAAAAATATAAAAATCGATTTATACGATTTTCGTAAACGATGCATCCAAACTAAACTCATCCTTGTGATTTTTCCCACGGACGCGTATTATTGATCAGTCAATTTCTACTTTACAAGATGGTTACGGGAGAGTTGAGTGCTAAAATTAGCCTAGCACAAGCGAAAGAGAAACATGTACCATTAAGGGCGGTAGATGTTGTAACAGTCTGTACAGACCATACATTGGAAAATCACTAGGCAAAGATATTTTGACGTATATAGTGAAATTTCGAGCTATAGCCTGAAGTTTTTGAAAGGGGGGAATATTGGAAAACAAGTTTATCATATTTTTTTAATGTCTATTGTGGAAGAAATCTATTCGGGGATAAAGTGTTAATTTATTACAGATCTTTAAGAAACACCCTGTATATTTGTTGCGTGCTCTTTCCCGCACCAATTATAACACACTCCCCCTAAACTTCATCTTTTAAAAAAAAAATATCTTTGATTTTATTATATTAGCTGGTGTCCAGTAAATATTAAATACAGCAGGAGTACTGTACAATGGATTAATCGGACACGCTGTTGTCAGCGAATTATAGCCTATAATTAGATTAGCTAGCATAGCGTTAACGAGAAAATGGTTTACTTGATAGAGACGCGACTGTATCGTGTAGTAGGCTGTAGTACTTGGGTTTTTGAATTAATTTATCGATAGACGTTGTTGTACGTCCCGCTTTGTAATCTTTACTAGATTACACGCTTTAGTTTTGTTTACGAAATATTGATCCGTTATTGGAAACCGCAAATTATGTTCCGAGTTTAATCGTTTCCTGATATTAAAACGTGTATATCTGAAGATTATTAATATTGTGTCTGAATAAAGGGAAAGGGCGAATGAATATAATGCATCTTATAGATACGGTAAAGGGAATACAACAATTATATACAGGGTGTTTCTGATGAGTCTGCCATAAATTAATTTAATAAAGGGGGATGTTCTTTGAGCGATTGCGAGTCGAAAATGTAACCTCTATCTCCATTTTGCCGTCCAGGCCACTGTTTTCAAGTTAAGATTGGATAGAGTATTTTACGGATGACCCCTTAAAATTGATTATGAAATTGATTTAGACAATGATTTCCAATTTAATTAAGGGGTCATCCCTAAAACACTATTAAAATCATATAACTCGAAAACAGTGGCCCAAAACGGAAAAATGGAGATAGAAGTTACATTTTCGACTCAAAATTGATTTCCCAAAGAACACTGCCCCATAATTTATGCCAGACAGAAAAAATTAATTCCGATTTTCGTACTGTACACAGCCTTCTCTTAAGGAGAGTAGAAAGAAGTAGCTTTCTCGAGTAGCCTATTAAATATTACTTAGGACGAAACCAAAATCTCCATGATTTCTATTTATTCCCAAAGCGTATAATTATTAATTTTCCAATAAAACAGTTTCAAGTAAGCTAAATTTGTAGCGGTCGGATGGTTCGTTCCTTACGAGGGGCTATTCACTCACTCTCAGATTCGCTGTACTTTACAGTTACGTGAAATCATTTTAGCGTTGTCAAGGATAGAGCTGTTGAAGATTACGCCTAATCCATATAGTACAGCGTGTATACACCGATTACGCGGAGTAACTGACCCCTCGGAACCTTGGTCCTATTAGCAATGATAATTTCGCAGATATGTAAATGGAGGATCGGATATTTGTATCAGCAGGCACTGAGGGTTGGAATGGGTAGCCACAGCAAGGGCTAAAACGTACTCTAGCGAATTTATTCAAATTTATCATGAATATACAACTGCAATATCATTGAAGTAGAAGATAACCTTCACTGAATAAGCATTAGGGAAGGCGTCGATCAGGACAACGTAACATCGTTCCTTTATTACATATTTATATTCACGATTAACTTGAATAAATTCGTGATATTCCAACACACGATAATCCCGTAGATTACTGGCACGGCCTTCTCCTTGACGCGTTCCAGACCTCGCCTAATCGCTTTAAACTTGGTATTGGCCTTTTCAAAAGGAAAAAAAAATGAAGTTCGAGATTGAACCCGAATAAATTTTAAACGAATACCTTTTCCAAACCCACACTCCCTCTTTTCTTAATTAAAGCTAGATTAAAGGAAAGAAGAAATATCGTTCAAAACCATTTCGTTTTAATTGGACCAAAATTACTTTGATTAAACCTAAGAATTATCGGCATTCGTTTGGTGCACTTGATTTATTTTCCCAAAATCACAAAAAAAAAGTTTAGGCCTAATCGTTCATTGTAGACATTCTAACCTAAATGTACGTAACACTCTTGCGTGACTTCATTCAATTAAATTTTATTTTAATATAGGCCTAAGTCTACTTAATATTTAACCACCAAACTGATCTATTGCACTCTTGGAATGAAGCTAAAATTCCATCGAAAAACCGGTGTTGAATTAGGTTAAAACTTTATTTGTGAGCTACCAAATAACTTTGAAATTCCCCGAGTTTTCATAGCTTTAGAGAGCGGTTACTTAACCATGACTTATACTAATCGATGTTTTTAAAAGTAACCGAAGTTTGTGAAAATATACACCGTTTCTACAGTTTGATATTGAACGCTGAAGTTAATTGGTATTTGGAACACCGTATTTTAAGATTTTATTTCCGAAACTCTGCGGAATATAAAACAAGTTTGGGGGTCAGATTTTGACCCTTGGAAGCGTTGCCAAGATCAAAGAATTCTCTTTATACAGGCGCGCTTGCATATCCGGAACTCTAAACCTATTCGCTAATGGTTTCCTTTCTAAGTTAGGTAAAATCTAAATAGTCCACCACTCGCGTTAGAGTCGCAGACCACTGTGAATCCATTACCATATGAGTTCTTTGGCAAAAGATTTGGTGGTCAAGATATTTAATCTCGATTCTTGAATGTTTCAAGAGAGAGAGAGAAAGTTTTAGATAACGAAAAATATTAGCTTTCCCATTAGGCTTTGAGAGAAAAGTATCGTTGACCCTTGCGGATTAGCAATACGTACTTTGGTAGAAACATTTAACCGCCGCTGATATGGTACGTGTAATCTTCACTATTCTTAGTTTATACATTGTTCATTAAGGTAATGTTCGGAGTAAGAAAGCTCTTTCAGATTGAATAATCCTTCACTAAGCCTTGGTCTCCGTATAGTAGTACCCGTAATTCGGAGAATGGATATCTTAGTTATTACGTCCAAATTATAATAGCCCTGATTTTGGGACATTTTTAAACACTGGCGACACAATCTTTTAGCATAAGGTAGACGTGTAATAGTGGAAGGCAGTCTTGCACGGTGTATACCGAATGAATGAACAAAAGTAGCATTAACGATTAATTAAGCAGCGGGGTTTTCTCATTCTATCGTCGAGTCGCGTCGCGTGGTAAGCCACTTTTTGCTACAAGTTCGTAAACGTTCTTAGAAAAATAATGAAAGAAAACTCGAGTTTGGGTACCTGTAATGTATGTGGTACCGGTAAGACTCTAGCCAACACCATTACGTTAATTACGCGCTGATAATTCTTGTACTCTCAAACCTTAACTTTTTATTTTGGGATTTGGGGGGGGGGTGGAATTCTCGTGTTAAATGTTAATACATTTTGAAAGGGGGACTGGGACTGTAGCGCGCGAATACTTCGGCATCTTATACCTTCTCCCTAATAAACTAGATATCACTTCTTAGTGGTATTATACCGCTGATTATTTAAACTTGACTTTGCCTTTAAGAAAGGTGTATAAGCAGGTTGCCAGCGAAAGTTTCTACCCGGTATAAGTAAAGTAAGGCATCAATTGTAAAGTATTTAAAAATGAGAGAGGGTTGAGGGTTGAGACTTTTTAAA
Organism: Phalangium opilio; assembly: GCF_054372755.1. Lineage (NCBI taxonomy): Eukaryota > Metazoa > Arthropoda > Arachnida > Opiliones > Phalangiidae > Phalangium > Phalangium opilio. The sequence goes on from NW_028324227.1 coordinate 471,445, forward strand.
AAGAAAGAAGAAAGGGTGGAGTCTTTCTTAAATAAAAAGAAAAAAAAAAGGAAGGAGATTTTGGGATAAAATAAAGTAAGAAAGCTTTTTTGAAATGTAAATCTTCAAAAGCCAGGGCGACGCGCACCTGAGCCCTTCTTATACTTTTTGGTACAAACTCCATCCATGGCCGCTGCCGCGTCTTATCTCTTTAAAAAGGCCAAGTTAAAGCTACTTTCTTATATTTTTAAATATAATTACCGATACTCTATACTCTACTCCGAAGAGAAAAAGGATACGTTGAAAATATTTCTCCAACATAAAACGCCCAACGAAAATTTCTTAATGTTCGTATAACGAGCTTAATGTTTTGAATAAAATACTTTGAGTTTGGCGAAGATTCGAATAAAGCGAGTATAGAAGATGCTTTTGAAAGACGTTTTTAGGATTTCAGATGAAAGTAAAAAATTTATATCTTCAGCAGAATAGACGTAGTAGTACCTAAAACTTTTTAAAAGTTTTATTTGTATTTTGTCTAAGGATTAAAGGCTGGCAGGGTTGCCAAGATATTTTCAAATTGAAATTCCCTGGCCTTTTTCTACGATTTTCCCTGACCTTTTTTTGCGATTTTCCCTAACTTTAATTTGTACTTTGGCTACTTCTAGAGTAAACCAAGCGCGGACGATTGAGCAGACGTAAATTAGGGCTGTAATAACCAATTAAGGGTGATGGTTTTAGAAGGACAGTTTAAGCATTTTTTTCTGTTCGCCATTTTCCAAGATGTCCGCCAAAAATCATATAATTTAATGGTTAAGATCGTCAAGCGGTTTACAAAATATATCATTTAAACCCTTAAAGCGGTTAAAATGTACAGGCATTTAGCGGATTAGAAGTATCTTCCTTCGCGAAGACTTCGATCTGGACGTGATAAAGCTAATTCCAAACCGATATTTTATTCCAATATCTGATCAAATAATTTTACAAACGAACCTACTTGGATAGCAGCTAGCTTCACTTCCGCTTTATTACGTAAATATTAGACCGGGAACCATCCTAATACTGGAGGCGCTGCGCGCGCCTTTAAACCAATTACGTTAGATTCTTCGAGTGTATTTACACTCCATCGATGGTATTATAGACCATGTTTAATACCATCGGTAGAATGCCTTAAAAGCGACGGTACCGCGGAGTAACGCGTAATGTAAACACTCGCTAGTAAAGAGTAACTTGAATTTTCCTTCTTTATTTTCCATTAGTGGCCGGTTCTTTTTCGCCTTCGTGATTAACTATCGTTTGCTCAAGTATAGGTCTAGAAAGAGATAAAAAAATATATATATTGGGTGAAGATGGAAATAAAAACTCCTCTTCCGAATCGAAGATGTCACGGGCGCTAACGAGGCCTAACCTTGTTAGTGTGGTACCGCGCAATCTAACGAAAGACTAAGGGTTGGAATTTCAAGAACTATAGCCTAGAGTGAATGTTTCAAAAACCTGTAGGAAAAGCCCCTAAGGTGATAAGTTAAATCTAAATCCATTGTGTAACAGCTAGCCTCCTCCGTATTGAAGAAAAAAAGAAGATTGAAAAGTAAGGGTGCTGGGTGGCTCCATTTTCGACACCTCGAGCATAAAATCAAACACAGAATCAATATGCAAATCTTTGACTTTTTTTGGAACTCCTGTTTATTCGCGGGCGTCTTTACGTTTTCAAATTTCTATTTTTCAAATACGCCAATGAGCGATATGGAAAACGAGTGGTAATGTTAGACATTTCGTAAAGTGGCTTAGGTCCTCGATGTTTTTACGCGAGTAAATTTACATAGCTATGAAATTACATAGCATGGTAATGAAAAGGCTTTTCATATTACACATAGTTGGGCGACTTGTGCCAATTAGTTAAGAAATAACTTCCACGCATGTATATGAACATAGCTTTATTGACTTCTTATTATTTTAATCTAGCCACATCCAAAAAAATTCAACTCTATCACCCTCTGGCCAGTACAATACAAAATATCCCGTTTTAATTTAGTTTAAAAGTTTTTCCGACTGTTTCTCTCAAGGGTGTATAATTTTACGTTTATGGATTTTTCTTCACCTCCAAACATTCTTTACTTTTTACCGATTCTTTCTAGGTTAAGTCTCAAAGGACTCTCGAAATTTTTTGGTTTTTTCATTTTTATTAATGGTAGTTAACTTAAGTCAATTTGATCGCGGAACCGTGACGAATTATATTAGAATAGAATTAGCCTTAGAAACAAAAGAGCTTAATATAAGAAAACAGTTAAAATTTGAGGTCCATTATATTTTCTTTATTTTGAAAACGAAACCAATTTTTAGATTTAATAGACCATTTTAAAATAATAATTAAAAAAGATTTCAGTTTCTTATGAAAATGAAACTTCATTAACTTTGAGAAGTAACGTAAAATAGATCATAAAATATTTCTTTTCCGGTTCGGCTTTCGTAGTTAACATTTCCTTGGAAATCGATAAAAAAATTCTTAATTATCAAAAAGCGGAGCGAAACCCGAACTAAAAAGATGAAAAAAAAGCCCCATAAATTTTGAAAATCTTCATTTACTTCAGCGGTTTAGCTGAGGAAATGTAAGTGGTACAATCATCGGATTCTACTGAGAGCACTTGGAGACACCTTTTTATATTTTGTAAAAAAAAAATCGCTGACTTAAGAAGGGCCTGTAGTTCTAGAGAGCGCGGACTTTCGATATAAATGCATCGCATTTTTTTATTTTGTTCTCGATGTGAATCCCCTACAGTATATGTCCTTAGAACCCCATTCAGCTAGAGCAGCGAAGATAACAACGTCACGCAGCCCCATGCACTCTATTGGAGACAGGAAATTGAAACCTACATATCTTAGGAATTCATCCACTCGCCCTGTTTTTTCGGGTGTAACTCCTTTTTTATGGATGCAGGGTCGTAATTATCCAGTTAGAACCTTCTGTCTTAAGACGGCTTAACAATCTCAGTCGCGAGACCCTAAATCTTTCGCCAAAGAAGAGGAGTACGTAACAGTGTATGGTTTTTGATGCTATAGGATTCTTGTTCTGAATGCTTTTAGGTTAAGGTGCAACGAAATGCACTCGTTATTAAGCCGCGCTCACTCGTTTCCGCCTTTGGTATTAGTTTTATTAAGATTGGAAGCGGCTTTGCTCGAAGATAAGTTACAGGAAGAGACGCTATCCTCGTGATAATGGGGGCATCGATACCTAGTACTTCAAATGAGATCGTCGTGATTAATGCATTTGCGTTGGTTTTTGTCCCGAAATCATCTCTTGAACTGTCGCTATATTTGTATGAAAGAAGATTATCGCAAAAGTGCAATCAGTGTTATAATAAACGGTATTTTTAGGAACTGCGATAAAATCGCTTCATTTTTACAGATTTACGTTTAGTTTGTGGTCAATTACCGAAAACAGTAACCTATCCTCTAGTTTGTTAATTAGGTATCGATTCTATAATTTTAACTTCAAGAAGGACAATTTTCTAGCTCAGTGCAGTGTCTAACCCTAATCCTTGGGATACAAGTTCAATTAAACTCTTTTAATTCTTCATCGAAACGCGCGACTTAGGTTTTTACAAGCAGCGCTCTCATTCTTTGGCCAAGTTGATCATTATCCGGTCCTTTCCGTATCAAAAGCTAACACGTTACGAAATTGAGTTCTCCATCCATTCCGATAATAGGAGCACCAACGTCTTGTCTATCTCTTGATTTTTTCCCAGGCCATGTTCGAAGAAAATGGGATTAAGAAAGAGCGATAAGAGAAATGTCGATATCGATTTTTTCCCTCCGATTTTTATTTATCGCGTCCCTAAATGCGAGTTGTAAATTGTGAAAGCATTCGCTTCTTATAGATAGGCGATCGACATTCGTAGAAGCGCTATATTACCTTTCAAAATGATCGTTCGAATGAGATATTGACCTTTCAATATCGAGATTGTATCGGATTATGCGAAATATTTTTCACTTCGATAATTTCTCTTATTTATTTTGTTAGCTATAGAAATAGTTGAGAGTCAGGGTAGAGTTAGAACTTAGAGGCGCTGCCAAACTCCATGAATTCAGAGTTCAAATGGAGTTGAATTAATTTGGTGGATTTTCAATGATCCCTAAACTGAACTTGAACAATATTTTCAGGAAATGGTAGTGACGCGACGTAAACAAATCTATCGAATACTCCCTACGCTACCCGGCGTTGTCCGTGGTGTTTTTATTGACTGAAAAATAACTATCTAACTAAAAATCTAATATAATGAAAGAAATAACTGGAATTTACTAGCGACACCTTTACTCTACAATTCTCAGAACGCAGAGTGTAGCGCTGAGAAATTTTCTTCATCTTTTATTCGAGGGCTGCATGGGTACCATAAATAACATTGAATTTAGGCCTAACATTACCGTATTGGGGTTGTTGCTGGATTTGTAAAGATCGGACGTCGCCATGCAGCATTATTGGCTGAATTGGTTCTAGAGGTTTTTTGCTTTTGTAAATTCTTTTTTTTCCCTTTCCTGTGGCCAAGAAATTACATCTTCGGCGACGAAAGTAGGCTAAACAATTTAAGGTTGTTTTTTTATTTCTGGAGGTACGACAACAAATAGGACGTATCTTCGTACGGAACAAACGTAACCTTACGTGATTTTATCCGTAAGGTACTTTCACCTTCCGTCACTGTAATACGCCAATCTAATCCTTTGATGTATTTACGGTTCATCTCATTTACCAAATTCAGTGGGGCTCAAATAAGTAACAAAATAGGTTGGTTTCAACGCGTAGAATAGGCCTTTTTACGTAATACGCCTTCAACTTGTACCCTTACTTTCACTTTATTTCTCTTTCGAGATGCATTTTTTACTCTGTATTTGTGGTTCCGAAGCAACATCGAAGAGATTCATATGAGAATGACCATTCTTATACGATAGAACACGTTCCTATATATATAGACCGTCCGGTCTGTAACAGTAGTCACCATATGAATTTATTCAGTCAATCACTGAATTTTCCTAAAAATTCCTTCAAAAGAGCTTAGAGCAAAGGACATCTTAGTGACTCAACCAAATGAGTAAAACAAAGGAGTGCAATATTGTAGATAGAAACACGGTTCCAATTGATATATTCATTATTATATTCGATTAAAAAGGATGAAATTCTAGCCCGGTGTACCCCTAGCTTTAAGTCAGTTAAAATTTCACTGTTGACAACTGTTAGTCAACGTCAAACGAAACTTTTATATTCTCTTATCCTCTTTGGTATCAAGAACGACGACATTTAAATATTCATGTAAAAATTGATTTAAGTTCAACATCATATGGTCAATAGTACTTTTTCCTGACGCTCCCAAGATGCGATGTCTCTCTTTTACTCATACTCTAAATGAATGATAGTGAATGGCATGGGTCGGTAATGCGTGTGGCTGGATTTAGTCAGTACAATAGCAACGGCTCTGGGATGTCCCTTTTAACTTCCGACAAAAGTTGACGGAAAAGACCCTGACTTTTTTTCATAGCCGTGCTTTTCCCCGGAGCATCCTTGTTCATTTTGAGAAGGGGATTTAACCGAGACGTCTTTTCTAATACCGCTATGGGCATAGCAGTCTCCAGACACGATGTTTTTTCAAGGGTTTTTCCTTCTTTGCTCTCGCGAGTTTTTCTTTCATAGTGATGGGGAAAAAACTCGCGATTTCTCTCGCCTGGGGTGAATTTTTTTACTTTTCCAATGAGGATTTAGTCCTGGAAAGGTATTTCTTTCCTGAAAGAAGGATTTATTTCTGAAATTGCGGCCATTTACAGGACGGACTCTAAATCGAGAGATATATTGCGAAATTAAAGATGAAGTTGAACTGAAAAAGCTCCATCGGGATAAGTGACACCTTAAGTATCAGAAGATATTGGTATCTCTATAAATCTTTTGTAATATAGTTTATTTATTTATTATTGCAATTTGTAACTTGGACGTTAAATCTTGTATGGCACGGTTTCCGGTGACAAGTTAGTCTACTTAAGGATCCAATTTGGAAATGAACTCGAATATCTCAGTCTCAAATGAGTCCATACTTTTCTTTAAGACTTATTGATGTCAATATTGAACTTCAGATTATATAATATTAATTCGTATTCCGAACAAAATATTTGACTTTTGAAGCCTACCAAAGGAAATGATTATGTTTTATTCCATCTCCTACGTAGAAATCCTCCTTGCTTTTATCATTTATTCCTTATATTAGGTTTGGGTCCTCGTCATCTTCCCAGAGGGTAACCCCGTTGAGCTTTTGGCGCGCTTGGGATGATGACCTACGTGTATTGAGAAAACGAATGCAAAAAGGAAAAGCTCACCGAGACCTTGCTAGGATTTTGGGGCCAGATATTCAATAGATGGACTAATAATATTCTATTTCGCAGTCCATACAGAATTCATGTACATATTCACCCCTTTATCAACTTCTTTCAAAGACTTGGATTAACTTTTGGGAGGACGGGTTCTCATCGCGCCTTTCGCACCCTATAACGCCAGATTATTTATTATTATTATATTCTTATATTCAAAATGGGTTCAAGGTACAGAAGTCCATCTCCTCAAGTACGACCGTGATGTTTCTAGTGATAAATTGGTTGAGTTTCAGATTAAAATCTTTGCGGCCTTAATTTTCTACTTGAAGTTACGAATATCTGATATGAACATTGTGGCCGAGAGACTTTTCTTTGTAGAAACTGTGAGACGTTTTCGCTAGAAATTTTTTTTTTCATTCCTTAGCCCGTGTTTATAATCAGAAGAAGAACCACCCGACTGAGCTAGGTTATTCGTTTTCTGAGAGGCTTAGACAATTTTGCCGCTCGTCAGATTCGCGTTATACTAGGAATGTAGGGAACGAGAGATACGGGTAGACCAGCGATCGGTATGCTAACCAACCTGAACCCGACTTATCCTGGTTATCTGTATTCAAAGATTACCCTCCTAAAGGACGGAGGTCTAGGAGGCTTTATATTCGAGCAAAGTGGCGTTGCAAGGCGTTTCTCCCTCCTCAACCCTTGCTTGTACGCGTGGATTATGCATTATTAACCACGGCGAACCGAGATTCTGAATAGCACCGTGAATAATTAAAATCCGACTGGCATTTGGCGTTTTTCATCTCTGCAGCCTCCGTAGATTGCGTATTAGGAGGACTGCCCCTTCACTCCATCGCGTCTCTACCCCAGTTTCGCGCCAAAAGTGTTCGGTTTTGAAAGTGGAAATTTTCCAATGAGAAAGATGCGTGGGAGCCCAAAAATTACTATTTTTAATAGAGCTGGGTACGTGTTTTCAACCCGTCAGTTTCTTTGACTTTAAATATTCTTTTAAAGATCACTTTTGAAGGGATACTTAAACGCGCTAAAAACTACATTTTGGTCAAATTTGGTAACTGTTTTTAAGTTAAGATTGCATCCAGAGTATTTAACGAATGACCCCTTAAATTTAATTGAAAGACAATGATTGCTAATTTAATTAAGGGGTCATCCCTAAAACACTCGACTCGAAAACAGTGTCCCTTGTGGCAAAAATGGACATAAAAATTACATTTTCGACCCAAAACCGTGCTTTATTTATGCCTGCAGACTTATCAGAAACACCCTGTATATAATCCTCTCATTCTTGGGGGGAATATTTTGTTTAAGACAATTTTTCACGAGGATGGAACCAGATTAAAAAAAAACCCCTCCCTTTGTTCTTGGGTACCCGAATTCGTTCCTTACATGCATTCTTCTTTATTAAACTTGAATAAACAAAATGTGAAAAATACAGAATTTATTTTTATTATATTTTATTTTTTTCCAAACCACCAAGCACTCTTTTGCACGGGCTTCCTTCCTTCCTTTGGTAGTATAGATCGAGTAAAGATATAATGGTATTTTTGAGTCGTATTCCGGTTTTTGGAGAAGGTGCAGCAAGGGATGGTGCACCGGGAAAAGACTAGTCGATGTTATGTGGCCTAGTCTTTGATCGAAACGGAATAAGAGCAAGAGAGAGAGAGGGAGGGAGGGGAAAAGATAAAACACGAAACGCATTTTCCGCCACTCTTTTACATTTGTCAATGTCCGAAATAAAATCCCCCAGAAATCCTGGTCGGCTTTCAATCGAGTTAAAGAGAGGTAACTGGGAAAAAGAGACATCCTAACCTAAGGGGTTTTAAAGGACCGATGCGCGGTGTAGAGCCACAGGCCTTGCTCGCTTCCCCTTTGGAGGAATTATGTTAAGAAGCTGCCCTGAACTTTGAGAATCACAAATGGAAACATACAAAACCAACATGCAATTTTACATGTTTGGAAGGTCACTAAATTGGACAATATACTTGTAAGAAAGATATATTTTTGTCCGCTTCTCGTTATGTCTGTTAGTAACGCTCTGAAAGTCTGCAAAACATGATTAGTACCTAACAAAAGTTCATAGATATACGATAAAAAGTACACTTCATTGAAGCTTGCTCCCACCGTGTAATATGAGAAAACCCAATATATTTCTCAGAATAGTGTCGACCCCCTCTGCGTATTACGGAACTTGTAATTGAGAAATTCAGGTGGTATAACTCTTAATTGAGAAAAGGTATAGCGGTACACCTCGGCAATTTTTCGACATACAATCCTAGTTAACACCAACAATTTTATTTGATTGTAGGCCTATAACTTGTTTGTAGACACATTTAGTCATCATCTTCGGCTTTATATATTTTACCTTCGTTAATAGCAAAGAGCAAAGATAAAAGGACATCATTTTTTGGGTATCTTTAAATCACCACTAGTATTATACTTCTTATAGTTAATTCGTCCAAGACAAGACAAAGTAAAGAGGGGACAGCGGGGTTTTGAAGGATCCGTGCGGTATTATAAATCTCGAGCCCGCATCGCGTCCTTCTTTAAAATAACAAAGCATCTCTGATCATATTTGAGTATTCTCAAAAGCGTATAGCCATAGCTGCCACTAAGGTGGATGAATATAGCTATACCATGCAGCGATGGATTCGAGTGTTGGTTTCTAAGGGGATTTAACATGGTTTTTACGTATAAATAGAAGAAAAATAAGCTTTTTATAATATTCATAATGCATTCCTTAAAGATAGCGCGGCGGTGCTTATTTTGGTTTTTGACTTGGCAAAGGAAGCTTCAAAGTTTAGAGAAAAACTAAACATATTTTTGTTAGGTTTAGACTAATGGGATTACAGTTTTCCATTATCTAACCTTAATTGAACTGAGACATCCTTTGTTTTCCACTCAAACTTGACTTCATCCAAGAGTTTTTTTTCTTAGTAAACACTAATCAAAATAAAAGTAATCATTTTTGATTTTCGACCTAGCTGATAATAAATTAAATGTCACTCGCGTAAAAGGGGATGAAAAATACAGACTTATTATACCAAATAAGCCGCCTTCTTTATATATATTATTGAAGGTCATAGGTCTCCAACAGAGCCACTGCCAAAGTGACTTTAGTCAGACTCCGTTATCGAATTTCATAAAATTTATTTTAAAGTAGGCTAGGTCTAGCTGGAGAAAATGATGATAATTTTAAGCCAACATTACAGGGGAAATGTTTATTATTGAGTTCTCATAGAACGCCTGTAGAAATGTTTACCCTGCTGAACACCAATGCTCAGGGTAAAGCTACGTTCTGCAACATGGTCTTATTTCTTAGTAAACAAAGTACAGATTATAATTTGTCCAGTTTTTTACTGTTTTTCGTCAAATATTTTGATATAAACAGAACTCCTGTCAACTTGTCAGGTCGGCAAATTAAAAAAATAAATCTAACTTGTCAATAATATGTATATATATTTTTTAAATTTCCATAAAGTAAATATCGAATGAATCAATTGAAACGAATTGGTTTTTCTTTTTGTTATTTGCATATTTTAAGTGACAATTATTTTCTCTATGAATATATAATTTCGAAAAGGTTAAAGTAGCACGTCGTATTTCGTTTACGAATTTGTCTCGCATGCGCGTAAACCATTTCAAGTGAATAACTTCACAAACTTTAGACCCGTTGGCCGCTATAGGTAGTATAAAACCGAGAGGATAAACACTCTCTAATTCTAAGTTCATCGGTTACGGGTTACGTGCACTGTCAAATACTACTTTTAATCCCTTAAGGTCATCGTGTACTCAAATTACTCCGAGTGACTGGCCCCTTGTCCAAACCATATATCCCATGACCTTCCGTTATCAAATATAGTGGTTCCTTAAAAAACCGCAAAAAGAGTACTCTGGCAAAGTGTATGTAGATCACGCTATCCGCGTCAAATAGTGTACTAGCGTATTTTCTAACCGACTACAAATCTTTTTCCTTGTTTTCCGTTTTTCTGGCAAATCCCGGGAACGCCTACTCGCGGCCTGCACCGCCAACGAAGCAGACATCTCCAAATCGAAACTTGGCAGAAACAGAGGAAAAAGGAAATTTCAAAACACGTACGGTACCCCCATAGCGTTTTATTTACTGTCTCTCTGAACGTATCGCCGCGACCAAAACGAAATTAACGAGGGGACTCTCTAGTCCTAACTTAGAGGAGGGAAATTTAATACTGGAGTGTCATATATGAGGAAAGTCTAGGAAATAAGAATACTTTTTAAACTAAAAGGGTCTATTGTCAACATTTGATTCGTAATTTAGGCGTGGTTATCTTTCCGATTGTTACAGGCCCTATTTATGTGGAGAACTGGCTTTTATTACTTTTGTGTTAATCTACTTTTCATTAATAATACTCTTCCTTTTTTATTCTGCAATTTGTTTTTATACATATTTTTCTCGGTTCAACCTACTATTATTTCATCCGAGTGCGGGGCTATGTTCTCGCGAACTATTAGCGCCGGTTCCAAACTATGAGAGCGTGTGTAAACTCGGTTTAAAAATGTTTACGACTCGAACTATAGAGGATGCTGGATAAAAACTTACCGCGAATCTTTTTAGTTTCCGACTTGAAAAAATTTAATAGATTTCTTCTGGTCACGCGAAATTCAGCGGGGAAAGAAATTAATCAAGGTTCGTTACGCGATTGGGTATTCGGATACGTCGTTTTCAGGGTAATCATTTAAGAGAGGGTGGACGCGATGCGAAAATCGCGTATGAATTAAATGCCTTAGTCTTTTTGTGCAAGGAAAATGTCAAAGAACATGGGTAGGTCTATACAAAATTTAGTTACGAAGATACGGGTACCCAAACATTGGAAATATACAGCATCGCTATTTCCATAGAAAACCAGCGTTGATCCCCACTGATAACGGATAATATTTCTCGTGTATTGTAACATTCAAACAAGATGGAGAGAGGAATTACGTTTCCCAAAGCAGACGGCAAATGCCAATCAATCTCGCCGTTACACGCAACAAGACTTATGAGCTGAATCGGATTCATTCATAAATCAAAATCGAATTCTTTCCCTTCGTGAATAAATTAACCCGTGTTGAATAGCGTAACCTCGTCGTACAATACCCCGTGCGGCACCCATTCTATTATATATTCCATTCTTTGTCGGCATGCGGAAAAATCCCGGTCTCCACGTTTAAAAGACTGCTGCTTAACAAGTGATTTAACAGAAGGGGAACAGTAATCGATATCAGCTAGGTACATTCCCAAACCGTTTAAGTAAGAGGCGTACGAGAAATGCATACAGCTACTTGGATTTGAATCTCAAAATTTCGTGGTAACCCTGGTTATATTCAGTTGCGAAGGTGGGTTTATTCTTAATACTCTGTAAAAATAATACCCAAGTATACACGTCGTACTAGGGGTTAATTCCTTCATCAAGTTTTGCGTTTTGAGCTCTGTTATTGCACTTTCTCGGGGGGTTTCTTTTTTCAAAGGATTACTGCAATCGGCGGCTTTTTCCTTTGTTCGAAAATACCAGGCCCTTTTTTACTAAGATCCTATTGCATTTGAACAGAAATGTATTGCATCAAAAAATTATCAAATGCATTGCAAAAATGGCGAGACACGGCAATCTCTTCTTTATAAACATAAGCGTATTCGCCATTTTGGTTTAATAGTTTCGCCTCTCTTCTTGCGGGTTGATCTTCTGATTAATAAACTTCTGGTTTTACCGTTTGGTGCCGAGTCTTTTTTTTACCGGGACGTAACATACGTCACCTTAAAAGGTGTCTCTTGAATAGAAATAAATCCTCGGAGCGTTTTCTTCGCTTTAGGCTGTATAGCCTTCCGCATTTCTTATTCCAAACTTCTTATATTCTTTATTTAGAATGATCCGACTCGCACTTTCTCCATTTATAGTTCTTAAATTCACTGATATACCGATATTTCTCTTGACACCTTAGAAGCACCACGTCATAATGTACTATCTTCGAAAAATGCAGCATTTCTATTAAGTGTGTGAATATTCAAAATTTCCGTCACTACCTTTGGCTAAATTTTCATCACTTACTTGGCTAAATATTCCTTCTCTTGTTTTCCCTATTACTAAAAATCTTTCCAAGAAATAGACTAAACGTTTTTGCCATCATTCTAAAGTCTAAACCATCTTCTAGCCATTTACAGCTCACGCGACACAACCTTAGGACTCTAAAAGAAATGGTACACTATATATGTTCTGAGACATTTCTAGCGGGCATTCGTTTTTTGCTGAGCTCCTGTTTTTTATTTTTTTGTTTTCCACGATGGCCCGCGAGTTGTCAAACCACGTGAAATGATTTAGAAATTCAAAGAAAGTTGGCCCGTTTAGCCCCTAGAGACTATCCCGCTGGAGACTCTATACAATACCTTCCCGAGCCCAAAATGCGGGGCTCTTGTTGCGGGGCATTTCCTTTCCAACTTAAGAGTAAAGAGATTACGGATATAGCGTCGGCTCTTTTACATTTGCAATTTTTTTCCTGAATCGTAGGAGAAGCTTCCCTCTGGATGCAAATTTTTAAGAAAGTTAGATGGGTTTTCTCTTTTTGCTTAAAGGTATGTTGAAACGCCGCGTGGACAGACAGACAGACATGGCGCTTCTCGTACATTTTATTATAACGCTCTTAACATTCAAAAAATCAAAGCCAATTTTACTCAGACCTCAAAAGGTTTTCGTTGTGCTTTTGGCAGCATCTTCTGCCTGGATGAAAAGGGTTTAACAGCGATTTTTCTCAATGTTTTGCGTATGTGTGATCCCGTATCTTAGTTTAATTTTGGAGGAGAGAAGTTTATATACTGGAGTAGCGTAGTCTATAGTTCTAATATTTTCGAATACCTCCATTTCCAATATTTAATTCCTTATAGACCGATCTGAGTTCCCTTTCCTTATTTAAGAACGTGTCTAAAATTCAATTCAACACCTAATGAGGGTAAAATTTCCCCCAATGGTCCAATAACATCTCAAAAAGGGTGATTCCCAATAGATTAGCTTGGACCTTTCAGTTCTCAAAGAGTCATTAACCGGCGCGGAACATTTTCGGCTCTATTGATTCAACCTTTCGAAGATATATGGTTTCACGCCCAATTAGGATCCGGACTTCGCCTCTGATTTAGTGCCAATTATATCGACCTGCAGTCCAAGTCCGGTATTACTCTAATTCGTAGTTTACTGTTTCACTAATAGGTCAAACCCCTTTGTATATTAAGACTTATACGTATAACCGCGTTTATCAAATATAAATAGCTTCAACCTTCGATTTGGGTAATTAGGCAAGACACGTAGAAACTAATGGAAGATGAAGCGAGATACCTAATTGTTAAATAAATAATAGGCGTTATCATTTTGATATAATCTAAACTTTTAATTTTAATTTTAAATAGTCAAATAATATACATATTAACTCGTCGTAAATATGTACAGGGTGTTTATGATAAGTCTGCCATAAATTAAGGGGTTGATGTTCTTTGGACGATTTTGAGTCGAAAATGTTCTATGGCATTTTGCCGTCCGAGTTAAGATTGGAGTGTTTTAGAGATGATCCGAGACGGGGTTGCACACGCTACAAAATTTACTTCGTAACTAATTTATTTAACAAACTGAATCGTATCGCTTAAAACCTATCATCATCACGTAACCAACTGAATGTTGCGATATGACTGTACACTGTAGCGCGTGCTACATAATAATTGATCACTTGTTTTCAACCCTGGTGTTACGGTTCATCCAACTAGTTTGCAAACGGGGTAAAGCCGCAACGTCCAAAGTGGCCACGAAAACGAAATTAGATTAGCGGCGGTTCCCACTCACTCCTCTCACCAGCGGTGTTGTAAAACGCAATTTGATCTAGTGGAAACGCGCCTCTTAAAATGGATAACTGCAGCTCTTCCCAATTTCCCGTCCATTCACACGACAAGAGTAAAGAGGTTGGGCTGGGCTGGAGGGGGTGTTGTTAACTTCGCTGTTAGCTTCTCGAATTACCTGCGTTTAAAAATGAGCGGCTCGTCGAGGGACGACCGTCCCGACTACCTACCTATTCTATCATAAACAATACCTTTACACACTTAATGAAATGTACGCCAAAGAGTGCACTGCCAACGCGGGAATACGGACGCTTGAAGTGGCCTTTTAGTTAGCGACCTTATATTAATTCTCTGGCGCCCACCTTTCTCTATGTACCAGCGCGTGTATCCGATAGATGCTCATTAAACTCTGGACACGTCCGAGTCCGGCCGGAAGCTTTCAGAGTCCGACACTTTTGACCTCTTCTCCCTATACCTACCTTAAAGGACAGGTCTCATACGCATTCTGTTTAAATATACGTTCAAGCAGGGCTACATTTAATTTTAGAAGTAGGAATGGAGAACAGAGTAATGTTGGCGCGCGTCAAAGTCCCGGACCCCCTTTCACGGAACGGAGGGGGGGGGTATGAAAGAAGAGGCAGGTCATAGCGACAGAAGTAAAATGGAATTCTCCATTCCTACTTTGTTAGGAGTTGTAATGACGTCACGCCTTCGTAATGACGACTTCGATTGTACAAGGTGAAGCTAGAAGTACACTCTTTTGTTATAATCTCACGGTATATATATACCGGTGATCTAAAGAGCTTAAAAATTATACCAAAATTTAAACTTTCTTTCGAAAATTTTCAGACTGAAATAATTAAGAATCTAATTTGCAATTTTCCTATTTTACCACGATATATTTTCGAATTATCTACGGTTTTTCTCGCTCTTCTTAATCTCCTTTTGAAGCTCTCATCCCGAGTTAATGCTAAACGAAAGCGTGACTTGTCCTTTAAAACTAAATACCTTTTAAAATCCCTAGGACATGTATAGCTCCCGTTTTCGTTGAACAGTTATAGTTAACCTTATTTTTCGGAAGACTACTACTTTCAATGGCTTTTGTACTTGATTTCTATACTTTTGCGCGTATACGAAGCCATTCGGGTTTGCCCTTCAAAGTTTGGAGGAAATTTGTTTGTCGGGACCTTTTTGCTCGCGCGCATTCTTTGTTTAACAGAAATTAAATTCGAAAGATCGGAAGCTCCTTCTCGCAAAGCGTGTTATTCGTCAAACTAAGGAATTTATAAAGTATGTATTTGAATCTCTGAAGCCGTATAAAGTTAACTTTTAAATGTTTAGAGTATAAAAGCGCACCCTTTCAAAGTTTCGCGATTTAGGCATACCCAAGTGACCAACTATTTAACAAACTTTCAGTAATTATTGAATAGACGAGTAACTAGACGTGACAAATTGAACATTTCTAATTCCCGTTTTAATTTTGGCGGAGAGTTTTACATATAAATCTGTAGATTGTAAACGAACATCCAGGGATATTTGCAACTAAACGTTTTAACCAAATGCACGTCTTGTTAAAAAAAATCAAGGTAATATGAACATCCAGTTTTAGTATTTCAAACGCTAAAATTACGAAGAAGAAAATTCTCACGGAATAGATTTTGAGAAAACCAGCAAAAGTCCCTTACGATAAAACACACGCTGCGAATTAGAATTGACTGAACGATGATGACGGGTGATATTTGGTGCTCCATTAATTCAATGTTTAAATTTAGCTAGAGAAGAACATTCACCCATAATCCATCAAGTCTATCGTAAATACTTCGCTAAGTAAAGAATAGTTATAACGAAGAATTACTCGGAATACGAATTTGACAGAGACTAAATTAGACATTCGCTATACGTAAAAACTGTCGTATCTTATTCGAGTTATAAACAACTTAAGGGAGAGAGAGTAGCTTCTCGGCTAGTCCCACTTCGTCTTTCATAATTTGACGCTGTACAATTTTGTTCGAGACTTATACCGTGTAGATACAGGACGACGGTGAGGGCTAAACACAATCAGTCTCCTTCGCCTCTAAGGTAAATACTCGGAGAAGAGGTCATTTATTTGTACTTGTTCTTTCCCTGTGCCTTACTTCTCCGCGCGTCCCATTCTCTCTCAGCTTTTCAACCCTCCCCCCCCCAATTCCCTTTTCATCTTTCCGTCAACTCTAAAAAAAAAGGAAAATTGCTTTGTTACCACGCGTGTTGAATAAGAGTCTCGCTAATAAAACCAGTCCGCTTTTATTTATTTCTCTTCCTATATTTTTACTTCCTTTTTATGTCCACTAAAACCTAGAGGTACGCCAGGAACTACAAGCAAGCAGCGACGGTACCAATTTCGGGGTAATATTTTTGTGTTAATTTGTAAAAGAAACTTGGCTTCTATTGCGTTTTAAAGTGGGGACATTTTGAGGAAGGATCTCTTTTAAAATGCACTGGGATCTTGCCTCGATGAAAAAATTGTCGAAAATTTATCGTTTTCAAAGCGACATTAATGAGTTTTTGAAGATGATGTAACGTTTGAACGTTCTTCGAAAAGTCTTCACAGGGTTTTTGTGTGACGTCAGCAATGTTCTAGACCATTGAAATGTAATCTTCAACGCTGTATAAACATTAAGAGCAAGTAGTACAGGGGGCGTTCTATTCTATTCTAGCCCGAAGTATCCCTTTAAGAGATCGAATACGAACACATCCACTTGCAACGTGTATTTATTAGCAATTGTATTAAGTAGTAAATCGGAACTGACCAGAACCACTTCCGGAATGAAATCCATAGATATTTCCCCAAGTGGGTCTTATAAATCGGCACCCCTCGTACACGTAGAGTTTATTGCATCTTTCCTTTGTATATTCTGACGAATTTTCCAATAAATTTACGAAGGCGAGGGCTATAGATAGCGCGGAAACTCGGTAGAAAAAGTCTATAAATTCACCTAAAATAAAGCATTCTGAAGGCTTAGTATACCGGTGAACTGTGGGTCGCGAGTATGAATGTAAACTTAATTTGAGCGCAACGCCAATTAAGACAAATAACATTAAATATACAGGGTGTTTCTGATAAGTCTGCCATAAATTAAGTGGGATGCTATTTGGGTGATTTTGAGTCGAAAATGTTCTATGACAGAAACACGCTGTATACATATGAACCGCATTACGCAAACTCTTTTAAATCACACCCAATTTTTTAATTGAAAAAGTTTTAAATCCCGAGAACTTTTCTTTATTATAAATGTTTTTATGAAAACTTTATGTTAAAGGAGTAACGTTCCAACGATGACCCGCCTACTTTGTGTAAAATCTCTAGAAAAGAGAATTAATCGCGAAATTATTCTATTTTTGATATTATTTAAATGTAAGAGGCAGATTTATGGTTTTAAAGTATAGGAAGCATTTCACTTACACAAGGGTAAGCCTTTATCTTGTAAACCCAAAATTTAACCCACGTATACAGAAATATAACTACACTTGACGTGCATTAATTTAATCAAGTACGAAGCTAAATTAGTGGGAAGTTTCACGGTCTTTGTGGTGGAACTATTATACGGAAGCCAGTTATAATTTTAGTGAGAAGTCTTTGGTTTCGCCTCCAGTTAAATCTCCACCCTTTTAATCGTTCCGTTCACCGTCTCTAAATGAATGAAAAGAACCTTAGTGAAGTCTTTTATTAAAGGAGTGTCTACCGCGAATTCCTTTTAAAGCGAGTGTTAGTAATTAAGGGATTCTTGGCGAACAAACGGCAAGACGAAGCTGGTAATAAAGTTATATAAATTGCTTCTCACCGCCGTATACGTTCCTCTTAAAGGGTTACCGACTCGAATTGAAACTTTTTCTTCTTTTTATTCCGAATGATATATTTTTTTAAACTGTCAGAAATTGGTAAATTTATAAAATATGAATATTGTATGGGATTTAAATAACAAAAAATGATTTAATGTTTATAATATTTTGACTTGAAAGGGTTGCCGCGAAATTTTCAGATTCAAATTCCGTGAATTTTTCAGGTTTTCCCTGACCTTTTTGTACAATTTTCCTTGACTTTTAAGGCTCAATTTTTTGTCCTAAATATAAAATGTGATATAAGTAAACAATTTTGTCGCTTGATACTGAAACATATTTTCAAATCGGGAACTTTGTCGTAGAATCAGTCTAAGATTTTTAGAAAAACACCCATTGTTCATTCCTTTAACGAAAGTTTCTAAACTAAAATACTTTAATTGAAACGCGTAAATCAATTAGAAGTTTCCAGAATTTAATGTCAGTAACCCTTTGATTCAGTTTTCTACCCTCTTTAAGGGCTCGCTCTCGTCGGGAGAGCGCTAACCGCCGCATCGAGCCCTGCAGTACCATAAAACAATGCTTTGGATGAGAGAACAGGGGTAGAGTCATATAGTTTCCTCTAGGCCATAGCTAAGACTTTAATCATCGCGCTCGGAACATCTCCTAACACGCGGTGGTGGACAGTGAACCGCCTAATACGTGTAAAACTTCGTTTAACACCTTTAAGGCCCCTGAATGGACTCCCTATGAGAAATGACTAGGTGCATGCAGGCTTCGTTGTATTTACGAGCTTCATTTTTCCTACTCCTATTATTACCTTTTAATGGTTTCAGAGACTTTTATTGTCCGTCTAGTGGATTAGAGGCAATGAACTTGAAGGAAGGGTGGAAGAGATACTCCGAATTACTTAACTGGTCTCTTGTCTTCTAGCGAATTGCTTCTAAGCCTCTGTAAGATTGAGTTAAGATGGCGTATAGCGTTTAGTGTTTTTTCATGGTGGCTGGATTTGGCTTTTTTTGTTACTAAATTATTCCAATATGAACAACCTATAGAATATCGAAACTAGTAAACGCTTCGTTCAGAGTTGCGCGGGCAATGGTTTTGAACCATTTTACCCTGCAAGTTTTGAAACTTGCCGATTCTTATAGCGTTTCCAACAACCTCACTCGAACTGTCAGATACAGGGTTCGAGAAAACCCGGGTTTTATTGGGTTTTTCTGGTTCGTATTTGCGTAAAATGCACTAAAAGTTTAATAAAAATACCCCTGCAGCTACATAAGAAACATGGATTCAACAGGTAAAATCACTGACTAATTGGCCATTAAACTATGGTACTATCTCGTAGATTTAACCTAGACCCCATAAAAATAGCGGAGAAGTACTTGAATAACCATCATGAGCCCTTGGTTCTTATAAAATTTCCAATATGGCGGTGATGTCAGGGAAACGATAATAGTGGGAGATCACGACACTACGGCGGGACAATCCAATCTTTGAACATTCTCGGGTCAACGTATTTGTCCGCGTGCATTCGCGTGTTGCGAGACCTCTGTACGTACGTCTTGTGTCCGTAATCAATGTTTCAGGACGCGATAACTGAAGTAGTTTCGGTCCAAAAGCTTTGAAAGTTTAAAAACATAAAAGTACAGATGCGCATTAGCTTATTACACGGGTTTCGGATTTTAGTATTAATTTTGCAAAAGTTTTCCCTTCCATTTAAAGATATGACTCCCAGAAAATATTACTTCTATCAGAAGGGGATAATGGAAGAAGGATGAAACTCCTGTATAATCTTAATAATTTATTTACGTAACATGATTCTAAATCCTCAGCAAACAACCCCATAAACCTTGTCTTAATTGTCGTGGGACAAAAATTCAGAAAGGCGCCTTAGCAAATAGTTAAGCGCTAATAGAGTTATGATGAGGTAACTATTTATCGCGTATGCGATTCGGTTTAGTAACCTTCCTCTAAGTTTTCTGATGTTGGGAAGAATCATGTTCAATTACCCCACTTTGTGGTGGTACGCTTCTCTCGAAGAAAAGTGTTACGTACTTCTGCTTTTTTGAATTATATTATTTCGACAAAGTTTCTCTATTTCTTGGTAATACCTTTCATATGGAAGCACTTATTTTAAATTTGATTCAAGTGTCAGTATAGAAGAACTAGAATTTTGCCATATTTGGGAAACTATACAATGTATAGAGTATTTATCCGGCGAATGTCGGATAGCAGGGATATACCACAACGGGAGAAAGAGGGGATGTCGGAAAACTTGGTATTTACTGTTAGAGAGAGGGCGCGAAATAGTAGCTCCATATACAAAGTGTAGCCCAGTGACAAGAACGAATCAATTTAACCCCCTTTATGTAGAAGTGTGGGGGTCTAGGCTCGCGCTATCACAATACTACTCCTTTTCTACTCATCCCTGGCCCAACTAACGTGAAAAACTATACATGATTGTTTTATTTATTTATACACGAGAAAAAAGTACGATTAGTAACTTTTTTAGGGTCAAGAAGAGACATCTTTGTTAACTAGTTCATAAATTACTGTCTTTAAAAGTGTACTTAACTCCAAGTTGGTACACTACACACGGTATCTCGAAAAACTTCTGTAGAATTATACTATTTTCCCTTACCGTTTCGTGCACCAATGTACACGTTTAAGGAAAGTACCGAAAACGCGTTGTTATTTTTATTTCGTGTCAGTATTTGAGTCCATAACCCAAACTCCACCGGCTTCTTGTCAATATAAATTATTCGTCACGCGCGTTTATACGCATTCCCTTTGACCCTCCTAAAGCCACGCTCACACTTACATTGGAATCCGTTTAGTAGCTTCCAAAGTTAAGCGTGAACAAAACTGATGCTCGAAAAGCTAATTTCAAACTCGGGTTCTTGAAGTTGCTTGTTCCCGAACCAACTTAAAGCGGGTTTGTAGGCAAGTTTCTAGTTTTACGGGGCATTTCACCTGGAATGAGACTAGTCACTGGCCTTAGCAGACAGCACTAACAGAAGCGTCTTCGTGAACCGAGGCTGTTGGATTCGCTTCGAACTATGGTATTAAGAATGTTTCAAAACTAGTTGGGTATACGAGTTTTCAACCGACTCCCGTGCAAGTGTGAACGCAGCTTAAGTTTCTGCAACTAAGTTAAACGCCATTTTTAATATTCATGACGTGAGTTGGGACTGTTTATATTTTATATATGAAAGTACTTTTTAATCAAGTTCCTGTTCAAAGGGGAGATTAGTTTTGGGTGAATTGATACGTTGAAAAAGACACAAACAGTTGTTGACCTATACGATTTAAACCGAGTCTGTTATCATTTGTTGGGTATTTTTTTTTATTTAAAATGTTCATATAGGTATATTTATGAAAATGGTTTTTATGTTTGCGCAGCCACTTCCGTTGGGAAATTAAACCAAACTGTATTGTTGATATCAGTAACACTATTTTTAATTTAAGGTTCATTAGAAGTGGTTTGGTTAAATTCCTTCCTTGTTGGGAAGGAGGTTATCCGCTAACCTTTAAGCCTGTTAAGAACAGAGCTGAAACATTTTAGCCTTATAATTAACCTCTAGTTAAGCATTGTTTTATTGAATTGGAAAGTTTTTCAAAATAAGATTCTTGCTAAAAAAACCTGATGCAGATATTTCAACGGATGGGCTCAGCGAAGCACGGAGTTTTTGCTACTTGCTAATACACAAAAAATTGTTATTTTTAAGAGGCTTACTAAATTAAGGATAAAAGGGTTTGCTAAAAAAACTGCGATTGACGAAATTAATTTTCGAGGTCAAAAAAAATTAATAAGCGAGTAGCTAATCCACACGTAAGACTTTTATAATTTAATAATTTTAATTGATAGGTAACTTCATTAACTTTCTAATGAAAACAGCGATACAAAAAAATTGTTTTCAGAGGGATACACTTTAATCCCGTTGAAGGAGGCGGATTATTAAATTTTTCACCAATTTTTTTCCTTCGAGAATTATCCGAGAAAACAATATTTTTCTTCGGGATTTCAGACTTAATTTTAGAAACGTTGCGGTATTAATTTTTGCGACCCGTAAGAACAATAAGATTAAGAGTATACGTATCATAAGAAGTATATAATACTTCTCTCGGAGAGAAGTGTACCTCAAAAGCGGGGTATTGTAACAACACGATTCTTCCCAACATCCCTCAACATTTGGAACAAATAATAAAATCATAATGTCGACAAAAAGTTCTCCGTTTTACCATCCCCTATTCAGTCTATAAGATAAATGGATATTTTGAGCTAGAAATTATGTTTGCGTTTATCGCGAAGCCCAAGAAAATATGACGCTAAATTAAATTACATACAAAGAAATAACATTTGATTAAACTGTAATGACGGCGACCATACGCGTAAAACTATAAAGAAACTAATACATTATTTACTTAAAGTTCAATTATAGTTTGGCCCGAGAAGCTTGTGCCTGAGCAATTGTTCGTATGATTTCTTTTTTTTATAAAACAATATATTCTAATTTAGTAATCTATCTAATCCAATTCCGAGCAAAATGGGATTTTTTTTTCCGAAACCCTCCTGTAGGGGTTAACGTTAATCAAGATAGAAAATAAAAAAAAATCAACTGATATGCAGGCCGCGATTCACTATTGAGTCTAATGAAATGGAAATGCCTCTGGGGGTGAATTTATATCAAAGCAGCGTACTCTATTAGAAAAGAAGGCACGAGGCATTCAGGCGGGAGTAATAACTGATTTCTTCATTAGTTAAAGTTGTAACGGAAGTAGAATAAACAAAAGTACTCAACAAATTAGTACGTTATTTTTAATATGGTTGTATGATATTTATTTTTTTTAATTTAATTATTTAGTCTTTCGGGTGTAGTAAATATGAAGAATGAGAACTTGATACCGGTTTCAGTGACCGATATGGTACTTTAACCGATATATCGATATATCGGTTTAACCTTAATTTACCGATTTATCGGTTTGAGGTTATTTTACGGATATTACTAATAATCGGTAAAAATCGGTTAATAATCGATAAAAAATATATTCATAATCGGTCAACAGGGTTAAATAATTGATAAAAATCGATTCATAATCTGTCGATACCAGTTTAAATGAGTTAAATGAGAGGTATCGGCATCGGTACCTCTGCGTCTAAATTAATATACGAGTATCTCTGACGCTCTTTTGGAAACCATGGAACTTTGAGTATTTGAAATGAGAGAATGGGGTAAATGTTGAAAGTAACGATAACGTCGGCTTAACCAACTCGCGGTTAAAACCATAGGGAAAAACTAATATTAATAATGAAGAAAAACGGGGGTTACCCCATTGTTTATTATTACTAGGAATTGCCCCGTAATTACGCTTTTTTTATTCAGCTTCTTTTTTTAAATCATTAGAGTCTCTCAACGCGTACACTTTCGGACGTTAGTGCATGATTACGTGAGCTTAACGTTTAATTTCAACTTCAAAATTGCTCCACTTTTTGACTAAATAACTGCTCCGCTAATACTTACGCAGTTAGGTAACCTATAATTTGTGTTAAAAAATAGGAAAAATTTGAAGACTATGAATATGCAATGTAAATTCTCGTTAGAAGTCAAGTAGCGCAAAAGAGTAATTTGCCAAATACCGCGATTAATTGGCGATTTATATCATACCATAATTTTACAATGGTAAATTAAAGGTAAATTACTATTGTAATGTCTTAGTTATTTGATTTAGTCAGGATGCTTCGAAGTTCCATCAGGGGCTAATCTTAAATATCTTAGAACGCCCGTAGAAATGATTCACCCTCTAAAGAGTAATGTTTTCTCGCTCGCAAGAAACTAGATTATTTTCTGCTTTTAATAAACTTTTAGGATCATTTTTAAACTTTTAGTACTATGAAGAATATTTTAAAAAGGTTGAAATATACATCGAATAATTAAACTGAAAACTGGAGGAACAATTATAATATGTAAATATCTTTGAATCTCACAAATTTCAAAAGTAGCCGGATATAAATATTTAAGCTTTGAAACTAGAGATGTGAAATTATCGTAATTTTGTGAAACGGTTTAAAAAAATCTAGTTTTTCTGAGTCTCGGTAAGAGAATATGTTGATTCTAGCGAAAGATCAACCAACGAATACTTTTTCTAGGCCATCTTTTAGAAGTTCTAAGTACGCGGTACAATTTTTCTAATAAATACTTCCCAATTTCTTTATTTGAAACTGGTGCCCAAAAATTTACTAGACCTATTTCTTAACATTCTCCTTTGATATTGACTTCCTATTCCTAAATTGTAAGATATTCTTGGAAAAATATCTCAGTCAAATAAAACCGCGCAAAGCTCATACATAAACGATGAAACTATCTTTGAAAGTAAAAATTTGATGTTGGAAAACTCGCAATTTCAAGTTTCTAATAAACTTGAAAATCCTAACAGACGCGAGGTAAAAATCATCCCGCCTAGCTGTAAAATAATTAAAAATTTATCTTACCTTTCGATGGCAAAGAGAATTTAGTAGAGACGTTTTTAAAAACTACTATTAAATTTCAAACTTAGTTTTTAAAATGAATTAAGAAATGAAAAGTTAAAGTTCGTAGGCGAGCTTTTAGTTTCTATGTCTTGTTGGGCCGAAGCCGTCGATGGTGCCCGTTGACAGTTTCCGCGTGGTGTTACTCGGAGTAGCTTGAATACGAAACTAAGGTCTTTAGTTGGGAGAGCGTTCCTTTTTGGGATCCTTTCCTTTGGCTTTCCTGACTGGGGCTCTCTCGTCCACGGGCCTTTCGGACGGTACTTACCCTCTCTTTCCTAAATCTGAGGCTGCTGCCTTTTTTTTCTCTGCCGATTTTCCAACTTTGTTTCGACCAATAAGGGTGATCCTTTTCGTCGACGTCATAGCGCAATTTTACCGCCTCCCCCGCCTATATAGCCATTTCTAACTGTACACTCGCATGCGAATCTGTGGTGCCGCGCGTTCTGTTCTGAATACAGCTCTCTCACTCTCATTCTGGCGTTTGAAATTTTCGAAGTATAGAGCCGCGTTTCTCTCCTGTTTTGAGCCCCTCCTATTTCTCTTAGCGTTAATAACTAGTATATACGTAATCTTAAAGGAGTACTTGAATGATTGCAGAAAAAAGGTTCTGTATTATTTATATTCTGGTTGCTAGAAAGTAGTTAGTCAAATTGATTTAGGGCGATTAGCAAGTAACTGAACTGAAATGGAATCATAATTATTTTTAATTCTTCTTCATTCGGTTTAGTTGAAGAATTTTTTGCGATTACGTCAGATATTGGTACAAACACCAATAAAAAATAAATGGCCTAAGTCTGCAGACCCTAATTTTTCCCGCGCTGTAAGGTTACCCAATGGTTCCATCTCTATCCTGCTCATTAAATCTCTAGCCATTATGGAAAATCAATCAAATATTTTTGATTTCATAAGTACTGTTAATTTAAATTGATGCTACCGAAATACACAATTTTAACATTCCCCTTTGCCAACTAATATAGCCATTAGCTAAGCTACTCGGGGTTTCCGGGTGTTTTAATAAAATGTACACCCGGAAGTTCTTCCGCAGATACATTGAGAAAAATGGCTACGCAATGATTCCAATTATCTGTATGAATTCCTTGTTAAACTATTCGAAGCGAAGCGCGACTATTTCTCCATAATTGCGGTAACGAAAGTGCCCTTTATTAAGTGTCCCTTTTACCTACAGCCGCGTCGCTTTCTTACATATAAGTGTTCATTCGGGTAAAAGCGTATGAATAATTTAAATTAAAACGCGATACCTTGTGGCGGTACTTATAATAAACAAACCTTTTTTTCTCTGATATTATCATGAATAGCTCGTAAAAGCAACACTCTACGCACTTCACCTCGATACCCTCAGAAAACCTTTATTAACCACGCGACGTTCTATGAAAGTTTTGTACGCGCGTATTTGAATTAACACGCAGTACTTTTGATTGTCCAGCACATTTAAATTTTATAACCCCTAATATGCCATCCTTCCTTTACCGTTCTTGATTTTACGCTTCAAGGCACAGTACGCCAATGATAATTTCATTAAATAACTCCTACCGCTAAAGTTTACTAATAAATTTTGCGAGCTAAACAATGTCAGAGCGTTACTAACAGACAGGCAAAACTTACTTTGTCTTTCTTAATAGAATTAGTTGAGTTTAGGAATTACCTTGGAAAAACTCGTTTTCAGAAATCGTATATAGCTTAAGCAGATTTGCGTTTGATCTTAAAAGACTAAATGAATACTAAATTTTTAAAGTTGAACCAAATAATACGTTGTAATCGTTTAAATAATTCATCAAGATCGAGACAAAAACTTCTCTTATCTAGGTTGATATTCAGATCCTCAACCTAACCCGATACTTATAACCCCGCTTATTTTTGGGAAAAAATCCTGGGGATTTTTCCAACCAGTCTTTTCTCGGGAGAAGCATCGTCCCCTCCTCGCATCATTTTAAATTACTATATTACCTTCGTAAGTTTATCATCGTAAGTCTTCGAGGGAACAAATAATAGTAATAATAAGTTTCGATGGAAAGTAGAAACCGGGAAAGACCTCGGGGGACAAAACTTGCAAAACTCTGCGCGGAAGGATTTGTTTCCGGGGTTTTCACCCGGTGCCTGCACTGACCAGGTTCGTACCCAGCACCCTCACGCGGTAAAGTCGTGTTTATTGAAAGGTTCTAAAGAAGGCGTTCTTTCTTAAGTAAATTAGAAATCCCTATTTGTTACGATTGTTCATTCTGTCCCAGCAGGCTCAAGATTTTTAACAATTGAGAGAATGTGACGCGCTGATGAAGTCGGCCTTACGTCTTTCAACTTATGATATAATATAGGTTTATTTTAATGAAAGCCCGCTACAATCCGGATCCACAATCCCTTAGAGACAAACAAAACTGTAGTTATTAGAATTTAGAAAGCCAAACTGCACTCTTTAGTCTCTAATTTTAGTTTTGGACTGAATGAGTGAAATGAGGGAACCGCGCGGATTGAGCTTCCAGTGTAATTCTACTCAACGCTACTCTGCGCCTAATGGAAGTACATTTGTATGTATAGAATTCCGTTGGGAATTTTTGACAACATTGTGGAAGTCGATGGATATATAATTTCCAATTTCCCAACCTTGCGAAATTAGCCTTAAATTTGTTTGTCTTTGTAACGTGACTTAAAGGCGCTATAATTCAAAAAGTCTGGAATTAAGATTAGCGAAATAATTATTTGTAAATTGATGTAGACATCTCCAGGTATTAGGGCTATTGTACTTTTTTCTACCTCTCTCCTATTAATTTTATGTTTACGCGCGCATTTATTTCCAGAAAAGTTCATAGATAGAAACAAAAACTTGGGATTGGCTGCCTTGACATTACCGTCGTAGGCATACTTCTACACATTTTATACACTTCTGCTGAGTAAAGGTACAAAAGGTTTTTAGATTGAAGGCTATTGAAATTGTCTAATAGTTCTAAACAAGCTGGTTACTCGGATTAAAGTCGTACTCTACATTGTTGGATATTTCCTTGTTTTAGGGGGCCAATGTTGGGGGGGAGGACCATATCCCCGTAACCAAATGTTGTACACCCCATGTTCTTTGATACTTTCCACCGAGTTGGGCCCAATAAACACGTTCCTTCATTATTGATGGACTTTCCAAAAACACCCTGTATACATCTGCTAATACGCGTAAAACCATGCACCAAACATTTGAGAGCAAGAAAGTACATTTCGTTAGAAAGGCAACGCAAGAAAATAAAAAAAAAACCTTTTCGCCCTTTTAAAATATTTGCTTGTTTTTGCTTTTCCCCCCAAAAAAAAACTTCTGCGAAAGATTAATATCCTTAACCGCGCGCAAGGTTTAGTACCGGTATGAACCCAAACACACTTTCTCGTGCGTTTCAACCAGGCATGATTCTCTAATAGGCAAATGCCGTGTATGGGGGGGGGGTTAAGGGTGATACTTGGGGTTAAACTTAATAAGGAACTTCACTTTTCAACCCCGTGTCAAATAAACACAACGCGTATACGTGGTATCAACTTCTCCGTACGGATTTTCCTCTTGCTCTTCGTCTCCTATCCTCTTAATCCGCGTTAGGCCTAACTCCTTCCTCTCTCGCTCTACTCGCTATATAAACATATAACCAACCGTGTCTCAGAGTGAGAGAGGAAAGCTTCCACGGAGTTCCCAAATAATTACATTAAAATCAGCCAGGAACCCCCCCCCCTTCTCCGGCCCGTCTTCAGTTTTTCGAGGATTTTCTTGCTAAAAAAAGCACTTCTCACTTAAATTTTTCTAGCTAAGTTATATTCAGAGTAATATTAAAAGTTTGTGACTTGAAGTAAAAAGCGTGCATTGGTCGAAAAACATTTTTTATACGTGATATCTCTTAGAGGAAGCGTTTACCCTGTTTGGCATTTAAATTATAGGATCACTTACGGATATTGTTTCCTGGGCCCTCAGAGGTACTATAATTCCTATAAATCCTATAATCTTAAACAAATGTACTATAAAATCCCATAACTTGGAACTTATCCCGGATTTTAACCCAAGCGTTCAAGTGAAATAACCTTGAAAACTAGAAACTTTAGCAAACTTCTATAATTGTGGAGGTCCTATTTGAACACGATAGAACATTGACTTCAAGCTATGTACTGCGGATGATATTTTCATTTCTGGGGTTGCTTCTCTCTACCGTATATCTTGTATGAAAATATGAGAAAACTTATGGATCGAGGCAACTTTGGTTAATTCCGCCGCTGGAAATTCCCTCCTACCATGCACTTGCTCCAGAGCTGAAACTCCCTTTCTAGAGGGGGTTTTTACCTTAGGGAAAATCGAATTTTATCCAACTGGCTCTCACCTAGGCCTATGTTTTCTAGACGGTACGGAAATACGGATTTTTTTAAGTCCATTTCCTTGGATTGCTTGGACCTAGGTATTTTAGATGATTGGCTCTATAATGCAGGTTGTAAGGGTGGCTTCGGACACGGGAAAGGACCGCCTTGCCTGTCGATATACTCTTAACTCTATCGAAAACTATAGTTTATTTTGAATTTATTCATTTATGGAACTTTTAGGAATGAAATTGTACAAATGCTACAATAGTTTAAAACATTTGCGGAATTCTCCATGTACAAGTTCCTGTAATGGTTCCCTATGAGGAGTTTGAAAGATCAGAGATGATTTTACAATTTTTGTACCATAAAGACGCGTGCATTTCGCTATAAAAAAAGCGTACACCCTGCTCTTCTCTCTTATAAATGTATTTTTCTATCTTAAAGCAAGTGTACTTAAAAGTACTTGGTTTTATTCTTTGGACACTAGGGTCCAATAATGGGACTACACAGCCTGTTGTATTACTTCTCTATAAAGTATAATCAGTGTTTGAAAAAGTGGTATAAATATACCACCAAGAAGTAAAATCTCGTTTAGTTTATCTTCTTGGGTATATGGGCAGTCGGAAATGTTTCTAGTCGGCCGTTCTAGGCTGGTTTTTTTATTCTTAAAGATTTTCTTTCTACAACATTTCCGTAAGTTCATGAGATATGTTCCATAAGTTTGTCACTGGTTACAAACTGGAGCTTGTCATCAAGTGACGTAAGTGAAACGTCATAGATTCAGAGTAAAGCGACATACGCCTGGTGAGGCGCTGCTGTCAAAGGGTTAGTACAGACTAAATAGGAAGATGGACTGCAAAACCGAGTGTAATCAATTCTCGCTTCCGTCGTTCTCGAACTAGCTCGAGCTGTAAGTCTCTAGCATTACGAAGTGTCATACTTATGGAACGTATCTTATGAACTTACGTTGTTCTTTATAGTCCTTTCAGCTTCTTTATTAACCTACCAGTAAATTATGGCCTACTTTGGCTTTCTCACACCAAATATCAGCCTAGTGTACACGGGAGGCCAAAATATAGTAAACTATAGCGGGAAAGGGTCAAGCGTTGCCCGACAGGAAAATTTCGTACTTTTTTCGGCATTTTAAAATAAGTCGACATGTTTAAAGCATAGAATAAAGCGTGTGTCACGGGTCTTGGCCTCCTGGTTACGGTAGATTGTGTTCTTTTCTCTCACGGTCACCGAAAGAGAAAAAAGATAGTCTCTAACTAGGTTTATATCCTGAACTTGATTGCGCTTCAGCTTTGGATCGGGAGTCCAGGGATCGAGAGTAACTAGCCCATTTCCTTCTTTCAATCGAATTGCAGTTATGGGCCACCTTATGTTTTACTAGAATGCTGACACGAGGGCAATATTTTATACAAACACGCTTTAGGGTATGTTTGTTTTACTGTTTGTTTCTAATTATGGGTCTTCATCTACACTTAACTAAGCTTAATTATTATTATAGAAAAAAACGAGAAATACACCACTTCGTTGATTTTGCGCACATTCGGCGAGGTAACCGATTATTTAACCCACTGAAACCGATTTTTAACCGATGTATCGGCAAAATAACCTCGAACCGATTAATTGGTAAAAATCGGTATATTAAGCTGGAACCGATGTATTGGTTAAAGAGTGCCATATCGGTCACCGATACCAGTATCGTATCGTCATTATATATCTATATACTTCGGCTATAAGCGCGTGCGCTCGTATATATTTTAAAAACACAGATAGTAAATTAAGAAATTCTTAAGCTCGTAAACAGGAAATTCCAATAATATTTTGAATTTGTTGATACTCAAATGGTAGCTAACTGATTGAAAATTGACAGGCATTAACGTAAAACTTGACGCGTTTTCTTCAGAACCGCATACCTCGAGGTTTTAAAATTAGATTCTCCGCTTTAAAACGCGGTTTAAAAATAGACGATAACAAAAACATTGCTAGGGATATTCTCAAAAAGAATTTTCTCTGATGTTGACTTTTCTAGGTCGATTAGGCAACTACCGCTAATTAAGTGAGCACACGTAAGATTTTAGTCTATAGTCTGAATGGGCTTTAAAACCTACATGTTATACAATCACGCGTAGATCAAAATATATTGAGTTGGCAACATATAATGAAATTTATATCTAACGATTCTAAATTGGTATAAATGTAGAGAATTTTATATTCCTTTTCTTGGGAGAAATTTTTCTTCCATTATATGCGTATATATTCATTTTATCTTTGAATAAAAAAGCGTGGAAATATTCCATTTTCAATCTAAAATACAACTGTATTTCCATTTTGTTGATCACGTGGTGCTTATATTTTTACCTAACTCGATGAAGAAGAGGCGTTAGAAGTAAAGACCCTGTATCTAGATAGGGACAAGAAAGTTTTATATTTTGGGCACGCGGGTCTATACAAGGAACTATAGGAACATCTAGTGGCATCGTAAGTTTATAAGATGTGTTTCATAAGTATGACACTACCAATACTTCGAAATGCTAGAGACTTACTGCATGAGAGCTAGTTCGAATTGACTACACTCTTTTAATTTTGCAGGACTTCCATCTTCCTATTTAGTCTGTACTAAGCCTTTGACAGCCCCTCACCAGTTGTCACTTTACCCTGAATCTATGATCTACGTCACTTCGTGACAAGCTCAGTTTGTAACTTATGGAAGCATTTGCTTAAACTTAACCACAGATCAGACTCTCATTGAATGGTTGCAACATTCATTTCTATGAAAACGCTATATTAATTGCGTCCATCCGTTTACAGAGATTAAAAGTCCATGTCAGGTATTCGGCATTTTGTTGCTGCTCTAAAGAGATTTACTCTTCACCTCGAGTCCATTCCATCTCGGGGTTAGAAATGAAATATTTACCGGAACGACCAGACATATGCCAAATAGGGGTGCGGGTGGGTAGAACTCACCTATATAACCCCATTCTTTATCGTTTGCAGCGAAAAAAACGTGCATCGCATTTGAGCGTTTCATATTGAAATTTTTCCCATTTTTATTCGACGAGATTCCATCGCGTTGGGACGCGAATCTCTTCTCCTCCTCCTTTATTCCTATTCCCATTCTTATTCGATTTAGGTAAGAACGGAGGAGAGAGACCGAGGATGAGTGCGAAAGAGCACGTGGGGGTCCGAAAGGGGGCCGCCTACCTACTTAGCCATTGATTTTCTTTGTCCGGGACGAATATGAAAGGTAATCCAAGGATGGAACAGCTTCTCTTTTTTTTTTTGAGAATACGCGAATGTGCCGGATTGACGCCGACGGCAGTGTCTTGAATTGTCAAATTTGGTTACCTTGGACAAGGAGAAAGGGAGGATGAAACATTAAGTACGAGAATGAGGAAATATAACTTTGTTTTAAAAGTAATATTTGGTATTACTGTTGGTGAAATACTTATTTCGTTATGACTGTGGTCAGTAGCCTGATCTCGGTACACTTTTTGGAAAGTCAGATATTTCAGTACCAAATAATTTAGTAAAGTGAACAAGAATACCAATACAGGAAGTTTGAATTATTGCCAATCTGTCGCGCCTATTTTCAGATGGCGCGCGTGATATTCCAGGAAATCGAACTTATTCGAAATATCTATTGAAAGATTAATTTGTTTTCTACACGCCAATGGACTATTGTTCCTCCAACGTTTAGTTTAATTCTTATATCTCCTTATCAACCCATTTGTGTTATGATGAGAAGCCTTCATTCAGGGGATAAATTTAACATTACAATCCCATAGAACGCCTGTAGAAATGTTTTCCCTGCCGAGTCGCTACACTTTGGAAAACGTTACAAGCTCGCTCAGAAATGAAAGTGCAATAAAACTTTGAGTCGAATAGAATTACTCTTTGAACATTAAATTCTAAATAAGTCTAATTACCACACTATTCTTAATTATTCTTGCTAAGTAAATTTAAGGCACCCTACTTCACACCATGCCCAATCATCCGTTTTGCAATATACGATGCGCGCATGTTTTGTATAGAATGGATCCGATTTCGTGTTACGCTTTTTTCTACCCATTACTTTAGTAATTTCCGGCTCCCCCATTGAGAGAGAAAAAAAGGGCAATGCTTACTTTATTCAAATTTTATCATTTTTATTGAGAAATCATTTTGGGATAAGCTTTAGTCTTTAATTAAAGGGATAATGAAGTGATAAATACATATTTTCTCTAAAAACAATCATTGTGACGCTATTTCTTGTGGGTTTGGTCCAAGCGTCGTGAGCTTACTAAAGTACCCGCCCACATCACGGTAGAAAGTGTACAATAGAATACGGGCGAGATTAAGATTATATTCTCTTTAATCCATTGATTTATTAAATTTGAACTATTTGTGATCATTTATGAATCCCTTTAAATCCGGCGCCTTTCTTGTCAAGCTAATCTTAAACTATATTAAGAAAACAATGTCAAATGAG
The DNA here is from genome assembly GCF_054372755.1 of Phalangium opilio. Lineage (NCBI taxonomy): Eukaryota > Metazoa > Arthropoda > Arachnida > Opiliones > Phalangiidae > Phalangium > Phalangium opilio. Next base: position 504,757 of record NW_028324227.1, read on the forward strand.
AAAGGACACGGTGAAAGGCCCTGTTTTATTAAATTTTATCGCCCTACTATTTATTATTTGCCATTAACATTAGAGTTTATTAAAATTATTTATATTATTATTATTTTATTTCACCTTAGGGCTTAGACCGTTGATTTTTGTTTATTTTATTAATTGTAAAATTAATTTACTTTCTTAGAGGGTCGAGTGAGTTAAGCAACGCTGGATTGTTTCCTCAGCTGTGTCCATTGGTACGCAACTCGTTGTTTCGCAAAAAGGTAGGTGGTAGGTACGCTTCCTTCTCTCACGCTGCGCCAATGTTTGATTTATCGATTTTCGTCCTCTTCTTGTTTTAAAACTTGCGTAAACTTTATCTTGTTCATTTGAGAAAGAGTTCTTTACGTTACCCTTCCTTGTCTATGCTCTATATAAATGTCTCTATAGTTACAACTTGAACACCCTTTTAGTACGTGTACTCTATTTAAAGATGTCGGACACTTGAACAAAAAGATACGTACGTTTTGGCTAACTCAATTACTTGCCTATATACCAGACAGAGTCTTTCTGGTAGCAGACTTATCAGAAACACCACGTAGACGTTTTAAAGTAAATGACCATTGACCAGGCTAGATGTATTTGCTTGTAAAATAATAAATATTTTAAATTATAACCGCGTGTTCGACTAGTGCCACCTGATATGAAAGCGTTTGTTATTGTCCGCTTTTTATAATATTTTGATCATTTCTTCCGTCGTTTTGAAATATTTACAAATGCCCAACACCCCGGTCAACTCTTAGCTACCTTGAAAATTGTAAATGATGATAAATTTATCTTATCCCTTCCTGTTTCTAAAACGTGCTGGTTTTTTTGGTGTCTATCCTGCCTTGGAGGAAAGAGGTGAAATGGAGTGGTAATATCCATCTAACAGCGTGATGTTAATTCCCTTTAACACGCGATGCAAAGCCATGACAGTATAGTATGTGTTAAAATTTATTTTAAATACAAGATAATATATGTAAATAATAATTGTATTAAAAAACAATAAGCCATGATATAATACACATTAAAGCCGTCATCCGATCTTGGGCAAAAATATCTAGCACTGTTTTTTTTTATTAAGGTACGCGATACTTTAGTATTCTGATAGGAATAGTCAGTTACAACCAAAGAAGGGACTATGATTTACTTATATTTAATTGGAGACTAGTTCCCTTTAACAATAAGTTATGACTTAGTAGGCCTTCCCATCTTCGTAATAAATGTTTTGTTGCTAACAAGTTGTAAACGATTAAGTGAATAGTAAAAACAGTTAAGATAATTTCTGTAAAAATACTAATTAATATATTTGATCATAATCATTAACTATTAAAATTACTTTTTTTCAAAAGAGATTAAAACCACGTGTTGAAGAAAATTTGAATTTGCGTGATCAAGTGGGCTGTGGCGCAAACAGAATCCTCGGTTGGTGCAGTGCACCAATGACGGTTTAGGAATCACGTGATCACGTCTTGTTTGCCGCTTTTTTGACGAACTTGGTTTTCCGAAGTACCATGTTCCAAGGATATAAATTTTAGGTTTAATTTGGATTCATTTTTTAAGAATTATATCGTTTACGATATCTCCGATGTGAAAAGTAATCGCGGAAACGGGCACGAAAATCAAGGACGTTATTAATTCAAAAAAACTGAAGAAACTTTGGCCAACAGGTAAGCCAAGGCTTCATATTTTAATCGTATTTTGAAACAAAGGGGATTGAATAAAAGTGGTCTAAAGGGTCTAATTTAAAGGTACAAAATAGGCTAAAAAAATTTAACCTAAAGATATTCTTAACGCTTATTAATAGTCCTTTGCACGTTTGAATCACAAACTTTTATATCTATCAAGGCCCATCCATGTTGATGTTTCTCAGGCATTTTAGGCCTAAATGACGTCACTTTCCAATTCTGTTAAAGCGCTTAATTCAAATCATTGAAATGTTGAAATTGCGCGGAATCTGCTGATAAACAGAGCTATCCAAGTTAAAAGTTAGACAATCCTATGTCCCCCTAAAAATATCACCAAGCATGGGGCTTGATAGATTGATAGTCAATGGTTGCATTGACCTAACTAGTCCTAGGCCTAGTTCATTAAGCCTAAACTAACTACAACATTGTTGGGTCATTTTATATAAATCTGTGAAAAAGGAACGTTCATTGATCAATCATTTCAAATCACTAGTATTTTAATTTCTGTTGTAAGTTAGCACTGTGACTGTAAAGTAACGAATACTTTTGTTACATTAAATCAATTCAAAGTGAAAGACATTACGATATGACTATATTGATATATATATTATTCACTATAATAAACCACGAAACATTTCCGCTTATATTTAATACTAGCTCTATCATAGTAAATAATAATTTTACCTGTAAAAAAATTCTTGACTAACATTTTTCCTTTTATTATATTAATTCTAAGTATTTTGATTCATTATTATATAATAGACTATCACCCATTTGCGGACAACATAAGTTACATTAATTAATTTGCATATTCTACAATTTTTTTTTCTTTTGCCACAATTTTCACAATTCTGCGTTTATTATATTACGATTTTGGTAACATTTGATCTTATCTCGTGAAATAGGGCTATATAATACCACCCACAAAATCAGACTTAAATACTCTTTGTGGGGTTTATAATAAGTAAATATATACACATTGGATTTTACTCCCATCCCACAACCCAGATTAGTTTTTTAATTCGCACCATTTAAATATTATTACGTACATATATATATATATATATACGTTAATGCCACTTTTGGGGTTTTTTTGTTGTTTCTTTCGAGTCTTTTTGTTGTCGCTTCGCTAAATAGCGCGTCTTCTCCTAAATATGAATCTTAAAATTGATTGTAGCCATCGCCATCGGTGACCGGAGCGTTTAACTTTGTCAGCCGCGGCTTGTTGAGCTTTTTCCTTTTTGCGAATTTCCCCGATAAGGGCGTGAAATACGTCATCCACAAAGTGGCGAAGGGCCGCTGAAGTCTCGTAGAATGGACAATTTAATTGGCTAGCTAATGCTTGACCTTCTTCAGTTGATACCTTCGGTTTTTAAGATTTAAATTTAATATTTACGCGTTGAACCTCAATAACATCTAAGAACACTGACTTTTCTACAGTGTTCCAAATCGTATTTATTCCCAACCAAAACAATTGGAATGTTTCGAGTGTGACGAACTCGCTCAATTTGATTCTTATACTCAGCAGCCTCTTCAAAGCTTCTCCTATCAGTGATAGAATAGCAAATTATGAAACCTTCTCCACCACGCATGTATTGATCCCTCATAGCCGTAAATTCTACTTGACCAGCTGTGTCTAAAATATCAAGAATGGCTACTTCCCCATCAATAACGGCTTGTTGGAGATAAGCATCCTCTAGATCGTTAAAATTCGGAAATAATTGAATAAAACGGAAATTAATATAAGTGAAAATCAAACCTTACCAATTGTTGGATCATGATACTCCAGGAAACTATGCGTTACAAACTGTAGGGTCAAGGCACTTTTCCCTACACCACCGTCTCCCAAAACCACAATTTTAAAGACTCTTTGCCCACCACGATTAGTAGTTACTTGATTGTAACTTTGTTGACTGACTTGCGATTGTACAGCGTCGCTACTCTCGCTGACAGAATGCATACACAGCATTTTTTTACTCATGATTTTTTATTTTAAATACTTAAATTGATATAATTTCTTCAATATATTTGGTTGCTTTAAATCTTGGCACCCGTTTTTGGCCTCTCCATTTCCTGATGGATTCGCGAGGTTTACTATCGTTTACGCTCTACTTTGCAACATTTCTCTGGCATTTTAACCAAATTTGACTTTGGTTTATCGATAAATAAGTTATAATTCTATTAAGGTCAAAAAGTTGATATTGACCTTCGCCCCGCTTCTAAAACGTAAACAAAAAACGTCATTGATCATTGCCGAAATGTCAAAAATAAAATGTCACCACCGTATGGTTCATAGAGGGCGGGAATAGGTTACGTTTCCCGCCGCCTTGACGGTTTCCGCCAAAATTTAAATAGTGATAAATTATATTTATAAATTATTAATTATTTAAATAGGAAAATAAATGAAAAATCTGAAAACACTAATTTTTCTTAATAATAATATCGATTTTAACATAAGCCTCCGCGATCTATGTTTTAAAAAGTTGTTTACTTGACCTAAAAACGTGTTGTTGCGCAACGGCGCCAGTGATATGGCTGAGCATTGTGGAAAACATTCCAAGAAATGGATTATAATTGGAATTGCGGGGTATTTTGTTAATTAAAATACGCGAAGTTAAGTAGGATATTAATTGTAATTAATTTCAAATGCCGCAGTGTAACAAACGGAGGTAAAAGTAGCCTATCGAAACAACTACATTCCAATTACCCTAATAGTATTCTGCTAAACCAAGATGATTATTTTTTGGTACATTATACAATACAATTATGGATTTATACATCAATCTTTGAATAAATTTAAAATGATTGAAATCCTAGGACAGGGATAGTGATAAACACGTAACGATACCAGAATTGAATCACCATAACTGGGAAAGTAATACTCTCTTTTTCTTTAATATTGCTGTTTATAGATATGAAACAATTAAGGTCGCGACACGTACAATGTTTGCTAATTAAGGGTTGTATATTTTAAAGTCATTACCAGTTTAAATTACGAGGGATTCTTTGAAAAGATAAAAGACGCGCTGCAAACTGAACCCATTTCCAAACCAGGCCTGTTAATTATTGAAGGACATTTAGTTCTTAATTACCAGTAAGCTTATGATGAAAAACTTGAAACTTTTGGCTCTTATAACTAGCGAATGTTTTTTAGACCTTTAGTTAAAATTTTGGATAGAAAATTCTTCTTAACATTAACTAAGGAGGAATGCTTGAGACGCAGAAAGTAAACACGTATTTTAAACGTGAAATATGCTTTAGTTACTAAACTTAAGTATAATATTTTTAAAATAGCACCAGAGTTTATGACCCTCCAGATGTGCCTGGTTATTTTGAAAAATGTGTTTGGCCCATGTATTTGAAACATAAAGAGGAAATGGAAATGGAATTGAATATTGATTCGAAAGATATTAGTTAGTTTCAAATTTAATTTTTTTGTAAATTTTAAAATATTTTTTATGATAATTTTAATTATTTTGTATTATTTTTATTTTTAAGTTTATATTGATGGCACCAAGAGCGAAGAATCAATTTATAAAGAAGTACAAATGGATATAGATAAATTGGTTAAAGAAAATGTTTAGAAACGCTGTTTTTTAAATGTTTCCCCTTTGTTTAGCATTTTTATTTTTTCGAAATAAATTTAAAATAATGTTTTAGTGTTGTCTAACTTGTTTTCTTTCAACCAATCATATCGGTTAGTTTGATTCTTTCATCTGCCATGCCATAGCTATCTGCAGCTGGATCCGTTCCAAGGTTTTTACAAACAGGCTAAAACAAGACTGTTGCTCAGTTTGTGTGAACGTCAATGGATAGATACTCTTTTTTTACTTTTAGATTTTTTTAGCTGTAATTAAAATTTTTTAATGAGGTACTTGAGCACACTGATTAAATAACAGCGCCTTTCCACTCTAGTAGTTTATTTCCGCCTCCACGCTTTAAATTTTCAGCCGGCCTAACCTTCTAAATAACCTTGGTATGTTACGACCTTCTGAACTTTAGACTAGAGTGACTGTGTTTTCCCGCGCTTTTGCGAGCTTGTCAGCCTTGTCTGTTTTTCGGTGAATCAGTGGACCGGACCGGTTTGGCGAGTTTGGTACGTTTTGTGTATAGGCGTGGAAAAGTCTTTTTATGGTGTTAGTAGATATCCTTTAAATATAGCAGAGATTTGAATGAACAGAAGTGAAGAGGAGGATTATATTAAAGGCAAACGCCAACGGTAAAATGATTTAGTTTTCTTTTTTATTTCAAGTTACGTATCACCGCGTAGGTCTTTGTCTTAGGCCTAGAAGCTAGACATTAGTTTTTTTGGGCGGGGATAGCGAAGCCATTATTTTCAGCGTCACCTAAGACCACCGCCAAGCGCTGTAGGACCCTCGTATCTAGTTTGACCAATTCTTAGGTGTAACTGACGGCTAATGTAAGGGTTTTCAAATTTGGCCTACGCAGTTTAAAACCTACACAAAAGAAAACCGCGTCATTACTAAGATTTTCTTTTTTTATGAAACAACCAAGCTTACGAGTGCCAATTTTTCACTTTTAACTCTTCAGATTAAGAGAACTTTTGGAGCTTGAAGAATATAACTTGAGGTTAGAGTTACACCAAAAGCAAGAAGCCCAAAAGTTTGGTTATTTGAATAATTTACGTGAACAAGTTAAAGAAATTCGAGAAGCAAAGATGCAGAGAGATATTTGCCAAAATAATCAGTCTTCGAGGTAGGTTTTTAAATAATATAAATACTCGTTAACTTTTCACTGGCAACTTACGGAGCCGCACCCATTTATGCCCTGGGCCTCTTTGCCTCGTAATTTTTGTTTGGTTTTTAATTCTGGCACTTCTTAAAGCAGCTAGTAAAACGCTTTGACCCTGCAAACTTAAGTCGAATCACTTTAAATTTCTGCGGAAAATCCTTAATGAGAAATCTTTGTAGGAATGAATTTGATCCTCGCCAACCTTTTAACTCGAACCAAGCTCGAGAACAGTATGGCAATGATTTGAAGGAGCAAATGCGGATTAAGGAAGAGAATCTAGCCAAATTGAAGAAGGAAGATGAACAGTACGAGAAAATAATGAAGGAGATGGAAGCCAAGCAGTTGGAAAAGGATAAGGAAGAGCAGCTGAAACGCAAAAATATGCAGCTCCAATATACTAATGATCTCCGTAATCAGCTGTCTGACATCAGCCATAAGAAAGAAGAGGATTTAAAGTCTCATAATGAGTCTTCCAGAGCTTTTAATGTAATCGATCAGAGCGTAGGAATTTAACAATACTAATAACTTAATAAGGTTGAATTGGTGAATGGTTATAACTAGTATTTGAAACGAACTAACGGGATTTAATTAATGCTATTAAAGCAGCGGCTTAAGTCTTTGTTACGCTCAACTTCAGCTGAACGCTGGTTCTTTCGTGTCCAGGCCATCCTTAAAATTTTAAGGTTAAATACCCTTTAATTTAAACTAAAACCAGTAAATTTAACCCAAACCCGACACCTCTAGTTGCTTCCTACGTAGCCAAAGTTAGTAGTAAACTGTGTTGGCGCTTGATTAACAATCGGAAGTTCACGAGGTTCTTAATTAGTTATACAAATTCTTAATTACCATTAATATCTTTCCGTTGGTCTAATTGTTTTAACAATAGGTACATTTTTTTTTCTACAGCATGACTATAAAAACTTTGGAGTCGATAACAACAGCCCTTCCGTTTTGATGAAGAAGCAACAGAATCGCGATGAATACAAGAAGGCCTTAGACGAGCAGTTGATGTCTAATCTCAAAATCAGAGATGATAAGAAACGCGACGATGCCAATGAAGCGCAAGATACATTCCATATTGGAGCCGTAGCCACTACCAACGCGGAACGCTTGGAATCGCAAGTACGTGATGACTGACAATTGAACCCAACGGTTATCAGTTTAATTCATTTAAAATCAATCCAAATCAGGCGCATGAACTCAAAGATCAAGAAGATTTCTTAGAAGTAGTTCGACAAGAAAAGAAGGTCACTCATGATGAAGAAGCCGTTTTGGAAAAAACCTACGATACTAATAATGCTAATGAAATCTTTCAATGTGAGGAAGATAAAAAGAAACAAGAGATCCTTGATAGAAACAAGCAGTATCAAGCTGATTTATTGGTATTTTTTGATTTTGATTAATAGTTATTTCAAAACTGCTTTCACCCGCAGCTGTCCCGTGAAATAGTGCCTGTAATAACTTATTTTTGAAGTTGAGTCACTTTATGGGAGTGCGAGATTGAAATATAGCGGAGAATTTTAACGCTTTTAGTTAGCCCGCTATAAAATGTTAAGAAGCGCAAAAATAAATTCGGGATTTGTGCTCAACTATATCTTATTGGTCTCAAGATTTCTTTTAGGCAGCTCGAAAAAAGTGTCAATCTTGAATGTTTCATTATTTTTTCATTTTAAATTTTCAGGCTCAAATAAAGGAGAAGAAAGAGCGCAAAGATTACTACTAAAACTTAATCACTCCATTTTTTATTTGGGATCAAGCTAGCTTCTCTAAGTTTTCTGGTTTTTTTGAACTTAAAAGCTAGACAAAATTAACAATAACATTATCCTGCTATCGGAATCTGTGATGTTCACGCACTTATGTTCCATTTTTTATTATACTTAGTTTTGTAATGCATAATATTCTGGTTTATTAAAAAATTAATAAAACATTTGACGAAAGTTAATTCTTTGAAATTGTTTTTGATTTAGTTTAAGTAATAATATTCGGATTTGGGGTGGGGGGGGGTGAAATAGATCATGTGACACGGAATCATTATAGAAGGTTCATACAAAAATGGATGGTTTTATGATGATACTTTGAGATGTGGAAGATGGTTTTGATTGGCGACTTAGGGTCGCTTGGTAAACCTAATAGTAGTGGTGACCAATAATTTAATCAAAGGCTCCGTGTTAATTAAGAACAACTTTGGAAGTTAAATGGGGTGGCCGACCCCTCTCCTTTTCTATCCACACGCAATGCTAAGCTCTATTAGGATAAACGAACGTCGTTTGTCCTACGGTCTGAACAGCCCCTTTATATAGAAATGTGTTTACGCAAAACTATGAGTTAAAAACGGTAACGTAGTAATTAAAAGAATCGGTAATGAATGCAAAAGGATCTTCATTATTTTAAGTATAAACATTGGTGTTTGAATCTGCCAGTTGAAATCATGAGGGATATTGGGAACTCATGTTGGGGTAGAAGTACTCAACATAAAATCATAGAGACTATAAACCCCAAGGAGTGGCAGGTCCCCCGCTCTACAAGCGCAAATAATGATGTTTCTCCTAAATTGGTACATGAGAGCTTCCGGCCCGTTTAATTTTGCTTAGCGGAAGTCGCCTTGTACCAGGAAAAACCGGTTTTTGGGGGCAACAAGTTGAGGCATTCCTTCCACTCCTTGGGGTTTAGTCTCTATGATAAAATGGTGCCGAAACCCGGGAGATTAACGTAGGCGGGATTATTGATTATCTGGGGAATTCTGAAAAAATCGAAAATGGTGGCAAACTTTGAGTCGCTACGGTTGAGAGGAAGGTGACGTGATGAAGAACTCCCAGGGGGAAGCGTTAAGAAGTGAGATTATGTCTTGAAAGTTCGAAGGCCAACCAGCGTCAGCGTCCATTGGAGCCTAAGGCGTGGTCTCGTAAAGGGCTGATGAAACGACCCTTTTATGAAAAAGCGTTTGGGCATAGTTACGAGTAAAATCTGTGGATTACGGTTATGGATAAAATCCGAGGATTACGCTTATGGATAACCTTTATGGATTACAGTTATGGATAAAAATTTATCATTCGCACTGGATAATGAAGCTGGGTTCGTAAAATTTTCAAATTTACAAATTTGAAAACAAAAATGTGAAAGTAAGTTGTGGTAAGACCAATGTAAGTGCGTTGAGCACGATTAAAATATAAATATGCCAGATCGATCTTGGTAAAACTGGGCGCCCAAAGCTGTGTTTGCTAAAATATACCTAAATTGCGCTTGGTATAAAATACTCGAGTATACATTACAAATTTGAAAGCTTAGTGTTTCAACCATGTCTAAATGGTTAAATCCCAGAATAACTGGTACACCCGAGGAAGGGTCTTATATGCCCCAGAATGGGCTGATGTAGTAACGTTCCCGAATGAATGACTTTCAAAAATACCTTTCCATACCGGTGACCACGTTATCCCAATAGGGACAATATATTGTAGCTCAATGAATGAGGCATAAATGATAAATTGAGATATGGTTGGAGGTGGACCCGAAGACGGTTACGCTAATTTGATTGAAATTAGAAAATATTAAGAATCAAATTTGAATGGTTCAGACGGTCTATCGACGTTGAGATATTGATAGCGAGTTAATAGTATATTCGCGACACAAGCGGCGCTGTTAGGAATATCTTATTTCTTATTAACGGGGTGTACAGAACGAAGTTTTTATCTCATTGTGGGTGATCCCATTGGTCTTAGAGAGTCCCTGGCGTGCTTCGTTCAGTCGTTATTGCCGTTGGCGTTGAGTAGTTTGCAACGAGTGGTTGTTATAAAAGAGACACCAGGTTGGTGTTCAAAAAGAAAGAAGGTTGGTTTTGATAGATACACAAGATTGGTGTACAAAATTAATTGTCTCCTGGAGGCAGCGGATTAAAATATGGTTCAAATACAAAGTTCGTTTGAACAGAGGGGGTTAAAACGTTTGCATTGAAAGAGTGATCATTTGATCTCGTCAATGAGATATTGATTCATACTTCATACTATAATATAATAAATATGAAAATTTTGCGAGTTTGAATGTTTAATTAGATGTTTGGATGCTTGTTTTGTCGTTTGGATGTTTTTTACTCGATTCCACCTTAACGGCAGAACGGATTTGAATGAAATTTGGCACACGCCGGTAGACAATGACCTATATAGGATACTCTTTACCCCTGATAGTACGTTTCCGTCGGATAATTCGGCGACAAAATCGTTGTTACTGACACACCACCCGGTCGCGGATAAATGCTTAGTTAATAAAATGAATGTTTCTGTGTTACTGTACTTCTTATTATTTTTAAGTACGTTTCGACATACGGTCCTTTGTGTAACAAAGGACCCACGCATTACATACATTTATTCATACACACATATCGACATACTACATACTCTTATTCATACACTCACATACGTACACACTACATACTCTTATTCAAACATACTCCTACACAACATTCTTGACTGCAAAGCGGAAGTTCAAGTTGCGATGGCTGAAGCAATCTTTTGGAAATTCAACCTCTTGTCCTTGACATCCAGCTGGAGAAACTACTCATGGACTATAAAATTTGCATGGCATAAAAAACTGTAGCATTGTATAAAAGTATATAAAGTATTGTAAAGATGCGTTGTTCCAAATGGGTTGGTATTACCGAAGTACAGTGGGCTCTGTGGACGATTTTGAGTCAAAAATTTTGTATGACCTTTTACATGTTATAATTGGGGTTGTTTTGCGAATGACCCCTTAAATTTCAGCGACAAACTGATAGACGCGAGGGGGTCGTCGCTTACCTTTATAGCATACGAGATTTGAAATCGATTTCATTGACTTGGTGGTGAATTGAATGATTTGCACAGTTTGGTTGATTTGGTGTGTATTTGCGTGATTTGGTGGGTATTTGCGTGATTTGGTGGGTATTTGCGTGATTTGGTGGTTATACGCGTGATTTGGTGGTTATACGCGTGATTTGGTGGGTACTTGCGTGATTTGGCGGTTATACGCGTGATTTGGCGGTTATACGCGTGATTTGGTGGTTATACGCGCGATTTGGATGATTTGCATGATTTGGTGGTTATTAGAGTGATTTGATGATTGGTGGGTAATTCGATGATTTTAATGATATGGTTTATTTGAAATTGATTTCATTTATTTCTTAGTGATTAGCTTGATTTGTACAGGAAGAGAGTAGTGATGGACCCCTTGGTTAGACTACGTTCATTTAATTAAGGGGTCCTCTGTAAAACACTATAATCATAACTTGAAAACCTTGGCCCGAACCACACAATGTCACAAAACATTTTAGACTCTTAAATTGCCCATAGAAGCCACTGTACTTCGGTTCTACCACCCTTTTTGGAGCACCCTCTATATATGTGTTTAAATAAGTGCTCTGATTAAATTTAATATAAGTGATTCCTTCAAGAATTTCAAATTAGAATTAATGACTAACATAAATATTTATCAAGTTTTTGATAATTTAAATGAAAATTTGCGCTTATGGTTTTCCCCAATCCCAGTGGGGTTTTCCCAGAACCTTTTTCCCCATATATGCAGTGGGTTTTTTTGGTTCGAATTTACTTATAGTTTACTCGTATCGAATACTTATGTTTGGCATAAAATGAAGAATAAGATTGTACTATGAACTAAAATACGATTTTCTGTAAAGCACGGCTTGTAATTTAATAGAGATACTGCGTTACTATAAAGCCATAAGTAATGCAGTAATTAAAAAATTATTGTTAAATACAAATGGATCTTCTTTGTTATTTGAGGTAAATAAAACCGGTGTTTCAGTCAACCTGTTGGATACCATAAAATATTATGCTGGGGTAGAAATCCGCAACAATTCGTTGTATCACGTTTCTACATTGCCATCAGCATGGCCCAAGTGTCGCGACCATCCCACCTCGCCTTGATGGTGGAGAGAAAAATTCCGTTTCGGTTTTCCATTTTGTAAATACAAAGACCGCCAATCGGGAGTAGTACTTAATGACCAAGTAACACTGCAGCGCGCAGTGTTTGAAAACATCACTGTGACGCTATAATAATCAAATTTAAATTTTGCTCCGATGTACTTGTTGAATTGTCACGCTGTCTTCATCAAGATTATCCGCTAGAGCGCATTCCAGACGCGGAATCAGAAATTATATTTCAGAAACCTCTTTCAGGCAATGACACGATGACGATGTTAATGAGCAGCCATATTTCATTACTCCGTCTCTACCTACTCGGCCTATTTATTTAGCCTTTTAGGATTCGGCTTCCGCAGCCATTTTTTCCATGTGCAGCTTGCAGTAAATTTACTCGTCAGACAAGACATCTTACCTCAATGCTCCCCGTGCCCGTATGAAGCCGGCGTTATAAGATCACCTAGCCGGTGGCCGGCAACGGGGTGCGAAAGTCGCGACCGCGTCAATGATTTTGAAGGAAACAACACATTTAATTGGATATTAAATAAATGGTAAGTTAAATTTTTATTAATTGGGATTTGGGACAACGTAAAATGGTACAAACTGGAATCTGCTTTCTCTTTTTTTTTCTATCATTGTGAGCCTGTTGTTGTTAGGGGAACTAAGCCTTGGTTCTCAATTTGTTTTATTTTCCGCGAGGGGCCTTGGTCTCTTAAAATTAAACTTTTTATACAGCTGCGTCACATACACAAGCTAAAAAAAGTGCTTATTCTTCTAAAAAGAGTGTATTTAAAATACAATAGGCCACTGAAACATTTTGTGGGTCGTTTTTGCGTAGTTTGTAAAAACCAATTTCAATCAAGCACATTGCATTCAACCATTTTGTTGGTTTTTTTTTTTGTTAATTTTTTTTGCACAAAATACTAAAACTTTTATTTTTTTTCGATAACCACTCCCGCACCTATGGAAATTATGTCATGGTTTTCAACGCCAGTTTAGTCTTGAGCATTGTCCTCATTTATTTATTTTTAAGTGTTTTAAAATGATAAACTGTGTGATAGCGCGTTAATAGTTTAGTAAGATTACTTTCTTACAATGATAAACACTTTTTAAAAAACCTAAAAATAATGGTTAATAGTTGCTTATATAGTTATTGTGATATGGCTGGTCCGTAACGGAGAGTGAAATTTATCATACTCTCTTGTTAAAAGTTAGTTTTTTTTTGTTTGTAATGAATTTTAATGATATGGCAAGTGGTGAACGCGATTGATGGTGACCATTATTCGAGAAAGGCGCTAGCGAAATAGTCAAGACGCATTTCTTGCAAATTTTTTTTTACATCATAAGCGCGAGGGTAAGACTTTCTTCTCCGTTGAAGTTTTCTATTTAAATTTTTTTGGAGTAGTCACTCTCATTCTGAGAAAGTGTTAAACATAGTTAGATCTTCGAATGTCGCGGTACCCGACTGGTCAAGCATTTGCAGCATATCGGAAAGTTCTTGCTGCTGTTGGGGTCCTCCTTGGGGGCCCGTATGGTTTCCTTGATGATGCGGTCCACTACCGGCTGCTGCTGCGGCTTCTGGTCCCCCACTACTTTGCCATTGTCCCCACATTCCTGAAAGAGATCTTACGTTTTAGCAACTAGAAACGCGACATTTTAATTACAAGCTTGAAGCTTGGAGAGCGGTTACCTCTAGAACTGGGTGCTGAACTTAATTGAGTGTATGTGGGGCCAGTAGGACTTCTGGCTGGCGGACTCATTTGGCCGTAACCTTGGTTATAGGCGTCGGTAGTTGGCTGAAAATGAAGTCAATGTTATGCCTCTTTTAAACTGAGTTTTCATAAGGGTCTGCGCTATTAGCAACTCTCATAGTTTTATGAAAAGTCTGCCCACTCCATAAACTCCTTAGATAGTGTCTCAATGTACTTTTGAGTAATTACAAATAGCCCTCGGCTTAAAGATTTCGCATCAACAGTGATGGTTATAAAAAGTTACAAATTCTGAAGGTACTTACTTGTGCCATGTGACGTTGAGGCCATGGAGGTTGCGGTGGTGATGTCGATGGTGCGGATGTGGCTGAAGGCTTGTTTAATCTTGGCATAACTCCGCTAACTCCCGGGGGTGTTGGCGCCATAGATCCCCCACTCGTTGATGGGTACCCCAGACTACCATGGGCTTGACCCGTTGGGTCGTAACTGCTATAAACTGGCTGACCCGAACCTGGACGGCGATCTTGTAGCCCTTGAGAGTCTGAAACAGAAAAAATCTATTAGCAAAACTATATTGCCATTTTGACCTATGATAAGTACAATAACGCAACAAGTATGATACTGAGGACTTTTGTCTTTAAGTCAACCATGGTACCATGGCTACAACTAACAGTTGACTTAATCCAGTATCCATTATTCATGGAATGATAAAGTAAATTAAGAAAAGGCTGGCAACTTTATATAGTTTTCTAGTTCAAGAAAATGCCACTCCTTCCCAATTGCTTTTCGAACTATAAAGTCCTGTGGTTGGGTCAATGTGTTCAAAGCGGCTAGCCCTTCAAACAATACGTCATAATCGTTGCCATTACGGTACTTATACAAATAGCCATTAAGTAAAATGAAAAGACCAATCCCCTTAAAATTATGAGACGCCATTGTCCGATAATCACCACTATAAACCAACCACGCAAGAGTGGGGGAGGGGGGATATTTTATAGAGCACCAATATTATTTAGGGAATCTCACTTTGTATATGGGCTCTTGGAATCATGGCGGGATAAACCTCCCCCGAGCGAGGAATGCTGTAGTCGACTCCCTCCGTCTTACCCTGAGTAGAGAGAAGTGATCCTCCTCCCGTTGGGGGCATGGAATGAGATGGGTACTGGCCAATGGGTGTTGAATCCCCGGAACCAGATACTGGCGTTGGACCCTGGGCCCCCGCTTCCGAAACTGCCATGTCCTGTTGCTGATGGTGCAGACTCCTGTAATTAGCGAGCGAGTTCGCGAAATTAGTCGAAAGAAAAGTACATTTTGGTTAGAAATCGTTAAAATCCACGAGAAAGGAAGTACTTTGTTCACGCGTGAATTTTAGTTTTACGTTTATGGAATAATAATTACTTCGCTGATGTGTTTGTGCAGACTATGTATTCGACTTCGTTAGTGTAAGGGTTTAGGAAGGCGAAACTGCTGGTCCGAAGCCATACCCATTCTCGGTTTTTGGCTCGGAAGCGGTACATAACTGACATCACTTGCCCTTTTAATTTTAATACTGAAAAGTCATCCGTGTTAGTCATCGTTTTGTTTAATTGCCAAGAGTAACCCATTTTGAAACTAAAATACCTTGCTCGAAACTTTCCTTCATGTGATTCTGATCCTCCGGGTTGAAATAGTCAAAACAAGTTTTGCCTAAGAGTTCTTGCGGTTGATAACCCAAAACTCCTTGAACCCTGCAAAATATGTTGCACCGTAATGAATTTTAAAAGTTCGTTATATCTCTAAGAAGAATAGAAATATCGCGATCCTCTACATTAACTAATTAGAAGTTGCCATCAGTGTGTGTGAAACCGTGGCTATTCTTTCTTAAGCTCTGACGTACTTGGTTATTAAATTCTAGTCTACCACCATATCCAATAATTTACCTTTGATCTACAAAACTAAATTTGCCTTCCATATTATGTCGTGATATAAATTCATTGGAAGAATTGGAGCCCATCAGATCGTTCGTGTTAGGCGTACTCGTGACCTGTAGTCGTCCGATGGCCACTAGGCAACAATGGCTACCACTGTGAGGGTCCTCGTGATCTAACCTCTCTATTTGAACACCTCAGAAATGATAGTTAGTAAATACACCGTTAGATCAATTATAAAGTGAATTGGTAATTTAATAATAGTTCAAATTAGAGTGAAAGAAGGACCGAGTGGGTCTTGAGATTGGGGCAAACTGTATTAGGTTCGAAACAAAGACGGAAGTTAGTATCTTTCAATGTACCGACTTGGTCTACTACTGCAGTCACTCCAATTAAAGCGGGTGATAGTTTTACCTGATGGAGGCCAATTTTTTATGTAACCCGTGCAATGAACAACGACGTAAGAGTTTCCGTCGTTAGAAGGTCCTATAGAGTTTCGTTGCCTAATTCTGTGTAAATGGCCCGGTATTATCGTTTCGGGTTGGAGATTGCCTAATTTCATCCGGCATATGAAACCACGCCTTGAACCCATGCATAGCCTCATTGATGCTAAAACAGTCAAATAATTCGTAACTTTGTACCAAAAAAAAAAAAACAATAAGTGTCTAAGACAGACTTACATTGGTGACCTTCCTTTTTTACAGTACCGGCTAGAAACCGTAACAAAAAATTGAGGTTTTAGTAGATTATCGTTGAGTCTAGAGAAGAAATTAAAGGAGTAGGCGTACTTTTTAAATCTAAAATACGACCGGAATTTGGAGATTCTTGGGTTGAGAGTTGTTCTCGAACTTTTTCAACATCATCGGGATGAATTATGTCGTAAATGCACGAGTTGAACCAATCGGACTGCAACAATATGAAAAACATTTCAATCATAATCTGTTCCATCATTGCTCTAGGTCATATAGTCCAAATCTTCTATGATATTTTTCGGTTTAGGGCCACGGTTTTCAAGTTATGTTTAAGGTATTTTACGGACGACCCCTTAAATTTGATTAAGAAACTGATTTAGACAATGATTTCTAATTTAATTAAGGGGTCATCCCTAAAACACTCAAAACTTAACTCGAAAACAGTGACCCGGACGGAAAAATGGAGATAGAAGTTACATTTTCGACTCAAAATTGATTTCCCAAAGAACATAACCCTTAATTTATGCCACACTTATCATTCAGAAACAGCCTGTATAGGTTCTCAGTCATACTTTAAAAATACGACGCGTATTTAGTATATTTTGCACCGTGTAAGCTTATTACATATTTTTCCAAATTTAACAAAAAAAAATACTTTTAAATTTTGAAACGTGGGTCTAAAAAACATAGTTGGTTAATTTCGGCTAAAATATTCGGGAAGCATTTGACCGAAAAAAGTAGCAAAAAGGTAACATTGAAAATTAAGTAAATTTATAATGAAATTTTTGCGGCAAATCTCGTATATAGTTCAAAGTGTGTTGTAACTATTACGTTTTTATCACTTGTAATCTCTAACTACGTATAAATCCGTGTATTATATTATATTTACCTGTCCTTGATATAAAACGGGTGAAACTGAATCTGAAACGTAGATAATTCTTCCCGTATCACAAGCTACGACGAATAGAAAGCCGTCAGCGGCCTGTAAAGATAGAGATAAACGTAAGAAAAATAAACCTAATTTGCAAAATGAACCCCCCCCCCCCGCTTCCGGGCCCAATAAGGGATTGAGAGTAAAGAGAAAAAAGAGAAAAGAAGAAAAAAAACCTTTTTATAACGACTACCGAGAAGAGAAATCGTTACGAAAGAGATATATTCCAACCTTTCTCTCAAGGGACAAGGCAAAAAAGTATACAACAAAAAAATAAAATAAAGAATCCATGAGAAAACGAGAAATATATTTCCGCCAAAGATATTTATCTTTTGGCAAAAGAGATGAAACATTCTGAGAAAAAATCTCTGGCTTCTTTCTCTTTCTCATAGACTATTTCGGAAAATACAAATGGAGAAACCAACACACTGGGGTGGAGCCGACATTGTGGGTATTTTCTCTCGCTCATAGGGTATTCTCCGTCGCGCCAAGAAGCAACGCCAGACGGGGCCCGGGTTCACTACACGCCGCGCATCTTGGCGAGAGGGGGAATACCCCAATGGTGGCATCGCCCCTATGTCTTTATTTCTCTGTATGGAATTTATAAATTGTCTATTCCCGCTTGATGTAGACTTTAGTGAGCGGGGCTCTCTTCCAAATCGGAGAAATGTCAAAACCCGAGCCATTATTTTTAAATGCCAAAAGTCCGCTTCCGAATAATAGCATTAGACTTAAAGCAGATTTGTTACTGGGTGTATTTTTTTCTCTTCTTTGCATTTCCTTCCATATTCTTTCTTGAATTTGTTTCGTGTATAGTTTTTTGGTGGGAAAAAATGTCCCCCCTTTTTTTTTTGGTCTACTTTTTAAGGATATGTTGAAACTATCTCAATATTGTATCGAATGTTGTGGTTTGAAGACGCGTATAGCTGGACCAATTTATGTTTAAATGTATTATAAATAATAATGTTCAAAATAATATTTTCCCTACAGCTCTTTGGTTTTGTGATGGGGTTGTTTCAAAATATATAGAGTATCGTTTTGTATTGAATCTGAGTAGGTAGGTGAAGTTTTTGTTGTTGATTCGAACGCACTATATATGCTAGGACTGAATATGGTAATTAAGGGACCGATATTTACTCGAAATTCCGTGAAGTTCTCGCCAAATCACGAATTCTTCGTGAATATTTAGAAATTTTAGAAGAAATTATGAAATATTTAGAAATTTGAAAAGAAATCACGAAATGTTAAGAAATTTTAAAAGAAATCACGAAATATTTAGGAAAATCACGAAATCATAATGAAGATTTCGAAATTTGAGAAGAAATCGCTTAATCTCTCATAAAATCACTAAATCCTTGGCAGAACCGCTTAAATTCCTGTAGCATATATTGAGAATGTCGCGTCAATTCTCGCGACTCGAAAGTGAACATGAAGTTTCTTAGCTACGAACGCAACTTGTTTTGCATTATTGATAGGAGGCGATCTTGGCAACGCAGTTTGAGCCTGCGATTGGTAGGCTGGTAGCTAGGCAAAACTATCCGTATAGCTATGCGGTGCCGGTGTACATATATAATGATTCCTTGACGCGTTTGGTTTGGAACTAGGTAATGCCGCGGTATATATTCTAATCATCAATCACAAATATAGCTATGCCTAGATAGATTTATTGCCTCGAAAGCGAGAAAAAGGCGGGAAGGAGTTTTCGAGAGAGACGGGGATCTTGCCAAACACTGCGAACATTGCGGGTTGGTAACCAGCAAGTGGGTACAGGTGCGCTATCTCTCATAGTAGGCCCACTTTTCAAAATATAGTACAACTCGTGAAATTACCCTACAACCATGAATATATTCAAGTCTATCACAAATAGTGATTTTTAACTAGGGTCAGTATGCATAACTTTGGACACTTTTTGCATAACCTTGAATAACTTCCGTTGCTTATATGTTAGACTCAAAATTAAAAAAGCAATGGAGAGAAGCATTCTTAAGACACATTCTCACAAGTTTTCAACTTTTTAAATGGAATACATTTTTCACAAAGTAGAGTTCCCCAAAGGCCGAATTCGTGCTCAACTTTGGACACTTCTATGTAACTTTGGACGCCCCCTTCCTAACTTTGGACACCCCTTCCTAACTTTGGACAGCGAAAAAAGGGTGACTTGGGGACGCATTTGGCGAATCACAATTTCAAAAGTTAAAATATAGGCTTAGGCCGACCTAGACGTATGCCTAAAATATATAAAAAATCAGAAATTTCTTTAAAACAAACTTTATTAAATATGGGGCTACTTATGTAGGTTTTTATGTATATAGGGCCTAGGCCTATTTTGGCGCGCTGTTTGCCGCGTAACAATTTTAACAAACTGAGGACGTGTCCCTTATTGTTTTAAACTCTAAAAAAGGCTAATATCGCGAGTTAATTAGTGTTAACAAACGGAGAAATCGGCCAGCATGAAAGTGTCCAAAGTTAGAAATTTGCCCAGGTGTTTTTAAAGCTGAATATTTCGTCGAATTTCCCGCGTAAGACAGTGTTTAAAATACGGATTATGAAGCCAAAAAGTTGCTCTTTCGAATGGTTTCTAGTTTGTTCAGGTATGATTTCTCTAATTTTCGTCAAACCTTATTTCCCGGGACCAAAGGGTTGACCCCCGTCAAATTTGGCCGTAATTTAAATGGACGAGTTTGGGGAGTGGGCTAATTTGGCTCATAACGTAGTCGGATGTTATTCTACGACTTTGAAGTATTTTTTTCTAAATTCCTCACATTCTAAGCTTTAAAATAAGCTATTTCATTATCAATTTGACGCATCCAGTAATTAAATATGATTTTTATAATAAAAGTGTCTAAAGTTGCAGCTGTCCAAAGTTAGGCACACTGACCCTATACTTCTAACCGGTGAAAAATTATTCTTAATTATATTCTGTTCCAGTAAAAGACCCTTTAAAGTTTACTTCACTTATGCACACTCGGAAAAATTTCGGTTTTAATTGACGTGTGTCAAAGTAGTTTAATATTGGCCTGAGTAATTTGAGAATTGGTTTTTGGAGATAGAAGTTACATTTTCGACACCAAAATTGATTTCCCAAAGAACATGCCCCTTAATTTATGCCTGCAGACTTATCACAAACACCCTGTATAATCTTTGACAGTGAATGAAGCCGTATAGAGTCACTTCAACATTCATATTCAATATTTATAAATTCAGCGTACAATTTCGAGAAGTTGTAAACGTGGAACTTCAAATTAGTATTCTAATAACATCCTTCCTTCCTGTTTTTACAAGATATCTTCACCTTTCTTTTTGAAAAGGGGAAATGTTTATACGATGGAACTTATTTATTAATATTAATGATTGGATGCTGCCTATGGTAATATCTAATATTTCTTTAACAAACTTTTGAATTGGAAAAGTACAAGAAAATTGAAAAGGAGTCCTTGATAATATATTATTGGTGAATGGAGTTGGAATTTTGTATTTACTTACTTCTAGTATGAGATGCTTCAGTTCTTGGTCCGTCAAAAAAGAAGGCTTGTACGTTCCATCGCTACTCGTGTTACCCGTTCCTGGAAATTACAACGATACACAATTATTCAAACGGTATTTAAAAGCCCGCGGTTGAAATATTTTAAATATAAAATAGAAGTAGTTGAGAAGGTTATGATTCGAATTAATATTTAGTCAAGGGAACGAGGCTGAACATGTTTCTCGCTTAAGTGCTCTTAGTTAGAAAACTTTTCGTTCGTTGAATTAAAATATAAACGCGCATCAGTTGGACCCTATAAAATAGCTAATTATACTGAAGTACCACCACTTTGTCTCGATACATCGGGAATCTTTGGGAGACACGCGTTTCATACGCATGGTTCATACAACTTTGAAAAACCATTTTGCCTTATATTTGCATGAGAGGGAATAAATTGGTTACCAGTAACAAGTTTATTTAACGCAATAAAAGTCTTGTTTAAATCCAAGACGTCAATAAATAGATATGAAAACCATCTCCTGTCACATCCGAGTATCCGCTACAATAATTCAAGTGTCGCTTCAATGTTTTACTATATAATTGGACTAGTTCCATTTCAATTGAAACTAACTTTCTCGCTTCTAACTAACGAGTTACGTCACATACTAAACCATTAGCTACTTCAGTAATTACGCCAAATAACGTATAATGTGACACCCATAACTCGTCCCTCCCATTCTCCTCCAACGCTATATTGTTCCGCACCCATAAACAATATAATTAATGACGCGTATAAAAAACTCCCAAACTATGTTTTTATTTAATTTTTCACACTGGTAATATTAAGATGGGCCAATGTATCACTAACGAGATATTAAACCAAAGGATAGATTACATCTACTACTATATAGGGAGGGGGGTATCAAGCCTCGTTAAATAAATAGCCGAATCGCCATTGGGAGGTCCTGAGGGTTCCGTAATATTCTTTCTCTTTCTCGTATTATGTCATGTATGGGCCTATTACGGAAATACTTTATTTAATCCATGAATATTAAGTCCCAGGATACTTCATCACCCCATAAATTTATGATACCACTAATATTGCTGGGGTTTACTCTTTTCAATATTCGTTTGTGTTTTAAATCAATTCTTTTTTAACAGAAAGATACTTTTAAGTTCAAAGACGCGTAGAGTCGTTTTTATTATTTGCGGAAAGCAGATATAAAAAGAAATAATATCGGTTCCGCCTTAATAACTATAATAATTTTACGGTATAAAAGGTAATAGCATCTCCCCCCCCCCCACCCCACCCCTTTTTCTACCTGGATAGTGTATGGTGTAAGAATGGCTCTAAGATGAAAAATATTTTAAATTAAACGGGGGGACCTTTCGTGAGAAAAGAATCGTCCACGAAGCAACGAGCCGGAAAAATTCCACGCGATATTCAATGCCTCTTAAATATAATATTACATATTCCTATGACGATTTTGCCACGGTGTTTTGTGCGTGTGTTTTGTATAATATTCCTGATTAATTTTGTATGTAGAATTCAACATAACCCTTTTTTTCTAAATGGATGAGCGTTAAGTGACGGATCCGAAAAAATCTATGATTTCTGGTCGACAAAAGAAACCAAATAGAAAGCCGAGAGTTCGTAAAAATCATATTGGACACTATGAAAAGCTTTCATTCACCCCCAATGTCCCACTTTCTATTATTTCTATTTTGCCTTTGCTAACACCGGGGGGGGGGGGGCGAATAAATACATTTTAGTGAACCATCAATCAAACGCGGAGTGATTTCATCCATTCGCAAAAAAAAAACCCCGACCAAAATCATACAAGCTTAAATAAATCCAAGCTCAATCCACCTCCATCACTATTCGTTCAGCCCTCGGGGTTGACATCATTGATTTTTTGGGTAGCTTGGAAATCAAGCCATCAGAAGGGGAAATCCAATATGCCAATGGTTCGAGCACCCCCCCCCCCCGTACCCCTCTCACCGAGCGTCAAAATGAAAGAAAAGACGTATGCTAGGAAATGCATTGTCCGGCAGAAAATATCGGAAAAGAACCGACGAGCCAGAGAAGTAAATCGGATGCAAAAATTGCTTTTGACAGAAGAAAAGGACATTTTTGTCGTCCCATCGCGTGATCCACCAAAAGAGAAGAAAGAATTACCTACGCCAACTTTTTCTTTTCTCCAAGAACAATTTTTATACCCCATTCACCTTCCCAACTTGGACAAGCGCCAGCCGGTGATAATGTCCATGCGGAGATTCCTTTCAATTGACCAACCTTAAGCGCAGCCTAATTATCACGGTTAACACCGTGTTTAACGTTCGATCCATACGCGCCATTTTGCACCCAAAACCTTTAATTTCACGTTCAAATATTTGAGCGATTCATAGTTAACGAGTTTAAAGAGTAATTTCTTAAACATACTGTTCAATTCAATATACAGTTGTGTTTATGGGATACGGATAAAATAACGGATACTGCGGGTTGTCAAAGCCTAATAGATTGAATATTAATAAGGTAACGCTACACGCGAGCTATTTCCAATGATTGACTGTAGGTTCCACGCCTACTTTTTATCAAAGCAGCTGTCTCGCCACTTTCACAAATTGTAACAGGTTTATTTGCCCGCCTATTCGAGGTGTTTTCTAGTCTGGCCATTTTTCCCATTGTCGAATTTTTGGTATTCATACGGTAATTATACGTAATAAATTGGCATATATTAAAATCGTTTTTCCTCGGCTGAGGGGCGATTCGCTTCAGAGAGCCGGAAAATCGGCCCGGCCATTTCTTTCTAAACCAACACGAAAGTTTCTAGCTTAACAACTATCAGCGTTAGTCAAACATTTTCTCTGACATAATATACATAGACTTTAAAAAGTTTTTTGACATTGTTATAAAATTTGCATTTTTTTTCTCTTTTCAATATATTTTATCTCATAAAACCGAAGATAGAAGAACTAAACAATATTGAATTTTTTTTTAATATTTTATACAATAGAATTGGGATGTTTTATGATATTTTACCTTGTTTTTATAATGGGCAATTTTTTCTTCTATATGCAATTTATTTCAGAGGAAAGAAAGGTTTTTAATATTAAAAAGAATGAATTGGCAAGACAAGTACTCTTCGTCAATTTTAATGTATGTATGTTCATTATTTTTTAATGAATTTTAAAAGCCCCCTTAAAATTCAATATATTTTAAGCGTAAAGTTGTTTTTAACATAATTTTTGCTGGTACTACAGAAGGTTACTAAAGGATTAAAACGGTAAAATAAAAGGAAACTTGGCCAATTAAATGTTTCCACTAATTCCCACGTGGGAAAACATTTTCAAATTCCATTAAAAGTTACGCAAACATTTTCATTAAATAAAATTATATACCGTGGGTAATTTTTGATTAAAAGAGTGTAAACTTGGAGTGCATACCTCTAAACCTCGCGAGTCAAATTCCATTAAGGTCGAGGGTAAACTAACAGTTAAGTGGCAACCATTTTTATTATCAAAATTAACTAACCACTTAAGGCGGCGTACACTGAAACGCCCATTTGGAAAAATTAACGAACGACAAAAAAGTGAAAGGGTTCCGGTTAATGGAAATTGAAAATTACGTTTATAGATATAAGGTCTATTAGGGCTGACATTGACAATATAACCAGGGCCGCGAGATTACTCTACAGTATCGGGAAAAATAAAGGGGGTTTTGTCTGTAACGTGAGCTTCATCATTAGCGAAGCACGAGACGATTTTGGCCAGACCCCCTAACCAAACAAATCGTATAGTAGCATTCATCAAACGCTGTAAAGCTCCTTTCGGAAAACAATTGCCGATATGTGTAATATACCTTAACTTTTTTTCCTAATCCGTTACGCGTTAGACTTAGAGGAATTATGTAAGGAAGTTTTGTAAACTCTCCAAATTTTATTTATCCCTAGCTATACAATGTCAATCTGAATTAGTCCATCTTCGCGAGAGATAAATGAAGATACTCATCCAGTATTAAGGCGAAATAAGCTCTGGTACTGACCAAGTGCAAGAGAATAAATCTGATCAATTTGCACGCGCAAATTTTAATCGCGCGCCAAATTAGCAAAGTGAGAAGCGGGTTTAAAAGTTCCATACTCTCGTTTCATTTACTCTGAATCCAAATACGCTCAAAATGAGAGCATTGAGCACCGAAATCAAATGATTTTCCCCTTGAAGTTCGCGTTTCTAAGGGTAATGATTAAATATCAGAGTCGATTACCGTTAAACGCCTTATCGTTTCTCTTTTGACGACCCGCGGGAGAACAAAACGGCTCTTTTCTCTTTTTTTAATGATAATTAACTTCCCATCGCCAATATTTATTTTAAAACGATCAAATAGTAGAAAAAATGAAGGGAAACGAGCGGGGATGCTATAGGGTAGTAACTGGGAATGGCGAATACTACAATGGGCGCACGGAAGATCGCGTGTTACCCGGATATGCCATTGCTGCATGGTGGAGATTTTAGGGTTTTTATACTTAACAAAAGGTTACCACTTTGTGTAAGCTGTGTATAAGAGTATTTAAGCCGCGAGTACGGATGTTTCTGAATGCTCGGTGTGTTTAAATTCATGGGAAAGCTGAAACAATTGGGGGTTTGTTTGGGCGGGACACATTGCATCGAAGCCACTTGCTGGTCCCTAAGAGTGTATAAAAGTAAACAAAGAAACAAACCTCGTAAGGACTTCATGTGGGCGACAGCCATACGAAGGATGGTTAATTTGTCTGGCTTCCGTGCGAGGGCACTGCACGTTGGCACCATATCCGAAAGCTCGGTGATGTAAGCGGTCATCTTATTCCTTCGCCGCCTCTCAATTTCGCTGTGGTTCTCTCTGCGCAAACAAACAAACAAACAAAAAACACATCCGTTAGAATGTCTCGAATAAATTCCCAGACCACTTAATTACGTGGGGAGAAAGCCAAGATAAAACTGAAAGGAATAAAATTAAACTGGTTTTAATTAGAAACAAATTGTACAAAGATAAATAAGAGAGTATATTCTAGGTATCTGATGGGAAAGTAGACAAGAGGATAAGTAAAAAAAAATAAAAAGAATCTTGATATCCGGGCCGCTGCTGTGTAAGGTCAACTTTGTGTACTTTGGGGGAAAAATCGTGAGAACGTCTAGATGGGGAGCGGCCAAACATTTCTCTCAGGCCTGCGCGTCTAAGATAGTAGGTTCTCCTTTCAAGACGTAATACAGTAGGAAGCGGGATAAGCCGAAATCCACCGTATATCCTTTCTCGCTCTCTGTACAATTAGACTTAATTCCTTCTGATAGAGTGGACGGTCTTAGGCTTCTTTCCCCAAAATACGTAAAGCTCTAATAAATAAAGAAGCAGGTGGTAGATCGGATAGCGTGGCAGGTGCACCCACTTCTCTTAGCGCTCTTCAATGCCCTGGCTTGGATTAGCCAACAAGAAAAGACAGAACTAAGAGAATGCTTCGGATGTTTGGAATACGGAGGAGAGTCAGGAAAAATCGTTGCTCCCGACTTCTCTCTCTCTAATGGACATTCTTTTGTTTTAACTTTATTCCTGGTCTCTTGTACCAGTAAGGTTTAATGGAAGGTTTCTAAGGTAAATTTAGGTTTGGTTTCTTTTAGGTGTTGCGTTGCCATGGAAGGGACATTACAAATAGCTTGATCATATTATGGTTTTTAGTACGCTCTCTAGGACTAAAGAAAACCTCAAAAAATAATCCCAACCTGAATTAAATTCCAAAACCACTTAATTATAAGAAAGGTTTTCAAAATATGGGATCCTCTAGAATTATACGAAACAAGTTAATTTCAAAATAATAACTTAATGGCTTCTTGGCAAGCTTTGAAACTAAAACTCCATTTTGAGCGTTACTTATACCTTCGTTTATACGAAACAAAAAGTAATTAATTAATTTATAATTCTATCGTATGGGCCTACTTAAAAAGATTTTGACCCGGCACGAAATCTAAATTTTAAAAGGCCGGGCATCAAAATAATGCATTAAGTTATGATAACATCAAGGATAGACTACTACCGTACGTAGAGATGCTTATATAATTTTTTTTTTACTCGCAGTACTTAGCGTTTTTTCTTAAACCTCTAACTATTACCACATCCCATGAATTTATATTAATTTCTCGTGAAGATTGAATCGTTTAATGACAATTCAATATTTACGAGAAATGATTCCGACATTGTGGTAACTATAATTTTATGGATGTAGTGAAATACCATTTTCCATCCCTTTGCCCATTCCCTAATTCGTTCCAACTGTAAGTACCCCTTTAAATTCGGGTGAATAGGCGCGTGAGAATTGAATAATTTCGGGCAATTCTTAGCTCCAAATATCAAGATTAATCTCTCGGAAAACAATAGTTTGCAAGCGGTAGCTTATACCCGGATGATTCGTATCTAGATTCTTGCAAAGTATAGTTTCACTCTGCTCGCACCATCCATCCATCCCCCTTTGAAATCCGTTTAATGGATGCTCAGGCCGGGAAAGTTTATAATCTATAATGATACGTCAGGGGCCGAGGCCGGTGCTAGAATATAGAAAGGGGGGAATCGAGAATTCTTTTATATATAATCTTATACTCGCTGCGGTTCTATATACTATATACCAATCTCCAAAATGAGTATGGCCATTTCTTCAAAATACGTTTAAAGTATAGCTACGAGGGCATATCCGGGTTATTTTTTCTTCTTATTTCACCCAGGGATGTTTTTGGGAGGGGAAATATTTGTACTTTTTCATTCGGTAATCATCATTATACTGTTAGATTCATTTTAGTCTGCATTTTAGTTTTCTTTCTTCTTTGGGGTAAGAATGTTGGTTCGTAAGTTATGATTTTAAGTCCGTTGGCGATTTGTGGATGCCAGCCAGTTCTATGTTACTGTATTTTGTAGAAGTGTGTGGAAAAACTATTGGGTAGTTCTTTGTTCAGGGCAGAAAATACATAATGGAAATTTATGGGCCCAGTATAGAATTTTCTCATTCTAATTGAAACTAAAACCTAACGCGATATTAAAATCTTTACGTTAAAAGATGGCGATTTGGTGCATTTCATTTCGTAATACTAATATTATAAAAGCATTAGCAATCTATATACCCCTATTTTGTTTTCACCATGAACGATACGTTGCTAACATTTATACAGGTACATGGGAGTATGTTTAATTTGGTTATTGCAAAAGCCAAAAGCCTTCAGGGGCACGCGGCTCGTATAGTTCGTGGTGGCGTCCCAGCTGAGAAATGTCAGTAACTTAATATTTAGCGAGCTTTGATCTGCATGGCTTTGGCTGATAAAAACGTATTAGGTTTCGGTCTCCTTCTTTGAACCCATTATTGCTAACCTCGTCTGACTTTCTTTCTTTCCCTCTTCGCCGCATTGAGTTGAGTAATTACTAATCTAAGCCTTTGCGTATGGCCTTTGTTATAGGAATTCTTCCTTTATTTCTGACGCGTGTTTGACAAAGATAAGATGATTTAATTTAGGTTTATTATTTAAATAATTGGAAATAAACGTACATTTATAACGCTAATCAAAATGAAAATGATGGGTAATTCATTTTGATCATTATAAATTTACAATTGATATTCCGTTCTATATTCGAACATATCTAAATAAATGTAGATAATTTTGATATTTAGACAGATTGGGTTATTATATTAGATTGGGATGCAACATGTGGTGCACGATGATTACAGTTATGTTTTAATTAGCAACGCTAAGATTCTGAAATCCAGTATATACCTATACAAGTATACATATAGTTAATTTAGTATTTGACATAACGTCGTACTGTCGCTCATTAGAAGCCTAATTTCGTTCTGATTTATGATAAATTTGAAGAAATTCGATGTTGAGTTACGTATAAAGATAAAATTACCGTAATGTTTTAAGCGCCAAAAATACTACATAATCATCGACAAATTTTGATTGATAACATCATCGAAAATTTGCTAACTGGCATCTCTATAGTTACGGATAATAACAGAGATGAAATTTTGATAGAAAATTTTTATTATCTAATTAAAACCTACGTATCTATTTTTTAACTGCAATTAAAATTTTAAACCACGCCTATAGTTTTTACAGAACCGCGTAGCTTTTATTTTCCTATAGAAACTTCATGGGTTTCGGAAGTCCCTTGAAGTAGCAGCCATTACTAATTAAATAATCTAATTGCCTAATGCCTTTTTAATCGATGAATGGAAGAATTTGTTCCTTTTTTTCATCCCATCACATTTTCCCATCCTCTTACGAAAAAAGAAAAAAAAAAATCCGTTATACGCGTAGACTGTGTGAGAGAGAGATCGAGGTATAGCCAGCTAGGTAGGTAGGGGTTTGGGTCTTTTTGTACAATCTATGCTTTCCCTTATGGCATCAAATGTAAGAGTGTAGGGTTGAGGGTTAGGGGGCACTAATGGTTACCGCAACGAAGTAGAGGGGGCTTCGGAAGAGAAAGGGGGAGGGGGAGGGGGTTATAGCCTCTCTAAGAAAAAGATAGGAGACAAATATAAAGCTTTGCCCTCATTTTCTTTTTCTTGTTTTAAGGTAGAAAGCATTGAGAGATTTCCAGCTTGATGTTTTTACCAAGGATCAAAGCCACGGGATTAAAAGTAGCTGAAGTTCATGAGTTGATGTGAAAACTCGGGGGGTTAACATTATTTACTATTTCCTCTTATTTTGTATTTATATTTTGAAAGTTAACTATAGGGAACGTTCTTACCACGTGTGTAGTGGGTTTAATTCTTTTATTTATTTTAGACGAAATCGAATAATTTTACAAGAAAATCTGTAAAACTTCGATATCGAAATCGGTCATGACTGTTTTTCAAAATATTGAAAATAGGTTTCCAACAGTAAATAGCAAATAAAAGAATCAAAATATAAAGGATGTTTTTAGATAGCGAGTTACAGACTTCTGTAAATATGAATACGGTTAAAAAAGCTAGCAAAGCCTTTGTCCCTAGTAAAATCTAACGCTGAGAGATAGTGTGTGAGTGTGAGTGTGTAGGGAAAAAGAAGCAAATACGTTCATGGTGCCTTTTGGAAGATAAAAGAGAAAAAGAGCATTGGGGCTGCGAAGAAAAGTACGCGTGCCACGCTCGTTCCCGAGAGTGTTTCTCGACTAAAAGGAGATCCCCACCCTTGGGCCCTTTGCCACACTCACTACACACTCTCCAGCGCCTGATTCGCGGTCGAGCTTGCTGCGCTCTCCACCATACAGCCTCTCTCCTCTCCTCTCCTCTTCCGAGGAAGAGCAGAGCGGGGAAGCCCACGAGGCCGCCCAACTAAATGGATTTCTTCAATCTAGCTTCAATCACCGCTAGAGGATAAACTATGTTTTACGCTACACTCCTTGGCTCCGCGGCATTCTTTTTGCCATCTTCCACCCCCGCTCTATGTGCTTTTTTAGATGGGGCTCACTCTGTATAGCCTCGGTGCGTTTTTGGGTACCGGGTTAGTGTGATGTCACTCTTTGTACGGTGGTATTTATCTTGAAGCTCAAGTTAGACTTAACCACGTGAGAACAGAAATATGTTGGTTTTCCATTGGAAAAACGTCAGTTTTACACCTGGTTTTTCCTGCCGCGAAGATCTGACCTTGCTACTTATTCATAATTACGCGGTATTCATTAAACACCAAGCGCTAAATTAAATAATAATTCGTTGCGCAATATCTGTTCTTATCAGCTTAAAATCGAGCCCAAACTGCAATTAAATGATCCTAGGCAAAAGGATGAGAAGCAACCTTCACGACTGTAGCAGTGCCTGAACAAGAATTAAAGTTTCGATCGTCACCATAGATTGCTATTTTCAATAAACCTTTGACCTCAAATAAATCTTATTCTCTGATTGGTTGTTTCGTGTAGAGGTTGAGACTAAGAGGAGGGACGGTTACTTCTCATTTTACATGGCGTCTACGTCCAGAGATTGGGAACTGTGGACCTTCGAAGTATATTTTACATTTTATCTAGGAACCTTTGCTTATCGGAGGCGGCCCTCAATTGTTGTATCGTTTCGATGGCTACATCTTGTTTTACTTTTTTATCCCCTGCACAGTACAGTATCGCTCCAAAGAAATTATATTTATTTTATATCAACAGCAAACACTGTTTTCAAGCACGAACGATTTCTAGTTTTTCTTCTTCTCTTCTTGTGGGTGGGTTGTTGTCTCTCTTTTTATACATATAACAAAACTACATCTGGGTGTACTTCTCCAAAATGATATTATTTTCAAACCAAGTTGTTCGCTGCCTGCCTTTAGCTTAGTTATGATTTAGTTTATAATACACTTTATATTTATCTAGGTAAACTCTATTTGATAGTGTCTCACGCCTCCTCCTACTCTCCATTCTTTCTAATAACAGGTTTTAATATTAATATCGTGTAATCGAATCGAGAGACCGAAATCTAGATTATATTATATTTTTTTCTTTTTTAACCCGCCCCGTTCTACATAATGAAGTTATTGCGTTTAGATATAGTTCAAGGAAAGTTTTAAGTTATCCTTGTGGAATCTGAGTATTCCTGTTTGTTCGAATTCTATTACGTGGTATAATGGTAGCTTGAATATTTGGTTTGAGGGGGGTCTATATTTAATTTTTTTATTGGAAACTTGGGTCAATCATTGTTCAGAACGCGAGAAATATAATATGTATAATTTTCCTAATCATTCGTTACTAAACTTTAATAATAGCCGATCGGTTTTGTTTTTTTTAATTTGCATATTGAAGTTTGTAAAGGGATACTTAATGTACGATGTTCCACCAACAAATTTAATATAAGAAACTAATTCATTGAAATTATCCTGAATCTCCTTCCTTTTGGAATAAGATTTTGTTACCACTCATTGTTTTAAATTTGCAATTATTCATACGTTAGAAAAACGATCTCCGGTTACAAATATTAAATTGGTAATCACGACGCATGCGCCAGGAGAATGTCTGTACGATCACCACAAACAAACACACCAACAAACACGTTACGCGCAGATTATCAGCTCAATAGCTACGTTTGCGTTTATACACACGTAGCGTAGCTAAAAAGTATCAAACGTTATCACGTTTTAGCATTTTTAAGAAATCTAAAAGTTCATATTTAAATCTGGGAAGCGTTCGAGATTTCAATTGAGGATGTTTATAATTTAAATACGTATCATTATAAAATATTTAAGCATTGTTAAAGAACAAATAGAGGGGGAAATACGCCGTATAATTGAATTTAAATAGCTGTTAATTATTATAATTTTTCTCTTAGGATGCTGGCCCCATTTTTATTTTAAACTAGTTTTCCGCGATTAAATTAAAATAAAAATAATTAAGTAATTATATAGCCTTCAAAATGATTTTAAAATATTATAATATACGACACCATTGAAGAGAATAACTCGAAGTTATTACACACACCTTAATGTTATAGTTGGTAATTTGCCGTTTGTAATTAAAGACTTAAATCGTAACCTAATTTTATAATGGTAAATTACCAGTAATGATTATCAAGGATTTTAGAATTTTTGGCGCTTAGATTACAAGTATTCGGCAATAAAACTGTTAATGCAATTTGCAAGGAATTAATTCGTCATTTTAATTTTAAATCTAATTTATTATTCTGAGGTTAATTATATTTTAACTTTTAAGTTAATTGCGACCATTTTATTTATGGATTAGGCGTGTGATCGGTTTTTTGGGACAAGTCAGGTAAAAGTCTTAACTTCGGGTTACTCTACTTCTGGTTAAAGAGATGGACCCAGACTTTCCACTTAATTATTAACAATTAAATATTATTAAATACAAACATTAAAAATTAGTAGATTGAATTGAATTAAATTAAATTAAAAGAAAGGTTTATGATGGAATTTTCTGCTTTTTATTCGAGCGAGAGTATAAAATATTAAATATTTCAATTTGAAACAATTTTGTGTTTAATTATAGGCTGTTTCTGATAGGTCTGCCATAAATGCTTATAATAATAATTAAAATGATATTTATTTTAATATGTTTAGTTAATCCACTTCTTACTGCTCCTCCCTGCTCTAAAAGAGGTTCATTGTAACGTGAAAAGAAAATAAATATTCAATCATAAGATTTATTTTTCCCGCGTGACGATTTGAGTGTGGTCTAACTCGTATACTTCAGAAAGTAAACTTAATTCTTAGTAAAGTCTTTAGTATTCTAATTTTAAATTAATGTAAAATTAATATTTAATATTTTATATTCTCATTCGAATAAAATTTAAGAGAATTCTATCGTGGCCCTTCCCTTAAAAGGGATACTTCAATCTTGAATTTTTTTCTTTTTTTAATTGAAAGAGCGTAAAATATAATGAATAAATCAATTGGAATCATGTTTCTATCTATACAATATTAAAGAAGATACGAGGAATTAAGTTTCCGCTTGGATGGCACTACGCGTTAGGCTTCTCCAGGAAGGACTGGGGAGTACTCCTATTGGACGCCTAGTACCACTTGACGGATTCCTCCAATAGGATAAGTCTATCCAATAGGCGCCATTACGGAAACTTAATTACTCATTATCTTCTTTAATATTGTAGATAGAAAGATGGTTCCAATTGATATATTCTTTATTTTACACGCTCTTTCGATTTAAAAAATAAAAAATTCTAGTCTGGAGTATCCCTTTAAATTATTAGTTAATATATTAAATTAAAAAAGTAGATAGATCAAAGTGAAAGATTTGAAAAAGGCAGAAATTAAAAATGTAATAAAATTCTTAAAAATGGGTTTTAATTACCTTGGACCCCCCCTGTCCTGGCTCGGACCCCCCCTTTCTGAAATGTCTGGATCCACCCCTGGCATAGCGTCACCGTACGCGTCGAGGTGTTGTCTACAATGCACAGAAAAAAAAAACGGAAACAAATAAATCATAAAATGGGAAGAAAAAAACCATTACCAACATTTTTATTTTTTCTCTCTTTCTTTTTAAATTGTATGGAAAAAAATGGAAACTTCAAAGAGAAACGAACATGTATTATCAGCCTATTTCACGGTGCGTTAGTTTGGTTATGGGTGATTTACAGGTATAGGGTTATTTTGTAAATAACTAAATTTTTGGAAGAAAGATTTTAGAAGAAAAGCAAGTAATTAGATTATTTTAAAACACAGTAACAAAGAAATTGTTTTTGAAGTAAGCCTACATTTTAATTCTTTATTGATTTATTTAGGTTTAAAGAAAATTTTCTTCTATTTTAATTATCATATTTTTAATGTTAAAAGCAATTCAAGCCTTTATTTAATATTTACCTGGCGAATCTTTCTTTGTCTTGAACAGAGTCGTCATCCATCCTCGTGTACTTGGGCCCCTGACTGTCCTCCTCATCCGAGCTACGAGTACAAATAAATTAACAAACACAGTGAGTACGCTGGGTTTGATATTTTGGTTTTGGTAAATTGATATAAAAATGAAATATACACTAAATACTATATAATAAGTCAAAATGTATATATATTTGGATCAAATCATACCATAATTATGTCGGTTGAAAACTTGAAAATTATATCCAACCGTTTATCTCCCAACGACTACACGGGTATATTTACAAATTGAGATTGTGTTTAGAAAGGTTTACCAAGAATTCATGACTTGGTTCGGAGTTGCGGCGCTTCTACACGTTAAGTTAGTTAGTTAGTTACTAAGCAAGTATCTGCGAAAACTTATAGAAGCGCTGGAACATTGAGATAGAAGTTACACTTTCGACTCAAAATCATTATCACTCAAAGAACATGCCCCTTAATAATTTATGGCAGACTTATCAGAAACACCCTGTATATATACCCAAAACCAGGCGGATATAGACCAAATCACTCACTCAGTACAGTATACATGGTACATTTATTTGAGTCGGCCGCCTAGAATGATAAATCATCATAATTCTATCAATCCACCATACCCCTCTCTATAGGCTTATATTGAAGGCAGAAGGTGTATGTACGTATCTATATAGAACGGGTGAACGCGGGGCATATGGCGACTGCTCCGTTATTAATCCGAAATACGTGAATTAGGTATACGTATAGATTGGGGCATGAGGACGAAGGTTATATAGCGAGGGGCGCGGACTCAACCAAATCCCTTCCTGCTCGCATGAGGAGACTTTTCCAATTAGGATTCCCAATGGCGAGATCCGCGTAGGTTAGTATTAAAAAAAGAGTTTACCCCCCCCCCCCAGGTCGCTTCAAAATCGTTTTCCATATTTCATAATTAATGATGGCCGAGGTGCAATTCTAACGAGAAAGAGGGCTCGGACAAGACTAACCCGCATTAAAATTAACATGGGTGATATATGGGAGGCACAATTAGCTTATGGATTCCTGCGTAGCGATCTTAAGAGAAATCTTAAGATTTCGTAGAGTGCTGCGGAAGAAAAACATATGACAGTCATGCACTCTACGTTATAGTATGATAATTCTTGTATTGATTTACACTCGGTTATATTTAACATTGCTGCTATGACTTGGAAACTGTCCAGCTCCTCGGGTGAATCTGCACGGGGGTGAGGACCATTCTGATTAGGAAATAAACCTAGATGGGTTTGCTGGCAGTAGGATTGTCTTACTCTCGAATAACTTGACGCCTTTCGGTTTATTGGAATACGAATGATTCGTAGCCATCACAATATATGTCTTTGTCCTTATACGGTCGCCAACGCAACTGTCTCTATAGTTTGTATAGTACAGCCAAGCTTCCTCTACCGTATAAAAGACTATGGGGGAAAGGGTTGGATATGGATGGGGTTGGGAGAGTTTCGCTGCTCATTATGGGAACAATTGAGTTTTCCATCCATTCCGTTCGGTTCTACCCGACGTTGCCGTTATTCTCGCCTTAGCCGTTACTTCTAGTAATTAAAGGATAATGGTCTACTGCTCGCCTAGTTTCGTCGCGTATGGTGGTAGTTCTCGAGCTGGTTGCGCGTTCTGGTGTCTATAGTTTTAAAATTTTTTAAAATATGAAAAGTTTAGGTGGTAAAGTTTTGTTTCAAAGTTTCGTACTGAATACGAGTGGAGTGCAGGCCGGATATGGACCGATTTAAAATAATTTTAATAATATACTAGCAACTTATCCACGTACCAAATCTGTTTGTATGATGGATTAGTTTTATGAGAGGTAATAGCATATGCGTACATACAGTCTGTGTCGCGGTATATACACGTGTTTTCAAGTGTTGTTTTTCAGGGAATTGAAATATAATCTCAATGTTTCTAAAGTGGAAAAAGAGTAATTATGCAGAAATATTAAAATATATCTAATTTAGGGCAAATGTAAAGTACTAAAATGCGTGTATAGACTTAATTAATGTCACGTTACAATTTATGAAACCTGGTCTGGCGAATGGTAACTATATTTATTTCTGACTGAAATGTCAGGGCGTTACTGGCAGACAGATTAAGCCGTGACATTTTGACATGATATAAAACTCTAGAAGCTAGCTGTTTTTCATAAAATAAATAAATACAGTGTTAACGATAAATAATTCAAAGAAACTCGCATTTTAAACAAAAGTGAATTTAGGTATATAGTGTTATTTTATAGCAGTTGCGGCGGTGCTACGTACCTTAACGGACGGAGTTATTAAGTTTAAAACTTACTAGACGCGCCATTTAATTTAATAGTTATTTTCACGATCCCCTCTTGGCCTCTGGGGCTGTATGAGTCTCGTAACTTTGTTTAACCAGACACAAAACGAGGCTTAATTCAACGTGTACGGTGTGTTTATAGGGAAGCAAACAACCATTTTCAACCTGTTGCTTGCCTAGCAGCTAGCAGCAAACCATTCCTATGGCTGCTGAGTAAATATTTGTAAATACGTTTAGGACGTAAAAGAGGCCTTTATTAATAAAGATACAAGTCGTTTGCCCCGCGGCTCGCTCTCTTACTGGCTTTAGCGGCGGCAATTTTTGACGCAAAATGGCGTCCCCCTATATCTTGGCAAACCCTTTTAATACGTCTGTAATCCTCACTCCTCCCTCCGCGACTCGACTTCTGATGGTCATTAATTTTGACCATTTCCAGTTCTCGTTCCCACAGTTAACCGCCCGTCAAAGGATAAGTCCAAACTAGAGTTTCTTCTAAATAGAACCTACAGCTAGCGCCGAGACATTTATTTCTAGCTTTGACATTACTAAGGCCTAGATGATGGCTTGTTATAGATTACTACGAAAATTAAGTGAAAACTAGGCATACATAATTTTGTCCCCGTTTTTAAACATAATTCCCTCATCTAACGTTAGCGGTACGGAAGTTATTCAAATATGTTTCTTCGTTTTCAAACATATGAAAAACCATTCTCAAATAATACTCGAAAAGATTAATTGCATATATTACGTGTTCATTGGAAGACTGGCCAAAAAAAGCGTGTTGTTTCGCACTGAAGACAAACTAATTACACGGAGATTAATTTTAAAATTAGCATAAATTTACAACTCTAGCCTTGCCCTTACGGCTAAACAAGTTGCAACCGCGGCTTCTGTTGCGAAATACTATTTTCTAAGACCCATCCAAGGATTATCTTAAAAAATATTTCTTATCTATTTTTTGAAAAAGGTTTTTTTTTGGAAGAAGAGAAAAAATTTGAAAAATATGCCCCGCAAATTATCA
The DNA here is from genome assembly GCF_054372755.1 of Phalangium opilio. Taxonomy (NCBI): domain Eukaryota; kingdom Metazoa; phylum Arthropoda; class Arachnida; order Opiliones; family Phalangiidae; genus Phalangium; species Phalangium opilio. The sequence continues at coordinate 542,468 of NW_028324227.1, forward strand.
AAGGCCAACTCGTTTCAAGGTTAAAACGAATCATTTTTTGGCGTATTAAGTTTTGGTCGGTAACAGTTGTACACGCGGCGCGTCACGTAGACCCTCTTGACGCTCGGGATTTTAATACTTAACTCTTTCGGCTAAGTGTTGCGAAGCTGGTTTCGTAGAATTGACGCTCAGGGTTTTAATTCCATCTCTCCTTAAATGGTAATTTATATTAGTCTAACCGGATCTATTTCGATATACTTAAAAGCCTAAAATAGATCTCTAATTATTATGGGGGATTAAGTCTGGAATTTTAAAGAGGCTAGCAGCTTTATAATGGGTGGTGGTTGCTTGACTTACCAACAATGTTAATTATGTTAAGTATAAGCGACTAGGCCTATATATTGCTTTAAGAGGATTATGACGAGGGTTTTCGAGTCGTTAAATTATTTTACTCGTTTTAAATTAGTGAAAGGGTACTTATAGGAATGTGATAACTCGTGAGAGTTACTGTATAAATTAATTTACAAATTCTGTCTGGAATGCTTGATATTCGAATCAGAATATCTCTACGGAAACATATTTGCAATTAATTGAAAATATAACCTATTAAAACCTCAACTCAATTTAAATAAGGCGAAACTGAAATTATAATAATATATCTAAATAATTCATACATTTGCCTTGTATTCATAGCAATTTCGATTACTTAAAACACCAGGATTTAATTTCCCTTGTCGCCCCATTAAAAAAAAGATAATAACATTGATTAAAAAAGCTTTCTCGTTACATAATTTTGTTGCTCCCTTTATAATAAGGGAAATGGGATAGCCTCTACCGTGTCTTGTAATTACTTTTAGGGCTTTCTACGCTTTCGGCTATACAGCCTTGGGTGGTTATATACAGCTTTCTTCTTTTCTACTAAATTTCCCAAAGGGAACATAGAGACGTTTAACTGACCGACTCAATTAAAAGAGACCGGAAATGCGTCGGGAGACGACGTTATCTTCGATCACGTGCCCGGCTGCCTGAAACATAGCTGTTTCTTTTATTCATTGTCTATTATTTAAGATTAAGATAAAAGACTTGAAAGAAATTGCACTTTCTCTTTATCACTATTAATCCCTTTGACATCTGCAGCTTGATTGCTTGGAGGAAATTAAACGCCGATTAAATGGAACGAGGTCTTCTATTTATACAGAGAGGAATACTTTTCCCATATTTGTTCAAGTTCTTTGGAAAGGGATATTTTGGGCTAGAACCTCTTCTTTTTTAATCAAAATAATGAATATTATTAATATCGACACTAAAATTAATTTTGCAAAGGACTATGTTAATTTTGGTCTTATTGTCCCAGAATAATCCGAATTTACTGAAACAAATTAGAGAAAATGTATACTCTAGATTTAAGAATCCGATGTTTTGAAATAGGTTAGTATTTTTTAATTGGTAGACTGAAGACTTCTATCCCAAATATATTTATACAAAGTCGTGGTATAAATATTATACCGAGGGTACGCTTTTTAAAATGATCGCGTATGGGAAATTCTTCTATAAAGTTATTGCGGAAAAGGCGCCCGGGGGTAAATAGCATTCCCTGACTCGTAATCTGATTGGCCAACCAAGAGGCGGATAAATATAAAAAGAATATTTTGACAGCGAGATCGATAAGAAAACCCGCCGCCGTGTGTGTATGAGTGGGAAGAGCTCAGCGAAAAGCCGGTATTCGAGGGGTCGGACAGTAATCGGGAATACCACGAATCTCATTCCCAAAGTATTTCATTTTCGAAATATAAGAGTTTTATCCGAAAAAATATTCCAATGTGGCGCCTTAAATGAGAGAATTTCGAGACGAAAATCTATGACCTATGTCACTTCGTGACAAGCTCTCGGTAACTAGTGACAAACTTACGGAACGGAACATATCTTAAATGAACTTATGTTATATCTCAATTAACCAACTTTAATCAAATTAAGATTAATGTAGTCAGCAATTTTTGTTTTTATAAAACCACATTCTGCACCTGCGATGTAAAATTAGGATTCAATACTTCTATTAATTGATTACTCTAATTAATTTCCATTGTAAACGGCAATTAAACAAATGAAGTAGCCGACTCCTCTTTTATCTATGTATATACGTAGGCGTTCTTTTGAAAATTCGGTAACATCTCGATATATTCTAGAGAAACACTTCCCTTTCCTTTCCGAGGGGTTTGTCTCTTCCCTTTTTCTCTCTCTCTCTCTCTCTCCGTTCTTTCATATATATATATATAGAGATAGGGGAAGCGCGAGAGCGAAGGACTATTGGAGGCTGGAAAGAGATATATGAATGGATGGGGGGGGGTGCTGGGTGTTAGTTTGTCCTCGAAATCTTTTCCCTTCTCTTCATCCCTTAGGTATTCCCGGAATTTCCCCGTGGAGTTTCCCTTTTCGTCGCCACTGCCACCATTGGTTTTGTCGCTCTCTTTCTCTCTCTGGTTTTATCTTTTTTAAAAACCTTAAGAGTTTGCTGCTGCTGTTGGTGGTGGTATACTTCTTCTAGACTAATAGTCGGATCTGTGGCGAAGAGCGCTATAAAAATCATCAGGAAAAGTTTTCGAGTGCTGGTTTTTTAAAAAAGTGTACTTTTGTATATAGTACGGTGTGACTTGAAAGTCATTTTTGTGGCGTGAATTTTATTTCTTACGTATACTATACTCTTATGCCATCATATTTTTTTTTCTTTTTGCGATTCAAACTTTATCAGAATCGAATAGAAAAAACCTTATCAAATATTTCCCTACGGAGAATGTTCAGATTTTCGAAATGAAAGTGGAAAGGTTTGCAAAATACATAGTTTTCAAACTAGGAGGATTGATACCATTTTACAACAGGAAGCCAGGCTACATGGTTAGTCTGCAATTTGTCCGTCAAGTAGCTTGGCCTCCTGCAGTGTAAATGGTATCAATCCTCCTAGTCTGAAAACTATGTATTTTACGGACCTTAAATCTCTGTAGTCAATCTTCCTCTTATAGACGAACGAAAGCGTTTGAACAACAACAACATCATCATCATCAACAGAGAGGTACAAACTAAGCATGTCCCATAACATCGTATTTACAATTAAACATGCAGGCGTAGCTAACAAACGAATGAATTATAAATAGCCAAGACGTTGATTTCTAAAACATTCCTCGGCTTCGTTTTTGTAATTATTCGACATACCAATTAACGCCGGGCAATCAAAGTCTGGCAAGGGAAATTAATTTCAATTTTTCCAACACCCACGTTCCTCGTCAAAGTAGCTCTTTAAAAAGCTCCTGGGGAGAATTTGTAGTTCTTTTTGGGGCATTCAGAACTAGAAATAAGCCTAGAGGAATAAATACAACACTATGGACTCTAGAGGAAATCGGTGCTAGTTCTATTCCACAAGAGGTTGAGGGAAAAGGGGATGGGGGGGGGGGAAGGCGAGACTTGTTGTAAAAACGCTCAACGCCGACCTAGAGGTAATGATCCGTCCATTATACCTGTATGCGGTGTAGAACAAAATAGTCGTCGCTTTTAAATCACAACAGCCCTCCTTTTTCTCCGAAAATTCTTTTCCGAGCTAGGGACGTGCCCAACCAACATCCCCGCATCCTCTTTTCTCCATCCCCAGCATCCTCCTATGAAGAAGAAAAACGAAATCTTTTTCTCTTCGGCTTTCCTAAGATCGCAACCTCGGAGACAATACGCCGTAAATACCCTTCTTATTACTTTCCAAATTATAAACAAACTTTGATGACTAATATAAATATTCCATTGATGTTTTTCGAATACATTTCGAAAATTTGTTGATCTTTCACGACTTTTTGCTATAACTTTGTTGCCCAAAGAAGTGTTTACAAGACATTCGCATTTTCGCGCTAAAAACAATGTATGCGATAGGATAGTACGCTCTACACACTTCTTTTGTAACAAGGCAAGCACCAGAGGTAGGCGTAATTGAGTATAGATGATGGATGAAGGTTTTTTGCGTGTGTTTTGGTAAACGCGAAAACGAGACCAGCACGCTGTTGTTTTGTTTTGGGGCATCATCACATGTTTTGATTACCATTCGTATTAGACACAAAAATACTGTTGTTAGAGATCTTCTTTGTTTCATTGTCTGTATAAACAATACGCTATAAGACAAACACAAAAAGTGATTTGGGTCTTTTAATTAAGCATTGTTTAAATAGGGGCATTACATGTACATTTTCCATTGACACATTTCATCATTTTCATGACTAATTGACTATAGCTTCGCATCATCATTATTCATGTCAAAAGCGGCGGAAGGCTGGGTTCACCAGAAGACCGAGATTTGTAGTTACTTTTGAACCAAAAGGTATTCGAATGTTGAGTAATACCTAATATAGTTTGAACAGACTATTGAACTTAAAACATAACTTCTTACACTTAAATTAAGTCTTTAAGTATAATCGTAGATAATTTCCAATTCAAAACACTTAAATTGAAAAGAAAGAAAGCGACTATGGCAAGATTCGAATCATCTCGTACATACTTGAATTTACGATATTTTGGCTCGAAACATGTTCGAGATTGCTGTAGTTGAACCGAATTACGCCTTCTATATTGCCAGAGGCTGGGGTCTAGTCCCATGCAGCTACTAGAATTGGCTTTCTTTCAAATCATGGGAAAACCGGCGGGAGCAACGCCGCCAAAAAGAGCCCGAGGAGAGAGAGAGAGAGAGAGAGAGAGAGAGGAAGAGCTTGGGTTATCCAGAAGAGTCTCGGAGGCTGTAAATTTCCTCCGGAGAAGAGAAGAAGATGGGAAGAGGCGTTGCGGAGGAAGATGAGGATGGAGAAATCTTTTCCCGTATAAAATGCCTTTATGAGGGAGGCCGAAAGCGGGAAGGGGGAGATAGGGGGTTAGCGTTGCGGGAAAAGCTTGGCCCGAGGGGCTAGCCACACCAACGAGCCCCCTTTTTTACGAGCTTCCCTAGTAAAAAGAGAGTAAAACCATAATAAAAGAGCTATCTTTTCCTCTCTCACTCTCTCTTATGCCTAGCTGCGTTTTTTAAGAGTTTTATACTCTTGAACCGCCGCTACATTTTGCGGGATTTTTTATATGTGTGTTGTATATATATAATAACTTTTTCTGTCTAATGCTTGGGATGGGCAGGGATGAAGTTTAATCTGGATTCCCGCAGTTTTAATAACATTGCCTCTCTTCGCGGCCAGATTTCATTTTTAATGGGTTTTCAGTGCCCACTACAACAAGGGTTTAAGAGTGCCCGTAATAAGAAATGTTTTTTTTTTGTAGTTTGAAAGGCTTGCGGAAAAATATGTTTGCCGCTTGTTGCAGTGTATCAGTAATACGTAGATTTCTTCTACTTGGAATGCTTTAATAGGCCATAAGACCCCAACTAATATCTGGTGGTTTCTAAAATATATTACGCGTGTCATCAGGGGTGTCGGTTAACTCGGTTTCGAGCCATCCTCCCCTTTAATACAAGCGTAAAGGCCCAAAAAATGGCCCGCTGTTAAAAATTCCAATTAGACGAAATCTATCTATTTCTGGTGATAATAATCCCTAAAACACTTGAAAATGCTGTCATAGAACGTTTTTGACTCAAAATCTACCATAAAAACATCCGCCTTAAATTTTGATAGACCTTATAGTGGTAAAAAATTCTTAAGATATTGGTGCCAGGGTACGGTAATTTCACAGGAAAAAACCCACCAAAATTGCTGATATATTACGACTAGTCTTCATCTAATTCGGGGGCCTTTTAATAATTCTTGAATTATAGGTTTCGATAAAGAGTTTTTCCAAGTTTTCAAGTATAAAATTTTAGAGCCGCGTCCGTGTTTGTAAAACAAACCACTTGGAATTCAATTACCCCGCACCCTAAGGGGTTATAGCTGCTGCTATACATCCTACAACTTAAAAAAATATAACCGCGACGCGTAACCGGCCAGCCAGGATATAACAAACAGTCCCCAGCACATACATACCAAAATGTGGTTTATTAAAGTGCAAAGGAAAATAATCTTACGCTCCAAAAGAGCCAGATGTATACAGGGTGTTCGTTTCCTAAAAGGGTGATAGAACCTTTGTAGTATCAAGAAGCGATAGCTAGTTTACAAGGGAGAAGGTATAAGATGCCTAAGTATTCTCGCGGGCCATAGTCCCAGTCCCCTTTCAAAATACAAAGGGGGGGGACGTAAAAGGAGGCCACCGGGCTATTTCGCCTCTCATCAGTCGGACAAATACAAGTAATTTTCGTCATTCGCGTCGACGTGAGTTTCAAGAACCAATGAGATGGTGGTTGTACTTTAGAGGCGGGGATTAACTCCGGACCTACTATAAGTTTGGACTGGAGATAAAGCTAGAAATGTGGGGCGAATTTATAACATCATCTGTAAACACTCTAATCGTAACTAGTAAGCATAAATTATTTCTTTAAAACATCATAGAACATTTTCGACTCAAAATGGATTTCCCATAGAACCCACTGTACTTTGGTCTTTAGCACCCTTTGTGGAACACCCTGTGTATTAAAGGAAGATCGAGTAATATAAAAAGAAAAGAGAAAATCAAAATCCATTTAGAAGAGAAATAATAGCCCCTGTTTTTTTTTCTGTCTCTCTCTCTCTCTGTAGCTCTAGAATCTTAGATTCATTTCATTCCTTAAAAAGATGGGAAAGAAGATGAGGTGGTGGTGGTGGGATTAAATATAATGAAAGGTAAAATGCAAGGCGGTTCTTTGGTTCTTGATGATGGCCATGATCCCGGAATTGGAGCGCTCCTCCTATAATAGGCCCGCGCTCGCGCGCGCATAGATACGCGTAGAGCGGCGGAAAAACCAAGACGGAATATTTGCCGCCGATTTCGACCAGAAAAAACGTGAATTGCCAAAGGGGAAAAGAATTAAAAACGTTTAAAGAGAAGATAAAATGATACAGAATCATTCTTGTCTTGCCTTGGGCAAATAGGGCTAAATATACTCCGCGTGTTAAAATTTTACCCTGGCCACTTACGGTAAAACATCAGCGCGGTACCAAAAACACTTTTTTTTGTTGTTGATTTTGAATTTAAAATTTCTTCATTTGAATTTATAATGGCTTCCTTTGAAACTGAACAGTTTTATTAACCGGTATTTCATGTGGCTTAACTCGCAAAGTTAATACGTAAATTGAAAACTAATAATACGCAATCATCAGCTAATTTTTTCAAAGGTTTCAAACTAATAATTAGATTTTTATCCTATCTTTAAATTTAATTCACCCTCCCTTTTAAGTGATCCCTCTTTAACGCGTAGCCTCTTTGGCACTTAGGATAAACTTCTAGAAAGATAAGTAACATACTTACAATATGTATGACACTTCCCATTACCTTAATACTAAAAATTATCAGAGATTAGCTTTTAATTAACAAACCCTTGGCTCAGATTTTGCCCCTATAAAGTTCGCTTTCTACAACCAATTTTTTTACACGCAGCCTCGCTTGCCTCAGTAGGAATTGCGTCTACAATAGTTTTGAAAATAGCGACAAACCATGGTTTACTCTGAAATATTGCCAGTGTCATACTTTTTATTGGTATGTTACAAATGGTAGAATTAATACGCGTGGGGAATCGAAATTGGAATTTTCCCATCGTACAAATACAACTATTAACTTATATCTAATGTACGAGTGCTAATATTATTGAGGCCCACCCCTCTAAATCGTTTGTCTCGTCAAAATAAGGCCGTCTATACGATCCAATAATAATTAAATATAGCTATGATGCCACCATCTTATTCGATATTGTACGACGTGGCTCAGTCTAGAGATTAACTATGTCGATAAATTGGACAGTTATATGGCTTTGTAATATTGTTTCTAATGCTTTTAATTTATTTTCACAATTGGGGTATTTAATCTGGCTGGCTCGACTATAAATGACTAATTCTCTATTTTTATGTACGCGCTTGAGGTCTCGTCTGTCTGGAGTGTTTTGACAAACTTCCGATAATTTAATGCCTGCCTCTCACGATAACTAATCTTCAATATAATCCCCAGTGAATTGAACTATTTTGTTTTCAATTTATGATAAGGTGTTTTTTTTATTATTTATGGGAAGTTTCCACTATTTTTCATTCCATTTTCAAGTTGATTTTTATTTTTGAGTGATAAAGTCTATAAAATCATACTAATTTTTTTTACAAATATTTTTTTAAACATTTATGGAAAAGTTTAGAACATAAAGTACGGTTCACCTAAAAATAGATTTTAATATTCGAAATTATTGAAAAACAATTATTGTATTTATACATACTAACATAAGTTTATAAGGTATGTTCCATAAGTATGACACGTATCGTACGCGATTATGATTCTAGCAATTAATATACGTGTTAATGACTTGTTTTAAATTTTAAAACACGATTTAAATGGGACTTTATTAACGTTTTTAATGAGCTATAGAATTAACTCATTAATAAAGTTTAATTCCTAAAAATATTTTCACTCACTAATATACCAAGGCTTACAGTAAGTTAGTGGGACAAAACAGATGTAAGGCGAAATAGTAAATGATTCACGTATACATTTACAAATTTAATATTTATTAACCTTGAATTCTGCGCCCCAAACTAACTCAACGCGTATTAATATTATAATACGTAGAATTATAATTCTCGTCCTTCGTCGTTTTACGGTTGGTTCTCTTTATCTATAGTTGTAACTGGAGAATAATTTAAATATTTATTTCGAAGGTTGTTTGGAGCATTTTAATTTCGAAAGAATGATGGTGTTATTTCTATTTCAGCAACCCTTTCTGACGCCACAACGCTAGCTGTTAACCCGAATTATGAAATAAATTCTTGTTGAATAAATTGCCGCCGCTAAAATAATTGCTTTGGCACCTCGAAAACAATAGGATTCTCTGACATCACCATATACCTGCTCGTATCCATACGTTCAAAGGCCATTTAAGAATAAATATGTATGTACAACAGAGTGCGCGTGAGTTTATTCGACGAACCAATGAATATTAAAAGACGAAAAATTGTCTCCCCTTAAGCTACGTTTCCACCTTAAATACATATTAGACTTGTCAAGTATTGAGCAGATGGTTTTTGGGTGATGGCTTACAATTTCTCACTCAAAAATAAGAGCTGTTAAATCCCTGAAAATCAAAAGTAATGAAGCAAAACCCTTCAGAAGTCGTTATGTGTACTTCAATGTATGAAAGAAGTAAATAGGTATCCCTTATTTTAGGAAAAAAAAAAAAAGGTGTATGTAGGGCCTAGTAGCAACCAAACTGTTGGGGGGTGTTTTCTTTCTTTTTGGAAAAAGATTATAATTAAATCTTAATTTAAGAAAAAACTCGTGCCATTCGGTGCATTAGTTATCAAATGAAATGCGATAGTTAAAAATATACTAAACCACTAGCCAACAATATGTATATATTTTCGGAATAAGCCATAACTCAATGACTTTAAGGCGTAAAAATATTAGAATTTCGAATGGTTTTATCTCGCTAAGGTTATTTTTAGCGCCGCTTTCCACCGAATATAGTTGGTAATCAACAACATTCGTGGTGAAAATAAACATTCTCTCGTGACAACAGTACACATAGCAGACGGAAAAAAACACACGTACGCCCTCGCAAATCTCGTCGTTGGCGGCTTCCTCCCGTTTACATTATGGCACTTTAGACTGATCAACCAACTCTCACTCGCTTCTATACGCAACACCAAGAATGAATACGGATTAATAGGAATCATTGTGCTACATTCCATTTTCACTCAAAGTATCTAGGAGAATTTTGTGTGGAAAAACTATAGGCTAATCATTACGTAAGACCAGCGATAGATTTAAGTAGGAATGGAGAACGGTTAGTATTTACTTCAGTCCGACTCATAGCTCCCTCTCCAACACGTAAATAAAAGTTTAAATTATCTTATTGGCTCACTTAAAACTACGTTTTGATGAGATTCATCTCGTATCTCGTTGCGCGTGCGTAGGGCCTAGCGTTGCTACCATCCAATGAAATCACAGTTCCAAAGACGTCAGAATAATGACACCCAAAACCCGCGTAGAAATTGAACACGCGCAATGATTCCTATTGGCTTTATGAATTACTGACAACACACATACGCGTCAGAAAACGGTATGTGCGCAGACGTTAGATACATCTACGTCAAAAAAGGCTCTAGTTATTATTCCAGAGGCGTTTACATTAAAGTATGTTATTGGCTTTCCCGCACTAACTGTATGGTGACGTCAACACTATATTTTTGACCGGTTAATTATTCGTTCCTTTTTATATCATTTTTCTGAATGTTGATATAACTTCTTAAGATATTTTAAATTAGTATGACACTACCTATACTTTGTAATGCTAGAGGCGTACTGAGAGCTAGTTCGAGAACGACAAGCGAAAATTGACTTAACTCGGTTTACAGTCAATCTTCCTATTTAGTCTGTAGTAAGCCTTTGACAGCGCCTCACCAGGCAGGCGTCGCTTTACGACAATCTATGTCGTTTCACCTAAGTCACGTCATGACAAGCTCTTAGTAACTAGTGACAAACTTATGGAGCGTATCTTATGAACTTCTGATATAAGTCCTCATTGTCTGTCGCGACAGTGAAGTTGGTTGCGTAAAGCCCTAGGTGTGTTTGTCCTCTCAAAAAATTTAACTTGTTTTATTTCTCTACGCAAGCAACTAGACGAAGAGGGACAGACCTCATTTCAAAACTCTTAACCGACAGAGTGTTTGTCAAAGTTTGTGAAGTAGCCAGATGTGGAAAACTCGCGCTGCCATGGGTTTTTCCACTTTAAATACACATTTAGTACAATGGTTCTCTATATCCTACGGAGTCCTTAACTTAATTAGCACATCTTAAATTGGGATTTTGTTCATGAAGTTTTAACTCTCTTCGTTAAATGAAATTGAATGAACGTAATGGCGAAATAATTTCAAATCACGAAAAACACTAGCAATCTTCGCTTCTACGGAGGTTAAGTACAACCTATGCTTTAAATCTAACCCCGGACGTTGTTGGTACATACCACGAAAGGCATAAAACTAAATTGTCTTAAGGCCCTAATGAATAGCCGCAAAGCTCGGAAAAAGTGGTTATTTCATAGGATAAAAAAAAACAATTAACCCTTATAGATTAGGGTGTAAAGACGGTCATAATTCATCGATATTTCTGTCATATATAGGGTTTTTTTTTACTTCTTTTATGTAGTGGGAAAAAATTTCTTTTTTTAATTTATACGAGCTGCAGTGAAGTAGAAAAAGAAGTGTATAATTTTGGGTCTCGGTTTATTAAATGCGTCCTCACGATTTTGCTCCCTTCCTTGTCCGACGCGCCGAGTAAAAAAATAGAGAATGAGCCAAAAAATCAAGCTCCTTTACGTGTGGAACAAAAATTTGGTACTGTACAATACAAAAAAAAAACAAGTTGGGAAACTAAAACAACCTCTCCCAGTCGAGACGCGATTAAGAGGTTTTATTAATTATTTTAATCGTCATTAATTTACCTTAATTCTAGTTAAATCGTTTTAAGAAAGGCAAAAATTACTTTCTGCGAACACATTTGCTCCGATTTGCCAATTGCGAACGCGGTGACAGACACACAGATACGTCCAGTGTAATACCTCTCCGTGACATCATCGTCACTCGGAGAGTTAAAAAAAACCCGTAAAGAAATTGAAACGGCAAAAACAGTACTAATTATTGCTAAAGAAATATATAGAATATATCGAAAAATTAGATCGGACACCTTGTCGAATTTGGGCCAGAATTAACAGATATAGTGGCGACGCGAAACAGATATATTAGCGAAGTGAAGAATATTATTATTTCAGGTTTATTGGTGCGTCATTTTATCTTGACTGACTGCAGGGGATGACTTAATTATGGTCTTATAAACATAAGGAAGGCTATAATACTTTTTTAAATTAAGTTAATATGATGCGGAACAATTTGTGGTGAATCTTGTTTTGAATGAAATGGTTGGTGGACTAGATCCCAATTTGATCCGCGTTGGGAAACTTTTTTTATATTAAAATTGCAACTTACTCGTTTGATCTATTTAAGAATTAGGGTAAGGTGTTGGAAAGTAATTCAAATACACTTTCTGTTAAGTTCTATTATTTGTTTACAATACTATGGATTTCTATTATTTGTTTACAATACTATGGATTTCTATTATTTGTTTATAATAGGGGCAGATGACACTATGAATTTCTGCAATTTGTTTACAATAGGGCGGATGACACTATGAATTTCAATATCTGCAAATTAAATAAAGTTTAGACACGCTCCTACGAATGTGTACCAACTAAACATTTTTAATCATAATACTTCAGAATCCCTTTTAAAGGTAACTTTGACTTCGAACGTGGATCCAATAATTTTAGACTTTGTGGGTACAAAATATCAAAAAGGACTATTTATTTTCAGTTTGCATAATTTAACTCTAATACTAGGCGGCCTATAGTAGTATTTCGAAATAGTCCTACTGAAGACGAGTCATCCAAAACGAAGAGCAACATTTTTTTCGATTCGAGAGAAGGCAACCTACTAATTTAAAACCACTTGGAAATCCCTTATATTGCAACATACGTTATCATATCAAGAAAAACACTTTAAAAGAGTATCAAAACTTAGCTGTTTTATTATTTTTTTTCCTTTTTTCCTTTCCGTCTAAATTTTTTGGGAGTAGGAAAATTGGCGGGTCACTCAACCCGTTTGGGCTGCCGAGAAATGCATGGCATAGCAGACATTTTCTTCTTATATAATAGATATAATAGAAAAAGCTTAAAGCTGTGGCTTAACAGTGGCTACGAAGAATGGCCAACTTATACACTACACTATACTATACAGTATCGCCGAGGAGAAGTAAAACCGCGCCTGCTATTATGAAGCGTAACATTTTCTTTTATATAAAAAAGTTTTCCCCGTAATCGACTAGGTATATACGGGTCTTGGACTAAGTAATTTAGAAGTTTCGATCATGCCAAGAAAAAAATATGCTTCGAACCGATCTCCTTCTAACCTATTTACGAAGTGATTCAGAACCCAAACTCAGCTGTAAACGAAGCTAGACTATTGTTTCGGAGAACTCTTCTGAACTGAATAATAATAATATTGTCTTTAGCTTCATTTTCTGTACGCTAATTGAGAACGCGTGGACATCGTGACATTTCGGTTAGAATTCAACAAGTTTGTTGAAAGCCAAAGATTGTGTGGATTCGCCTATCACGCGTGTTTTCACGAGACAAGCTTTTGCTGAGAACCCTTTGACTAAAGGTCAAATAAAAATTTGAAGCTATACAACCAGTTTTTATTTACATATTTCCGAAAATCGATTTATGATATAACTGGTACCATTTAATTGATTTACTTAAATTGATTTAATTATGCTAAAAGTAACCAGTAGTAAATAGTCTAATAATACGAACAAAGTGACTTCACCGACGTCACCAGTCTAGTCTGGATAGGCCTTGTCGAAAATAATTTATTAAATTTTTTTTTTTCTAATTTTAATTTTTTTCTTGGTATCAAAACTTCTTTATTTATTTATCCAAACTTCGGTAGTGTGTTCGTTTTTTAGGAGAAGTCAAGGGGGAGGGGAGGGGAGGGTGTAGGGGACGAGGTGGGCCACTCTCCCAGTTTCAGATAGGTATATAACTTTGGGGAGAAAAACTTCGTCACGACTTCTTTCTCGGGGGTCAAGAGGTGACCCTCCGCGCGTGAAAAATATTTTTTCGAGTCCCGCGAGAACCGCAGCCAGTCAAGAAGAGGCCCCGGGAACCGCTTAGTTCCATCCCAAAACAGAATTACAGGCAACGCTACTATAACGTGATAGATCGCGCGGCGTTATCACTAGACCGTCGAGAGTTTCCGACAGTTGGGAACCAACTTTTGTTTCAAAACCGGCAGGCTTTTAAAAGAAGTGAGAGACACTGTTATTATTGTAATGGTAACCCAACCAAACACCCACGGTCTAATATTATTGCCAGCTTGTTGTAAACAGGGTAGGCTAATGATTCTCTACCATACCTCTAATGGCGCGCAGCGATAGAGCGATGGTACCTTTTCAGAAACAATCCTGATATTATTATAAAGCGGCTATGCATGTTTATTTATCGTCTTATTTGGTATCAGACACGACAGTGTAATTCTTAACTGGTGGCTTCCTAAATAAAAAAAAATTACTACAAAACATTTTAGGCCGGTGCATCAATTTAAGTAGAAAATCAGTTTTTTTTCCTCAAATCGCATCGTAGGGTGGTTGGTTAAGGGTTCAAGCCAGTCAGACAGTCAGTGTAAGGGGTGAAACTTTAACTATTAAACCTTTCATCATCTTGTTTCGTGTATAAGCGGGCAAACTCTTGTCTGGCGAATGTATACGTATTTACGTTCTCGGAGTTAACCGTACGTAACTACTGTGGAGAGAGGTTGAATGGCTCTCCATCAAATACTGACCTTTTGTGTTTTTTTTTTTTTTTTTTTGCTAAAATATCCCCTCTGTTCTCCCCGAAGACCCTCCAACCATCCTCCACCAGTAATATTCATCCCCATCATTCTCAACTTAGAACTGGCAATTTCAACTCGTCTTCGAGAATGTATATATAGTCAACTACAAGTCTGTTTAAAAAGTTTCCCCCTTCGAGCTACTAGGTAGAATTTCTTGTCAATTTTAAACTAAAGAGGCATTGATTCTTCCTTCGAAAGAGAGGGTGGTGGAATTTAGATGGTGCACGGAGAGGAGATACATTAGTTATTGAATCCAGGTGCGGGTAAATTCAATACTGATAAGTGATTTGAACAAATATTACATCCGCCATTGGTGGTGGTTCGCTATAGGTGGGTGGGTACTGACTCTCGACTTGCACTATATTATATGACTAAGTTACAATTTATGTAATGGAAAACTAGTTTAACAATATTAAGCTTAGGGTCCAGTCTAAACTTGAAAGCACCCCACCCCCCTTAATTTCTTACGGTCCTTTCATAAACACCCTGTATGTCTCTTATTCGCCTGCAGACGGAAATTCGTTTCATAGTAGACACGGAAAAGCATATTGGTTTTGCTTTTCACGAGGTTTAGACCACTTTCATTTAATCGTCTATACACGCAAATACCATTGCAGCTACAAAAAGAAACTTCATAAAATTTTCATAAGCCCTTTACGGACAATTAAACTTAAGTTTCAGTATAGGCAAGGCACTATGCATTTATGATATGAAAGTAGGTCAAATGTTACCCAAAGTTTTAAACAAATTTGGTATATTTGCCGGGAATTTTTACAATGTCTAAATTGTAAATGTGTGCCGAGTATAAATCTCTTCAATATAGACGTATAATGGAATAACTCGTAATGGTTTCTTTTTTCTTTCTTCTTACATTTTCTTTTGATAGAGCAAAATGTAAGATTAAAATTGTCATATTGAGGAATGATTCTTTCGCGTGAACAGAGGGTCAGCCAGAGTTTATCGGAGATAGAGGGACATCCCCTCCCCCCTTCCTCCCGTACAACCAACCTTCTCTTCAGAAACTAATTTATATTTCGATGCCAGTGGTGGTATAGAATCTCGGTCCTATATGAGGTTGAAGGAGAAAGGGATGGAGTGGTAACCCCATATCTATAACGTTGCCTCTGTACTCCCCCCTACGGAACGGAACGGCACCGAAGTCCTCCCAGCATCCTCAGCGTTTTGCTAGTGTCGTACAGTACGGAATCGTCGAGAACGCCCCCTCTATCTTAAAAATTGAAGCTAGTTCTTATGCAAATACAAAGGCGCATAGCGCTTAACAATCGCCTACCGAAGTGTGCGCGAGGTACTCTGGGAGAATTTCAGTACCGCTTATGACCAATCATCAATTCTACTCCATCTCTTACCTCCTTTCTCCCTGGTACAAGTAACCGTGCGACGGAGGACAGAAATTTCTCCAGAGAAACGGAGCGAAGTTGACGGAATTTAGGGGAATTCTGCCAAGTTTATCTAATGCGTTTCGGGGTTGTTATTACGTTTATAAGCGTGGGCTGCAATATATTCCGAACTTAATACATTAGTTAAGTTTAATTAACTTTTAAGTTTTGCGAAATTTTTACGCGTGGGTTTGCGTTAATTAACATTCAGGATTTATTTTAAGTTTAATTAATCTTGGTAGCTCGATTCGTGAATTGGATTCGTATTAATGTGTCCGTTAGTATTCTGACTTCTGTCCAACATTTTGGAATATTATTTTTATAATTATGTTCCTGTAAGAAATCTTAATCACTCGTATATTCATTAATATTGTAGATAGATAGTAATATGGTTCAATTTAAAATTTTCGTTTTTTATACGCTCTTCTGAATCGATAAGATAAATATTGTAGCCCATGCAATTTTAGCTTCATATTTATACAAAATATCTAACTTAAACTTAAGTACGTATAAATTTTCATCGTGTAATATCAGCGCTTTTAAACCGGCAAACCACGCAACCCTAAAAACTCATGAATTCAGTATGTTATCGCTGAATATTGAAAATTGGTCATGCCAATTCACCTTTCCCTAAAATATACATACACTAACATTCAAAAAATTATCCGGCGGCACAAAATAAAACGTTTCTCGGCCCCTTTAAAGTCACGTGTCACGGAAAGTGAACTTTGAAATAAATTTACGTCACGATTACAAAATTGCTCCGTCCTTTATTTTAAAGAAACCCCTGCCTTTTTTGTTAGAAATGAGTATATTCTTGGTAAATCCGCCTAAAAAGATAAGGTTTTGCATCATCCGTTGGTATATAGATATGCAAATACGTAGCTGTGATGTCTCGCCGAGCAGATAATCTAATACACACACTATAATTTATATTCAATTTTGCCCCTTTCAGTTTCTTTACATTACTACTACTTTACAAAAAGATCTTCTGGGGCGTAACCACCTTTTATTAGGCATAAAACAACATGTACGGATTTTCTTACGCAATTGAAATTTTATGGTAATTTCTACAAACGCGTGTTTTTATAACTAAAGTGAGTCTTTCCGAACAATTTAACTGTGTTTTCTTTTTTTTTAATCGAGTTTCCCTAAAAAAAAATGTATATATGTTTATGGTAATTTTCGTCATCTGGGTATGTCGCGAAAATGGGTAATTTTTCGATGCGGTTTTAATTAAATATTTTTCCATTAAATATACTTAAATTTTAATTATTTCCTGATTTAAATTATCTTGGCATCCAATAAAGGGGTAATTATGTCGGTTTAACATAACGTTATTGCGTTGCGCGTGTTATCATTTATTTCTCAAGATACCGGTTCTAAAATATGTCATTAAAATAGACATATTTTTTGGTATTTTACAGTAAACATTTAAAACCGGTTTTCGGCGGTTGTAATTTGCAATCAATGTAATCATAATAATAATTATTATTATTATAAGAAAGACGCGACTTTGACTGTCTGTATGTAACGCTGACCGATTTTCGCTTATTGTTCCGCGTCAGTGTTTAGCGAAGTTTAAGGCATAAATTTGACCATTTAGATAGCTCGCCTTCATTTTCAACGAGACGCCACTATTCGGAGGCATATTGATATCCACGCGTAAAAACTTCAGTATAAAGTTTAGTGAAATTCCAGCCATAATTTTGACCAATTAGGAGAGACTAGATAGCGCGCCTTTAAATTGCGCTTGTAAAGGTTGGCGGCGTCTCGTTCTCACGAGGTAGATTATTAAACAATCATTTGGAGCTGCAGGGGTCGATCTTAGCGGCGTGACGGACCCCGCGAGCGCGCGATCCGCCTTATTTGGTCATTGGCGTTGCCACTTTAACCGAGGCGTGGTCCAGAAGAGTCGCCGCTTTCCCCTTCATACATCTCTTGTTTTATTGTTCGGAATATGGACTCTCATTACCCAATGTTATTACTCACTTTAAATTATGTTATTGAAAAAGCGGCTTATTCCCGCTTAAATACCTCAATCTGCCTTTAGAAGAAATTTCGCTAATAACCTACCTACTCAACAATTACTGTCAATTACTGTTGGTTGGCAATGCATGCAAGTCCAACGTTATAAGCTTGACAATAGGTAGTGCTTACTAAAGGTGCTATTCGGCGTTCGCGAGTTCGGAGCTAAGCCTCGGTAAAGATATTTTTCCTTATAAGCTATAGTTACAGATAGGGTATCAGAATGTCAATTCCTCATTTCATACGATTCAATCGGTAAAATACGATACCAGTTGCGAAAAAACACGATAAAACGATAAAGGTGTAAGAATTTCGTAAAACTGCGAAATCGAGTAATTTCGCCGGTTAATCCGCGGCTATCTGTCTACGTGTTGAAATCCTCGATTTAGTTGAGAAAAAAAATGACGTTTTTTATCAAAAGTGAAATTCATCCTTGAAACCCATTTTATCGTAATTTATACATATTATATGCCTACAACGCGTCATTATTATACTCTATATCTAATGTCATACAGACTGAGTGCTCACTGTTCCGTTCTGGTTTTTCTTTCAAAAATGTCTATTGATAGAACCGAGTCAAAAAGAGCATAGATAATAGATAGCTTAATATAGGCCTATAGAAAGAATGTAAAATTGTCGCGGGAAGAGCTATAGACTATTCATAACAGCCATAATTTAGCCCATGCCGAACATAAAAGGACGCTTGGACCGCACACACAAAAAAAAGGTATAAAATAAAAAAACCGAAAATGATTTTGATAGCGAACCTAGATTAAAACGACGAATAAAAGTTCTCGACCAAGCGGTTCTTTTTTTATAAAAGAGCCATAAACCACGTATCTTTATATCATTTAAAGGCAAAGACACACTCGTCCAAAGAACATCCCACTTAATTTATGCCAGCGTAACGCCATCGCATTTGTATAACTAGCTTCTATTTTTAAGACACGGGGGGAGTCCTCGACGTTTCTGTACCGTACGACGCTCCCGAAACGCTGAGGATGCTTGGAGGACTTCCGTGCCGTAAATGGGGGTAGGTAGGCAACGTTATAGTATCCCTCTCCCCTTCAAGTTCATACCATCCATATCGACGGCGACTCTGCTCTGCACTGTTTCACGAGACCAGTGAGACTACTCCTTTAGATGCCATAACCGTAAGAGATAGTACATTTTGGCTTTGAAAACTGACGACGTACCTTTTGTAATACCGGGGAGTGTATTGTACGTAATAGAAAGGGTGGTTAAAGAGAGGAAGAGTGGAAGAGGGGTTGGCAAAAAATGGTCGTCGAAGTTGGAAGGAGGGGTGGGCACTATTATAATCTTTCCATAGTCAGCGAAAAAAAGTCAGCGTTGGAATTCGGTCGGCTCATAAGCCATGCATGCGAGGAGAAGCTCGCTGGCTGGCGAGGGGCGCTGGACTTTCCCCGCTGTTTATTGATCCGGTGGTACGTAGGGTCCCTCGTGTTAACCGTACAATACTTGGTTGCAGCCGAACCCCCCCCCCCCCATCACCACCACTGGCCCTACTTTACCCTAAGCCTTGGCCCGCCTCCGACCGACCGACGTACCTTACCTATAAGTTAGGCTTTGGCCGCCTCTGTCTCCCCCTTTCTCCTCAATACACGTGTCTTATACTAGACTTCCTTATACTTATCGATTCTAGAGCTACTCTACGCTTCGCGCTCTCTCTCGTAGATCTAAAACGCGCGCCCGCTATAATCTATACATAATATCGTCCCTTGTTCTACCGCCAACGTAAAGTTGATTAATTCAGAAACTATACTATACAATTTAGTTTAATCTCTAGACGAATTTATTTTTTTAATAACATTCACTTTCCCTTTCAACTTCGTTAATTTTCAAACGGATAAATTGGAATTGCAGATTCAATAGATAATTTGCACTAAAGGGACTAGTGAAATTTTCTCCACCGTTTCTTAACTTTGACCGCGTGCCCTTCAGGGTTGCCAATAAATTGCGAGAGCATCCAAGGTTTGTAACTGAATGATCCGAATCGAACAGAACTACAAGGTTGAAAATTTCAGTCTGTGGTTGGAATTGCACTCACAAATGACTGGCAACACTTTTCTGCACACTCATCTGTTTACGCCAAAGCAATTTACGTCTAAAAATTGCACCTATTAACCCCCACAACTGCACAAATTTACACTAAATGAGTTTACAACAAATTTATGTTTGATTATACTTAAATTTTGGAAACTTCAAATCATTTGATATCGCGTCAACAATCGCCGATTATTCTCAAACATCCTCACGAGGTCAAAAATTATCCATACTCAGATACGATTGCTTGCCTCGCAAATTTACAATGTGTTTTTATTTACAAAACAAAGTGCGGATTGAAATTGGGTTTTTGAATGCTTTGGATTCGTGCGTTTCGTACTTGGCCTAGTACTGTAAGCCCTCCTTCTCTTTCAGGTCGCTTTTATAATGGCACATTGGAATTGGGGGTTTACTTATGGGGAAAAGTGGGGGAGGAAGAAGGTTATATTCTAAGTTGGCTGACCAAGGCCCCCTTAGTACTACCTTCGGGTTCTGACCAAATACATTGTAATACACGCAACTATGTTGGTAGAATAGTATAGTCTATGTATGTATGTATACTTCCTACTAAAGTTTTTTTTTTACCTCCTGTTGGTACGGAGGATTTTGTACTGGAGAAGAAATTGGTTCTTTTGTTTTGGTATATTTGAGTTCACATCTATTATCAAAATATTGGGTTTAGTCAGTTGTAAACATAGAAGACTTCTAAATTAACGTTGAAAAGAAGGTTTTACTACGGGATTTTTGATCCTTCCAAGATTAAATGGAAAATCTCATTTAAAATCAAAAAGCCGCCTTTAATGAAAAATGTCATAAAAAATTAAAAATGCTTGGCTTTAACTGAAAATATTATAATAAACCATAGAAACTATAATGGTAAAGCTCTATAAGAGTAAATTAGAAAAATTCAAGAATACTCTAAATGCAAATATCATTGAAAAATAACTAGTGATATATTGGTTCGTGGCTAATTTATTGATTTGTACCGATAAATCAGTCAAAAATCGGTTGAAAATCTTTCGATATCAGTTTCATTGGATTAAATAATCGGTTCTACGAAAGCTTCAATATCGGCATCGTTGGTTAATTTACGGTATCGGCCATCTGCACTATTGAAAACCATACAAATCACTAACCGAGTGTAACACGGATTATCAAATCAAAATTACCACAAAAAATCAAATTGCTCTCTAGAATGAATAGAAAATAAAGTTTATTTTAATTTGACAACAATAAATCGGGAAGTTGAAATAAACGAGTTAAAATTACTGAAGTTGGAATAAATAAATGTCTGTATAGATACAAGTTATAAGCAACATCAGGAAAAAATGCTGGTTAAGGCATATATATATATGGCGATAAAATCGCGTTAGCTAAGGCAATTTTCCATTACATAATATTCCAATATTTATATAAATTACAATAGCGTATCGAATCAAATTATAGTTTCGCAAGGCCGACCGCCCACCCACCCGCCAGTTTTTGAACCCCTAATTTCCCACTTTCAACAAACTAAGGCCAGGGGGGTCCTAAGGCGGGTCTTAGAATGAAAAATAAAAATGGGTCCTTATTACGTCTCCACGGGTAAATCCTCCTTGCACGCGATGTCCGGCCAAGGGCCTAAGCGGGGGCGGGAACTATAGAACAGAAACGGCCCCCGCATCTCGAATTTGAAGAAATAGCTTTTTCTTCCCCTTTTATTTTATTTTTTTCTTTTTACGCGGGGCCGGGGTAACCCAACGACGTATTCCTCGAGTATAGAATATTTAATACTCTGTTATGGGAATAAAAGTAATGGGCTTCAGGATTCTGCATATGGAAAGAAAAAGGAGAAAAAATGGGCGTGTTTTCACTGTTTTTGCTTCGCCAGTAAAATTACGGATACCCAGAGAGGGGAAAAAAGTAAAGAAAAGAAACGTACATAAACGCCACCGAAATGAATTAAACCGAAAACATTGGCAGTATGAAAAAAAAAAAAGAATCTAGAGAAATTGTAAAATTTTGAAAAAAAAAAAAAAATATATTTATTTTAAAAAATCTCAAAATAATATAGGGGGTCTAGAGACATTTCCTCATCTGTTTCTTAACTTTGAAGGGATGCACTGAACTATATTTTTAATCTTTTTTTAATCAAAAGAGCGTATAAAATAAAGAATGTATCAAATTTCTCCATTAATTTATTTTAAAATAAAAACCTCTGTGACAATATAAGAAAAGCTTAGATTTCCTATACGCGAATGTAATATGAGAAAAATATTCGCATAAATCTCAAATATTAGAATGTTAGAAATTTCCCCAATAAATCACACGCGCATTATACCCGTCTACGTTAAAAATTAAACGCGATAAATCTCAAAAATCCTTGTGACAATGTTTTATGAAATTTCTAACGTAAATCTCAAAAATATCTCTGATGATATTAGAACCCAGTTTAAATCTCAAGTCACAAATATAATTACTTATCCCCGACTTTGGTTACCCTTATTATGAATTAAAATCACACGCATTCTAGATGTTAAATTAGAAACATTTCTGCATAAATAATCAAAAATCCCTCTAATCTCGCCTGTCTCGTAAAAACAATAAAAACTTTTTTTTTCTTTTTTTGGTCTATTCTTCAATATGACTCTAACTTTTCATAATCATTCTTTCTGATACGGAGGAATTGTATAATAACTTTGGACTTATCTGCTTTAGACCATAGTGTAATTTTACCTTATATATATTTTTCTTTTATATACATAAATTTTTTAGTTGTATTCTTTTTTTCTAGTTCGTTTCATGAGAAAAATATTTTTCTGGTAATACAATTTTCCAACTTTATTTCTAAGGGTATATATATGTTTTTTGTTCCGCGAGTTTTTATTTTTTTTATTTTTGTACTGCGGAATATATGAATCTTTAACGACGTTATAGAGGGATTTTGCCCAGCCTAAAGAATACGGGGAGAATCCGAGAGGGGATTGGGGAAGCTTGTTTTACCGAGAGCTTTTTGTTTTTTGACTAGGCTTAACAAGAGTAAGGATTTCCCTGGCCATGCCATACAGGGTTCTCCAAAAAACTACGCGGCGGTAACAGTGTAAACCTAGAATATATTTTATCGTGTCTGTCTACTGCGGCGGTGGTGGGTGGATACAGTGTAGAATTCCTATAGATATTGCATTCGGACGATGTAGAGTTTGTCGGTGCATTGTAGGAATTCGATTACTACTTAAAAACACGCCGCGTTGTCTGGATGGATGGAAAGCTTACGGAAATTTGAATTATTCCATTTATTGAAACTAATAGTGTATTTAAATTCATGTTTATTATCCGTTAAAAATTCATCTTCACTAGCTCCCCATCTTAACCGACGCCTGTAAAACTGTTTACACCGCTTGGCGCTTAACGGAGGCTACAGATTACAGTCATTTACAATTAAGGTGCTCAAAAAATGGTGAAATTAAACAGTTCTTTGGTAATTAATTTGTACTTGATCTTATCGAATCGAATGAAATAATCTTTTACAAAGATAACACCGTATATTTATTATTATCAATGCCGCACCGTGATTATTTCGTCACGTGATTATTGCGTCACGCGTATTATCTAAACGCGAAACGACTTGAAAAACCTTAATTTTTGGTTAATTTTCGTTAATTTATATTAATAAGTATCGAATAGTGTATAATTGACACTTACATAAACCTCCTACGTTTGCTGTGTGGACTCGTAGGCATTCCTATCACTTGCGGTTGACTCACAACGGGTCCCACCGGTAAAGGACCCATGGGTCCAATCCCTGGTCCCATAGAAGTTCCGATGTACGTTGCGGGGGGCGTATAATGCGGGGGTCCCGCGTAGGTAAACATGATTTGATAACTTAATAAATTCTGTCTTTATCAACAAATCGGCGTAAATTTAATCGTATCCATATTTTTTCTGAGTTTAAAACTTCACAAGGCACTTCATTATTCCAGCATTTTTACCACTTAAGTTATGAATAATAATATTTGAAAATAATTGAAACGCAGCATCAGGATTGGAAAGCCCCGGCGCTAGGCTTTTCCGGTGGTGAATCGAACGCGTGTTTTTAGCCTCGTGGCTACAACGCCGCCGTTTCTAGCAATATTTTGCTTCAACAGCTCGATGAGGTCGAGTGAAAATGCGCGCCGGATTTTAGCTTATCTGGATTCTGAAAAGAGGGGTTATAGTACAAGGCTCTCTCTTCTAGTCCGTTGCTGTACTCCGTACGCGTACGTTCGTTCCTCTATCGCGACTGAGAACCGAATGTCTGGCAGCGCTCGAGCTCTTTTCCTCTCTCCTCTCTCTCTCTCTTTGCTTGGTGGCGTTTTTGAAAAGGTGGGATTGAAAGTCAGCTTGCTTTCTCCCCTCCCCATCTCTCTGTATTCTCTCTTGTCGAAAGGGGGTTTTTGGTTGTTATACCTTAGCGTTAGGTGCCGTGGCAGCTATACGAAACGCCGGTACTACACAATGTAGCCTCGCCTCTTTTTTGGTGCTCCTACAAAACCACCCTCTGTATAGCTTATAGGTCTTTTTTGGACATTCGAGAAATCGAAATTTTTGGAGGTGAAAAGGGTTTTGTTTTAGGGATTTGTGTCAGATTGATGTAGTAGTCGTAGTAGTATCGGAGATAGACGGCCTGATTTTTGTTTTATTCCCATTCGTATTGACGTGGGTCAGTATTGCTTGCTTATTTGACTGGATCATACACTCTCTCTTGAGATCAAAAGACAAGACCGATAACACAATCATCCACCACTCTAGCGATAATGGTTTGCAATCATATTTCCCATGGGAAAAATGGTTTTCAATTTGGGGGCAAACCAAAAGTCTCAAGAGCTATTTATATATATAATTTCCATCAGTTTCTTTGTCTGGGCCCTCTGAAGACGTTCACGCACTTTCACCAACGACGTGAAAAATTATGGACTATTACATTATTATTGTAGCTAAAATATTGCCTTTTCAACTTTAGACCCAGTTTGGGGTCCGTGGCCCCCTACGCTATTCTTGCATTTTATTTCATCAATACGTTTCGCTAGGTTTTTCCCACTCACTCTTTTGCAGAAATGACTAAACGTTTACTTTCGCAACTTGGGTTTTAGAAGAACTCTGTACTTCCAAAGTCTTGCAAAAAATGGAGATGTCATAGAATTGAACTGATACGAGACAAGCTATTACCGCAATGAGAGACGATCCGTTACGCGTTAGTTTTACGCTTTGTGAAACCATGTTTAAACGTCTGACCGACCAACTTGTTCAAATTTTTTTTCTCTCCAATTTTATATTATTCGGGCGCAAAAAATATTATTCATAGAAGGAGGGAATTTTTAAGGGGGCCATGTAAAAAAATAAGTAAAGGTAGGGAGAATAAAAGCGCGGGAAAGGGAGAGGTTGGTTGTTACGGACGAGTCATATATTCATCCTAAAAATTTAATGGAGAAATTAGTTTTTAACGAAACAGTACACGCTTGGCCAGAAGGGAAATTCATTTTTCATCTAAGTTGATAATACGGATAAAGGGGTGGGGGGGGGGAATTTATATTAGAGACTATTAATCGTAATTATTACGAGGAGGCGTTTGTAATTAGTGAAATTAAAGCTTAAAGCAAAAGGGGCGGGTTCTAGTTTATCCGCAAACAAGGTGAGGAACAAGCGGTACAAAACCCAGAAAAATATATACTTTTATTTCTTCTTTAATTTTATTGTCGTGTTTTGGGCTTAATTACGATGGTATAACGGTACTAACGAGGTAGCTCGGTGTACTTGTTAATTTGGTGTACGGGAAAGGTTAACTTTTGTTAATTGGATCTCATTTGCGCGTAAACGCTATATGGTTAAGTCGTTGACACCAAAGACGTTTATTAGAACGTTTTAAGCGGTGTTGATGGGACACGCGCCTATACGGCATAATTATACACGTGTTAAATTATATTCGAGCCTCTCATCAAATTGTTTTTAACACATACAATTGGTTCAAGAGTTTTTTTCTATGCAAAAATAGTTTTTGCAGTTAGTTTATATGACAGGTTTTTACTTAATGGCCAAAAACGTATGTTTATTCATTGTGGCAAAAAGCTACTTCATTACCCATTTGGTCAAACTGTTCTCGCAATTTCTGCCTACACACGTATAATTGCGTAACAAACAATACTTTAAAAGCATCAATGGCGACATACTTCCTTCTGATCATTTTAAAACTCCATCACCAAATAATCCCCATGCATGCAGCATGCAGCGGGAGTGGGACCTTATCATCATCGGTTTGGGGGTTGTATGTTGAAAAGCATTCACTCACTCTCTCAACGATGACTTTTTGTCATATTCAAAACAGCCTAATGAAGCGTTGACAGGCTGTGGGAGGGCATACGTCGTTGGGGTGCGGCACGCACTTTGTCAAAGCCGAGTTTCGATCTTTTTCATCTCTCTCCGAAATACCATCCTGAATCTTTACCGTAACTTACCCAAGGCGCAAATCGAATCTAGGGCCATAGACGGAACGCACCTACAACGTTATCCGTGGTAGACTCTGGCGGTGAGAAACGAGACCCCCATCACTCCTATAGAATCCCTGATCCCGTTCTTTACTCGGATCCCTCTGCCTCTTCCATCCTCTTTTCGATCATAGCGGATGAGACATTCTATTTTTTGAGGGGGCGTTCACCAACCCCCTCCCCCCACTCTATTCCTTCCCTCGGTGGTTCTTTTGAACACGGCGTGTCGACTCCAATCGAATCGGCATTTTCACGCCTATCCGATTCGCCTCTTCCTCCTTTCATACTCTTTTCATTCGGACCTTCTTTCTCTACCCTTGTGTTCTCCACCGAGATTTTCACAGCTTTCCATTGACCAAATGAGTTTCAAGCTTAAACCATAAGTTCATAAGGTATGTTCATCCATAAGTTTGTCACTGGTTACGGAGAGCTTGTCATGAAGTGTCGTAGGTCATAGATTCAGGGTAAAGCGACGCCTGGTGAGGCGCTGTACAGACGAAATAGGGTTCTCGAACTAGCTCGAGCTGTAAGTCTCTAGCATTACGAAGTATAGGTGGTGTTCATACTTATGGAACATATCTTATAAACTTATGCTAAAACTAAGAGCAAAATGCCGCTTTGGGGATTCGAAACTTGCAAAAGGAAACCTCACAAAACGGTTCTATTATATTACACCGCGATTTTCCCGCAAGCTATTCATAACCATTTGATTAAGTAATCTCCAACCGCAATTGCCATACATTTCCATATAGTTGTGTTTATAATTGAAGAAGAAAGAACCATTTAATAAGGTCTTTTCATAAAATTATCGTTTGACTAATTCACTGTTGAGATATTTTAAGATCTTACGGTTATTAACAAGTTGAATGTGAAGTCTTGGAGATGGGAAGTTTATTATATATATTTAGATACGGAGAATTTGAATATCCACTTTTTTGATATTCCTACAAATGTTTTAAACCTTAAAATAATAGTTTAAGTGATTACATCGTCCCTACTCCACCCTATTTGAATTTCCCATCATATACACACGAATCCGGCATTCACGAATCAGTAATTTCGCTATTGCAAACAGCATGAATCGGTGCAGCGAAATTACGCTTGTCAAACCTTTCTACAAATGTACTGCAGAATTGCTAACCAAACACCCTGAACTGACGCTTCCACTATCAGTTCATTAGAAATGTGCTTTTCGAATATGATTGGATAATTTTATAGCCGACCGGAATATCAATGAACAAAAAATTAAAATATACAGGTTCACGCGTTGCGAGGCAATGTCATTCCCCCCCCCCACTAACAGCTGCCGTTATAAATTGCTGTTAGTCTGAAAAAGGCATCATTGAACTGTCAGACGACGTGTCCTCATTCGTGAGACATACCAGATAAACGTTATATGTGACTGTGTACGTATGAAAAAGTTATAAAAAGTATGATATGTATGCAAATAAGAAACAGCTTCAGTCAAAGGATTCCAATTTTAGCTCTTAGTAAGTCACTATAGCATTACGAAGTATAGGTAGGTCATACTCATGGATAGTACGTAAAGACACTCATTTATGGTTGCTATGTTACTTATAATGACACGGGAACTAAATGGCTATAGTGTTGTATAGATATGCCAAGTTGTAGGTACGCTTGTACTTTTTAATTATCGCCCATAAAAATTCAAAAAGTTAAAAGAAAACTTTCTCGTGGGAAAATAAACGGACAGGTCGTGCTGCGCTAACGATTTTAGCCTTTTATACTTTACTCTTTCTCTCTCTCTCTCAGCTTCTTTTTATTTAAGAGTTATTTTTTTTTTGGTGAAAACGCGTTAAGTCTACTTGGGCATGCAATATCTTCTTCAACTCGGTTGTAGAAACATTGTTTTTAATAGCGAGTCAGACATTTCAATAAAGAATTTCTATACGTCTGTAAAAACATCACGAAAAACAAACTAACCTCCCAAATGGTTTAAAGGGATAACGAAATAGAGAAGAAAAGAGTTGTTTTGAATGTTTAAAATAAATTAAAAATAAGTTGTTTTTCTACTTTATTATCCCTTTAAATAAAGTTATTTTCATTTTCAAAGGAACAGCCTTATATAAATAATTTCTGAATAAAATATAATATTTAAACGGCCTTGTCACGGAGAAGTATTACACTGGACGTGTCTGTGTGTCTGTCATCACGTTTGCAGTTAGCAAATCGGAGCAAATGTGTTCGCGGAAAGCAATTCTTGGTTTCTTTTTCCATCGTTAGGATTAAGAAGTAGGGTTACGAGAAACGTCTAGCGTCCCCCCAACCCAATGGCATGGTAGGGCTTCCACCAAAGGTTCACGCAATTGCGGGTTATCTTAGCATTTATTGTGAATCAATCGCTTTATATACCCTAAATTTCCGAGGCATACGTTTGAATTCAACCATGTTTAAAATGATTTTAGGAATAAAGTTTCTTAAAATGATTTAACTAGAATTAAGGTAAATTAATGACGATTAAAATAGTTAATATCAATTATATTTATTTAATTATTTAAGAAAAACCTCTTAATTTCGTCTCGACTAGGAGAGCTTAATTTTGGTTTCCCAACTTGTTTATTTCGTTTCACAATTGTAATTCACAATTATAAGGAAACAAGGTTGATTCTATTTTACTTTTTAATATAATATAATATCGGTATATTAAAAAGTGACGTCTCCCATTTTGAAATATATTTAATACACTGTATTAGTGGAATGGAAAGTGAAAAAAGTAACCAATCAGGTTTTTCTTTGGGCAGCTGTCTCGATTTTTGCTTTTGCGTAATTATTATTTTGTTGTAAGGGAAATTGCAATTGGTAAATGGTAAATTTTGCTAACGGGGGGGGGGGTAGGGTAGAGCGCAGAGGTTAAGCCGCACCTGCCTTCAGCCAATTTCGTTTTCAGTTTTGTGATTTTTCTTTTTTTTTTCTTTTTAATCTTTTGATTTTCTAATTCTTTTCGTGAACTGTTCTCTCCGAGGGGTCGGACGTTTTTGAAAAAATGTGCGGGATTTCGAAATTCAATTTGATTTCCTTGAATTTTCCCGTGATTTCGTAGGTACGGGATTTTACGAATGACCGACCCCTCGGTTCTCTCTTTCTCCCGTTTCATTGGTGTACGTATAGTTGGTGGTGGTGGTGGTGGGGTCATTTTTATAATCGCGGTTAAATCCGACAATTAATCTCACGGAAACAATTTGCGTGGGTTTGATGCAAGATCCTTGTTAGAAAGAAAATATTGTGGATTTTTATAATTGATCATAGCACCAATTTTCTTTTAGGAACCAACCGTGTAATCACCGTTTTTCCGATTTTAATCAATCTGCCCTGTATCCTTCTTCCTGACTGTTTTTCCAAGTTGTTTAAAATTAACTGGCCACGATTGATTTTTCTTTATCCTTAGTGTCAATATACAAAGTCAAAAGTTCTGACTGACTGACTAAATGATTATCAACGCGCGGCTCTAACCGATTTACCTAGAAGGCTGAAAATTTGCTGGGACGTTATTCTTAAGTGGTATAGGCACGCACTACGAAAGATTTTTTAATCCACCGCCATTTTGGAAAATGACGACCAGAAATGTAATAAACTTTCTTTACGGAATAATGTCCGCGCATTTCAACAGATTTCTTTAATATTTAGCACACTGGTTCCCTATATCGTATAAACTGGCTTTATGGCTTTTGGGGCTTGATATGGAATAACTTGAGCGCGTTTCAACTGATTTCGTTAATATTTAGAATACTGGTTCCCATTATCCTATGGACGGGCCTTATGGCTTTTACGCCTCTATTTTCCGTCACATTTCAAAATGGCGCCCCGAAAACAATTGACCCGACGTAGGTGTGAAGCTTTTAAAGATTACGCGTAATCCCTTTATTATAATAATCGAAGGCACCGCGTTAACTGATTCCGCTGAATTAATAGCCAATCAACTTAGTCTGATAATGACGTCACAATATTGCTGGCCAGCTCTCAAAGCTTATCGATGGTCAAATCAAGAAGGAAACTATTTTCTTTTTAATTAAAGTTGATTGGCCAACAACGTTAATGTATTTTCCTCCAGGGGTTTCCCAACCGTTTTATTAATAAATTGGCCAAGAAACAAATGACTGAAGTCATAAGTATTGAATCTCTAAAGTTCATCTTTTAGTCAAAAGACAATGGTGTTGGAACAAGGACATATAGTGATAGATGATGACACGAACACGCGTATTTCTTTCTCTCAAGTTCCAACTCTATTGAATAGCGGGCCCGTAAATGGACTTTAAAGATCCGGCGCTTTTTTATGGTGGCGCGAATTCGGGCGTTAAAAAACCGTAGGAAAGGGTTATAGACATTTTTGCATAAATCGATTGAAAAAGCTGGTGCCATCTAGTCTAGCTTCTTCTAAATATTAGTCACCCACATCCCCAAGGTTACCTACCAGAAACGCGGGAAAAGACGGCGCGCCGCGACACTATCGCCATCTGTACGTCAGAATGTGAAATAGCGCTCGTTCGCGTTTTGTTTATATTGAAAATAATAATACGATTTGATCCAAATATCGAGTAGAAATTGTAAGAAATCTACTCGCTAATTACTAAGTAAGGAAATAATCTCACACTAGTTACATGCGCAAAGCCTATTTATTAACCAAAGAAACATATCATGCAATATTTTGAATCCACCAAGTTTTTGGATTATTTACAAGATGCAATTGAACTATTATTTACACACCAAAAGTTTACCCATAAACTATTATAAATTTCTCTTACTCTTTAAAACTTTTTCTCTTCTTATTAATCACACGATGAACATCAGATCCTTCAAAATTAATTAGTAATTTAGTTTTGACGCAATTATTAATTCAAGGTTTTTAAATGGAAGATGCATTAGGCTTATGTTTAATTGACAGGTTATCTAACGAATTGTTACTTGTTATTCTATATTTTCAGTTTAAACGAAGGTTACGGGTCGAAACCAAGAGTCAAAATGAATTTAAAAATTTCTAAGCCTCGGTTTCGTTACCATAGTATAAAAAAGGCCCAACAAGCATTTTCGACGATACTAGTGTCTGAAGAAAGTTACCTGGAACAGGTTGCGTTGCCGAGGTTGGTCCTGCAGCTGTGCTGGTCATAGCAGCTTTACTACGTCTCGTCTCTGTTCCCGGACCTTAAAGAGACTATAGTCGCCCGTATATCGCGACATTAATAAATAAAAACAATAGTGAATTATTTTTAAAGTAACGCGACGTGACCCCGAGTTTTAATAACCTTTTAATTTCGGACAAAACAAACAAGAGATATTCGGGGTACTATAAACAAGCGTGATGGCCGATTTTCTCGCCGTTCACCGCTAGAGAGGAGAAGGACCGAGAAAAACGGAACTTCGGAGACTCAAGTAGCGCCATCTGAAGAAGAAAAAGCGCCAAATCCAGCCAGCGATAATGGCTCCTGTTTAGAAGGAACACTCGCTCGTCGTGGAAGATTTCGGTTTTGTTAGCGCCTCGCCAAGCTACTCTCGACATAGATGACCAAGGATAGTGCCAAAATGGGGTGAGTACCTCGTTTATTTATTGTTTCAACGCGATACGACAGTGTTCGCGCCCGAAATTCGTCTACCGCCGTGCCTAACTCGTAAAAGTAGGCCTAACCATTGAACGTAGCTCCGTTCAAAAACGCCTCGCGGAGCGCGGGGCTGACTACATCGCGCTGTTGGTGTTGACTATATACACTACCCGCCTAAATACACCCCCTTTTTCTATTGTTTTTAACTGAGAAAATACCAGATTTCGTTCTTAAAACTACTACAAACGTTAACCATTTCGAGGATAACCCTACAAAACCCCGAGAATGTTAAATAGGCAGTAGTTATCTCGAAACGTAAAATCTAAAACCCGGTTCCGGTTGTCACTCGACTATCGTGCCATGTGAGGGCAAGAAAAATCCGTAAAATCCTAAGGAAAAAAAAGGTTTACAATGTTAAGCGGGTAAACTTAAGATTTCCGTCTAAAAGTCGGCCTCGTAGGTTCGAATAATTTCGCGCTTCAATGATTACTATACGGTAATTAAAACTGGTAAAGATATAACGTTTAATTCGGATCTTCCGAAATTATACACCTATTTGACAGCATCCTAAAAACCCAATTATTTCCTTAAGAGTTACGTAACGCGGAAAATAGTTGTTGTAGTAAAGAAGCAAACGCCTTGAAGCGTGCAAGTAATCACCCTTTATTTCTGTTCCCCCCCCCCCTCTCCTTTCAGTTAGTTGTTAAATTAGCTTACGAGAAAGAAGTTTAAAAATTGTACGCGTTCAAAATATTCTAGAAATTGTTTTTAAAAATGAAATCAAGAAAAGCAGAACGCGTTGGCCGCTGAAAGAAAGTCTGCTGATCTGTCGTGACCCTAGATTAAACCTAACCGATTTCGAGCAATCGAACGATCTGACGTTCACGGCTATGCTATGCCAGATCATGGGGGATGAAGAGCGAGAGAGAGGAAAAAATATAAAGCGCAGAAAAAAAAAGAAATCCCGTCTCCTCTTCCAGCCTCTCGCAATCCCTTCATCCCCCCCTCCCACCCCGGGAGTCTCCCGCTCGAGCTTCCTTCGTTTTTAGAGAGCGCGCGCCTTCCTTTTCCCGCCCCCTCCCCCCTTCCAGCATCTTCCAACCTCCCACTCTTCTGGGATGCCCGAGGGGTCATCCCTATACGCGACATCGTCACGGCCGGTTACTATTGACAAAACTTTGTAGACCAAACTCTACCTTAGGGCCAAAAACTTGTAAGTTGCAACCTGCTACGTATAATTCGATTATTGATGGGGGGAACAATTGATGCAATTATCTGCGGAGAAGAATATGTAGGAATGTGATTGCTCTCGCGTTCTCTGTTTTCGACGCAAATTCGTGTTGCGTTTGCAGTAATATTTTGAGTCATTATCATGACAAATGGAGGATTATTTTTCCTTTGGGAATGGCGTGTTTTTAAGCTACATGTTCATTACTTTCAACAACATGTGTTTAGAATGCAAAGTGAAGAATGCAACCTATACCGATTTTAATCGATTATTTAAAAACTCGGCGAGATAACCAATTATTCAACCCAATGAAACCGATATCGACCGATTATAAACCGATAATCGACCGATTTTTACCCGATAATCAACCGATTTTTATCCGATTATCAACCGATATATCGGCTACAATACCGATATCATATCGGTTTGTTCTCATAACCATCCAAAAAACCATTATCTAAAAAGTTATCTAAGTTATAGTTGCAATATATTTGCACCCGAATCCCAGTCTTATTCCGTCTGCAATTGGTTCTTTATGGATCTTTCCGTGACGCGCTCACTGGCAACCGACATAGCGGGATATCCTTCTTTTTTTTTGGCCGCGGTATATCTATTCGTCGCGAAGAAATGATTGATTATGCAGGGTTCTTTTCGGAGCTTCCAATATAAGCGACACCTTTGGCTCCGTGACACTTTCTCCCTAGGCTCTTATATTTCCCGCCGGGAGAGTAAAGATGACGTTTCCAAGTTGTCCTTCGATATCGCTACGCTGCCTATTAAACGCGCGGAGCTTCTCCATGCTGCAGAAAGGTCGGACATTCGCCACTCACCAAAATAATTGAGAAATACAATCAGGGATATGGGAAAACCCTGGAAAAATATATATGTGAGAAAAAAATCTCCCTAATATCGAAGTGAGTGTCCGACCTCTCGACTTAACTGGTCTAATAACTCCCGTATATCCTGGCTATCATCCACTCGGAATTTGATACGCCATAAATTTATAAAGTATATACAACAGAAACATTGGCGAAGGAGAAGGAAGATAAGTCCGCTCGCTTTGAAGTTTCAACACGATGCTGAAATTAAATCAAGATAATAATTCATCGGAATTTTTAAACTGAGGAGTGATAAAGATTGAGTTGGATCGTAATCGTCGATCGTCTTTATCTTTCGCGATATTATTAAGTTTATCGAGTTATGTTCGCGCGTCCTTTTAATAGCGGCGTGTGCCAGATAAGGAAGAGTGTATGGGGATCGAGATACCTTACGTCACAACGCTTAAAAAGGGTGTTTCTGAAGCCTTTTGTTGTATGAATGAATTTAGCTATTCTTTACTTTCCATTGTAAATATATGTAGATAGATAAAGGGACGTTCTATCCATGAAGAGTTATCAAAGAACAATGTTGAAATTAACCGCGTGCTTGGCATACCGATGTTCAAGACGTCAATTGGGGGGAAAACATTTCCTGTATGTGCAGTGCAAAAATTTTACATCGACAAATATACACATTTTATTATCGAACGATTTTTACCCAATTATCGATAGATTTTTACCCGATTATCGAACGATTTTTACCCGATTATCGATAGATTTTTACCCGAAATCTCAATAAATTCCTGGTATTAGTGTTTCCAACTTTAATTTGGTTTATTGATCCCTAGCATGACAGGAGTGTATAGAATATCTAAGCGTAATTCCTTCACTATAGTCTTACTACTTTAGTAGTTCTCGAATTCTATACTGTTAGTATATACTGTTAGTTTTATATTGACATTTGTCGTTGGTTCATTTATGATCAGTCCCCTTGAGATCTTCGCTTAGAACGAGTTAAAAAGATCTATATTACTAGCCCTTCTTTTTAGTTCTTTTCTTTTTCTATACCAGGAAATCGGCAGTCCAGCTCTTAGTCCTCCTCCATCCCCTATAAAACGAAACACATTTTCTTTATCCCGTTTCTTCCCTCTGTCAATTTTCTTTTCTTATAGTTTTCTTCTTCTTTTAGTCGTCTGTACGTTCAAGAGTAGATTAAAATCTAAGAAGGGAATTAGGCCTAGTACAATCTACGAACGGTTATCAGATTTTATTGAAATATTATGTAGATTTGCTTTAGGTTAGGGTAGTGATGGTCTTTATCGTAAATTAACCGATGCATATTTTAATCGATTGTTTAAACTTGGCGTGATAACCGATTATTTACCAGTTTATCTACAAGTTAGTTTCGAACTGGTTAATCGGTCCAAAGTTTTGTATCTATTTCCAAGACTTTATTCGTAGCTTAAAATATATGCAGGGGAATTTATCTAGTAATCCTCCGCTGTGCACTTTCCAACCTTTATATATACTCTTAATACGTTATTCTTTTTTTCTCTTTCGTTCGTAGTACGTATCTAGCCGTCAATAACGTTAAATGGACTGTAAACCCAAAGGATAAGCTAGTTTTTTCACAGCGGCGGCGGCGTTAGGTGGGAAGACCCATTCCTAAACTCACCTAACGCAGTTACGAATCGGTAGCCGAAATTTTAGGTTTCAATCTTTTACCCAAAATGCACTGCTATACACTTTTCCTATATTGGAGATTTTGAGAATTTCTCATAAAGTAACTTTCTTAGGTAGAAAAGAATTTTGAAACCTCTTTAGTTTTCAGTTTCTTACATTTGGAACTTGTTGGAAAAAGTGAATTTAGGTCGGAATGAAAGCGAGCTAGGCCTAATGAAGCTACCTTGACGTCATGGTTTTATTTTCTTGTGGTATGTCGAAGGGATCGGATAGTTAACGTGTCTGCATTCTGTTTTTTTTTATGACTGAGTTATTTGGGCAAAGAATAGGTTAATGCCTGGGATTGCAATACACCTCGGTTATTTTGGTAATGTTGTTGTCGCGTTTTTTAGGGCGGTTAATGTATATTGCCTTCCATGAAAGGCCGGGTTTTAATATTTCAAGATATTTCCCTACACTTTGATAAATAATACCCGATTTACTGACCGAAATTAACGTTTTTGTATTTAGTTCGTTTGAGGGATTAGGTGGTATATACACCAAGCAAACCGTTTTATTTCCGGGGCTAATTATACTGGAGTGTTCTTTCTTTTAATTCAATTAATGGCGTTTTCTAGTTGTTCTTTTTTATATAATCAGCTAATCGGGATTAATAGTAACGCTACTTTCCGCGACTCACGACAACATTAAGTATAATATACCGTTTGGTTACTTCGGTTCTACCACCCTTTTTTTGGAACATATTGTACAATGCAGAGCTTTGAAATATCTTCATTGAATTTGTGGTTTGAAGTTATAATACGAAATGCCTACCGTATTGTCCAAAATCCCTCCTTTTAATAGAATCTCTCTCTTCTCTCCTCTCTATGTATTGCGTTAGTTTTCTTCCGAAGATTTAAGTCCCTTATAGTCTGCCTCGAATTTTACTGACCCCTTTTCACTTTATCCAATTTCCTAAGGGCTAAAAGCCTAAACAGACCTCGCGCGTTTTGAAGTCGGAGCTAAGAGCTTAAATGATGAGGTATTTTTAGTATAATATCAGGAGTAGATTAGAAAGTATTCAAGGTGTAATTCTGTTAAAAAGATATTAGACAAAGACATGGGGAGAAAGTGTAGAAACCGTCATCCGTAATTTATTTGTTCTTAGAAATCACCTGACATCGACGTAGCTCGCGATCTACGCGCGCCTAATCCGAATGTCAACATCACGGAGTTACCCAAAGGTCATGAACTCGACCGTTGTCCTGGCGGTTTATCAAAGTTTTAAAACTTTAAGCCCCACCCCTTCCCTCGTCTACGGTCGCTTAAAGATTTCAAGTAGAAAGAATATATGTATTCCTGACCTAAGGGTTCACTGTTTGGTGATATATTCAAATTTAACGCCGCTCCTCGCTAATGATGTGTACCCAGTCTTGGTGTTACCAACTCTTATATGATTTACTCTTGTTTACAGCAATATGCCGCGTTGGTTTTATCTCTGGGCTTTGATCATGGTTCACACAAAACCTGGATAAATTAGTAGAATTTTTAATGTCTTGGTAAAAGACAATCTAAACCCGTGGGTCAGACGTGATCAAGTGGGCTCCTAAAAATATTCAGGGAAAAAAATGGCGATTTTATAATTAGAAAATTTCGTAGGAACCATGCATGTTGAAGCGATTCGAATTGAATCCCTTGGCCACGACTGTTAGGTTCGTTATTAAGAACCGGGTCTCGCGTTATTCATTGGTCCGTCTGTTTTCTATTAAATCCCTTTTTGGCCGGTGATTTTTCTCTCCAGGGAAATGCGAGAAGCCAGTCGAGCCTGGCTTAGATTGAAATTTGCAAGAGAGCATTAGTATCCTTTACTTCGTAATATAGATTCCGATTGCATCGCAGCCTCACTCGCTCGTAGGACGTCCGTAACGAGAGGTGAGAGATTATCGCGTGCAAAGGCCTAATTTGCAGTGTCATAATCGAAACGCTTAACGCTTACCATACGTTACCTTAGGGTGAAATCTTTATCTTGGGTTAAGCCCATAGCGTTTCTGAGGTTTCTAAGAGCTCTCTAATAAACGCCTATAGGGGAGTGAATTTAAGGAATATGAAAATTTGCCTAAATTGGCACCGTGAAGAGTTGTGAAATAAATGTTTAAAGCAAAATAGGGCCTTTGCCAAAATGTGATAATTAGGTGACATTCACGGATATTAACAGTTTCTAAGTAAATTTTTCTTAAAAAAGTCAAGGAAATGGCCAGATATTTAGCGCGAACTCTGTCAAAATTTATTTAGAATGATATCTCAACAGGATATAAATAAAAGCAGTATCATTCAATTGTTACATAAACACAATTTAAATCGAAAATGAGGGACTGATGAAAGTTAGTTAAAACTCGCGATATTATTGTTCCTCGTATCGAAAGTCCGAGTTGCTCGTATAAATTCCTTAAGGGGGGGGGGTCCGCCTACTCTGTTGGGAAATCTTATTCAAAGTGAATTCTCCACGCTAATTACGATAGCGAAGAGATAATTATTTGGAGCCTATGGAAAGATATAGACCAAGTCCTTTAAGGCTAACGGCTCAACTCCCGAAAATTGAATCCATCCCATTCAGTTCAGGGATATGACTCTTTCTCCACAACCATTTAGATTTAGGGGTCTAATACTTGACGAAGCCTTAATGTTTTAGCTGAAATTCCATGTTTTCAAAGTGATGGACGCGTTTCTAAGGTGTTTGCAGTTAGCGATGTAAAAGAAAGCTTTATGGGTAAACGAGGGAAACAGCTCTAGATGAAAACGACTAATTTGAAATAATTTAAATAAAGCTGTATTTTAAGGAATTTGAAATTATATGAAGCGGTATTTTAAGGAATTTGAAATCTGTTTGATCAAAAAGTGTCCGATTCCTCCTTATTTCGATTGTATCTTCTCAGTCATTGAGTTCGAATGCCTTTCGTTTCTCGTTAATTCGACGAGAGAAACGAAATTTCATATTCTTGCCATTTTGCTGAGCAACTGACTACGCGCCAGTTCGCTTACTTTCTCGCATTGTCTACTAATTAAAAGAATTCCTAGCGCCAGCTACACTGTAAAAAAAGAGGGTATTTTGGGGGTGTGAATCTGTACCTAAAAAGGTATTTTTGGCCAAAAAACTCCTTTAGGTGTGTTTTAGCACCTCCTGAGGTGTTAATAAAAACCCTTTAAAAATTTGAAGGTGTATTATCATACCCTTAGTAAATATTTAACACACGAAGGGTGTTTTTAATGGGAAAAGGGTGTATTTTTATACCCCAAACAACAGCGCACGCGCTGTTGCACTCTTTTATTTAGCTCGCGAACGCAGATTCACGAGGCGCGATGATTTTCAAATTCAAAATAGGCTTAACGGTCGGTGTACTTGCGTCTGTGTTTCACTGTTATCAAACCACTTAAGAAAGGTAATTATTTTAACTAAACTTTCTGTAAGTTTAACTTCTATTTATGAAAATGTTCCAACCTTTTTAACAGCTTGGACCGGGATACGTTCGCAACTATCCATAGTAATCACGGTTTGTTAAATTAGGTTAGGGTTAGGTTCGATTGGTTAGGTTTACGTTTTGGCTAGGTTTTTTAAGTTTGGGTTCATTTTGCTGTGGTTTAGGTTGCCTACTTCTAATCGCGTGGACATTTGAAGACAACCGTAGCCCTGATGCCAATGCGGATGTGAACCATTTTAATTCTTGACTTAAGTTTTCTTCGAGAAGTTTCAACGTCTCAATAAAAGCCGTGAGCCCATGAATAATAAATCAGACTAATTTATGATTAAAAGATTAAATAAAATGACGAACAACTAATTTTTAATAATTCTTTTTGCGTGTAGATTTAGGCATGGCTATTCATTAATTCCTTATAAACATAGTGGTGGATATATGAGAATTATAATACAACTTCTGTGGATAATATTTCAGTATGGATAGAGATACAAATGGCGTAGATAATGGATAGAAAGTGCCAAGCAAGGTTTTTAAGACTTGTCACCATTTTGTCACAGAACAGCTATAGGTGATTGATAAAGCCGATGGTGAACGTAACTTGCCTCTGAGAAGTACTCCATTGCAGATAACGAAGAAACCGAAAAATTGCGAAGTGACGTTCTGATTGTACACTAGTTTTGTTGCATTTTTAAATGATTTAAAGTTTTTGGTTTTGAATTTCGCGGTCTAAGCCATTTCACTATTTTTAATGAATTATAACACTGTTGTCTCTGAACCTCGAATTAAAGACTTAATGTAAAAGTTAATTTATTACTTCTTGTGTAATATAAATTACGTAGCGATTTAGGCACACAAAAGTGCCAAAACAACATTTTTCTACTATAAGAAAGAACCATGTATGATAATAATTAAACCTTTCACAGCAAATTTTATATTTGTTAGTACCCGTAAATGGCCGAAATGTCATTTCTTGCACCCCAGGGGGAATTTTTCAGGAACAGGTCAATGCATTTGGTTTCAATTTCCATCCCATAACAGAATTCATCAGGTACATTTAAATACCATAAATGGTTTCAATTCACACCCCAACAATTGAAAGGGTTTTTTTTCGAACCCCCCAACCGAATTTATCAGGTACAGGTAAATACCATATTTGGTTTCGATTCGCACCCTTAAAAGATGAAAGGGTATTTTTTCACACCCTAAGCAGAATTTCTGAGGTCCAGTTAAATTCCTTTAAGGGTTCTATTAAGCACCTTAGGGTATTTAAAAACCCCCCATATACTAGGGTATTTATAAACACCCTATATATGGGGTGCGAATTTGTACCTAAAAGGGTGCGTCTCCTGTGGGGGAAGAAAACACCTTTAAAGGAGCGTTTCCGACCCCTTTTTTTTTACAGTGTAGCTCGATCCTTTCCTCATTTATATTAATAAGCCGCGTGCGCGAGATTGGCTAATGAATGCGTCGACTTGAGAGAGAGGGAATATTATATTGTTGCGGGCAATTTGCGAGAACACTCGCCTGGCTATACTGTACGCTGTAACCAAATACTTGGCGCTGAATGGTTGCATGCCTTATTCATTTATAGGTATCAAATTTAAACTTCTCGAAGTCAGTGACATTACTAATTTTTAATAACTCTGCGTGTCGTCAAGACGTCAACGTATGCGAGAGTAGGCCTATAATAC
This sequence comes from Phalangium opilio, assembly GCF_054372755.1. Classification (NCBI taxonomy): domain Eukaryota; kingdom Metazoa; phylum Arthropoda; class Arachnida; order Opiliones; family Phalangiidae; genus Phalangium; species Phalangium opilio. The sequence continues at coordinate 583,367 of NW_028324227.1, forward strand.
CCAGCTATTCACACGAATCTCCGTTTGTAAGGAAAAATCGTGGGTTAAATAAACCCAAAATTAAACTTTAGTTCAGATTTCCCTAGCGGCTTTTGAGGATTAACAGACATTCTTGAAATTTAGTATAATAATCTGAATGTACTGTCTCTGCTTAAGTCCCTAACGGTTACGGCGTGTACTGAGCCTCACCACAAGTCCCTAACTGTTTCGGTGTTACACTGAGCCTCACCACAAGTTCCCAATCGTTACCTCTGTTGCTGCAAGAGCAGACGAATTCAAATTCTGAATTGTAGTCCGGTGACACGTGATTGTACCCGCGACGGTTTCCCTTTGAATACGTTAGTTTTATCACGCTGATGAGATTCCATTAACCCGCTGACCCATTTATATAGTATATACTATACATCCTATATTGTGTCATTTTAAGCCAAGCACTTTAATTTCAAAGAACAGTTATTATATAGTACTTCTACACAGGCAATTGAATTTACTTATAATAATTACGTACGGCACACAATTTTCCGACTTTTGTTATTTTCCTAATTGGGCTATTATATTAAATTACCTGTAATAGCGTCGTAATTAGCCTTATTATATACAAACGGGAAAAAACATTCATTTTAGTTTACTATGTCTGTAACTGTTTACCATCAAGATTCTTAGATACATACGGAGAAAAGGCCCACCTTAATTATCTTTATATGTATTTTTTGTTACTTCGGACTTTCTTTTCCGGGGGCATTTTTTTTTTGTCCTTTCTTTTGGGCCACTAGACAAATTTCGTCGTAATTGCGTTCTATTACGGGCCTTTGAGTTTTTGCTCGTATATCTTTTAGCGCGTGGCCAAATAATTTATCGCTGGTATTTCCTTTTCCTAAAATGCTCTTTTCCTACTCGTATAAAACTCGTTTATAAAACTGGAACCTACCTCTCTAACTCATCCTTTTCCTACACATCTTTCTTGCAAAGACGTTTCCGCGTTAAGCGAAGGTGCCTTCACACTACCAATGTTTTTTTTTTACTAAAGTTCTCTGTAATACGCGAAAATTAAATTTTTTTTCTCTGTATGATATACGGGCAGCGAAACTTCTCGTATTAAAGTGTATTTTGTTCGTATTTTTCTTCCATTTCCGCATCATAAAGTATATAAAAAAAAAAGTATACCCGAGCTCTGGTCCAGCAGAGCAGTTGTTACTTTGGTGTCAAAGGCGTTGAAATTATATAGCGCCAGTATGCATAGTTTACTAAATAACTTGGAAAATTACCGATTTACGATATTGGTGCTCGTACCTTTCGATAATGGAACGGGTAGCTTGGTTATTAGAGGGGGGTTTACCTCCATAACGTAGTAAAATTTCCATCTGAAGCTGCAGTGTTCATCTTTACCGAACTAGCTAACCCACTCTGTAAAAATGCGTTTCGTTTACCTTAAAGGCGAGAATAAACCACTGTTATATGCCAGTTTTGGGAAAATACGACAGCATGCCTAGCTTTGAACCAGGTATATTCTAAAGGTATACATTCGGGGTTTCGGCTCACTCCGGTAAAGAACCAGAAATCCGTTCCGATAAAACGCTTTTCCTTACGTACATCTTGGATTTTCTTTCGATCGGAGAAGAAACGAGTGGTCGCGTATAAGTTGCGTTATTGAGGTAAAGAAGGGGGTTAACGTTTTACCGACTATTTAATAATAGTTATCGGCTATTTTGGGAAGCTTTCATCGGTTTTTATTGGTCTCGAACGATAAAATAATCAATACCCTATATGAAAAGATCAAATTTGAGCAGCCGTTTCAACCCATATTATCGACATAATCTTCCTTTTATGGGAAGATATTGTTAGTAGCGTAAGCGAATATTCCCCTTTAAGTATCCATCATTAGGTTGTTTAAGGAACGTCTCTATAAGAGAGATTTTTATTTCCATAGTGGCGCCGCTAAGCCACGGGCGGCTTGAAGTAGCCTGACTCTCTTTGGTGGAATGTTTAGTTTTGGGTCTCTTTTTATAGTGGAGTTTTTGACTGCGTGGGGTGGGGGGCGTCCCATTCAAACATGGAAACTTAATTGTAGATTATTAATTTATGTTAGTGGTAGTCTTGATCGTTTTTCAAAACAGATATTGATTGCATTTATGACTATAAAAATAAAACAAACTTTTTATTGGTTTTCGATTGATCTAGTTTCGCAATTTAATATAACCATGTGCTCCTGTAATGAAGCACCTAACCTTAGATCTTAATGGGTCATGAAAACCGCGGCGCTACTACGCTAAACAGATACCAAAAATGTGTCTAAATTTGAAAGAAAGCGGAACTTTTAAAACCCCATCATGCAGCATCACTAGACCTATCTTTTCGGTTGGTTATATACACAGTTTAATAATTTTTTTCTGCTTTGAAGACATTTGAGCTTTTCTTTACAATTTCTGACACCCGGACTGTCTATAAAATAGGTCATGTTCTTGGGCATAAACTTTAAATTCCGTATTTTTTATTTTTACTTAAGTAGCTTATGGTCTATTCCAACTTGAAATGACAGCAATAATAAAACTACGGCGTTGGGGTACTATACGTTAAATTCAGTACAAATAAGAAGTCACCGAAATTGATGGCTTAGATATATGCTTACCAAAAAGTATGTAAATCTCCCTAGTAGGCCTGCATATAAGACAGACTATTCTTGGAATTAGCATAAGCCTCTCCGAAATAAATCGTGAAACTAGATCTATCGTATTCATTTTCATCGTTCCTTATTCTTTTTCTTTCTTCTACAAATCTTCTTTATTTCAAATCTAGGTACTGCAGTTATCTTCTTTTGTTTGCGATTCTGAAGCGATCCTTCTTTTCTCTATCTCTCTTTGAAACTTAACGATGAAAGGCAGAATCTGTTTCTGAAACTGAATTTTTCTTCCATCAATCCTATTTTTTTATCAGCTTATAGTTGGCCGTACCGTCAAGAAGTGATATCTAGTTTATTAGGGAGAAGGTATAAATTCGCGCAACATTTCTAGCTCTTTATCTCCAGTCCAAACGTATCCCCGCCGCCTCTAAATTACAACCAGCCAGCATCTCATTGGTTCTTGAAAACTCACACGTCAGCGTGAAGCGAATGACGAAAATTACTTGTATTTGTCCGACTGAGGAGAGGCGAAATAGCCCGGCCTCCTTTTACGTCCCCCTTGTATTTTGAAAGGGGGACTGGGACTATGGCGCGCGAATACTTAAGCATCTTATACCTTCTCCCTAGTAAACTAGACATCGCTTCTTGGTACCATCTTATCAATTTCTGTCAGTGCATGTCTACTCGTTTCGAAAAAACACGTTTCTTTCTTTCTTTCTCTTAAGGATCCAGACAACCACTTACGTTTTCGGGAAAGGAAATTATTTATATCTTGCGCATTAAATTCGAATGCAGTTGACGTATTTCATGTTTGCATGATGATTTTGAATTATAATTTTTTTTTCCTTTAACTTCAAATAATTGAATTTCTTGCGCTGCCACAAAACGTCTCCTATTGTTTACGCATTTGCCCATCCATCCCATCTCTCTCTTACTCTCTCTAGAGAGAAAGAGTTAATGCGATTATATTCGTGGCCCCGAAAACGTTAATGTCTTTTTGTTTTTCTTTTCATCCGTTGAGTTTTCTAATACCTTTCTATTTTAGGCCTAAGAAAGTACCCTAAGAAAAGATGGAGGGTGGGAACCAGGCCGATTTCTTGGAATATATTTTTTTCCCTTGTGTATTTTATTTTTTCTTGCAGGTTTGGTCTTGACCCCCCCCCCCCAGGATCCCCATCCTCCCACTTGCACTCCTTTAGTCTCCCTTCATTTTGGATCAATTAAATATGGAGGTTTTATCTTCAAATTGAAATAAAATAAAATAAAAAAACACTTGGTGCATAGCATATTTGCAAAATCTGAGGCGGATTAATACCTCCCATTTAATTACTCCAAGCTTCGATCCTTAGATGCTTTTCTACCTCCTCCTCCGTTTAATCGTTAAATAGAAAAGGAGCGGGGGGGGACTTTGGGAATAAAGGCTAGATTTCTAATTAGGCATTAATGAGGAAAACAGCCCTCAGCGGTTTCTCCCCTGCCGTTTTTTTCTTCTCAACCATACCTTAAGACCCTTATATATATTATTTCTTTTAAATCTGCATGCATGCTGGGAATCCTTGTGTAACGCGGTCTACCCAGGATTAACCGTCTTGTAGATTTCTTCCGTATTTCCCAAGGGTTTTATTCTCCCCCCTCCCGACCCTTTTTAGCTTAATCGAGGTTGGATGTTGCGAAATAATTCTCCAAATGTTTCCTTTCTTCGAAACAAATGCTTTTAATTATTTAAAAAGCGCACGCACCTGTTTTTAATTTATTTTTCTTAAATCTTTAATTGATGGATAAGTAATTGGTCTAATGGGGATTGTGGTTTTTAGGATTAAGGGTTCCGTTTTCGTGTTTGGAAGGGGTTCTGACAACTATTTTATACAGGTTGTTTCTGATAAGTCTGCCCTTTATTAAATTAGAAATCATTGTAAATCAGTTTCTAAGGTTGGGAAAGTTAACGTATTCAAAACATTTTATTTTAATTATTAGTAATCTTTCATGATTGGTGGATACGATGTGGCCACTGTCGCCTCTAATTAAGTTTCTCGGTCAAAATATATCTAATTATTATAGCAAACAAAATTTTGATAGTAGAGGATTGTAGACACTTTGACATTTAATTAAATTATTGGAGGAAAATTGGACCCTTGTTAAAATGTCGATAGAAAAATCAGTATTTTCATTTTCCGCAATAACTTTATTCGGTTTATTTCGAAATTTGGCGTCTGTCATCGCAACATTTCAGACAAGGTTTCATTAATTATCTGGTGGCGTAGAAAAGTTTTCATTTTTATTTTTGTATCACTAACAAAGTTACGGAATTGCTTGAATAATTAATCGTTTATCGCTTCTTTTTCCGCTATTCTTGGTTTAATTTTTTTTTTAATTTTTTATTTTTTTCTCTCATTCTCTTTTGCTTTTGTGACTGTAACTATTTCATTGGAATATGTAATAAAATGCTCGTCAGAAGTTCGTTACGCGAAGTAAAAGTATTCCGCGCTTAAAGGGATGTACAATGCGTGCCAGGAACTGTATTTTGAAGTAGTATATAGCGTTTCTTTTTCCTGGACTAGTGATTGGGCAGTAATAACCTTAATAATGTTTTACTTCATTTAATGCGCTTTGTTTTACGTTGAAAGCGAGCCGACGTTAGTTAAAATCATAAGTTTATAAAATATGATCCATAAGTATGACACTTAATAATTCTAGAGACTTACTGAGAGCTGGTTCGAGAACGACGGAAGCGAGAATTGAGTACTACATTCGGTTAGTTTTGCAGTCCATCTTCATATTCAGTCTGTTCTAAGCCTTTGACAGCGCCTCACCAGGCGTCGCTTTACCTCGAATCTATGACCTACGTCACTTAATTTGTAACCAGTGACCAACTTATGAAACGTATCTTATGAACCTTTTCTTGAACCGGCTGTTTCCGTTGGTCGCGCGGCAGTCTTCTAATTAATTTATTTTTCGAGAAATGAAAAGTCTTTTCACTTTGCGCTTCCGCTCCAGGAACCAAAAATGTAAATGCTTCGATTTAGGTTTCCTCCCCCCTCAATTAATCAGATCCTTTACCCCCCCCCGGCCCTTTCTCTCCTCAAAGGAACGCTTGCCTTCATCCTTGCAAGGAAAGAAGGAAACTCGGAAAGCTTTAACCAGTGTTTGTTTTTGCTTCGGGATACAAAAGATGTCCCGTAAGTATTCGAGCCACTCTTTTCCCCAAAAAGGACATCATCCTTGACTTTGTTGGTAATACAGTCTGCTTGTTTACTTATTAGGGGTATTTTTAGAAAGTTGCATGCGAGGAAAGTTTTGAAAGGAAATCTATAGCTAAACTTTTGTATTTATTTTTTTTATTTTGTAATTCTGGGTGCGGTTATTTTCATCTCAAATTTTATAATTCAACTAAGTATGATCAGGCAAAAAATGCTCGCTCACAATTATAAAAATATTTATCGCACGAACTTTGTATTTCCAAGTATGCAAAAGCTGCTCCTTAATTTAAAAATACCAATAGCGGTGACACCCAATGGGAACGCGTCTTTTAACGTTTTATAGACTCTTAAGGAATTTAATTATGAATATATATACGAGGAAAGAATCTCAGTAAAGCCCCTATCTCGTATAAACTGTAATATTAGGATTAACCCTCGGTTCAGCGCGCTTGATATCTTGGTCCTTTCCTTTGGTCCTCTTTCCTTTTGGCTCGGTGTTGGCGTTTAGCCGGTCAGCTTTAATATTCAAAGGAAATCCGGCCTTCCCCACCCTTTAAAGCTTTTCTTCTTGGCAGAAAAATGTCGGCCACTTATTGTTACGAAAGAGAGAGAAAATCCAGAGCGAGAGCTCTTCCTAAAATCTGAACGGAAAAGTACTATATGGGCATACCAGCCTTCGTAAATCCCACTCAGCTGCGGATCTAGACAATATACCCGGTGTTTTAATTTCGGACATTGTTGAGACACCCTCTTTTTCGAGGGATCTTAGATGCCCCTCCTTCTTACTTCATCCCTCATCCTCGATACTAATTAGAAATTTTTCGAGAAGACCAAAGACCCATTCAGACTATCTTACGCTCCCGGATCATAAACTTATAACACTTTCCATAAGTAAGGGTCGAAAGAACTTTCCCCACGAGCACTCATCCCATGGTTTATAAAATGGTTGAAAGTGCGTGAGATTTTGGCGGCGTGGATTTATTGTAAATAGAAACTAACGCCTACCATTAATCCTTCTAGACCAATCACAGTCGGCCGCGCTTCTATTTTGTTTCTGCTTCGAGTAGAAACCTCTACGCGAAGATGGCGCTCCTGTCACTTTAATTTTGTCTAGACCCATACCTATGAAAAGTATTACGTGGCCATGCTCAGACCTAAATAACTAGCTAATATAAGAAAGGCCTGGATAATTTGTTAAACCATATATCATAATTAATATTAATTATGACTAAACACCTTGGGGTTTTAGAGTCTGCCCTTTTCCATGCGTGTCAGAAATACGACAATGTTTTTTTGAATGCTAAAAGGACGTAACTCCATCAAGATCACGCTGCATTTATAATAAAGTCTTTTATTTTCAATTAACAATACGGATATTTTAAATAACACCATTTATGCTCTAGATGAAAAAATATCCAATTACTTGGCTGAGCGATTTATATCTCAGATTCCCAAAATTGCCTCTTTTTTTACGCTACGATATTCAGTGACTTTATTTGATGCTTTTGTTCAGTTACAGTTTGTAGTATGGCGAAAGATAAGACGGATTAATACGTAACGTGAAACCTCGTAACGATGAAAGTAGTTCGTACAAACTGTTCTCAAATGGTATCCATTTAATACTGGCAAGTTTTGTCTAGAGACTCGGATTACTTTCATTCTCTGTCTTTTCTCGCGCTCTGAAATTAATGAGTGGATACTTCTTTTTCTAATTTTTTTTTTCATTCTGGATTGCAACGCTCGAATTTCTTCTTCTGCTCCAGACACGTTTTTTATTTTTGGTTTCTTTCATTGCCTTAGATCTATTTTTCTTAATAAGACAGTTATCTAACACCTACAACGTTTCTATGGTTGGAGAGCTTTTATTCGGACTCGCTCTCCAAGGTGTCGGATACTTAATTAGAGAAACCTCGTATGGTTTAACCGAAATATCGAAAAGTGTAACTATTTTTTTATTATGGAAATGCATGTAACCAGTAAATCGCCAAATGAAATTATTGTTGAAATATTAAATGATTTTAGTATGATTTACAACTAAAGGTGTCAGTCCGTACCGTAATTTTAAGATTGTAATCGAGGTGGTAGATACTTGAGAACTCGGGTGTACACAGAGATCCAGAGCGTCTACCCCCTCGATTGTAATATACCCGTTAAAAACTGTCATTTATTTTTTTACGCAACCTTGAGTCAGTAAATTACTGTTTTTTTTTAATTACCGTATAATCTACAAGGAATTTAATTAGAGATAAGACTTTATATAATCGAATTACCGGATAATTTAATTAAAGTGGACATTTTAAAATACGATACAATTTATAAATTGCGAAGTGTCCGACAGACGATGGCCAGAAATCTTAGTGTTGCTAGTCGGGGTTACTTTTACAGCGTTTAGTTTAGGGACAGTCAGTGTATTATATGACTCTGAGGTTTTTCTCATTTTCCGCCACCATGTTCCTTATTCTTGGCTCGGATGATTTAAGTGCAATGCCCTGTTTTTCCTCCAGGAAGCGTCAAACGGTGAAATTGTCTTTCCTTGGAGAACCGCGACCCGCTTTTAAACGATTACTCTTCTTCCGCTAAATTTTTAATTATTTAATTTTTGTTCGTGGGTTGAATTGCACTCGGTTCTACCATAACCCAAAAATGCCCAAGTGTTGGTCTACCATCTGCAAACTGAATCCCCAATATAACAATGAAATGCGATTTGGGAAATGTACAGTATAGCCTACATTTCTTATTTTTCCAAATCTTGAATACACGGGATCAATTTTAAAAGGTCGCCTGTTTGAAAGTCGCCATATGTAACTCAGACGATTGAAACCCATTAAGGCGACTCTTTGTATACTCAAAGATTTTCGACACAAAGTTTCTTATTTTCTCCCCTTTTCTTCCACTGCATTCGGCAGGCTCTTAATTCGCGCCCAGAAATCGGCCTGCACCAAAACTCTCTTGAACAATCGGAGAGATTGCGTTGAAAGATCTTTCTCCTCCTCTCCATCTCCATCTCCATGCCGATGCCGCCTCCTCAGACGCCGGTTTCCATTAAAAAGGATTTTCTCCGAGTTATCAGAAAAGCAGTGGCGGCTGCTGAGCTAAGCCCGCCGATAGTTTTCAGTCGCTCTACGCCCCGGAAAATTGAACGATTCAAAAGATTATCCGATTACCAGTCTACCCGCCTTAAGTTTGAACTCGAGCCAGTGATAATGTTCAGTTCGATTGGCCAGGTGAAACAACTTTCTATTTAAGTTTTAAAGTTGCCAGCTTTTGACCTCGGCTTCCGTCTTGAGTAGCTAGCTATTCATATGGGAATCTAATGCTTAAAGGGACTCCAAATAAGGCTGCGGCGGGTCGGGTTAAAATTATTTGAAATGCGTCAGAGCCACCTCGGTCACGTGATCGAGGAGAGGCGTGGTTCAGTTCGAAAACTAGCGGTTCAGGAAATTTACTCTGCGATTGAGGACTAATTGTCCAGTCCAACTCCTTACGGAGTCTTTGGATCTTGTCGTCACGTGGTGCCTGTAACGCGTTTCATATAGTTTGTTTGGTAGTTATCGTCTTTTTATGAAAATCAGCGGAGTTTAACATTATCACTTGTTAGCGTTCTTACGAGTTAGTTTTGTTCCATTTATACATCACTCTTGGGTAGAGACTGAAGAAGGACGTTCAAATAGATAGGCCACTTCACAATTTTAGTCGCTAATGGAAAAGTTCGCGGAGACATTTTCTTACCTTTTTCAATAACACTCGGCAAAAATTTATAGTTTGAACGATGCTAATGGTGAATTTTACTCCGTTTATTTTTATTAATTAGCGAAATTAATAGTCAACCCGCGTGGGATTAGGAGCGAACAAATTTTGGCACATTTTATCTAAAATTAAAGATATTATCAATTCAAATATTCCGAAATGTCAAAGTGTGTTAGTTATTATTACAAATTGAAAACACACGCCCAGCATGCTAGCTATAGGTCAGTTCTCGTTTATTTATACAGTTCAGGTCACTACTCTATACAGACAAGATAATTAATGGCCATTTACGGAATGGTTTCCACTGTGTAGAGAAAATACCATCTACCGGAATATTTGTTGTAGTTTAATTACGCAACTGTTTGATTTTTACAAAATTTACTAATAAGACTATATATTTTAACGAGGATTTTCATTAAAGAGTCGTTTCATTTTAAAGGCATGTTATTTTCTCTCTTTTATGACTAAAAGGGTGACTAAAATCTCTACAATTATAGGCAGTAAAATGCAGACAACAAGAATCATAATATACAACTAAGGCGATATATGCTTAGGTGCTTGCGATACAATATTTTTAAATCTCTTTTAGGAATTTCATCAAAATTTAATCGTGATAAGCCTTTTATTTAAATTATATCTAAAAGTTTGATCATTAAACATTTATATTTTCGAATGAAGTATTATTCTACCCAATAATTCGATGTACTACCCTTAAATTAGTAATTGTAAATAGCTTGTTTAAACCAAAGGTAGTATAAACATTGGATTGAACTTTCGAAGGCAAATAACCCGATTGGCTGAATTTTCTTTTGGTTGTTAAGTAAACTTATTGAGCGACTTGGAAGTACCCAAATTTTCGTTGGAAAAAAAAATCGGATTTTAGTGTTATTGTGATCGATTTCAAGTCGCTGAAAAACTGTATTATTTTACGAAATTCCCGATTTTGAATCTTATTTCTTCTTGGATTGATCGATATTTCGATCCGTTTTTGTCTCGGATTGAAAACTTTTTAATCCGTAAAACAGAATGTCGACATACATCTATTTTATTTTATCAAGTTTAAATTGTTTATGCTTGTTGCAGAAACACAATTTATTTCCCAAATTTAGTTTAATCAGTTTAATTTTATACACTAAGGTGAATACTCGTCGTTTGAGCGGATGTGGCGCTAGTTACCGTTCTTTCAAAGAATCAATAGCGTAGCTTCTGAAGATTTCTTCGGTTATTCGGTCTGCTTTTCGTATGCTCAATGATGCACTAACTGATATGATTTAGATTCTGTTTAAAGGAATGGTCACACATAAAGGGTTTTGCCTGAAGGGTCAATAGTACTTCAGTAAAGTATTTATAACTAATAGTTTTCGTTTTATAATTAAAAAAAAACATTTGATATGGACATAACCGTTTCCCCTGTCACTAAACTTCACTGCCATGTTTGGCTAGTCCCCTAAAGGATTGGCTGGTAGAGATAGGCTTATAAAGCCTACTATACCCTAGATGTCGCTACCGACGTATAACGTATCGCCGGTCCAACTCTATACCAAACAAATATAAATATGTTTAGAACCGTCCAAAGAGAAGATTATTTTGCTTATAAAATATGTTTAAATATAGTTTATAGAACGTTTAATAACTTTACTTTGTTTTTAACGCTGTAAGTGATTAGTTCCTCGGTTTGGTTAGGACGAAAACTAAAAACACTACACTCTCCATCGGGTAATAGAACAATTAGTGGAATAAGAAAAAGTGTTCGAGTGAAAACGCTATTAAAATGGAAAGGGAAGTTTAGAAGAAAATACTGTTGATTGTGATGTTTATAATAATATCCCGCTTGAGCGAATGCAGTTGTAAGTCACCGTGCAGAAACAGCTGATAGTTTTATTCCTTCGATGTTCATTTAACCTTTTAGGCGCCACCTTAATGATCCTGGCGAAGGGGCAGAGTATATAGATCAAAGGGCGTCTCATTAAAGTCGACCTTTGCCCATAAATACACTGAAGTTCAGAAATCAGAACCGCTCCGCCCGAACCCGCCCCTAGTTAACCCAACTTAGCAGAATACTCGCGTCTAATTTATAATCGTTGATGTTAGCGAAAAAGCCGTGAATCGATCGCAAAAAGTGCGCGGGCCCGGCAGCCCTTAAACGCGTTCATCCGAGCCATCTAGGTTTACTCATCGAATTAAAAGCGGAAGCGCGAGTCCAATCCTCCGACTAGTACTCGTATAACTTCATACTTGCACTATATGCTTGTAGAGAGATTCCAGTGAATGGTATCTAAAGATCAGTAGAGGCAAAAGGTAACACTAAAATAGCTTTGTTAGATGAAATGGTTAATGAACATGGGTAGTTGACCGAACATCATCCCCAGTTGTTAATTCCTTCTCTAGTCAGTTAAAAAAGTCGGTGATGTGGATTGGATGACTGTTGTTTATTTGTGACTCGTTTGTGAAGCCCTATTTAAAGTCTTTGGATCCATGCCGTCTTATCGTTACTCTATATGAAGTGAGGGACAATATTACCCCCTCCTTTTGCAAAGGGTATGTTTAATTAACTGAACGTTTTGAAGTCGTGCCATTGTTTCAAATCTTTATGTTCTCTTTCGAAAATCGAGGCAAGGCAATGGGTGTTGACATCTTTCGATAAGGTTCAAATCTTAAAATCTTGACTTCCCCATCTCATTTCATAACCGCCTTTCGAAATATTATCGAGATGAAACGACGCAAACTTATTGATTGTAAGCTTACACTACACACACGAGACATTAATTGAATTTCTAAATTGCCAGTAGATTTACAACGTTAGAAGTAACCCGAGTTGCCCTTCTATTACAGTTATTGAAGGATGAAGGTTTGATCTCTCTATGCTCTCTCGCTCTCCCTGTCTCTGTCCGCCTATCTATCTTTATCTATCCTGCTCGCGAGGATCTATCTAGGCCTCGTTCCCCCCCTCCTTGGCGTATTTTGATACCATACCCTATACCTAGCTTCTCCGTTCGTTTCTACGGTTCTTCGATGGATTGATTAAGCCTTTTGCTGCCACTGGTGGTGGTAATAGTTACGAGAATTCCTGAAATTCTACCCTGAATGTAGAAGGTACTCAGGGTACAAGGAGGCAAATCAGCCTCTAATCCTTTCTAGAATTAAGAATAAGCTTCGTTTTGTCTCCACATTTTTTGGCAGACTTTAATTAAGCGTGCGTGGTAATTTCCCAGGTCAGAACCCATAAGACTTGACAACGTTCAAAGGTAGAATTGGGCTTGAAGCAGGAATACATACAGCTTAAAAAGAATCATTACCCAAAACAAAAAGTACGAGTTTATTTCAAGCAAAGGTGACTACAGTGGTCCATGAGAGGTTCAATATTCTTATGAGAAGTGTTAAAATTCGTGATAGTTGTATAGGAGTACTAGTTTCTCCCGTTCGTTCGTTGAATTGACGGGATTATTTGGCGGGTTTGCTTGTCAAGGGAGACGAGTAATGAAAACAGGAAGAAGCCATCAGCTGTTCCTATCCCCATTCCCCTAATGGAGTAAAAATAAATTCAGTGCATTATAACACCGGATATTGATGATGACCTTTTCCTAACTTCTCTTAATTCGTAAATACAATGTTTTTGTTGTTGTTTTTCCTCGATTTTGTTGAAGGAAAACCTTTTTCTTTGAAAGATAATATAGAATAATCAATATTCGTAATTGGAACTGTGCGCCTATATTAAAGATAGTACGAGTGATTTTGCAATGAAACTTTCCCAATGTACCTTGCGCACGCCCTTAACCTTCGGTAGATGGTATCCTCGACGTTTCCTTACCTTACGCCCCTACCTAAACGCTGAGGATGCTGGGAGTACTTCGTTGCCATAGGTGGAGGTATAGCTTCAACGTTATAGGTATGAAGGTTTCCGCTTCATCCCATTTGGTTTGAGAATAACCCTTTAATAATATAAATGAATACGTAATTCCAATTTAGAATAGTCATTATTTTGTATTTATCCTGTTTACAACTATTTCTTCGTCTTCCTCAACGACTACGACAACGTGTACAAACCAATAACACAGTCGTATAACGATGTATCTAAAAAGAGAGACGTTATTCGAAGCTTTTTCCTAAACTTACCCTGTAACTTTTCCCCTACCCCATTAAAATCCGAACCTGGTGGTGAATTTATGAAAATTTATGCAAATGGGTTGGCGTTTTAAATATTATCCAGCCTTTTAGTAGTAGCGAGATTTGAATCCCGGCGCAAAAATCGTAAATAATGGAAAACTCGCCGCGAACCTAATTTTTAGAAAGAAGTAGTTGAGTCTCGTTTAAGCTAGCTACCATTTTTACCGCGTGCACCGACGAGATAGTGGGAAAAAGGCATTAAACTATGCCCGACTTTATTAGAACCCGAATACGGTGTTGTTTTTTTCTGGGTTAAAGTTTACTTGGGACCAAGCGCGACTTGCCGTTGCAATTTTATTCCGTTTGTAAAACGTGGTCCTTGCCTTTGACTTTAGTATACTTGAGGCTCGTCCTGGAAAAAATATACTTTGTATGTATATGGGAAAGTTTGAAACTCGGACGTATACGCGACTTTGAAAAAAGATTCTTGCTTGTTCATTTTTTCCCGCGTTGTTCGAGGATATTCGCGGAGTAAGGATTAATAGAGGGAATCTATGCCTAATTTTTTTTCTTTTTACTCGTGTATAGGAAGTGTTCTAGTTAGGTGTGGTTAGTTGGCTGGAGTTGTTAGACTGTTTTCTCAGTTGTGTCGTCTGCTGTTCAGGATGCCAACTAGGGTTTTTCATTCACTGAAGCTAAACGAACGAAGTTCATACTTGGTTTAAAAAAAAATCCTCGCTCGTTTTCCCAAAGGAGCGCTTTTTGCCCGCTCCAAAAATTACGGGCCCACCTTCTTCGTTCGCGCTACTTGCGGTTGGTTTTTAGTTTTGAGCAGTTTGATGCCCTCAACTCCCCAATTCATTCCCGGGATTTTTATTAAGTTTTTTTTCCTTCTTTTCTCGCGAAAATGGGACAACCATTTTTAAGAAACGTGGTTTACCAAAAGTTGCTCGCTGCCCCCTCGCACTTGTAAAGGCTTCCGAATTTTCTTCTGAGTTGATTAAAACATAATTTTTTTTCCCTTCTCGACACTTTTTTCGAGATTTTTATAAACGTTTCCTTTTTTTAGTATAGCACGTAGTCTTTTGTTTCTAGAAAAAATTGTACCGCTTCCTGCGATAGAATTATAAAATAGAGCAGATTTTTAACTTTGTTTTCAAGAAGAACTAAATGGGAAAATACGTTTTTAATTCTTAATTTGTGAAGTCTCTTCAAATTTGTTTGAGATTTGATTATTTAATATGACTATATATTCCTGCTTTATTTATTACCATTAACATTTATGTTTACGAGGATTTTAATAGAACATAAAGTTCTAAATATGATCTATCTATGCTCATCAAATTCAAACCTAAACTTTAAATCCTTAATCACGCTTAAACCGTTTAACCCCATCGTAATTCAGAAGGAAAAAAGTTTATAATAATGACCAGCAGGCCCAAGGAACTTTAAATTTCGTCTCTGCGTAGGTCATCAGTGCCCCGCTTCGTCTCATTAAGAATTAAAAAAAGAGAAGATAAAACGGGCAATATAGTTTAATATGACGAAGGGCAGGCAGCGTCTGGGTGGTTATTTATCGTTGAAAATTTTTATTATGCTATTTAGAAAAAGAAAGAAATGGTGTAATAAAAGTTCACGTGCAAGGTCGTTTCGAAGTTTCCCTTTAAATTGCTTCCGCCCTGTTTGTATTAAATACTCGAATTATTAAATTAAGTATAGGTATTTTTACTTAAATCGTCTTAAACTGCATTTATTTGCAAAACAAATTATGTTAAGAATTTCTTTCGAAACTTCACTTATTTCAAAATATCTTTTTAATAAATTATAAAATAGTTGTAACAACTAAGGTGAAGATTAAAAATAACTTGTTTGCAATAGCCCTTTTTGGACGTACAAAGAGGGGTAGGCAACCTTCAGTATCGGGATATGCAACGTGGTTGATACATTGCCGTCTCTACGTACTCTCATGATACAAATGACTAGAGCGCAGGGGCCAAATGCGAAATGGAAAGCGGAGTTTTACCCCCCGTGTATTTCCCTCTTAGTTCCAAGGGGAATAGATGCGATAGAAAAATGGCAAGTGAACTTGAATCTAATCCATTTTTTTGGCGTCACCATCTTTAAACTAGGTGTAGTAAAAATTTAGAGAGCAAAATACCATTTTCTTGGTCTCTGTAATAAAACTTTCTCCTTTAGCTGTAAGTAGGCTGTGCACCTTTTAAAGAAGTTTCAGTAGACTGCCACTGCCACTGCGGCTAAGTCATTAACGAGCAACGAAAGAGCCGCTGCGGAACCCCCGAATCCTTTTATTTCTTTTCAAATAATAGTCGCAGACTTATTGGGTTAATGAAGAACCGGCCTGTCTTGACCAATGAGCGAGCGACCCTCAGACCTTTTCCCCCGGAATACTTATAGCGCCATTGGCCAAATAATAATAATAGCGTCTCTAAAAGACGCGTACGCTGGCCACAAGCCTCCTTTCAGCAGATGTTTCTCCTCGTTATATGCTCTGGTTTTTCTTTTCTTTTTTTTTTTTTTTTTCATTCTACTCTGTCTGGGATAGGCACCAAAAACATCGAAACAGACCAATCCTTTTAAAAATGTTTTCCAGTAACCTTAGTAGTGTTCTATTAATATGAATGAGTTGCTTTGTTACGTGTTTCTTTTTTATTCTGGTCAGTTTCTTTGCCCAAAGCCTTCTAATCCACGCCTTAGACCGAGTAAAGTCATGTCAGAAGGGAATAAGGGAGAAGGGAGACATTAGAGTCTGCTTTGGTAACGAGAGTCCGACCAACCTCAAGAAAACCGCGAAAACTTTGCGCAAGTACACAGCTTTTAACCAATTTACTGCAAATATAGTTCTTTAAGCTCTCCGCGGTATCAGGCGGCCTATTTGTCTGCTAGATTTTCATTCCCCAAAGGCTTAGGGCTGTCGATGTTTCGTTCTTGTGTAATTATAACCTCAAGTATGTATTTTATTGAAAATAATTTTTATTTTTTAATATTAATTCAGAATAATTAGTTTTCATCTATTTATTACCTTCAAATTATCTGATTTTAGTATGTTCTCAATTCCCGTGTATCTAAATTAATTGCGCATCTTGATTTCGTTTATCAACATGAAATTCGGCCATTTTTATCTCCTTCAATGTAAAGTTGTAAACAAAACTACTTTTTATTCGTCAACCGAGACGTCACCTTCTTATGTGACGTCACAGCTAAGACAGAAGTTAGATAGCCAATCAGTGAAGGGTAGTTGATTTGAGGTTGGTAAGACTGTTGTTACGAGTGTAAAGCATTATGGAGATATAAAGTGTGTCCCTTCTCTCTTATTCCCTTCTGGTCATGTTCACACATCCACCGGAAAAATAGAAAATTTTATCGTAAACCTTTCCTTTAATAGGTATACTATTGCCGCCATTTTCCAAGATGGCCGTGGATTCAAAAAGTATTTTTTTAGTCTGTACTACTTGCAAATTTTCAACCTTCTGCTGAGCGCTGCTTATCAATATCAGTTCATCAGAACTTTTAATTACATACGGATACATATGACACTCGGAATTATTTTTTTATTTTATTCATTTAGCACTTTCTATAGTTTTTTTGCAAATGAGCGTGTATTTTCAATTAATTTTAGCACAATTTGGGCTTGATGAAGATTATTTCTTGAAAAATGTAAGATATTTCCATCGCTGAATAGGCCTAGTTTCACAAAATGAAAAGAAGTAACCAAGAGAGAGGTTGGGTTTGGATCTCGAAAGGCTTTTGTATTTTGTGTCGTCTCCAGAGGTTGTATCCCGTTGCCTAGAAAAGTTTCCATTTGGTTTGGTCAGACTTTGTCTGGATATCTTTCTAAGAGGAGAAAATTTCCTCTTTCGTGGCCAAGGCTTAGCTCCAACTTGCTGGGTCAATTAGGTGCAGGGTAGGGCGGACTCTAATTAGGAACTAAGACCCTTCTTCTCCGAATTAATACTTTAACCCAAGTAAAGGCGCCGCGCCACTGGGTGACTCTCAGCGTCTTAATTCCTTAAGATTAATCCTTTTGTTTAAACGAATAATGAGGTTAAATATGGTTTGAACCGTGGGAGTGATGATGAACTAGAGTTAATGTTTAAAGGTACAATAATTTGGAAGGATTATGTACAGTAAAAACTCGATAATTTCAAGCTCAGTTTTGGAGCGAAGTGTAGATATAATATTCAAAACATGGTAACCGATGGGTTTTTTGTTTGTTAGTTAGTGGATAAACATTTAAGCGTCACCTGAGACTAAGAGCGCGTCAAGAATAAGAATACACCCATCGCTCTGATTTATTAGTTTAAACAATGAAAAGAGAAAAAGTATCTCGGACTTCTTTATTTGGACCTTCTAGTGTAAGGGAAAGAGAAGAAACCGATATTATTCATTAACCCAGCCCTTGGCCATTGAAAAACCGGTAATTGGCTTCGTTCGTTCCTACCCAGTGGCATCCGGCGTTCAACACAAAACACTCTTCCATAGTGTTTTATTTCAAAGAAGAAGAAGAAAACTTCAAAGAGATTCGAGCGCCAACCCCATTTAGGTTTCGGTTTAAAGATCTACACGTATACCGAGGACTTTCTTGGTAGGGGTCTGATATATACGCGCCAATGGACCGCCATTTTAGTTCTTTCTTAAGTTTCAGCGTTGTGTTTTTTATGGCCGCTCGAGTTTAGAACCCTTTTCCATACATTCAAAAGTGAGTGGTACATCAAAAGTCTAGATACTTGTGTTTTGCACGAGAAAAGCTCTAGTTTCTCTGTGTTACTTTTTACGATTGCTTCACGTTGGTTCCTCCAATTGATGTAACTAGATGAATGAAAGGGTTACGGGCAGTACAATAGCGAATACAGAATATTTTAGAAGCTTGGAGTCAAAAGAGAAATTTCAATATTGATCTCTTTCAATTTATAAAACGACTGATGCGTTTTGTAAGATTTAGTTTTAACCATTGTTTCCCTTTTGATTTAATTTTGTCACGATCTTTTGATTGCGAAATTCGGTTTTTACATTCTTCTTTTCCAAATTTTCTTTTTAATTATTTTTTGAGAAACATCTGAGACTGACACAAAACAAAGATTCCACTTAGAGGACATTATGTCCCTGCCTTGATTATACGAGGTGAATTTCCAAAATGGCGCGGTGAAGCTTGTTGTGACTATCTTCCTTTATAACATAAACTTCTATTAGTCGCCTTTCGAAAACATTGTCCCCATATCAAAATCCTTATTTTAAATTCAGGAATGCCTCCATATTCTTTTCTGTATGAATAATGCTTACGTTTTAGAGGTAAAATATTGCAACTTGGCTTTCCTTCAGTTACTGGCAAGATCTCGATCGATAACGAACTCGAGACTCGCAAAATATTCATTAATTCCCTCGAAATTCATTGAGAAACTCAATTAACTTTGCAGAAACGTCTCAAACTATTGACGAAAATGCGTAGAACACGCAGTTTTTATCTACTTATAGATATATTTGGTTAATTAGTACCAATGTGTACTCTAATTCAAGCGTTAGTCTCTTGAAATGTAATGGAATCCCTTTAAAAAAAATTAAATTTTCTCGATAAATAACGCACTTCTGAAAATATACCTTTGAAATGTCGAAGTTCACTATTTAGATCCCCTGTTATTAAATTTATATTACTCGAAAATGAATTAAATAATCAATTTCCCATAATTCCTAATTAATCTTGGACGATGTTTTATTTGTCCAATTTGTCAAACGGAAAAGCGACCATAGAGTCAAATCCCGATTTAAAATTAATCTACACTCCAATTTAGGCTATAGAATAACGATTTTCAAAAGTTGCTATAGTTTGTTTCGAAGATTTGTGTGTTCCAAAGAATGTTCTAAGACGCGCTGGTTTTCTATAAGACGAATCTGTTCGGCCTTAACGTCGCCGCCTCTGACAGGCCACCATACAGAACAGAACCGAACAGGGAGTGGAAACAAAAGAGATCTTTCTGCACTAGCTCCCTACCTACCCCTTTCTCCGCAACTACCCTTATTCCCTTTTATATGGCTCTTGCGCTATTCTTATATCTAAAACTTGACTAGTTACTCGGCATTCTCCCCATAGGCTTTCCCTGGGCGTATATCTTAAAGGCCTATTCAGACTTGAGTAAAATCTTACGCATGATCTAGTCAGCTATGGCTAAGGAAAGGCGCTAAAGAAGTGGTGCCATCTCGACAACGTCCGAGGAAATTAAAAAATTTTGAAATTAAACCTGCGAATCTTTTACCTAGTCGTTGGCACGTGTGAACCGTCTAATTAAACGAGGGAAGAGACTTCACCGACGTAAATTTGAGACTTTAGTCTAGTCTGAATGGGCTTTAAGGCTTTTCCAATGAATAGGATGGGAAGAGGAAAAACATCCTTGACTGGAATTAATTTCTCACGGGGGTTTGTTTATTGTTGCGTCGACGACCCCATGGGCGAGTTTCTTCTCAGGAAGATGCTCGCTATATTTTCCGTCTTCCGCCGTGCCTAGCCGCTTCTTAAATAGTTTTCTAAAAGATCTTAAGACTGGATGTATACAGCGTGCCGCTAATTAGCTATTGCTTTAAACTATGTTGGACCTTTTAAGAGGAAATTTAAAATGAAAAAGTACCCTAAGGTTTTTCCATCCCCTTAAAGGGAGTCGAACGAAGAAGCTTTTCGAAGGCTGTGGTTTTGGTCCCAAAGACGAGGGTGTAAATTGGACTTTAGCGAGACTTTAGCCTTTGAAAATGAAATTCAATTTTCCTGAAACTAGAAATTTTTATTTTAAAAATTGCCAAAAACTTCACACTAATAAACATTAAATGCGGTTGATTTCGAAATAGGTAGATTCCGTTTTAAAACTGCGCGTGAGTTTATATTGTTAAAATTCCCCATACTTAATGCACAAACCAATTTATTTCCGAATTTGGAATCATTTCCTCTGACGTCATGTCATCAGGGATTATTACTTCCTTCCTCATAATTAGAAGAGTTCCGAGAAGATTTCCAATAAAGTCGCATCCATCTGTTGTCAAAGTTGGTTAGTAACCGAGAGGTTTTTGTTCTTAAATGACTCTACAGTTTCTTTCACTTCCCTCTCCTTCTTTCCACCCTTTTTTGTAAATTGGACCCAGGCATGCGGGCAGCGGGCTAGCTAGTGTCGCGAGCTCCGTTGTCATCTAGATAAGGAATTTTCTTTTATTGATCGAAAGCGGGGCGAAAAACGAGGCAATGGAGATGCGTAGCTATAACGCCGCTACCTATGATGCTCCCATAGACAGACCCGAGCCTTGATGCTTTCTACCCTTTAGGACAGTGAAAGTGAAACTCACCTTCAATGTACTGCGAGAAAGAGCTAGGCTAAACCTCGCGCAATCGTGGTTTCTTTTAAGAGATTTAACTGTATACTTTTTTTAAAGGGAGAGATTTTAAAAAGTAGAAGAGAGTTTTATGTTCAGTTGAATATTTTTATTAGTTTTTTTTGTGTGCAAATTAGGTTACAAGTGAATGTATGTGTTGTTCAAGATAAATCAATTTAATTTGCACCGGAATATTTCGAAATAGTCCTAATGATTCAGAGAATTCCACGAAATTTGAAAATACCATATTTTAACCTATTTACACGTAATTTCCAGTTAGGAGTAAATTTAACGGGCGTAACTTGCCCTTTAAATGTGCAAATTGCATTCTGAACTTGAGATAAACTTGGACCTCGATCTCTTTGTCGATGAAAAATGACACCGAGAGCTTTTTCTCGTCTCATTTTCTTTTTCGATACACTTTTTTTTTCTTTATAAATCCATAGCGATCCCTTCCCTTTCCCCCTCCGTCTCACCTCTCATCTTTTTAAAAATTGGACGCCCCCGGACACCCGGGTGTAGAATTTCGCGCCCCTATAGTTACTCTCGGTGCGAGGGGTTTTTTTTGGGTGGAAGGAAAAGCGTAACAAATCCCAACACCACGCACCATCACGAGAATAGCAACATTCTTCATTCACACCCCGCAAAATCCTCATATCCCTTCCATTGTTCATCTTTTTATATATTTTATTTTAGATTTACAGAAAATATTGTAGGGGCCTTCCCTATTTTCTTCTTTCGAGCAAAGTGAATTTTTCGAGACGCCTTTTTATTTACAAGAAAAACTATAGCTAAGTTACCCGGCGTAGCCCGGGTGTTTCAAGGACGGGAAACTGGAAATAATTTTCTGTCCTTGTAGACACAAAACGCTAAATAGGTTTTGAGTTTACCCTTATGAAATGTCTGTAAATGTTTTACACTTCTTTTTTAATGAAATGATGCTTAATTAGTGGTTAATCATTAAGCTACAATGCTATGTGTATATATGTAATATGACGTACTTAACAGGTTTAATTGCTAGGGGTTCGCCACTGTCCAGTTCTAATAAGATAATCGAGAATTTTTGATTGGTTGGTCGGTTGCTACGTGTCATCAGTTTAAAAATTTGCGCAAACCTTGCATTTATTAATTTAACATAAAATTTATGAAATCCAATGCGTGTTTGATTAAAATATTTAGCCTCGGGGCCTTTGGATTTTGGGAAGGTTTCTGTTATTTTTTTAATCCTTGGGAGATTTTAACTAGGAGTTAGGTCATCTGAATGAGAGAATCAAATTATCCAAGCAGGGAGTTTAGCCGCTTGCATTGGAGCACGTGGTGTATAATAAATTGGACCCAAACCTCCGTAGCCTCATAGCCCGGAGGGTAATTAGTCTAGGATAGATTGGACGCTACAGGCTCCTGTCTAACGTACCATTTTGATCGGAGCTCAAAGCTTAAGTTTCCAACCTTAATCGCATTCGTACGCGATACATTGTAAAGGTACGCTAAGATCGTGGCTTCAGGTTCAAATCGAGACAGGCCTTAACATGGGGGAAGCGACGGGGTTTAGAATAAGGCCTTTTAATCACGACCCTGATCTTTGAGGAGAGTTGGAGGAAAGCGGGGGGGGCGATTAATGGTTTAGGGAGGCTCTATCCGACTCTTAAGTAATGATTCTACGTAGCGCTTCGTATATATGCACGGGTCTTTTAAATCTTGCTCGCCAATTTTGCTTTTGCAACGCGTTTTCTCCTACGCGTTTGCTTCGATAGCGACATTAACGCGAGATAATGATGTCACTTTTTCGTAGATGGATTAATTAAAATTGTAATTCCGCCTAATTACCTCACCCGTCACCCCTAATGGCTGATTTTGTATTTTAAAATATCTGTGTTACGTCACAAGATTGAATATTAATATCTTTGTGAAGACTCCGGCATAGTTTTAACGTAAAGAACTCCTGTAGAAATGTTTTACCCGCCGAATATTAATGTTTTAGGAAAAGCCCGCATTTAGGGCGAATCTTTAGCGTTAGTTTCCCATAGAACGCCTGTAGAAATGTTTCACCCGCCAAACATGTAAGTTTTAGGAAAAGCCTACATTTAGGATGAAACTTTTATAATTTTGGAGGTGAATTTGTGGGATTTCATTTTTTCATGTTCTTTGACCTTTGTCGAATTCCAAATAGTTTCCTGTCAAACTTATAGGTATTATTTGACGAATTTTCTTCAGATATATTCTATATTATACCACACCTATAATAACCCCGATCCTTTGTGTACGGTAGTGAAAATATTTACATTATTACTTGAAAAATTCCACGCTCGGAAATTTTTTTTATTGATTTTAACTTTGACAAGCGAAGAATGGAGCGTTGACTTTCTTTATGCTGCGTATATGTATATGGAGTTTATACGTATATTATTTGCCGTAAATCAGTGGGGAAAAGACCGGCTATACTTCAAAAATGTCACATCATGAATTTATTAAATACTTTCATGTTTTTTAGTACTTCTTTCGGCGTTGGAATCTAAAAGCTAACTTAATAAAATCGTTTTAAAGTATTTTATCTTAAAGATTATCCGCTTTATTGGAAAACGGAACGTCTGGTATTGTGTATCCAAGGACCTAAGATAGGACTTCAAATTTACCAGTCATGCTTACCTCTTTTTTTTATAAGCCTTGGCCAAACTAAAACAAAATCGTTACCTGTTTAATGAATACCTTCGATATTTAATATTAAACTTGAGTAAATTAACGATGACACGTAGTAACTCCAAGTATGATTTTGCCTTTGAAAGAAGTTGCTCGGTAGCTACAGTTTCTTATCACGCGCTGAGAGTGGTGAATGAGGAAAAAAGAAGAGCGGAGTTTATATTCCATTTAATTCCGCTTCGGCAAACCCGTCGGAGTCGGAAAGTCTCTTAAAGCTTCTTTTCACGCTGTCTTTCAGACTCTAATTAACTCCCGCTTGCTTACACGCGTTTATTTTATCCTAACATGAATACTGAACTTATATGAACTTAAAAGAAAATTAACAAATGATAATGTTATATTAACTTTATTTTGCGCTATATTTCTTGGTGTAGAAATGATTTTTTTCTTGGTACATTTTGCACAATTTCCACAACAATTTTTTAGTACCAGTTTGGATTCATAGTTGAATTTAATCAATTCATACAATTCCAACTTTTTATCCCTCGTGCATCGACCCATAATTTAATATAACTTTTGGATTATTTTTTTTTGAGAAGTAAAGTTAATGTATAATGTTTTGCCAAAGCAGAATTTCCCACCATTAGCAATGAGATTTAATAGAGAACATCGCACCCCTATTTTAAATTTTGTATGAAAGCAAAAGGCACGATCTTTTTCAGTACACTAAGCTTTACCCCAATTAGACGCGGGAATTGAATTGATTCAGTTTAGTTTCTTGCAGAGTTTTAGAAATTGACTATAGATTTGCGGAAAGTTTAAGAACTCAAGATGTTCAGCTTCCACTTTCTAATCTCGTTAAAAGTTTCGAGAGATGTTGTACCAGAAGTGTATACGATACTTTTCTTCGAGAGAAGTGTACCACAAAGCGATGTAATTTTAACACGATTCTTCCCAATTAACGTCACAACATTTGGAGCAAGGTTGTTTTCTCGAGCTAAGCTTGAAGGATATTAGTCTAGTGTCTCGGACAAGAAAAATACAATTCGTTTTTTTAGCCAATTTCTAAAATTGGCAATTATCACACTGTCTTCTTTAAACTGAAATTTAGTTTCGGGTCGTATTAGTCTTCAGGAATACAACCTAAAATGTCACATCCTTCAAATCCCACAATTTATTTTGGTTAAGATATTTTGTAGCTACATTAAGGACGTAATTGAATTTCAATCCAGTGGGACAAAAAACCCATCCAATCATTATGGAAAACATTACTCAAAATGGGAACGCATTAGTTAAACAACCGGAAAACCAACCGGGATTCAGGCGTAGTTTCTCGCTACTTTCTTAAAGGATAAATCTCGTGAAAGTTACGTAAAATTACTAAAAAAATTTAAAATTAATAACGTATACAGGGTGTTTCTGATAAGTCTGCAATAAATTAAGAGGGATGCTATTTGGAAGATTTTGAGTCGAAAATTTAATTTCTATGACATTTTGTTGTCCGGGCCACTGTTTTCGAGTTATGATTTGAGTGTTTTACGGATGTGCTAAACATTTAACGTATTATATATTTTGGACTTAAACTGTTTTTGGGTCAGTTTCGTGAAATTTTTATTAAACCCCTGACACAAAGAATTATTTTCGCGGGACTTCTACTTGAAAACTTGTTAAACTACACAAGTTAAAAAAAATTCCGGATGTTTATCCCAAAAAGAATTTGTTTTCATATCCGCTAAATCCATTTCTGGCTTTGAGTGGTGGATAGAAATAAATTTTCCTTCCTTTTTTTTCTTTCTGCTTTCCTTAAAGTGCCGTTTATTTAACGTCTTTTCCAAGCTACCCCACGCAGCCGTTAAAAGAGAGAGAGAGAGAGAGAGAGATATTGTGGTGAGCCCGCAAACATGGATAGAGAACAAACTATATATACGAAACAAACATACCGAGAGACATTTTCCCTATTAGTGGCTTTGGGTAAACGGAAAACCAATGATTCATATCCGAGAGGAGGAGGCTGCGGCTATCTTTTTGCTCGTCCACGCGGTATATAAGGGGTTCTCTATAATGCATGGTGCTGGGAGAACCGGGGCGCTTTCTCCGAGCCCGGTTCCCGGCCGATATCCTCTCATCATCCCGAGCTCTTCTCTTCCGCGCTCTGCAAATCCTTCTTCCGTTTCATCCTTCAGACCGGCGAGTGCCGAAAACCTTTGCCAGACAACCTCTCTCTCCTTTCAATGGCGTGCCTGTGATAATACTCGTAATTGGCGAAGTGGCTAAATCAGGGCCGACGAGAGAGGGACAGTTTTCCCGGGAACCGTACATTCTAGTGGGGCCCAGGCCACGAATTCAGAACAAAATGAATAATGCTTTTAACAGCGTACGAACAGTAGATGGAGTAATCCAATCACCATTTTTGGTCCATTTTATGTGTGATATTATAAGTAGACGGTTGCTAAAATTGAGCTCTAGTTTTGTTTCGAAATTTTTTTTACGCGCTCTATGAGATTGGATACTGGAAACTTTGAATTTTGATTTAAAATGCAATACAGAAATTCCACGAAAAAAAAATGTGAAATTTGGCATGAAAGTTTAGTCTCCCTCTTTTGTACGGACTACATCAACATAGTCCACCTTAATCTCGTTCAGTTTAAATTTCTTAAGAACTTGTAATGTACTTGTTAAGCCTAAATTTAAAATGAAAAGTTTATATATTTTTCCCCGTGCCAAAATTGAAAGATATGTCTAGACTCGAGTGGCAGACTTTAATTTTCGTGTAACGACAAATAACAATTTTCAACGTCGCTGAAATGCCGTCGCGACTTCTAGCTCGCCAATTTTTCTCCTCTCCTGTAAGATTTTCGATCGTGTCGTTCCGTTGTATGTGAATGCGGGCCTGGCAGGCTTGAAGGCGTTCGCTTCTCATAAACAGTCGAGAACTTCCACCGAAAACACGTGTGCTCGTTTCTCTGGCGTTTTTACAGCGCTCTTTCTCTCTCAAAAGCCATGTGCTTCTTCCGATTATAGGATATTTCCGGGTTTTCGTGATTGTGCACTTCTAATTCGGGAGTTGATCATTTGTGTTTAGGATTAACCGCGCGCTTAAGCTAAAATGGAAGTGGATTTCTTTAATCGTTTCACCGTGATTCAAATCGGTTAATTAATTTTTATTTGCGCGTCTCAGCGGTGTGTTGAGTGCTTTATTTTTAAATGGCATCTGGCGAGCTCAGTAGCTCTCAACTGCAACAGTTGTATTTCTGCAGTCTTCTGTTTGGTCGTAAAAGGCGAGTTATATATTTCATTTAAATTATATTGATAAATAATTGGATGTCCATTGGAAGGGTCAATTTTTTTAGGGTTATGCGGGGCTCCCACGTGGTCTCCTAAAGTCCGTCTCTAAGGTCCTTAATCTACTCTATTTTCAAGAAAAATAAAATATTTAAAAAGGTGTTTATTTAAGTCCTTTTTTTCTCGAAAAACGGATAATAGAGTTCCTAACTTTATATGATACTTAAAAAACTTATCAGTTTCAACACAAAGATACACAAGTGGTTAGATACCGTTACTTCTTTCTATGTGAAATTTTAAAATCACTCTGATATTTAAGGCTATTTTTAGAAAATAGTTTCTTTTTATCAAAGACTTGATTAAAAATTTTAACCTTAGGCTATGTATACAGTAGCATCTAAATTTTAAAGTACTAGATCTAAGGTAGAATAAAAAAAAAGTAAATTTTCCCCCCTGTATCTCCGTTCGTAACCTGCCTTTAAATATTTCATCACTGCTAGTTTCTGTTTGCGCCGAAATATCATTTATTATTTCATAGTCTTTATTATCTATCGACCGTTTTACGAAAGGTAGGTATATACCTGGAGAAATATAATCTTGTAATTGAGTTTACCTTACATAAATAATTCCGTTTGTTTTCTCTCTTTTGCCATACTACACTCTTCCCGTTTTCGAATAAAAAATGTACGTGTATAGGTAGATACCCCCTTTTTTTTTTGAATTTTCGAAATGTACCCTAAAGATATTTTTAGAATGTGTTCATCCGCACTTGATATAAACAACTTCTTTTCCCATCAAGTTTAACCCGAGCTTTCACTATTTCGTTAAATTTTTAATGAAAGGTGTATATACAGGGTGTTTCTGATACGTGTGGAATAAAATAAGGGGGATGTTCTTTGGGCGATTTTGAGTCGAAAAATGTGATTTCTATGACATTTTTTCCCGTTTTTTTTTAACACTTCTTGCCACCATTTTCCAAGATGGTAGCGGATTAGAAAATCTGTCTTTGCTCGTGAGCTTCCAGCTAAATTTTAGCTTCAAATTGGCAAAGCGGTTTGCATGGCTAGACGTTGATTGTCAGTGAGTCGTGAATTTTTAATGTAGATATAGATTATGTGGTTGTTCCATCACCCCTTTATTTATTATGAAATATTTTTTTCTTGTCCGGTAGTATACTTATACGGCTTTCATTCGGCGCGGCTTGCTTTTCACGCTTGATTTGAGAGATTATTCTATTTGAAACCATTATTTACTACGGTTTCTTTCGTGCATGGTTGTTGTGATACACGGTTTTACGACGCGACCCGCAGAGTTCACGCAGTGTCGAATCAATACTTTGCGTGTGTCTGCGTTATCGAATAGTTTTAACTTGTAGCGCCGCTATTTTTGACTGTAATTATGTCTCGCGATTTGACGTTATGTTTTAGGAATTTACCTTACCAAAAAACATTTCACTCGTACCCGAGGGGGAAACCACTAAGAAAAATTTGTACACCTGATTTCAGATTTCAAATGACTTCAGTTGAACTATCATAGACTTCATTTGACTTCAAAGACTTCACTAACTGTATTTGATTTCAAATGACTTCAATAAAATTTATAAAGACTTCAAGAGACTTCAATAAAATTTATAAAGACTTCAAGAGACTTCAATATAATTTATAAAGACTTCAAGAGACTTCAATATAATTTATAAAGACTTCAAGAGATTTCAATATAATTTATAAAGACTTCAAGAGATTTCAATATAATTTATAAAGACTTCAAGTGACTTCAATATAATTTATAGACTTCAATATGACTTCAACATAATTTATAGACTTCAGTATAGTTTGTAAAGATTTCAAGTGACTTCAACATAATTTAAAGACTTCAAGTGACTTCAATATAATAGTGAAGACTTCTAGTGACTTCAACAGAATTTATAGACTAAAGCCAATTTCTATTTTTTCTCAAGACTTCATTAAATTGCAATAATTGAAAAGTATCTATGTATTTTGCAATTAAGTACTATGGTGCAGAGCAACCGAAAGCAAATATCAATGCCGAATTATATGGCGCAGATACAAGCCCGAATAGTTTTGGTCCTTTTGATCGCCGCTTATGTCTCACTCCCAAGAATTCTGCGCCTGGAAAAATATGATCACGTGATCGGTCGCCATTTACGGAAAGATTTTTTATGGCATAGCTAACTCGATCACGTTCGTGAGCACGTGGGCTGTGTTTTTGTAGGTGATTATCGTCTGATTCATACTCGGATTCATGGCTCAGAGAACTAGATGGCGCAATTTTTAAATAGGCAGCTTTTATGTCGTATTCTCTGACTTTTTATTATTTTCTTACACGTTTCGAAATTAAGGTTCCCAATTTAGTTAAATAATAGTTTATTAAGCCAATAGGTGATTATATAAAGTATTTGGTCTTGCTGTACTTGAAATCGTCATCACGCCGTGATTTTTTACGTGACTTGACACGTGATTTATAGTTAAGCCGTGTATAAAGAATGCACGAGAGGAAATTTGTTTTCAAACTATCCTACAACATGACAAGTTGGGAAAACCAAAATATTACCTCTCCGAGTCGGGGAAAAGACTAGTATACGACTCAATATCGAAGTACTAGAGCAACATTTTTTCCCTTTGTTTTGTCTAACGAGGCTTAAGTCATTGAATAGTTTTCTCTACATTGTCAAAATATATAATCATCCGCTAATCCTAGGTTTCAAATCATTATTTACAAAGAATATATAAGTTCTATGTTAAATTTTATTCTCTGATGCATACCACTAACCCGATAACGACTAGCCCTTTCACTGATCTAATGCTACCATGATGCTTTCTTCTATTATAAAATCTATATCTGATTATTTAAACGTGTATTTAACTTTCGGCTCACTCTGAACCGTTAATGTCCCTTCATTTCAAACACGATAATCAAAACCCAAAGTATACTCCACCTCAGGTCTCAATTATTTACTCTATGGTTCACTAAGCCTATTGCGGATCAAACTTGATTTACCCGACAGAATCCAGGCCTTAGCTTTCTTCTTGAAATGACTAAAACAAGGATTATTCTATATACAGATGTAGTATAGCTTAAGTAATATATAAACAGCCATTTCAAATAATAATATTAAAAAACATCCTTGGAATATCAAAATGAAACAGAGCTTTAAAGCTACAAAAGTACTAAATGCATCGTAATTACGAAAAGGATTTCCACATATTCACTTTATATTATGGATAAAGTGAATATTAAGGTTCTGTAGGATTTCTTAACACATCAAAACAAAGCGAACTGCTAACTCGGCGCACTAGTGTGACAACGGACAGACACACACAGACAAAAAAATAGACTGCTTTATAACTCTTTCTGTATTAATTTTGAATTGAGAAAAGAGATTATCTTAAATATTAAAATAAATAAAATTAATATTTAATATTTTCTTCGTTAGTTTTTCGCCTTATTGAACGTTACATCGTTTTAAAAAAGAACAATTAAATATTCTTGAAAGACTTGACTAATATTGGCGTTTGAAATGAAGCATACGCCGGTTGCTTCGCCTTACTAAAATAGGTAGTATATAAGGGTTTCGAATCGCAGCTATGGATAAGAACAGCGCAATTGCGTGAACCTTTGGTGGAAGCCCCACCTTAGGGAGGCCGGACGTTTCTCGTAACCCTGGCCGATCGCCGCGTATGTCTTAACCTTAACGATGATGATGGAGTAGAAGCCAGGTGTGCAGACTGGTGTCCATGTGGGATGGACAAAAACAATGACCAGTAGATGGTGGTGTGTAGAAACCAGGTGTACAGACTGGTGTCCATGTGGGATGGGCAAAAACAAAGACCAGAAGATGGTGGTGTGTAGAAACCAGGTGTACAGACTGGTGTCCATGTGGGATGGGCAAAAACAAAGACCAGAAGATGGTGGTGTTAGAAGCCAGGTGTACAGACTGGTGTCCATGTGGGATGGACAAAGAGTAGATGACGGTGGTGATTAGAAGCCACTGTGTACAGACTGGTGTCCATGTGGGATGGACAAAGACCACAAGAGGGTGGGGATTAGAAGCCAGTGTGTACAGACTGGTGTCCATGTGGGATGGACAAAGAGCAGCAGATGATTGTGATTAGAAGCCAGTGTGTACAGACTGGTGTCCATGTGGGATGGACAAAGACCAGAGGCTGGTGATATTAGACAGGCAATGGAGTAATAGCCTGTAAGTGTAATACAATTTTCGAAATTTCCGGAAATTGAGAACACGTATGCTCCGATTTGCAAACTGCGAACGCGGTCACGTGGGTGTAACAACAGACAGACACACACACACACACAGACACGTCGAAATTAGAACCTCTCCGTGACATACGTCACTCGGAGAGGTAAAAACAATTTTCCTCGTGCGCTTTCTTTATCCATGATCTTATGATTCTGAGCGCGATCGCCATTTCTCCAGACTAGATACGTCACTCGATCGATAGTGACGATTTGTTATATTTTTCAATTAACTAATCCTTCTTTATGTATTTACCTATAAAACTTAGTCACAAATAAAAATATATCGTTTACGAATATTCTTTGAAAACGGTATGATTAGCCGCCGACAATAGGTCCAAAAAGGCAAATAATACTGGGGGAAAGTGTCTGGCACGAGGGTCTGGTTGCATTGCACCCCCAAAAACGGCTGAAAATTGAGTGAAGTCTGTAGAGGAGGCGTTACTCCAAAACGGACCAAGACTCTTGAAAATAATAGTTGTAGAAGAGGAAATTTCCAGCTACGATTTTTCAAAAAAAAACCCGCAAACCTTAAATAATACTATCGTATTCTTTGACTAACATAAGCTGTGCAGCTTGACCGTAAACATTAGAAGTAAAGTGCGAAAGAACCAAAGTAAGCTTATCACTGGTGTATGTATTGTGCCAATCAGGTGGAATATTGCTCCATTCCAAACCTATTGACCCAATCTTTAAGAAACGAAATGAGAGAAAAAAATTCATATGCAAGGAACTTCATGAGACTTTAATAGATTTGAAACGGAATTTCAATAGACTTCATGACATTTTTAACGGATTTCCTTGAGACTTCCTTGAGACTTCGAGAGATTTCCAAGAGACTTCGCATGACTTCAAGCGATTTCAAGGGACTTCGTATGACTTCAAGAGATTTCCAAGAGACTTCATCAACTTCGAGAGATTTCAAGGGGACTTCGTAAGACTTCAAGAGGACTTCGTATGACTTCAAGAGATTTCCAAGAGACTTCCGAGTGACTTCGAGAGATTTCCAAGAGACTTCGCATGACTTCAAGCGATTTCCAAGGGACTTCGCATGACTTCAAGCGATTTCCAAGGGACTTCGCATGACTTCAAGGGATTCTCTATTGACTTCCTAAGACTTCCGAGATTTCAACCAAATTTTGCGATTTATAGAGACTTCAAAAATAATTTATGGACTTCAATCGTGATTTCAAAAATTTTGTACACCTGATTTCACAAGTGGTTTCCCCCTCGCTCGTACCGTTATAGAATGCTAATGATATTGTTTTTGAGCATTTTTGCGTTTTCGTAGCACCATGGATCTCTCGAGTATTTGTTTATCGCGTTGTCAGTTAATTACATTTCTCTGAAGTTTTTTTTTCTGATGTCTAAAACCGTGTTCAGTCAGTAAGGTCGTGGTTTTATCGCGTGGTACAAATGAAACCATAATTTAATTCGGTTCTTGCCACGTCATTCCTGATGTTGCTCGAGTTAAAGGCGCGAATGGAAGTAGTAAAATATTTAATTTTGGACATTAATTTGGATATTTCAGAAACACTCTGTAAAGAAAAAAAGTTTGTTAATAATAAAAAAAATTGATAGTAAACTAATATCGGACTTTGATAGTGGAATTAGGACAATTGATAATGCCGGACTGTTATTCTAAGGTCTTATTTTAGAACCATTTATTCCAAATGAATGCAAAATGTCCCATAATTGTAAATAATGTTCGCGTTGTCATTGCAATTTTGAACACGACTCCAATTTATATAACAAAAAATTCCAAATTGATTTAGAAATTCAATTTACGAATTGAATTTTTTTTTACCCTATCAATATAATTAAAAATTCCGCGCATCTGAAATGTTTACGCTTATTAACCTTTCACAATCGGGATAACAGGCATTGAACTAAATCCGTTCCTCATCAATAATTCAGAATGACGTAATCCTGAAACACGTAGTCTTCTAATATCCATTGAATTAACCCCATTAATAACTAACACCCATTTATCCAATGAATCCGATTCCTCTAGTATTCGGCGGATGTCTTTAATACCCAGGGAGGGAGAGAGAGATAGAAAGAGGTATACGGGATAGGATAGAGCATCCCCTTTTAAATCGGATCAAAGCTCAAAACGCCTTTAGGATGGAGGAGAGGAGAGGAGCATCGAGACAGAATTTAAGGGAAAAGCCAGCCAAGTAGGGACTGTATACAATCGACTTATCCCATAAGAAAACGATCAATCGAAGCCAGGAACCAGCCAGGCTCTCCATGGCAACCCCCCTAACCCCTCCCTTACACGTCGATGGCTCCTGGAGAGTGAAAGATTAAAAGGATATAGCCAACTATGGGTCCTTTCTAATTCTAAAGGAAAGGCCTCGCATTATCAGTTTTAATTTTTAGGGCGCTAGTCGTAAACATGTTGATCTAAACTAATTACGTTCAAATTGTTTACTCAAAGTTAAAACAAGAATCCAGGTTGGGGTGAGACGGATTATAGGCAGCGAGGAAGACGGAATAGTCCTCTGACATGTAAACTTTATAGTGCATTATCAATTTATGGTATAATGTACATTTAAGGAACATTTTCTACAAGTCTTACATTTGAAAGCTAGACGGTAAGCTTGCTAGAACCTTCTGTAAAAACACTTCTTAGTTATCTTATTGGGGCAAGGACCAACGTTGGGTATAAGGGTTCATCCAGAAGCGGATTTTTTTTTGGTTTATTTCCTAGGCTTATATGGAATAAATCAAGTTCGAGCTTGCTGCTGGTAGATCAGTTATAGCCATAGCTTCGTGACCAATGTTCGGGCCTTTGCCTTCCCATAAAGATTATAGGGAACGTGCAAAATAAAAAAGAATAGTTATACGCGTATAGCGTACTGGTGTGGGAACTCCCTGATAAAACCGTTTTGATTTTCATCCCCTAGAGATCCCCTTTGCGAAACTTCCGATTTACGGAAAGGGATCCACTATTATATCACCCCAAATACCTTGGAGTCAATCTAGTGTATCTCCGGAAGTCAAGTTTTTTTTACATTGTTTTTATTTTGGAACATCGTGAATTTCTATCTCGGAATATTGTTCAAGGTTTTTAATTTTTTTATTTTTTTATTAATACCTATTTGGTCAAAAATCACAGTGTGGAATTCCAATCAACAATCATGTTTTTGTGGTAAGTTTCTTAAATTCCAAATACGTGTAAACGGGCCCGCTGGAATTGGCGCTTTATACAGGGTGTTTGTGAAAGGTCTATCAATAATGAAAGGGCGTATTTATTGGGCCATTTTGAGTCGAAAATGTTCTATGACATTTTGCCGTCCGAGCCACTGTTTTCAAGTTATGATTGGAGTAATTTACGGATGACCCCTTAAATTTAATTAAGAAATTGAAAGACAGCGCTAATTTAATGAAGGGGTCATCCCTAAAATATTCAAATCATAACTCGAAAACCGTGGCTCGGACGGCAAAATGTCATAGAACATTTTCGACTCAAAATGGCCCAATAAATACGCTCTTTCATTATTGATGGACTTTTCACAAACACCCTGTATAAGAGCGATTTATGAAGTTACGATATTTCACCGTCAACTATGTAGGTAACAGGCTCTTTGGTATTTTCCGGATTCCGTTCGATAGCTTTTCTTTTATTGAATTGGAAGTTAGAGGTTGCGGCGGAGGCCGAGGCGGGATCTATTTATATCCTCAAAAGTAATAATATTATAGAGAACAA
Organism: Phalangium opilio; assembly: GCF_054372755.1. Classification (NCBI taxonomy): domain Eukaryota; kingdom Metazoa; phylum Arthropoda; class Arachnida; order Opiliones; family Phalangiidae; genus Phalangium; species Phalangium opilio. The sequence continues at coordinate 618,306 of NW_028324227.1, forward strand.
GGTTAGGGAACGCTAGCACCCTGCATGGCCTCTCAAATAGGTTTTTTTTTTTGTTGAAATCATTTTGCCGGAACTCTTTTCGTTTATGTCTTCATATAGTTTAGTAACGGATTAATATCTGGTGAACGGCGTTCGATCTTTGAATGAAATGGTTCTCACATTTTATCCCCGCAATCTTCCAACATAATTGGGTAAAAGGAATGGAGTTTTTTTTCAAAACGAACATATAGTTTCCAGTTATTGTTCAAACGTCCCTTAGAGGAACCCTTTTAAACTTTTTAAAGCTACGTGAAATGCTTTTAAGTTTTACGTAAGGTACGTTGTCATACCTTAAATGAGATCAATTGATAAACCGTATTTATGGTCCTGATGTGTGTAAAAATATTGAACGGTCTCCAGGAAAGCACTATCGTATCGCTGGCATATCGCCCTCCCTTTATCACAGCTCATTTCTAAAACTCACAAGTTTCTGAATGCCAAGCTTGTGCATTTTCATATTATAAACATTAACCATTTAAACTCATTAAACTTAACGCGCTGTTTTAAGCGGACCACTTAACTGCGTAATGTTAAACGCTGGTTTTATAATGAATCATTCCACGTTCTTTTGCTCTTGGAGAAAATATATTGAAAACCCAGAGGTCGTTACTTATTCCAAACGTTGAGGTTTACTTTAAAAGTTAAAACAGAGCAGAATTTCTGTATTGGAACATTCCCGGGCGAGCTGGTGCAATCCGTTATAACGTGTAACATTGCGTTGGGAAAGATGGTGTTCCGCTTGAGGAATCGCGCGCTAACAGCCAACACACCACCAAGAAATTAAACTTACAACTTTACTGCTATAGGCTATTGTAATCAATTTCGGGAACCTAATTCGCCTAGCTCTGAGATATTATTATTACGACCGAACGAAACTCGCTCTCCCTTTTCTCAAATCTCACCAATTATCCCGTACTATATAAATACAGGGTGTTCTAATGGTGGCAGGACCGAAAATGTTTTATAGGTGATTTTTAGTGAAAAATGTTTTATAGGTTATTTTGAGTCAAAAATGTGGTATATGAGATTTTGAGTCTAAAATGTTTTATAGGTTATTTTGAGTCAAAATGTTTTATACGAGATTTTGAGTCGAAAATGTTCTATGACACGTGACTATAGTGTTGTACGGATGACCACTTATTTAAATTAGCTTTGTCTTTAATTTTCTTACTTAAATTGAAGGGGTCATACGTAAAACACTCTAATCATAACTCATAAACTGTGTCCCTTAGGGCGAAATGTCATAGAAAATTTCCCTTTCAAAATAAATTTCCCATAGAATCCACTGTATTTTTGTCCTACCACCACAATTTTGGATTAACACCCTGTATATTGTGTGTTAATTAACAATTACCAGTATAGTTCTCTGGCAACTGGGGGTTCTTGAACGGGATTCCAGAATGGATCCCCATAGTCCACGAAAATGCGGTTTATAATTAGACGAATGACCCCAAATGAAGGTTCTTGGCGCAATTTATAGGATTGCTGTAAGGTGGCGCCATTACAGTTGATCTTATTAAGGGTCAAGGCTTAGCGCTAGTATACATAGGTTCGGTCATATACAATCAATTTCGGTAGAATGTCCTATTGGATTTAATTTTAGCATAAGTTGCTAACCATCAAAGTCTATATTCGTGTTTCTACTGTTTGTTGCAAGGAATGAACGCTTCAATAGCTAAGTGTTCATATTGAGTGGTTTTTAGTGAAAATGGTCTGTTAGACTTAGCACAAAGACCAAAGTTCAAAGTCTTTATAATTTTTAGGCGCCTTTAAATGAAAAATATGCAAGTTTAAACTTAAAACCAACTATTAATGGAGTCCAAGTTAAATTTTCGTCTCTAATGAGTTTGCTTAGTTCTTTTTGAGCTGTTAAATCGTCATTAGGGCAAGGAAAAGGGTCTGTGCTAAGAATTTCAACGAAATGATGTAGATTAAATAGAAAATGATCACGCTATTTAATTTAAAGCCTTTAGTATATACACCCGACTTTTAGAGTTGGGAGTGGTTAAGGGTAAGTGCGTACTATTTTAAAGGTATACTTCTAAAGAACGAACGGTTTTGATAATTACCATCACTCGACAATCCGGTGTCAAACTCTTTTTGGTCATTTGTGAAATTATCGCGCGCAATTTGAAAATGGTCTACTTTTCCGCGCTACGTCTAGCGGTTAATCTGACCACTTAAGTATCCTATATGGTTTTTAAAACTATTTCCAGTCAGTAAATAGACTGTAGCCTAATGAGTCTGGTAATAAATCGACCTTTTCGTTAGCTATTAGTTTATACGGTGCCTCTCCTCTTCTTTTGTTCTTTTTCAATTCTTGAAGGCGATAAGAAAGAAAAGCTCGTATAAAGCGCGGCGAGTGAACAAAACTTAACGAGATAAAAGTTGGTACGAAAGAAAACTGGCGACACTTACAGGAACAGCTATAACCTAGAGCTGGGAATGAAAAACGGACGTCGTAGACTTGCCAAGTTTCTTTCAACTTGTCAAAATTCCCGAGTTTAATTGAAATAATAAGTGTAGGAAGATGTTAGTATACGTATAGGCTTACGCCTTTCTTTTTTAAAAGGATGTGAGAGAGGAGGTCACGTCCGCGATGTTGTCACGAAAGTCTCTTTAATTTCCTCTTTAGAACTTTTAAATTTAAATAGCGAAGTAGACTTTTGTTTTAAACGTCAAAATATTTGCGTAGAAAATGCGATAAAATCCCATTGCGATATAATTCTTAGCAGTTCTCTTTTGTTTCTAAAACTTTGTAAAATTGTAATAACGAGATTATATGACGAAAGAGAATTCGTTTAAATAAATGTAAGGTAAAGTTTAATACGTTATTTGAGTGTAATTTGTTGAATGCTTTAGCCGACAACGAGCTTTATAACTTAACATACTTATTTTGAAAACAACCAGTTGTAAAGGGATCTTGTCCTTTTGTTTCCATGCTTCAACGGATAAAATTTCCCTTTAAAATACTATACACAAAGTTCAAATTTATACGTACAACCCCTACTTGTTTTAAAAAGCTATATTTGCCGTGTACAAAGGCTTTTGACCCCGTTTTCTTATTAAATTAATTAATTAATTAAGTCAGTTCAACAGTTAGATGTATAGAGACCCGCAGTGTCGTTGTCACTTAGTACTGTTTAATCCTCCATGGTTAAGTCGGAAGGAACTGGCTTGAGAAAATCTTCTTTCTGAACTCGAGTGCGGGAATCGTTTTGTTTTTTCTTCTTCTTTAGTTCTGAGTCCCTCTAATCCGTTGCTTTTACACTCTCCCGCGTCTTTCAATTAAGAATTCTCAGTTTTAATTCAACCGGCTTAATCCACAATATCCGGACGGCTCGTAACCTCCTTCTGACCTTTGGGTGAATTCTTTTTAAGTCTTGTTACTTCGACTTATCGCCAGTTTCCGCTGAGAACATTCTGCACAGAAATCAGGGTTCCTACGAAATTGGAAAACGGAACGGTAACCTGCATGGGATATCAAGAAAACTGGTTTTGAGGAAAAGAAATAAACCTCATCTAAAGGAAAATCAGGGGAAGTCATAACAATATTGGGGCAAAAAACCCGGCAAAGTAATGATTATTTCGGGAAATTAGTATTAATGAAATTGCTAGACAAATTAATGACGAAATGGAAGAGAATAACCGAATTTGTAAAACAGATCATGTTTGCCGCGCATTTTCTCACCCCTTAAATTATGTAGATAGACTTGCTACTTTAGATTGTAAAGACAATTTATGAAAATTGGTTTTTGGATAGATTTAATTTGCAATCAATGTTTAGCTAACAGTTCAACATCGAAGATTGAAACTCGGATTGGCATCGTAAAATAAAATTGACGCGTATTAAATTCAAGATATAAATTTGAAACCCTTTTTTCTGATACAAGATTTAAGTCGGATTCGATATAGAGTAGTCGACTCCTATTACGAGGTTTATATTCAAATCTTCTTTGCGGTAGTCAGTGGTAATCATTTCTGTACTCAATTCGGAGCTATAAAATTCTCTTTAAATCTATTCCCAATGGAAATGAACTACCATTCACCAAGTTTATCGCTCTAAGTTTTTAAAAGTGCGTAGGTAGATTAAACGTCAATTTCTAGAAGTGATATAGCTAGTCTTACACTTTATTCCGCCACATCCGCGGTTACGCGACGAGTTAAACATTAGTTTCTCAGTTCTTCAAGTGTCGTCGTCACCCAAGTGTCTTTCACCCAGTTGTCGTAGACCCGTTGCGTATGGTTCTGACAAATGTATAGATAGTTACAAATAATATTCCCTCGTCGGTGTTTTAACCTCAAATGTTATACTTCTGAAAATATCCACGCCTTTTCTTGTATTTTTTTTTTTTTGCTCTCTTTTTGGTTGGCAGTCTCCTCCGGAGAATACCTCGCCCATTTTTCTCTCCGATATTTTATCTCGTTTTACGCCTTTCGTATTTCATCGTTTGCCCAACCTTTGCGTTTTCCCAGCAAAACCAATATTTTTCTAGCTCAGCTGGACTAGCTAAGCGTCTAGCAAATAATTTTAAGACTCCTGACCTCACGCTTATAGAAACTTGTATATCTTTAAATGGCAGTTCATTTTAAATACAAATGAAATACCGTTTTGCGTAATTAACAGTGGTTAATGAAAAATGAATAATTTGAATCGAGAGAAGTAGAATTTTAAATTTAAAATAAACATACGAATTACATACTAGAAGCACAGGTTCCTGGCGTAGAAAACCTCAAATCATCAAACGCTTATTTCGAACTCGGAGAGGTAGATGCTGGAGTACTTTCTTATCAGAATGAATACCTTTGGTACAGTTTCATCTTTCGAAAGCTAGAAGGTATAAAGTTTCCTGGAAGTAATTCCATTATTTTAAACTATAGGAAGAAGGGTAGAAACTCGAAAATATTATCGAAAAAGTATTATAGATGAACTCTAAAGTGAGATACCATTCACGTATCGGTTGTTTTTATCTCGAGGGCTTTTTTTTGATCGTTAAAAATCTCTAGCCGTCCAAATTTTCTCCCCATCACCACTGTTGGAAACATCGTTCGATTTTTCCGCTCGCTCTGCTCCGAACAACAGTGCGTGGTGCAGGAGGAGAACCGTCCGAGAGTAAGGTGCTCCATCTTTTCTAAGTGGAGTATACACTAAGAGAGCCAAGAATGCTGACCCCCCCTACCCCCGGCGAGTAACGTAACGTAGCCGACGGCTTGGAAAAAAACTGTCGGGGGTTTCCCCTATTAGTTGGAGAAAAGGAAGACGCTTGTTTCTGCGGTGGTACAAGGGTACCCGATATTTTTGGCGCTCTTTAAAGGGATACTTAAATTGTATGTCAACAAATTTAAGGAAAAAGAGGAAATTTACTAGGAAACCACGATGAAAAATATTAAATATCAACTTCAAAGACGTGATGACAATAATGATTTTCGACAAAGATAACATTGAGAAAGGCTAAAGCGAGAGGGAAATCACTTTTAAAGACGCGTAACAGTATTAAATTTCGATATTTCTGATTGATTTTGGACCGCTCAAAGTCCTGAACACTGATTTTTTTTATTGATTTCTGAATGTGAAAGAACTAAAGCTGTTGTTGTATCTTTTAGGTATCCCTTTAACATTGAAACTTATCGGGGGTGTTCGGCGTGAGAGTTGGTGGCGCGGACTCCTTGTCGCGACACGGCCCATTAGACGATCCGAGCCACTTTCTCCTCTTGGTCTTCTTCTCGCCCATCTCTCTCTGTTCCTTCCTTCCTATTGTAAGGTTTTCGTAGACCCCATTGCACGCTCCTATACCAATGGAGATCTCAATTACTATAGTTACAGTTACGAAAGCCCGTGCATCAGTGCACATGGAGTATTAACTTAAATGCAGAACGCTTCAATTTGTTTTTCGTACAACCATCATATAATTATATCCAATATTTTCTTTCCATAACGTTTAAATGTACTAATAGGTCATTATCTTAACGAGTTAAATTGTACGCTTTGCTATTTTTGTATCTACGGTTATTGTACAAATGCTTTGAAACGATGAACTATGAAAGATGCGCGTCTCTTGGTTATATTACGATGCTAATCGGTGCAGTTCAGTTCCTGATATTATAAATTGGAGTCACCAGTTACGAAAACATAGGAAGAGATATCAAAAACCCAAAACGAAATAATGATAAAGCTGCGTAAAATAAAGGCAGCTGAACTAAGGAAATTTATGTAGTATCATATGTTAAACCAGGGTAAATTTTTAATCAGCTACGAGTATTCGGCAAAAATATACCAGCATTCTTGCGTTGTGTAATATTTTTTCCTTAATCTTTACGCAGTAATCAGTGTAATAGGCCTTTTGACGTACGGAAATCATTCACAGTTGCATATTTATTATTATTGTTTTTTTTTAATATTAAATTACCCACTTACTGTTTCGTGCCGGTATGTTTTATAGCGTAATATTTTATGCATCAGATGCCAGCAATGTATGATTTATCACTGCGATTCCCAAACTATGTTAACCGACGGTGGCTTTAGGAAACGTATAACCCACACTCTTTGGAAATTGGGGCTTGATTGCCCGTGAAGTGGTGGAAGTAGCCCTTAGTGCGTCTCAACCTGAGAGAATACCACAGTCGGGACGGCTTTTCAATACGAATTGGGCTTCTCTCCAGCCCGCTTTTGCTGTAGTACATTTTCAACCTTAAAAACACCTCGACCAAATGAACTAGAGAGAGGATCGTAGCGCTCTCTTTTCCTTATTCCCTAATGTCATCAAACAGCGAATAAGAGGCGTTTCCCCTCAGGAGGATGAGCCGTATACACTACCTCCCTTAAACAAGAGGAAAAACACCTTTAAAAGGTTATAACTGAAAGAAAAAGGCTACCAGCCATCGGACCGTGGATTTTCTTAGCTTAACCTTAAAGGGATTATAAACAGAACGATAAAATCGTCTACTACGGAAGTATATGGCAATGTGACGACATTTTGAAGGTAACTAAGGGGAGGGGGTAGCTAGAAAATAAAAGCCGTTTTCTCATAAAGTTATGATTAAAGAACTTTCATAAAATATTATTCGTCGAATTGAACAAATTCGGACTTTATTCTGTTAATGTCGCTTATAACTTTTTCTCCCGCTCAAAACTTCTACGTATGACCCGCAGGCTTCCAACAAACGTATAACTTTTGAAATTACATCATCATCATCATTGGGTTAACTTATAATCGGCGTATGAATTCAGAGTTTCTAACCCAACCTTGGGCCCTTTTGAACCCTTCACTAATATAACACGGGCCAAAAGTTGGTAACCTATAACCAATCGTTCCTTTCCATCCATTTGATATAAGCAAACGGAGTTGGAATTCCTCCAGGCTCTCTTAAACTTTGTTTCCAATGGCAGGCTTTTCCTTATAGGCCCATACCACGTTTCGGTGAAGAGAGAGAGAGGGGGGGGGAGATAGGAACTGGATGGTATACCAACTGGAAGCGGGCGCCACGCGCTGACAACTGGTTCGGAAGTAATTCGATTTGAAACATTTTTGGAACCCTCTTCCTTCACGCTTCCCTGTATGATTCCTTGCCTTCCTCTCTTTCTAGGTTTGAGCCAACTATACTCAGCCTCTGATTTATTGCTTATATATATATATTTTTTTCAATAACTGTCTTCCCCATTCTATCCCCTTGGGGAAATATCGCTCTAAAGCTCAAAGGGAAGCCGAAAATCTTTAGTAAATCAAATTTAGATTTACTAATTGAAAATGATCTCATTAAACTATTTGAAAATGTTTGCTATAAAATCCGGGTCAAGCTAGTTTAAAAGCGAGTGTCTGGGATTTCATTGGTTGATCGTCTGCATATATTTCTAGCGCATGGGCAATAAAGTCGCGAGACCGTATTGCTAAGATTGTTTCAACTGCTCTTTAAGAAGAAGTAATGCTTCGTCGCTTCCCCTATCCTCTTAAAGAGTCCCTGATATTTCGGCTATTGTTAAAGCTGGCCTTGCAATATAGGCCCACTCTTTCTCTGTTCGTGGATCCGTCTGCAGTTTTGTCTGCAATAGCGCTGGGGAATGGATGGGGTATGGTAGCATCGTGATACTCGTATTGGAAATAACGTGACAATTTAATGAAATTCGCGCCACTGCCTATATGTACTCTACGAATGTCGACGGCGAATCTTAGGGCAGAGTCAGAGGGTAAAGGGTTTTGATTGGATTAGTGGTGCATGGGAGACAGTGGCGCACCGCTATAGAAAACCTTGAAACGTGTCTGTGACAAAAGCTTGTTAAAAATGGTGGGGAACTTTTTTGTCCATGCGTGGTAAATTCTAACTATCCTAGATATATTTGCAGTTTTGTTAAGCCTACTACACATAAGTCCTTAGTTCCTAATGCTGTGTAGTTAGCTTTAAGGAACATCTTCTTTTGCACGGTATTCCTTGAAAAGAAATATTGATTTTGAATAATTTACGATGTTCCATTCCATATGTGTCTGTTTGGATTTCTTTGGCTGACTTATGAATTTATCCAGTTCTCCTCCGAAGTTTTGAGTAGTTAGAAAAGAGACTGGTCTTGGTAATACAAGGCGCAATCTATGAGTATGGAACTCCGAATGAACCACTCCTAAGCGTGTCCTAGTCGAACAGCGTCAATTGAAACACGTGTCATCTCGAGAGTAAATACTACTGTGGATAAATGAGTAAATTCATACTTTTCTTCTTTAGACTAGTCTAGTCGCCTCTATGATGGATACATTTTTTCCAGAAGGGCTTTATAAAGCATTTGAAAGTTTTTTCTCAGAGTTTCCATTAAAAAATTTTTGAGTCTTTGTAAAATAATATCGATATATCCATGGAAATAATGACCATTGAATTATTATTTTTGACTTTATGTGACGAAGAGATCTGTGGAACATCAAAACGCTTTCATTGATTATGTAGGGCTTGAAACCACTGCCATAATACATATAATTTTATCGGAGTGGAATGAAAATTTTCTTTAAAATGCATTAGATTGCAACCACGTTTACTTAAATATTTCTCCATGGTGGGAAGTTGCTAGCCGATATTTATGTTTTAATTTTCTAATTACTATAAATTAGACTATGAAAAAATAATTAAATGTTGTACCAGTACTTACTTTTATATTTCAAGAACTATTTTCAAAGTAACGGTAATTAGCAAATTTAAATTTCAATAATTATTAACTATTTACAAGTTTGTATGGCAGTACTTATCTATAAAATATTAACGGCTTTCTAAGCTCGTATAAAGCTAGTTTAAAATATTTTCATTAATTTTACAGACGTTCTTAGTGGGGGATTTGAATAATTTTGTGAAAGCTCCGCGTTTATTTAATCAGTTCCTTAGCTTTCTAAAATTAGAGGCTGAATTCCTTAGGGGCAATTTTCGTAACGTCCAAAACCAATAGGAGTCCAAGGGGTAGGTCACTCCCAAAATTAGGGATGTACACTATAAAAGTATTAGTATAATTAAAACATAATTTTTTTCGCAGTTAAACAATAAATTTAATTTTAATTGCGATTAGGCCATAATTAAACCGTTGGCGAGCAATGAACTCGTGTGCTCGCGTTAAGACGTGTAACCCATCCCTTGCCATAGGAATTTGAAAAATGTCTCCCCGAATACGTGTCTTTATACGCGCGAGTCTGACTCTGACAAATTAATGACCGGTTTCGACTGTTAATTGAGATTAGTTCCGTGTAAAAAAACTGCATATATTTTAATAATAGTTTTAAATTTAAAACCCAAATTGTTTAATTAGAATTTACTAAAAAAAGTTATTTTATTCAAAACGATTAATAATATTTCGTTTTAAATCAAAATTCCATAACATCATTTAGAACTATTATTAAAAATTCGGTTTTTTTTCATCCCATAACCTCCTCTGTTTAGAATTATGGCATATTGTATTAACAGAAGGTTATTTGATTTAAAGCAGTAGATAATCTTTCATTAAAACCAAAAATTATAGTTTTTTTCATCCCATAAGCCCCAAGTAGGTGCTAAATCTGGAAGAAAGTACCACTATAGTATCCTCCTATTGTAGTATCTGCAGGGGTGCACCCTGATGCCCCCCCCCTTCTTCTCCAATCTGCAGACAGTGCTAGTTAGAAACATGTCTGAACGATGAGTGTGTGCCGCCCGTAATTAATGTAAGACTTTAAATTCAATTTCAATCGTGTTTAATCTGCCGTTATTATTACAAATTTAGTAATATAATATCTCTACATTGTCTAGAAACGTGATACGATATAAATTTTTGCCTTATTTTAAGCTTTGATTAGGGAAAGTTGTGATTTTTAATTTTGACACGAGGTTAGGCCAAAGCACTACGATCCTCGCTTCGCCGACTTTTGTCTGCCGCGGCGGCCGCCGTACTCTAAGCTTCATGAGCCGGGAAGAAATAATTAATTTATTTGGGTGAGTTTTGGAATTAATTTGAATTTTCGAGTATTTTATTTACGGCTTCAAGTTGATATTTGATTTAAAAGCTTACACGCGGTAAGCTATTAAGACTAATGGTCACCAAGAATGCGTTCTTTTTGTGAGGTAATTTTAATTATTTATTTTAGCATAAATTATTATATTTAATATTGGTAGGATTTCGGTATGAGTGAATAAGGTCAAAAATCATTTTAGAGCAAAATCAAGCACACCATTCGAAAGAGCGTAAAATTTAGATCTAAAATAACCCCCGCTTTTTTAAAATTTCCAAAAAAAACCAAAAAAGAAAATTTTGCAGTATAGGTGAACAAGGTCAAAAACAGTGTGGAAAACATCAGAGGGCCAATAATTTGCCACCTTTTCCAACCTAACCAAACCTTACCAAACCTAAGCTAACCTAACCTAACCTAACCAAACCAAACCTAAGCTAGGCTAACCTAAGCTAACCTAAGCTAGGCTAACCTAAGCTAGGCTAACCTAAGCTAGGCTAACCTAAGCTAACCTAAGCTAAGCTAAGCTAAGCTAACCTAACCTAACCTAACCTAACCTAAGCTAGGCTAACCTAAGCTAACCTAAGCTAAGCTAAGCTAACCTAACCTAAGCTAAGCTAATCTAAGCTAAGCTAACCTAACCTAACCTAAGCTAACCTAAGCTAGGCTAACCTAAGCTAACCTAAGCTAGGCTAACCTAAGCTAACCTAAACTAACCTAAGCTAGGCTAACCTAAGCTAACCTAAGCTAACCTAAGCTAACCTAAGCTAAGCTAACCTAACCTAACCTAAGCTAACCTAAGCTAGGCTAACTTAAGCTAACCTAAGCTAACCTAAGCTAGGCTAACCTAGGCTAACCTAAGCTAACCTAAGCTAGGCTAAGCTAGGCTAAGCTAAGCTAACCTAAGCTAACCTAAGCTAGGCTAACCTAAGCTAACCTAAGCTAGGCTAACCTAAGCTAGGCTAACCTAAGCTAACCTAAGCTAGGCTAACCTAAGCTAACCTAAGCTAGGCTAACCTAAGCTAACCTAAACTAACCTAAGCTAGGCTAACCTAAGCTAAGCTAACCTAACCTAACCTAAGCTAGGCTAACCTAAGCTAACCTAAGCTAGGCTAACCTAAGCTAACCTAAGCTAGGCTAACCTAAGCTAGGCTAAGCTAGGCTAAGCTAAGCTAACCTAAGCTAACCTAAGCTAGGCTAACCTAAGCTAACCTAAGCTAGGCTAACCTAAGCTAACCTAAGCTAGGCTAACCTAAGCTAACCTAAGCTAGGCTAACCTAAGCTAACCTAAGCTAGGCTAACCTAAGCTAACCTAAGCTAGGCTAACCTAAGCTAACCTAAGCTAGGCTAACCTAAGCTAACCTAAGCTAACCTAAGCTAGGCTAACCTAAGCTAACCTAAGCTAACCTAACCTAAGCTAGGCTAACCTAAGCTAACCTAACCTAAGCTAACCTAAGCTAGGCTAACCTAAGCTAACCTAAGCTAACCTAAGCTAACCTAAGCTAAGCTAAGCTAAGCTAACCTAAGCTAACCTAAGCTAACCTAAGCTAACCTAAGCTAACCTAAGCTAACCTAAGCTAACCTAAGCTAACCTAAGCTAAGCTAACCTAAGCTAGGCTAACCTAAGCTAACATAAGCTAACCTAAGCTAGGCTAACCTAAGCTAACCTAAGCTAGGCTAACCTAAGCTAGGCTAACCTAAGCTAACCTAAGCTAGGCTAACCTAAGCTAACCTAAGCTAGGCTAACCTAAGCTAACCTAAGCTAGGCTAACCTAAGCTAACCTAAGCTAAGCTAAGCTAGGCTAACCTAAGCTAACCTAAGCTAGGCTAACCTAAGCTAACCTAAGCTAACCTAAGCTAACCTAAGCTAAGCTAAGCTAAGCTAACCTAAGCTAACCTAAGCTAACCTAAGCTAACCTAAGCTAGGCTAACCTAAGCTAACATAAGCTAACCTAAGCTAGGCTAACCTAAGCTAACCTAAGCTAGGCTAACCTAAGCTAACCTAACCTAAGCTAACCTAAGCTAGGCTAACCTAACCTAAGCTAACCTAAGCTAGGCTAACCTAAGCTAACCTAAGCTAGGCTAACCTAAGCTAACCTAAGCTAGGCTAACCTAAGCTAACCTAAGCTAGGCTAACCTAACCTAACCTAAGCTAACCTAAGCTAGGCTAACCTAAGCTAACCTAAGCTAGGCTAACCTAAGCTAACCTAAGCTAGGCTAACCTAACCTAACCTAAGCTAACCTAAGCTAGGCTAACCTAAGCTAACCTAAGCTAGGCTAACCTAAGCTAACCTAAGCTAGGCTAACCTAAGCTAGGCTAACCTAAGCTAACCTAAGCTAGGCTAACCTAAGCTAAGCTAAGCTAACCTAAGCTAACCTAAGCTAACCTAACCTAACCTAAGCTAACCTAACCTAAGCTAAGCTAAGCTAAGCTAAGCTAACCTAAGCTAACCTAAGCTAACCTAAGCTAAGCTAAGCTAAGCTAAGCTAACCTAAGCTAACCTAACCTAACCTAAGCTAACCTAACCTAAGCTAACCCTAACCTAACCTAACCCTAACCTAACCTAACCTATTCGGCCTCTTAAGTGAAAATGAGCCCTAACGTTAAACATCAATATTTTGGAAAAGGTGGCAATTCTTATGGGGATAAGACTTTTTTTTTTTTTTTAGATCTAAATTTTACACTCTTTCGAATGGTGTGCTTGATTTTGCTCTAAAATGATTTTTGACCTTATTCACTCATACTGAAATTGTACCTTAATATTGATTATTTATTTTAAAATTAATTACCTAGTTATATTAAAGTTATTTATTCTAACGTCAATTAAATATTTTAACTTTAATTAAAAAATAATCAACCATTTAAATTAATATTAGATATTATTTTACTACCAAAATTTTATTTATTAATTAAATATAAATATTTAAGCCTCATCAGGTGCGGCGACCAAATTTAAGTGTTTTCTACTAATGAAACAGTTAATCGAATATTAATATACACCCTAAAAGAGGAGTGACTTGCCCCTCTACCAAGTTGGGAGTTTAGACGGGAAAACTCCTTTCAAACTAAAAGTTCTTAATCAATTTTATAGTTCGCTAATGCAGCCACCTTCCCCCCCCCCCCAAGACTATTCCAGCGCCCCCTTTAGTTGCCCAAGTAGGTCATGCCTTCGATTCCATCTTTGGCAAAATCTTCAAACGAGGCGTTTCCCCCTTTCGCTTTTTCTTTTCCCCAACCTGAAATTTTATCGCCAAGCTTGTGTAACGATAAATAATTTATGGTGAAAGTAGTATACCCTGTTACTCGGCCCTAACCCTAAAGAGCTGCCGGGATTGACTGATCTATTAAAATTTAAAAGAGCCCTGTAGCGTGCGAGGAATTTCACAAGCAACCCTCGTTAGCATATAACTCCCAGCTCTTTTTGTTAATTAAAATAATTTTAATCATTGCTCCCGCTGATACGGACAAAATTGTTTATAGCTTTCCAATACAGGTGGCATTTTTTATATACAGCGTGTTTTACAAAAATTATGGTAGGGCCAAAGTACAGTGGTTTGTTCTGTGGTTGATTTTGAGTTGAAAACGTTTTATGATATTTTGACCTAAGGGCTTACCGTTTATAAGCTATGATTGGAGTGCTCGCTTTGCGGATGACCCCTTAAAATTTAGTAAGGAACTGAAATACAGTGCTAATTTAATTAAGGGGTCATCCCTAAAACCTTCCAATCGTATCTTGTTAACGATGGCTCTTAAGACAAAATGTCGTTTTAGGCTCAAATCGCTCAAGTAGTCCTCTATACTTCGGCTTTATCACCCTTTTGGAACACCCTGTATGATAGGGTGTAAAAAATTACCGAAATCTTAATATAATTATATTACGGAAGTTCTATGAAAGAAGATACGTTCGGTGATTTGAAATTTTAACGAAGGCAAAATATTTCTAAAAAAAATTGAGGCGAATATAAATTAGTAAAAAAATCATAAAGTTTGGTTTTAAAAAAATTCAGGAAAACTATTGAAGCTAAAACGAAACTATTGGGTTCACGTTGAGATGGGAGCGGTAATTAATTTTTCTTAACTTACTGAAAATTTATCAAATACATACTAAGAGAGACTGCATCTCGCATAGCGTTAGAAAATACACTGTTGGGCAAATTCCATAATTTCATTGTCAGCGCACCCCCTGCACAACCGCCAGCTTTGGCTGACTTTGCACTTCCCACGCGATGGGTATATGGCTAGCTTCCTGTTACTGGCTCGTTCATTTCGTTCCAACATCCCTGCACTTGACCGAACACTCTTTTTAGCCACATCGTATATATACGATGAGGCTATTAGTTTGTCCCGCGAGCCTGTGGGTGTGGGTGTGGGTGTGGGTGTGGTGGTCGTAGTAGTTTTTCGCGATTTGGAATGTGGTCAGAGTTACCCAAAGAAATAGTTAGTCAGAAGAAATGGTTATTTTATTGCTTTGGCAGTATAAAACGTTTCGTTTGACATTGAAGGGAGAGTGAATGTGAGAGAATTGTGGTGAGGTGATTTTTTTCGTTCGTGTATTTTAAAAGGATGGGGATTATAATAGTAAATGCAAGCATACATTTAATTGTACAGGTAAGGTTAAGCTTTGTGAAATGTGGTTTACGTTTGCTCCATATATTTAAAGCTAGAGAGAGAGAGAGAGAGGAATTTAGTATTGGCTTAATTTAAATGGAAGGTTTAATACTCCCTTTAAAATTCCTGTCACCCGTCAACAATAAGGGTTTCACGCTTTTCATCTCACCCCCCGATTTCAAAATTCAAAGAAATCGAGGGGGATTTTTAAAAAGCAAAAGGAACTATATACCGACGTTATATTTGGAAAGGTGGTGTTTATTACTAGAAGTTACGTCGTTTCTCCATAAATCGAGAAGAGTTTTAAAAGAAGGTACTAGCTTGGGGCAGCATTCCTTTCCTTTTATTCTTGTAAAAGCTTCAAAACGAAGAGACGTTTATTTTTTTGGTGCTAAGATATTGCGGAATATTTTTTTAACTTCTTTTAGCAATTATTTAGTAATTTCTTATTATAATTAATAATTTTTTGTTGTTGTTGACGTTCGTTTAAATTGTCGTGTGTGCGCAGTACATTTTTATCGTTTCCTAGTTCGAATTGAGGAGTAAAGGATTGAACAATCACAGTAGGTTAGGTAAGGTATAGAGGGGTTATCCACTCATTAGGGTAGGTATAGAGGGGCTATTCACTCGTACGATGTGGCTACTATTACGAGCTCTTGGGTCACCTTGTTATAGTTAGTTTTTAATTCAAATAAGATTTAGTCAAACGATCTGTAATTGTGTATGTGTCAATGGCGTAGTGATTATGTCATCCGCTTCACACACGAGTGGCCCCGGGTTCGAGACCACGTGGGTGCGGAGAAATTCTTTTATGTTCGTTTGTTTATATTAACAACTAAATTAGGTCAAAGAGGGTTCATCATCGTGTATCGTGGCGCAGTTGGTAGCGCCATTGAATGATGGCGCCTGCAAGATCAATTGTGGCAAGTCTAGTCTAATGAAGATACGGAAGTTGTTTTTTATAGTTAGTTTTTAATTCGCATAAGATACAGTCAAACGATGCGTTCTTGTAGGTGTATCTGCTGTGTAGTGGTTATCTCAGCCGCTTCACACCCCGAAGGCACCGGGTTCAAGACCACGTGGCTGCGAAGAAATTCTTTTATGTTCGTTTGTTTAAATTGACAACTAAATTAGCTCAAAGAGGGTTCCTCAGCGTGTATCGTGGCGCAGTTGGTAGCGCCGTCGAATGCTGGTGGCTGAAAGATCGATCTTCGAAGATGGTCAATACCCAATAAATTCTTGTCTTATGAAGATAGTGCTCAGATACAGAAGTTATTATTTTATAGTTAGTTTTTAATTCAAATAAGATTTAGTCGAACGACCCGTAGTAATTGTGTATGTGTCAATGGCGTAGTGGTTATCTCAGCCGCTTCACACACCGAAGGCCCCCGGTTCAAGACCACCTGGCTGCGAAGAAATTCTTTATGCTCGTTAGTTTAAATTACAACTAATTTAGATTAAAGAGGGTTCAATATCGTGTATCGTGGCGCAGTTGGTAGCGCCGTTGAATGCCAATGCCTAACAGATCAATCTTCGAAGATGGTCAAAGCTCGTAGTGGTCAGTATCCCTCAGTGGATCAGTACTCAATGTGGTCGGTATCCCTCAGTGGATCAGTACTCGGAGTGGTCGGTATCCCACAGTGGATCAGTACTCGAAGTGGTCGGTATCCCACAGTGGATCAGTACTCGAAGTGGTCAGTGCCCGTTGAAGTCGTGTCTAATGGTTCGTGCTCAGATACCGAAGTTCCTTTTTATAGTTAGTTTTTAATTCAAATAAGATTTAGTCAAACGATCTGTAATTGTGTATGTGTCAATGGCGTAGTGATTATGTCATCCGCTTCACACACGAATGGCCCCGGGTTCGAGACCACGTGGGTGCGGAGAAATTCTTTTATGTTCGTTTGTTTATATTAACAACTAAATTAGCTCAAAGAGGGTTCATCACCGTGTATCGTGGCGCAGTTGGTAGCGCCATTGAATGATGGCGCCTGCAAGATCAATCGTTAGAGATGGTCAGTACCCAATAAAGTGGCAAGTCTAGTCTAATGAAGATACGGAAGTTGTTTTTTATAGTTAGTTTTTAATTCGCATAAGATACAGTCAAACGATGCGTTCTTGTATGTGTATCTGCTGTGTAGTGGTTATCTCAGCCGCTTCACACCCCGAAGGCCGCGGGTTCAAGACCACGTGGCTGCGAAGAAATTCTTTTATGCTCGTTAGTTTAAATTACAACTAATTTAGATTAAAGAGGGTTCAATATCGTGTATCGTGGCGCAGTTGGTAGCGCCGTTGAATGCCAATACCTAACAGATCAATCTTCGAAGATGGTCAAAGCTCGAAGTGGTCAGTATCCCTCAGTGAATCAGTACTCAATGTGGTCGGTATCCCTCAGTGGATCAGTACTCGAAGTGGTCGGTATCCCACAGTGGATCAGTACTCAATGTGGTCGGTATCCCTCAGTGGATCAGTACTCGAAGTGGTCGGTATCCCACAGTGGATCAGTACTCGAAGTGGTTAGTATCCCACAGTGGATCAGTACTCGAAGTGTTCAGTGCCCGTTGAAGTCGTGTCTAATGGTTCGTGCTCAGATACCGAAGTTCCTTTTTATAGCTAGTTTTTAATTCAAATAAGATTTAGTCAAACGATCTGTAATTGTGTATGTGTCAATGGCGTAGTGATTATGTCATCCGCTTCACACACGAATGGCCCCGGGTTCAAGACCACGTGGGTGCGGAGAAAATCTTTTATGTTCGTTTGTTTAAATTCACAACTAAATTAGCTCAAAGAAGGTTCATATAGGGTCAGTACCAAGTGAAGTTCGTGCTCAGATACCGAAGTTATCTTTTTAGAGTTAGTATTTATTTCAAATAAAATTTAGTCAAACGATTCGTATTTGTATACATATCAATGGTGTAGTGGGGGTAGGGTAGGGTATAGAGGGGCTATTCACTCGTACGATGTGGCTACTATTACCAGCCCTTGGGCCGTCTTGTTATTGTCCAGGACCATCCAGAACGCGGATGAAATTATGCTGAATTTGCATTGGATCGAGGGGCTGACGTTTTGCGTGGTTTCCCTCCCCCCTTTGCGTTTTTTACGTATCTACGTTCTTTTTATCTTTCACTTAATCAGAGACGCGTGATATTTTTAGCAACTTATCCATCTCTCGGAAGTAGACGGAAATTGAAATTGTCGATGCGACGTTGGTTGTTGGAGTGAATGGCTCATGAGCCAAGGGCAAAGCTTGAAATTATCTACGTGTCTAAGCCCTTGGAGTAGTCAATGAGCTCTCGGATAAGAGGCAGCCAACTCAAAACTAACTTGTCGAGCGACAGACTCAAAAGTAACTGTCAGAAAAGGAGATGCGCGTCACTACACAGATTTGAAACCCAGTATAGGCAATAGTATGTAGGCATTGTGGTGTGGCACGTCATTTTAGCGGCAATTTAAACACGTAGAATCGTGATTTTTAGTAACGTTTCATTGGCTACTCGAAACCTTGTTTGTTGACTTTGGAAAGCACTGCATTATACTTAAGATACGGGTATGCGTTTTACGACAGTCATTCATTTCAGTCCCATGCCAAATTTTGCCTTAATGCTAACATTACTGTGTGATTTAGTTTGAACATTATTAACTGTTCGTATTTTGACTTTCGTATTTTCACTTCACTTTTCAAAATTATTCATAATGTTTACTTGAATACGTCATATATACTTCAGACTATACGTATCTAAGGGATCTAATGCATATTTTACAATCCTTGACTTCTCACGTGGGGTCGAAGACTCGCAGTTATCCCATCCAACTCTAAGCGCGTTTGACGTCACGCATCCCCAGATATTGATTGGTTTCCCGCATCCAATAAGGTATGGTTTAGAGCGCCACCTACTGAGTTAAATACAATCGCGAGTTTCTATCTAAACCTACGCTATTTGGTGTCTTATTAATAAACCACACTTCAGATTTATTTTAACTAAAATTACTAATTTAAATTTATACAGAATAACTATATTTAAATAAAGGTTCTTTTTTTTTAATTCGTGAAACATACGCGAGAGGCGCTTCGTACCTATGTAGGTTTTTCCGATCGAAGTCGGGTACGTTTTGTTTCGATCTGTTTTAAAATTAGATGGGGGTTCCGTAGGTTAGTGACCCTCATTATGTCAGCGGGCGATCCGGGAATTATTTCTTGGAAAGTGTTTTTCCGTGTTGTTTAACAAGTATTAATTAACGTTTCACACTCTGTTTTTTCATTTTTTTCTTGCTGGTGCGGAAGAATTAGTTATAATTTAATCGATTAGTTAAGGTATAAATAAGGTTAAGACCCGGTTTGTCATTTTAAATGATAAGACCATAATATAAAGTTTGGAGGGCTAAATATCAGACCAACACTTATTTACACTTACTTTGATAAGACAATGGTAATTAAATGAAATACCTTACCAAGTATATAGTTTTGTCCAGAAACATTTTATAAAATAGCGACACCTGACGCGTATGAATATGTAATATTAAATCTCATAAGAAAAATAGTAGTGTTTGTGAAGCGCGCATGCGCTTTGACTAGAGTACCATACTGTCAACTTTGTAGCTTTCTCCTAAAACTTAAAAGGGTGGAAAATACATTTCCGCATTTAATCACAATTTTGAAAAAAAAAAATATTTTTAAAAAATTCTAAAATTTGACAGCTACAAATGTCCGTAGGCTAGAAACTCTAAAATTTAAAAATTTCGGACATTATCCGTGACAAGATAAATAACGGGGTGGGGAGAGGGGGGGTTAGGAGAATGGAATGTCATGTTCCTGTAGGCTAAAAATATAATTCAATATAAAGAGAGTGGGAGAGGAAGTTTTACATTCCCCCACGCGGAAGAAGCGATTTTTAAATTGGCCTATTTAGCATGCATGACGTGAGCGGGAACATTTGTCATTCGATAGCGGCGCTCGGCGGCCCGTTCTGGGCTCATGCGCGTTGTATACTGAAGAGAAAGCTTGGACCCCAACAGCTATCTTCGAAAGGAAGGAAAAAAATGTATTCCATACAGTTTATGACGCGAGCGAGCTTCTTTAAAAATAGGCGTCTCTCTTTATGATCCTCGAGTGCCCTGGCCCCGAAAGGGGGCCCTCTCTCTCTACAAGAAAAGAAAAATGCTGGGCGCAAAATTTATCACCGAGTGTTCGAGGGACGGAGACTGATTACGGGACCCTAGCCTCTAGGATTTGTACCGCCTTGGAATAAATAATTTCAGGACTCGCACTGTATCGAAATATTTTGATTCTGGACGTAATAGTCAGGGCTCCCATCAGGTCCCTAAAAGTTCCCAAATCCCGCAAGGTCCTTAATCTACACTAGAGATGTTTGTGAATCTTTAATTTTCCCTTCTTAACTAACAAGTAAAAATAATTTTATCTGATACCTCTGTAAATTACCAATTCCTAGCATGTACTCTACCTTAATTTTACCATGGTAATCATCCTGTAAATTAATTCCTAAAAATACCCTTAAAAGATTATCCTTGGATCACTTGTGACTATTAGACAGTATGGAAATAAGTTGACTTGTAGTTTGAAATCTATCTTTTCTATATTAAAATAACAGCGGGTTTTGAGAGTTATTTCCGTTTAAGATGAAGAAATTTAATCACGGAGACGAAACGTCCGTATCTAATTCATCCAAGATTTAGCAACTCTTACAATATCTTCCAACAATCTATAAAAAGAGGCGGACTCTTGAAGAAAAATTGCCACACTTTTTTTCTTCTCTTAGTTCATAACAAAATATAGTTCGAAGTATTGATTGATAATTTTTGAAAGTTCTCGAGCGGATTAAAGAGGACGGGGACGCTTAAATTTTTATCAACCTTTTCATTTTACAAAGAAGAAAAAAATGAAGTTATTTTTCACGTGTTCCCCGAATATAAGAATATAAGAATTATCCAATCTCCCTAAAGGGTGAAATGTCATAAACTAAACATATATTGACAACAAATTTCACCATATATGAGATTTATTTTTCAAATATTTCTTTGCTTTTATTCTGGTCGCTTTTTTCGAACCCCAACCCCGTTCTCTCTTCATACACGACGTAAATTGATGGTTTTATCGATATAAAGTAATTTAAACTCAAACTTCAAATATCTGGTCTAATGCCGACTTATTTAGATAGTTTTAATCATCTTATTTTTCTTTCTGTAATTGCTTATTTGTTTACCTCAAGTCATTTTATATTTTATCCGAACATTCCTTTATTTATTTAGGCGAAACACTTTTATTTATTCAAAGCAATTTTTATTTACGAAGTGATACATACATACATTTATTTATCATAAATAACGTATTTGTTTACTTCAGTTATAAGCGTATCATGCGTATGGATTCAAACCAATTCTTATTTTCCCATCAAAACCCTAGTATGCAGCGGGAAAAACATTTTTACAGGCGCTCGTACAAAATACATTAGGTTAGATTCGCCTTAAAGTTGGCTTTACCCGAATGCTGCAGACTTTACTGAGAATTTTTTTGGGGAAATATTCTTTCAATTTATCACTGAACACAATCCCTAGTAGGCCTAGATAGAACATGATAAAATAATTTCTGTTTTGAATTTAGGCCTAAGTTAATTAATTAATATAGCATTCAATATTTTAAACCCATACATAGTTCTAAATTTCATTATTATAAAGCTTAACCTTTTCCGTTAAACAACCTACTCGCTGATCCAATTCAAGCAAGCAAACCTTTCCAAAAGTTTGAATTTTTAATAAACATTTATTAAAAATTCAAACTTTTCAAAAGTTATTCTAGGCCGCCTCCCTTATTCGTAATGCCCACCTATTCAATTTAAAACGTTTCAATTTTTTGACCTATAACGTAAAATGTCAAATAAGAGGCGGTGGTGATAAAACCACCACCCTTTTAGCCATAAGGCCTTTGAAAGGGTCAAATATACTATGCCTAACTTGAACTCTCGCTCGTGGTGCGGATGGTATGAGCGTGATTAGCTCTTTGGGGCAATTTCCCTAATATTCCTGACGGTTTTAAAGTTGAACGTGACTTTAGAAATTAATTACGCAATTATATCCAACGAGAGGATAGCCCTAATTCATCCCACTGCCTAAATCTCTCTTATTCATAAAGAGAAATAAACTTAAGTGAAGTTATCAAAACTCTGAAAATCTCTGAATTAATAAAGCTTAGTGTAAAATTGAATATCTGGTAAAGAATCACCCGTTTCTTGTAAATGTTAAAAAGGTGTTCTGTAGTTTCGAGTTAATATATTTTAAAGGGTGTCTTATATTTGTAGGCATTGTATACTCAATTTGTAATATACATTACGTGGAGATACGATACGTGGAGGGATATAAAGGAGAGAACTAGAATTAGGGAGTGTCTAGGGCTGCGGCGCCGGCTCAAACTAATAGTCTTTCTAGACTAAAATGTGTCCGTCTTAGATAAATGAATGAAGGTGAAGGTGGGTATAATATTATTGGGTATTATACACGAATTACTTTCCTCGTATTCAAGGATTAAACGCGAATTAACTTTCAGTCTGTTCTCGCTCTAATTCAACTTATAAAACCGTACCATTAATACCGTCTGATGTAGATAAATTTGAAGCCATCAACGCGCTTCGATTGGTATTGCTCACCTTTACAGCTTTGTATATTCAAACCAGTCTCTGCACTATTCGGAATTATTTTATTCATTTTTGAGTCTTATCTTGAAATCACTTTCATGTCCCGTCGTAAAATTTAACCTTTTCTAAGTTTTCACGTGTAATTGCTTCGCATTTATCTACATCTGGTGGTATTGTACCATGGTACAGAAAGTAAATACGTTCTACGAAACGTTTAACGTGATGTCGTGAACTCTTTGTACCTTAGACAAATTATATTTCATCTAGGAGTAACCGCTATTTGGGAGGCGGGCTATGAAATCCCAAACCTATTTGAATTTAAAATGATTAGGAGGTATTTTCCGGTGCCGATTGCTCTTATAATTAGTAGGAGTATCGATAAACGTCACTTGATTTTCCTTTTCACCCTCGTGTTACGCGAGTTACTGTAATTAGATCGCCAGCGTCCTCATGGCGTATTTTTGTCTGAACTACCGTCAGGGTTATACCAAGGGTAATTTTAGTAAATTGCGATAAAAACGGCGGAGAATGGATAGTTTTCCGCCAAACGACGACAAAGCTAACCTCTTAACGCGATCAAAAATAACCGCACCGTGCTGCGGCAATCCGGGTTTTCTCCACCACAAAGATCTAATCTCGATAAAAACTTCTTTCGTCACCAAATTATTAATAAAAGAAAAGCGCTTAGCCCGTGTAAAAGGTTTTAGAAAACTAAACCGCGTTGTACCATGCGCCCTATTCATTGTGTAACCACGAATTTGTTGCAGTATACTGTGGGGAACGTTTTTTTTATTCCGCTGGGTCCCTGCATGGGTCTCCGCCGTGCGGGTCATTATTTTCACTGTTGTTGTCGGATTTAGGTTGTAGTCGCTGTAGCACTGCTGGACCCGGTCAAACTACCGGTAATATATTTTCTGTTAAGCTTAAACGTAATGATGTAGTTAAGGTTCCGGCTAGAATAAACTGACCGTTGAGTGATAAGAAAGGAGTTGCGGCTAATAAATTAAACTAAACCTCGAGTATTATAGTTATTTTCGTAATTTAATTTTGTTTGGGAATTAATTGTTATTTTATCAAGATTTTGAAGTGCTAATTTAATTATCATATTTAATTAACTATTCCAAATATTTTTGCTTTCATAAACGTAAGACGATATATGAAAAGGTTTAAAAATTCTTGACTTCATTTGTCATTTTGGATATGACTATTTTAGCATTCAAAAGTTTTGGCTCAAAAATCACCCTATACGCAACTCGTTTAAAGTCGTCTGCTCTCTTGTCTGCGCATTGAAATGAAGGTACCAAGGCGACCGACGGGAACGTAAGATTTTAGTAGTCTGAATGGGCTTTTAGTCCCTCTATCCTCTTTGATACAATTTTAGGTAGAAGATTAATTTTTATGTTTTTGTTTCTACTGCACCATCGTGATATCGATCAATATGATACACGTAACTTCGTAGATAAACATTTCTTACGTTGACATAAGAGTGTGTGTGTGATCTCGTAAAGAAACATAATATGGCGAATTACTTTAGGCGGCTTATTTAAACATAAAAAGAGTCAATATAATATTAAGGTTTATTTTTGTGTGTGGCTTTTGTTTTTGGAATGTTTATTTCTGGATGTATTATCTATCTATCACCTATTGTTTACTCTGTTAGGCACGCGATGCAATCCCATGCAAGGTTCTTTCCCCGTGCGGTCGCGAGAATCGTAAAAATATATACTTTATTTCCTCAATAAGTTAGAGTCACAATCCTGCGGGCTGGAAATAGTCTTTATCCCACCACGTAGAAACCTTTATATCTTTTTCGTTGCCTTTCTGATCCTTATATGAGAAAGAGGTGCCTGACCCAAATGGGCCAGCTAAAGTATCTTGGAGAAATTAAGTATAGGAGTTGTAAAACTCCCGAAAATATTCTAAATTCCACGCAACTTTTTGAAAAAAGTGACATGGCTAAGCACCCCTTTAAATTAAGTACAAATTTAAAGGAAAACTGTAAAAAATTCGAAACACATTACAAAAGAAAGTTGGAATCATGGCATACATTAACAATTACGAGCAGTTTTGGTACAGAAGCCCAAGAAACCTCGGCAATTATTTTCCCCTATAATATTGTACGGGGAAAATATAAACCTCCCGTATAAATTCTTCCAAGGTGTCTTGCGAGCTCCTATTTAAAGGGTCAGCGAGGTGTTTTTTTTTCTACCAGCCATAATGAGACTTATAGTTCTAGCTTCTTTTCACTATACATACCCCTTTTTCCAAACGCATACCCTCGTGAGCTTGCGGAGCTTTTGGTTCGAGTTAGAAAAGGGTGAAAATGTTACGTAGGCTGGAAAGTAGTAGTACGTGCCTCTTTCCTGGTCGGCGTGGCTGAGAAATGGGGAAACAAAGAAAAGGCGCAGCTTCGCTGCGGGCGTGCAAAACAGCTGCAACCGAAGATCTAGGGGTCGGGAGAAAAGGGGTATCAATTGCGCGCGCATACCGGCCATGCCACCTATCTCATTCTACGAGAGCGACCTATAGCGCCAGAGACGGAATAAAAGTGCCAGTTTTCAGTCTCCTCTCCTCCTCCTTATATCCACTTTGTTTTCGGCCTGAACTGTTTCAGGGCAAGATTGACGTAATTCTACAAAGTGGGGTTTTTACCTAAATCTTTCCTTTCATCCGTGAAATTTTCAATTTTGCAATAATGTATTGGTAGTTATATCGGAATTCAGATATCCTCGATGCTGTTTAGGGGATGGGAAAATGAGTTTCTTAATTCTTAATCGCCAATTCTACTGGTTGTTCAAATTGAGAATAAAAGAGGTCACGCGTTCTGCAAGCCATTTCATTTCACTGGAATGCGACATTGTTTTAACTGAGCAACAGAAATTGAGTATCATAAGCAGAGGTCCATTAGCTGTTCAAGTATATTGTATATAATTTCAAAGACCCGCTAAAACTTAATTTCCAACGCTCCGTAATATTGAATTTTTTAACATTCCATAGCCGTTCAAGGACAACTGCGAACCCGTGGTACCATTAAGCGGCGTTGTGTATAATTGTTATTGTAATCAATCGCGGTCTGTTCATTACCCCAAAATCCTGTAAACTATTGCCCTTAAGTTTTTTATTGTACGGGGCTAAGTTACGAGAGAATATAAAAAGATAGTTTACTATTAAGAAATCTAAACAAGGCTGTAAGTAGTTGTCAATATTTGGTTCTCTTAGGAAAATAAGACGTTCCCGCTCTAAGTTCTCAATAGCCCGAGAGAATGAGAGATCCCCTTTCCCTCATTTCTCCTATACGACGTCTAGGTTACGTCTTTCGCGTTGCCTCCGCTCCCACTCTTTCACCCATTCTATTTCTCTCTCTCTCTCTTTCGTATTCCGTGACGGAAAACGGCCCACGCGGCGGTTTTGACGTTGGCGCGAAGCGAGGTTTGGGGCTCCCGCGTGGCGATTCCAGGCGCAGAATGGCTGGAAACTCGGGTCTCGCAAGCCGGAGTATCGCGCTACTTAGTCCCGTCGATCCCGTAGTACTCTCACTAGGAATATAGTCTAGCGGTGTATAAGTAGGCTTAGCCGAGTCTTACTTAGCCGAGTAAGAGGCTTTTGTTGGCGGGCCGGGTGTGCGTACCCGCGTTTTTGACGGCTGCCAACGTGGCTTCGCGAGGAAGTGCCGCGTCTCCCAAACATCGCAACATGATCGAGGAGAAACTACGTGGATGTTGCGTCGAGCTACGGAGTCTCTTATCGGGACGACAACCCAGGTAGGAGAACAGTAACTCTGTGTCACCCCACCAAAAGAAAGAAAAAAGAAAAATCTCGCGTAAAGTAAAAAAAGAAAAATTATTCGGCGAGCCCCGAGCTTCGTCGCGTCCCAGCTCGCGACTTTCAAATTAGTCGTCGCCGCGCGCTCATTTTAGGAAGGAACCCCCGGGTTTTTCCCGTTAAAAATCGTTAGCTAGCGGGCACGTGCGGGCGGTTCTAACCGTAAACCCCCCACACACTCTTTTTCGGCCATACGTCCGTCCGTTTTTGGCCACGCGCGGACCCGGCCTCGAAAAAGCCACTCGAGCTTAGAAATATATTAAAAGCCCTAATTGTACGTGAATTAAGCCGACGTACAGGTACTAGCGACAAAAAGAGCTTTTCACCCAACTACCTGAACGGTTTTAAGGCCAAAATTCACCTTAATTTTCTAACTCGCGGTTCAGTTTAAATCGCGTTGACGTTGTCTGTTATCGCGCGACTTGAGGTTGGTTGTTGATTTAAAAAATACGCGGTACGTAAATCCCGAAAAGAGAGCAAAAATGTGCAGCGTTCTTTGTCCTTTTGTCAGGGATAGGCTGTTAATGTGAGTTGTGTCTTTCTGTTGTTACGTACTCCCCATTATATAGACACTTGCTTATTTTTGTGCACTTTTGAAGTTCTGTTCAAAGAAAGAATTATGTTTATCAACCTTCTTTACTTTCTTTGAACGAACTTTACATGCTAGGGGTTTACATTATTATTTTTTTTCTTTAGTATTATCTGTATAGTGCTTTTGTGTGTTAATAATTTAAAATTTTAAGAAATTGAGGGTCAGCCAACATTTAGGGTGACAGGTTTAATGTATTTTCTACGAGCGCCTGTAGAAATGTTTCACCCGCAGCACACTGGCGTTCAGGGAAAAACAAACCACCAGGGTTAAAATATTTTGTTTTCATTTCCAATTTTTTTTATGATAATCTCGTTTGTGTGGATAAAGTAAACAATAATGCACTAAATTAATTATATTAAAATATACCAGTAATATTTAATAGTAATTTGATTCTGACCTTAATTTAAAACCTAGGCTATTTGATTCAATGTATATATAACCATAAGTTTATAAGATATGTTCCGTAAGTATGACGCTACCTATACTTCGTAATGCTAGAGACTTAGCTAGTTCGAGAACGACAAGCGAGAATTGACTACACTCGGTTTTGCAGTCCATCTTCCTATTTAGTCTGTACTAAGCCTTTGACAGCGCCTCTCCACTATGACGTTTCACCAACGTCACTTCATGGCGAGCTCTCAGTAACCAGTGAAAAACTTCTGGAACATATCTTATAAACTTACGATATAAGTGTTTGAATCTATTTAAAACCAGTCATTACTTTTAAACAAATATTTTATTTAAAAACTGCGATTTTAAGTTTCGTTATTTTAATGGAAAAATTCCAATTATTTTTAGAGAAAGAAAAATTTTAATCTAAAGACTCTTTTTATATTCAATTTAATAATAATCTATATTTCTATGACAACTATTCGCGCATTTTTTCATAAGAAATTACATTCGTACGTATATATGTGTTTCTTTGGGGTTATTTCACTTTTAATGACTTTTTCCGAAGCTTATAGCGGCGCGGCGCGCTCGAGTCATGACTGCATCATTAGGTGTTAAATCCCCGGGTTTGTCGATAGCCCTAGTTTTTGTATAGGTTTGGAAAACTTATAAAAAATTGGATGGTTACTCCTTGGCCCGCTTCTTAACATCTTTTTCTACCATCAGAATAAAAAGGGAGGGGGGGGAGAGAGACGCGGTGGAAAAAATCCTTAACCATTAAGAAACTTAATCGTTTCGAAGGCAGCTAGCTCCTTTATGGCACGCTTTCATTTTCTTTTTTAGTTTATTTCAACCCCCAATACGAATCCCCCTATTTTTTGGGGAGTTTTTTTTTTTTAATTCTTGGTGGTTCTTTTTCTGTGCCCGAAGTGCAAAAATTGATGTACATAGTTCAAACAATTGTTGAGATTTCGGAACATGTTTGTTGCGTTTATTGTTAATAAAATTTTCATAGGCGGGGCTGTACCAATTCTCCAAACTATTCATAGAAAAATTAGTATCAATATTATTATTGGATTAATTAAAAGATTCTCAAAGACAATTGGACCGACTCGACCGGTTTCTATAAATATTTAATCTAATTAGAGACAAATTATTGGTTTATGTTGTGACGAAACGTGGTTTCAAAATTGCTTGTTTTGGTGAGGTTTAAGCTAACCACGATGAAACGGGGAGATTTTACAAGCTATTTAGTGGCTTTTGTTAAAAGCTGTCAGATAGTGAATCAGATTCTTTTGGGTGGAGGAGGCATTCTAAACATTGACCAACCAATCACGTGACAAATTTGACAAATACTCTCGAGCAATATACTTTTAAATAATACACTTCTGATTGTAGTGTATAAGGGTCCCTCGGAATGAAAGTTACTTTTTTTAAGCCGCCAATTCAGCGTTTACCAAGCGTATAAACGAAATAAATTGCTAACTAGGATTGGAATGGTCCTTTGGGTACTGCTTTTTTTTGTTCTTTTTTCGGATAAGGAGAAGCTTTGTGCCTAGAATAAAGTCTGACCAGACCCATACCGTTCGTACACATATACTAATGCCTCGGCTGTTCGTGAGGAAACGATGAATTAAGAGGATAACCTGGAAAGAGAATTAATTGAAGTTTTAGGAACGTACAATAACCTTTCCCCATATTAATAATATCCAGGCGAATATACATTCGGTTTTTTCTTTATATCCCAATATCTTAACGGATATGTTCGTAAGTTTGCAATTACTTTGTGAAATAAGTGAGATTGGGAAATGATAAGAATACGTTGTATTCCTTTCCGTTGTTTTAATGCGCCAAAATTTGAATTTCACCTTTCTAATGCACCATATTTTTGCAATGGCGTACTAGCTCTCACTTATGGAATTTGATGCAGGAATTACGCTAAAGTAGAGCTAAAGTTTTCGACCTTTTGTTTTATGATAAAGTGAAAAACAAAACAGAGAAGGAAAGTAAAAATAAAACCTAGTTTCCAAAAAAATATATATATTTATATTTATATACATATATAAAAATAGTGAATAAAGGGGAAAGCTCAGGATTCCATGGGAATATAGCTTAAGGATAGAATTATTCCATTGTATATGTAAAAAGAAAAAAGCTCTTTTCTCTGGATCCTTATCTTTTCTACTTCTTTCTTTTTTTTTTTGTTCTCGCCTAAACTTAGGGGCGTTATAAAAAGAAGTTTTTTATTTCTTTTTTTTTTAAACAATGGACGACGGGAAATTCCGATTATTCCCGCTTTTATTCTTTTCTTCGCTCTAACGCGGCTACCATCTTCTAGAAACTGTTCTCTTCCTCGGACTTCTCGCCCCCCCTCCCCGTTTCTCCTTTGTCCGCAAAATAAAAATGATATTTTAGCTTGTGTCATAGATATATTAAGTGCACTCACTAAGTTACGTTGTCCCAAAATTCAGGAGAAATTGGTGAAGAAACGCGAGTGAAACAGTGTGGTCAAACAAGTCAATTAGTTAATTGTTTTACTTATCCGCAACCCCAACAATCTCTTTAGGGAGCGGAACAAAGTGATCGGTATGCTGTGGCTAAAATCACTGAGGATGTATGTAGAGAAAGGAGAGTCGAAGAGGAAAGGGGGAATTTAACTTAAACGGCACCGTCGTTTCTGTGTCTCACGCGCACCTAACTCGGAGCAGAGCGGGGGAGTTAGGCGTCACGTGATCCTTTAAGAAGGAAATTCAAAAGGGTAATGGGTAAATAAGAACAGGCGGTTAGAGCAGTGAGAACTTAACGACTATCGGTGTAGTTTCGATCTCCTAAAGATTTTGGTTATTAGGGTTTTCAAAATCGGACGTTTCGACTCTTAAATCAATTTCGCGAGCCTTGACTTGATTGGCCAACGCTAAATTTCCTCTAATAAAATTTTAAATAACCCAAGCTACGGGAATAGGTCAACACGGTGCGATAATGGAAGTTCTTCCCTTGAACTTCCGGTAATTAGGTACTTGACCGGAAGTGATGGACATTTACGGTGCTACTGAATGAGGTTAATTTCTCAAAATGGGTTGTCCACCTCGAGAGGCGTATTTAGAGAGATTATGGTACCTATGCGCTTCGACTAGAGAAAGGCTGGTCCCTGTTCAGAGCTTTAGCTAGTTCGGCGCCAAGCTCGGCTTAGATAGTCTCTTTATATATTTATCACATCTATGATTATTTTTTCTTACTTTCACTTTGGCCGTTTTCGTCTGCAATTTTCTCACTTTTCAGATGTATCTGACTGGCTATTCCATCCCTATTTTAACTCAGACCATTCTTTTAAACTTTTTTTAGTCTAATTTGATCCTATTCATTCTGAATTTCCTTGGTTCTAGCAACTCAAAAAACTTCCTCCTAGTAGCTCTTGAGACTTGAATAATTTTTGTCTTTTTTGTCTAAAAAAATGAAAAAGAAAAAAGAATTACCTTATCTTAGTTGAATTTTAGGTTCATCGTCTTTTATGTCTAAAAATCGCTGGTTTGGAAGATCTAATATCGATACTTCTGCTGATACCTAATTTACAAAATGAACGTATTATTTTTAAAATTAACTTTAAACGCCGAAATAGGCGATAATATAGAAAGTTTAGTGAAATGGCGTCATTTTTAACTCTCTAAAAAAACTAATAATAAATACCATATCCGCCAATAGGGACTTCCCTTTGGGATATGTTACCCTTATAATCCCCGTTATATTAACGCTTGGTTCCCCCTAAGACTTGTTTGAAGAGATTGACCAAGTATGGATCCTTTTCAAATATTCCCATTGGGACATTGCACGACGAAGCCTGATCCGTACATTTTTGATCACCTTGTCGTCCCCCGAAGGAACGTTTAAAAAAAAGGAAAAGTAGTAGAGAATTCAGGCTCGTGTCATCTTAGAAGTAAATTTCGCGTGTCGCATCTTTTTATTAGCGACTCTGCTTCGGTGATAAAGTTGCCCGTCGGCTACGTATAAGAGCCTCGGTCGGTAGTCGGTATGGTGCTGCGTGGGCTTTTCGTTTTCTCGCGCGCCACTGAAGAGCCCAAGCGTAAACCGTCTCTTAGCAGCCTTCCTAAAATATGACCTAGTCATTAGG
This sequence comes from Phalangium opilio, assembly GCF_054372755.1. Classification (NCBI taxonomy): domain Eukaryota; kingdom Metazoa; phylum Arthropoda; class Arachnida; order Opiliones; family Phalangiidae; genus Phalangium; species Phalangium opilio. The sequence continues at coordinate 649,966 of NW_028324227.1, forward strand.
GACGACCGTAAAAAGACGCGACAGAGCTATATGCCCCCCCCCATCTTTTCCTTCTTCCGCTAATACTACTACTACTACCGCCGCATCTTCCGTTTTTTTCCTCTCTACTCTTCTTCTTCCATTTTCTCTGAAATAATAGACGTATATATTCCATCTTCCGAGATTGAAGGAATGAAGAGAAATAGGCGAGCAAAGTAATCTTGCGTTGCGCTGCACGATGTGGCAATTTCAAATATTGTATCGGAAGTTGCGTTTAAATATTTCCCTGCCTCAATTTTTAATATTTGAGTAGTCAATGTCACTCTCATTCCAAAAATTAACGCCAGTGAATTTTTGTTACGTTTCTCTTTTAATTTAGCACGTGTTGTTGACAGAAATCCTGAAAGTTATCAAGTTTTCATTTTGACTCGGGACATCGTAATGTCAAAAATTGCTAAAATAGAAAGTACAGATTCTAATTTGAAAAGGAATTATTAATTTACTTTGTAAAGCCGTATATAAAGTGCCGTCGCAACGTATTGAAACATTATTGATCAGACGTTTAACTTCGTGGTAAATCTTCATCAACACTACCACGCGCTAATAGAAATATTCCGGCCAAAACTGAGGACTCTCCCCAACAGTCTATTGGCTCTATTCCAGTTGTCCAAGGCTTATTTTTTTATCAAGTATGGGGGTGAGAGAGAGACCTTAATAGAAGCGTAGAGCTAGATGGCCAACCATCTTTCATTTCCTTCTCGAGGACGAGGAGGAGGAGGTTTGTGAGGGAAATCGTCTTTATTCGCTTGATAAACCGACGACGCTTAGTCCGCGAGGTTTATTCCTCCTTATTTTCCTTATCTATAACCCACGTACCCTTCTTTCTCCTCTTTTAAGGCTCTATACAGTCGGTAAACATCGCTTCCTCAAAGAATCGAATTACACGTTTCTTTACCTCGGACCCTTCTTGCAAAAGATATTGACCCACTTTTTAAATGGTCAAATTTCTCGCCCTCCCCATTCGTACACTATATTTATAGCCTAGATGATGACCGTTATGTTTTACTCGTGTAAAGGAATACATAAACGCTCCCAGTAATTTTATGACCTAAAAACTACCGAATCCATTATGTATTTCGTCCAATTTTCTACCTTTTTAAAAAATTTTAACTCTTATTTTACAATATTAAACGTATATTTTAATCGTCACACCATTCTTTGTTAAGGAAACATTTTAGGGGTATTCAAGGCGATATCACGGGTAAGTATCTCTTTAGGGTCCATATCAATCTATTTTTAGAGCAGTAGGAAATAGGGGAATCCCTTCTCAAGGTCCTCTTAAAAGTTCTTAGTTCGAGTTGGGAATTTTCAATTCCTCCGTATATTCGCATTAACTTCTATTCGTAATGGTTGCCTTCGTGTACAAAAGAGTTAGTGGGATTCCCCCTTAATTTGTTAGCACAAATTCTGAAGATCAACTGACTTCGCAAATGTACAGCTCGAATTGATGGCTAGTGGCATGGGCTCCCACGCGAGATGGCCCGATGGTACGCTAGCTTATAATTAAACCCAGGGGGCAAAGGTCAATCATATTAAACTCACGTTAAGCTTGGATAAACTTAAGTTTTTTTTACTGAGTTCTTGTTCGACATTTGCACAGGCGCTAATGTTAAAAATCAATATTGAGTATTTAGATTAGCTAATTTTTTTTCCAAGTATTTGAGTCGCAAATATTTCGTTGTCGAGTATTAATCGAGTAAATTTCTAGAAAATAACGATTATGTTGCATTATGTAATATCGAACAAGTTTAAATGATTGTTCGTTGACAAATAAACATGAAACAGATATTTTCAAAATAAATGCTCATGGATACATCGTCTGCTTTAGTTATAATATAAGCCTTGGAATGGAGCATTTTTTGAAAATTTAAGAAGTTAAAAAGGTACTTGAACCTTTCTCGAGTATTTCAATACATTGTTATCGAGTATCGAGAAGAGTTCTCGACTCTTATTATTCTTTAAGACCAGCAAATATCATTGAAATTGGTATTATAAATTTAGTATGAACCCTGAAATGAAAAAAACCTTGGCTGGCTGCTCGCTTTCTATAATGTTCGTCATCCCTTGACGTCTTAGGAAGGTTTTTCTCAATCGTTTCATATTGTGAAGAGAGAGGAGAGAGTAAAGGAGTCAGGCCAGTGGCCTTCCTTTTCTCGGAATGAAATTCTCTAAATTCATTTCGCGTTTTTCGCTAGAGCTCCCGTTTTTACGATTGAGCCTTTTGAAAGATTTTTCTTTTTAATAACATCCTGGAATAAATTCACGGCTTCCGCACACTCCCTCCCTCCCTCTTCATTCTACGGGCTATCGATCCAAACAACATGAAGTTTCCCCAGTCGCCCATTCCGATATGTTGCATTCATATGCCGTAGACTACACGCTCCGATCAGGATTTTATTTCGTTTTAATCAGGGTCTTTCTAATTATAATTGTTTTAAGGAAAAGGTGCACCACGGCGTGGCCTGTTTAAAGGTACTTTTCCAAGATGGCCGCTGATTTATACCAAAAATCAGGCATTTCCTTGCGTAAACCTTTAAGCAAGTAAATATCTGTTAAAATCTTAAATAATTTAGTTTGGACCTTTTCTTTAAGCTAAAATATAAGATTTTCAATTTTTATTAAAAACGACACGAAATGAAAGTTAATCGTGCCCATGAAGCTGAAAAACTTTATTACACCATAAACGCGAGTGCGCCTTAAGTGAAGCCTTAAAATTTGATATGTTTTAATCAAGAAGTCTTAAAACTATCGGAGTAACTTGACCCCCTCTTCACCCTGAGCTTCGACATGGAATTGAGGACAGAGATAAAAAAAATTCTCTGAATTTTAACGAGAATTCCGGGGACCCTTTCTGGTACTTGATCGTATTCCTAACGTGAGACAAGAAAGCTGTCTGTACTTGCAAGGGCTTCTTCCGCTATATACTTTTCTTTTGTCTTTTATATCCCAATCGGGTTTGGTTCGTCATTTATTACGGCATCCCCCCACTGCCCTGTTTTCCCGTCCAGCTGAAACTTCGATGGGCTGGCTCATTAGGAAACGAAGGGAAACCTATTTTGGCCCACTGCGAAAAGTTTACGCTTCCGCGTTGTGTTGTTCAAAACAAATGTGAAGTAATATTACAATGCATTCTTAGAAATATGATTTATAAACAAAAATTTACTTAGTATGTTACCGTAAATGTTGTATGCCACTAATAAAAATACTCTGACGCTAGGTACCTTTACTACTAGTACCTTTAGGGCAAAAGATATTTCGCAATTCGCAACTTACAAAATTTTGTTAAACATGCACTGACTTACATTATTTCACATTTATTAAAATTAAATATATCCATTAGTAAAAATTAAGATCCTTTATAGGCTAGCAAATTTTTTTTTTGATTCAACTATCTGCCTAATTATGTAAAGAAATGGATCACGTATAGTTTTTCTCAGCTCATCTAACTTGGTTGGCTATTAAACTGTATCGTCTGAAAAGAAGACCTTCACTGAGGCTTCCTAACGGTTCCATGGCACGGAAAATTTCATTTCTATACGTTACTTATGGATCCAGTTTAAAATCTTTTTTTTTGTTTTATACGTAAAGAGCACGATGAAAAAAGGTTTTAAAAATTTGTAAAAATTATCCACGTAATATACAAAAGAAAGCTAATGAATAAAAAGAGAGAATAGGGAAATTTTGCGTGGGTTTTTGAGCAAAGCTTCATTAGTTATCCATTAAGTATCTACTCCACCCCCCCCCGCCGCTTTATATATAAACCATCCCCCTTCCCTCTCTAGTCTTTTAACAAATTACTTCTCCAATTTTACCCACGAATAAAAAAGAAAAAAGAAGAATTAAAAAAAAAAGAAATATTCGAAAAATAATTAAATGCTAGAGCTCTGATCATTCCGAAAAATGATTCTCTCCCTTTCTCCCCTTCTCCCGCAATATGGGGGATCTTTAACACGTGGTTCACTTTTTGATCTATGCCTGCAGTGAAGGAAAGATGAAACATTAACCCTTTTTTGAGATCATGCAATGAGCAAAAGCGAATTAAATGCAAAGTCTGAAATTGAACTGATTCGGAATAAACTTTTAAAAATGTGTATATGCCTCAGTGAGCAGTAGTCTTTTTATTGAATTAAATTTATCTTTCATCCTCCCTTCAATTCCCCTTTTAATGGAATAAACAGGTAAACATTTCCTAAAAGATTTATATTTATAAAATAACACCAAAGAAGAAGGTGGATTGGTTAAAAGTTTCAAAAGTTGAGTTGCTAAGCCTAAGCCTATACGTCTCCTTTTTGATAAATGAAGCGTATATATTTATAAATACTAATTAGAACACGTGATGTTGCGGTTGCTTACGGTGTTTTTTAAATCGAAAATGTGCGTTTGATTCAGCACGTCATATACGTGTACAATTTTTGGTATATACTTTTCGTTAATGATTTTGATATTATTTTAATAATTTAAATTGATTATAAAATGGTTGTGTTCCATATTATATATATTTTAAAAGGTATATGCATCGAAATGAAAAGTTTTAGCATAGAAAATATTTTCCCATTATAGCACGCGCGTTTCGTCCATTGAGGATTATAAAGGGGGAACCTCTTTTCTCGTGCTGGGGCTGCAGGGTCTCTTTTCATTCCAGTTGGATGAGGCTGCTAAAAAGGAGGGCATTTAAACCTCGATTTTAGGTAGAGAGAGGGAGAGCGAGGAAATAGTCAGCTAGAGTTTACGCCTGTCCCAGCTGTTGGAAGCTCTATAGAAAATGAAAGCGAAGACCTATAGGACCGGACTTATTTCCAAGTCGCGTCCATCCAAATACCTTCAGCGAACTACGGAATTAATGAGTCTCTTTGATCAAGGTATTTTACCCCCTTGCTCTTTCGACAATGAAATCGGAGCTGCTCTCAGGGACGCGTTTTCATTTCAATTTTTCAAACCCCACCCTCCTACCTCCCGGAATAATCAGGATTGTTTTTATAAGTTAATTTAAGAACCCATATCAGATTTGAGAACATACAAATATGTAGGGCATAAATTAAGGGGGGTGTTGAGTCGAAAATGTTCTATGACATTTTGCCGTCCGGGCCACTGTTTTCTAGTTATGATTTGAGAGGAAGCTCATATTTTCCCTTTTATATAAGCACATTATTTGAATTCAATTTTCAAATAATTGTTTCTGAAACATAACCTTCTTTTAATCGAACTTCTGTGAAGAAAAATTTATAAAATAGGTAATTTGTTACTGGAAAGACTACATTCAGGGGCAAAATTTAACATTGGTTTTCGATTGAACGCCTGTAAAAGTGTTTATCACGCTGCACAACAAAGCTCGGGAGAGATACAGCCCGACAGGCGTAGAAACCCAAAACGTTATTGATTTTGATAAGAACTCGGTAATTGTTTTGTGTGATATATTAAGATTGTCCAAGAAATTCCAATTTTCTTCATTTTAGAACAGGCTCCTTTCTCATTAAAACGAATATCTGACCGCATCGAGAAGTCGCACTCGTAATTTGCGCAGACTCGGTACACTTTACTATACCAAAACTATTTGAAAGGAAAAGTGTTCTAGCTAAGAGGAAAGGATCTCAATTTAGTTTTCTAAAATTATGTTGAAGAGAAAACTCGACGTCTCTTGAAAAGGAGTACTGCAGGGCCTTTGAAGTTAAGATTTTGGTGTCGTATTCGTTAAATTATGAAATTTTAATAAGACCCCATTCCGGCAGCGTTTCTACTAAAGTTTAATTTATTCCGAAGTTAGTTTTGAATTTCAAAATGTTGCCAAAAATATCCCAATTCATTAGGCCTTGGCTTTCTCAAGAATCGTGTTGAGATTTATCACTTCTAAATCCGAGAAACAGTCAAACAGTATCGCGGGCTTTTCAGTTTCCAAAACAGTTCGCTGACACAAGATGTCATACAGGTTCAAGGAAAGTGGTTTTTCACTTTCTATTTTTGGAATGTTCAATTTCTTTCCACATACACCTACCGTCCGACGTAGCACCCTCTTAAGTTTAAAATCCCTAGAATAAACTCCATTTTACCCATGAATCTGTGAAGTAATTTAAAAATCGTAATACTAAAATTTTAACTTTAAAACAGTGGCCCGGACGGTGAAATGTTATAGAACATTTTGGACTCAAAATGGCCCATGAACATCCCCTTTAATTTATCAGAAACACCCTGTATAAATCTTTTTTTGAAGAACATTACGAAGTACCGATTGCCTTTGCTCAGAACTAAATAAATTAAGCTTTATAAATCAAGCTCTGAAGATGAAACCTAGAAAAGCAAATATCGAAAGACGGAGGAAAAAAACATGTTTTATTTTCCTCAAACTTTATAAAAAAAAAATGCGCATGCATTTTCAGCTTTCCTTATTTTTATAATTTATAGCGCTATCTTAGTTTATTATTGAAGCGATGCAGTATTAATGGGTAAATTAAGAATTAATTCATATCCTGAGTGCAACACCTAATTCCCTGCGGCAAAGTTATTTCTTCCGCAGTTTGCTTGTTCAAGATGTATACGTACCAGAGACCTATAACTGACGAGGTCTCTGAAATTCGTGTTGGTGCACGATTTTGGTCATTTCCCTTTTGAGAAAACTTAAGTTAGGCCTTGGAAGAGCGACTTTAAGCTTCACGTCATTCCACTTATATTAGTCTAGGGCTGGAATTAAAGTCTCCGAAAATACTTCTTTAGTTTTTTTATGGAAGAGAAAATTTTCTCGAAAGGCGAGTGTTCAATGTTTGTCTTTCGGATTTCAAATTCTTATCTTATACTCGAGTTCTCGCTTCGCCGAGACGTTTCGTACCTTTAAATTTCTTTTTGAGTTGGATTAGTATTTAGATGAAGATGGAAATATTTCGTTTTAGTATAAAACGTTTTGACTGTGGGTGTTTAAAAATCCTACGTATTGTCAAGAACAAATAGAAGATCTGAGAACTTAGTTATTTTTCAACATCTGGTACTTTTACATTTGATTATTATAAGCAAGCCAATATGGCTGTATTATTTAGAAGTATAATATCACACTGTAGACTGATGTAGTTTTTTTGAAATCACGTGCTCTAATATGCGCTGAGACGATGTTTGTATTCTAAAACAAGCAAATAAAGACGTTTTATTTTGTCCAAACAAAAACAGAAATCCAGTAAGCTTGCTATCAAAATTCTAAGCACCATATTTATTTAAGTGAGCATTGGGGAATTTTGGGTATAAAGACAACATTTTATTTGCGCAATTTAAAGTGTTTTTATAACTCGTAAAAATCGATTTATGCTCACAAGGACAAGACAACGGATGTGGTGTCGGACATTATACATTTTTGGAGTCACATTTAGGTTAAAAGTTCTATATTTATTGATAAAAAGTGGGTTCGTTGTTTTTGTGTTTACATACAGTCCCAATTCATTACCGATTTTGACCAAACTGAATGGTTCGTGTCAGAAACACTAACGGAAGGGTTTGAAAGTGATTTGATTGAGTTACCCAAGGTTGGGTCCGAGAACCGCCGCCTATAGTCATTCGTTGTTTTTATGTTTGTTCTTAACGCATAGTCCCAATTTGTTACTGGAGATTCTGACCAATGGTTGATGTCAGAAACATGAAGGGAAGGTTTTAGAAGTGATTTGGTTGAATACTTGCTCAAGGGTGGGTCCGAGAACCCCCTTGCCATTAAGGTTGTAAATAACGTCCTAATCAATAGACTCGTACAGTTTCGCTTTATGAATAACCGCTAATTAAATATCGTTTTAGTGAATTTAAATTTGAGAAAATAAGCATGATGTTTGCTTACGCTTGTATCTTTTTAAAATCAACTAAAATCTTTACTAGGCCTAGTATCTTTTTTTTTAAGAAATCCTTGCTCGACGCGACATTTCAATTTTCGATTCAATATGTTCAACCCCTTGCAAAGCGGGAAATGATATTTTAGGTCTAAAAAGCGAGTGAGTGTGTGCATGCACGCGAAATGAATGATCCACGTTATTGTATTTTTATGACTTTTTCATTTGCTCCCGATGGGGGAAATACAATTCGCAATAAAAAAGGTATATTCTCGTGAATATAAATTGTTATTTAAAAATCCTTGATATTGGCCTAGTATTGTTATTATTCTCTCCTCCCATTCGTTTTGTTTTTCCTTAAATTTCGTTTCGTTTCGTTTCCGTGAGGGAGTAACATCTGTTTCCAAAACACAAGAAAAGCGAATTTTCTAGCAAAGGGAGGGAGGGTTACCTTCTTCCGTAAGCCTAACGACTGAGAATAGAAGAAATAGCGACATGTCACCGAAAGAGGAATGGATTCCGTACAGTAGTAGTAGTAGTAGCATTGTTTGTTTCTTTATCGAACTGTTTAGCGAAAGGATGTTGGACTTGGGAGGTGTATACACTTTCCTTCGATTTGTTTTAGATGGGCGGGACGTGAGGTTTTTACGGGTGACGTTTAGATTTACACTGCCAGCGGCGTTCCACTCTAACTATAGGAAAGAGCTTTTACTAAAATAAACTATCTCGTGGGATTTGTTTAAAAACCCTGACCAAATTCGTTTTGAATTTAGATTACTGTGTTTTAGGTTTTCGGTTTTGTCCGCGTGCTTTACATCGAAAAGTTGTAGTGAAAATAATAAACGTTTAAATTGTTTTACGTCGTATGAAAGTAAATTATGATTTTAATGTTTAACTTATGACCTCTTACATTTAAGTAACATTGTCTTTCAGTTTCTTTAAAATTAAATTTAAGGGATCATCCTTAAAATACTTCAAGATTTCGTAACTTGAAAACGATAGCCCGGATGGCAAAAAGAATGTAATGGGACATTTTTGAATCAAGGATTACCGTAACGATCTGTGTAGAATTTTATTCATTGCTATATCAAACTACCCCGTTCCATAAAAAAAAGTAATAATCAACGTTTCTTTATATACTTAACCTGGTAAACCACCGGTCGTCTAGCTCTAACGATAAAAACTCAATTCTCATCATCGCATTTTTGTCCAAATTGTTATTATTTCTCTTTCTCCCATGGCCGGTAGCGTAGCTTACGTCCGGTCGAAATTCCTTTGTTTACTCCGGGGTTTTCTCTAATCTCGGAGAATCTCTTTTCCCACCCTCCAGCCTTGCAGCCAGCCTAGCGTCCTTCCTCGCGCTTCAAAGAGTTTTCTATCGCCCTATGCCAACGAAACCTTCGGGACAAAGCAAATCCCAGAAGCGATACTTAACAAATGGGTTTAGGACTAGCTGAAGTCTATCGCCTTTGAAACGCGTCGTCCCCCGCTTCCTACTCAACTATGAATTCGTCTTTGAAAAGGATTAGAGACTTCTATCCCCTTCTTAGATTGTTTGTTTTCTTTCTTTTTTTTGTTCTATTATGGTTGCCCGCCGGCCGGTCGGTCGCGTAATTAAAAATGGCTACGCAGCTGAGGATGACCCAGGCTACGTATCCCTTTCATCTTCTCTTTTCAGACTAGAAACTTAGAGACCAATACATCCGCGGATGTTACGTTATTCGCCGTGTATAAACTGAGCTGCATTTGGCTTCATTCCAAAGACGTTTGTTTACTAATTTCATGACCTACTCGTGCTCATTGGCTGGAGGCTTCCACGTGTTTCTAACTATAGCGCGTTAACTTTCAGTTTATGTACTTTTACTTTTAAGGATATTTTTGCCGCGAGGATAATCTTAGGTAGGCGAATAATCGTGGGAGTCTGGTTTCAAAGTAGTTGCCGCGAAACCACTGAAAGGAAACTTCATTAGATAATCACGCTTTCGTGATATATTTAGATCCCCTTTCGTACAAATCGATATACCAAGCTATATGTAGAACTAAGCCGCCAGCACAAGCAACGGAACCGAGGTTCATTAAAATAGATTCAAAATTTATAAGAATAAGAAGGCGACTGATGAATGCGCGGTTATTTCTGCTTGGTTGCGTAATTGATTTGTCATAGAGTTTATTAGCTTGTTTAACGCGACAAATCAAGTTAACTGATAAATTTTCGAAGTAGGAATGGTTAGTATTTACTTCAGTCCGACTCATAGCCCAGTATAGAGCCCCTCTATAACTTAACGTGGTCTTGGTCGAATAACGTTAAAAACTGGAGTATATTTTAAACTGATAAAAGAAGTAGAATCATTTTGGTAACGAGTCTTGACGGAAAATCTCCATTTAAGTTATCTTCGGAGGTTTTTTTTTCCTTAGGATAAGCGATTCCCTTTCGCAATGTGTCTGAAAGTCTTTTCAAATCTGAACTTCGTAAGTTGGTCTTACAATACACGCACTATTCAACGAAGTATAAAGGATCGCGTATAAACGGATCCTTAATTTAATAAACGTTCAATCGGGAAGGGTTCGCTCCCTCCCTCTCTCTATTGAGGCTTTAAAACCAGAAATTTTATCCGATAAAGGCCTCGATTCTCGTATAGCGGTAACACTGTTTCGAGATAAAACTATATAAGCCCTGCCCGCGGTTCAATTCTGACCACAAAGGGTTGGGTAGTCTGCCATCTAAAGCTTATCGCGGACTATAGCTTTGGAATTTAACGAATTAAAGATGATCCCTATAACATTATCAAAGACTGCGTTTAAACTTTAGCTAAAATGCAATTCCGAATTGTGTTTCTTGGTAAACTTACCTTACAAAAGAATCGCTTATATCCGACGTCTTTAAGGTTGTTCACTTTCGTTTCTGTTTTATCGCCGATTTATATCTAAAGTAAATTTACTAGGTTTGTAATCTAGTGTTTTTCGTATATATATTTTTGAAATGCACAGTTATTTAAGAATAACAACAGTGGCACCCGGGTGACCCAGCGTTACCCTTCAGCTCGTTGGGACATTGTATTACTTTCGGGCCACCATTTTAAAATTTTTTGTTTATTTGTTATATTTTCCTCCTAATATCAGGTTCACCTTATTTCAACCAATAAGAGGGCAGAGAACCGGAGGCTTAGAAGAAATCTTTCAAAGCCTGAACACTCCGGACAGTCAATGCATTTACTCCACCCATTTATACCCTCTTTGGATAAACTTTTAATCGAAAGATTGAGCGGTTGTCTATTCAGTTTTGTCCCACAATGCGGAATGCAATTTCTATGAACGTCTTTTCCGTGGACTGTTTATGTTTATGTAATTTGTGTTTAGGTTGCAAGGTGTATCACATTGTTTATAAATAATATACGAATCTTCTTTAAATCTTTCAATATATAATTACCAGACTATATAATCCTTGTCGTTAATAACAACCTCTGTTTTCATTTCGAAGCTTTTGTCGTGAAAGGGAGAAATGTTGGGCGTTGTACGAGAGAGAGAATTAGTTTTAGGAAACTTGTACTTGTTCCTCCTACCCTCCCCTCCCCGAGTTCGGCAGCTGTTATCATTCTTATTTTCCAAGACGGGGAATTGATTGAATTGTTAAGAAGCGAATTTGTTAACCCTAAAAGCCGCCATCACGCGTATCCCCATGCAGGCAAGCAGGCGATTCGTGTTTGTTCTCCAATAATAGGATTTCCTTTTATAAATAGCGGGGACTATACTTTCTTTTTTTAATCAAAGTTAATGGTAGGGCTTTGTATTTTTAATCTAAATACCACCTGAAATTATTTGAATTTACCCGGAAGCGCTCTGTCTCTATTATTGAGAAATAATGAACTTTCAATTGCACGCCTCGCAGCTAGGCCTATATCGAACTCGTTTTTATTTTAAATATAGAAAGTCATTAAACTAGGTCTGCTTTTGATTTTTAATTAGGTTTTTTTCATGAAAGAGGTTTTATTTAAAGATTAAACGCGTGATTATTTAAAGGTATAAAAGGATGGTACTAAAGCTGCATTCCATCTGGCATTCTTGCGTCTGCGCAGTTAATCGTTTCGTGTAATGCGATTGCGCAGTTGGCGAGATATCAACCCAAGCTGCTTATACCCCTTCTTTAGCGTCGAAAAATGTTTTATATGTACATACATTGCAAAATTCTACACGATTTTTAGGGAACAAGTTTTCTCGGGTGAAAATTTACTGATCCTTATTTGAATATATATATATATCGGTAACGTCGATGTATTTCCTAGGCATATCTGTCTGTCTACATGTGGAGAATATCGAATTGCGTCCCCATCGGACAGAAAGGAATTGAAATAGGTCGTAATGATTTGCGGCTTCCCCGGGATATTGTATCGAGCTTTAGTGGATGGGAAGAAGAGGCGCGCTCGCGTACTATATAAGGGCAAAACCTTGAGGGCATTGATTGGTTGAATTTCCCTGTCCCATTCGCCACCATCTAAGGATCGAGGCCTCCATATAGCTCTTACGTCAGAGATATAAAGTCTTTTCTTTTTCTATTCCATCCATCCTTTTTTCCACGTGCGTAAGTCACTGAAAAGGAAATTCTCGTTGAAAAGAGACGTTTCTTCTCTGTTTTAGACAAATAATGCGACAAAGGGACATAATGGGTATTGTTGTCGGAGATAGATTGCCACGTAAATTGCTTAAAGGAAAAAGATCCCGGTTCTACATCTTATACCTAAAAATAACGGCCTTTTTCTAAATATAATTTAAGGGAAATAAACGAACTCTTATTACAAAGTTATTAGCATTTAATTAGTCTTAAAAGCAATCAAGGACTACGCTATTCCGTCACGATGTATTGGTTATATACTATTTTTATCTCCTTTGGTAAAGTGGGTTAGAATTTTTGTAGTTATATAAGATCAACATGATCGGGTGCTGATTTGTCCCTTTCTTCAGTTTGAAACCATCAATGACCAAGTATGTCATTCGAAAATGTCCCCGTGACATATTTTTTGGTTCGATTCTCTTCCCACTTTGCACCCTGAGGGACATTTTCCCTCTCTTTGCCGCCAAAAAAAGAAAATGAAAAATAAAGAGTTCTATCCCGAGTTTTTTACTTTTCAGTTTTTCTTTTTCTTTAAAGTCTTCTTTTTTTTCAATCAACGAAGGCTTTCTTGGATTGGAAATGTGTGGGACTTAACGTCGTAATTAAATTCGCGGCTCGTCAAATAAAAAAGGTAGATTGAATTTCTTGTTATTACACGCTGTGGTTCTCACAGCACAGAGACGCGCCGTTTTCGAGGATTTAATTCGAAACGTTTTCAAGTAAAAACAATGAAAGCCGTTGTAATATAACGATTTCCGCATGCAGTATGATCGTTGGAATTTAAAACTATAATAGAAACCTTATAAAATTGGATTCTACTATGCCTATACAGGGTGTTTCTAGTAGTTCTCTGCCAAAAATTAAAGGGTTTCTATTAAATGGGTAGAAATGTGCGCGTACGCTCCTCATTTGTAGCTATTTCTTCGTTTTATGGGGCTATCGTTTGGGAGTAGACTCTCGTATTCTTTCACACTTTCTATTCAGTTTGAACCAAAGAACACACCCTGTTTGTTTTGCTTGTTTAGCATTTGGAGATACAAGTTGTTTAATTCCTTCAAGACCCGCTGAAAGATGAAAAATAAACAAACACATTTTTAATGGAGTGGTTGGATCGTCTATTATAAAGCTTAGTTATTTTCACCTCTAGTTTAAAGTAAATAAAGCGAGGGAAAGTTATAACTTATAACAACGTCGTACTGTTTTGTTTGCGGTTCATTTCAGTTTGCGATGGAATTAGCATAGTAACAATGTATAACATACCGAATAAGATGTTTATCTCTATTTCCCCGGGCAAGAGCTTAATATTTGGATACTCCCCTCTCGGTTTCGGCAGTCTATAATTCAGATTGTTATAGATAACATTGTTTCACAACTGTAACCCTTGACGACCATAGCGTTTGCACTTTAGAGGTTTCGCGGATTTTCAATTTTTTTTTCCACTTTATAATTTAAAAATTTGTAGTGACCCGAGGCTTACTAGAAATAATAAGAAAAATAAATTTAGACTGCAATAAGTAACACTACTAAGTATCACTCTTTAACCAAGGAGTGATTCTCTTGTAAAATTTCCTCCAGAAAATTTAAAAAACGCGCTGTAACAGTTTACTTAACGAATCTAATTACTCTTTCCATTAAAGTAGTTTATCCAAAAGTAAATAAGAAACAGAAAGTGTACTATTTTAACCATAAGTACATGCTACTTCAAATTATCTAAATAAAACGTTTTGATGGTTTGTAAAAAAATATTGAACATTATTTCAATTCACAAGCGGAAGACGTGGAATTCGAGTTCATAATTTAGTCCGCCTACTATGCCTACGATAGAGGGGAAGTTAGGGTGGATATATTTCCGTGAAGTCAATATTCTCTTTTTATTTCTCCTTTTACACCCTCCCTAGAAGATGAACTGTAATAACAGAATCGAAGATAAATTTCTTGACATCCTATCTGAACTAACACATTGCTACGCGTACGATGCGACGCGATGCAATGCAGTAAGATTAACATCCTCCGGGCGTTTTTCTACGCTATCATTCGCGAACTAGGAAATGGTTAGAAAACTAACAAATCTGTTTCCGATTATAATCAGAAATCCCCCATGTAGGGAAAATGCAGGCAAAAGTAATTTCTCCAACATTTCTTTATCTCAGTCTTGTTACCATAGTAACGGCGAGTGTATTTTTTTTGTTCTTTTTCACCCCAATTCTATCCAGCTAGGAGTACCTATGAGTAGGACCCCCTAATTTTTCTTTTAGCTCTAAGCGGAAGGACCACCCCCCTTCCTCCCACTCCGTCCGAAAGAAAAGGACCCGAGTTCATTTCCTCGGTTCCTCGTAACGATTTTCGTGCCCTAAAGAATTCATTTTAGGAGTCAGAGTTTCTTTTTCTTATCGTTTATTTGGGAGTAATTAATGATTGGAAACTCCGCGGGCGGAGGAAGGCCAAGGAACGATACTAGCTATATATATCATAGATGTAGATTAACCACTGAAGTTACCAATATTTGAACATCGTTAATTATAACGAGAGAAGAAATCAAGAGCATTCATCAGCGATACTTTAAATAAATCTTTATTATTGCTAGGGTATATTTGGAAAGTTACAGCGCCATTATTGAGAGAAATATGAACTAACAATGATTGTAGACAATGACAACAAACATTTCAAGGAGACGTTACTGTCATTGGTATTTCGGATTGATATTTTTATGACAATAGTAATGCAAGCAGTATATATTTCGGCGCATTGATTCTTCTATGGTCACGAACTTTGATCCCTGTAAACAGTATTAGTTTATTTACTTCTGATGTTGTGGAAAATTTTAAGAGTTTATTCCCGCCACTGTTCTTTTTACATCATTTCAATACTTCCGCTTTATTTATTTCCGTTATTGAAGAAAGGAAGTACTAATCTAGGTAGGACTAGATTGTAAGGGAGTGGGCTCGGATGTGACCGTATTTTTCAAAGCGTTTTAACTCGGTCTCTCTTAATCCTCTTCGCTTCATTTGAATGAGAAAAGAAAACGGTTCTCCTTTTGATAAAAACTTATTAAGCTCGGATTTTTTTTTCGTCTCTGGGATTAAAAGAGCTTAGAGCTCGCAATGTCAGTTCTTTCATTTCTTGTAATTGATTTAGATGGGTGCAGCTTTCCCACCGAAGCGTGTTTGCAAGATTATCCTTGTAGCTTTTTTCAACTGAGTGCATCAAATTACTGAGGTGATAAACGATTCGGATTAAGAAATGCGTGAATGTATTTTATTTTCCAATGAATAGTACCAAATGCATGCAAAAACTATTTAAATATTAGGAGGTATGGTATTTTTTTATCTACAATGCTCATCGTCAAATCTACCGAAATAATTATGTCTCTTAAAAGTACACCAATCCTGAAATTTTGAAAGGACCTTTACCGAGACCTTTACTCCATAAGTAGAAGGGGCGCATTAAGAAAGATTTTTCGAATACGCAGATATCTTGATAAATGGCGGTCACAAATGTAAACATACATTCGCAACTAAGAGCTTCATTGAGTTATTTAAAAAGGAAAGTGAATTTTGAAGCGCGTTTACTAATTTAGGTTACTAGCCTACAACCGAGAAGTTTTTAACTTATGTTTCAAGTTTTAAAGCTAGCATCTTCGCCAAACGTAACCCTGTAAATTAAATCGATAAAAATTCTTAGGCATATCGAGTATGTATAAGAGGACGGGTAGGACAATGTATTTTTATACCACGAAACTCGAATGAGGCTGTGTGGTTAAGGCTGCCAGAGCGAAAAGTGTAGCAGCCGTCGGGAACATCTGTTTTTGGATGAGAATATTCCAATGTATTGGAATTAGGCCTATCTTTCTACTTCCTCGTCGCTCTAGCCAGAGAACGTCTAGTAGCTTTTATCGACTATTAGATATTCTTGGCGCGTTTCTTCCGTTTGGTTGCTGAATTCCATTTCAATCGTCGGCGAGTGGACGCATCCGCTCCTGCCACTCACGACGCTCTTTCAGGAACCTTTCGTATAACCGGGACTTGAAACGAAAGGATTTTGCTGGTCCTTACCTTTTTATATCGGTTATTTTAATCTCCCACGAGGATTGTAACGTAAAATAAACACGGCATCATTTACTTTGGCTCCCCCTCTTTATTATATCCTCTTTGGTTACGTAGTAAGTCAATTCCATGTTTTGATTCCTGTCCCACGATCGAGTGTAACGTCCGTGTTCATTCCCTGTACTCGCTTTTTCACTCTTCTCTTTTTATGGGTGCCTTTTCGTTGTTTGGTAGATTGTGGATAAGTATATAGTGGACCCACGAATCCTTTCTCAATACTCTCGCTTCTGTCCCAGACCGAAGCTCTAGTTGAAGCGCGCTATAAGCGTTGAACGGTTGTATCGCAAGGTAGGCAAGTGGCAGAACGACGCGTTGAACGTTCTGATTGGGAAATGATGAAGTTAGGCGTGGTATATAGTCAATGTCCAACTTCGTTTTCTGGTGGCAACGCTGACCGTCAATAATAAGTGTATTGCTTTTTTTTTATTGCAAATGCTTAACGCTATGGCTCTGGTTGGTTGTTTGATAGTAATGCCGCGTCCGAGATGCTTTTAGTTATTTGTTACTAACTTCTTAAGCTAGTGCGCGATTGAATTTCGGTTTCCCTAAAGAAGAGAGTACAATTTCGTGTTCAGGATGATTTGCTAAATATCACACGAATACAACACGTGTCTGTTCAAGCTAAGAAAGATGCGTATTTTCTCATGCATTTACCCAAATTGAATACAAATACAAATTCATATTCATACTATCCCCTTCACTTTTTATAGAAATAAACGCTTAATATTTACAATTACATCGTTAAAGAATATCGTAAAACACAATGGAAATTCAATAAAAAATTGTGAAAAAGAACTTTTTTTTTACCTTTTAATAAAAACGCTTAATTAGTAAAGGCGAAGAAATCTTAAAGCTTAATGAAAATTACCAGAAATCCCGTTAAAAGGCTACCGAAATTTAAGTACCTCACTTAACAATAAAGCGGGTCTTTTAAGAGAAATTTTTTGGTCTTTTTTCGTGCTTTATTAGCATAATTTTTATTAAACGTTGCTTTGTGCCAATTTTCCTCGCTTTTAAGTCAAGCCACGGTAAGGCCGATCAGCCCATTCATTTCGTCCATCCAAGCGCCCCTTAATGAAGAAATAAAAGAGACGCGCGTGATAAAGATTGGAATAGTTTAAGCCTCTTTTTCAGAAGGCCCAGGGAAACTGCCCCCAAACCTGCGAAGAAGTAACGTAAGGACTTAGAACAGACTGTGCCATAGAGCCAGAGGAAAGGTTAATTATAGGAAAACTAAAGCGGAAAAGTTAATTGATTCAATTAATTTGTTTTTTAATTTTATTTAATTTTCGTTCTCGTCTGTTGAAATCTCTGTTTTTAAGTTATGATTTGAGTGTTTCAGTCTCTAAATTAAACTTAAGGAGTCATCAAATCATTCAGGTATTTCCCACACTTTGACACGGGAAACTGGAATATTGAATTGAACAGTCAAATATCAGTTGCATATCTCGCTTAGTCAATTGAAGTCCCCATAGTTAATTTCTCCAAGTTTGTACGGGCCCAAGTGGGAAATCCGAGTTCGATCGGTGACCATCGATTCTCGAGGGTTTTAGGGTTGGTGTCCTCACACGAAAGGGTTGTACTTCCTCCAGCAGAGTCCCCTTCGTGATTCCAACTATAGAAGCCCGGGACTCTCGCCTTTTGCCTTTGTCGGCAGTTTGTAAAAAGAGAAAATGAAAAATGATCAACCACAGTCGCTGGATTAATCGTTGTCTCATGTCAACCCAATTAGAAAAGGAGTTTCCCCGCTCGAGCTACACGTACTATACTTCCTTACCATGTGCGAAAAAACCCGCGGCATAGCATTTGGAATAGGCATCTAGCTCCCAAAATAATTCCTTTCCAGCAGGGTTTCATTCTGAATCTTTACGAAAACACAGTATTTGGTTTGAAATATTACATACATTTTGGGCGTTTGTTTATTGTAAACATGTTAGGGTTAACTTGTAAACAGCGGTGCTATCATCATTAGGTTATTTGAACCCCACTAGTGTTAGAATAGTAAAAATTAAGGGCATGAAATAGATAAGGCAAACTGTAGGGTTAAGTAACATAACATAGAGAATTGATTTATACTCCTTAGATCATTGAGAAGCATATCCCACATACGTTTCCTATGCCATAGGAAGAGTACGTATATACTCTTTCTTTTGATAAAACTTATGAAAATTGTAAATGCTTCATTGAGCCAGACTGTTGGCGCTTTGCTTTCAGTTTGAGCAAAGTTTAAAATTTTTGAAACTCTCCATTCAAAGCTGGGCACGGAACTGAAATCTCTCATTCTTCTAGCGAGTTTTTGTCCCCTTTTTTTCAGTTGGACGGTGTTTTTTGAAATGTTAGTTTTTATCACGCTCCAATAATCTTTTTCTTCTTCACTCGAAGCCGTCACTTTCTTTTCCGTCCGTCTTCACCTACCGTCCGGAGGTGGCTTTCTTTTTTTACTGTTTTTTCGACGTTTTTCAAATAGCCCTAGAACACGAATCGGAATTTTAAAACACCCCCGATCCCAGATTGATATCTAAGGATAAAATAGGGGTAGTGGCAGCCCGTCCAAGAAGACTATAGCTGTACTCTTTATTATTAATCGCTTTTCTTTTCACGTGATGAGGGAAATCGTGGGGATTAGATGGGAGAGTGTTTTAACTTTGAAGATAAACATCACTTTAAACTTTTATCTTTTTTTTTTTGCGCCTAGCTGCTCTGTTTATCCAAACTTTGTTACAAACGTGGTTTCATAGCTTCTTCATTTTTGATCGCGTGTTGTATCGTTAGCATGGATATAGGGTGTTTTCTGATAAGTTTGCCTTAAATTAAAGGGTGTGTTCTTAGGGTCAAACTGAGTGGAGAAGTGAATATCTCAATTTTCCAATAAGATATTTCTCAAAGACTTTCAAATTATTTTCGAAGAAAAGAAAAGTTATTGCTCGATTTATAGGCTACTATTCCTTTAATAAATCCGCATTAGAATGAGAGGAAACTTCGATTATTGCATTTTACTCGTTCTTATCGAGATAGCCTCGGTCATCTGACAAAAATATTGCTAATTTTTCCGAAATTGATGAGCTCGTCCGGCATTATTGACGTTGCGCCTGGGAGGGGGGGATGAAATATTGACGCACCACGCAGCGGTAAGCGCTCTTCTCCCACCCCTATTAACCTTCTAACTAATTGGCTGAATTCGGTCACTTATCTGCCCTAAGGGGTTGGCTGAAATAGCCTTAACTCTTTCAACCTTTCCTTGAAGGATATTTAGTTCTATACACTAAATCGATTTATTATTTGAATAACTGTCATATTATCCTTTCCACCAACTACGTATAAACCAAAACATTTTTTATGGGTCAAAGCTAGGTTACGCTCGGTTAACAATTTCTGAAGAGACGCACGCATTTAATCGGTAATCCCTCAAGTTTGCAATTCGAACTTCAGTTTGAATTTAATTCATTTGTAGTAAGGTTTCCAATTATAACTGATCTATTTTGATCTATCCCCATATTGACTAGAAGCTAATTTTAACAATAACGATCGGGAGTTAATCTTGGCATTGATAATGAGCTATAAGACCTTTAAGTTCGTGGGCGACTCTGTTGACGTAAAGTTCATAAGATATGTTCCATAAGTTTGTCACTGGTTACTGAGAGCTCTCAGTAAGTCTCTAGTATTACGAAGTACGGGTAGTATCATACTTATGGTACGTAACTTATAGACTTATGGTTATGTCAATACTAAAACCTAGTTGCAAATATTAATTTTAAGTCTTTGGTTTGAATTATCAGATTCACAGTAATTAAGGTATGACCGAGGATACGGGATCTTTTTATCTTAAGATATCAGGAATGACATCGTGACAGTTCAATTAAATCAAAATGAGAATCACGTAAATAATCGGTATGACGTTAGTGCCTGCTTTGAGAATTTGGTAGTACCAGCGACTCGGGGAATAGTTATTTATCCCCTTCAAACTATCTGATAATTTGATACCTGCTTTGAGAGAGTCGTAATCCGCATCAAGTTCGGATCATAAGAGTGCCTATTCCTTGCCCTTGGAAATGAATGACGTCAGGGTGACGTCATCATTCCACAGCTTGTAATTCATGCCCTCGAAATAATTGTGGTTTATAATAATTTTATATGATAAGTTAATTCGTGTAAAAATTTTTTAGAAAAATTCTTTTCCTTTAAATGCGATGGATATTTTGTCTATGAATCGAAAATGAACGTAAAAGCCAATGAAATCGAAGGTGATTTTGGGTCTCGCCGGACCGTATAAAGATTAAAACAAATTTAACACTTGGCTATTGTATTTTATGGCAAAAGTAACTTAATTTTCATCTAACACCTTGTATCTTGGGCAGCCTTAAAACCTCTTTTCAAACACGTTCTGGTACACGTATATACCGGCAACATTCTTAAGGGCAGTTTCCGACTTTCGGCGTTACCCTATCCATGGTTAAGCGGGTTAGCTCACGCGTGGCTTTTAGCCTAGGTCATTTACTAGGGAAATTACCGTTCTTAATCTCAGTGGCTCGGAAGGTTGCGTGCAAACTACAGTGAAACAAAAATACACTAGTAATATCGTGTCAACCCCTTATTCCTTCGGGGTCGCCTTTATTCCAGGTATTTCGTATTACCATTATCCGAATTCCAAACTTTATTTTTGCTTCACAGTCCTGTACGAATATTTGGAAATGTGTTTGAATGGAAAATGTTTCGGTCTTATGGTTGTTGCAAAGCAAAAATTGGAATTTCGTTTTGTGGTGGGACCTACCAAGACTAAGCCAACTTGAATGTAACTTCAGTTTGGAATCCCTTCAAAGTGCAGTGGTGAATAATACTAAGTAGTACTAGTTTGGTGATAAACTTACTCTAAGCAAGCCTAGCTCCCTATTCAGTTGCCTGTCCATGGTTAGGTGGTTTCAGATGTTACCATTCGAGTTGCAACTACTTCAGCGTTCTCCGAGTCCAGAACTGCAAGACGATAATCCTAAATAGTCTATGTGTGTGATTGGGAACTATTAATTATCGGAAGATGAGAGTAGAAGACGAACTTTTTGGGGAAATTCCTGGATTTCCTTTTGTCATGACCGATTACGTTTCGTCCCATAGTCTTTTTAAATAATGACTACTTCGCGTGTACTTGGGTGAAAGCACGAAGTTCTTTCCACCCCCATTTCTTCCCCATTTAATCAAAAATTAATGGTCAAAATGCGATTTTCTTTTTTGTTCACCAGTGATTTGCGGCCTAATTATATTCCATACAGAACATTTTATTCCTAACATCTTTTCCGTGCTATTTTGGTATGAAAAATGGAAAGTTTGGAGGATTTTCACTTTGGGACGTTGTCCTGCCCCAAGTTTTAGCTTCGTATACTTGCTAAAATGCTATAGACTGGGTTATGTTTAGGTTAGGTTAGTTCAGTTTACTTCAGTAAATATACTTCTGACCTTATCTCGTCTTTAGAGAGTTTTATATTACTTCTTGGTGAAATATATCCCTTGCTTTTGGGGATATATTTTGGTCTATTAAGGGCGGTGCTCTTCGGGCACGTTTTACTCCCCTATTTTAATGCACTTCGCATCGCCCCTAATCTCTCTACCCTTTGCCCACTCTTGAAAGGAAACACTAACCACGTGATTTGGGCTAGAGTATCTATAGACCGAGTATGGCGTCAATAGGCCAAAAATGACGTCATGTAGTTCTATTTTTTTTTTGGGAAGGAAATGGACACGTATTATGTTTCCGCTTAGTGGCGATTGATGACGTTATTTCACGTGGATCATTTTTTTAAACCAGATTTACGACTGAGATGGAAATACTAATAGACGTCAATTTTCGCCCATTGACCCTACTCAGTCTATAGATACTCTAATTTGGGCAAAATAGAAAAACAAAACCGGAAATGGGCCTAATATTCTAGTACCCAAATTTCAGTAAAAACCATTTGTGATTTTTTTTAAAAAAAAGAGTCTTGCTATTCAGTTTCGAAATACTAAGTCCACGTGTAAAAGATCTCATTCAAGAACCTTTGAATGTTTCCATGTTTTTTTTTAAAGACAAAATGGCACGTATATTTTTGAAGTAGATGTATCGCGCTGATTAAACGGGGGAGGGAATAGGTGGCCTATTTTTTGAATTTTTAGTCTACAGATTTGGGTAATCGTCCGCTAGTTGTAGAGACATCAGTTAGGGTACCTCACTTTAGACGCAACGTCTCCACGTTTATAGTTTTCGGGTTTGGTGTCGATTAACGGAATCTGAAACGATAGCGTGCCCTGCAGTTCAGTTTGAAGTCGGTAAACTCGAAAACTCTCCAAGATTTTCTCGATTTCATTCTGGGCAGACATGTTTCATTACCTCACGACTGTCAATTTAAATCGGTGGGTGGATAAGTATATATTATTTTTTATTAGAGTAAGGTGTTCTCACTGTAATTTAGGCCGTGCGAGAAATTGAAATTTTATAAGGACGGTAAAGTGGCCAATTTAATCTTTTTTTTTACGTTATCGTGAAATATTGTGTGACCAACGTTAGTAATCGGGGAAATTCTTTACCTTTCGTGTTTCGTCACATATGAGCCGGCAATTCAGGCATAGTGGTTTGCTAATAATAGTAAGAAATCCATATTGCGTTAACTTAAAAGGCAAGGGATTAAACGTGTACTTAACCTCTGTATATAATGACACCACTTCCTGACATTTTAAAACGGTAGTGAGCCCGTCATTAATCAAATTACCCTCATCCTAAACGTTTAAAGGTAAACTGACTGTACTTGGCATAATTTTAACCTGTCAAAATTTATACGGCATATCTCTCTCCAAGTCTTGGTCGGGTATTCAAATTGAATTATTCTCGGTGGAAATAAAGTGCGCGAGGTGCTTACGGTGCGCTTTATAAGATGGTCAGGGGCTCATAAGGCGCGTTTTATTTAAATCAAATCTCAGTCACTGACCCATAGATGGCGGGCAAGGCCGGCCTACCTCATTCTCAACCTCGGAAAGTATAATCAATGAAGTAAGGCGACGTCAGTTTGGAAACTATTCCTCTATAGCATCCTCAATCTAATGGAATTTCTAGGACAATGAAGGAGTCGGTTCATCTGTTGTATGTTTCAGAAAGTGGTTGGTTTGTTTGTTTGTTTATTTGTCGTGCAGCCGCAGTCTCAATTAATTTCCTTAAAACACCGGTACACCACGGGAAGCGCTGGATAGCTTTGCTAGTTGCTTCGTTACTAGAAATTGTACGTTACCATTAAATATCGTTCTACTTATGCTTGTTACGGGACATGGCGCCACTACGACCTTAGCAGTTCTCACATTCCCACTATCTTTTGTAAATCAGTTTCCCTGGAAATTTGAAAAGAGGGAGCTTCTCTTTTACCCCAACCAACCCATATGATTAAGGTTCGGGCAAATGTCCAAAAATTCTATAGAATGGTTTGCCTTAAATGGAGCGACCCCGTTAACTTTCATATTGGATATGGAATATCTACCAAATATTGTATGTATGACCCGCGACTGAAATTGATTCGCTATTTTTTTTTCCTCGTTATTATGGTCAACTTTTCCAAATTCAGGTTCAATTTTTCGTTTTTCTGTTGATACTGATTAATTTTATTTCATCTGAATTAAACTAAACGCGTTATAATGGAAAGCAATTTGAAGCTTCGAAATAATTACGTCATCACTTAGTTCGTTCTTCGTAATACAACTCGTCATGTTCCGTCCCTACCCATAAGTATAGTCGCAATGCATACAGATAATAGGAATAATAGTGTGACAATTTTATCCACGTATCTAGGCGGATTTTGTGGGAAGAGCTAGGCTAATCATTATGTTTAAAGAAATTTATATTGCACCCAGGAACTCGAATTGTGAAGCGTGATGGGTAGTACTCGCTAAAACGTCGTATTAATTAACATGGGCTATATGTTGGTTATATTAGCTGTATGATGTCCTGGTGTAGTTTAATAATGTTAATGTCTTTTATTGTAATGGAACGGGCGAAAGTGTAAAGTACGCTGTAAGCACAATACAAAACAGTTCTTTTTTTTTCCCCCACGCTTTATTGAGGTTTTTCTGATCGCGATTGATTTTTCTTTTAGCGTGACGACGTTGTCTAACGTATATTTTTTCTTTTTCTATTTCTTTGTTGCTTACAGGGAACAACCCATCTTCTCTACAAAAGCTCATGTCTTCCACATTGACCCGAAGACGAAAAGGTCCTGGATCCCGGCCAGTTCCTCGGCTATCAGCGTCTCCTTCTTCTTCGATTCCACCAGGAACCTCTATCGTATCATCAGCGTCGAAGGCACCAAGGTAAAAGCCACTCCTTTTATCTACTAACCCGTATTGTCCCCATGTTCAATTGTACAAAGCCATAGAAGTATTGTAATAGGGAGTTTCGGTGGGAAATCAACCGTTTCAAATAGTTTTTCATCACCAGTAATATTGAGAATAGTAAACTTTTGGGGATAGTCATTATACAACTAAAGTGAATAGTTAAATTTCGTTCTAAAGTCACTAGATTTTGTCTTGATTTTAACATCAAATGCACTTTCAATTTCGTTAAATCATTTTCTCTACGTTTCCCTCTGCTAAAGCTGTTTCCCATTCATTTAAGCGTATTTTACTAAATTTTAAAGGAAAAGTTCGGGTAACATTACATTACACCTTAAAAGAACGGCCTTTTTCTAAATATATAATTTAGGAGCTACGTCCAAAGCGTTTTGGACTGGACCTTTATCAGTCAGCCACAACTTTTACTTATGTAGATATGTTGATTTAGCGTTAAATGACCCAACTTTGAAATACGTTTTGGAACCTACATTTACGGCTACCAATCAACCATGGATACGAGTACTCTGGGACTGTTTTCCATTACACATTCGTAGGAGAGCAAACACCCATTAGAATATCCAGATTCGCGCGGCACCTCGACAGAAATCTTGCTCTTAATTTCGTATATTCTATAATGATTGCAATTTACAGTTAGTTTACTTATAATAAGCCATTCGCTAAAATCCGTGTTATGGGAGTCGACCAGTTCGTTGATTAGCCTTTTGTCGGACGACCGAAGAGAGCGAACGTTAAGTCTCATTCCGAACTTTGACCTCGCTTGGGGAAATGGATCGCCATACTATACCGTTTATTACGTGGCAACTATATATAGAGCGCGTGAAAATCGATACGAGAAACTAAATCTAACGCTTATATTACTCGTGGTAGAATGAATGATCGATATCGTATAGTTCTTAATTTATTTATGACAGGCGGAACCTTTTTTTTCTTAACTTCCATAACTTGTACTTCCTTAAACGTTTACTATTATAACGTACAATATGGTCCTTACCACATTTTTCAATTTTTAATATCCTTCTTTTAAAAATTAATCAGTTGTAAAAGTTTAGGAAAGTTCAAGGGAACGAAGAAAAACTAGGAAGTTAGAAAATGGCTATTAATTTTGATCGACGCGTTCATCACGTTCCGTTGACATTTCCGGAATTTTTTAACGTTTAATTTTAGATAGGGACTAAAATACGAATTTGATATTTAAGAATGGGTACTGCCATAGCGACGTCTGGCTATATGGTATCAATCCTCCTAGTCTGAAAACTACGTATTCACGCGGGAAACGCGTAACTTACGCAACGCTCTAATGCGTAGCCAGCTTAACTTCAACGACTTGGCTTTAAACTGCATGATGTTTACCGTTTAGTCAAATACTATGCCTAATAGTTGACCTAGTTTAACCAGGGTTAAGATGTAGAGAGGCGTTGTATTGTCAGTATTTCCAAATTTACGGATAGGACTTCGATTTGCCTCCTTCCAATAATTAATGATTGGAATCGAAGTGTATTAAATTGCGGCAGCCGATTAGACCTCTAACCTTTCCCCCACTCTTGCTTAGAAGTCGTGCATGCATGATAATTTTTTTTTTTGGACCCGTGCGACGGGGCGAATGGAGCGACACTAACGGACTGTGGCGGCGGCGTTCGTCCGGAAAAGCGTCATTTCCGTTTCCGTCGTCCAGGAAGTCTATGCCCCAAAATTATCGAATACGGCTTGACCCGTTATAGAGCCCCTTTTCCTTTAGCAGCCAGAGTTTGTATCGTTGAGAATAATGGTGTAATAAATCCAACGGTATATGTAACACCAGCCGCGAGGGAAAGTGAAAATCAAATTATTTTTATTCGATTAATCACCCTGCAAATAAGCCTAATTGCGTTTCTTAATCGGTGTCAATCGCTTGTGTAATTAGAAAATAATTAGGCGCACTTTGCTTGAATTTTGGTGGTTTGTTATATATACTGATTGAAATGTTTATTTTATATAACAACCTAAGTTTAATAAGATATGTTCCATAAGTATGCGAGAGACTTACACCTCGAGCTAGTTCGAGAACGACGCTAGAACTGACTACAACCGGTTTTGCAGTCCATCTTCCTATTTGGAAGTTGGTGGCCCTGCTTTCTACCGAGAAACTGAGACAGTCTGTATGGGTAGCATCGGAGATAGTTAAAATGTATCGGTAACGGTTTACTCGCTGAACGAAGACTTTCCTTTTTTTCTGAATTACTCAAGAGTGCATACTCCAAACTTCGTAACTTCAAAAGCCTGTAATCCTATTCTCCAAGATGAAAAAAACGCGTGTCGTGAATGTGTTACTACACAATATTTATCTCCCAAAACACAACGGTCTTATCCAAAGCGCCTCATGTCCCCAAAGCTCGGCTTATGGCACCGAAGAATAGAAAAATAAAAATCTAATTTCTTATCACGGTTTATCCAGAACCTCGCTTCTTCGGATAGGTAAGGGTATAGTTGAAATTGCTTTCTCTGGGGTAAAAGAATGGTTACGTTCTATGAAATCGGAAGAAAAAAAAAACCCTATTTTTTATCGCGGCTTTGCCTTACGTTAGGCTTAATTCCTAAGCCTGTTTAAGGTGAAA
Source organism: Phalangium opilio (assembly GCF_054372755.1). NCBI lineage: Eukaryota > Metazoa > Arthropoda > Arachnida > Opiliones > Phalangiidae > Phalangium > Phalangium opilio. The sequence goes on from NW_028324227.1 coordinate 677,453, forward strand.
AGCTTCAGACGGATCAAATATGCGTAATTCCTACGGGATCTCCCCCCCCCCCCTAGCTAAAATAACGACAGAACGGGAAGAGCGGCTTTAACGTAACCAAAGAGAAACTGAAGAAAGTCGAAGGTTCCTCGCAAAAATATGAATATTTATAAGTTGCGTCTTATTGGAAAAAACAAAGTGGTAATCACTCAGACCAAATGCAGCATTTTGTGCTGAGAGAATTTGGGATTCAATGCAAGTTTTATAATAATTAACATCCAGAAGTTTAAGCGATGTTCTTGCGCTAAATTAAGATACTTGCCTTTTTGTTTTCACCACGCACGTAACGATGGGTCACGTGTTTAACTCTGTTTAGGGTTATAAAACGATGGGTTTGTATCCAAGTAATGCGAGCATTTTGATGTTGTTCGCATCCATGTTGGTTTCTATTTACTGTTTTGAAAACGCAAGAAAGTTTCTACTCCTTACACTTTATACTCTATGGGTTGGGCGGCGTTGGATCAAGGTATACTTTAGTGGGAGGGAAAGACGGGAGTAATGACGTCACTAGACGAAGTGATGGATGATTTTTTTGATGGTCCGAGTGGGGGGGAAAGGAGTAAGGAGAAGGGATCAAAGGCTTTACTCCCCAGTGGCCAGATTGACTGGAATATAACGTGCCTGGCGACATCTTTCATACTGTTTTTGATGCGATAAAGGCAAGGATCTAAAGGTCCCATACCATTAACTTCATTCTGTTTTATTCCCTTTGCCTTTTGTTTACTTTGCAAAAAAAAAATGTTTTGACGGTAGAAAAAGAGTCATCTTATATACTTTTATTTTTTATAGGCGGTCATCAACAGTACAATCACGCCTAACATGACATTTACCAAGACGTCGCAAAAATTTGGCCAATGGTCTGATATTCGAGCTAATACCGTCTACGGTTTGGGTTTCGCCTCCGAGCCAGAACTGAACAAAGTAAGCGCAGTTTTTTTTTTTCTTTTTTTGTGGTGTTGAAAATTTTGATGGGGGTGAGTTTACATGTGTTTGGAAATATTTGATGAATTACATGAAAATTCATTCAATAATATTTGCAAAATTGCTGTTGATGAAAATTGATACGATATATTCGATCAATAACCGTTACATTATTTTGAAATTTAAAAAATATATTTGAGGAAAACTTTTTCAATTACATGATAATTGAATCAATGTGTTTACGGAATAGCAACGGAGTTAGATAATTCGTTTGGTATATATTTAGATAAATATTTGTGTAGTTGTTATTGAATTACTTTTGAATTAGATGAAAATAGATGCAGTTTATTTGTTGAACATCCGTTCGGTGTATTCGCGCGGTAGACATCAATTTAGATGAAGTTGGTGTAATATTGACGGAATAGGAACTAGTTGAAAATTTATCCAGTGTATTTGCGTAATAGCTGTCGTATTAGTTTTAAATTGGGGTTAAAAGGTTTGTTGAAAACCATTATAGGAACGAAAAATTGAAATTTAAAATATAGATGTTTGGGTATAAAGAAAGGTTGAAAATTTTCTCGTAGAAAAAGCAAATATTGTCTGTAAGATTGGGGTAAACAGTGTTTGCGAAAATCGGTCCTATGTTTAAAAAGTAGATCTTGAAAGAAAGTGAAAATTGGCCGAAAAAGTAAGTTAAATACATTACTGAAGATTATCCAAAAATATACAATACATATTCTGTCACAATGTAAAAATCATATAAGCAATATGTTCTTTTAAGTTACATTTGGGGTGTTCCAATGCTAATTTCACATCTTCACCCGTCTCTTCCTCATCCCCGCTTTTCTTCTCACTATCTTAATTCCCACGAACTAAATATATAGATCCTCGATACCTTCTTTCTCAACCAACATCGATCGGTTTCTTCTTGAGGTATCGATCGAGTCTGGTTAAATTTTCCATCTATAGTCCAAATATTAGTTCCGAAAAATGTTTGTCGCGTATCGAATATTTTTACAAAAATTTTTTTAAATCTCGCCATAATGATTTTGTCGTGTTTCCTAAAGAAAAACATTCGAAAATAAGTTTCGCGCTTGTCTATATCAAAATATGTCGTCGCCTTAAAATAACACCAGATGGAGTCTTTTAGTTTATCCCATAATGATCGAAGTTTCTCGTCCCCCCCCCCCTTTTAGAGAAGGGAAGCGTGTCTCTATATGATAAATATTCTTGCTGTTGTCTGTATCTATATTAAATCCTTTCTCGCCACAGAACAACCATAATTTATTGCTTAAAGAGAGTGTGAAGCAAATGAAACAATATTCTGCTGACACACGGCGACGCTTTGAATGGTGTTGTAACTAAAACCATGGAGGAAGGATACGAGCTATGGGCTCTATAGGAGAGGCCAACTAATAGGCGCGCGGGAAGCCAAAAAGGGTCACAGTGGCGCCGCCAGACGGCGAGTAAAGTAACTAAAGTTCAAACAAATTATTGCTCTATAACGTGTAAAAAACCGGTATTTTTGGGTAAATCGGAAAAAAGACAAATTTCTAGCGTTTCCTTTATTATTTTTGCAGTTAGGAGCGCTGCAATCAATAATTAACGACATGTTTCGATTTGTTGTTCCCGACATGGTTTTGAATTTTCATTAAAACTTTAGTTACTTTACTCGCCGTCTGGCGGCGCCACCGTGACCCTTTTTGGCTTCTCGCGCGCCTATTAGTTGGCCTCTCCTATAGAGCCCATAGCTCGTATCCTTCCTCCATGCTAAAACACTGTCAAATTGTAGGTGATACGCCCTAATAGGTAACGCGCTTAACCTAACCTATTTATGGCAGACTTATCAGAAACACCCTGTATATCCTTTAACTTTTTCTCTTTAGCTTAATTTGCAAAGGGTAGCTATAAAACTTTGGGGGATATTGGCCATATTTTAAAGGTGACCCGTACTTATTTCCGCTAAATTAAACGAAGGCTTTTGCCATTTGCCAATTAATTACGTCGTTTATTACCGGAAGCTCCACAAGATCCTCGTAAATTCACTGAAAAATCTTTTTAAAGTATTTTGCTTTGATAATCTAGCTCAATATTCAGGTGCCGGGGCGTACCGTAGACTAACCCTACGTTTTCAGTTCACCAAGCATACGTATAGGATATTATTAGCTTGGAAAATTTTTTGTTCCCTATACGTTGGCTTTTATGTGAACATAGGTGCATAGCGAGTGAAACATTTTTACAGGCGCATATAGAAAACACAATAGAATTATTTCCCCTGAATGCTAGCTTTCCTGTTTAAGACTTCTCTTATTAGAAGATTAGAAAACTGATGATTGGCTAAAATAAGACTGACGTTTCCCCAAAATTAATCATGGCTTTCCATTAAATGGAGAATGATGATTACTTTAAGGAAATTAATTAATTTTAGGCACCATTTCTTACCTACTTTGTAAAATGAGACGGTTTAATCCTCTTAAATATATTTAATTAATTCTCTCTATGTTAAAGCTTAATTTAAAAGAGTTTAACTTGATCATAAGCAAAAACGAAAACTCTATAGTTATAACTGCTTTTGAGGGAATTAATTCGTATTAATTTAAATGGTATATTAGAGTGGGACGCGGTAGAATTAACGATCTGTACTTCAGTCCTACTCATAGCCTAATGACACCTATAACTTAACGAAAATCGCAATTTTTAAATACTTATTCAATGTCGTTTTTCCTGCTTCTACCTAAGGTAAATAGAATATCAGATTTTTGATGTTATGTAAGGAAATACTTTTCCCTTCCTCATCTCTCGCTTTCGTAAGTTTCTGTTTGCCTTTGGTCCAACTAAAATATTATATTCTATGAAAGTCGTTAACTTTAAGCCTCGCGTTACGTTTTAACGAAACCCTAAAATAATAACTGACGAAAACTTTCTCTCAAGTAGAGAAACTTTAGTAATTTTTGTGTTTGAAGTTTAAATTTTGGATGTGGGCGTTATTTCTATGGGGTTTCGTACTTTCATTTTAGAGGGGGCACGTTTCTGTTTGTAAGAACCAATTAATTCGTTTGAGATAAAGCCTACCACGAAGCCAGTTTTACCCCGAGACCACGCGTTACCCATTTGTCTTTCTATCTTTACTGTTATACGCTTTCGATGAGCGAAAAATAGTTGATTCCATTTTCGTCTTAGCGAGTTTAAGGGGGTCTAACATTTGACGTTACTTTAGGTGTGTAATTCTTTAAAATGTCGGAAGTAGGTGTAAAATGCCGGTTCTGGAGCAGTGACTTCTCCTAGTCCATAGTTTTTATCCATATCCTTGAGGACCAAGTATCCATCCTCTCTTTTTTGCACTTTAATCCTTAATCTTTGGTGTAACTGTTCTTTTGCGAAGTAAAAGGCGCCCCGCCGCTTTGGTTTTAACGAAACTATCTTTGTTTTATGGGCGAAAAGAAGCGCTTCCGTGTACTGCTAGCGTAGAGAGATAGGGATGCTGGGAGGGTGTTACGCTACGACGAAGTGGCGGGTTCTGACTCTGACCATTCCATTAGCGCGAGGAGTTTGGTGGTCGCTAGGCAACCTTTACACGCTCCATTAGCTACCCAAGATGAACGCGTGTCTTGCCTAAGACAAAGAACTGGGAAAACGATATATATACCATGGTGATAGGACGGGGCTAAGCTGGAATAAAAACTGGATACGGCAGCCAACTTTGAACTCGATTCACCGACACGGAACCGGCTCTTACTTATTCATGGATTTAGATGTAATTGAAAAGGGATTGCGTGAATGTACCGCGTTTCCATCTTAAGTAACTGTTTAATGGAGATCGGAATATTCTCAATGCATATTTTTAATGCGAGGAACTGATTTTGCTTATTTATTTTGTACATTGGAAATACTTCCATGCGTATTTTTAACTCATGATTCATCAATAACATATGTACGTAATAATTGAGCAAGCAATCATACCCGATAGTATGTTATTGTAGATTAATTTCACCCCTTTATCCCCCCTAATACTCTTTATGGTTCTTATCTTTCTGCTGACAAAAGTAAAATGAATTCCAAATATTATCTATTACTTCTTAGTCAAATATACGAGAATGAGCTACGCAAAATTGAATGTATTGAAAAGCACTCCCTAATGTCAATTTATATTAAATTAGCATTATATAGGCTCTAACCGAAAATCTCTCGCAAATTGATTTCAATTTCCGATATTGTTTACAAAAGCGCGTTGTAATTTCAGTAAAAGGTAAACACGGTAATGGGACCAAAATCTCGAAAATCCATTTCCCGGTGATAGCCTAGCGGTAAATCCCCTATCGGAATATATTACATTATGGTATCCTACAAGTATATCAATTTCCTTCTGACTTTATTTGCTCGAGGCGAAAGGAAAAGAAAAAAGAAAAATCGGCGAAAATCGAAAATGGAACTATTTGGAGCAAATTTTCTTCTTGGCTTCCATCGCGGCACACACCGAGCTTGAGAAGTTTTCTCAGAGTTTCTCTGTCCGATCCGGAGAGTATTAAGGCTCCTCCTACATCCTTTACTTTAGTCACGTGGTTTCCGGTCTCCACCTTCCCCCCCTTTCCTCTTTTAGGGGGATCCCAGAGTAAGAGACGAAAGCGAGAGATTCCGCTTCGTCGGTCCAGTTCAGTGATGTTGTTACTCGACTAGACTCCCAGTTGTTTGACTACTTAGTTCGGGGTGTTTTTTGCTCGTAACGTTTAAATCACTGACCAGCGTTTAATTTATCGCGATTCGAATTAATTACGATTTTAAACGAGTGATTGTTTTTTGTAATCTAAATTAACATCGCTCGCGGGCCGCGGGCAAGTTTTGCCACCGTATTCCTAAAAGGATGTTATTATGACTACACCGGTTTTTTCCGTAATTTGCATCGTAGTGATCGACATGTGATTCTACGTGTCACTTTCGTTTGCTGGTGTATGGCCCTATTTTATCTGTCTTCCGCGGGTAAGGTGAGATTCGAATTTGTATTTTTGCGTTCAGTTCAATTCCTTATTGCGTTATTTCATTCCATACTTTTACGCACGCGATTTCGCGATTACGTAGTGTTGGAAAAGGGTTGGTTGGTTGATTTTTATCGGTGATCATTTTAGAAAATGTGTATATTTTGAATTATGGATAACTCATTTGTCTTTAAAAATAAAAATTCACGGAACAGTGTATGAATCAGTTACATATCGTATTCTGTAGGCCTATTTTATTCTAAGGTCAAGTTTGTAAATTTTCAAGAAATATTCTTTGACATACTTTACTTTAAACATGATATAAAGCAATCTAATTTAACTTGACCTGATCTTTAAATTATACATTAATATTGGTCGAGGTAAAAATCACTCTAAGATTCTATGTACATCGTCTATTGCATGGTTTCGTCTAATGTATAGACACATCGCATACGCCAATTACTCCCAATGACTTGACCATCGTCGCGAGCAAAATTAAATAGTAATCAGGATAGATATAGTAAAACTACCTGATGAACTGTACATAGTAACGCGACTGTATTTAAAGTTCAATGTTTATGAACTATGTTTAATAATTTTCCGCTCCTACGAACAGATCAGTTCCATGAACGCGATACACCTTGTAATACGGATAGTCATTAGCGTGTTTCGTATATACATCGTCGAGCACGGGTGGTCTATCACTACTTTGACAGCCTCTTGATGACTCGATTGTGTAAGGCTTATACCGTAGTCCTTGCAGCCTTCTCTATACTATACGGCTTGTATTACTAAGCTAGGAAATCCGATTCAGCGTAAAGTGTATTATCCGAGATATCTAACGGTATCCAGGCTCGCTAATCACTTCTAACTCGCTGAGCAAACTAGGGTCCTTAGACTATTGCCACGCTACATTGAACAAACATATCAGTTTGCAGTGGACAGTAACGAGTAGAATGCAATTTCTTTCCTTATTTATTAATAACACGGGGTAGCCTATAGTGTGCGTAGCCTTATTTTAATTATTTAAATGTTGGTAGGTCTAGACCAATTAGTTTTCCATAATTGCTTCTAAACTTTAAAATTATCTCGGTGTAAATTACGCCAATATTAAGCTTTACGCACCAAAGCGTGTTACCAAGATTGAAAAATGGGCATCCAATCTAGTTTTAAAATGTTCTTGGACCGTTTTACTTGACTTAGAATGTTACTTAAAACTTGGTCTAATTAATGTTTAATGTCAAACTAATTTGATTAACTATTCGCTTTAAAATGCGACTCTAATTATACTGATTATATCAGAGAAATTCCGTTTTTAAATTAAATAATTAATGTGTTTTTTATTCTGGAAAATAATTTTTATCCGATTAATATTGAATTTTAAACGAAGTTAATTAAATTAACTCTCTTCTGTGAGACGCAACTACAATTATACTGATTAGAAATTCTGTTTCTAAATTAAATAATTTATGTTTTTCTTACTGGGAATTAGTTTTAAAAGCCTTGGTATGTTTTTAATGGAAATCCGTTAAATTAATACTTGTGTCTAGAGTATTATACAGAAGAATTTTTTTTTTCCAAAAAACATTAGCGAATAGTTCGACTTTATATGTAATGTTTGTTTATGTTGCCTCTAGAAATTCGTTTTAAGAAACGTTAAATCGCGTTAAAATCTGCGCTGGCTTTTTATATTTTTTGCACAATCTCTAGAGTATCAGCAACCCAATTTATCTGTTAAATCGTAAACGGCTCAGGGGAAGTTTTCCGAAACTTTTAGCTCCTGTTCGAATGTCATGAGATTTTTAACCTTCGACTTGATCCCATATTCGTAAACAGTTTGCCCTTGTTTTACGACCCTAGGTATAAGGGATTGTTTTTCCCCTTAAAAACTAAAAGCCCTAAAATTTCAGTCAAAGCAGATGGGGTCGTTCTCGTTCCTCTGGAAAAAGAAAACCATTATGAAAGTCCCATTGGTATCTGCTTTTGCCACTCCTAAACAAGTGATATTTGTTAAATTTCAGCGAAGGGATCCGTAGAAATTATACAAGTGGCGCTCTTTGATATGCAATTTGATATGATGTAATGGGCATTGAAAAACGTGGGATATTTTCATAAATTAATATAGGTGAAGTTAGGAATGAATAACAGCGGAAATAAACGTTTTCTGTTCGAGCTGCAGTCTTGACACTTCGTCGAAAATTTTCATTTTCGCTCGCTTACGCGGTTTAAGAACGCGGCTTAACGCGAGAAGCATTGCCGGTCCTGAAGAAAAAGTGGAGGGATGATCCTTTAATATAATAGGCGTTGAATAATTCATTCAAACTAGAGATGGCGGGGTCATAAAAAAAGTTGCGAGAGCTCCTGAAGATAAAAAATAAATCAGGACGTACAATGAAGTAAGATTCTCTCTTCCCTTTTCATCTTAAATTCCTTTTGTTTTTAAAAAGTTGGGGGGAAAAATCAACAGTAATTTTTTCATCTTCTTTTCACTCATTTTAATACCGTTATGTTGTTACAACACGGCGTCGCTGAGTTTAGTTTATAAATTGAAATTTCTGTTTGCTTATGGAAATGGAAACTTAGTCTATAGAAATAAGCCGGTGTGTGTCCACACCTGTCGGAATGAAAAATGAATTTAAGTTAAAAAAATGAATCTCAGGGGCTGTTTATAAATTACGAAAGGCAAAAAAGCGACATTTTACTAGTGTCTCCTTCTACTTGTAACGAAACTTTGAACCGGTCCTGTTGAATAGTGGTTTTTCTTAAAAATATATTTTTTTCTCTTAACGCGTTGTCAAGAAAAAGGGAAACTAACTACACTCGTTATCTCTTTTGCCTTTTAAAGGAATACTAGTTAACATTTAGTAATGCTTACAACATAACGTTACGTAATTTGTGATGTAGACCATCTTTAAAATGCGGATTCTCACGTCTTGAAGTTACGATGTTATGCACCTGATCCGCGAGCTTTTACTTTTGCTAGCATCGCCTTATTTTTTTCTTCTTTCGTTTTAGTACAGACTATATCCTTAATACTCCCTTGCGCCATGATGTACTCGGGAGCGTTGCTATAGAAACCTTTTTCAGAGTATAGTGCATAAAAGAAGTGTCCAATCTAGGGATGTCGCGAATTCAAGATTAATTAGGGGAAAATGTCAGCTTTTTCTTCTTCTTCCCTCTATGTCCCTCTAGTCCTTTTGCAGCATTTTTTTTTGGACTGTAAGGTTTATTCCCCTCTGTTTTATTTGTGTCACTAGACTATAGTGATTTATTGGTACTCAACGCCTCGACGTTAATTTGCAAGTTTTGTTTCTTTAATTACCGATAGTCTTGGGATGGATTTTTATTTTTATTAATTCTTTTTTTTTTTCTTTCTGGTGTTTTAGCTTTTAGCTTTCTTTTTACGAGACCTGCATATCTGCCTTACTTTTCCTAATTAGCTTTTAGAAGCGATTGAAATGCCGCCAATGGGAGCAATTGCTTAAATCTAGAGGGGACTTTTTCCCCCTCTTTCTAAAAATCTCCCGCTTTTTTTTAATTAATAGTTTCTTTTTATTTATACTTTTGGAAAATAATTCTTGCATTACTTTCAATTTCCCATATTTGACATTCAGTATTGAAGCTCAACTTCTTACGATGCAATAACTGCATTTAATTTATAAATATCGAGTAGCCGGGGTTAAAATATATTGATGTTGTCCAGTCAAGATGTTTTGGTCACTTTTCAGGACGCCATTTTTAGTTCGCTGAAACTTTGACCAATGAGACTTTTGACCAGTTCGAAATAGTGGGAATTAAAATTTCCTGATTACCTAGGCCTATCCCAATGTTTTGAAAAAGTATCTACAAGTATAAAAAAATTAACGCCAATAATATGAAGCATGGTTTTTCATACTCTAGCCGAAACAAAATCTACTTACTTATAAGCTCTTCATTCTCCCTTTCCGAAAAACTCGAAACATCTTGAAATTTTCTACGCAATCGTTAGTATTTTTTCCTGAGTTATTTTTATAAAAATATTTTCCGTATTTTCTTGAAACCTGTTATCGTATATAAATAAACCAATATCGACGTTTAGATTGTTTTTACACGTTTATTTCTCCTCTTGAAAGAAAAGTTTTTCATTTAGTTTTAATCCTCTTCTATCTCTGCTTGTCTAGCAGAGAGAAAAAAAAAAAACTAAAAATAGTTTCACCCACTTAAAGGTATGTTTACCAAAAGAATTATTGCTTCATTTTGTACCGCTACGTTTATTTTTTCTTTTTAAGTCTCGCGCTTCTCTCTTATATGATTGGTCGAATGGTTGCTATTGAAAGAGGCCAAATTATATCTAGGAGACAGATTGCCGAAGATATCCGCCTCTTATCGAACATTCGATCGTATCATCTTTAAGCTTATCGAGCGATCCTTCGATTTTGGAGCCAGGCAACTTTCGGAAGGTTGCCTGTGACGTACGCGCCCGCGTCTTCGATAAGGTTATACGGGTTTTAAGGCTCGCACCATCGCCTTTTCTAATATCTTTGTAGCCTACTACCCAAGTTTTTCATTTTCGGAATTTCCCGCCCAATCCCAGACTCGTGTCACGCGCGGGGGAAAAATTCCATAGGCCAATAGGTATTAAGTTTGAAAGCGAATAGGTTGTAACTAACTCAAAGTCGAGTTTTTATTATGGTGACTTGGTTTTACAAGGCTTCAATGTTTACAGAGAGTCCAGACTGCTATTGAGTTAGTAATATAATTTGAAGTTATTATAGTTTAGCACTAAGGTACTGCGGTGTAAAAAGTTTCGATTAGAAGGCAAGCGATCGACTTAGAAAAAAAGTGAGCCTGCTAACTTTGAACGCGAAAGGCTCTTTCGCCAATCGAATCTTCGATATTTCAAATTGCCTCTGATTCTTGAGCTGAGCTTTTCTATACTTAAAAGCCGGGTATTCTCCCTCCCCCCTCTACCAGTGGTTCCTATTTTTCCAAGTATACGTTCGCCACATTCATTCTTATTTCGGAACTTCTCGGTCTTTTTTAACAATTGGGAAGACGGACGAACCGTTAACGAGTAAGATCTAATTTAGAAATTTCTTTAAAAAAAGATAAGGAGATCCCGATACGAGCGTTAGTTGATCCAATAAGAATACCCGATAAAATCTTACGTTACCATGGAAACCCTAGCTTAGTTATAGCCAAGACTTCTTTTATCCCTTTTCTACAGCTTACCAAAGAAATATTCTGATTATAAAAATCGGCTTTATTATGAAGGGCTTTTTTACTGATTGAATTTTTATTCTTCGTACTTATTTTCAAATTTGAAAGTTATAAAAAAGCCAGTGGTAGTTGAATATGTCAGTTCTAAGATAGTAACAGCCTATATCCGTTCAGATTTTGGGTCTAGTATATGCCTATTTTACTTCGTGTTTATTTTTTAAAACTAGGTCATACATAACCTTCAATATGAGAAAGGGTTCCCTTTAGTGTTTAGTGCAGGGTTTGATTAGGAGTTTGTTGTAGCTTTTTCCCCGTTTCAGCCAATGAAATGCCGCGCTTACTTCGTTCGGTTACATTAGAGGAAAGACCACAGACTTAAACTGTCGGGCGAAAATAGGGCGACCGTGTCTTAAGTCTAAAACGTCACTGACCCACGCGTATTGATCCTCCCTGTGACATCCATACGCGATACTCAATATATTGAACTCAACATTGAAGGCCGTTCCTACTTAAGACGAACTCCGTTGCCATTAGTCGGCTTTTCCCTCTGTCCTTCCTGTTCCAACTAAGATATAAGTTTATTTCCATGGCTCTTACAATCGCATTTGCAAATTAGTCAATGTTTAATTTAGCTTTAATGCTTTATTAAATGACTTTATCTCAAGAATCGAGGTTTACTAATAGATTATATCAAATGGTCTTGTTGGAATTTTAGATACACGGTGTCCCTGTAACTGTAAAACTGTGTAGTGAATCCTTTATGTCATATCTTTATGCAAATAACTTTCTTGTTGAAGTGTAAATTATAATTTATTCGTACAAGAAATTATTACGGAAAGTGAAAGAAAATTTATTTGCAATTATTGGGAAAGTTTATATATTTATTTATAGTGCAATCAGGATCACGGTAATTTGGCGGAGTCATGGCAAAAAATTAAAGAAATCACACTCCCTTTTTCCCCTTCACTATATCTTCCCGGATACGGCATTTTTATATTTTTTTCCCCCACTGTTATTCACCGTCGAAAAACTACGTCCCCATAATCCACCAAAGTGGAAAATAAGGATACTTCTAAAAAAAAAGAAGAAACCAATCTCATATATAGCAAAACAAGCATCGTATATAAGTGTGGGCCGTCATGAAATACCGGAGTAAACGGATGAAGCACCTTTTTCAAACCTTGTTGGGTTTTTGGGGTAGAAAATGTTAGGAAACCTACCGTATATTAGTGACGTCGCGCTCCTGATGGGGACCTATATAAGCGCAACAATAGAAATTCTTTGGGCAATCATCTATTTTTCTTTCGCACCCTCGGCTCTCTTTTTTTCTAGCGGAATCCTTGGGTGTTGGTAGCTAGTGCTGGGCTGAATCCTTAGATAGGGCGTTGGTACGAGTATAAATGTCGTTTGTAGAATCATATATGTCGAGGAGTAACAATGGATGGCGGACCGAAGAAAAGTTGGGGCCCTTCTTCCTATATTGTTCCCGACATGCTATTTGGTCATATTTCTTTCTCTTGCCCTATACCGCACGCTTTTGTTATCGATTTTTACCGCAAATGAAACTCGGGACAAAAATTCTTTCCAAATTTTTTCGCTGTCTTCTTGGGCAGGTCTGCGAGATGGCCTCTTTACCTAGACCGCGTGTTGTGCTCCAAAGATTTCGAAGAACTTTTTCTTGGAAGTGTTCTTAAGCGTTTGCCAAAAATAAATAATCCAGCATCTGGATTAAGAAATCAATTATAAAAGTCGCTTCGTTATCAAAAATATGATAGACTTATGAGTACTGACCTTTGATCCTTATTTGAATGCAAAGGGAAAAATAGTAATAACTAGAAGTTTTAAGCATCTTGTTCATTATCTTTGGCAAGAAAAAAGAAAAATCGCTTGTATTTTTCATCCAAATTATATTCTTTTCTCGGTTCGAAAGTAGAGCTCCGTGATATTTTTTGTTCCTATATCTTGCGCTCATTGTACTAATTCTGGTCACTAGAGTCTGCGCAAAACTGTAATATGGCCGGGGTCATCTTGTTCTCTTATCAGTTTTCTTTTGCGGAAGAAAAAACACTTCTATTTAATCGACAGAAACGAACCTTTTTTCTTTGTATAAAGATTATACGAGAATTAAATTATTTTTCTCACTCTTTAGCCCCGAGCTAAAAATCTCTTTCTTCCCGAGTCCTCTTAAGATTGCCTAGAAGTTTATTAATCTTAAACTTGAACAACAACCTGCCTAAGGGGATAGAAATAAGTTTAGATCATGGCCAAAAATTGAGGTGGATTCTTTGACTCAAACTATATGTATTGTTCCAAACTAGCATTTCTATGACCTCTTTCCTTTGAAAGCATGCGTCGTAGCTGCCTTAAAAGGGGTACGATGATTGGCAAGAATTCAAAACTTCATATTTTGGTTTTCTTGTCGACTTAAGTATATAATTTTGCTAACTTTCTACCTTTACACACAACGAAGATACAGTGGGTTAAAAGTGTCTAAGTTACTTCGAAAAAAGTATGTTCGGACTGCACAGTTGTTTGCAATATAACTTTTTATCATAACATTCAGCTTACTATTTACTTTCTTGCACTAAAAACTAGTAAAAAGACGGAATTATTTATACGGAGTCAACTAGATTTATTTTTTGGCAATATCCATTTATATACAGTACAACTATCAGTAGTGATGTATACGCGAGGGGATTTTGCTATTGACAAGATGATGAAACCACCAAGACCATTATAGGGAGACTTCTTTTTATTTTCTTAAAAATTCCTTCGCCAAAGAGATGAAGAAAAAAAGTTGAATTAGGTAGAGGTCTGTGGTCAAAGCGAGCAAGCGTGAAATAATATTCCTTGTCAACTTCAAAATTGGGAGAATATATGCTTTAAAAAATGTATGAAAAAAAAAATAGTGAATATGAGCTCTTGAATTTAATCCTCCTCTGAAGCGAGAAATAAAAAAGTTGAAGAAAAAGAATTTGCGAATGTAGAGTTAGGCTTAGCCAAGGGAAGAATGGTTGAGGAAAGTTAAAGGAACTTTGCCTTCCGGAGAAAGTCAACCCACAAAGGAAAAGTTCCCTGGCTATAGAACCGGTGGAATCCTATATAGTGACGTCGGCGGCTGCTGGAAGAAGTATTATACAAAGGCAAATGCGCAATTGCAAATGCAACTCTCTTCTTCCTGCTTTTATATTTGCATAGCGGTAATGGACTCCTTATATTTAACGAGAAGGCTATAACTGTGACGTGAAACTAAAATAACCATCTTCTCGCAAATGTTATGGGAGTACTATTCACGAAGGTGCGACGCAAATGTGTTTTGGTTTAAATACTTTGCAATTTGTAACGCAAATCATCAGTTTCAATCTACTGTTCAGGTGACAGTGGGAAGAATCAGACAAGCATATATTTTGAGTGTTTCTGCACTGTCAATGGACGAAATAATTGGTATGATAAATGTCAGACTTATGACTCGAGTATGACATTGCTTTAAACCAAGGAACAAGTATTACTGATCTGTTCACGGGGTTCTCAAGCCATCGAAGCCACAAATATCGCATCGTTTCTTTATTCATTAAATTGTGAATCTCTAATAATCCTTTTACCTCTAGTTATAGACTCGCGATAAGGTCCATGCAGGCTCTCTTTATTGTGTAGTCAGACAACAAGGTTATCTTTGCATTTTAAATGTTTTCTATGGGAACTGTTTCTTTCGTTTGGATATATTTTGAAAGTGTATAAGGAAGTACGCGCTATTCGGTCTTATTTAGATTTTCGCTTCGTTTCCCACGCAATGCACCAACCCAAGGGACTTTCGCTTTAAGTTAACCGCCGCCTATGCATGCGCGCATGCGTATATGTCGCCTTTTAATTTTGTACACCCAACTTTCTCGGCTAAGTTAAACTCGAGTTTCACTCGGGTAAATATATATTCAGGTAGCCCAAATATTCCCAATAGGGACGTTTTAAATTAAATACAACATGGCGGTAAAAATTAAGAAAATACTTCATTAAAATTCTTTACAATTCACCTCCAGGGCATTCCTTACTCAAACTGGCTGGAATTAATTTATTTTAAAGAAGCCAGTCTAATGAAGAGCTACGTCGCTCATGGTATAACGAAATTTATAAGATATATATACCATAAGTTTAAAAGATATGTTTCATATGTATGACACTATTTATTAAAGTGCGAATTCTTCAATCTTTACTTAAAATACATTCTAGAATTACGTCACCTATAAAGGCTATCTCATTCGAATCCTATATTTTAATATAATTAATCTAAATCGATTTCGACTCAATTGCAGTGTCTAGTTTTAAATCGGCAATTATTCGTTTACCAGAATAAGGCGGAACCCTTATTTGTCACTTGTTCGGTCTTCTTCTATCAGTGCCCTGTGGGATGCGCAAATTGTCCAAATCAGATCGAGGGAATAAATTCAACTGGAAACGTGTTTAACTGGTTAAACAGTTGTTCTCTTTTGGCCCTCGGTATTTGGTTCAAGACATTAAAAGAGTTCTTGTCCAATAAGATTCCATTTGATCCTTTTTAAGGGCTTTAGAGACCGTTTAGAGACATCTTTAATGGCATCCAAATTGATGGATTAATTGACCCTTTTAAGGATACCTCAGTAGAGATTGCCCTCTCTTTCCTCTTGTTTCTCAATTGATAAAGTCAATAATGGGATTTCGAACTTAATTTACAGGTAATTCTCCTCTTTTTCGAAGTCATTGCCTAATGGGCTAATTCCGAACGGTTTGGCTCAAGGTGTTTTAAGCTCTTTTATGTCTTTTAATGGATCCTAGTTACTTTAATTCCAGAGAGAGTTTAGATAGGTTACGTATATTTGGCTTGTAGATTTACAGATAAGTCTCCTTCGGGATTTCAATATGCTTTGAAATTTTATTGGTTTTTATTAGAAGGGGTGATTCATAGCGTAAATTATTGGGGTATTTTAATTTTGGAAGTTATTCAATAATTTCTATTGGTAAAATGGAAAGTCGCATCACTCGGCGAGTGGATTTCACAAATAAGGTTAAATATAAATTAGCTTCTTCAGCATCCAATCACAAATCAAATTCCATAGTTGCGCTCTTTTCTTTCTAAACAATAATAAATACATAAAATAAATAAATAAATAAATAGAAAAGAAAGAAAAAATGTTCCAAGACATATTTGTATAAGTTAGAAGAAGCTAGCTAGATGTCATAGCTGGAGTTTTGAAGTGTCCCAGACTTTCTTGAAAGCTCTATCGATTAAGTGCCAGTTACCTGTATAAATATCCTATTAGAACTTTTTTAAATTTGTATCGTCACACTTTGTGACACTTTTATTATAATGATATGTATAGGAGCTTATTCAAGTTGGTATCGTAAATTTCAAGAGTGTAGGCAAAGAGACAGTTCGAAACGATAGATCGAAACTAACTAGCTTTATGGCCTAACTGAATATAAAATCTAACCTAATCGAAATAAAGCTTTTATCGAACTACACTGTACAATACAAAAGGGAGTTTAAATCTCTCGTCTACTAGGTATATGGCTGGACTAAAGCCTCAACGGATAATTCCGACACGTTGCGTCGATAATCCCAAACTACGATAAGCTTTACTCGAACAATTTTTTTTTCACTCTTTCCATCGTTGGATTGGACTATACAGTTTATGCCCTAAGCGAGGCGAGCTTTCTCCGATCTGGACGTTACTAGGAGTTAATCTAATAAGCCCCGAAGAGAATTTCCCCGAGGATAACCCTACAGGATGGCACCAGGCGGGAGCGTGTATCGAGTTACTATGGTAACCGAATCATACTTCGAACGGAGAAAAGGAGTGCCGGACAAAAACGGGCTTATTGATAAGGAATAGGCCAATAGACATAACCCAAAGTTCATAATTAGAAGAGTAGACAAGGTTCAGGTAACGCAATTTATTATAGCTGAAAATAACGGACCTTTTCCAAAGTATATATAAAAGGAAAAATATTAAAGAAAATAAATTATCTCTTATTACAAAATAATTAGCTTTTGTCTTAAAAACCAGGACACCTGTGCCACCATTGGTTAATGGTGTCTGTTTGGTGTTGCGTACCTTACTTTAGATGATGTACGCGTGTCAATACCCATTACGGTTGAAGGGATAAGGCAAACACGTCCATGCATACAGAGCAAAACCCTCTTTTTCCACGTGATTTTTCTTCTATTTTGCTTCTTTTATTCCAAAAACGGAGCGAGGATACGAATCCTAATCCCAATGGGAGGGGATGGGTTTGTATTATTCGTCTTTCTCCGCAAATAGACCATTTTGATGGAACCCGGGATGGGATTCACCTTTACCGTTCTTAAAGTACACCTTTCCATAAATGGCGATACAACGCAATGCGAGCGCGAGTTAAAACCCGGTTTACGTAGACATAGGCCATCACGTGTTGCGATAGGGTAAGGGTTCAACGGGATCGACTTTCGAGTCTAGGATTTATAATTCTACCAGCCTTATCCTTTCCTCTTCCCCCAATTTCACGCCGGCGAAATAAGATTATGCTTTAGGAAGGACTAAGGGTGTTCCGTTAGAGCTAGGCAAATATTGGAATTACGCGACGGACAAGCTCAATAAGGCTATTCTAACCTAAGTTTAAAGGTTGCCTAGGAGCCCAGAATTGAATTGAAAATTCATAGTTGAAATATCTTTAGATCATCAAGCTAAGTTGTAATATTTGGTGTATATCGGGCTATTTAACTTTGATGTAATTTTAATTACGAAACAAATATAAAACGGTTATGTTTAATCTTTAACAAAACTCTGTGCTTTTATACGTCTACCTCTACTGTCTAGTATAGTAAGGGCAAGATTAGAAGCGTGCGGCTTTTCAGCAACATCGAGATAGCAATTTGATGACAATTAGCGAGAGAGAAAGTGGCGTCTTTCTTCTTTACTGCCCTAACGCTCTCCAAAAAGCGATTTAGCGGAAAAGCGGAAACCCAATTCTTTTAAAAATCCCCGTATCTCGTTCTGACGGCCCAAATTTGACTGCTAATTTTCGGGGTTCCTCCTTAATTTTCTCTATAACCCCGTTTTAATGACGGCCAGAAACTGCATCCGGCCATCCGGAAGACGAACGGGCCCCTTTAAAGCCCCTAAGGGGAATTAAGAGTGGTGGGAAGATAGGAATGGGGAACCATCTTTATAAAGGCAGTTTAGGTAAGCAAAGACAGATTAAATGGCCACGAGACATAATGCGAATTACTGCGCTAACTAGCATTTAAAGTTTCATGGGCATTGAGATGGAAAGCTTATTTTCCCAAAGAGAATTGTGATTTGAAGAATATATTGCCCAAAAGCCCTGCTTATTTCCAACAAACACGTCTTCGTTTGAATCACAAAGTTCGGAATGGTAATGGAATAGCTCTGTATCAAAACTAGTGTTGCGGCCTTGCGTTTCTGAGGTAGAGGTTAAAGTGTAAGGATGCTAGCCGCAACCAAAATGTTTTGATTAACTCTTGCTTTCAAGCTTGAATCTGAATTTGAACCCTAAAATGAATTTGTCCTCGCAGTATATGTCCTAGTGAATTTACCTCAATTGTCTTTGGAGTGCGTCCGTCTCTAGGGTAGAACAAGAACTAATGAAAGGTCTGAGAACGTAGATAGAATTGGGCTGTGATCTTAGTAATCCACTAAATACTGTTGCCTTGTCCGTCGCCGTCATTGTGGTAAAGATAATACAACCCAGTGCAAAATCATGGGCTTCACGGAAATCTAAGATGTTTATTCATACGTTCTCGGGTTTCAAATGGGTTCTTGACTAGAACTACCATTATGTCACGTCTCAGCCTCGCTGTCTTTATCGCTTTCAAAACTTTTCAGCCCTCATTTCTATCCTTAGTTTGACAATTACGTAGTACGTATAGAAAAACTTACTATTGTTGATGTGCCTCCAGTTTAAAGGGTACCACGCAGCTTCGTTTGCGATGTCAAGCTACTCAGTTCATTTCAGGCGTATTCCGGCGAGATTCACCTTTTGCTTAGAGGCATGGTGTCGGACAATTAGCCGTGTAATTTTAAGACTTTAGGAAGATTTGTTGATGATGCAATGTATTTTAACAACTGTCCTGCCTCGTACAAGAAAGGGTTGTTAAAAATTCAGATCACGTTGAGTAGCGCTCGGAGCTTTTGCTTTTAAAGTCCAATTAAGCCGGGTGAAATCCGCTAGTTGGAGACCAGGCGTCTTAAAGAAGCTTACAATATACGAGACCGCATTCGTTTGCTAAGATTTATCACAGGCGCACCGTTCATGGCGTGTCTGTCGATATACCCTCTTATCTTTTGAACACTTTTTTATGTTATAATAACTTTGAAAAGGTCAAAGCCCCAGATTGGTTTAGTTTCAAAGGTGAGACTCATCAATACACGAAATAATATTGTCAATTGCACCTTGGATTATCCTCAACGAGCTTGGCAAATATCGCGTGCCTGGCGTTGACAAAGTGACGTCGTTGATATAACCATTGCTAAAAGAATAGCTGACGTCAACACACGCGTTTAATCCAAGTAAAAAAACGCTGTCAAATAATTAACCCTTTCAACTTCTATAGCTTTTCACTTCTATACAGTAATTCCAATTCATAATCCTCATGGTCCCCTTGACTCGTGATAAAGACGTATTAGCGTCACTCCCAACTTCTTTTATATAAGAGTGTTGTTGACATCTTTGATATTATTTTCTCTCGGGGATTTTTCTCCTTGGGTTTATCGGTTATTCCGGCTCCTTGATTTCCAAAAGCTTTTTAGTTTTCTTTACTCCGAATGAAGGGGGATGGTGTTGAGAGGGGGAGGAGGAGTGTGGGACGCGTCAATCGCTGGGCCTCCTTCCAATTTTGGCCTCGGATGACCTTACTCCCATAGAATCCCCTTCAGCCTCTTGCTCCGTTAACGTCTCGCGATGTCCACCAGGCGATCGTAGATTAAACCCTATTTGTCGGTGTGCTCTTCTCGCTTCTCACCCCTTTTCTAAAAGGCCAGTCGTCCGCGTATTGCTGTCCTTTTTCTGTCCGAAGTTTTCTCGCCACCGATCGGTATACCCACACGATATATCTTGGCAGTTTCCGCCTTAAGCAGGCTTCGGGACTGCTCTTAAGATACCGAATTTTAGTTTCTTTTAGTTTTGGAGGGAAAGTGTTGTAATGTGGAATTGGACGCTTTTATATTCTGCTCTGTAATGGGTTTTTCTTAACGGAACTGACATGATTGCTAATTTTATTTTTAAAATACATGTATATCATAAGTTTATAAGAAATGTTCCATAAGTTTGTCAATAGCTTATGAGAGAATGTCATAAGTGACGTAGGTCATAGATTCTCGTAAAGCGACGCCTGGTGAGGCGCTGTCAAAGGCTTAGTACAGACTAAATAGGTCGATGGACTGTAAAACAGAGTAGTCAATTCTCGCTTGTCGTTCTCGAACTAGCTCTCAGTAAGCCTCTAGCATTACAAAATATAGGTAGTGTCATACTTACGGAACAAATCCCTCATTTTTAGACATAATTTATCAACCCACTGAACTACTTCCTTATGTAGTACGAAGTTCAAATGAACCTGAACATTTTGAACTAGCATTTAGATTATTTACACTCGGGCCTTGGCTATTTTAAATATACGTTCTCTCTCTCTTACGCGTTTAAAGTTGGTACATTTTGCCCCGAAGGCCTTGTAATAGTTGCTGTTTCGGTCATTTTAGACTTGTATAGTCTTCGATGGAAAACCATAGGTGCCTTTGTAAATGGCGCTTTCTATATACTGTCAGCTTCTATGCCTCTTCCCATTTCCTCTCAACCCTTTCATGGTCTGTAAAGATGCGATGAGAACGGCGTTGGTGGTGGCCCGAGCTTTCTTAGTAATTAATAGAGTACAGGACGGCATGCTCTCTTCCACCCCGACCTCCAATTCACCGTTCGTCCTTTTCCTCTCGTTTTGTCCCACCGTTAAGGATCTCGGCCACTTAATTATCTTTTCCGGGAACGTGCCTGCCATGTCCTCGCGCCCGAAACTCCCCGCTGTACATGTACCAGTCATTCTCTTCTTAGCGGGGTTAACTCTTTCATCTACCGGTACCACTATCCCGCTTTATTTCTTCCTTCCGCTCACCAATCTCAGCCAGACTTTTGTCAAAGTTTAGGCAAGGATTTGTCCAATGCTTAGGTCCGAAAATGCTGAGTTTAACGAAATCTCCTGCCTTTAAGAGTCTTTAATACACAAAAGGTGGTAGGTTCTATTGACTTAATTAATGTTACATCAACCGAGGTTACTGCTAATTCTCTAATAGATTTACGATTCGAGAAAATCTAAGTTATTTGAATCGGTTTAGAATCCTCGTGGACTATTAGTTTCTTAGATCAAATAATTCCAATTCAGTTTCCACCTGAGATAAAGACTTATACCACCTGACTGATTCGTCCAATAGGGGTTGTCCCCAGCGCTTCGTGGGAAAGCCTAACGCGTAGTGTCCATTACGGAAACTTAATTGATCATATCTTCTTTAATATTGTAGATAAAAATATGGTTCCAATGGATATATAAATTATTTTGAAAGCTCTTTCGATTAAAAAAGAAATCAAAAATTCTATCCCGGCGTCTGTAGCCCTTTAGAAAAAGCCTAAAGATTCCCCATTCGCTCGTAGCTATACTTCAATGTATGAAATAACCAATTTTGATAAATAAAGGGTTGGAGACGGTACCTTCTGAAACGTAATAAGAACAAAGAATAAAAAAAAGTAAAAGGAAATTTTTGTCTTCCCATTGTGAAACGTTTTTTCTTCTATCTTATTTAATGGTGTTGGTCTTCAACTAGGGTTCGTTTATTCTTTAATATTTCTCTCTCCATCTAACAGCACTGGGGCGGATAAAAGAAGAGAACTAGGGAGAAAAAAATCTCTGGCGGTATTTGTTTTGTTCGATTGGATCGGAATGAAAGAAGGTTTACCCCATTACCCATCCTCCTCCTCCTCTATTTCCTCTCTCTCTCGAACATCTTTTTACTCGCCATTTTTCGCTGAGAAGGTAATAACGGACGCCACCACCATCCCTTGTTAACCCTTTGACTCCCTCTCTTACCCATACAGGCTGAAACCTCTTAGTTCCCAACCCAATTTCGAGGGAATAGATACTTGAAAAAGGTGAGCTCTTGAAGTACTGCAGTAAGTCGGGACGGATCTTTGTTTTACTACGTATTCATTTTAACTTACGCATTCACTTTAGTAGTCTGATGTAAATGCTACTCTAAATTACACTTGCATTTAAATTTTAACTCGAAACCTGCATGGGAAACTGTTCAAGGGACTTGGAAAATACCGAAATTTCCATTTTATTTTAATTATTATTTTTTTGAGCATAATATTGAAAAATTATGTTGTATGTGAAGTAATTCCAACTTCAATCATATTTAAAGACTGGAAACTTTCTTCTTTTGATGTATATAACCCTATTTGAAATAATTTTAAAGCTTCCCACGCGTGTTATTTAATAATCTCTTAAAATAACTTGCTTCGTATTACAATCCTAATACTTTATCGAAATGTTGAAAGATATGAACTTAAAGTGGGCGATCCCTCGTTCCCAACCCGTACTCTTACCCATCCTAACTCATTTTTTTTTCTCCTTGCTTGGGAAGAGGAGCTAGAAAGATAACAAATAGAAAAGACGAGAGATGGGTATATTCTATGTTAGAGGAGGAGTGACAAGGGACAAATGGACTATTAAGAAACGTCTTGGCTAGTTTTGTTAGACGAGCCAAAATTCCCCGCCTTCCTTCGTACAAGCGCCACTGTAACGTTCCGTTTCCTTTTCCCGAACCGTGTAACTCGTTTTGCGGCCAGAAAATGTTTTTGCCTCAACGCCATACTAGCAACCTCTTAATCATTTTCCATAAGAGACTATTTCTGGCTTGACATTCTTTTTTATTTCTGGAACAAAATCAAAAGAGAAAGCCACTCCCAGCAGTTAAACGCGTTATGGACACGCTATACGTGATATGTTTTGGTCTATTTAGTATTAGGTATTTGTAGACTTTTTGGTTTGAAAACCCCTATTCTGGTTTAGTAAAATTTTTGCTTTATGATAACGCCCTAATAAAGAAAGCTTAGTTTTATTGAATTAGAAAGTTTTGATCTTAAAAATTAGCCCAATGACCATTTGTTTAGTGCATGTCTACATATATAGAAAACTCACCGCAGCTCCCAGACACTACATGCTGGGCAACGTCGAGTTTTGGCAAGTCTATTAGAAAACAAAGTGATTTTGGTAATTAAAAACATTACAATAAGAAACTTAAGCTTATTAAAAAAAAGTCCCAAGAGTATGTTTTTCTTATTGGATGGAAATATTCGGATATAGATTAAACGCGGGATTACAAAGAACTCGC
The DNA here is from genome assembly GCF_054372755.1 of Phalangium opilio. Taxonomy (NCBI): domain Eukaryota; kingdom Metazoa; phylum Arthropoda; class Arachnida; order Opiliones; family Phalangiidae; genus Phalangium; species Phalangium opilio. The sequence goes on from NW_028324227.1 coordinate 700,986, forward strand.
GGGAACTGCAAGGACAATAATAGTAAACTTAATAGAAAATTTATTCTGTTTTGGTTTAGGCTTAGCCATCTAATTTGGCGCTAGTGAGAAAGACGCAATCTGCCAGTAATGAGATTTCTCTTTTGTATTTTTACACGCGTTCTTAGATTGAGACTGGAAATCCGTGTGTGCGAAGAAAACTCTTGATTTCCCACGCGACTAGTGAAAACGTCCCAACATACAGCAATCCCACTTCCCCCCTTTTTTATTTTGGAATTACCAATATTTCTCTCCTTTTCCGTTTTTCATCTAAACGCGGGAAATTGGCCTTTATATATTTATTTTTCTATAGTCTCTTATTTTCACCAATCATATATATTTCTCTAATTCGCTGATCACTTTTTCTCCAAAACCCTTGATGTAAAGATGTAGAAACAAATTTTTTTGGAAATTTGGTGGCATGGTAAGAAAGCTACACGAATCCGCAAATGGGATAATAGAAGGATGACACTAGGTATCCTCTTAATTTTTATCATCAGAAATTTATCCTTTTGATTAAAAAACCGATATGGGAATTGCATGCATCGAAGAAGCCACTAAATGGTGTTTCGTTTATTTCTCACATTTCTTGAAGATACATCATTTAATCAGAATCGCCGCAAATAAGAATTGAAGAATAATTTCGTATCGGTTCGTTCAATTTCCCTTACCTTCAATTTCTCACCTGCAATCCCCAAGACGATCCTGAATCCTTTCATCTAGGAGCGTATGAACTATTCCCTTTTTTCCCCTTTTATCATATAAACGCGTCGTAAATGTAAAAGCAATTTTCCACCGGAAAATATATAGAAAGAGAAATCGTCTCAAATTGAGATTTTTCCCTACCATTTTTTTATTCTTTTTGTGGAATAAAAATTCTATTCCGATGATAAATGCCTCTTTAGGCGAGATATCAAAAATTTAATAGGGCTTTTGCGTGTTTTGCGCTAGTTTCGCTTTTTATTGTTATTCCCTCTCGATGTAGATTTGCACGAATGAGTTGTTTAGTTTACTTAAATGGACATAATGTAAGGAAAGGCTAGGTAAATACAATTATCCATTCTTTTTACCGACCTTCTTTTAGCGTACTTCCCATTGGCTCTGTCTTTCCCAACCAGAAGTAAATTAACTTAAAGAAGTATGTATAAATGATGGTACAAATTTGTTCACTCGCTAAAATTCGTGTTTCAGTTTAGTCCAGTTTAGTATTGGTTTAATTTAGGGGTTACGTAGATAATCTTGAACAATTTTATGTTACTTGTAAAATTAAGTGATATAACTTCGGTTATGTTAAATCTCATCCAACAAAACTTTATTCGTAGGGTAAATTTTAGAGCGAAAGACTTGGGTTAAATTTCTCTTTTATCATATATAGTGGAAAGATGTGTGTATTGGGTTTAAGATCTCTCTTACTATACCATGCATTATTGGAATGAAAAACTCTTTGTTGAAATTGGAAAGTAATCAGCTTGAATTGAGAGAATAAAGGCTTAATTCAATTTCGAAGCTTTACGCTATCTGATTTTAGGTATAGCAGTATACTATATCACCTTATACATTAGAAATGTTTTTGCAGAGAAAGCTATAGTAGTCAGTTTTGTTATCAATCCAATGAATTTTTATGTGGATTTTAAATTAATTCCAAGGTTGTTTTAAGTGTTATGATAAAGTAAGGTTCTTAATGGAGAGTTGAATAATTTAACTATAGCCTTACAGCTAATACATTTTTTTCTTGGGTATCTCGCCATTTACGAAAGAAATCTTACTTTTCGTACAAGAATAAGATTAGGGTTTTTTTTTCGGTACCTTATGTATTGGATTGAAGGTGTTTTGGAACGGGTTGGGGTTTGAAGGGAGGGGGGGGGGGGTGCATTTCTATACTCTGACCATCCGTGGAATCTGTGACTATTATTCAGTGCAACTCAATTTCTTCTTCGCTTGCTCTCCCTTGCTTCTTATCTGCACAGCGTGCCGGGCTTTTCCTAAAGATGTGCTCATGAATGTATTCCGTTTGTAATTTAATATTTATCCCCATTAAGGCAGCCTGAAGCTAATTTATTTATTAATATGTATGTATGAATATTCTACAGTAATCCATAGAATGGAATTAGACTTTCCAGGCAGATGTCTTTCTAGTCTCACGCTTACAAAAAATTGTAAAGGCTAAATTGTTTTATGCTACGATTCGAAATTATGATTCTTAGCCTAGTGAAAGTTGACAATGACGGATAATACGTATTTGTCTAATAATGCATTGCATACACAGTGTAAATTTTAATTTTCAAGGTAACTTTACGCTACATGCCACTTTTTTCCTACTAGATGGCTTAATTCCGCTTTGTCGTGATACACTTGAATGCATTCTTGGAAAAGTGTGTAGTTGGCTCGCAAAACGTATAGTTAAGAAAAGAGTTTCGATATACTGAAGGGTGCTAAAGCGGGGTAAAGATCGTTAGCCGTCCATGTCTTGGCCAATAGGAGTCTCGCGTCTTGGGAGTCGTTATCCATGCCACGGATCTATCGGTTCTGGCCGTCTTTCTTTCCTTACGCGCTGATTATAGCCCGTTACCCCTATCTTTGGTACCTCTTCCATCCTATCACCCACTCTCGGGGTTCGCCTCATTGATCAGATTACTTTTATATCCCCCCCCCCATTCTTGGTGTACCCGGCCATATCGGAGTCGATTTTGGCTTACGCGATACGTTTTCCCTTTCTTTAGAATGTTTTATCGCGAAAAACGTCAATTTCAAAGCTTAAACTACTTTAAATTTTATAACGTTACTGATCAGACTGAGACTCTTGTGTGGGTTTTGCGGTGTTTCCGCTCTGTTTGTTACATTGAGGGTGAGATTTAGAGCAGATATTGCTCAATGTACAAACACTAACCCACGTGCCAAGAAGGAACCAATTTAACCCGCTGTAGGAGTCCACTCTAGGCTCGCGATGTAAAGTAGTTTGTTCTTTCTGTTCTCGAGATGGTATTAATTCCTGCCTGTCCCTCTAGTCTGTGTACTCTTGCATGTTTATAATGTCGTACAGAGTAGGCTAATTAGGGCTGTAAAAGGTAAGCTAGTAACGGGTATAATTGATGAAAGTTTTCATGAGTGACTTTATAACTTAAACATAAACGCTTATGTTTACCGCCAAGACTAATCAAACTCTAGATCCGTAGTTAATTTGGTGCACGATGAATTAAGGCGAACAAACCGGGCTTGATTGAAAGCCCTAACCGAATAAAAATATTAACCTTGGAAAAGGTTTACTGCATGACTAATATAACGCTTGGAGAAGCCCCGTTCACGCGAAGAAAGGATGAGTAAATAAAAATGAATTAAGTTGAAATTATCAGTATATTGGTGGTACCGCGGAGGATTAGAAATGGAGACTTATAGAGCTATCTCTGAAGCCTTAGTGTGACGTCACCCATACTCTTTGCCCATAGAGCCAAAACGGTACCAAACATGGCGTGACGTTTTACCTGGGCACTGACGTCGCAACAACGTAAGCTTGTTGAAACAAGTTTCAAAAAGCTTATGGAGCTTTGCTTGCCAATTTGGTTCGTCTTTCTCTCAAAGATGAATTATTACCAGGCTCCCTTAATTTGAATTTAAAAATTTTAGTTTAAAATAGATCTGTTACAATATTTTTACAATTAATCAAAAACTTTAAACCTTTTAATTAAACTTTTACGGTACTCTTTCTGTAACTCCGCTTCTAGATATCCCTTTCCCCAATCCTCGTTTTTAATCAAACGAAAAGCCTCTTTTCATCATCCCCTTCAAAACTCTAAAGCAAACAGCAATTTGTAGGCAGCTAAGGTGTCTTCGTGGCCCTATTAAAATAGATGGAAGATCGTAAGCCTTTTTACTTTGCTGACTATATTGTATATCTTTTAGCCAGGGATTAAACTCTCCTTAAACCAAGCAACAGTTGATAAACTAGAGTATGCCATTTTTTCGATAGTTTCGTTAGTGTCTAGTGGTACGCGGACCCAACCTTATGAAGAATTAGCTCAACAAACCACTTCTATAATGAACCTTTCCATGGTATTCCCATCTGTTTGGTCAAATTCGCTACGGAATCGTGACTGTGTATAAAAAACAAACACGTAAACAAACAAGCCGCTTTCTATAAGGCAAAATTTCTCTGCATCAAAGTGTATGGAGTAATTCTGTTAAGTGTTTTTGGCGTCGAAGTTCGAATTTTTCTTGAAATACTCATTGAAAATAACTCTTGTTGAAATCGATTCCACCCCTGTACGAATTCTCTTAAGTTGCGACGATAAATATAAGCGGAGAACGGTAGCTAATTTTATTCAGATCGATATTTGAAGCGGTTTTGAAGTGTGAGGGAGATGATGGGGAAGCTGCTGAAATTAAAATAGAGTCAAGGTAAAATAAACAAACGATTCTCTATATTGAATTGTAGTTTCTGAAGCAAGAATTCATAAATTTCTTTCGAAATAATTGTGAACTGCTGATAGAAATTTATCAGTTAAAAATCGAAATACCATGAATTTATTTCTCTTTAAGAAAATTCTAAGCATCATGGCTCGAGGCGGCAGCATCTGTTTCTTAACGCCTTTAACGACGTAAAGTTTATTCACTTTTCCTTCTTTTCATGCCTATGCCTATATAAAGAAAGTGTTGTGTACATAAAAAAGTAGTCGAAATAGTTTTTTATGTAACAACGTAAAATAAAGAATAGGCCAAAATTTGTATATATATAGATAAGAGAATCTAGAACAGGCAGCATTCCTACGCGCGGTGTGACGACGATCAGTTCATTTCTAATGTATAAAGTTTAACGTTTAATGTAATCATTAATAAATTGATTTTAAATTACAACCAGTATGTTTGTCAATGTCGGCTCTTACTTAAGTTAACCCCACACACAAACACAAAAACTGGCGACGGACACTACGAACTTTTAAAAAACGCGCGGACGCTGACGTTAGACTTCAAGCAACTCTACTCATCGTATCCGTTACATCGGGAGCAGTTCGCACACAAACGACATGGCTTCTGGTCGACTTTTTGACTCTTTCGATGAAAACTTGGAAACTTGGACTATTTACGCCGAACGGCTGGAATTCTTTTTCCAAACTATGGGCATCACGGACGAAGCTAAGAAGAAAACACACTTACTTACTTGCGTTGGCTCTACAGTATACACGACTCTTCGAAGTATCCTGAATCCAGTCACACCACAGGATGCCGCCTGTACTTACGCGACAGTTTTGGACACATTGAAAAAGTTCTACAACCCCATTCCGACTGAAATCGCAGAGAGGGAAAAATTCTACAGCAGATCACGTCATCCCGGAGAAACCATTGCCACGTACCTCACAGAGCTACGAAAGATGAGTGAGTTTTGTAACTTTAAAGACCTGGAAACAATGATACGTGATCGGTTGATATTTGGAATAAATAACCAACAAATCTACGAGCGACTGATTACTATAAAGGACATAACCCTGGAAATAGCAACATCCACGGCAGTCGCCATGGAAACCGCTGCCCGAAACTCCAGAGAATTGAAGCAAGGCCCTAACGCCAGCTCAACAGTAGTCAACGCAATACACAACCGTAGACCCAGATCTCACGCTAAATCGTCTCAAGCAAAATCTCAAAACCCCACGTTCAATCCACCAGCAAGGAAACCGGATTATACACGTCAACGTAGCTGTATTCGTTGCAAGGACTCCAACCACATACCGTCAAGTTGTCCATACCTCAACGCTACGTGTTTAAAGTGCAACAAAAAAGGCCACATCGCCAGAGCATGCCTCGCCGAGAGAACGTTTTCCAGACAACAACGTCACCACACGAATTTGATCACCTCGGAAGAACCAATGCAATTATCGACAGAGACCGGCCAAAACCATCAGGAACACCATGGATACGAAGTCTTCCACCTGAAAACCGATGGAGCCTGCTCGAAACACAAAAAACCTCCGAAACCAACGATCATCGTATGCGAAATCAATGGCCAAACCACGCATATGGAATACGATACCGGATCCGCATATTCCATTATGCCTATGGACAAATTCAAAACCATATCTACAACGGAAGACATACAACCTTTCACGGAAAGAACGCTTATCGCCTATAACGGGGACCCTGTAACCATCCTTGGACAAACCACAGTCCACGTCAACTTTTCCGGACGATCAGCGATGCTATCACTATTAATTGCCAGTGACAACAGACCCACTATTTGCGGTCGAGCATGGATTTACTCTTCACTACGAATTGAAGACCCTGCATTTCAAGCTCTCCACGTCAACCATATTAATAGAAATAATCCTGAAGTAACGGCAATCCTGGACAAACACAAGAAGCTATTCTCAGACACTATGGGTTGTCTGAAAGACGTCAAGGTACATCTACACACTAAAGCCGGAATCACACCCAAGTTCTACAAAGCCAGAAGCGTACCATACGCGCTGAAGGACAAGGTCAACGAGGAACTGGATAGACTGGAGAAAATGGGGATCATTGAACCAATTCCTCATTCCAACTTCGCCACACCAATAGTACCAGTACTGAAACCTAATAAAACAGTGCGAATATGCGGCGACTACAAGATCACAGCGAACCTAATGATCGATACGGAAGTTTATCCATTACCCAAGGCTGAAGATGTCTTTGCCAAAATGGCAGGATGCAAAGTTTTCGCAAGACTAGATATGCGCGACGCATACAACCAGTTAGCCCTGGATGAAGAATCAAAGAAACTGGTGGTCGTCAACACGCCGAAAGGATTATACGCCTACAACCGCCTACCTTTCGGAGTTTCATCAGCCAGCGCTATATTCCAGAAGCAAATGGAAATATTACTTGCCAAACATGATGGTGTTTGTCCATTCCAGGACGACACACTCATCGGTGGAAGAGACGACCAAGACTGCCTAAAAAGAATAGATCAAGTACTAACAACACTAGAAAACGCTAATCTACGCTTACGCAGGGACAAATGTTTGTTCATGGTACCGGAATTGGACTTTCTGGGCTACAGACTTGATCAACACGGACTTCACCCACAAGAGGAAAAATTGAAGGCCATAATGGAAGCGCCGTCCCCAAAGAACGTCGACGAACTACGCTCGTTCCTGGGATTATTCAATTATTACTCGAAGTTCATACCGAATAATTCGACGCTGTTATCACCATTGTACCACCTTCTGAAGAAATCCGTAGCATGGACTTGGGGAGAAGATCAAGAAAGAGTGATGAAGACAGCCAAGCTCGCTCTTAAGAACTCCAATGTACTAACGCATTTTGACACAACAAAGGACGTTCTACTCGCCTGCGACGCGTCACCTGTTGGAATCGGAGCGGTTATATCGCACATAATCGACGGCGTAGAGAGACCGATTGCTTTTTCATCGAGAACCCTCACCACGGCGGAAAAGAAATATCCCCAGATAGAAAAAGAAGCCCTCGCACTAGTCTATGGAGTGTCCAAATTCAGAGATTATCTACTCGGACGGACATTTACTCTTCTCACGGATCATCAACCATTAGTATCAATCTTATCAGAAAAAAAAACCTATATCACCGATGGCCGCCTCCAGACTCCAACGATGGGCACTTCTCTTATCATCACACAATTACAAGATCGTATACAAGAAAGGGATATTGAACTCGAACGCCGACGCCATCAGTCGTTTACCATTGATAACCGACGATTTCACTACATCTCAACCTCAAGAATACGTGCTACTACTTGAAGATTTGAACAACCAACCAATTACCACCACCACGATGATGAAAGCAACATCTCAAGACCCGACTCTACAGACAGTCATGGGATATTTACTCCATGGATGGCCGTCGAAATCAGAAATTGAGCCCGAATTAACGCCCTTTTTCAAGAAAAAAGACGAACTATCCATTGCGCACGATATAGTCATAACTGGATCGAGAGCTGTCGTTCCAAAAAGTTTGCAGCCTGCAGTATTGCAAGAACTTCACACGACACATGACGGCATCGTTCGAATGAAAAACAAAGCCCGCACAACCGTGTGGTGGCCAAAAATCGACCAGCAAATTGAAGAAATGGCAAGGAATTGCAAAACGTGTAACGAAAACGCAGCCATGCCACCACGAAACTACAATCCTTGGCCAATCACCAATCAAGCTTGGGAAAGAACTCATATTGACTATGCCGGTCCTCTTGACGGAAAATACTTATTCATCATAGTCGACGCATACACCAAATGGATCGAAGTCTACATAAGGGATAACACATCATCTGAATCTTCAATCACAGCACTAAGAGACCACGTTGCTAGATACGGGATAATGAAGACATTGGTCAGCGACAACGCCACGTCTTTCACAAGCGAACAGTTCAAATTATTCACGTCTCAAAATGGAATAAAACATCTTACGATCGCACCATACCATCCAGCTTCAAATGGACAAGCGGAGAGGAGCGTCAGAATAATCAAAACGTCACTTAAAAAGAACCCCGGACTAACAACTGAAGAAATCAACGTCTTAAATCATGGCTTCGACACTTACAGAAAAGGAACCCTAGCACAACGTTTGGCACGAATCCTAATCAACTATAGACGCACTCCACTGAATTCTGGAAAGTCACCGTCTGAACTACTTTTCGGGAGGAATATCACAACAAGACTAGACCTACTTCATCCGAAAAATTTATCTGCACAAGAAGTTCAGACGTCACATGAAAAGCAACCGCACCATCGATCGTTCGATATAGGAGATGCAGTCTATGCCAACGTTCACAATCAATCAAGAAAAACCACATGGCTTCCAGCACTAGTTACTAAACGACTGGGCAATACGATGTATGAGGTCAACTCTGAAAACGGGACATTGCGAAAGCACTCAAACCAGCTACGAGGACGTTCATCGAACAGCGATAGACCGGAGACTGATCCTGAGCCTGAACCATACAGCTATCCTTTAGATTTTCCGGAACCCACAATCAACGAATCAGGAAGCACGACCCAAAGGCAAACTACTGAACAAGTCATCCTCGAGTCGACTGATCAAACCTTGCAGCCAGAACCTTCTACCTCCAGCGTCATTCCAATTCCTGTTGAAGCAACGTCCAAAGCCAAATCTAAATCATCGACCTCAGCAACCTCAGCACCTGCCGGACCTATCCTTACCAACGATAACGACATTCAAGAGAATCACTCCGCTCAAGTCAGACGAACTTCCGGACGACGAATTAAACCACCCGATAGATTAGGTCTTTAAAAAAGGGGATATTGTTGTGTACATAAAAAAGTAGTCGAAATAGTTTTTTATGTAACAACGTAAAATAAAGAATAGGCCAAAATTTGTATATATATAGATAAGAGAATCTAGAACAGGCAGCATTCCTACGCGCGGTGTGACGACGATCAGTTCATTTCTAATGTATAAAGTTTAACGTTTAATGTAATCATTAATAAATTGATTTTAAATTACAACCAGTATGTTTGTCAATGTCGGCTCTTACTTAAGTTAACCCCACACACAAACACAAAAGAAAGTTAAAAACTTTACTCGTTCCCTGTAAAGGCTGCATTTAGAAGATGAGTCCCGTTTTCCCAGGTTTTTATAGTCTAGGGAATAGGTGAGCTTAAGAGTCTTTGATCATCTTGCTTTCGTTTTGTTTCAAAGTGTTTACTAACTTCTTTTTAATGTTTCGCAATGTTTGTTACGTGTGTAAATGTTAGTTTTAGCTATACGTTTTGTTTTTTGAAATATACGTATAACTATAAACCTGGTAGCCCTTTTTGTTCGATTAACAACTCTTAGCACGTACCAGTTTAAAAAGAGTCAACGAACTTTACCAAGTAGGATTTAATCAAATATCTCAACAGATTTCTTTTTTGGTCGTTCGAAGATAAGGGTGTTTGGATCTTCTTCGTTCAACAAACTTTTTTCTGTCTAAACTATTTCAGTCTGTATTTACAGAACGAATTTCTTTCATCATACGCGTACAAAAAAATCTCCTTTTAAGTTTACAGGTTTTGTCCAAAACTTGAAACGGATGTAAAACTGCATATACGACGGTGTGGCCCAGGGTTGCGTTGACGTCACTTCCTCTTCTCCTTTCCCAGTCTCTTCCGTCCTGTTTTATTTCCGTTTCCGTTCGTTTTGACCTCTTCCCGCTGACCCATTTGACCAAAACCCCATTTTGAACCTTATCTGAATTACAATATCATTCAGATTCTATATGGTATATAGTATGGTTTTGACTAAGGCGTTTTCCTTCCTCAGCCACAGCTACAGAAATAGATAAATTCAAAGTTAATTATTTAGCAAATTACCTATTTCTTAGTTTAACAAAATTTGTAGCAAGGAGTCGCGCTGTGGGATTGTTATGAAGGAGTGGAAATTACGAAATCGCAACGTTTCTTAGATAACTTCAAGCTTATCACCACTGACAAGGCACTCACACGTGTCTTCAGTTATGAGAGTGCGTAGGCCTTGCTTTGTACGGAAACGATTTTCGTGTCCGAATATAAATTTGACGGACAAGTTGCCTGTAGGAGAAATCCACTCTACTCTTTTTTTTTTTTCGCTTAATTAAAGTCGTGATTTATTTCGGTTCATTGGAGATGTCTGACACGCGAGGACGGCCGGCCTATCATTGGTCCTTTTAATAAAAGGTGTCAGAGAGAAGTTGAAATAATTGTCCAAGTTTGGAATTGCAGAGCTCCTTTTATTACAGCTAAACTGACGAACTTCTTGATTTATTTTTTTTAGTTAAATGCACTTGTGACAAGGGAAGATAACCCTTGCTTGTAAATAATATAAGCAGTTGATCTAAATGTATCTTAAACGGGTACTGCATCCTAGGAGTTTTTCCTTTATAATCGAAAGAGCGTTAGTTTTGAACCAACTGAATATTAAGTGCTTTTTCCGAGCTAACCCTAAACTATGTTGGTTCTCTTTGAAATATGTCTACAGATCCCCGAAAAGTTCAATATTTCTCGATCCTTTTTTGGGGGGGGGGATTTATTTCCCAGTTCTCAAAAGGCCCTAGCTTTCATTTCGAGTATCATCGTATCAGATATCTGAGTTGGGCCTCCGCGTGCACTTAAATCATGGTCAATAGGTTCTCGAATCCATCTCTGGTCGTCAAGTTCTATTTTTGTGAACGAATCGATCATTTCTTCGTCGATTTCAAAAACTAAGAAGAGGACGACGACAATCACTTTCGTTTTCGGGGCGACAGGTATAAAAATGAAATGGGTGGCAACAGACAAAACAGAATCCTCAATAAATACATTTTACGTCGTCCCAAAGTAATATTCTTCTCTGTTCTTTTGCTTTCCGTAACAGCTGGGACAGACTATTTTTGTCGCCCAATTGACCTTTTCTTTCTTTCTCTCTCTCTCCTTAGAGCTTGAAAGAGCCAGAGCCTGGAGAAAGAGGGGTTGATATCTAGTGCCTTGCCTTTTCACCTCAACCTTTCAGCTCACTTACATTTCAACAATAAAATCGCGAAACTGTCGTAAAAATCTGTAGGTAATTTTGGAGATTGGACAACCTGCTCTCGCGACTCTGGGCTAGCTGGGTCATGGGAGACTTTTGTCTCTCTACTTTCTCAACAAAGTTATGAAATTTTAGCCCCTAAAGGCACGGATGTTGTCTTATTATTAAGCGTCAGGCCCAGTTGCTTTCATTTCAAAATGAGAGTTAATTATTAAAAGACATATTTACCTGACAATTGCTTAGCACTGTTTCCAATTTTCCGTACTTTACTATAATTCGGTATGTTTATAAAGGGACAAATATTCGTCGGACCTATTTATTTATAAACGATTAAATAAAAGCGTCAACAACACTAGTCAAATATTTCCCATTAATCATCAATTATTTTCGAAGACTCTTGACTTGACTTCCTGAACCAATTGTTTCAGTTATTTTCATAAAATCTTAAATATGTTGCAGCTAATTAGTAATTTGCGATAAAGTCGACGAAAAACATCTTTTTCTCTATACTCTACACAATCCTGTAAAGTCCAAATTGTTTAGTTTGTTGTAATCCGCTGAAAAAAAAAATAAATTGTTAAAAATTTTAGCTAAGTATATTACGACGTGTCTTGGGACGTATGCCTTTATATATCAAAGATTGTTATTTCCAAGAAATGGGACTCCAAAACGTGGTAAACAAGTTTAATGAAAGCGAAACCCGTTTTTGTAAGAACTCTATATTTAGATGCTTAATTCCCCTAGAGCATGTTGCAACTAAGCTTCAAAAACATCTTTAATCACGTTCTAGAACTTCTATACAATCTTTATTTTGCTTCAAACGAGGGATGAATTAATAATTTAAAACATACTTTCCTCGGGCAACATTTATCAGTAGGTGGCTCTGTCGAGAAACCATTTTATGAAGAGTGGAATTAAAACCATTCATTCTTTGTCTACCATCACTGACCTTTACATGTTGCCTTCTCAAGCGTAATTCCTACTCATTTTTAGGTTTTCCTTTATGAATTCAAATAGGGCTTCTAATTCCAGACTATTTCGCTTTTAATTGAATGTCAGCGTCTACTTATTCTTTATTGAGACCCAAATTATTATATTCTGACTCGGTTCCTCTTGCAACCGCGTTAAAAACACTGATGAAAACCACGCAATCTGAGCTAAGTCCTTAAAGATGCGAGCAATAGTAAACATCTCCAAATTACCATGAACTACTGCATAAGCTCTTCTAGCCCAGAGAAATCTATTCCTTAACTACTAAAGATATAATCCTTGGGTTATTTTGATTCTTTTTGAAGTAATCCAATCTCTGCAGAACGATTCTTTATCCCTGTAGGTTCGAAGGGAGAAGGATGGTCCTAATGTAATCTTTAATTCCTTGGTAGAAATAGTTGGGAAAATGTATTTGCTGTCGACTCTTCTACGAAGCCATTAAATGTCCCCAACAGCAGCCGCTACTAGAATTAGGCTTAGCTAGTGATTATTCTTCCCTTGGCCCTCAGACATGGAGTAACTAATCCAAGAAGTTGGGGGTTGATTTAAAGAGGAGGTTATATTGACTATATATTCTCGTGAAGTTCGTAACTCCTAGTGTAGTTCCACCATGCTTGGAGCAAAGAAATCGGTAAAAGAGAGGGAAAAATGTTCTTCGGGATCGAGAAAGTCCAAATGTAGGAACCCCTTTCCGCTTTATATCATTAAATCTATATAAAAACTCTCTCATAGAACGTCTATTAAAAAATACTTTTCTCTTTCCGAACTTTGGCTTCTTCCAGGAAAGAAAAAATATTTCATATCAGATGTTACATTTTAGAGTTTTTTGGTGGGTGATTTTTTTTTTTTTTCTTTCTTTTACTACACGAAATATAGATTTTTCTGCGTAATATATAGTATTGAAATTATTGAAAACGACACTTTAATTGAGTGTATAGTTTTATTTTAATTTATGCACTCCTAACTTCATCATAAATACAGTGAGTTTATACAAGTAACAAAAAGTTCGCGATAATAAATGAATCCTCGACAGTTACAAAAAGCTTACGTTAATATTTAGTTTTATAATTGAGAGTAAGTGATATGGACGAAACTTAGTTAAATACCTCGCTTGACTTTCTAAACGCGTGCCAAGTTGTTTCGGAGTATTTTGCAATTAAGGATCCAGTGTTAGGGTGTGCGTTTTGATAGGTATCTTTTTCGAATTATCATTCAAAGGCGCGAGTTTTGTTATTAGTTCAAAAAGGAGCACTCCTACTGAAAGGACCATTCCGTAAATGAACATCTTAACGGGGGATTCCAAAGCCACAAAATTCAGGGACTCAAGGATTTTTGGTGGTTTTATCCATTTTAATTTTTCCTCTAGTCTTTTGGATGCTATTTCTAGGTAAGCCAAAGCCTCAGTTTCCAATAATATTTGAAATCTAGAAAATGAAGAAAACATTCGAGATTCCATTCTCGCAGACACTGAAAGGTTAAGAAATGAGTTAATCTTACGCCAGTGTGATATATTCGCTGAAAATCTTGTCCTCTTTCGCGATCGAGTTAGGTATTCCGTAATACAAATATTCCGAGCGAATTTTTGACGAATAGAAACTCATATCCTTGATCTTTAATACGTCATTATTGCGGACTTTGTTTTTGTAAAGTAACGCCTTATAAACTTTGAGGCCACTCGCGATTAGTGCATTTGGCCTTTCCGCTGTCCACAACTTGTGAAGTAAATTGCCGTTAATGTAGAGCCAGAAAATGTCTTTAGTCTTCCAAGTTCTCGAATCGTTGTCCAACCATTTTAAGATTCTTCTATCCCTTTCATTCTGTAATATATACCACAGAACTGCAGTCAATTTGAGCAAGAAAACATAGAAGCAGAAGTGACCTGTCGCAATCTTTTATCATGTCTCAAGCTTTGTGAGTAAATTTACTCGAGTATACCCATAGATATAGTAAAACTATAAAGGGTCTAGATCCACTTCGCTGGCTTAGGCTTAACGAAAAAACGCGGAAGGGGCAACGAGCAGACAGCCGCTATTTTCTGGGGGTAGCCGTATAAAACGCCATCTATCGGGGACAAATTAGCGGCCAAAATTGGAACTATCATAAGGAGTAGTGGCACTCTATGTTAACTCCCTATAGGGCATAATAAGTCAAACCCTCGGAGATGCCATTACTCCATTTTATACGAGCTAAGAGCGGAAAAACGTATTTTATAAATTTTACACCTGTAAAATCTTTTAAAAAACACTTGGAACTTGTATTTCTACTTACTTTCGAGGAAATACCACCGTTTTCTGAAGGTAAGAGTCTTTTTTATACATTTATTAGTAATAAAAACATTAAGGCGAGCTAAGCCTTGGTCATGGCCATAATGTAGATTTGCACATAGAGTGAAAGAGGCTGTACTTTCGTGACTTGGAAAATTTATTTTTTAGGCTTTTTGAACATTTCTATGGCAAAATGAGGTAGGAGACTAATGAAATATTTAGTGGATAATTTTGGAAGCAAGGTATCATTGATGAATTGGTTGTCTTTCACTATCATCAAGATTTCGATGTTATCGGGTGGCACAAATACTGCCAAAAAGCATACGGGTACGTTACACACGAAAAGCTGACCCTGAATCTGATAATAGACGACGCTAATCTGCCGTGTTTTACAAGACCAAGGCTTAGCTCGCCTTAATGTTTTTATTACTAATAAATGTATAAAAAAAGACTCTTACCTTCAGAAAACGGTGGTATTTCCTCGAAAGTAAGTAGAAATACAAGTTCCAAGTGTTTTTTAAAAGATTTTACAGGTGTAAAATTTATAAAATACGTTTTTCCGCTCTTAGCTCGTATAAAATGGAGTAATGGCATCTCCGAGGGTTTGACTTATTATGCCCTATAGGGAGTTAACATAGAGTGCCACTACTCCTTATGATAGTTCCAATTTTGGCCGCAATTTGTCCCCGATAGATGGCGTTTTATACGGCTACCCCCAGAGAATAGCGGCTGTCTGCTCGTTGCCCCTTCCGCGTCGACCTCCCATTGAATTGTGTATCTACCCTTTTAATATATCTATGAGTATACCCGACCTCATCTCGAAGCTTCATCGGTGAGATAAAGATTACCATTGTCCCTTCTATTTTTTTCTTGTTTTGCGTGGTTACTTTTGCACTGTCTCATTAAAAACTATAAATCCCTGTGTCAAATCGGCACTTACATCTCGTGTCGGATCCTTTATGTGATCACGCAAGTGTTCGGCGCGTACAAAGTTAGGGGTGACGTTGTAATTAGCAAGGTCGTCAATGGTGTTCAGGAAAATATAGTTTGTTTCGCAAAATTCTGATCGTAAGTGACATCCCATCTCAATGAGAAACAATGTCAATCCAGTCAGCCACGATATCAATATGAATTTCGAGGACATGGTTCTAGGGATGACTGGATAAGCTACGCGATATATTTGGAATTTTTAATTTAGCCACACTGTAGGTCTACTTTTAGAATTATTTTGAATATTAGGTACGTTCTAGTAAGATGAGGAAAGCGACGTTCCAAAGAGTTGCAAAAAACTTGTAAATGGTACTCTTCCGACGCGTAACGTCTATAGAAGTAATTGACTCGTTTCGCGTTAATAGAATCGATGTTACGACGATGCTCAGGAAGAGGAAAATTATTGTCTGCAAAATTGAAGAAATTAGTTCCAAAGCTCTTGAAGATTACGTTTGTTGTACTTACGACTAAATCAATGTTTAAAAAGGTGAATGATTTAGTCAGAACGGGTATTGGCCTGGACATGATAAACGAGTCAGAAAATTTCCACAACCCACGGGCAGTAATATTTACGTTGTTAAAGTACGTGTTTAGAGGGAGCGGAGCCATCACCAAATGATATCGACCTTCTAAGAGACGACTCTAAAATCAAAATCAAAAACATAAAATGTCTGTTAATGGAAAATAAACATTTAATTATACCAAGAACGGATTCAAGGGAATAAGAACAGTTTCTTGAGTCTTTTGCTGCTACCCAGTGATCAGATTAGTAATATATAATAATTAATTAGGAGGGTTTGAATAGCAGTAATATTATTAGTTAGCTCATGGTCATGACTATGACGTCCGCTGTTATTCAATCTTGCTTCTTTAAAAATATACGTATTCTAAATCTATGCAGCCTTTGGCAAGAGCCTTTTCAAGGCATCTATCGTGTCTTTAAATCTTCACCAAAGAAGTAAATTTGTCATTAGAACTATAAAACGATTTATCTGGCCGGAGCATTTGTGACGCGTGAATCTTAGTAAGAAAGATTTTGAATTTAAGTCTCAAAACTGTGCACGAGCCACCGAATACTTTAAAACTAAGATTTTCCTACTTACCAACTTGAATTTATGGGCGTTTGTTCGCAAAACAATTATGTTTTTTCTTATACTAGAAGAAATTTCGGTTTTGACGTTTATTGAAATATTTCGTAATACATTATTTTACATACCATTCAAAATTAAAGATTCGCCTAACAAATTCCATTTCTTCAACGTTGCGTTTGTAATGCGTATGTTTTTCATTTGCGAAAGAAAAGAACTGAAATGTAACAAACCTTAATTACCAAGTCTAACATATAGTGTGTGTCTGAAAGATCTGTCTGAAATAAAGGGCTATGTTCTTTGGGTGATTTCGAGTCGAAAATGTTCTTAGACATTTAGCCGGATATGGGTGTTTTACAGATGAGCCTTTAAATTTAACTAAGAAACTCAAAAACTATGTGCTAATTTAGTTCCGTAAAACATTCCAATTATAACTTGAAAACATGGCCTGGACCGCAAAATATTACGGAACATTTTCGATTCAAAATTACCCGAAGCACATCCCGCATAATTTCTGATAAGCCTTTCAGAAAGACCCATCGTGTTCAGCCGAGACATATGAATCGTATAAATGTATATAAAGATTTACACTGATTAAACTGCAGTATGTCTCGTCTGATCTTTGTTGAGACTGTAAAGTACTAACATGGTCCACTAGCATATTGACATTAGTTTCGTCAGAAACCCTTAATTGAAACAGTTAAGTTTATACGCGTTAATAAAACGCATCAACTATTGTGTATATTTTGTTGCTTACCAAGCAATTTTATCAAACACTTGAAAATATTTATCAAATTGCTGGTATCTAAAATATTTGTCATTTATGTTGAAAATTTAAGGTGAAACTTTTAGCATTTCATTGATAAATTTCTAAATATTTTTCGAGAATTTTGAGGTTTGCTTGGTCATATGCATTTCCAAACTTACCGATATTTGAAAACGGCGTTTTCATTAGTCAGCGTGTAATTTAAGGGGTTTATTAATGGCCATATTTTAAATAAATGCGACGAGCACAGAGTCATTTCTAACAGTTAGTGATTAGATACGTTAGATTATTACTTAGACTTCAATTGTTAAAGAGAATTTAAACTCGCGACGACTTTAACATCTGTATATTTATAACAGTTGACTTAACAAATACGCCGACACGGAGTGATTTATCTTAGATCCTTCTGAGTCTTTTTATATGTTGAGTAACATAATCGTTTTCGCTTATATTAATTTTATCGATTTGTTTTGCGCAACATGTTTCAAAATTTTCCTGTTTGGCCCAATTATTATCATGCAATACCATGATCAAAGCCTGGCGTTTTCGCTAAAACTTACCAACCGATAATCGCTTTAAAGACCGTCCCATTTTGGCATTTTAACTAACTTTACACTTAATTCGTTTCAATGTAAAAAACAAATTTCACGTTTGAGAAACAGATTTGGTGGACTACCAATGCCAAGTGTCTTATCCAATACTCTGACACCATTATGGTGTAAATCAAGTTTTTTTTATTCAAAAAGCAAAGACACAATGATATAGGAGTATATCTGTCGCTAAGCGTGCGTGTCGTTAGTGTCCACTAATCGGATTTTTCCGTTTCCCAGTCGATTACTTCGGAAATCAACAAGTTTAATGGTACTTGCAAGTTGCAACACAATATTTCAAAACCATACATAAAATTAGCCCATGCTAGAGAACTTTCTTTTTATTTCAAATTGCACGCGTACCTCTTAAGTTCTGTATTTTTGGCATTTATTATGTAAAGTATATATATAAGTGGGATTTCGAAACGATAAAGACTATATTTTTGGACGATCTCAATTTATCAAAATAGAGAAATAAATAAATAAATAGGCATAATAAGCGTCGACATTTAAGGAATAAGTAGAAACTGTGTAACAGTTATATAACAAAGATCAGTTGCTATGAATCATTATTTCGGCCAACAGTCGTTCTCAAGTCGTATATGGGTTCTTGTCTACTTCATACTACACACCAAGTTATTGGTTTTAATTTTAACTTATCAAGTCCCTATCTTGTCTAGAACACTTACTTTATTAAAAGCTGAAACCTTGTAACATTACTGAAACCCTTCCAAATTGAATTTAATAATTTACACGATTATGAATCTCAACCCTTCGGGAAAACCTGCTTTAGTACATTTGCAGAAATGTCGACCAAATTTATAAGCATCCTGTTACTAGGTCTAGAATTTAGCGGATTTTCAACCATATACACAAAGTAATATCGCGAAATATGTTTGCGTATATTTCGATGTTTCTTAATACCACCCCCTTCAACAGCTGTCGCGGGTCAAACGTCATCAGGTAGTCATTTACTCATTTCAACTTGAGCCCTTTCCAAATCCTCAATATTTTAATATGTAAGGCAACATTAGACTTTTAAGACATTCATTTCCATTTTGGTAAAAGCCGCTAGTCCAAACATTTCGTAAGGAAGTTACTCTATCCCACAATTCCCTGTGGATGAATACGTAATGCGGGGCGCTTCGCAAAATCCTATGATTTAAATCCTAACATCATGAATGTAGTCTATTAAGCCTAGAATATTTTAATGCAAGCGTAAGATATATAATCCTAATGAATACATATTTCAAGCAAATGAGTCGTCAATTTTGATGAATTTAAATGTTAAAATAATTTATTTTTGAAGAAAGTTTAAGATATTTATTGTTTCAGCTTCAAAAACTATTTAATATCACGGATAGATTTAATTTTCGAAGTAGGAATGGAGAGCGGTTAGTATTTACTTCAGTCCGACTCGTAGCTCAGTATAGAGCCCCTCCATCCAACACGTAACGATAAGTTTAAATTATCTTATTGGCCCACTTTTTGATGACGTTGCTGACGGGGACGGCAAAAACTACGTAATTCCTTTTTACCTCAGTCGCTATGACCCGCCTCTTCTTTCGTACCCCTCCGTCCCGGGGAAGGGGGTCCGGAACTTTGACGCGCGCCCACATTACTCTGTTCTCCATTCCTACTTCTAAAATTAAATCTATCCCTGGTTGAACAATATTGAAAGAATGAAGTAAATTCCTGTTTAAAATCCGTTTTACCATTTGACGTCTTCTAATTAAATAAAACGAGATAATTTGTCTTTTGCAAGCTTAGTCCTCGTTTTCCGATCGTGGAAATTAGAGAAAGGTGTCGTCTATTCTGTGTGTGAGGTTTAGGCCTTTTCGACTTAAAGTACGTTCACGTTACTACCAGCCTTGAATCAGGGTATAGTTTTTTATGTTGAAAGCCGTGTGAAAGGGGAAAACGAGATGGCTTTTGGTTTCAATTGAATGGACTAAAGGAGAATAGGGAGGAAATGGGTGGAATGAATGAATGGTGGGTGCGTTCCGTGCCTTGTGGGATAAATATTAAATTCAGCCGGTAGGTCTTTAGTCCTATATACATCTTCCGGTAATTTGGGCTTTATAATGGGCCTAGTCTCAACAAGGCGGACAGATGGAGCTGACGTTGCCTGTCTTCCACCTACCTCGCTCCATCTTTCCAATATTCTATTTAGTTTCTGTTGACTTTGCGTCTTGCGAGGATTTCTGAAGCCTTAAGGAAGGCGCGTTGGGTTTTAAGCCTATCTTCGAGGTATTACGAAACAGAAGGGGTTAATTTTACCGCGTAACATTCGCCATCAAAATGGCTTCCAAGTTTTTTCTTTTCTTGTTCGGTATCTCCCCTTTTCCACTAACTATTATAGTTAATTATCCATTAATTACGCGTTTGAAATATCCCGCCAAAGCTTGCGTTACGGCCATAGTGACATCTGGCGGCGCTATTCACGCTTTAAATATCGAAGAATATGACCCATAAGTATGATGATAGACAACTAAAAATTTGAATGAAATATTTTTGTGGTTTTTTAATTTTAATGTTGATTTTACGATTCAAGTATCCTATTATTTATCCTTGTTATCCCTTGTTTGGTAATTGAATTTTGGTCTCATGGATTAGAATTCGTTCGATGTCAATAATTAATAATTGATAGGCTTTTGGGTTTCTCGAACTTATTCCGCCGTTGGGGCTTTCATACGAAATAATTTCGTGAACTTATTCATTTCTTGTATGAATATTGAACTAAATATTCGTAACCTAGTTTAAAAAATTTTCATAGTTTTCGTTTCTTACAATGCGGTTATTTCAGTTGTAGTATTCTCTTAATTTTATAACCTTATTTTTTTAGTTCAAATTTCATAGTCATGGTAGAATTGAATAAATTAATATTTAATATGGTGGAAATTAAGCCTTTGGGCTGTTTGTATTCGTGCTTTTATCTCGGAGATTTTCTCTCTCGATATTGACTTTCAAATGAATCGGTATGCGCCCGCGTTTTCAAGACGAGGCCTGACGCATTCTCTGTATTATTAGACGGTGTTAAAATATGTAATGATGTCATGTTTATTGTAATTAACTAGGAAATGGTGACGCGTCTTTTAGGCGGTTTTAACATTCGCCGAAAGGCTGGTTTAGTATACAAGATGATAATACAAGTTCCGGGTATATTAAGCCTTAACATCGAGGCCTTGTTCGAGAACCAGGCGCGATGGTTTCCTGTTCATCTCGGTGTTGTATTAAGCCTGAACATCCGTAGCCAAAGGAGAATCAACGTCGTTCGACAGTAATTGTGTAATCAGCGCGATGGTTAAGGAATGAAGTATTAAAAATGGTCCAATAAACTCGCGTTCTTTTAGGCGTAATGTCAGAAACTTATTCTTTCACCTATTTTATCATTCTAAAACCAGTTTACTCAACTGGTTTCAAGCATTCATGGTTCCTTTTATTCGGTACCACCATTAGTTCATAAGGTATGTTCCATAAGTTTGTTAATGGTTACTGATAGCTTGTCATGAAGTGATGAAGCTCATAGATTAGAGGTTAAGCGACGTCTGGTGAGGCACTAACAAAGGCTTAGTACAGACTAAATAGGAAGATGGATTGCAAAATATATTTACCTTCCTTCCAATATTTTTTTTTTTTTTGCGTTTTTGAAAAACTGTGAATCGGTTGAATCACTTAGTATTGTACTTCTCTTGATTTACTCCCAGTTAAACGCCTAAAACACTCAGTCGAAAACAATATTGATCACAATGAAATATAGGAACATACGTCGGAAAAGAGAAATAATTGGGTAAAAAAAAGAAAAAAAGACGGACATTGTTTTAAACGAGGTAATGGATAACTTGGCCGACGTTGGTCACTGTATCCTTCCAACGAGAACATTCTGGGGGAGGGAGGGAATGAGAATGGGGGTGAATCACTCTGACCCCTTCCTTTGCACTGGCTGACATATTACGCCATCTATTATCCGGCGAAAGAAACTGTCTTGAGCACATTCTCCAAAACGGGAACCTATTATTTTTCATCATAGTCTTCGCAGAGCGACGGCCGAAGACTGGGGCCAACTGTGTTTTATTTAGATGGGATTAATCACTCCCAGTTTAGGGTACTTTCAGTTTCCGAAGTAGATTACCTTAAAAGTTGTTAACGGGCAACGCGCAGTTCTCTTGGCTGATAGTAAGCCTAGGTCTTTTAAATTGGTAAATTAAATTTCATTCAACCCTTCCTTTGAGACATTGTTGCCTTTTATTTTCAATTTTCCCTTCAAAACTTTCTATTCCATTTCGGTTCGCTTCGTCTATCAAGCTTTGCTAACTTCTATTGACTTTACTTTTGTTAGTAAATGCTATGAGCTACCATTGCCTACCAAAGGAAAACGGGGAGCAATAGGTCGATCCTAATAGATTTTTTTTCTCTCTCTTCTCTTCCTTTCGAACCCTTTATCATCCTGCGGAGCTTCCTACCGTGTAATTTGAAAGGAGCCCTTTAATTTTTCCTTAAGGGTATGCGAAGTATAGGAAGGAGAAGACCGGGTTTGCATCCAATAGGATCCAATTTAAATGGTACTTAGCTTGGAAGGGAATTTTGAGAGCGACTTTAAGATCTCTAAAACATTAATTTTCTCCCACGTCTTGAATAATCCTCGAAGGGATTTACTGTATACGCTTTTCAATTATTGAGTTGAATAGAATTTTAATGTTTAGTCTAGTCGCGTTAAGATTTTATATTTCACGACACGCGCTATAATTTTAATGTTTTGCAGTTAATTTCAAAATTGTTTATTAATTTCCAATTCTATTTTATAATTCAACTAATTCTAAATCAAAGTGTATGAGATATTTAAATTACGAATATTAAACGGTACTCTTGGCAAACGTAAACACTAAAAATTTAAAGCTTTGGAAAACGTGCAAAATTCATTGTTAAATTCTAGTAAGTCAAACCGCCATCAAATTTCATTAAAATTCAAGTCGCGTATTTCGTATATGAACACAGCTTGCTGTGTTTAACCAACTTAACTACAAGATAAGAAATGTTGAAGTAAACAATACTCTAAGATATTATGGGAACTCGTACGCTTTACTGCACCTTTATTCCATTATAGACCAACGTAATAACCAACTCGCGTTGCCAATACGCACGTATAACAATATTACTGGTACTGGTAATAAGAATGATAGGCCTATGTCCGTACTTCGTTCGTATTATGGGGTAAATTGATTCATCTCTACAGAAAAGCCTGCTCTCTCCAATTAGGACGCAGATGCGTTGAATGGCTGTTTCTCTATTTATAAAGAGACACGGAATACTCTAGTGTCTAGAACGCTGCAGCATATGGTAGAATA
Source organism: Phalangium opilio (assembly GCF_054372755.1). NCBI lineage: Eukaryota > Metazoa > Arthropoda > Arachnida > Opiliones > Phalangiidae > Phalangium > Phalangium opilio. Next base: position 724,515 of record NW_028324227.1, read on the forward strand.
ATATAACTCAAGTTTTTTTTTTGTGAAAATTCGTTAAAGAACTTGTCTACAGTTTAACTGACATACTAGAGAATATTCTAGCGCAGACTATCCCTTTAAGATTGTTCTATTATGCAAGTTGTGTAGTTTCCCCTGAGAGATTAATTCAGTAGTCTGGATGGCGTTCTCTTTTATGATCTCATTGATTTTCTTTAATCCTATCTAAAATTATGTTCTTCTATATATATATAGTTTTATAAGGGTGAATTACTAATCTAATAGATAAAAGGATCCAATTTCCATAAAATTAGGAAAGCGCAGCTTCATTGTCCTATAGAACCACGAAAATTGGAAGAGGAAACTTAGCCCGGAGGGAATGTCGTTAATGAACGTATAATGCTATACATTTCGGTAGGATATTTTATGAGCCCTCTGAGGATTTAATTTCATGGTGAAAATTAATAACAGAGGGATCATCATATAACGTAATTGTCCTCTAATTACTCATTTTTAACGTGGCAACATATAAAATTATCGTTGTTTGAGAGAAATTCGGGAAAACTAATTCTTGTACAAGTACTCAAGTAGTGAAGGAATTATATGGAGATAATTTGATAACCAGTTTTCTTCAATGAAACAGAAAATCGGTGAGTATAATAATATCAAGAAAATATACAGGGTGTTTCTAATAAATATGGCATAAATTAAGGGGGATGTAGGACAAAGTAGTCTGCATTTTGTATACTTCAAGTAGCCTGGAATCCTTTTGAAAATTGTATCAATCCTCCTTGTCTGAAAGCTATGTATAACCTATCAGCCCACTCCCTGGCGTCGCCAGTGGATAAATCCGTTTTAATTTAGAACTTCAGATGTTGATTAATTGAAATTTATAGATCTGAACTGAGCTTAACTATGACGCAAAGAACTATTAGGGTATAATTAACGATCCCTTCAAATTGGACGCGTTCTCAACAATAGCCACTATCATAGTAATCGCCTTATTGACTCAATGTCCCCTCCTTTTTTTTTGTTAGTTGGTTTAAGCAAGATAATTACGCGGAAAAGACGGGATTCTCCAATCAATCATTCTTAATATAGATCATTTTCTGCCCCAGAGAGTAAAGGGGTTGGGATGTATTTTTTCTTTAATTAGTTGTCAAACATTGTATACCCCATATTACTTAATCCCAAAAATTTTATTCTCTTAATGAAATTAAGGGGGGTGTTCTTGGAACGATTTTGAGTCTAAAGTGTTTTATGAGATTAGTGTTTAACTTATATACGGTGACACACTGCAGGCGCGTGCAATTTTCATGGTCTCTATACACGTGTTCTTCGTGACCCACCCTTTTTTTCGCACGTGCGTTTTGAATTGGCGGGAAAATACCACGTGCAAGACCATAAAACCAATGGTCAATCAAATAACAACTGAAAAGACCCAGACTGTGTTAGACTTCTTGTAACGAACTTCTGATTGGCTTAACCAACTTCAGATAGACTAAATAAGTTATCAGGAAGTTCGGGTCGATGTGAGGGTGGGGGAGGGGAATAGATAAGTTGTAATAGGCTTTGCCCGTCGAAATCCCCTAGCTCTTTCCTGGTGGTATTGTGATTCTCTCAACGATTTTCGATTAGTGTAGTGGTTCCCGCTTGCGGATTAATTAGCTCCTGTAAGATGTAAAGGAGGATTGTGTGACGCGCGTGCTCTTATACCCTGGAAAATCTTTTTTCAACGATCAAGTGCTGTAGAGGTTTTATCGAAATTTCTAAGACATACATACGCGTATGGAGCTATTGTAGATTTCGTGTCAGGGTCTTTCCAAAACTAAGTAATTCATGTTAGAAAATGTTCTTTTTTGCTGCTGTAACAAAAATTATTCGCCAAGAGATCTAGTAAAGTTTGTTTAATTTTCCACCACAAGTTTTATCTTTCTCAAATTCTCGTTAGGGTGTGTTTCAAACTACGCCGCTTCGTACGTCAATAAATGAGGTATATTTAATTCAAATTAACCAAGCAAGATTAGATTTTGATGCCAATATATGTACGCTTTGGTGAAAGGATCACGTGGTATTGCCGTCACTAATTTGTTGGAGTTCCCTGTGGCCATTTATAAATTATAAATGAGTCAGTTTTTGAAACTTTGGAAAATGACCAACAGTGACCATTTCATACTTTCTTTAAGATCCTCTTTATATAAATTTCTTAATTTTCCTTTAACCCTTCCGGTGGAATTTTACGACGTGTTTTATTTTATTTCATCTCTGGGAAATTTCCCAGAATTCACGTTGGATAGACCACCAACCTATTAAAATTTCCGCGTCTTCTTTTTAATGCTCCTGTTTTAAAATTGGCTAATTAAAAATTTAATCCGAAACTACGAGTGGCAGCGTGTCTTGGATAAGTGACTCAGGTGGCCCTTATTCCTTGCTCAATTAAAATTTCCTTTCTTTGGTTATTTCTTTTGAAAAAGTGACAATGGCGTTGAGCTTACGTCGTAAATTATACGATACGTACCTACCACTCTTTTACGAATCTCTTCCGCTATAAATATCCTTCTTTGTATTAGGGAACTGTTTAATTCAACCGTTTCTACTTCCCGGAAGTTCTTGAATATTAGTTATATTCATGAATGAAATATTTCATTATCAAGGAGCTCAGCGTAACTGTAGCTATGAATAAATTATTTTTTGTATATTCATAAATTCATAAGATATGTTCCATAAGTTTGTCACTGGTTACTGAGAGCTTGTCTCGTAAAGCGCCTGGTGAGGGGCTGTCAAAGGCTTAGGACAGACTGAATATGAAGATGGACTGCAAATTTAACCGAGTGTAGTCAATTCTCGCTTGTCGTTCTTGAACTAGCTCGAGCTGTAAGTCTCTACCATTACCTCGTATAGGTAGTGTCATACTTATGGAACATATCTTATAAACTTATGGTATAACGTTCTTAAGTTCGAGTGAGGGCTAGGAGTAAGAAAAAAATTAGGATCTCCTGACAATTTTCATACCTTTGGATGAAATTTACTGTTAGAGATTTAGCATACGCATCTGTTAGAAAAACTTCGTCTAAAATTAACTGAACACGTTTTTGAAAAGTTCGCCAAAACTCTTTTCTCGAGTTAATTTGGTTGCTTTTTACTGTTCCTTCCTTCCTTTAAAGAACCGAAAAGGAAAATTAAATTCTTGGCTCGGCACTTGGAATTGAGTGCCTACTCTAAAATGTTACCCTTTGGAAATCTTTGATCGTCTAACTCCCTTCTTACGCCACCGGTCGCAAAGCGCCGTGGTCCTTTTGCCTCGGTTTAATCGGAGGCAGGCAAATGGCCATAGGGAAGAGGATCGGTGTCTGTACCTTTTCCCAGGAAGGTCGTTTCCAGATGACTATGGTGCCTTTCGCGAGAAGTTAGGCCAGGCAATTTTAACTCTTTTTTTACTTTTACTTTTGCAAAACATCTGAGAGCCAAAATACCCTAAGTTCCAGTGGGAAGCGACGACTTTATATTATCTTAAAGTGGAGATGAAATCAATGATCTCAGTTTGCTTTTTACTTAAAGGCAGTGTCTACTCCTCTACAGTATACAGGGTGTTTGTGAAAAGTCCATCAATAATGAAAGGGCGTATTTATTGGGCCATTTTGAGTCGAAAATGTTCTATGACATTTTGCCGTCCGAGCCACGGTTTTCGAGTTATGATTTGAATATTTTAGGGATGACCCCTTCATTAAATTAGCGCTGTCTTTCAATTTCTTAATTAAATTTAAGGGGTCATCCGTAAATTACTCCAATCATAACTTGAAAACAGTGGCCCGAACGGAAAAATGTCATAGAACATTTTCGACTCAAAATGGCCCAATAAATACGCCCTTTCATTATTGATGGACCTTTCACAAACACCCTGTATTCTCTATGTTGCCAAGCACATCCTTGATTTTTCTCCGTTACAACCGTACCTGTCGCGATTTCTCGTTACTGATGGGTGGTGGTTAAGCTTGTCCATGGTATTGGAAATAAGGAAAATACGACTGACATTCAGTTGCAAGTTCTCTTTGAAGTTAGTCGTATATCACCACTAAGTGAAGAAGTAGGGAACTATATGACCCAAGGAGGCCTGATTATTTTTCCCTTGAGCCTTTGCCGCTCGGCCCATCCCCCATGATCACGGTGCATCGAAAGGAACTTGATAAATGCGGTGGTTTCCCCACCATCAATGACTGGTGGGCCCTTACTATCAGCCCCTATATTTAAACGACCCTTGGCTTCTATTCCCCCTTCCTCTTGCCAACTATGCAAATACCTTTTTGGGAAACGAGGTTTAAACGATAAGTTTTTCGGATGCGAGTTGAGAGCTAGAGAGGAGAGGGTATGGGAAAACTTTTCCCTTAATTTATCGAATCGACATCGTTCAAAGACTCCCATACCACCCACTTTAAATGATAAGGTAGGCTCTTTAATCGTTTTGGCACAAGCATTTGAAAAAAAAGAGCCAGGGATTTTTGGGACAGGTTTAATAGCTGGGAATAATTTTACCGTTTTGCAATCTTCTTTAATGAACGTCAGGGGCCTATCTAGTTCGTTTAAGTTACTGCTGGTACTCCAGCACCCTCTTATTTTAGTAATCTAGAAAGTTAGTTCAGTGGATGTCTTAAAATATGCCCCTTGAGGCACTAGTAGTCTATGTAGTAAGTTTATTTAGTGAAGTTGTGAAATGGGTACTTTACTATCTTAAGATGTTTATTTGTGTTTTAAAGGAAGCCGGAAAAGGAAAATATCATTCCTAAGTATTTTCTGGATGTTTCACTTAAAATTAGTAGAATAATCGATAAAACATCTCTTTATTTTCCGTTTCACCCTCCCTTTAATAAATACTGTGACTGGTCAGTCTATTTATGTATAGCCATGAGTCATTTGGTTTAATAATTTATAGAAACATGATAAATTACTTAAAATATCACATAAGTACGTTATTAATCTTCATACATGATAAAAAATGGCCTTTCGCGTTACTAAGGAGAATTATTAAAAGTTACAATTTATTTTTAGAAATGTGTTATCCCTTTTCAATTTCTAAAAGATTCATACTTTATATAGGTACCTTTCTTGGTATATAGAATATGATTTTTCAATTTTTTTCCGACAGTTCTTTTTTTATTCTTATTATTATTTTTTCCCCAAGAAGTTTTGTAGTTCTTTCGCTTTTAGAGTCCCTGTCTCCCCTTCTACGCCATCTCTCATGAAACGGCTGGGCTTTAGTTATGGTACGTCATAAGTTTATAAGATATGTTCTATAAGTTAGTCACCGGTTAGTGAGAGCTTGTCATGAAGTGACGTAGGTCATAGATTCTCGTAATGCGACGCCTGGTGAGGCGCTGTCAAAGGATTAATGCAGACTAAATAGGAAGATGGAAGTCCTGCAAAATTAACCACCTAGTGTAGCCAATCAATTCTCGCTTGTCGTTCGCGAACTAGCTCTAGCATTACGAAGCGTCATACTTATGGAACATGCCCTATAAACTTATGGTTAGGTATACTGACGCTCCGTATATATTCTCAGAATATCGTAAGTTAAAGGAGGAAAACGTACGCGTTCGCTTGTATATATCATAAGAAAAATCTAAAACAAGCGCAAATATGAAGAAGCGCTCTCCGAAATGGGAATAGTATGAGATACGTCCATTGTGGACCGCGAATGAAGCGATAGGCGGGAGATACCACAGCTCGTGAGAGTAAATTTACCCGTTGAGTCCTAAATACCTTCATTCGGCTTTGTTCATGCACGGACAACCATTTCGAATGAAGAAGAGAAATATTTCTCGGCTTCATTTTATTCGATTCGGACGAGAGAGCCAGCCAGATCGATATTACGTCCTTCTACCCCTTTTGCCACCGAGTGATGCTTTTGGAATAAAGAATTTTCTTCTCGCCATCTGACTAAATAGAACCAACGAAAGGAGATTTTGGTAAAGGTTTGATTGTGATATTTTGAAGTGAAAACGGATTGGGGTAAAGCTTGTTGAAAGCTAGTGATCGAACGTAATTAAACCTATAGATTTTATTTGTGACCACTCTTAAGTTTGCATCAACTTTTATCTACAACGGATTTAGTTTAACAGATTAAATATTATCTTATGAGAAATCTTTATTTTTCCCATAGGCTAGCAAAGTTTTACCTTCGTTTTAAAAAACTTTCCACCGAAAATGAAGGAACGTCGAAACAACTGTCCCAGTATTGCCTCTATTTTGTTGGACAGAATTTAGTAGACTCTTTCTAAAATCGTTCTCTTCTCCTCTGACATTTCCCTGTACATTGGTGTACGTGATACCGTGCAACGCGCGTAGAATAAGATGCCTGGATTATTTCCTACTCGCTCTTCACTTTACTCTACCATGCACTCTTCAGTCCCTAGAGTCCAACTATTCTCCAAGGAGATTTGAGGGAATGCCGCGGTATTACGAAAAAAATGAACTTCCCAAAATCATAGCGACTCTATTTATTGTCGTTTGGGAATTGGCCAGAAGACGAGAAGCCATTTTTATTTTGTCGCCATCTATGATGTCGAAAAAATATTACGGAGACATAAAAGACATAAAAACGGAAGATTAGCTCCGCCTTCGTCGTCAGCTCCGCCTTCGTCGTCGTCTCGCCTTCGCTCTCTTTAAACTACTCCAGAGCAATGAGATAGAATATATATATGAAACCTAGAGTCACAACGTGAGATCTCGAGATCGACGTTTCGCAATACACCTTTTATCGAGCATGAATCTTTATCAAATACGGGTGGCGCCACCCTAAGAACTTTTTTATTAACGTCTGCTGCTATAATCTGTGTAACAAGCTGTCAAGATAGTTTTTAAACGTGTTAAATAAAATACGCATACGCGAGTATTTGAATTGTAACTCTATCTATCTCATAGAGATCTAACTCATTGCTCCAGAGCCGCATTGTAGCCGTAACAGGCTGAGAAATAAGGATTTATTTTGCTGAGCGCGTGATCGAGTTGGCTTCGTTTGATTTTTGCACATAACGACTTCTAAAGCCTTCCGTTAACGGTAATCAAACTTAATTTTCAGTGATTTAAACTATTTTTCGTGTTATCGCCGTCTTTTGGTTTTATCTACTGGCAGCGTTTTGCCATAGGTCTTGGAAAAGCTCGTATTGTTTGTTCCTCGGGACTCATGACGGGGCTTTTCTATAACTGTGTTTGAGACCTTACTAAAAATACCTCCACTATCATGTTTTCGCTGTTATTCTTTGAATTTCGGTAATTAAACGTGCGGACTCGACATTTTTTGTTGCTCACTGCATTCCGCTAACGGTGTTTAATTTTTTAATTCGGTTTCATCGTTATTTGGCTCATTTTCGCCGAAAGTGACGCTGTAACGCCGACGTGGATATTGCCTAGTCCTTGTCTCAGACCGTCCTAAAAAGTTTAAAATTCATTATGCCGTCTGCTAAACACTATGATCTCATTTAAATTGTGCGGAAACGTGTTTTAAACTAATATGGGTCATTCCAAGGACACGTGTCTTTTGTGTGACCTCTTTATGTTCGGCTCCCTGTCATTGTAGCCGTAACAGGCTGAGAAATAAGGATTTTTTGGGGTTTGTTGTATCTCGGCTTTTGTTGAGGAGATATTCTTTATACGATTTCAATATTAATTAGCAATGTTACTGTATATAAGTAAGGCATTAATTATACAGTGCCTAAATATAGTTTTTGTAATAATTATCCTTTGCTATTAAATCAATATGGAGTTCATTATACATTGCTAAAATACATTAGAAAGCGCGACAAAATTGTAAGGGTTTACTTGTAACCTCTTGTTTTGTTTCAAGTAGTTCTCTTGGTGGTCGTTGCTCTCTAAATCTATGATATAAGACTGTATCAAAGTAAACATATTTTTTATTAATTTTGATATTGCCGACAGACCGATACATGAAGGAAAATACTTTGACTACTATAATTTTAATCAATTTTGCATATTGAATGCATTGTCTAATAAATTTATAATAATTTCGTACGCGTCACAGAATTGAATAAGAATGCGGCTTTTAATTTGAACTTATCTGAAAAAATTATAATTTTATGAATGCAAAATTTGGGATCCAAGTTTCTATTTATTTATTTATTGGATACCCTTCAAAGAAATGGACTCAACAACATACCATAATATATCATAGTCCAATTAGGCCTAGATATATTGATTTAAACTGCTCTCTTGGCATTGTGAAGCGTTATAAATAAGTCTAAATTGTCTACTGACCTTACATAATTCACTTTATTAAAAATGTGATACGCTATTTATTAAATAGCATCCTTTGGCTTCTTTTGTGCCTAAAAATAGTTTCAATTTGTCCGGCTCTTTCATCCGAAAATAATCCCTGAAGATAAGAAAGGCGATTTTTCTGACGATATTAAATATAGATCGAAATTTTTCCCTGTAAAAGCAAAATATTGTGCTTATTTGTTCTCTTTTATAACATGGAAAAGCCTTTAGGATATGCCGTCCTAATTGTTTTTGATTTATTATAGTGTTTGAAGCCGGGGAGTATCTTCTATATTTAATCCCGGCTTTATATTCCCCTTCTTATGAGCGCCTACCCTACTAGGTAAAACCCGGTCCATTTATTTTTCGGGTTCTTTGTTCTATACTGCCTTTTTTAGGTGCGCTGGTTCTATGCTGAGACTATTTCAAGCAACAAGCCACGCTAACTCTATGAAACCAGCTATTACATTCGTTGTCATAACGCTTAAATATAAAGTTTACAGTATATAGTATGTATAACTTTGAAGTGAAAATTGGGGCAGAGGATGACTTATACGTGAAGAGAGAATATTTAAATCATTTTCCGCTTTCAATCCAAATTTCCATTTAAATAGACAAACTCCGCGGGAACCCGCACTTTTGCCGATTTAGCGGAATTTTAAGGAACCACTATTTAAGCTTTCTTAACAGAAAATATGTAAATATCTTCAAATAAACCTTCCCATAGGCGAGAAAAGTATTACCTTCGTTTTAAAATTTCGACAGAAAATGGTGCTTGCAAGACACGCGCTTATTGATGCCAAAATCTTTTCCATTTTTGTTTTTATCATTTTAAATGGAATATTTAACTAAAACTTTTCTTTGAAATTTCACCATAAAACCTGTTAGATAAGTCACTCTCAAATTAAAAATCTTTTTATTTACAATATTAAAAATTAACTCCAAAAATTAAATCTGAAAGTATTTGATTTTGACCGTTTGTCTATACAGATGTCTAATGGGTTGTTAAGCCTAACTTCATTCCTCACAAAATTTCAGTTTTAATTTATATAAACGCTCGAAAATCTCAGAAACGCCATAATCATTAAAGACCACTTTAGAAATTGAGTCTGATATAAAGTTATACCTTTTAACGCTGTCGTAAATTGAAATTGCGAATTGCTCTGTGTTTCACTGGGGAAATAGGCGCTAAAACGTCTTTTCCTTTGTCCCTATGGTTTAGAGAACGATCAACGTTGGCTGACTAATTGTGTTTCGCGTTTAATTTAAATCTGTTTAAGACGCGAAGAGGTCTCCCTCCTTCAAAAGCTTTGAATGCCGTTTCGCTTAGGATTTAATCTGGTTATTAGTTTTGCGAGAAGCCAAGTTCAATTGAGACGTATTAACGCCGTCATATTCGTTCAAATTCTCCGAATTCAATGATTAATAAACGATTCCCAATTGGAAAACGATCCCAATGTCCTTGATCGGATTTGCCACTCCACCCTCGATATTCAATTCATTCTCATTGGATTATGGGTATAAAGTAACGGGTTAATGGGTATTTTATTAGCGCCCAAAATCCTCGTTTCAGCCTCCTTGTTAGCCCTCCTTCGGTCACGTTCTTTCGTTGTTAATGACCGACTGAACCCTCCCCCGTCATTTATCTCGTTATCTGTTGGAGCTAGAATGTTGTATCTTCTGGAAAATAGAAAACATCTTGGGATATTGCATATAGTTACCTATACAAATTCCAAACATATTACCCTTTATCGCCAGTTAGCGAAAGATATACCAAATGAGATAATTCGTTGAAAGTTTTTGTTCCATATTTACATACGTACCAAATATTTTGAACACTCTACAGAAGCAATATCGAGCAATATGACCTATTCGGTAATATTTCCATCAAAAACGCTGTCTCTTCCACTCAGAACCATGTAGTTCGTCTCTAGTTGGAGTTAGATCTCTACTATCTTGACATTTTGTGGTACTCTTTTTCTGTAGAATGTAACCAATAGAACTTGATTTAGGGTTACGCCGTTAATGATAATTTTCTTAACCTCCCTTTATCGATGGATTCCAATTAACAAAGGACTTTTACGGGAGTGGGGGGGAATGTGGCTTTTCCTAATCGGAAATTAGTTTAAAGTGACGGTCCAGGAAATTAATTTCCTTCGAATCTTTCGGGGTTTCGAGATTAAAGTTTCTAACGCGAGATTCCTCCTTCTCTTTTCTCTCTTTCAATAGTTTATCGAGAAGTTCCAGGAGGTCAAAGAAGCGACTCGTCAAGCGGCGCAACAGAAGGCTCAGAGCAATGGGAGCGCCTCGACTCCGGTGACGTCGGGCAGCGCTTCGCCCAGCAGCGGCCGGAGTCAATCGCAGCAGTCCCAACACGGACACCCTTCGCCGGCTGCGCCCATCCCCGGCGGTCCCGGGGGTGGAGGAGGTGGTGACACTCCGACGGTGTCAGGGGATCCGGGCCAACTCAATCACGCTCCCCAATCGCACCACGTGACGCAGCAACAGTTGGAGCAGCTCTCGTTGTCGGCCACTTTGCCCGGCCCGCACAATGAGCTGGTCAACAGTCTCAAGTCTCCCTTGGTCGCTCACCAACGAAGTCAAAGCCTATCCGGACTTCAGAAAGTGAGGAGACGAGTAGGCGATTTAAAATTACTACTCTTCGTTCTCTTTTACTTTTCGTTTATTATTTGTTTAATTAGATTTTAAGCCAAATTATCGTTAGGCTCGTATCTTAGCGCTTATTTTACGTCGTCTAGCCATAAGTACAATAATATAAATGCGAGTATTCGGATTAATTAATAAACTAGAACTGATTTCAACGTCATCAGCTGCCATAGAATAGTGATGGCTAGGGGAAACTCGGAATATACAAATTGCACGATAACCGGTCAGTGCTGATATAGGGGCGATAATAATACCCAGCCTCTCTCCGTTTATCGGTGTCGAATAATGTTTATAATATTAATTAGTCCGAAAGAATTGCGTATAATAATTAGTTATTGCACTTATGGTACAGCTGAAAAAGCAGTGGCCCGGGAGGCAAAATGTGATAGAACATTTTCGACTCAAAATCTCCCAAAGAACATCCTCTTAATTTATGGCAGACTTATCAAAAATACCCTGATATTTTCACTAAGCCAAATAGATTAAATGTAAGGACATGGTAACGCTTCCCATATACGCGACAAAGACACCACGCCCAAAGTAATTAAGTATATGCCTCTTTGTCCAATTTAAAAATGAGTATTTGAAGGGAGTAACAAGGTCAAAGACAATGGGCCCCAAAACACAATTAATGCTGTTTAACACCGGTTAATGAATGTCTAGAGGTATTTAGGTAAAAAGGCAAATTCTTTTGGTGTTTTGAGAAACTAAGTACGCGAGGTAGAGTATCGATTCTATGCTAGGAAAGGCTTAATGTAAGGGGGAAAGCCGCTAAACAGTACGTTCCTAACCAATTATTTAGTCCCTCTTAACCCGCGTAGGGAGCATTCCCGTTTAAGCGAATAATTTCTTTTTTACTTCGTCGAGCTCGTTTTGGCTGGCCTTTTAAACTGCTTTGACCTATTTCCTCCAGAGGAAACTTTTGCTCAAGAAAAAAAACGTAAAGAAGTAACTGGGTATAGGGTAGAGAGGGAGCTGGAAACTGTTCACTAAGATGGAACGAATACAGTGAAATACTAAAAGCCAACCTTAGAAATATGAGGTCTCCGTATACGGAGAAGTATATAATACTTCTTTTTGACAAAAGTGTTCCAGCACAAAGCGGGTGGGTAATTGTTACATGATTCTTCCCAACATCATTTTACATTTGGAGCAAGGTTACTAAACCGAATCACATACGCGACAAGATTAGGTTTGTGGGTTGATTGCTGAGGATTTAGTACCAAACAGATATGGAATTTACCCCACGGTGCGATGCGCATATGAAGCTTGATGAGCAGGAGATCAAACAAAAAGGGTCAGCCTGGGAAGAGTGTCATCCTTCTTCTATTATCCCCTTCTGGTATAAGGTATTATTCCATTCTTATAAAAACTGTAAGGCTGAGCATCGTTAGTCCCATCTCCAGCCTCCGTGTTCATTTCAAGGGTTTTAGCTGGACAGAGTGCAAAGTTTGTCCACTCGCAGGTGCCGAATTTTTCAGATGTGCTGGAGTAAAGATAACTAAGATACGGTTCCCGCTTTCTATAGTATTCCACCAGACCGAGTGGACTAACTTTTGTATCGCAATTTTTTTTTCTTTCTGTATATTTCGTTGAGTTAGAAGATGGTGATGGGGTTAGGGCTCTGGTTGAACGAAGGAAGAGGAATTTTAAGAATTCATCTGGGCTTGATGTTCTCCCAAGTACTCTCGGCGAATTCTTCCTTATCGTAAAAACCCTCTCGACACTCCACTTTTGTATTCCCATGCCTCCAAACCGCGTTTTAGTAAGTACAGCGTTGAAAGTCGATTCACTCGAAGTTAAAATACGTATCCTTTCTTAATTCAAAGCTCCTTTTATGCTTTATAATCCTTCCACTATTTCGTATTTAATCTTATGTTGTAAAGAAATGTTTCTTGAGAAAGAGAGATCAAAGAATTGTAAGCAAGGATGCTTTTTTTTGGTTTTAACGGAAAAATTGTAAATCTTTAACCGATAAGTTAAGTTTAAGCTTGAGTGTCTAGGATTTGAGACCTCTTTTATAAAGTAGCCTATTCTGCTTTATATTTTTTAAAGGATCTCATATCAAACTCTGGTCAAGTATATCGCGTCTTTTGAAATATGCGTTTCTTTCAATAACGAATTGATGCTCAGAAATAGGTTTACATTTCACTATTTACTAGGCCTATCCAAGTTTATACAAACTAATTGTCTATCGGCACTAGATTTGGCTCTTCAATTTCAAGCTATATTTATATAGAACACCATTTGGGGCTCAAAATAGGCCCAAAAACGACCCAAACAGTCCACTATTAACGAATATAAGTTTTTTTCTTTTCCTAAATATCGTACACATGTGTATGGCGGGTTTGAGCTTTACAGGGGCCGGTAGGAAATACATAACGAGTTTTACCCCTGGAAGTTGGCAATTAAGATTTTTCAAAATAACGAAACAACTCTAATTCGTGTTATTTACATTTTTTTTAAAAAACAAAAGTAGTTCGTAAGCAAAATAGCCCCAAAAAAGATCAAAACAGTCCAGAATTAACGAATTTAAGTTTTTTATCTAAATATCGTACATTGATGTATTGCGGGTTTGAGCTTTACAGGGGCCGGTAGGAAATACATTACTAGTTTTACCCCTGGAAGTTGGCACTCCAGAATTTTCGAAAGAAGAAACCGCTTTAATTCGTGTTATTTAAATCATTATAAAAATTATAGCAGTGTGTAATCAGGCTTTTAATTTAAATTTTAATGTAATCTAACGTGATCAAAGTTGCTTTAAACCGAATTTTACAATTTTTCATTGTTTGGAGAGACTAATTTCAGTCCATTCAGGTTGAGAGGAGGGTTGTTTGCTTCTCATTTTATACATCGTCCGCAGCCAAAGGCTCGGGAACTGAGAACGAAGTACACTTTTACTTTTTATCTATAAAGTTTTGGTATACGCGGTTGTATAGGGAAAAATTTTCCTTTGAATGATTGAGAGTCCTAATGTATTATTTATTCGTGAGTTACGTCGATTCGGGCTATATTCGTCGTCTCAAAAGAAAAATGAAATCCGATTTTCGAAGATTTGTTGAATAGGGAGCCAGGTTCGGCTGGGATTTTTTCCCCTGACACTCTTTCCCCCCCCCTCTCTTTTTTTCTTATTCAAGGAAAAAATGAATGAGCATACAAAGATTTACGATTTTGCTGTAAAATATCTGTATCCGCTTCCGCTGTCTTCGACAGTTTCCTGGGCCTTTTTTCAACGCCAGATTTCTATAGCGTCCGTTTTTGGGGTATCCGTGGGATATGCGTAGATAGATACGTAAGTTTGTGACGGTAAGTTTCCAACGGCTGCGCAATAATGAATATGCGTATGTCATAAAGTGATTACCATGGACTAGAGATAAGTGACGTAAAATTTAACAGCGAGGATAATTAAGAATAATGTGGGAGTTAAACTTTAGCACAATGCGTAAGATTAAAATAACTAAAAGTCCCATGAGACTCTAATGACTGATAATTAATGCCCAGCCCAAACCGCTGACATAAACGGGGATTGTTATGAGAGTTGCATACTTATGGTGATATACTTATGAATTTCATGGTCTGGCTCGGAATTCCTTATAGGCGAAGGTTTTAAGTAAGATATCTGTGAGGAACGACTTGTTTATGTAAAGCTAGGTTTAGGAGAGACCTAGTCTGTGAAAAGGATATCATTAATATCGAAAAAGTGGGCTTTCTATATATATATTTGCCGAAAGACGCGTATGAGGTTATGGGAATGGAAACACATTTTTTAATATTTCCTTTGCGAGTCTAAAATCTAGCCTAGACTGTAAGTTGAATATGGAAAAATTTACCGCAGCTTAGAAAATTTTCATCTAATGTTTATGTAAATCTTTAGAGCTCAGTTTAAAAATTATCTCGTGAGTTGGACAATACAAATTTCTGCACCTTCAACTATTATTTGTTCTCTATTCACCCAATCACGACATTAAACGGCACAAGTGCCATCCTTCTCTTATTATTCCCTTCTGGTTGAACTAAACCAAGCCTACAAAACATTTTTGTTTTTGGTATCGGCGTAACCTTAGCTTTAAGATAACATTCTTTTCAGTCGGGTTTATCGTGGTTTGTTTTAGGTGCTTATTAATCCTTTAAAACACATCCCATTACTTCGGAATTTGGCAATTCGGCTCGTTGCCCATTGTTCGCCTTTTATTCTTCCTTGATTTGCTGGATAGCGGAGGAGCCCAAGCCTTTTTTATTAACTCCCAGCAGCCCAGAAAACGTATTCCCCCGAGGAAGAAAATAGATTTTGATCGCTGTAATGGTCGAATAAGTGTTATTCCGCGGAGAAATGCTGCATGGGGTCCCAGAAAAAGTGCTCGTAAGAATGCGTGTAAGAGAAAATAAAGAGCCGCTGGAAATCCCTCGATTTATTATATTCTCCTCGCATTGCCCAACCCTTTTTGTTATTTTGGCTTCACTTGTTCACTTCTTCCACGAATATCACGGAAAAAATGCTTACTTCTAATTTTACTCGTCTAAATTACGGGTGCTTTAGAGTTGACCTAAAAAGTGTGCAAAGTTCATAGGTCCTTAAGTTTTTCTGACTAAAATTGCGTGTACTTCTGTATTAACATTTTTGAATTGGGCTTAAGATATACAAGAAATTGAGAGATTTGAACAAAAAGTGCAGACCGTCTAGGGTGCCTCTATTTTTCGGTCAGTTTCTTGAACTCTGTAATCTAATTTGCAGCTGAATTTTTGAGGATTTTATAGATATAAATGATTTAAAAGCAAATAAACCAAGTTAGTTTTGAGTTGTAATGATTTGGATTTAACTATATTAATTCTCTTTTGATATTCTTGGGAGAATTGAAATTATTCTTGTCCTTCTGCCAGGCCTATAAAAGCTAAGACCAGAACTAGAGGAGCTAGCTCTAAAAATTTCCCCAAATTTGAGGAGCGGAAATAAAAAAGAGGAAGAGTCATCTCGCTAATAGCCTCTACGTGACTACTTCCTTTTTTATCTTATCTTCATCCTTCTGTTGCTCGAATATAAGCTTCTTTCGAATTTAAAGAATCCATGGGTTTACAAAGAACGCGCCGCTTAAAGTGTTTTTATTCTTATTTTCAAAAATTTAAATAAATTGCTTCCATTTTTGTATTTTTTAAAAATGTAGTGTATCGGCAAAATGGTTTAGTAGCTAAGGGAAAATGGGGGAAATTTTTCATCTTTGATTGAATTTTTTTGAGAACATTTTATTTTAATAGTACCTCCCATAGGTTAAAAATACACCATTTACTCACTAGTTACCGAAAGCTGGTAAAGGAGGGAGTGAAGAGTAAATTAAGAAGTAGAATCAGCTCGTGAAACCAGGTGTATAAATTGTCTCTTGGGAAATCGTGAATAAAAGTCTTAAAATACTTCAAATAATTTTATAAATCTCATAAAGTTTTATTAAGTCTCTTAATGTGAAGTTAAAGAAAGCCTTTAGATTTCAGATGAAGTGATTTGGAGTCTGAAATCTAGTAGTTTTATCTTCGCGAATTTGGAATCAATAACACCTCCATTAACAGTGATTTTTGGTCACGCATGCGAGTACTATTTCTTAACACCCATCATTGGAGTTCTTTACTCCTAGACTTGATTTACTCTTGATACTGCCTTAAAGTTCCTGGCAGAAATATTGTTTTCGGAAATTTCGGTCTTTAAGCCGGTCCCAATCCTCTAAAGTCTAAATTTATCGTTAGTTTGCGTTATACCAGTATAAATAAGCGTTGTAAATCAAACCTTTTAAGTTTTACCGCACCTAACCTTATCCGGTATTACCCTAAAACGTAGGTCCTGTAGGATTATACTTATAGAGAGTAAAATACAGTTTTAGGAGCTAGCCATCTCCGGGGGATAAGATCGAATTCTGTTAGCTGGGCTTTTTTGCGGCGATTTATTTAAGGCATTAGTTTTGCCCTGGATTGGAAGTGCATGCTCTGAATCCGTCGCTGGTTGAGTTTTCCCTACCCGTAAACCTTCTTGTGTCAATTTTAGAATGCTTCTTGGGAAGTTCTGGGAAAAAGTAGTTTGTCGGCTTCTACGCGCAGAATTTTTATCTTGGCTACAGCAACTTTAGAAACCAATATCTTTAGGATATATAGAGTGTCTACCCCTTTTTATTCTGAATGCGGAATTTATATAGTCGAAGGTTAAAACTTTTCCCATCTTCTCAAAGGCTTAGCACTTTTGTTCGGTCTTCCATTCTATACCGGGTGTTGATCTTTGCCGTTTATGTTGTACCCAGCGTCATGCATACTAATCGGTGCTAGTTTTCGATACGGCAAAGTATAATTGATATTAATATTGGAAAATAGTTTTAGATAAAGTTGCTGTTTACTTAATATTGTATTAGAAACTTCGCCGATTACGTACTTACCTTACGATATCCAAGTGACTATATGTTTTATGTAAACTTATCTGTACGTGGGATCTCAGAACCTTCCGAAGTGAAGCTTGGCATATTTTTACGTACGTTAGCGTTTTTGTTAGGATTTAATTTAACCTTTACTAAAATTTTTCCTTGAGTATTCAATTTCCAATTGCTCCAATTTAATTTTGAAATCTTCATTTCCAAGAATCAGAATTCTAAGATGTTTCAAAGAACTTTTATAAAACTTCGTTAATGATACTTGTTATATCCGATTTAATTAGTATTTCCCCCTCAAGTCAAACACTCTCACAAAGCTTTTATTGGAAATTGAATATTTAGTTAAGAGTCACTCGCAAACAGTCGTAGTAAAAAGAGTAACTGGGAAATTATTAAGGTTTTACGGAGAATCCTTAACTCTTCTTTGTGAGGATTAAACTCACCACGCTTGGTCCAAATTGACGTCATTAAAGGGATACCGTATCAATAAGCTTCATTGCCGCGCAATAGTTATTCCTCTATTTCTTAGTGTGTCACAATAACGCTACGGGTGCGATGTATTACTGTGAAGTTCAAAAAGTGTTCCGATAGCGACGAGATCACCCGGTATGGCGTTAAGAAATTTTTTAGTGTTTTTTTTGAAAGGGCGTGTAGCGCGAGTTTTAATACAAAAAGTATTTGGGCGCCTTCCTTTCTTATCGCGTAAGGGTTAGAAGAAAAAGAAGAAGAAGAAATTGTATAAAAGGAGGCTATTGGGCAAAGCTTCTCTTTTCTTCAGCCATGGGCGCTAGCTAGAACGGTGTTTTGTAAATCCCCGAAAGTAATTTTTCCTCTCCGCGTGGCTTCATCCGATCAATAAGCCCCTACTTTCCAGTGGATGATGGTATTCTATACAAATACGTGTAGGCGAATATGACTGTTTGTCGGGCACTTGTATTTTTCCTTTATCATTCATACCCACGACCCTTTCGATACTCTTTCTACTCTTAGCTTTCGGCAAACGTAATGGTAAATAAGGAGACTAACTTTGTCAGACTGGATATGTATGGAATTTACTGCATTTAAATCGATTGCCTGACCTTAGTGTGTCGAGTTATCCATTGCGGTTGCAGTTAGACGCCGCTATTGTCACCATAATCTAATTATTTTGTGTGCGCTGTTTAACAAAGTTTTAAATTGCATTCAATCAGATGGAGTCTATGGCCGCTTAAAGATTCCAAGTAAAAGAAATCATTATCCTTGTATTCCTGCATTCGGTGAAGATCGATCAGTTCTCTCTTCACAAAGAATAGATTTCTGATAAAAAACATTTCTCGCAGAATATAAAAAAAAATATTAGTTTATGTCACTTTTCTGGCCTACATTTTCTTAGATGACAGCTTCTATATGACATCCGTTCAAACGGTTAGTCTACAAGCAGCCTTTTTTACACTTATGGCCGTAAATTTCCAAGATCCCGCGGATGTACTTACTATACTAAAGAGTATCTTTCAAGGAAAGCAAAGTGACTTTTACTTATATAGAGTGCTACTTGTAATATTCTTAATTACAGTATAATTTTTAAAACCCTTTAAATCTGTTTTAAACTCTCATTCTAGGCCTATATAAAAAAATACATAGATTTGTTTTAAAAAAAGTCTCGAATAGAAGCTGCAGTATTGATTATCCTGGACCAAAGGGAGATTTAAAAGCAAAATATAGGGATTATTTTAATCAAAGAACGCTTATAATCACGATAATTAAGTCTTAAGCCTATTAAGAGAAGCGGAATTAATTAGGTTCGGTGTATAAGCGGTTAAACAAGGCAAGAAACGCGAAATATTGGGTTGCATGAGCGCGATATATACAATGGTGAAGGAGAAAGCGGTCGGCAAAATCGAGAATCTTCGCTTAATTGGGAAGACTTAGCTACTAATTAAGGAACGGGGTCTGGCGCCAAATACCCCCATCTTTGCGCTCTCCTCTTGCCCTCATTGGAGGACCGTCGAAACTGTAATTAAAATCGAGATAGCGGGAGAAAAGAGAAGTCCATCTTAGCCCTAACAAAGGATAGAATTATGGCGTATTTTATTAGCGATAAATTTATAAAAGGAGGAACAAATTGGTGCCTACGTCTTACCATGAGCAACAAGGCGGAATGAAATTATATATATTAATTTCTAGGTTACGTTATCTTCCTTCCGTCTAGGCCTCTTTTCAGTGCAGGGCTTTTGTTTGGGGCAGAGGGCTTAATTATTGTAACTTAAGGAAATCTCTTAAAGGGGTCCTAAAACGAACCGATAACTATGGAGAGATATAAGAACTATAGCTTTATGAAATCATATAAACTTTTATCAGTTCATTATTGAGGATACACCTATACGCAATTATTCTTAATAGCTGTATGTATTCTCGCGATAGCCAATACGTTTTGCGCGTAATAGGCTTACCAAATTAACTTAAAGGCCAACCGTAGTTTGTAGATTTAATAATCTAAAATCATGAACTAAAACACATTTTTGCATCATCTCTTCCTCAGGGATCGGAAAGTCCTAAACACCAAGCGAAGGACAAGAGCTGCGCCAGTTTACCGCAGTCGACGGCGGAAGCTCAGTTGCGATACGAGAATGATAGGCTGAAGCTTGCCCTTGCCCAAAGGTAAGCCTCGATAAATGCACAATTTCTCTCGCTCTTCACTTTTTCATTAATTTAAAAAATTATTTATCTTCTTTCCTTCCGACGTGAGGGGGGGGGGAAGGTATACGTATCGTCTTTTTTATCGCGATTTATCCAATTTTTGCGCATCTCTCTTCGCTAATTAGGATCCCAAGCCATCCGCTCTAGTTAATTATTTAGAAACGCGTTGACTACATTAATCAGTGATTCCACGAGGGAATTGATTAAATTTCACCCAGGAATATTCTACAGTTATCTGTCGCAATATTTGCTCAATATAGGATAAAGCCAAGGGCCTATAAACTTCAAATGAAGCTTTGTTATTTAATGATAACGAAACCGAGAACGTGACTTAACTTGGGACCATAATAGAGAATATCGTAGACTATAAGATGATAAAACAGATTGAAGATTTTGGTATTCATGGTGATGCGCTTTTACTAATTGGATAGGCTTGTCTTTGTTTAATCCATTGCTATTCAAGGGACACAGATTTTAGGCGGGAGATTTTCTTGTATATATGGGTATGCCCTAGTTTGTATGAAACATTGATCGGACCTCTGCCAAAATCACGTGAACTAGAGTAAGGGGTTAGAAAATATGACGAATTCTTATAGTGCGAATATGGTCGCGGAGTTTCAGTAAGATTCTAATGCCGCATAAAAATAAGATAATGTTCAACTTTTAGGACTGTACGTGAAATGTATTAAGAAGTTATTATTATTCTCTTTTTTTACAGGCGAAGTACATTTTTGAACTTTTAATTTTTTTTAATTTTTATCCGATTGCGAGCATGTTTTTTCCCGTAGCATGGGTGTAGTGGTTCCCCCGAGGGTACGGCTAAGATTCCAAAGTGGCATTAGTATCGCTTTTTTCAGCTCGGCCAATGCCAAGAAATGGGAGATCGAGCTGCAAACGCTGAAAACCAACAACGTCCGTTTGACCAGCGCTCTTCAAGAGAGCACCGCCAACGTCGAGGAGTGGAAGCGACAACTTCAGGCGCTCAAGGAGGAAAATCTCAAAATGAAAAGTCGGGTCAGTACTTGAACTTTTTGACTTCTTTTTTCTTTGTTACTTTCTACTCCAATTAATAGATTGACCAAAATAGTAACAAATTAATAAATAACAGTTGAAGTGTTATTCTCACCTGGCCTGCTTCTGAGGGTCTCAGTTTAAATGTTAGGAAATAAAACCCCCTGAAACCTGTTGTTCATTCCTGAATCTTTTAAATAAATTAATTATTGCTTTAATCAAGGGATATTGATGACTATTACGGTCTATAAATTACAATATTTTTGGTCTACTCAATTTTTTAAGACGTTAGGAAAAATATTACCGTTTCAAAAATCCATTCCGCAACTTAGGACATTTTTCCTTGAAAAAAAAAATTCAGTTCACCCCCTCCAAACTCATACACGTTAGAAGATCTCAAGAAACACGTTTTTCTCGAAAAGTCAGAAGTTATTTTAAAGTCAAACTAGACAAGCATATTGATGGAGACGTTTCCCCATATTTTTTCAAGTAAACGAGAGAGAGAAAAGAAAAGTGAATGTCCCTTCCCGCCTTTCCCGAATCTTTTAGGTATTAAGTGCCTTAATATTCGGGCCTAGTTTCCTCTCCCTTTTAAGGCCAGAACCGGGGATGATAGTTTATTTCTCGGGATATCCATCATTGGGTGACTGAGAGCTCCCCAGTTTTTTAGGTTTAGTAAAGGGTGAATACATTCAACGCTCGAATGAATATTCAATATACTTAGAGGCCACCTAGCCATTTAGTCGGGGCGAATGGCTGAGAATCACGCCTTATCTTTGTTAACTCTTGGCAGAATTGAAGATATTCATGCTTGTAGGATTTGGATAGGCTTAGGTTTGTAGGCGCTTGGCGACCAGCCCTTCATTAAATATCGAAGATGGGCGTCGCTCAACAAGTTTATCAACGCGCTGCTTTCCCTTTCTTTTCTTTGCACTTTTTTGTGGCCGTTATATCTTCGTCAACCTCCATTATTGAAGAAAAAGGGATCGTTTCGGATAGTCTTTGTTTTTTACTCTTTTTTACCTCCTTGATCGACGTTAGAGGTTTACGTTTCATGACTCCATCGGATAGTGGTTGAGCGGAAATTTATCGCTTGTACCAGAAATCTGCCTGTACATTAGACAACGGTGTATATACTTGGGCGTAAGAGCCGATTTTCGAGGATCCACAAGTCGACTAATATTGCGAACCCCGTTAATTCACATCGGTGAAGGATGAATCCTGGTTAATTACAAAGACGGTGTATAAAATTGCCTGCCAATTAGCTTCAGATTTAATCATCCTCCAATGGAGATGGATGGAAGTTAATTTCGTTTTTCATCAAAGTTTACTTTAGTTTTATGAGCTTGCCACCATTTCCTCATCCACTCTTGAACCCCTTTTCTGAACCTTCGTGTCTCGCGCTTGACCACTTTGTAACTCTTTTAAAAATAGAAACATCCGTCATGGTACAACAATGCTTGAAGGGTACCATTCTTTGCAAAATGTAGCACCGAACCCGCGTGGTGTACGGTTGTCCCGCACATTTGACTCTGTTTTTAATCTGAAACCCCGCTTTCACCCCGTGTATCTCTCTGGTTCCCAGGTTACCGTATCTTCAAACAAGGACTATTTGAGGTCAAAACGGAGAGTAGTAGTAGTGGTAGCAGCACCGTTGTCTTCTATAGCGAGTTTTATTTCTCGAGGACAGAGCGAAAAGAGATAGGGTAGGGGGAGAAGAGAAGTCCTGTCGTTTTCTGTTTGCGATCGAGTCAGCTTTGGTGTCCTTCTCCGAATGCGGCTACTCCCGCTATATATGCTTTAACAGAACGATAGCGAGGACAACTGTGACGGCTTTCTATCATTCTTTATCGAAAAAGACGTTTTAAGGTCGCTTTACTTTTCCCCTTTTCCTTGTTAGCTCCCATCTCTCTGTCAGTATACGCTCTTTCACTCTCTTTTCGCGTTCCGTTTGTCTATTTTCTTTAAAACGCCGCTCTTCGCTTTATTCGAAGGGTTATGTACCGTGCCGAACGGAGGTCCGCTCCTTTTCCTTCTAAGGCGTTCTTTTTTCAGCGAGAGATTTGTCCAAACGTTGAAAGGACCACGAAAGTAACGAGGAAATGCGATTAAAACGAAGCTGCTCGAGCTTATCCCATTAAAATCCTTTTAACATGGACTCTTTGTTCAATTTCCGAGACTAAAGCGGTGGCTAAGTTGGCTTGATTAATCTAATGTTTTAAATTGGATATTCGTTGAAATTGAGATTCATGGCTTCTGTTTTATTTGCATCGAACACATTACAAGTAGGTTCGATGATGAAAGCCTTTCTTTCCATCCGCCTCAAAAACGAGGATGCTGAACTCTTCCTGTAAATCATTCGGTGCGGCGACTAGGAATCCATGGGCTGCGGCATTAATTTTTCATCGTTCCATCATCCATCGAAGGGTCGAACAACCTCCTCCCCCTCCGGTTTAGGCCCCCTATTTCTTATCAAAGTTATTCACCCCCAGTCCCTACTTCTTCCGCACGTCGGCGTTACTATCCCTGTTACCTTTCATTGTCCTGTTTTGACTTTCCAACAATAGACGGAGCACCCAGGAGACGAGGCTGCGGAAGAGGGCCTATCGTTGGTCTTACCCTACCCTACCCTACCCTGGTTGCATGGAGTATAAATAACCGAGGGAGTTGCTATAAAGAAAGAATCAAACGCAGATTTTCGTATCGTTGGAAAATATTCACGAGCAGTCTCGTGTAACTAGAATCCAAGTTAAATCAAGGCGCGCGCAATACTTGGGTGTTTATCTGAATCTAATCCGTCAGTTTCTCTTCAAACACTTTTCTCAACTTAAGTCGAATGAAAGTCACGTATTTTTTTAATTATAGGCAGATCTCAAATCCTACTTGCATTTTATCGGCATGCAATGTCAACCCACGGCCAACCCTAAAAAATACGAGTATGTCAAATTGGCTGTGAAATTTCGTAATCAATGGCGCCTTTATTGTATTCTATGTGCTAACACAGACGGAATCTCCTTACATAACTCCTCTAACTTATATAGTAGCGTCGCTTCCTTTCCCGATTTTTCCTGAATTTTTCCTTAGACTCTATAGTATATGATAGATATATATAAAAACAGATAGATGATTGCCGAAAGATTTATTTTGTAAACAAACGCTGGGTTATTTCCTCTTCCTTTCTTTTTCTTGTACCATCTTCCCCTAGACCTTTTCTTCACTTTCCTAATCTATGGAAGAGTTCTTCCTGATTTCCCTTTGTTATTCTACTAGATTGAAGAAAAACTAGCGCCAGAGGAGACCGGGAAAATAATTCACGTTTTTGCTTCTTGCTGGTTTTATGATAGCTTTTAGCTTTTCAAAAACTCGTTGCAACTGGTCTTTAATGCGGTAGACAAAGATCAAAAGTATATATATTATAACAAAAAGTCTCGGTTTCGTACCTTTGTATGTGGTTGCCACCTTAGACGGTGCAAGTCGATCTCTCGCCCAATCACAGGCAGTTTTTACTACATCATTTTAAAAAAAAACTATTTTTGGTCTATGCTTAACTACTGGTCGTAGATCGAATGACTGCGTATATACACTACGTGAAATTAATAAAAAAAAGAAAGACCCACTCTTAATATTTTTAAGAAAATTTTCTAAATTCACGTTGACGTTTATTCTTACACGTATTCGTTATATTTTCTTAATACGTGCCACTTTTATGATTTTCTATTCCGGATATTTTAGACGTTGGAATTGGAAGCGAGTCACGGGAATCCGGAAGCCATCGCCGAACTACGGAAGGAGATCGGTAACCTTCGGAACCGTGCTGAAACTCTGGAAGCGGAAACTAAGCAGAAAGATAAGGTATTAGTTTTGCTCCCATTCTTTCGGTATAAATTGACGTTGGCTTTTGCAACTATATTTGCTTTTCGCTGGTGACGTTTTGGTCAGGGCTCTATCGATTATGATTTGCTTCTCTCTCTTTTTTTTTTTTGCAATTTTGCATTTCAATGCACGTTGAATTTATTATTTAAACCTCAGTAGCTATAGTATTGCTTCAATGGTTGTGGTGGATGATAACAACGAATGTTTTTACCATAACTCAAAATGACTTGGAAATACAACATAAAATAACAATTTTTTATCTTGGTTGAATCACTTGTCAATTTTGAAGAAACATAATGCAACTATAGGCTACATGAATTATAATTTTAATTCATATTGAAATGGTTAATTATTAGTTATTTTCTATATAATTATATGGGCGATTCTTTGAAATGAGTGTGGTAATTGTAGTTTTGGCACATCTTAGAAATGTTTTAAATGAAAAACTTGTCAATTTAACAAATTTGTAATTTCATCTCAAATATTATATTTATTTATATATCTTTTGCATGAAGCTTGGAATTGAAAATACCTAACCCTCTTTAACTGAAAACATATTTAAATAATGTTGAGTAAAATATGTGATTTTTAAGGAACTGGATATGTTCCGTAAGAGGCTAGATGATCATCAGCACATCCATTCGACCAGTCAAAAAGTAGAGGATAAACTCAAGGTTTGTCCGTTCTTTGTGCATTTTGCATGCTCAAATACCAGCTGTATAGTCATATTTGGTGAGGTTATTTCGTCAAAACTCTCAACTTGAAAATTCTAGCAATTATAATAGAGTTTAGAGTTACATTCACCCTCTTACGACTTGGAGGAGCGGCTTCGGAGAAAGCCTATTAAAATCAGTCCTCGAGTTTGTATTATATCGCGTATAAACCTCGAGCAAGTTGTCAGGAAGCGTAGTAAATTAATTGCGGAACTGTCGTGAATGACGCTGATCAGAATTCAACCAATCAAATTACCCTCTGATCTAGGCTTCTGCATCCTTAATATATAAAATGATTTTTTTTAGGAATTACGTTAAAAACTTCTGTTATTTAAACGATACGCTTCCATTTTGTTTCTATCTCCATAAAGGGATGTACATTACAATGCGTTTATAAAATTATGTACATCCCTTTAAGAACACATCAACTTCAGTGCTGACAGCTACGTAGGAGAAGGATATTTGAAACTTTTAGGTCTTGACAACCCTGGTAAAATCTGGCTCGCAAAATTGACACGTGAATTATATATTTTCGCGCGCAGTTGCTTCTGTCGGAAAACGATAACTTGAAAACAACCGCCAGTCGTTTGCAAGAGCAAATGGAAAATTCCAAAGCCGTGCAGAGAGCCAAGAAATTGGCGCTCGAACAACTGAACGCGCGTTTGGCGCAAAAAATCCAAGAAATGAGAGACATTCAACAGGAAGTAAATGTTTTGCTCAATTCCTGACCCCCGATGTGCCCTCGTTAAGAAAAACCATATATAAAATAAAAACCAAAAAAAAATATTAAAATTGACAAAATTCCGAACGTTCGATGATTTCCACACACCTTCCGTATTATAAATAAAATTATAAAATTGTGGATTTTTTCGGTATGAAAGAATAAACATCCAAATTTGGGTTATCAATTTCCAAAAGATTTTTCCAAGTGTTCGGTTCCAAAAAAAAATACAAAAATACAAAAAACTAAAAATAAATACAATTAAATACCCCATAAATAATTAATGAGGTATCGAAAAATAACAACAAAATAATTGACGTAAAAGAAAAAACAAATATCCAATTTTTGAAGAAAACAAATTATAATTACAAATTTAGTCATTCCATTTCATGATCTTTTTTAATTTTTAGAATGACCCAATCAATATAAATATATAAAGACTTATTTAAAATTAATTAAAACCACCACGATTAATTAGAAGAAAGATAATGAAGTGAAAAAAGGTGTTTGCTATATATAAGAAAAGGGAAAAGTAACTAAAAGAAGAAGAAGAAAAAATTTAAGAAATGTTGACGAAAAAAATTAATTAAAATTAACGGTTTTTATATCGTTTTTCGAGAGAGGTCGCGATGAGAGGTTTAATAATAGATATAGAATTTGAAGGAATCACGTAACAGGATTGAAAATAATTGTAGGATTTTAGAATTCTTCACGTAATTATTTGCAAAAATTAGAAATACCCACTCGTTTTGAACCAAATTATTAAAATAAAAATTAATCCAAGCCCCCATTTCCAAGAGAAAATATGTCTATTATATATTATACATCCAAATAAGTTTTCCATTTTTTTTTTAAATTAACAATCATCATATTAACTGAATTGTCCCTAAAATATTCAGTATTAATTTTTTTAGAATTTTTAGATGTTTTTTATTTGCAAAGATCAAATTAGGATCAAAACGTTACAATCATTTAAATATTATTAAAAATTTTTAGAATTTTCCCCTTTTTCATATTTTTTAAAATCTTCTGATTGGTCGATATGAACCCCATCAGAATTGGTAGCTAAAGATATTTTAATTCCCCAAGGTTTTGATAAGAAAGGCCTAATTTCCCCTTTCGTGATTTGCTTTAGTAAGGCCAGTAGTAGCGCTTTAATTAACTTTATTATAATTAGTCTAAAATGTTTCGAGAAGGATTTTCCACTCACCGATTTTTATGCTTCAATATGACGTACAAATTTTAAACTAAATAATAATTAGGCTTGTTTTTTAATTAAAGTATTATGATAACTGTATCATCGATAAATCCACCCGTTTTTGATAGAAGTTGGGAGAAGGGATAAGAGCTAGAGTACTTAAAAAACAGAGTGAGAGAATCATGATATAGTAGGAATTGATTTTATTGGACAGATAATTTTTGTATTCACGTTTACCGTCCATCCAATGAGATTGGTGTACGGCTTGAAAAGGGGTTCTTTGCATTGTTTATTTAATAAGTTTCTATTTTGGGGGGAGGGGAATAGATTGACTCCGGTAGTTAACGTAACGAGAGTCCAAGTTTGTGACGTCACCTGGAAGTTCTCGCTAGAGAAGAAATGTCTGTCTAAGCAAAAGTGTATAGACTTAAACATGAAGTGCATAGACTTAAACATGAAGTGCATTTCATTAAGAATTCCCTACCTTCGGCTGTAGACATGCAAGCTGAGTCTCAACCGCCTACAGGATCTAACCAATCAGAGATGAGCTTCTTGACGTCATACATGATGCTGGCGATCCAAAGTTAATTTTTGGTACTAGAGCTAGCATCTGCTCCTTTTCGAGTCTATTCGCGGCTTGTTCCCTGTGCCACGGTCGGGAAGGTAATCATACGCAGAGGGGGTCGACACTATTCTGGGATAAAGGAAGGCTTCTCATATTACACCGCGCGAGAAAGTTTTAACGAAGTGTACTTTTTTGTTTTTATATCTATACACTTTTGGTCTAAGTGATCATTTGTGACGTCTTCTTTATTTGAATACATCTTGAACTTGGTCTCTCTATAGCCCCTGTTTAATTTGGTTGCGGATCTCCGCATTGCATCGGTTTTATATTTATTTATATTAATAAATTACAGATCAGAAATTTATATATTAATTTTTTTTAATTTTAGAACGCTACCGCCAAGGCCATTTAGTTAATTATAATTTACATTTTTTATTAGTCCCCTCCCAATTTTATTAATTAATTTAAGTGAAGTAATCAGAGAGAAACGATAATCGTATACTATCCTTGAACGAAAAGAAATTAAATAAAAGGTTTGAAAAATAATTAACATATAAAAAACATAATAATAAATAAATAAATAATAATAAAACAGGTCTGATTTTAGATAAATTATAAATATGAAAACAAAACATTTTTAAAAAAGATTTTTACACTAATACCAGCCATCGACAAAAAAGATAAAAACTACAATAATTAAAAGAAAATACCATAAATCTCGTCATCATAATTAATAAAATTTTAAGTTCGCAACTTTTTCTTAAAAAAAAAAGAAAAATACAATAGATTTTTGTAAATAAAAATTTTAAATGTGCTTTAAAAAATCTCGCTATTTAAACAAAACTGCGATTAAACCAAATTTGAGTAAATTATATATTCAAATTTTAATTAATTAGAGGTAATGGAAAAAAATTAAAATTAAAAAAGAATCAACACGGGTTGCGACGTTTTAAGTAGATTAATGAGATTATTATTATTAATTATAATTATTATTAAACGAAGCTAATTATTAACGCAAATTAACAAAAAAAAATTTACGACCTTTTTAATTGTGCGGCGATGCCTTTATTATACATGTATACACGTTGTAAATAACTAATAATTGTGTTGTTGGACCGAAAACAAATAACAAAAAAAAATTTCTTTTTAGCAAATCGTTTTACAATAATAATTCTATAAGAAAAAATATATAAAATGAGTATAAATGTTCCGAAGTTGAAATTTGGACGATGGTTAGAGCACGATGATCGTAACAAAAAAAGAAGTAAAATCGGAAAGAAGCATTTGTATCTGGTGTGAAAGAGTCTACTTAGCTTGAAGTTGGGGTTCATGGAAAATAAATAAAAAACACGGAGAAATTATATATATCAGACTTTGTCATATTTTACAGACGGTCAACTTCTAATCTAGAAGCTATTCCATATACTGCTCTGGGGCGTTCTCGGAGTGCTCTGTGCATGTTACATTTATAGATCTAAATCAGTTCGCGCTCGGATTTGATTTTTCTATTTACCGAGATCTCAGCCACTCAGGGCCCATCTTCGATTTGAAAGACATTCTTGGTGATATTTAAGACATTTCAATCGAGGTAAGTTGCCGTTTTGAGTCATTGAGAATAGACTCCCGTTACAGCAATCTGCGTAATAGTCCTTGGAATGTAACCCACCCGTACATGTTTAATTAATCTACAAAGGAATCCTGGTAAGACTTTTTATTCACAACGCAATTACAGTTAGAATAAATTAAGATACATTTTAAAAAAGTATTTTCAATGATTAAAAAAAAAAACATGATCACTGTGATTGGTGAAGAGAGCGATAAGCTGCCTAATTTATGATCGCCCTCTTTAGGATGAACGAAGACTCGAACACAGTAATAACTATTGGTAACTCTGATCAAGTATCACGATAATTTCTTCACAGAAATTTGTCGCGAGTGAATACATTTCGACCATGACCCTCTGAATGGTTAATAGTTTTAACGGGGTGATAACTTGGATTAGAGGAAGGATTCACGCGAGTATACCTGCCTCCCATCAAAATGGTCTGAGGAAATTGCTCTCCATTTTATTAATACTTGGGGTTTAATTTGCACGTTTCTCTTTTGGATCGGCCGCTTAACATTCTTTTCGCTCTGGGCTTCCAACACTTGCAGGAGCCGTTCACCAAGAACCAATCGTAATACATGCGAACGATGTAGCACCCGACTTGATCATGGCCGTCGCATTTCTCTTTCTTGGTCTTTGTCTTTTTAGGCGAAGTCGTTTGTCTTCGTCGCCTTTCTAGGGATTCCCAGTGTTCACGTCTGTAAGGGAATCGCCTTCTATAATCTCCGGGACTTCTCCCTGGAACGGGACTTCCCGAGTACCCTGGATGTTGTTGCTGTCCTTGCTGACCTCCAACGCGCCTGCGTAAATACTGTTGGAAATTGTGGAAGTCTTCCACTGGGGGTATCTCGTTGTCATAAGGCTTTACGGGTTTAGGTAAGATTGGTTTGTTGTTGGGAAAGTAATGATTGGGATAGTAGATCTCGGCCACTAGGAGACTGACCCATCGAGGTGATTCGTGACAGACGCCTTCCGTGAACTCGCAACGGCTAGTCCTGTGGAAGAAGAGCTTCGGATTAAAGTTATCTACTTCAAGTAAGATTATCTATGTATTACTACAATAATTACCCGCATTTGATATTTTGAACTGTCTGTGTGAAATATCCTTCGTGTGGTATTTGCACCACGTACTTCCAAACTCCTTGGTAGTTTCTGGCGAAGGCTGGAGTAACGTATTCCTCGATAGATGGACACGGAGTTGGCGGCAATTCGTCGCCAACTGTTCCCGGAATCTCGCTCCTGGATGGCTTCCTTCGACGTGAAGGAAATAAGTTGGAAACCAACTTCATAGGGTACTTTGACGACGCCACCAAATCCAGGACGGTCGAAATAGGACTTTGACTTTTAGTGCCTGTCACCACTTGCAAGATCTTGGACCAAGGTGACCTATTCTCTCCACCATTAACGACGCCATCTTTGGAATCAACCTCGTTATTGTCTACGGCAACCTTTAGCCCCGCTTTGATGGCAGATGTCAAAACGGATACGACGATTTCTCCAGGGGTCGGAGTAGTCCCATTTACGCCATCTTTGTTTTTACTTTCGGACAAAGAGTTCAAAGTGTTGGAGACGGAATACAAGATAGCCAATGGTAGACGAGCGTTGGTTACCAACTTTGAGAATGCGCATAAACTTGGTAAAGAAAAACACGATATGAATTTTCTAAATTAAATATTGATTAATAAGATGGATGCGGCTTTAGGGAGAGATCAAAAGTAATTTGCATATTCTAATGATATTTAAATTGCGATTTTTTTTTTGAAAAATTCAAAGAAGAGAGGGGTGGTGTGGACACACTGAATAGAACAAACGAAGTTCATTAGAAAATTATCGGTAAAAAAGGGAGTTGAGAAATTGTGAAGATGACGGATGGACTGTCCAAACTTGTCAACTTTTTTATGACGTATTGTTCTCAGGGTCACTTCCTAAAACCTCTAAAGAGAAATTTGGGTATTTAGGGCCAACATATCGTAACTACAAAGTATAAACTTAAACAATCCTATCAACTTAGGTTGAACACTTTTCAATAGTTCATCTTGGGACTCAACATAAAGAACCAACGATTCGTCTTTGGGACCTAGCCAACCCTATAACTGAACGGTGTATTTTATTTTCAATGTTACGATACTTTGGCACTAAATTGTAGGAAAGCAAAGAGGGTTTTTCATTCTTTTAATTTTTTGGTTCCCTTCTTTTTCTCTCATTCTGGCAAACAATAATCAATCTTATGGTCGATAAGGAAGAAAAAGGAAGGGAGCCGAAGCGAGTGAACCTACGCGCTTTTTTCGTCCTCGCAAATGCTCCTTCCCGAAGCCAACTCTAAAAGGGCCGTAATATTTCCGAGGGCTTCGGACGAAGTCCGGAATCTTTTGTCCCTCTCGTCAACTCCTTGATCGGTTGACCTAGTTGATCTCTCGTGCCTAAGATACATGACCGGGTGTTGATGTGGGTCGAAACCTCCGTCTTCCCTGAAAGGAAGCAAAGGCGGCAAAGCCGGTGTCCCACGTACTTTGGCCACTTTAGGAATCTTAGGGTCGTCTTTTAGGTACGGTAAAGCCTTGGCGAAGAATTGCAAAGTTTTATTTCGGATAAGTTCGCTGCACAAAATAATTTATATTAGTTTTTGGGTTAGGGTTTAAAAAGTAAATCTGGAACTTTACAAAGGATATGGCTGGCCCTCTATCGCGTGCCCCATCGGGTTCTTAGGTATAAACCCGGTGTTTAAATCTCCGCATAGTGTATCTTTCGGAGAGAACCTTCCCGGATATTGACTGGGTAGTTGTTCTCCGGAACATGGTAATGTCGTCGCCTTGTAGGGTGGTTTCCTGACTTTTGGTGGCCTCCTGTATAGATTATCTTCGGCTTCCTCAAAAGCGTAAAATCCTTCGGGATAAGCATCGCCTCGTTGACCCCTGACCAACCAAGGGCAAACTGTTACAAGCAACAAAAGCTAAACAAAAAGAAAGATAAAAAACAAATTAAAATTTAACCATAATTAACTTTAAAGTAGCTACGCGATTGTTATCTGAACCTTACGATAAAGGAAGTTTTTAAGGCTACAATTTCCCACAATTCTTTCGGAAACAGTTTAATATTCAAGTGCGAACTCGAAGGTATTACCTTAACGTTTAGACTTGAACGGGTCAATGCCCTTGCTTTTCAAGGTCTCGCTTTTTAATTATATCGACAAAATCTCTAACATTTTCTCATAAGTACTTTATTTATCTTATATAAACGTGGTTAGGATCTTAACAAAGAAAACGGATGGCGAAGGAGGAGGAGCGGGAGGAAACACAATTTACTTTACTGCTCCAATGACCGCCAGTATTTGTAACGCTTCTCGTAAAATCGCGTGATTTCCGAATAAACTTACGTGTATATACAACAAAAACATGCTTTAAGCGTCGAGGGGTCCAACACTTAACCACAATTCTGGCCTGCATTATTTTGCAAATATACAGGGTGTTTCTGATAAGGCTGCTAAGGAGGCGTCCGGGCCACTGTTTTCTAGTTAACATTGGTGGAGTATTTTACGGATGACCCCTTAAATTTAATTAAGAAACTGAAAGACAATTCCTAAAACACTCAAATCATAACTTGAAAACAGTGGCCCGGACGGCAAAATGGAGATAGAAGTTACATTTTCGACTCAAAATCGCCCAAAGAACATCTCCCTTATTTTATGCCACATTTGTCAGAAACACCCTGTATATATGGTAGAAGCGTAAGATTTTGGTCAAGTGTTAAACACCCCTTGTTTAGTTGCTTCGGTGGCCCATAACGTTTATATTATCAAATGGATATTACGCGTATACTGTTATCTTTTGATACTTAGCTTAGAGGCTGAACATTAAAGTTGGGATATAATTAGAGGATCATTAATATTCATAATTGTCTGATTGTTTAGGGTATAATTATCCGCTCTTTTTTTATCGCAGGATCAAAGAAGGTAGGTCGGTGACTTTATTTAATAACAAGTTCCACAAGTATAATCTGCTTTAGATATTCAAAGATGTGGTGGTATTATCAGAAGTATATAACACTTTTCTTCGAGAGAAGTGTACCACAAAGCGAGTGTGATGTAATTGTAACGTTATTCATCCCAACATCAGAAAACTTAGAGCAAGGTTACCAACCGGGTCACGCGATAAATAGTCCTTTTATCATTAGCGCTTAACTATTTGGGGATTTAGTACCAAACAGTTATAGAATTCACCCGGCGATGCCCATCTGAAATTAGATGAGCAGGAGCATTAAAATATTCCCTTTACGTGAAAACCACGCATTTATGCTTGTAAATTACCATCTGAGAAGCAAATCTAGTTATTAGAAAAAGGGAACAAAATGACTTAAATAATAATACGCTATTTGTTTCTCCTGACTTTCTAGTTAGGACCACCTTACGTGGTCAAAACCATGACTAGCCGATCTAAAATTTTGTCAAACACACACCTCCTTTGTTAGCGAGCTTTACATTGTAACAACTAATTTTTAAAACTATTAGACCTAACTCGAACATGCACGTAAATATGAAAATTCAATTTCGCACAAAACAATTTTTTTCCAAAAGATATTTATGCATTTTTTCACCCTAAAAACTACTTAAAGAACCTTTATTTTTCCGTTAGAATGATTTTTGCCCATCCCATCTTATTTATTAGCCTATAAACCGAGAAAATAACTTTACGTTAAACTTAATCCCATTCAGAAGATAGAAAAGTCCAGCGTACAAAAAAAAGAGCGGCGCGACCCTATTACACGGAGGGCTCTCCTTCTCTGATCCGATAAGATCTCGGCTCAAAAATATAGTTTATATTATATTCAAGATATCTAAGGGTGGAGGTCGGCAAGAACGGACTATATTTTGTCAATGCCAATTTTTGCTTTGACCTAGGCGCAGCTATAGTGCAAAAACTCCTCCAAGCGAAATACATTCACACAAACCGGCATGAGTGAACTCGTTCTAAATTATAACATGAATATTGACTGAGAATCCCTTTAACGAAATCTTGTACCGATATGGTATTGGTATCGGTGACCGATATGGCGTTTTAACTGATACATCGACTCGAACTTTAGTTACCGATTTCTACTACTGGGTTTACATGGAGAGAAAAGGTGACGTTTTGTTACAACTTCTCTAGGGGTTTGTCACTGTGGTGTAGGAAAAGTGGGAATAGAATTGCCCCTTTGTACAAATCCAGTTTGTATCCAGGTACAATATTAACGATAAAATTGTATAAGTTCATGACAGTTTCATACTGGGAGTATCAAAAATGAATATTTCATTGTGCACTAGCTCGAATCCTCTTATTTGAATTTTTGATTATTTTTCCAAAAATGCGGGCTTGGCTCTTGGTATTGTTAGATAAGACAGAATGTTTTAAATTTTGACACAGCTCTACGGTCCTCCTAACCTATTTAATTATGCATTTCTGACTTGATGCGTTTTCTAGGATCCGCCTTCTAAAGCCCCAATACTATTTATTTTCATTCAAATTTATAATACCACTTGGTTTTGTTCACACTGTTGTTCTAATAAATGTATATTTTTACCTTACAATCCAAGGAGCATAATTCCCACACTATTTCAATTATCCTTAAATTTTAGTACTCACTATACTATATTGTCACTCCATGTTTGTTTTCATACATGTAAAGTTACATACAGAGAAAACAACATACAGGAGCGAGGGCGTCATTGGGGTATTCTCCCTCTTGTTAAGAAGCATCGCTAGAGGCAGTGCGAGTTGTGAACCCGGGTCTCGTCTGACTTTGCTTCATGGCGCGAGAGAAAATACGCCAATGGCGGCTTCGCCCCTGTGTCTTGGTTTCTTTGTATGTAATTTGCAAAATGGTCTATTCTTAATTATACTTGCTTTTCAGTTATTGTAACCCAATTTTAATCAAGGTTAATTATTATTTATATAATATTAAAACTCTAAATAGTAAGCCATCGGCTGGCGTTGTGGATAAAACTGCATCGCCAATTGTAAGTTTGATAATGCAAAAAGTTGTTTTAATAACTAATCGTGTTAATTAGCTAGCTAAACTCTGTCAAAGCGTTTTTAACAGACAGACTGATTAAGTTGGATCACAATTTAAAAAATTCCAACTAAGTTTTCAGTTGTTATTCTATTTTCAATGGTGCTTTTAAAATCGCAAATTTGGCAACACGATTTGCACTGCAAATACGTAATGATAATGGCTGTCGTTTTAAACTAGTGGCAAAAGCAATTGATTTTGAAACTGAAACAAATTTACTTACTGTTTTAAATTCTCTCATATTTCAGTTTATTTGTGATTAATGAAATATCCAACCGCACAACGATCACAGCAATGAAGTATGGACAGTATCCATTTGTCCGTAATCAAAGTAGCCTATATGGTATTATTAAGAACCCGAACACTAGAACACGATTAGGAGCGATTGTCGTTCGCGAAGAATCATAAACGTAATATGAGGTTTGAATTTTTTATTTTTTTCGTCGTTGGAAACTTCTTGAGATAAAGATTAGACTACGAGAGAAACAAAAGCTAGATCACGCATGCGCCAGTCATGGTAGGCTGGGTAAAAGTGAGCCTTCGGGTTAGCGTGACCGTGGCCGCCAATATTCTACGTAATGGTGCAAGAATACGAACACTCGGTGAAGGTCAGGTCTCAAACGTTAGCGCGCCACTCTCTTCCTGGTTTGGGATGAGTACCAACGCTTGGAACGTTCGTACGCCGCCGAGAGTCCTTAGTTCAGCTTATAATGCCAGTTCCTGGTTTTACCGGTTTCTCCCCTTAATATTTCAACCGGGGTTCCATGTAAATTCTAACACCCCCAAATTAAGTCGGCATAAGTTGCTATGATAAATATACGCGAAGTGGCTCATCATTACAGCGTTAGTAACTCCACTTTCATGCGTTAGACCATTTTTACTGAAGTTTGAAAGCTAAGATGAGCGCACCATAAAACAAAAGCCTCTCGTCACAATTGTAATAGAAATAAGCCCACCTAAGAACCATGAAAATTGAAGAATTAAAATTTGTTGCTCTGGTTCAGATAAGATAAATGTCTTCAACTATTGGTTTTTTAAGCTTATGGGTCCTGTTTTCCATTTCATTATGTCTATCTTTACCGTATGATGTTTAACGTGCTTTATTAACACGCCGGCCTTTCCCATTTGGCCTACTGTATATATAGAAAACCCAATTACTTCGTGAAAACATGACATCAACACTCTGCAGACCAGGCCACCTTTTATGATTCAATAGAGGCAGGCATCTTGATCTAACACCGTAATGTTACCCCGTTTCCCCTCCCCCTTTTTTATCCACGACTTTTAAATCTAAATTTGCGAAGATAGTAGATACGTGTAAAAGAAGAAACTCTAAATTACTCCTCTTAAACGGTTCGTTGATTGCGTGGCCAGCTTCTTGGGTGTAAATTTATGTACGCCCCATTAAATTTTTTGCTCTTTTTCTTTCTTGCCCAGGCTAGCCATAGCTTTTTCAAATAACGAAAGTAAATACTTTTAAATCTCTCTTTTGGCAAGACGAATTCTCAATAACCTTTTGGCACGTTCCGCCGCTACGGGCGTTTACTACAATTTTATCGTTTTACTCGATTTTACATATTTTATGCCAAGAATTCAAGAGTTCACTGACTCTAAGGTGGAAAAGTCGAATACAATTCTTCGGGTTTAGGAAAATTGTAGGAAGATAAGATGATGCGAGGGTGGAGGCTATCTTTTATTGACGGCCAAGAAAACAGAAATTCTTTTCCTGAATCCTGTCATTCAGTGGTTGTTGAGAGATAAAAGAGTCTCTCTCTTTGGTGACCTAGTCATGTCTCGGGATTTGTAAGAAATTCGTGTATGGGGATGGGAAGTCAGTGACAAGGACTTTGAACCTATAATTTAGGCGATTTTCCATAACTGTACGTGTTTCGGAAACTGGTTTTACCGTAATCTGATCGGATTACTTTTTTATTAATATCAAGCGAACTTTCTGGCCAGACTAACCTATATTTTATCTATAATTATATGATGAAATTGATCTGAAATTTATAAGTAGATAATAGCCCTCGAATATACTACATAATGATGATAAAAACAACAACATTTTTCTTAGGGAAAGGTCTAAAGACTGTTTAGTGTCTACATAGACAGGAAAATTCTCCCGGTTTCCAGTTCCTTAAAGGGACTCAAAAGAAGGCTGGGTAAAAATTATTTCTAATACGTCAGAGGCACCACGTGATGCCAAGATCCTAAGACTCTCAGTATGTCCTTGTTGTAATTTTATATTTATAAATAATTTTTAAATGGGACCAGTATTAAAATAAATTGCACAGGGGTAACTGGTCTTGGCAGTGAGCACTAGTCTTGGGGACCAGTTTGAATATTGTTGATGTCGGGGTCACTGGTCCCGAGGACTAGTTGAAAAAAAAAAACCTTATTTCCATGGCTGGCCACCTGTGCTTATCACTGATCCACTTATTTCCCACCTTGCTTAACATGGTTAATTTGTCGTCTGCTGTTCAGACTTTAGAGTGACGTTGAAAAAAGTAGAAGCCAATTTATGGAAATGTAGTGCATTAAATTTGATGAATTTCATTTGAAATATTGTTTAATTGAAGCTAATTAAGAAGCATGGATAGCGGTAGTATATCTCTCAATAATATTCTTAGATCCACGTCTGGCAGTATACTTACAAACATCCTAAAATCTGTACGTATTCTATTTAAGCCTTGGTTGAAATGGCTTGGCAAGGGGGCGGGGGCCGGCCATAATTGGCATTAATATTTGTATAATCCAGATTAATGGAGTTAAAGATCTTGTTTTGGAACCTGGGTTACCAGCACTGTTGGACCAAATATCTAATTTAAAAGCTCTTAAGGTAAAATAAAAGCTAATTAAATTAAAGCGCAAATTATGCAATTGGTTATTCCTTCTTCTTAGTCAGTAGGGGTTGAATTCATTTATGAACTTAAAGCCGGTCCTTCATTGGGAGAAACAGCGCGGTTAGATAATTAAAACTTAAAATTTAAAGTCCCAAAAAAAATTATTCATGTATATCTCTTGAATTTAAGATGCGTGTATATAGTCAGGCCAACTTTAGAGTCAACCAGATTAATTTCGGAACAGATCATGGTTGACCAACAAACGGGAAGGAATAGTGTGAAACCCAGGCAGTATTGGATTGTGTATGTTCCACGAAAAGTGAGGAACAGAGATAAATATATTTCTTCACATATTGCTTAATTACTATATTTAATTATAGTTAGAAATTTGCGAACGATTACTTGAACAAGAGGGTGTTTATGAAAAAGTTAATATCAAAGAATTTCCTTTGGGACTTATTGCTTTAGACACGGACGTTTTCTCACTTCAACTTCCTGATTTTTACCCCTCATTTTTCTTGGACTCTGATTATACTTGGGTACATACAGTAGCTAGCTCTCTTGTACAATTACAAAGACTCATTGGTGTCATTCCTAATACTTATGGCCAAGGAAAATGCGCAAAGGTCAAGCCTTATTTCGCATTAACAAAATTTATATTGACTTAATTTTAACTGTTATAAATTCTTAGATGGTATATGATGTAATTAAATTAATGAAAAACGCGATTGAAATGCCAGACACTGAACCTCTGATTGGTAATCTCTTGCTTGTAGATCGAGGTTAGCCCAGGTTTTAAATTTTGAGTCTCTAATGTCAATTTTAGCATTACTAATTTATTATAACAAATTTATTTAATTGTTTTAGACATTGATTACGCTTCAGTTTTCTTATCTCAAATGACTTATGAAGGATTATTAGACGATGTTTTTGGGATTCACGGTGGCAAAGTTAAGTTTGAAAAGAATGTGACTGGTGGTACGGAACCCGTAAAACTTGCCCTGAACAGTTCGGACCCTGTAAAAGATTTTTTACTACACTAATTGTGTTTAATATTAGTTAATTTTTAATTTTATATTTTTTGTAGGTATTTTTAGAAATTAGGGACAACCATTTCAGTACAGTATTTAACATTCTCAAAGATAAAGCTAATCATCTTAAATCAAAACATAATGTGAGTTTTATGAAGCTTCTTTTTGTTAGAAAATAATTGTTAATTAGTGGTTAAATAATTAGTTAAATATCTAATGAAAAAGCTTTAAAAACTTGGAATTTTTTTGGTAGGAGAGAAAAGGAATGCAAATACTAGATTTGAAAAAGTTCGTCCAAGCAGAATTGAAAAATGTTCAGCAGGAACACAAGTCACTAGCTTTACGTAAGTAATTAATTAATTTAATATGGTTAGTTTAAACTTTATAAGAATTTTAATTTTTCCATTTTAGATATTGGTGCTTGCGAAGTTATAACTAAAGAAAAAGTGGAAGATTTTGAACAGTTACTATTTGCAGAGCAATGTATGTAATGTTTTGTTTGACATTTCACATTTTTTTTACGTAATTTTTCTATCATCTTTTGAAACATTACAGCTCTCTTAGAAGGGGAAGAGTTACGCGAAGCCATCAACTACATCGAAGAAAGTATTATTAGACAAGAGCCGATATGGAAATCTCTCCGTCTCCTCTGTTTACTCTCAGTCACCCAAGATGGAATCCCAGCTAGAGATTATCGTTCTCTCATTACTCAATTTCTGCAGAGTTACGGCCATGATAATTTAGTGGTAATACACGCTTTGAAGAAACTGGCTTTATTGAAAGAACAAGCCTCGGTTAACGCGGTTCAAGCCAATTCCAAAGGAGCTGCCACTGCAAATATGTTAGCCGGTAAATTTATGGCTGCGGTCAACTATAAAAAGAGCTCATTTACCATTTTAGCCAAGAAATTAGGTCTGGTAAGTGTCAATTTAAGCGTCAGACGGCACCCCTTAGATATCAAAGTGTTTATAACTTTTTAATTATTAATTAGATTCCAGTTCCTGATGAAAATTATGATTATTTAACTCCACCAAACTCTGGTTACGTTTTTAGCGGCACATACATTCCACTCATCTGTAGATTAGCTGAACAGGTACTAAAGGACAAGTTCAGGGAACGTAACATTATACCTTGAATGCCCTTTTACTAAATAAATATAAAAGGAATTAAATATTAAAAAAGAATATCTTAATATTTAATTCCTTTTATATTTAGAAAAATTCTGTTCATGTTACGTTACCTAAACTTTTACTTTAAATTAAATTTTCCCTTAATTAGCCTTATTCCTGATCAGCGCCACCAACCCATAGCGGCGACTTTGAGAACTACTGTAATCGGCAAGCCAATCAGAAGTCGCTAAAATCTAGTGACATCGCTGACGGGCACTCTCGGGGTCTTACCAAAAATGACGTCACCAGATTTTAGCGACATCTGGTTGGCTTGCCGCTTATAGTAGTTCTCAAAGTCGCCGCTATGGGTAGGTGGCGCTGATCAGGAATAAGCTACGCTAATTGTAGGCCTACTAATTAAAAGTAATATTATATTATCAGACGCTACAAGTAAATGGGGGTTTCACAATCATTCAAGAAAGTTTAAAACAATTACCAGGATATACCTTAAATTATAAAGAACCCGTCCCTCAAAGACGTACGTTTATCTTTTTAAAAATAACTTTTTGTTAAAGAGAGCTAATCTTTTTTCAATTTATCTTAGGAGGGAACTCGTCTCAAGGGGAAAATAGCGCTGCCTCCAAAACCACTCTCGTTTATTTCTTGGGTGGAGTTACTTACGCTGAAATTGCCGCCTTAAGGTTTCTAGGCCGTAAAAAGGGTAAAGCTTTCATTCTTTTTCCATTTCCATTGTTCTTGTTGTTCTTTCTAAAACCAGTTCCTTATTTAGGCCACACATTTCTAATCGCAACAACGTCAATGTTTAGCTGTAAAAACTTATTTGAATATTTTTTACCGGAGAAAAACTGAGACAGTAAGGATACGATACATACGCGACTCGATGTTTTTTATTTAGAAAAAGTTATACTTTATTGTTATTATTTATATATATGGTAAGGATAATAAATATTACATGTTAACTGAAATTGACAATGAGCAACTATCGCAATACAAAGTTATTGAAGAGTTTTTATACTCGCAAGCTTCTTCCTCCTCTAACGCGTAAAGTCCCCCGCATCTACAATGGTGTTCGTAACATTGAGTTTCGCGATTGAGACTCATTTTATTTAAAGCCATTTCGTCTTCGTGTAACGGACCAATGTTCTGAACTTGGCGAGCTTTTAGTTCCGCGTCGTAACATTTACGTTCTTTGTCGTCTTGTAAAACTTTCCAGGCTTTTTCGATTTCGCAAAAGTGGTCTAAGTTTACTAGGTTAAGGGGGGGTTCTCCGCTAGGCCTTGGCGAGTCGCTGACTTCGGCCTTGTCGGGGTGATGCTGCAATAATAATTTGTGATACGAATGTTTAATTTCGTCGCGAGTCGCGTCCGGATTAACACCGAGTAATTGGTAGTAATTTAATTCGATTTCATCCATTGTTAATCACGAGTAAGTACCCAAAAATACGAGAAAGTATTAATCCTTTATTCGCGCCATTTTGAACTTTTTTTCTGAAAGGTGAAAGGTTACGGTATAGATGGCGTTACTATCTTTGCATTGTTGCGAAACTTGTATTTTTCTTCGAGGGGTCCAACACTCTAAAATATTTACTTTTTTTACAACTTTTCTTTTAGAAAATTAATTCTCAGATGATTTTTTTAACGCGCGAGGTTTGTAGCCCGATTTTAACAGACTAATGTGGTTATTTTCGAGTGTGAAGCTTCATTTTGACCCAGATTCGCAATATAAGCCTTGGCGAATGCATCGGGAATAGGCCCGGGTGAATTTCTAATTTTAAATTGTTAATTATTTTATTAAACATGGTGTGGTTGAATCTTCGAATCAGCAAACAGCAACTACACAAAAAAATTGTCGGTTTCAGAATTCGTGTGCAATTTCTGCGCGTTGAGTGTTGGATCCCTCGATTTAATTTTTAAACTTTTCTCTGCGCTTCCGCCCGATTAGGTAGCAATTTAAGTTTTTTAATTAGTTATTTTGCTTATGTTAATCGTTTTAATTTTCTTTAAGTTTTTTCTCTCTTGTCAGTTTAACTTTTAAAACACTGAAACCACGTTGAAATTGCCATTAAAAACCATTTAAACCAACAATCTTGATAAACTCGGTCGTGGTTGTAAATGGCTAATTTTAATAAGTTCAACATTTCGGGAAGGAGAATGCGGAATAAAATCGGCCCGATTCGGTGGCGCCATAGTTTCAGGCTCTAGTAATCTTTAGAAATAACAACAAAAAAAATTCATAATGGTTCAGTTCCCGAAAACATACATCGCGTTACGAAACTCAAAAGTGACAGGTCGTCGCGCCGTGCTATTTGTAAATTCGCGCGGTTATTTGCCTTTTGGCATTTTATGACAAACAAAGGGCGCGCGAAAGTCCCGTTTTTTGAAGCCCCGTAATGTAGTAATGTTTATAAGTAAGCTTAAATATCGTTTTAATTGCTGTTACGACTCTTAAAATCCACTTTTCTTGATACTAATTCAAATTTAATGATGTCAGCTGAAAAGTATAATATTTCGCGCATTCGTGAAATTTCGTGAAATTCTTTGGCGATGACGGGTCAAGCTGTGCAGCTAGACTTCGTAACAGACGTAGAGGTGGGGAAACCCAAAGTCTTTTGAAGAGTCCCAAGCTATCAGGCGGCACCGTCTTTTGATCTCCGATCTTCGTCCGTAAAGGGTAAAGGTAAGCCAATTAACGTTTATTTTAATTACGTAAAAGGAATTGTAATTTTAAATATCAAAAATATTGAATTTAAACAATACGTAATACGAAATTAACCAAGGGTTAAGTCAAAATTTTCAACGGGAAAACTTCCCCTTGGAAACAGCGCCCGCGTAATCCTCGCTCCCAATTTTGCGCCCCTTTTTTCGCGGTTTGTTTTCGTAGGAAACAGGTGTATGCAAAATTGAGGGAAAAGTTAGAGGAAAGATTCTCAAAACGTTCGCATAATCGAGCGTAATTATCATTGATATATGAATTGCTATCTAATTAGCATAATTTTACGCGTGGGTTTCGCTTTTAATTTATTTTGCTTTCACCCAAGTACTCGCGATTTTGAATGTTTTTGAAATAATTAAATGCTAATTAACTTCAGAATAATTAATTAATCGTTAGTCTACACCCAAGTCTTAAGGCTCCGTTTAGCAATTAATGGGCGCCATTTTTGAGGTATTTCTAGTGGTCTCTTCTAATCATAAGTTTGTAAGATATGACACTACTTCGTAATGCTAGAGATCTACTGAGAGCTAGTTCGAGAACGACGGAAGCGAGAATTGCAGACTACACTCGGTTAATTTTGCATTACTAAGCCTTTGACAGCGCCTCACCAGGCGTCGCTTTACCCTGAATCTATGACCTACGTCACTTCATGACAAGCTCTCAGTAACCAGTGACAAACTTATTGAACATACCTTATGGAATTGTAGAGTTTGTCTATTGTTTTTGTGAGATTTGGTTTTGTCTTTTGAGGGAGAGGTAATAATTTACGACAAGGAAGGTACGGTATTATGTAATCCAAGCACGTGTGAATTTTTAAACTCTGATTAAATCAAGCCAAGCCGACCTTGCTTGATAATTACGATATTCATTTTAATTAGTAAGCAGAAAAAGTGCGCGTCTTATTTTTCATACGTA
This sequence comes from Phalangium opilio, assembly GCF_054372755.1. Lineage (NCBI taxonomy): Eukaryota > Metazoa > Arthropoda > Arachnida > Opiliones > Phalangiidae > Phalangium > Phalangium opilio. Next base: position 768,863 of record NW_028324227.1, read on the forward strand.
AGCGGAAATGTCAAATAGGATAAAACCATAGAAATTTTTTTAATGATTCATATCCCTGATTCACGGTCGCCTTTCCCAAGGGGGTGTAAGGTCAGAAGTGTATAATTTAAAGTAAATAAATATGACCAGCCTTTTATAATGTATAAAAACAACGATGATAGTTGTATATCTACGATTTATAGAATTTGAAAATGTATTTCTGTTATACACGAGACCGACGTATCTTAATTTACTATTTAAAGTTTAATAATAATAGTTAAGTTAGTCTGGAATTCGGGTTCCACGTAAGGTTTATTGACCGTAGCGTAATTCGTATAGATTTTGGTCTGTTAATGAATGTTATTATACCAATTATGTGTAATAAGGAAGGAAGCGTCATAAAATTAATCTTCCTCATCCGGAGAAAAACTGAGCAATTCTAATCAAAATATTGAGGGGCAGACCCGGGACAAATTAATAACACTTAAAAATATACTTTAAAACACTACTCCTCGAGACCATGCAATAGTATCATAAACACAATATCAAATTTCCCATCATCCACTTTATTAATTATAAGCGATTTCTTTAAGTGGTGGGTTTGTATCGTCTCAAGCGAAGCCGCTATATTTATTACTCACCATGGATTTATTTATATATCTCTTGAATATTGGACGGAAATTTTATTACCTGTAATTATTTTTCTTCCACTGTTAAAATTTGGGCGGAAGTGGAGTTTTTCGCTGTGGTGAAGTCCCGAATTTTCTAATAATATACGTAGCCGTTTAGTCTGTCTGTTAGTAACGACGCTCTGACGGCGTTTAGTTTTCTTGAAAAATAATCTACATAATTCAATATTCTTCCCGTAATTTATTTAATTCGTGTAACACTCTTATTAACGATAAAATAGGCCCCTATAAAGATTATTGTTATCTCATATTTTTTGTTGGTTTTTTCGAATCCTTATATCTATATGTGGTAATACGAGGCTGGGAATGCGAGTAACTATTTAGTTACGCCGCGTTCTGGAATCTCACATCGTTGTTTAATCGCGGTTGTACGTAAATCCATCCACTACGCGAGTAGTTCCAAAAGTTAAGGACCCAACCTAGTATTTTTAAGATAATCCGTAGTGAGAAGCCCTTAAAATCCCCGAGATTACTGTAACACTATATGTACAGGTGCGTCTCGTTATTTTACGCGTAATAAACATCGGATAATCAGGGAGTTTTCTCTTTTGTCGAGAAAAACACCTCGCGAAAAAAACGTATTTATCATTACATATCGTACTCGTCATTGCGAGTCCTTGAGCCCACAGTTGAATAAACACATCATCCGGGACTAAAAATTAAGTTCATAAATTATTTATTAAACTATAGGATCATTATTTACTTGTCGGATTTTTTGACAAAATAGAAGAAATACAATATATTGCGCTCGGTCGTTTAAATATTTTTTGAAAGAAAACGGGATTTGTCAACAATGGCTAGCAGTCGCGGATCTAGCTCGAGGTCAAGCCGCTCGACGAAGCCAACCACGGTTAATTTACTGGAATATTTCGATTATTTGCCGTTGTTAGTGTCCGACAGTATCCCTTTGCGAGAACAAGGTAAGCGTTAGTGATTTGATTTGTGGGATACAATGTATTTTTGAAAATATAAGGCGAGACAGTGTTCTGGAAAACCTGGAAAAATCAGGGAAATAAATAGTTAGACAAAAACCTCAGGGAAATCAGGGAGATTTGTGTCAAACAGCTAGGGCCGAGTAATTAAGCAAAATGTTCGTGAACATACCCCCTCCATAGGATTAACATTACACTATACTTTGGAAACTCGTAACTCTGGTTCTACTAGAGATACGGGGATATCCTTTGAGTATGTTATAGTCCAATTTGTCCCCCATCCAACCATACAAAAACTTAGGGCTACGACAAACAGGGGCCGAGTAATTAAGCAAAACGTAAACAAACAACCCCCCTCCATAGGAATAGCATTAGACCCAACATTGGAGGCTCGTAACTCTGTTTCTACTAGAGATACGGGGATATCCTTTGAGTATGTTATAGTCCAATTTGTCCCCCATCTAACCATACTAAAAACGTAGGGCTATGACAAACAGGGGCCGAGTAATTAAGCAAAACGTAAACAAACAACCCCCCTCCATAGGAATAGCATTAGACCCAACTTTGCAGGCTCGTAACTCTGTTTCTACTAGAGATACGGGGATGTCCTTTGAGTATGTTATAGTCCAATTTGTCCCCCATCCAACCATACAAAAAACTTAAGGCTACGACAAACAGGGGCCGAGTAATTAAGCAAAACGTAAACAAACAACCCCCCTCCATAGGAATAGCATTAGACCCAACTTTGGAGGCTCGTAACTCTGTTTCTACTAGAGATACGGGGATGTCTTTTGAGTATGTTATAGTCCAAATTGTCCCCCATCCAACCATACTAAAAACTTAGGGTTATGACAAACAGGGGCCGAGTAATTAAGCAAAACGTAAACAAACAACCCCTCCATAGGAATAGCATTACACTAAACTTTGGAGGCTCGTAACTCTGTTTCTACTAGAGATACGGGGATGTCATTTGAGTATGTTATAGTCCAATTTGTCCCCCATCCAACCATACTAAAAACTTAGGGTTATGACAAACAAGGGCCGAGTAATTAAGCAAAACGTAAACAAACAACCCCTCCATAGGAATAGCATTACACTAAACATTGGAGGCTCGTAACTCTGTTTCTACTAGAGATACGGGGATATCCTTTGAGTATGTTATAGTCCAATTTGTCCCCCATCTAACCATACTAAAAACGTAGGGCTATGACAAACAGGGGCCGAGTAATTAAGCAAAACGTAAACAAACAACCCCCCTCCATAGGAATAGCATTAGACCCAACTTTGCAGGCTCGTAACTCTGTTTCTACTAGAGATACGGGGATGTCCTTTGAGTATGTTATAGTCCAATTTGTCCCCCATCTAACCATACTAAAAACGTAGGGCTATGACAAACAGGGGCCGAGTAATTAAGCAAAACGTAAACAAACAACCCCCCTCCATAGGAATAGCATTAGACCCAACTTTGGAGGCTCGTAACTCTGTTTCTACTAGAGATACGGGGATGTCTTTTGAGTATGTTATAGTCCAAATTGTCCCCCATCCAACCATACTAAAAACTTAGGGTTATGACAAACAGGGGCCGAGTAATTAAGCAAAACGTAAACAAACAACCCCTCCATAGGAATAGCATTACACTAAACTTTGGAGGCTCGTAACTCTGTTTCTACTAGAGATACGGGGATGTCATTTGAGTATGTTATAGTCCAATTTGTCCCCCATCCAACCATACTAAAAACTTAGGGTTATGACAAACAAGGGCCGAGTAATTAAGCAAAACGTAAACAAACAACCCCTCCATAGGAATAGCATTACACTAAACATTGGAGGCTCGTAACTCTGTTTCTACTAGAGATACGGGGATATCCTTTGAGTATGTTATAGTCCAATTTGTCCCCCATCTAACCATACTAAAAACGTAGGGCTATGACAAACAGGGGCCGAGTAATTAAGCAAAACGTAAACAAACAACCCCCCTCCATAGGAATAGCATTAGACCCAACTTTGCAGGCTCGTAACTCTGTTTCTACTAGAGATACGGGGATGTCCTTTGAGTATGTTATAGTCCAATTTGTCCCCCATCTAACCATACTAAAAACGTAGGGCTATGACAAACAGGGGCCGAGTAATTAAGCAAAACGTAAACAAACAACCCCCCTCCATAGGAATAGCATTAGACCCAACTTTGCAGGCTCGTAACTCTGTTTCTACTAGAGATACGGGGATGTCCTTTGAGTATGTTATAGTCCAATTTGTCCCCCATCTAACCATACTAAAAACGTAGGGCTATGACAAACAGGGGCCGAGTAATTAAGCAAAACGTAAACAAACAACCCCCCTCCATAGGAATAGCATTAGACCCAACTTTGCAGGCTCGTAACTCTGTTTCTACTAGAGATAGGGGGATGTCCTTTGAGTATGTTATAGTCCAATTTGTCCCCCATCCAACCATACTAAAAACTTAGGGCTACGACAAACAGTGGCCGAGTAATTAAGCAAAACCTAAACTAACAACCCCTCCTTAGGAATAGCATTACACTAAACTTTGGAGGCTCGTAACTCTGGAAAATTCAGGGAAGTATGTGGGGAAAATCCTGGAAATCTCAGGGAAATTTGTTTTCCAAACGTTGTATGAACCCTGTATAATCTCGATGAATAACTTAAACCCAAGTAGAGCTCGCAGACTAGACTGCACGCTGTTCATTTTATCCGAGCATAAAGCATTTTCTCGGCCAGTATACTGTCTAGATACCCGGCACAGTTATGTATCCAAACATTACCCTTGACAAAGACACTACGTGTTAAACTTGTCGTAGACCAAGCTAAATTCGAACCCAGAAACCTAAATGAGTTCAGCCACCCCTCAGGGTCTGAAAGATATTGGAACACCGGGAGTTGTAGGTGGGAAAACCGCCGCCATGGAACAACGGCGAATGAAACGTAACGGAAGTGATTTAATTTATGACAAGCTGAAACCCAGCCTTTTAGACCCCAAACCTTCGGCAGAATTTGGTGTCCTATTTTGTTTATCGAAACCTTCTTTCGTATAAAATGAACTTTTCCCATCCGGAAACGTATATCCGATCCTATTATGAAGGGAGGGAATTTATAAGTATATGAAACTGAAGTTATCCCGTGACCAATCAACACCACTTTCTTTCATATTATCTTCTTGTAAAGAAGGGAATACAATTAAACAATTTGGAATTTTTTGAGTCGAAATTAAGGTTCTATGACATTTGGACCTATAAGGACCAACGTTTACTACATATGATTGGATTATTTTACGTATGCCCCCCTTAAATTGAAGTGACAAACAGAAAGATGGTTCCATTTAGGTACCCAGGTTGCGTGCTAAACCGCACTTCCTTCTTTAATGGGAGTTATGAATGAAGGGGGTTACCAATGATAACTTCGGGTCATTCTACTTCTAGAGAAATGAAAAAGCCAAATTCAAATCTGCCTTCCAGCGTCAGTACAATTTATTTCGTAAATTTTTTTCGAAACGAGGTATGTAGGCTCGATCATCGATGTTAAAGAGAAGGTCCTTATGAACCACCACGTGAGTGTCTCGTGCGCTTCTTGAATGGTTAAATAATGGCCCAATAGAAGGGGGGAACGGAAAAATAAATGTAGATATTAAATATTACGTTGAGCGTTGCCCGAAGCGCCGTTTCTGATTGGTTGCAAAAGCGGCTGGCGACTAACGGACGCGCTCGCGTTCCCTATATAACATCTTTCTGGGTACAGAATCTCCAGTCTGGATCGGTCTAGGCTACTAAGCTGGAAGGAGAATTATTATTACGAAGAAAAACATCCTCGTAAAAATGATTTGAAACGTAATTTTGTAATTTTATATCGCGAATTCAGCAACAACGAGTGATGATTTACGCTTTTAAAGAAGTGGCGCAATGTTATAGTGGCAAGAGGCACGAGAGTCACGTTTTAACCGCGGCTAAATTGAGAAGAAAAAAAAACGTGTTGACAATATGAATTTTTCTAAAAAAATATTTCCAAGAGACCAGTTTTAATTTTTAAACGAGATTGATGGGAAACATAGAACTGTTTTTGTAGGAAACTAGCGCCAGGTTTAGCGCGTGCACGGGTTATCATGGTGACAGTTGGGCTAATGAGGTGATCCACTCGAAAATTTGGGTGTCTTCCTATACCAGTTTAAGGCGGTTCTTTACACAAAATCACGCCATATCTTTGATAATATTCATTATCTGAAAGGTTTTCCAAGGAAAGAACACCTGCCTCCGTTATCCGAAACGATACCCCCCCTCCCCCAAAACAATCACTTTAATTTAAAATTGCCATCATCACTAGCTAAACACGGTAGGAGGAAAGGGGTCACGGTTGCGTTCCCACTAAAACTAAATTCATTTTCTGACACTTTCGATTTCGATTTATTCGATGATTAGGCTGAATCTGTGTCGTTAAACTTTTTTCTCTATCTCTCTATCTCTCTCTCCCTCTCTTCGGTCTCATCTTTTTGCCGAATTTTTCCTGGGTGTGTAAAAAGAGTTCTTATTTCGATACATAGTGTCGAATTCTCTTTCACCTCGATTTGAATTTAGGCCATTTTTTTTCTTCGTCTCTCGACAATTTTTCAACCGAAAATAAATTATCTTTCCGCGCGAACAATTTCGGTTTTCCTATAAGCAACCACACGATGTTTAAATAATAGAGGTAACGCTTAAAATTAGTTTATAATTTCAACCTTGCCAAACGGGTCAGGGCTAAGGTAATGAAAGTATGTTCCAGAGTTTTTCATTAAAAATTCCGTTGAGAAAGTCTAGGTTCTCGATTTTTTTTATCCTATTTACTGCGTGAGGAGAGTACTATTTGATTTACCATCTGGTTATCGGAAAATGCTTAACATTCTTTATCGTATTTTGTGAAACTGTGCAATCAGTTTCTACATGGTTTCTAGCACTTTATTCTGAATTTCGAATACTTGTTCCTCATTACGTTACTTCTCCCTTTTACCGGGATGAAACTTGTCACGCTTATGATCTTGATAATTCAATAGAAGCAAATTTGAAATTAGTTTGATATAGAGTGATAACACCATGATACCTCTGAACCCTTACTTTATTGAATGGATATTTTCAAAAGTCGGGATAAAATCGAGCCTGGACAGTAATAAGTCCTAAATTTTAAGTGTTAGTTGTCATTAACTTTTTCCATATGACATTTATACAGGATGTATAACCCTGTTGGTTAGTGATACAGAAATAGACGGTTCATAAAAATCCGTCATCATGATGAAATAAAAAAATATAATATTGAGCTTGGCAACAAGGTTACATTCTGCCAAATTTAATCTCTCGGCTAGATGAACTTCATCCGAAAATAATCGTGCACTTAAATTCACTTTAATGCCACATCCAAACTAGACGAAGCAGACTCTCTATAAATGGGTCGTAAACTTAGTACTTTTTAAGACTTCAGACGTATAGCCAAAAATAATTTATCTTCCAACATTCCGTGGAATTTATGAGGGAAAACGTAGTTTCCTTTTAAATTTATAATAATGTAAAAAAAATCTTTCTAATACTGTGGTCATAATAAGGAAATTCCAAAATAATTTGCAATGTAAAGGACGAGTGAAATGCATGAAACATATCTACATGTTTTTCATTGATTGTAATTGATTTTCATTACAATTAGCTATATGGTGAAAATTCAAAATGTATGTAGTGCAGCCCGAATTTAGCTCCGCTGTTTATACCAAAGTTAGGTTGCATACGGACATGAAAGTGTTTATTTTTCTAATCTTGTAGAACAGAGTAATACGTAAGAATCAATGAAGCAACGGCTGAAATGGTTTTACGTGACTCAACGCGAGAGTAAAACTGTGTATCGTTTAGTATTTTGACTAGCTCCTGCTGCCAGATATGAAGCAGAGAGAAAGAGAGAGAAAAGAGAAATTTTTACTGACATCTTTTTGTGATAAGGAAAACAGAAGGGAAGGGATATCTCTTTCTGCCTTTCCCGTTATTTCTGCTGCAGACCTTCAATTAAACACCTAGGACAACGTCTGCTATTATTCTAGAATTACAGAATCTCGACTCTCACTGCCAAAATAACAACGGTAGCGGTGTCGGAACATGCTATATCCCCTTCTCTCTCTCTTTCACTCGCAACTTGCTTAATTTAGTTACCCCCTCGTCATGTGTTTGTCTCGATGGGGAAGTAGTGGGATTGTCTTTAATGTAAACAAATGTTGAAGTATGGTATGGCTTGTGCACAAATTGAGCAAAATCAAATACTACCATAAATTGAAGGGTGTGTTCTTAGGGTCAATCAATATCTATGTCTAGGAACAAACTCGCAATATCAATGTTTAGGCTACAATATAATGCATTTTCTACAAGTGAAAACTTTAATTTTAAACGATTCTTTTACTTAAATGACGTACAATGACGGGTTAGCGAACGGTTTCTTATAGTCAGCCCGTTCATCTTGTTCTAATTCGCTCAGCGGATCTATTTTTGCCCCCTTTTGTTTTGGTATTCAACTCCGTTTTTCTAAATTTAACAGCCGATTTTTATCCCGGGGAATATATCTCTGTCCTCTAAAAAATAAAGATAAAGATTAAAAGAAGTTGGTCACCCCCTCCACCCTGTTAAAATATTTAATCAGCTCGTGGTGAGGTTCTACTAAGCTAAATGTTCGGAAACTCTAATTACCAGATTAACCTCGGAATTTCTACGGAGATTAAAAAGCCTTGGTTCGTTCCTACGATGCTGAAATTTAAGAGAAAAAAAAAAGAAATTCGTTAAAAAAGACTAAATATTTTCTCTATACACACCCTGTTTTACCTCGAGGGATTTTTGACAAAGTTTTTAAAAGGTATTTTTGAGGTCTTCCAAACAAGTTATCAAGAATTAAAAGAAAACCTCGCCTTTTAATCTAAGCCTAATTCTCCTTAAGCTGTCATCGTGGTTATAATGATAACGCGTAAATGCCGCCGTCATTTTTCTCTCACTATGTTATTGCCGTGACGCGACCCCGTCAAAAGATAAATTTAAACGTTATGCAAGGCGAGCTACTGCGCGGTAACTTTCGTTTATCAAGGGTGATGATGTTTTACAAAGCGTTATAGCGGAGATGAGGATGAAACGTTTCACGAAATTTCCCAAATATACAGGGTCTTTCTGATAAGTGTGCATGCCATGAATTAAAAGGTGTGTTCTTAGGGTTAAACTGAGTGGAAAGTGTCAAAGAAGATGTGGTCTACAACATTTAGTTCTGGTACCCAAAAACAAGAAAATATGGATGTTTATTATCGATTCTCGCTTCGTTAGCAATTGGACTTTACTTCCACGCATCGTAATTGAAAAAGGCGTAACATATTCTCCATTAAAACGCTATCATCTACACTTAATTTGATTTGATTTCAAATAAATAAAACGTCGATTTAAAGCGTAATTTAAAATGGAAAAAGAAAATATGCCTGCACGTACGTTTATTCTAATGAAAACATATAATTCCTAGAATTTGATTGCAAAATAGGTGAAATTAAATGCGAAAAACCTAACCTCGCCTATATAGGGTGTTGTCTATGTATCTTAAACGTTATAATTATAACACTATTAGAACAATACGCCTTAAACGAGGTTCTTTACTATAAAGGTTTTATATGTAATAAGATTCCGGCGGCGATTGACCTAGCCAAGCTTCCTTCATCGTCCCGCGACGCCAACCAATGTCGAACGGTTCTAGCAGCATTATCTATTCTAAATCTACAGTTCTAGAGTGTAAGTTATCGAGTTATTAAAACCTTCCGTTCATTATTTTTAAAATAAAATAAAGTTAAAATTAAAAATTCCGTTTTAAAAACAACTGCAAAGTGCCGGGAGCTCCGAAATATATACCAAATGAAAAAAAAACCTGTTCGCTGGCTCGCGGTTCTCATTCTTTAATACCTTTTTGCGAAAAACTCTCGATGGTTTATTTCCCATCTTCTTTCTTTTGAGACTGGATAAGTTTTAAGCTCTTGTATAACGTGTCTTGGGTTAATGACGGGACGCCGCTTCGAGGATGAACCACCGTGCTGGTAGAGATCATCATGATGGTGGTGCTGGTTATACCGGCGTCGAAGAGACGCCGATAATATTCACGGTCTACCAAAATATATAAAATATCTCGCTTAAAACGGAGCGTCGAGCCCTGGAAATGAGGCCGTAGCCGACTATAATATAGGACTATCATCATGCAATGCCCGCGTCGTCTCAAATGTATTTGAAAAATTCCGTTCGGTTTCGAAAGGCGAATCTCCTAGTTTCCCCATTTCTTTTTTTTTCGAAATAAGTCAATTCCCAATCAATAAGTTAAATTTAAAATATATTAACTCAAAACGAAAAACGTGGTGAATCGCGCGGCGTGTGCGTTTCGGCCGACACCATGGTGAGAATGCAAACGGTGTCAATTGGCTCCTCTACTATCAATGGTTACGGTAAGTTAAGAAATATTTCGTAACCATTCGTAGAAATTTTAAGTTTATATACTGTATAAATGAAATTAATTAATATTTATAGTGTATTGGCATAGGACCTTAATTTCTTATTTGCTACGCGACTCTCGTAATGTCATAAAGTAATTATTGATGACAGATTTAGTTGTAATTAATTGTTATTGTCCATAATAATTAATTTGGTATTGCAAGGTAATCTATCGTATTCCAAATTATAGCATGACCGAAACAAATAAACAACTTAGTTAACATTTGCGATAACATTTTTATCGTGAATCTATTAATTGGGAATAAGTAATTAAAGCTAATTGCGAGCTTAATTCAATCAATGTGGGACATTTTCTATATATGAGGAAATCGTGCTGAAAAGTTTCGTAATTTTAGTAATAGTCGTAATAAATTTAGCAGTATTGTTTTTACTATGATAAAGCTTATCTTGCCCAAAATGGGGTCCCTTTTACCCGTAAATATCTGCGTAAGACAATCCCATTGTGTAAATAAAGGTTAAGGTTTCGTAGAAACGCAATAAATTAGGACATTGCCCCTAAGTTCAATTTAAAGAGAATTCATATAAGCATTCACTTTGTATAAAACTGTAATCCGATACATTCAGTCTATAAAACAGATGGACTTTAGTTTCTCTCTTGTAATTTCATATTTTTAAATTCAACTCGTTACTTAATTGACTCAAAGCGCTAAAGGCTTCTTTATAACCGTGTATGGCTCTAAGAATATCATCCACGGTTCATTCGAACCTGATAAGAAGCCAAACAATGTTCTCCGTAAAATTTCGAGTTTTGGGTGAAGTATAATTTTTGAAATATATTATTTGCCAAGAACGTGTTCATTAATTATCAACAATAATTCTAGGTTAAATCGTTACATACTATATTAATGTATTATCCGCAAACATTTAGATAATGAATAGATCTACCAGCCCTTTAATGAGATACAATTAATGTATCTTATAATACAAGAAAGAGTAGATTACCAAATGAACCACAAATTAAACCACTAAGAGTTCAATTTCAATCATCCCCTTTGATGAGGTACATAAGCGCAATTTTTCGATTATTGCGTTTCAAGTAGGCGACACCTAATTATTGACTACACCGTTAAGATACGTTAAAACTGTCAACCATCCATGTCTTACGAACTAAGGTAGGCGGATATTAAGCTAACCAAATTGTAAACTTGATTATAGAGTAGGTCTTTCGCGGCTGCAAACATAGATATACAGGGTGTTTGTGAAAAGTCCATCAATAATGAAAGGGCGTATTTATTGGGCCATTTTGAGTCGAAAATGTTCTATGACATTTTGCCGTCCGAGCCACGGTTTTCGAGTTATGATTTGAATATTTTAGGGATGACCCCTTCATTAAATTAGCGCTGTCTTTCAATTTCTTAATTAAATTTAAGGGGTCATCCGTAAATTACTCCAATCATAACTTGAAAACAGTGGCCCGAACGGAAAAATGTCATAGAACATTTTCGACTCAAAATGGCCCAATAAATACGCCCTTTCATTATTGATGGACCTTTCACAAACACCCTGTATATACGTTCTGTGAGAGAAAAGAAAGGAGTCATTAGCATGGGCGACCTCGAAACCGGCTTTTAAACACCGGTTGGAGATAAGAGTATAGCGAATGGGAAGGGTACGTAGAGAGAGAGGGTGAAGGAATGAAATGTCTAAAGCGTAATTATACTACGAAGAAATTTTTAAATTGTTACAAGAATATTTAATTGGTGATTATGGTAATCAAATAAGAAAACGTTATACGGAGATTTAATTACTTTAGCTAAAGGACTGATAATTATGGTTGCCTTATTGCTGGGTTCGCAGGCGTGTGATTGATAACAATTTGTGGCGTCGCTTTACCTCGAATCTATGACCTACGTCACTTCGTGACAAGCTCTTATTAACCAATGACAAACTTACGAAATATATCTTACGAGCTTATGATATTAGTCAATTACTTAGCGTATCCCTACGAAGCAGCCTCTTTCAATTTACGCGATATTCACGGGGAGGTTGAATAGATTCGTGATAAATTACTCGGAATGACGTATAAGATATTTAGGTAGGGAAAAAGAAAGAAATGAAAAAAGGAATTTTTCTTTCGATTAAGCCCTTCCTTCGTTATTATTTCTTATTACTTCTATATTAGCGAAACGAATCAGAACCGTTTTATAGGAAAATGAAGCGCAACCATTCATTGTTTAAAGTCGTAAGTAATCTTAGGTACGTCTTAGCCAAACCAGGCACCCGAGACAGTTAAGAAAATGAAGTTAGACAAGTTCCAGGTTGTTTAAATGTATGTACCCCACAAACACACACACTAAAATTCTCGGGAGATGGTTGGTGAGCTTAGCTAGGCCGGTGGTGTGCGTGGCGTTGTTTTCGCCTATTTATATCCCAATTGGCCGCTTTCTTCTCCGTCATGTGTAGAACTTTTTCGGCAGTAAGCCAAACCTGCGTAGGAAAAGGAACATTACCGTCTCTAAACTAAAAAACTTTGAAAGGATTTTCGACTGGATTTACGTTCGCTTCTCACCCGCGGTCGGTGGTAGGATCGTTAAAAAAAGGTTTCAAAATCGGTTTATCCATTTATTTTTCGGATCATATTATTTTACCACCCCTTAATAAATATTAAGGCGCAAGATGGGATGACGTCACATCCCCCCGCCTCTACATGTAGTTCCGGCGGTGCGTATACGCGGACGGTTGGAATTTCTGTATTATACAGCTGTTGCTTAGGGCCGTTTACACGTGTTGCGTCAGTGTTGTACGTTGCCGTGAATTTGGAATAAACCGCCTTGTAGGTTAATACGCCTATATAGTTCCGAAATGCGGCAAGCCTGTTGTTGCCTCGTTCATCAGTCTAAATCTTAACTCATCATCTTGTATACGGTGGTGCTTACATATTCAAAACTCCGGCGACTTACTATACGTAAACTGTTGGGTGATCGTATTTTCTTTATTAAGTACTCGAATTTCTGGAAATTTTACTAAGGCGTTTCTAAAGTTTCTCGGATACACCCGACTGGTTTAAAAGTCACTGAAGTTTTTTATTTTTTGGATAAGTTGGAACATTACCGAGTGTACTACCGCTTCGCCTCGTGCATATATTTAAGTCTGCCATTTATGATAAACGTCTTTTACGACGTCGGCAGACGACGGAAGAGATCGTAATGCTCGACTTCATTTCGCGTCAATTTGAAACGTAACGTTGAAAGAAGAGAGGAAAGAAAAAAATACTTCTGTGAATTGGTTTTTTATTCGTATTCGCGGAAATTCGAAGCGAAAAATATTAAGGATGGTGTAATTTTTATTTGAAACTTTTCGTCATAAGGAACGTCGCGCGTATTACGATCATGGCTAGCGGGACTTGTAGTAGTAGACCAATTATGGCCAAGGTGGCCTACGCTGTCATCGTACCCGAGATAGCCCGGGTACCTGAAAGAAAAAGACGCGCCAGGGTTACTTTTGATTTGGGTATGTAAGGTTTAATTTAATTCGTAAATAAAATTAATTAAATTGTATATAGGTTATTACGAGGTATAGGTGTTTTAACTTTTTAGGTAGGAGCGCGTGATGATGTTGTATGTGTGGAAATTGTACAGGTGTTTGATGTAAGGGTAAAGTAAAGCTGTTGTTTTTGTTAGATTTTATTGAACTGCGAAAATACGTCACGTGTGATTAAATTGAAACGTAGTTTTCTCATGAAGGCTTTCGTTATGTTATGGGGTTGAAGACTGACAGTAACTTTCCTTTCAACCTGACCCTAAAGATAACCTAACCTAACCCCACCCCACCCTAACCTTAACTAAATTATGTCACCATAAATACGATGGAGGTCAGCTCGCCCCCTTTGTAGGTCAAGGGATAGAGGCTAGCAATAGCAATTCATTTTTTATCAGTAATTACCTCTGACAACATTTCAATTCAGTTAGGAATTAAGTCAAGAAAGTGGGAAGTAAATTTCTCTGAAACTTACAGTGAAAACTATTTACACACTGGTTATGAAAGCCTTTTTTGGACATTACAGGGTTTATAGTTAAAGCGATTTCTAAACATTAAAATGTATTGTTATACATTTGAAGGGTTCGATTTTAATCACAAGGTGTGCACCTTGACTCTTTTGTTTAAATTCCTAACGCTATAAAATTTTGAATAATTTGAACTCGGGTATAAATTACATTTTTCTCAGCTGAAATTTCGAAATTAGCAATTGCGGTGTTCCGTTCATTCTAAAGCTATTAGTTTAGTTTGTCCCTAATTAAGTCAAGCATTAACCCTGCCGACTCTTCTACTACAAAGTTTCAGTTCGGTTATGCATGGGTGGTATAATACCTGGCAACCTTGAAAACACCTTATTAACTCGTTAGAAACCCGGATTTTGTTTGAATAAATGAACTATTTCAAGGTCGAGTTGTAAAGTTCAATTGCGCAATTAGTTCAATTATGATTTGACCACAGAACTGACCATCACCTCCTCAGCATCCCTAAAACACTACAAACTTAACGGTGACCCTTGGGAAAAATGTCATATTCTTTAAAAACGCTTTTTTAAACACCCTGTGTATGAAATGTTTTAGGAATTTCTATACTTTCCACGTCATAACTCCGTAAATTATCCGAGATTTACAGTAAGTGAAGGCGAAGGGTATAGAAATCTTAAACAGGTTATATGGCATGCTTAAGCAGCCACCCATATTCCTCCCATAGTCTCAGACTTTAATGTAAACCCGAAAGTAAACGTCCTAGACGTTTTTGAATACCCGGCTTTGAAATATTTTGACACATCACGTGATCATAACGTGACCGGCTCGCAGACTTTTCCTTTTGATTCATTAAATCATACAATTTCCTCTTAAAATCTTCTTTTTAAACCTAATCTTCTTCCTACGTCTGTAAATGAATGGAAACTATAATTTATAGAGTTCTCGGTATTGTTTTTCAAAAAATTTTAATTTTTCAAAGGGTCGGTGAAAATTTATTGTATTACTAATGGTTATGTAACGTAGTAAAGATAAGTATGACACTTTATGTTTTCCGTAAAGCTAAATTTCTAAAGGAAGGGTGGTTCCCGTGTTATCATAGGTTTATAAGATATGTTTCATAAGTATGCTAGAGACTTACTGAGAGCTAGTTCGAGAACGACAAGCGAGAATTGAATGGCTACACTCGGTTAGTTTTGCAGGCCAACTTCTATACTAAGCCTTTGACAGCGCCTCACCAGGCGCCGCTTTACCCTGAATCTATGACCTACGTCACTTCATGACAAACTCTCGGTAACCAGTGACAAACTTAGAGAGTTACTACTTAACAAGATAGCAACGCTGCGCGGACTCTGTCGTCCTATGGCCTAGAATATTTTTTGGGGGGGTGTCATACTTATTCTTTATTGTCGTGTTGTTACTTATAGTAATGATTAAATCTCCGACAGTCATTAAGGGAGTGACGTTTCAAAAAATGTATTATCATCTTGGACTAAGTAACTGAAGGAAGGGAAATTAGTTAAAATAAATGAATCGACAAAATCAAAAAAAAGAAAACTTTCGTTTATCCACCGGTTGGTTCTCCTTCTTTGGCTTAATGCGCCATTGACGGTCAACGAATCATCCGTACTTTTTATCTTAAGGTAAATTATACAAGGAAAAGAAACCGAGTGTTCGGAGTTGGGTCTGTTGTTTCTCTCCGCTCATTTTATGCGTCACATTTTTCTTATTCACGTTTGGTTAAATTTTCTAATTCAAGGACTGCCTCGAGACACGCGCGTCCAAAAGAGATATAACTAAAACCGGTGAAAACCAGAGATGTCGGTTAACGTTTGAACGAACGACGTTTATTAAAAGGGTTTCAATTTTAGCTCTCTCTCGACTTCAATTACCCCCCCCCCCCTTTTATTTACCAATACGTCCTTTCCCGCCGCCATATTTTAGGGGTCAAGGATCGTTATTTTCTAGTTAATTTTAACGAGAGAAACAACGCCCCTCTATAATAGCCAAGGAGAAACTGTTACGTAGTTTTATAGGGGCTAATGGGTACCTCCCTTTTACATTAAAGAGATAGTGGCAACATACCTTACAAGTTAATAGGGAATTCTTGTTCTCTTATTGTTGCTAAAAACTGCCCCTGACGCCATCTTGAGTTAGAAAGAACAAAAGTATGGAACTGTAATCCAATTTGTTAGGGAGAATACTGTACACATGTCGGTTAGTTTTGTCTCCAAAATGTAGTTTTCTTTCTCCTTTCTGAACGGGGAACCCTCCCAACGGACTCGCTATCACCGCTAGTTCTTATTTTTCTCGGTAGGGGCGCTACACATTTCCTATATTTCCAACCGATTTCCTTGACTCTGAAGTTGGTAAAAAATGTTTAAATAGGTTAAAAATAAAGCTAAACTGTTGGGAGCTAGGGGTTCGCGGACCCAACCTTGAGTTACACTCAACCCAACTACTTCAAAAAACCTTTCGCAGGTGTTACTGACACCAACCACGAAGTTACTAAAATTTTGATGGCATGACGAGCAAACCACTCTTTCAAATATGTATAATATTTAACCTTTAATGAAAAATCACCTTAGGGGCTACGATCACTTTAAATTCGCAGTTCTGTCTGTAACGTTGGCGGCGCGATGCAATATTTTGTAATAATATCGATATACGGGATCGTTTTATCGAAGTGACGGCGCGGCCTCCGCTCGCGTCTTCTATCTCTTATGATATACAGAAGAAAATGAAAAGAAAAATGAAATAGGACATTGAAATATACCCGCCTATGTCTACGCTGTCTATAGTTATCATAAACAGTGTGTGGCGGCCTGGGACGCTGGCTTTGGCAAATGATCGTTCTAGCTCGCCCCGAAAAACCCTTTTTTTTTCGGTGTTAGTTTTGTAACAACAAGGCTGGTGCTTTTAAAAACGCATTATCTCTCAAAACGCGTTCGACTCCCGTACGCTTCGCACGCGAATACATAATTCCCTCTTTTTAATTAATAATAATTCTCTTCTAAGCCAAAGTTTACCAAACTCGGTATTACAATTTTTTTTTCATATTAATGGTTTTTAATAAGATGCGTTAAAATGAACGAACCGGTTGAATCGGAAATTAAAGATGGTAAGGATCATGTTTATTATCATTCAAGGGATCGCTTCAGTTAATTATCTTTCTTAATTAAATAATATTTATTGGTAAAATTTAAGGTAAAGGCGCCGGGTAATTTTTGTAATTTGTTATACCTTAAAAGTGATCGAAGCAATTTAGTTCAAACGGTTTCAATTTTATTCTATATATTTATTTGTTTTTGCTTTCCGTTGTGATTTTATGCCCCTTTCATTGGGATCCAATTAACGTTTAGACTTTGGCCCTCGATTTAAAACTATTCGGTATTTTATAAACAGTTTACTATTGAAGGGGTAGTATCATGTAGCTTTATACAGGAAAATAGCAGGATGTATAGCGATTTCGATTTAGATAAAAAAAATTAGTCCAAACCAGAATAAAGGTGGATTTTATCAAGAGAAAATCATAGGAGTGCGATTTTCAGTAGTTTGTCTGTAGAACCGCATTAGTAGTTTTTTTACAGTGCTCTAAACATTGTAGAGAAGCGGGGAAAAAATTGGTCAAAAGGTTTTATCAAGTTGCAGCGCAGCTACTGGGAGAATTTGAAATTAATATGATAATTTTCTGTGGTTATGGAGTGTGGAAATTATGCCTTCGGTGTACCAATCTCGGTCGGGATATTGTCAAATACAAAAGTATCAGGGTTGCCACGGTCAGGGAATTTCAAATGGACCAAGAAGGTCAGGGAAAAGTCAGGGAATTTTAAAAATTTCGTCTAAGTCAGGGAATTTGATTAAAGTTACTAAAATATCTACGGTTCAACCAACCAGCTGGGTATTGTTTTAAACGCCATTTTAGTGAGATCACATTTCACCAGACACTTCGATTGCTCCGCTATTTTTTATGTTAAATATTTATAAAATGCTATTTAAACTATATTGTTCATTTATACCACACCTTCTTATAATCAGAACCATTGCTATTAGGCCAATAAACGTTAGGGAAAATGGTAGGAAAAGGTCACTGATAATCTGGAAAAGTTATAGAATTTAAATTGAATATAAAAATTTCTTTGGTAACCCTAGCTGATTACGATTTGATTGATTATGTTAGACTAACCAGTTTTATACATAAATTAACTAATCACCGCGACTTATCTTTAATAAAATATTATGGGATACTGTTATTTAACAGCCCTTGAGATCACGTTATTGAGTTGTTCGACTCTAAATATCAAAATCTTTCGTTACGTAGATCATACGTTTATCGAGTTATTCCTCTTAACCCTTTGGTTACGTAAAATTTGTTTCCCAAACGTTTACAAGTTTCTCTCGTTTCCTAAATTAAACCCGCGGTGGGTTCGTTCATTGGCGAGTCACTCTAGACACCCAGCTACTATAACTTCCTCGCTGTTTTTCCGTAGCACCTTACAAATTAGCGTGGAAAGCTCGTTTCCCAGCGAAACTAGGGACGCCCGTGGCTCGATTCCAGAAAAAAAAGCGAGTCTTTCCACAGAGAGAAAGAGATAGACGAGAAACAATAGTTTATGCCGGGAATTCCTTGCAGTAGATTCAACCTAGATTTACTATATTCCGAATGCCACTACCTCTTTTTTTTTTTTGTTTCCTTTTCTTAGTGGCGAAAAAGAAAGGTTTTCGGAGAATTCGCGGACTTAATTCTTAGCTTTCACACCCAAAAACACTCCGGTCTTTTTTTATTTTTTATTTTTTTTTTTACCGAGAGCTAGGAATACCTTGTTTATTTTTAATTCCAGGCGCTTTTCCCTCTCCGTTTCTACGTGTGTAGTCTTTATATCGGCGTATCTAAGTGCTTCCATAGTTTAGTTTATAGCTTGAGATCCTTTACCCTTTAGCCATTTTATATTTGGATGTTCACGTGCGTGCCTAAACATTTTTTACGCTTAATTATTTTTAAATGGGATATATAGTCCTATATATATATACACACGTGAAGGTTCATTGTCATATATGCAAAGGAATACATAGAGTTAATAGGAATCAATGCGTAGCCATTTTTCTCAACGTATCTAGAAGGGTTTTGTGGGAAGAGATATAAACTAATCATTATGTTTGACCAAGAAGTGATATCTAGTTTATTAGGGAGGATTTGTAAATTCGCCACATTTCTTGCTTTATCTCCAGTCTAAATTGATATCCCTTCTTGATTTGACCATAAGTTCATAAGATATGTTCCTTAAGTTTGTCACGAAGCGACGGAGGTCATAGATTCTCGTAAAGCGACGCCTGGTGAGGCGCTGTCAAAGACTATAGTACAGACTAAAAGGGAAGAAGTCAATTTTTGCTTCCCTCGTTCTCGAACGAGCTCTCAGTAAGCCTCTAACATTACGAAGTATAGGTAGTGTCATACTTGTGGAACATATGATTTATGTATTGCTTGGCTACGTTGGTTTCTTTCTGTCTCTTTGTGAGATCATGGATCAGTAAAAAAAAAAAAAATTCAGAATATGACAGGCACAGTCTATTGAACTATACGAGTAAACAATGCAATTACGTCAAATATTTTTAGCCTAGATATTTAATCAAAATTCAGAAATTCGAAAAAAACGAGGTTACCAATTGAAAGAGTAATAAGAAGGTTTTCATTCGCGCTTTCGTGCGAAATAAAAATGCATTGCAACTTTCATCTGGACTTTCGAAATTTGTAAAAGAGAACTATGCTAGAAAATTAGGCAGCGTTTTTCGGAGGCTCTTCTTGTTAAGTTCCATTAAGGGCGCTTTTAGTGTCGATACACGACGCGCGTAAAGCGTACAGTTGACGTCACGCGTGCCATCATTTTCAATTGATAGATTGAACCAGGCTCATTGAAAACCAGTTATTGGTGGTGATGAATTATTTTTCGAGCGCGCTTCATCTTTATGTATGGAGACCGAGGGCTTGGACATAGCAAAGACTTTTCATATTTAGCCTATTTCGAAGTGACCCACGCGTGTCCTTTGTAAATTCCTGATGAAATCTATGTAGTTCGCAGTTAATTTTTAGGGCGGCATTGATTATTTAGCTATGATGCATTGAGAGATTGACCAACCCCTCAGTTTGGATAGTTTGACTTCTTCATGCTGTTGAAATATTTGCCGCGTTCTTTAAAATGGTGTTTTAACTGCAGTTTTGATTAATAGTTTTCTATATTTCTCACTCATCCTATACCATATCTCTCTTCATTCCACAGTATTTTTACTCGTAACTTTTTTTTCTTCTGAGTTGTAAGTTGGCTCTCTATGAGGTTCCATCTATCAAAAATATTTTAATGTGTGACTCAATTCTTAGATCTATTTTGATCTCTTAATATTTGATTTACCTAAATTACGTGTCTAGCCACGGAGAAAAAATTAATTTCAGTTGAGTAGATTTACAAAAATTAGCAAATTTTTGGTTTGATTAAATTAGTGGTTCTAAGAACCTAGGTAACACCTTAGAACATATGAATTTTAAGTTTCCATTAGCAAGATTGCCAATATGGTTAAAAAAATCTGAAACCGCCCACTTGTATCTTCGCATGTTATGAGACTTATATGGTTACCTAAATTATCTAGTTGAACTTTCTAAGAGATCCTAACGCCTTTGTTGGAACCTTAAAATCGATAATCCTGTAAAAATATTACTAACTATTCTACACATTTTTCCAGTTCAATTCAGTCCAGGAATAAGGAGTCAAATTATCCATTATTTTTTATGAACATATCGTTACATATAAAAACACTTTCTTTCCCTAAATTATTTTTGATGTTTAGACTTGACTATAAATAATGAAGAACACGTGAATTTGCAGCTATTATTCAACTCGGATGACGTCAGGACTCCACGGCGTATATATTTTTCTTGGCAAAAACTTCTGAAACGTGTTTTGAGATTTTATTTTACGCGTAAATTCCCCTCTGTAACAAAAACGTGACAATATAAAGTTGTATCAAGGCGAAGAGATCTGAGGCGAAAGAGTCTGGATGTCACTCCGTGAGACATTTCTCGCTTCATTCGTATTTTGATAATTTGATTTGACATTGTCACTATTTAAAATGATTCTCCCCTTTAACCCGGAACTTATTGAAAAGATTTCAAAGCTAGTGACGGGAAATCGTTTAACCCTTTCAAAATCTATTTAAACCATTTGAACGCGCGTTCATTTTATATATCGACTTAATTTATTACGTAGCGTTTGAAGTATTTTAACGCAAAGATATCAAGGATTTAAAATATAATCTCGTGGTGTACGTACGAAGTATTAAGACGCATTCTTGCTTTTGAATATACTGTAGCTGTTTCAAATCCAATTGAAATTTTGCTACCTTATCATCCCTATTGGCATGGTAAAATTGATGTGTTGAAAATTATCTTGCGTGTTTGGAGCACTACTAGAGCCGATTTGCGCTTTAAATTTTAGGTTAATTAACTTCTGACCTCTTCAGTTTCTGTGAAAAATAAACCCAGCCTATAGCTCCACTCTCCCGCATTTTGATTTCAAGCCAGAACTAAGATTGCCAAGTCTCCAATTAAATATGTTATTATACATTAAGCCTTTTTTTGCATGGTAGACTGTTTTATGGTTATTACACATTAGGCCTAGCTGTAAAATTCGACTCGTCTAGTGTAAAATCCAACGCGAGACTAAAATAAGTTTTATAATGAGGCGAGACTTTTTCAAAGTTGGAATAATACAGCGTAATTTGAGCCGTGAATACCCGAAGGTGTGGAAAGGGTTAAGTGTCTACTATTTTATCTATAGTTGTAGATCGATGGGGAAAATACCCCATTCTCTTTCATTTTCACCAGTTAATTCGTAGTACACTTAATTTTTCATTGCGCAATATTTTGTAATTACATAGCTAAACAAACTTTCGGAAATAAAAGGAGAATTTCACTTATAGCCACGTGGTTTTTAACATACTAATAAAATTTTTCCATTTGCATTTAATTACATTCTTTATTTTATCATTTGAATGCAAGCGCATGCCTAGACAGTATCCAATTTGGATTACTTTAGGGGGAAGTTAGATACAAGATGATTGATGTTTATATTACGCTGTTTTATACAAATGTGTAATTAAAGATAAGTTAATAGCGTAGTATTTTCATCGAAAATGGTTCACGAATTTTTTTAAATGAACGGTGGTACAAAAAGAGAGGGAAATGCTGGCGGGAAACTCCAGGCCACAAAAATGGAGTCTCCTCCTCCCACTTGTTAGATTTTCCGAGGGGAAGGGCACTTATCGAATTCATCATGCTAATAGACATATTTAAATTTTTAAAATCTTTCCTTGCCTTTCAGAATTTCTCTTTTTGAGAAAGTAAATTTGATAAGCCTATTGAAAATTCGCACAGAACAATGTATCTATTATATCATTGCGCTACCCCTTTAAATTTTTTATTTAATTCTTAACCCTTTCATTTGCGAGACAGTTATTCGAAATATACGCGGATGTAAGATATTATTTTTTATTTTCCAAAATTTTTCTATTTTATTTCTTTATTATATACGATTTAAGTGATTACGTAAGTCAAACTAACTCGTGAATGCCGAAGATTATAGTCTTAACTTTCAAGGAAATTTGCTTATTTTCGTGGAAAGGAAAATATATACGTGGGAAATTCGTGTATACCTCAAAGTCGCCCTTTTCAAAACTAGCTAATATTATTTCATTTACTAAAATAGAAATCGTTATTTTAAAATTTTAAATTTGCTAAGCTTGCATTTTTTGCATGTTTAGGAAAATATTTCCAAGTCAAATTTTGTGGTGTAAGTTAGTCAAAACATTTACAGAGGCAAATATTATATATATACGGGTGTTTCTGATAAGTCTGCCATAAATTAAGGGAGATGTTCTTTTTGAGTCGCAAATGTTCCGTGACATTTTGTCGTCCGGGTCACTGTTTTCGAGTTATGATTTGAGTGTTTCTGGGATGACCCCCCCTTAATTAAATTATCATTGTCTTTCCGTTTCTTAATTAGATTCTTAAACAAAATTGTCGAACGTTTTCCAATTTTGAGCATTTTTGAACATCCTCCTTTAGCCGGAAGTTTGTAAAGCAAACGCGGTTTCCCCTTACCATAAACATAAAGTTCGAAGTGCTCGCTAAAAATAAATAATTGGTTAATAAATTAAGTCAGTATAGATGACAAACTGAAAAGCGTATCGTACATTATAATTTAACCGCAAAACAAATATGAAAAGAGTCACGTCCAAGTCTTAAATCGTAGATACTGCCAACATAAATTTAGTTTTTATATTTCTATGGTATAATTAAACTCGTACACTTATTACGCCTTTTCCAATGAATGCTTTTCAAACGAAATACTCTATCCTGTATACGAAGTGAGTCTACCTTATATTCTAAATGTAAAGTCCTTTTAAAATTTAAATATTTTATCATTTTGACCCTCGCTCATTTTGCGGTCGAAAAACAAGCGTTTAGTATCTTCGATTCAGCGTAACCGGGTAGCGGTAAAATTATAGGAAAGGAGAAATGCATGGTTGACCTTGTAAAGGGAAATGGCCTTGTCCATTTGGCCATTAACTCGTGACTTTTGGTGGCGTTTGACACCGAAGTAAGCGTACTAAAATTATTCAAGAATTGTTTTTAAAAGAATAACAGACCCTTTCGATGTAACTAATAGGGAAAGACGTCGGGGGTATAACTTTGCCTTCCATCGCGCTTTTTGGCGCCTGCGCTGTAGTCTTTTATATTTTGGCATCGAACTACGGAGTATCCATAGTTAAAAGTAACAAATTATTACGAGTTCACTTGTACCAAAGGTTACCCGCGTTGCTACATTTTAAAATTATTAAAATGTACAAAAATACCATCGTTAAAACGTTTAGGGTACTTTTCTGGTTGCTCGCCATTTTCCAAGATGGTGGCGGATTCAAACCAGAAACCATACAGTCCAGCCCGTTTATAGAATATTCTGAACCAGTATACTTGAATTTCAGTCAAATCTTTTGAAACATAAAGGATGTTATTAGTCTACGATTTTGGTCGCCATTTAAAAACTCTTTCTTATTTAAGAGTATGTCCCTGAAAAGGATTAGCTTCCTATGTAAAGCCGTTTATCAGTCAGTCATTCATTCAAATTATTTATGAAAAGTAATTTCACGCGCTGGCTACTTCGGTGTCGAAAAAAGATGGTCTAACGCGCGGTTGAAAAGGCAGGTAAGGTAAGGTATAATGTAGTCGTTTGGACAGCCGAATAAAAAACAAAATAATAGAAAAGAAGTGTACACAAAAAAAGATTCTGGCATCGTTTTATTTCGCTTACGATGGCCAAATTGGTAAAATCTCCAAGTTTGGGAGGCGGACTGAGCATGACTAGGAATTAAGTTTTGTTGGTTTTTTTTCTTCTCGCTCGTCTAATTTCTATTCGCGATGTTTTTTTGCTTAAAAAATCAAAGGCGAACAATACAAATTTCGTCATAATGAGCTAAAAAGAATTCGAGACTGTAAAGACGCGAAGGTTTTAAACAGAATTCAATTCATTACGGGCCGTTCAGTTTGTTGGAGAGAGAGAGACGAAATCGTATTCGATTCTCTAATCTCTACCACCGAGTTTGAAGAGTATTTTTTTTAAAGGAGTCGCGATATCCTTAATTAATAACTACGCTAAATTAGTACTTAATCTAAAATGGATAACTTGGGAGCCGACTTCTCCGAGGAAGACGAGGCTTCCGTTACTCCTACCGTCACTGTTCCGCAAATTAAAGTGAAAGTGGAAGTAGTTTCCGAACCAGTTGATTCTTTGGAACAATTACCCGAGGACGATGGTGTTTCGAGGGCTTCTTGGCCATTGGAGACTGTTCCGGAAGTTATTGTCGTTCGTGGACCAAATGGGGAAACGCATTCGGAAGGCGAGGAAGAGTTCGTATTGGATGATGAAATTAGAGCCAGGACACAATCGGTACCTCCAGCCCCACCCTCGAGAAACAAGCAGATTAAAAAAAGGCATAGTGAACAGTCCTTGTTGAAAGTACTCCAGCGTAGTAAGTTTCATAATGTGAAATTGTATTACTGATTTCCAGAGGGTGTGCCTTGGGTTCTAGTGAAAACGAAGGCTGCGCTTACGTTGTTTTAAAATGATTTATTTTTGAAATTTGGGACAGTTAGGCGTGATAGCATCATGCCCTTGTTCCATTTAATTTTAAGACTACAAGGGTGAAACATTTACATTATACGAAATATAGTCAATCTAGTGGTTTAGAATAAATTGATAGATCACTGAATTTTAAGATTTTCGTTGTATCGTTTCTGGTACAATTTGAGTTACTTATAGGAGTTGGGATATTATAAGCAATCTAAATATAAACCTGATAAGTAAAAGTCCCGTCTGACTGACTGATAATCATCGCTCAGCCCAAACTCGAAAACAGTATAGCCCGGACGACAAAATGTCATTGAACAATTTTGACTTAAAATCGCCCAAAGAACACCGCGCTTAATTTATGGCAGACTTATCAGAAACACCCTGTATTATGTTGATGCGCTCGCTATAAACTCAATTTGCATATAGCTTACGGAATGTTATTTACTAGGAAGCTTAGCTCGTTTTTGGATATCCGGCAAGTCTTTTGTTTTCCAATAAGTGTGGGGGTTTTTAAACTTTTTATTTTTTGAGGTTAAATATTGTTCCGAAGTCTGAAGTTCCGTAGCCCGAGATTCTAGAGAAAAAAAATAAACACAATAAAAGCCCGTTATTATAGTCACCGTAAAGTATACAAACACATTTACTTGCTGAAATAGGATATCCTGGTTCTTATTTGAACATCAGTAACCCCCTTTTAGAAGACCAGCTTACGAGTATTATGTCTCGTACATTAGATGGTTGTATGTACGAATATATCTTTTATTGGAAAGGCTAAACTCTAGTGAAATTAATTTAGGAGGTTTAGTTGCCAAGTTTTATTACATAGTAATTAGTATTCTAGGCGTGAACCAAAATTTCCATGCAATAATTGTTTTTCTACGATTATTTCCATCGATCTTTTGTAAGGTATATCTTAATTGGTTCGCCATGATTGATACTATGACTAAACCATGGGTTATTCCGAAGTATAAACTAAAATTTTCCCGAATTTATAAATATTTTTGTCAAATATAGCACTTTTCATGAGGTAAAATGTTTTTCAGTGACTGTATCTTGTGACGTATTTTTATTCCACCGTTTTCTTTCTATAACAACTTTTTCGTGAAACTCTTATTGCAAATCTATGGTTGATATCCAAAGAATACACGTACGTGATACGAGTGTCGTGCAAAAGATGTATAAAATTGTTTAGACGGAAAATACTAAACTAGTTTTAAGGGTATTACCATGGTATTAAGTTTTAACGTCGAAATTGGACAAAAAGAAAAGCCTCATTGCCAAATTGCGCAACGCTTTGATTTAAAGGATATATCTCATGGGGAAAATAAATTTTTTTACGTGAATAAATTTATTTAAAAACTACACTTCATTATCATGCCTGTTGTCTAATCACTGTTCTATACGTAGAGTCAATAACAGCAACTCAGTCTATGAATAGTTCTTGTCGCCATGTTGGTGGCCATAGAACAGAGTTGAAAACTCTCCCATACTATCTTTATAAAAGTCCCTGAAAAAGTGATTTATTCTGTTAACGTAACTGCTTTAGGCTATAGTTGTACTGGCCCTTTAAGTCCACTGTTGTTTAGCGTTTAGAATTATATTCCTTTTTATACACGACGTTTTAAGAGTTTGGATTCGTATGTTTGAAGCTAGATGCTGGAGAAAAGTTAAACCTTCAATTTAGTTTGGGATTTAAAGAGGGAGTATTATGACGTCTATCGTCGTGACGAGAAGAAACTAGTTCTTCCTCTTCTTTCGGATCCGCGCCTTAAAAACCGCTTTAACAAAAGGAAATTTTTCTTTTTCTCTTTCCTCGTACCATCAGAGAAGAAGATGGAGATGCGATCGAACGCCAGCACCGAGGATTTGATCGCCTTGGCGGCCGCCGGTGGTCACAAAGCGAGGCAACGGCAGGGCGATACGGCCTCGCAGTCCGATGAAATTGGTCCCGATCAGTCCACCCCGCCTTATCCTAATAATCCCGATGGCAGCCTCGCTTCTTTCCCGTCCGCCACTAGCCTGCAGTCTTCCCGCAACACGACGCCCAGGGATTCTCCCAAGAGTACGCCGTCCACCACTAGGAAAGTCAAACCAGCCCTTAAGTTGACCCTAGAGGATTCCACGTGGACGCCACCCCAAAGACCCAAACCAAGCACTTCGACCAAAATTAGGAAAAATATTCAAAGTGGGGTAAGATTTTTCTTTTGATTGTTTTTGCTTTTAAAGCGAGACTCGTTACAGTCTTTCCTCGAAGTCACGGGAAACGAAATAGGTTTCCCATTAGGCTGTCTTCACTCTCAGATGCCTCGCTGAAAGGTTTTAGCAACTGCCACGAGGTATTCTGTGTTGTGAGACGCTGAGACTCGCTTTAATGAGACAGTCCTATCTAAGAGATCAGCGAATCAACGAAGCTTTTAATATTTTACAGGCGGCCAAAGTAAATAAAGTTGTGCAATTAAGTCGAACACCCGAATTTCGGTTCCGCTTAGTATTGTTTCTCCTCTTTTCCTTCATCGTTTCAACGGTGACATTTACGTGGTACCTGTATCAAAAGCAAATGCTGCAACTGACGATTGGCGACAAAATCAAATTTATGGAAACGCGCCGTATCCTCAACTTCCTTCGCGACGACGGTGGTGACTTGATGAAAGGCACCGTAGGCTTACACATTCCCCCGGAGCTATCCCCCTACGATTGCCAGAGTCTGAGACGCGCATCGGGCCCCAACATCTGCATGGAATGGAAGTATCGCGCCAGGCTACAAATCAACGTGGCGCACGAGACCAACGTCAGTTGTTATACGGTTCATTGGGAAAGTTTAGAGAAAGGTACAATCTTGAAAGATTGCTTCAACTTACGCGGGGCCCATTGGTACGGCATGGGTGAGTTGCGTAATTCATCGTGGCCCTTTCGTAACACGAAGATTAAAATGCAAGCGATGGTGACTGGCGATTTGCTTAAATCCGACTTCGGTGGTATCTTGGAACGGTACTGGCTTTCTTCCTCGGGCATCGGAATTAGAGTAGAGTCGTACGTTCCGCTTTTTGTTAGCCTAAACGCGACGGGAGACGACCATTTGTGCTTCGAGTCACACTTCGACGAGTTCCCTTACAAATCTCCGTCCAGAGGTTCGCTCCCAACCTTGGAGTACACCATCTGCACCGGCCCTAATACAAAAGCGGTACACGAGTCTATGATGAAACAGTTTGCCGTTTTGCCTAGTAATCTGAGCACGACGGAATTCATGCAAGCCCCTCTATGGTCCACGTGGCCCAAATTGCGTAATCACATGACGCAAGAAGCGTTGAAGAACTTTTCTCATCATATTATTCAGCACGGTTTCGACGATCCAGGCTTCATCTTTTTCGACGAAAGTTGGCAAAATAAGCTTGGTGATTTGGAGTTTAAATCTGAAAATATTCCCAATCCGGAGAACATTCTTCAAGTTCTAAGAAATAAAGGGTTTAAAATCCTTATGACAGTTCATCCGTACGTTTGTCTGGATTCTGAAATCTTTCCTAACGCAACCGCCGGTAACTACCTCGTGTCGGATGCTCAATTGCGTGTGCCTTTGTTAACTCGCTGGCCCGAATCTAATTCAATCTGCGCCATTATTGACTTGACTAAAAACGCCTCTTCGGAGTGGTTCGTCAACAAGTTAAAGGAGTTAAAATCCAAATACACCATCGATGGGTTTTTCTTTTTGGGTGGTCAATCGACATTTTTACCGCACTCCTACCATTTTAATCACTCTTCGGTAAACCCGGACGAGTACCTACACCATTACGCCGACACGGCCGCTAACGTCGGTACCATGACGGGACTTTCATTCGGTTTTAAATCGCAGAACAAGTTGTCATTCGTTCGCTTAGCCCCTCGTCAATCTACTTGGGACTCTTCGCGCGGTCTGCAATCCGTCATTCCAACTGTATTAAACCTCGGACTATTAGGCTATCCTCTAGTCAATCCCGGTTCTGTTGGGGGCGACGAGATACCCGGTATAAATCCCGAATTTGACCATCCTGGTAACCGTACCATCCCGGACAACGAGTTGTATCTGCGCTGGCTTCAAATGGTTGTATTTTTACCCGTCGTTCAGTTCTCCGTCCCACCAGCGGATTACGGTTTAGATGGCATTAAAGTGGCCAAGGTACTCTTGACGACCCGTAAGAAAAAGGTCTTCCCAGTTATTCAAAGGTGCTTGCGCGAGTTCTTAGCAACGGGGGCGCCTATTGTCCGGCCATTATGGTGGTTAGCTCCCAACGACCCGACTACTTACGGACTAGAAAATCAGTTCGCTATTGGCGACGAAATCATCGTTGCGCCGGTAACGGAACCGGGGAAACGCAACCGCGAAGTGTATTTGCCACAAGGCTTTTGGAAAGACGAGAATCAAGCGACTACTTGGCGCGGCGGTCGATGGCATCATAACTATTCCGTGCCTTTAGAAAAAGTAGCTTATTTTATAAGAACAGACGATCCCAAAATAAAGGGTGAAGCGTCTTAATTCGCTATTTAGGTACTAGTAGGTAAGTAAAGAATTTATTTAGGATTTAAAATTGAATCGTTAATCAATTTCGATTAAGGCCTAGTCCAGAAAGTGTTCGACTTAAGCGATTGACTGGAATTTATTAATTTAGAGAAGAAGGTTGTTAAATAAATAGTCACGCGCCAAAAAAATATAAACCGATCTCTAAAACGGATAAGTGTTAGATTTGAAAGACAAGAACGCGTCTTATTACATTCCTTTTCTTGTCTTACAAATATGATCCCTTCGGTGCGTAACCTGTGATAAATCTTTAGTGGCCATGATACAAAACATTCGCGTATTTGTTCGGGCATTTTTATAATTATTAGAAGCAAATTAGCAAACCACGATTAACTTCGTCGCTCGGTAGACTAGGTGGATTAATTTTACACAGCGTAAGGTGTCTTAAAACATTTTAGGTAATAATTTAAAACTTTCTTCTTGTCGTTCTTGAGCAGTTGAATTGGACTTTTCGCGTTAAGAGGGGCTACTGGCCTACCATCCCCACTTTTGCCAGTTAGCCTTTAGGTCTTGAAAATACGTTAGAGCATGGCAAAGGCCACCCGCGTTACTGCGATAATTTTGAACTATTTACCCCCTACCCACAAGCAACTTAATGAACGTTTGAAGAAATCGAAGGCATTGGGTTAAAACTTGGCATCCATGTTTTTATAACCCTACAAGGTTGCCCAAAACACTAATACCTTCTGTGAAAAAGCGGAGGTATAAACAATACTAAAACTTATCTTTCCTTTAAAAAATTGCAACAATGGGAAGAATGTCAGTTTCTCACAATTTTAATACCAAACGTTAGTAATAAAAGTTGTCTTAGTAAACCACCTAAATAGACCTTACCGGCTGTATATTATTTTTGGAACCAAACGAGTTATCCTACCTGTGTAAAATTGTTTCACTATGACGATAACAAGAAGTTAATTTTAGAATATGATTTTTTTTAAATTACTATTAATATAATTTCCTAGGGATAATTGTTCTTTTGTTCCTTATATCCTATTCCCAAAAAATATGTTTTAAATACTTACGCAATTTAGGAACAGATCGACGCCAAAGAGTTAATTAATCCTATATTTATTCTGTTTCCGATTACGAGCGTAAATAATTCCATTACAAACGAGTACAACAAAAACCATTTCTTGTTAAATATTAATTACGAGACTAAATATTATAATTGATCGAGTTATATACCATAACGTTCATTATGTAAATATTAGGTTTCCTTTAAGTTTATAATTATTATTTTTTTTTTGGAATGTTAATCTATGAGAAATCAGATACGTTGTATTTGACATTCCATTTTCCATCCGTTTATATATGAAAATTTTGAAGATGAAAAAAGGCTAGTTTTCTCAATAAAACCTTTTACGATATAATTTTCGGCTGTTTCATGTTTGTTAATAGAGAAATTCCATTATCATATCATACCTTAATTACTCCATGTCCTCCCGGTTCCATTTTGGTGTCCAATGTTCTTACTTACACAGTGAGAGTGCTGAACCCGGTTTCAAAGTAAGCTACCCCATTTTGTTTGTCAGAATATCCTGGGAGTACGTATAGAAAGGAGAGGTGAGCGCGGGTGGTGTACAAGGAGTGTCCCAAGCCCTAACGTCTCCCCCATACTGCTTTTCACTCCTTTCTATAAATGCTCCCAGGAATATCTATGTTACAGTGTCCGCATTTTGGTGCAAAGTAAAGGGTAAATACTGGAGTAACTATAGACTACCCAGTGGCAAAAAGGCAACTAGAAAAATAACGTAAAAGCATACCTAAGTATTCTAGGAGGGAAATAACATTTGTGCTTATAAGAAAGGGTATGACACTCCCTCGAGAGTAAGCTAACGTGGTTATCAAGAAAAGCCCCTATCGATGCCCAGGTACGGTAATGCACTTTTCTAATTGAAAGAGACCGAACGTCATCTAAGCGGATCAAGAAAGGCTCAAAAATAGTTGTTAGATACACGGGAGGGTATATTTTCTGATTGAAGAATGGGTATAAAATGGTTCGCGCCGTCCATGAGTAATTCACTCTGACAGTCGACCCTCGAACGAGGCGGACGATAGCTAGGTGAGTTTTGAAGACGCGACAGTCGTCGTTTTTAGACTCTGTAACCCTTTACGTTATATTAGAATGGTCAAGTTCGAGTCTGTCCGTTTCTACTCCCTTCTGGTCATCTGGACTGTACTCTCCGGGGTCTATACTACGGTGGTACTAAATCCAGGACCGATGGAGGGGGAAGTTGGACTCCGTCAACTGAGACGCGTATCTATGGCCGATATGGAACGCGATCACGATTGCCGGACGCCATCTCCGGTTAAAAGTCGCTTTCGTCAGTATGACCCAAACATGTCCGTCTTCATAATTCCGGTGGAGAGACCTCGAGAAGATAAAGCTTTTGAGGCCTGGGGTGGTAAAAGGAAAGCTAGCGATGATGGAGACAATTTACTGGAATGGTTGGAAGCCAACTTCAGCGGAAACCCTAACGACAACAAAGTGGGTTCGGGTTTGAATAAGAAGTCCGCGAGTCAAACGGGTAGCCAAGAAGATGAAAACGCGTCACAAATGGACAATTCTAACGAGTCATCAAATTCCATGGTAATGAGACGAAAAGGCGGTCACAAGTTCCTATCTTGGGGCGGTAAAAGATCGGAAGGATCGTTTGGCCAATGGGGAGGAAAGAGAAGCGGTATTTCAAGTCAGGTCAAACGAACTGGATCCTTCAACAACTGGGGAGGGAAGAGAAGTGACATTTCAAGTCTGATCAAACGAACTGGATCCTTCAACAACTGGGGAGGGAAGAGGAGCTCCGAACCCTCAACTCGACTGGCCAAATTTTGAAGAAACACGAAAGGGATCTTTTATATAAAAATGTAATATAGTATTTCGTATTTTGAAAAACTGCGATGAAATTATAATAAAGATTCACTGAAAACGAATAATATGTGTAAAAGATAATTTTTACTTTTTCATTTTAATAACGCTTTTTTTGCGTATACATTTTGTTATGGTAACGTGTATAAACTTCGTTTTATTTCGGCTAGTGTCCGGCTAACTTTGAGTCTCTTATATTATAATGTGGCGTAGAAATAAATTTTTATTATTTGTTCAGCTCTAGTATGAACAAAAATAAGTAAATGCCAACCAAGTTGAGATAGACCTTTTTATAACCCGTGAATAATTCTTAATTATAATTTTAACGAATTATTAAATAACAATAAAAGACGCGTATTCCGGGAAAAGAAAACTTGTCTCCAAGAGGTAATATTTTTGGTTTTCTTGACTTCTTTAAGAATTAACCACGCACTGCTCCAATGTAGTTATCGGCGTAATCGTCCATGTCAGACTTCTTCCCCCTGGCTCCCAAAAAGCCGGGAGGTGGGGAGATGTCGTTGCTTCTCTTCAATGGACTGAACCGTCTACCACGTGCACCCATGAAACCAGGAGCCGATGGAAAATCGCCAACAGAGTCTGCCCTCTTGCCCCCTTGCTGGAAGCCGAGCATTTCTCGGAGCATTCGAAGGAAACCTTCGTCTGACTGAAGTGAAAGATGTGGGATTAGTTGCCTTATTCTATAACATTACAGTTAAATTCTGCGAGGAATCGCTCAAGAACTGGAACATAATGCGAACAATTTTATGCGAAATAATACGTTTTCCCTTTGTCCATATGACTACAAAATGAACTCGTTTTCAATGTTATAAACTTTTACGACATGCAATAACAAAGAATCCTTACTAACAATTAACGAGTAGCTCAACTCAAACATTATTTGTCGCCAGCTATATCCCTTTTATAAAGGACACTTTAAGGGCTTCATTTCACAAATTCTCAAGAAATTAATGGTTTTGTGTGACAATGAAATAATGAATGATTTTTTAACTATGGCTTTGTAGAACACTAAAAACTTGATCAAAGTCTAAAATTATGTACCAGTTCAACAACTATTTTTATTTATGAACATAGTGTTCACTGTACTGCATGCAATCCGTTCTTTAACGGAAGTATAGTTGTAAAGAGAGGAGTTCGTGGAGTTTAAAAATTTGATTGTTACCTCAGGCTGGTTATTTCTCTCTTCTCCATTAAAATCCGTGCATTGAGCGACCAAAACCCAATAACCGGACAACATTACCACCAGAAGTAAACTCAGAACGGAAGGCCGGCTCATTTTTGGATGGTTTTTGGAGAAAAGTACCGAGACCTTTTAAGATGGGATATATCCGTTCTGAACGAAGTTTGCGAGGAATCTGGCTCTAAAGGGTCCAACCCTGGGGTTTTTATAGTAAAAACTGGACGACCAAATTGGCCAACAGGTGTGTTTGAGAGAGACAGAGAGTAAGAGTAAAAGAAATAAACAGGCAGAAATTACGATTCCTTGGAATCAGGCGGACACGGCTAACAAATTGTAAATAAACGATTATTTCCTTCTTGTGGCGGTCGCAACTTGACCAATTCCTATTTTTTTCGGGCTTAAGTACGTGAGCTACCCACACGCCTCCCACTCTCCTCGTTGCTTCTCTTTCTAAGAGAACGCGATTAGCAAAGGAAAACAGGTAGCCAGCCTTAGGTAAGGACTACTATTAGATAGTATTAGTATTCGAGCCAGGCCAGGCGAGGAAAGTGGACATAGGGGAAGTGAGGGAGTTTTAATTTGGTTTCGATGTAGGTTGGTACTTATTCTTCATTTAGAGCGGGGAATCAAACCCGGCAACTGACGTAAACGATCTTAGTGTCGAATTACTGGCAGATGCAAAGCTGCCCCTGTTAAAAAAGACGTGAAATAACAGTCCAAAAATAACCATAACTACTGGTAACCCCCTCTTCGCGAGGCTACCCTTAAAATAAAACAAGTCGTTGCGTAGAAATATAATATCAGGCGTCGCTTTACGAGAATCTATAACGTTTCATCTAAGTCACTTCATGACAAGCTCTCAGTAACCAGTGACAAACTTATGGAACGTAGCTCATGAACTTATGATGAAAGTAACGTTTTCTCCGTGATCATAGGCGGGACTGGAGAGTGGGTTGTCTATTTGAGAGCGAGAGGAGAAACAAAATTTTATGTTTTCTCTGTGATCATAGGCGGGACTGGAGAGTGGGTGGTCTATTTGAGAGCGAGAGGAGAAACAAAATTTTATGTTTTCTCTGTGATCATAGGCGGGACTGGAGAGTGGGTTTTTTGTTCGCTAGCCTAGTTCTATGCAAAGCTAGGGGAGGTCTTTCCCCAAATAGGACCCAAAAAATTTGATATGAACTTTTTTGTTCATTTCAAAATGTCTCAAATGCCTAAATATAGTGTTAGCAGACAGACAAAAATCGCATACAGTAAGCCAGTCAAAATACATTTTATTTCAAAATGAGTTCATTATATACACATAAAACAATTAATAACCGCAATATAAATTAAGTTTTAATCTTCATCTGAATCAGGTGGTTTTTCTTGGACATTACTACCACCCACGATAAGTGATAAATCTTCATTGGCATTGGCTTGCAGGCGTTCACCTAAAATATAATTAGAAGGGTTATAAAACTAACATTACCAAACTGAAAAAAATATATATCTCACGAATTAATTCCGCAATTGCTCTTTGGGTCCTCTTTTCTAGTTTTTCTAATTTCTTGGAAACATCTCTTTTCAGGTCCCAGTCAGGTTTCCTAGGTGCTAGAGTTGCAAGATCCTGTGTAAAAGACAGTGTGAAAAATCGTCCTTACATTAAATAGTTTCAACATTTACAATTTCTTGAATTAAAGGAGTCGGTTTTGATAGATCCCCATGATCTTCGATCAAAGCTTCAACTATAAAAAAATTTATAATATAAATTTGATTCTAATATTTTATAGGCAGGGTTTATAGGATTTACTTGATTCTGTTTTAGCTGGAGGTAATGCTTTTTCTTTTAACGTTTCGTCTTGTGGCCGATAACTACGAAACTGCGGTCTTTTATATATTAAATTAAACAAAAACATTAATTAATAAATATTAAATGGTTTTTATTAGATTTTTGCTTGTTCTCACGTTGGAAGTATTTTTTCCTTTGGTTCAGAACTTTCATTTACACTCGCTCTTTTAAGATCTCTTAACCTAGCCTTTCTCTTTTCAGCTTCTTCTTGTAAATGGGCTATCTTATCGTCCGAAGCCATTATTTTAAATTAAATTGGCTTAATTTTATTTAAATTTAAAAAAAAAAGAAACGGGCCGCCTTTCCAATATTCAAAATTGGTACAAGCAGACGACAGAAAGTTGCAACTTGTTTCGCAATCTGTCACCATGGAGTAGTATTAAGGGAGGTCTAGGGAAGCTTTTTAAGAAAATTTCCACTCTCGTTCTGGTAAAACTACTTCGTGATAAATTTCAATGGAAAACGGTATGAGTAGTAGCGTGTTAAACTTAAAATATCTTTGTTTAGTCAGAAGTGTGGCTCATGTAAGCCTAGCTTCCCGATCCCGAATCATAGTCTGTTATTAAAATTTGGAAATCAACTTATGTATAGCCCTGATAATATATTCAAGGTTAACGCCTTCTAGTAGTGACCTTTACAAGTTGGATGTGAAAGTTGAAACCATGTCAGCTGGTATCTACGTGAATCATTTACGATAAACAATACTTTAAAATTATTTTTACTCGGTTTATCGATGTATTTTATAATCTTTTCGGCCACGTCTAGAATCGGGACGAAATCCGAAAACAGTTGTTTTATAATCTAAACTTTAAAACAATAATCCGTAACTAATGTAAGAACTGCCAGTTCCACCATCATGAAATGGCCATCTTTTTCCGCTCCACATCTAAGCGAAATGTCAAACGTTCCCAGTATCAAAAGGGTTTCGCCAAAGTTAGCGGTGGTTTGGATGATTCTCAAGAGTTTGTATTTGACGTGACAGATGATGAAATACCCACTGGCGATGATCTTAATATTGAACTTAATGAAACATGCAAGTCAAATGGTGCCAGGTCAAGATTTGCTTCTGAATCAACTGGCGCCAATAAGAATAATCCTTCCTCTAGAAAAGAGTCAATCGCGCAATATATTATTCAAACGGGTGATAGTCTACAAAGCGTTGCTTTAAAATTTGGATGCCCGGTAAGTTATTCTCAAAGGGATTTGTTTTTAAATATTTTGAAAATAGGCATACGGATAGAACTGATTGGCTAGAGAAAATTCCCCCCCCCCCCTCTCAACTTTTACTTTATCAGGGTTTTATGGGGCAGTGGGTGAATTAGATGGTACAGGTAGCCTTTCCCTCTGCAGTCTCTAGGCTCATCAATGGCAAGCTTGTGTTGGCTTCATTTAGCAACTTTATACCTTATCATTGACAGGTGGCTGAACTGAAAAGGTTGAATCATTTTATTAATGACAACGAATTCTACGCTGTCAGGAAACTAAAAATACCAGCCAAAGATCATAGTATACTGGCGGAAATTCTGTACTCTTCAAATCAAGAAGTAAATGACCCGTCACTGGAAAGTGATACCCCATCGAGAAAGACCTTCCATGTCAGTATCAGCCACATGTTGCAAGAAGAGGGTTGTAAAGAATCCAAGTCTTTCCTCCAAGAAATGGATCGTGACATTCAACGTATTGTGGACAAAACTCAAAGCAAGCAAACAGCCCTTGAGGAAGAGTTAAATCTCACCTCCCCTCGTTTTCAACCCCTTTATGAGAAGAAAACTAATTTTGACGGGGCTAGTTGGGGCATCAGTTGGTGCAGTTTACTAATAGCTATTGTGATTTTAGGGGTTTTAGCCCCAACCTTGTATGGAATCTACATAGTGACTTCCTTATCGCGTACTAACGAAACAAATTCGGAAACAGTTCCAGCCAATTTAAACTTTGATAGTTGAAAAACATTTTTAATCTAGGAGATAGGGAATATTGTAAGATTTTATTTTTATAACAAAAAGTGGGTGATATTTCTATACGCGAATTTGCTTAAAGGGAGAATGAAATGGTTAGTTACGAAAGGGTTTTTAACAGTAACGAGGGAAGTTATATCATAATAGGAAATAATAACCCAATCAAGAGAGATGACTTGATTTATATAACAATTAAATGATAAATTACGATAATCATTCACTCTCCCTTTAAGAAAAAAATTTTTAAAACAAAACTTTTTGACTACTGCATTTAAGAAAAATCTATATTAATAATTATAATACTGTCGGGTCACTAAAAAGTGCCTAAATATTTTCTTTATACAGTTATTAGTTTTTAAATCATTTTGAAGTAGTGAAAGAAATGAAACAACTCTATGATTAACTAAAAAATTAATAAATTTTCAAATTTATTCATGTTCAATATACAGGTTCATCGTCTAAGTTATCATCTTCCTCATCCAAATAATTTTCCCCATTATCAAAATAATTTGAAGCATAATCAGTTTCCTGAAATTTCGAAACAAATTAGAACGTGGCTTATAAACCATTAGGCCTAGTTTTTGTAATATAATTTACCTCTTCTTGTAAATCTTCATCTTCTTCAAATTCCTCCTCTTGTTCATTCTCGTCATCCGCGTTTTCTTTGCTGTCGTCTTTATTTTCAGTATCACTTTCATTCTTTTCTGTAGCTTCTAAATCCTGTTAAAAATCAAAAACATTAGACGTTTTAGGGAAAATCAGGTAAAGTACGATCTTTACTTCAAGCTTCTTTGAGACATCGACATTCTTCTTAATTTTTAATTTAATTTTAGGTTTAGCTTTGAATACTTTCTTCTTTTCAATAAATAATTCTTTAGGGAAATAACTAAAATCTGCAAATGCAAAGCTAATTAAGTTTACTTTAATAATCCTTTATTATACATCTTTATTTTTAATTAGGCACCGTAATTAGCCTTTTTTCCGCTTACAGACAGTCGGAACGTGTCAGAGTATCTGTCAATATCTTTCTTTTTAGACTGTTTTTCTACATGGAATTCTGAGGTTTCAAAACCTTGAGAAAGCTCTTCAGTTAGGGCTACCAAATAATCAGTTTCTGTTCCAGATACGAGCGGAGCTGGTCTAAACTCCAAAGGCTGTTTTATGGAAACAATTAATTGGCCATATTTATCTAAGGTCAGTTCTTATTTTGACATATTACTGGGTAGTTTGGTGGAGGTTGCCCCGTTGGAGCGGGTAGAGCGTCCCCCCGTCCGAATCCTAATAGTTCTACGTTAAATGATAAACCCGGACCACCACGGCCCCTTCCTCTACCCCGACCCGCCATAAAACTAAATTATATATTAAACTAACTCTTAACGAGGACCCTTTTAATTAAACCGCGTGCTACCCGTCATTTCTGTTTCTTTATTTTCGCAGTTTACGGAGTTCAATAGATCATAGATGGCGTGAAATAATGTTCTTGCTGGCTGTTCCTCCAACAATAGCCCACTCGATCACGCGCTCGAGGACGCTAGCTGCTCGCGCTATAGAATCTACTCCGAAGAATTGTAACGTACCTCTCATTAAAATTTCAGGACATTTGGACGAGCATCCGCTCTAAAATTGTGAAACTAACCTTACACCTCCCATATAACTTGATGTTAATTTTCGGTTCCTTTGAATTCCCCATCCAAAAATCCGAGGGTCGCGTTCTTAGGCCGATTGAATGGGTTTGTATAGCGCAAGCAGAGCGCATCATCGAGTAGACTGTGGTACCCACATTTGCTGATTTTAGACCAATCGATTCGATGGGGAACCCTATATTGTAACCACCCACCCGCGTATTGAAATGGCGTGACTTCTATCGCCGGTCACTTAAAAACCAGGTTACTTTTGCTAAATCGATCGACCTTTGAGTGTGTATGGGAAGTGGTTGGCCTTACTAATAGGATTTCGCCAAATTGTACTTACAGGTTGAATTGAACATTCCCTGGTGTATCGTCAGAAACTTATTTGGCATAATGCCAAGTGAATAATAATTGTTCTTTGATAATATAATCCTAAGCAAAACACTAACATGTACAAAAATGGGCCAAGCCTCGCTTCGTGCCCTCTCCGCCGTAAAACGTTCTGAGATCCCATGTAGAGCCAAGTCTGCCTTTTGTTCTCATTCAATCGCCAATTGAACAATTATGTTATAAATTAAGTCCTTTTCCTAATTAATAACCAATATTCTTTGACTCTATCATTATTATACATCTTTGTTCGTATCAAAAATATCGTGACTTGGCAATCGCAGATAAGTAATAATAAAAGGAAGTCGAGGGGATATTCACTAAATCGTTTATGGTCGAGGGGATATGTACAAGTTTATAAGATGAGTCATGCACAACCCTATGTACAAATTATATGGTGAGTTATGCATAACCCTATTTACAAGTTTATAAGGCGAGTTATGCATAACCTTAAGTACACCTGCGCTTGCCAAGTCACGATATTTTTGATACGAACAAAGATGTATAATAATGATAGAGTCAAAGAATATTGGTTATTAATTAGGAAAAGGACCTTATTTATAACATAATTGTTCAATTGGCGATTGAATGAGAACAAAAGGCAGACTTGGCTCTACATGGGATCTCAGAACTTTTTACGGCGGAGAGGGCACGAAGCGAGGCTTG
This sequence comes from Phalangium opilio, assembly GCF_054372755.1. Lineage (NCBI taxonomy): Eukaryota > Metazoa > Arthropoda > Arachnida > Opiliones > Phalangiidae > Phalangium > Phalangium opilio. The sequence goes on from NW_028324227.1 coordinate 809,210, forward strand.
GCCCATTTTTGTACATGTTAGTGTTTTGCTTAGGATCTCACTTCTTTTTGTAGACCCTCTCGTTATACTTCGGTAGTTATATTAAAACAAGACCCTCTCGTGGTACTTCGTTTGCCAATATAATCGCTAACGTTTGTCCATATTTACGCTGAATTACCCCTTTCGACCCGCAGAGAATATGCAATAAAGATAGTACGCGATATCCTAATAAAAGAATGTAGCATCAGTTACGACACATTTCTATTAAACTACTACTCCTATTAGCTTTAATATATATTTAACTTTTGGTTAGCTTTGGACCATTACGTCCTTTCATCAAGAACACACACTATTTCTGTTGAAAAGACGGCAGCGCCATCTAGTTTTAAAATAAAGAACTTAATAACAATTTTATAAAAATTTCGGGATGTTTTAATTTTTCTGTGCTTTATAAAATAAATGAAAACTAAATCCTGAATTTTAAGTTTCTATCTCCTCTAGAAGTACCTTAGAATTTTGATGATCGGTGAGTGAGTGAGTGAGTGACAAAATAAGGTAAATTTCACCTGCGATATTTCGAAAAGTATATAGGGTAGGAACTTGAAATTTGAACACTATAGCTACGATTGACAGTCCTCGCTGCAAGCAAAATTTCAGACTTTTACCTGTATCCGTCACGAAGTTACAGTGGGCTTAAAAGTGCCACGAGTTGCTTCGAGAAAAGGATGTCAGTGCTCGACTTGGCTGGGAGCACTGCCGTGCTCCCAGATTAATATAACCAAAAGCACCAAGACTTTTCACTTAATTTATACAACTTTATTAATCTATTCAAATGGAATCGCACTAGTATACACCATCCCAATTTTTTAAATCATCTCTTTTATTAAAGAATTAGTCCCTAGTGTGTGTAGAGTGCCCTCTCCTAATTTCTTGACCCGATTTTATGCCACACTCCAAAAAAATTAAAATTATACGAATTTCCCTCAAACTTTTCCTTTATTATTATTATCTGAAGGTGAAATCAATAATTTTAACAATGTATTCTATTTATTTTTTTCCTTTTAAATGGTGTTGGTTTAAAAGAAAAGTAACAAAAGTTAGATCCTGCCAAATACAATACTTAAACGGGGACTAGGGTCTATTAATTTAGAGACGTTTAGAAAGCGAACAACAATAAGAAAGCCATCATAAGACAGAAGAGACCCATGGCTTCGGAAAGGGCAAAACCCAAAATGGCGTAAGAGAAAAGCTGTTGCTTAAGGGAAGGGTTTCGGGCGTAACCGATGATTAGACTTCCAAACACGCTTCCAATACCAGCCCCGGATCCAGCTACACCAACAGTGGCTGCTCCAGCTCCGATAAACTTAGCGGCGGAATCAATATCCCTCTGAATCGCGCTAGTCTGAAAGCTACGAGCAATCTGAAAGACAAATTGTGACTTCTACGTAAGAGAAAGGTCGTGACATTGAAAATTTTTCTAAGGTTAAATAATTACCTGGTTCATCAATGGAGTGCATGAGAGTGCTGGGAGTCCCACGGAAAGTGGGGCTGGTGTGGAGAGGGTCTAAAGATAAAATAATCACTGTGAAAAGAGCTATAAGGGGATTTAATTAACACCTACCTCTTGTCTGTTTAAGACCAATGGACTGCTAAGGGGCCTAAGTCCTTGCTTGCTGGCGGTGGAAACAAGCGTCCTGGAAGCGGCGGCAACTCGGAACATTTTGATGCGGTGAATTTATTAATATCAATGAACTGATGAAAGAATCTAATGCTGAAATCAAAATGTTGGGCAAGTATTAAGATTATGGTAGACTATTCTATTGATCACGTACGACTAATCAATGCTAGTGTTTTACACTTATATACGATAATAAATATTCTATAATTTAAGCTAAATCAACTATAAAACCGATTAAAACACTATATCCCTCGAAAAAATTAAAACACCGGCTTCTTACGAGCTTGACCTTTGAAAAGGTCGTTTCAATGGCGGATTTTTAGGGCTAAAATTTCCGCTACAAAAAATATCTTAAAACATCGGCGATACGAATTACGTTTTAAAAAAATAAAACTAGTAGATTTTTTATCGCTCTTTATTCTTTGTATTACCCAACTTTTAATTAGATTTAAAGAACAAATACCAGTGATTACTTAGGGTTTTTTGAGGAGCAAAAACTGCGGAGCTTACCTTTCTATCGCCGATACGCCGAAATCGGGGAGGGACACTGAAGCTCGCTGTGTGTCCTCTAGGTAAGGGCGCATGCGCGGATTTGACGCTAGAGGGCCGCTGATCGAATTTTTTTTAAGTCTATTTTTAGAAAAATAATATCTTAGATATTTGATGTTAATTAGCGAGCGTTTCGAGTGTATTAAAATTCCGTTTATCGCGGCTTTTAACGTTATTTTATCCCAACTTTCCAATGCATTTTTAAATATTTAAACAATTTTTTGGCTTGAGCGGAAGTTCACGCATTCCACAGTCCACTTCAAAATGGCCGTGTTTTTCCTAAATACTTGCAAATTCGGAAGTTGCGGAGTGACTTTCCCTACTTTGCAACAATTAATTAGGCATATCGAAGAGACCCACATAGGTAAATAAATGCAAAATTTTTTATTTCCCAACACTTTTCTCGTAAAGTTGCGAAATACTTCAGAAAATAAAGTTACACCCTTACATATGTCTCTCGGTCGGGTCGATCATATGATTTTGTACATGTACATTGTATAGCGACAGAAGGCCATAACCTAAATGTTGTTTACATTTGATTTTTGAAATTACGCAGATTTTGATCCGCATATTGTCGAAAAATTTGAATCGCAACAGCCTTCTTCTTTACCTTTGAGCTATGTCTTAAGGTAAAAATACTGGCATAATTTATTTGAAAACTAAAAAGAAACCGTAATTATTTTAGCCTCATTTTTCAAACTTTTTAACCGCGCTCTATTCGTTTATCGGTGATTGAATGTACTTAACTTTTAATCACGCTAGAGTATTTAAAGAGTCATCGAAGAAAAATGGGGGTGATACTAACAAGAAGGCAAGATCACATTCACCCGCGTCCTCCGTTTGCAGTACGGGAAATACACCAACCGGTAAGGGTTGGTACAATTGGCTTCGAGACGCGTTATTACTCACTTTTTTACGTAGGCAGTGAAATGGAAGATGATTATCCGAGTGACTCCGATGATAGTTGCGACTCTTGGAAATCAAAAGAAGATTTTAATCCAGAAATTGTCCTGCGGATGCTCAACTCGGCTGATGGTCACGACAGCAAGCCATTCGCGTGTCCCGTACCAGGTTGCAAAAAGCGATACAAGAACGTTAGCGGAATCAAATATCATACGAAAAATGGACACAACAAGGAATCAAAGTAAGAATAATTCCTAGATTAAGGTCGTTTACAACTTGAGACAATTTTTACAAACCACAATTCGACTATCAATAATTACAGGGTTGTTAAAGGTTTCAAATGCCATTGCGGTAAAAGTTACAAAACATCTCACGGTCTTAAAACTCACGTGGCTACTCAACACTGCCAAGGTTTATTAGGGAAACAAAGCAACAATGGTGGTAGCAACGCCAGCGGTAACAACGGTGGTAATGGTAGTAAAAGCCAAGCGGAAACGCTACTGGCGTCGGCCCTAGCTGTTAGTGAAACTCATTCGTACGTCCAAAGTCCATCTCAAAAACCAGGCGTAAGTTTGGCGCAGAATCAAAGTGTTATAGCCGTCAAAAGCAAAGCCACCGCTTTTACCGATGAAAAGCTTATTCAAAGCGCTTCTTTTAGCGATAATGTTAGCGAACATAAAATTATTAAACCGCCACCATTATCGCCAATTTTGCAGCAACATCTCTTGAGCCCGGTTTTACCCAAGAAAAGTTCTCCTTCCTTGGGGCAAATTACTTCTAACGGTTTCGGAGATCATCAATATCCCCAATGAGGTCTTAGTTGCTTAGAAAAATAAAGTGTTTTAGTTTTAAAATTAAGCTAATCGTAGCTCTCTAAATAATTATAATTGAAAGATATAAATAATTCAATATTTCCCCTATTAGGTACGGTAATTTATAAAGGGTTAGTCTTCAGAAACATTTTGTAGCTCATTGAGATACTTTAAATTGTCATTTAATATAATTGTAATTAGAATTTTGCCCGCTTTAAAGACTACTTAAAAGTCATAGTTCACGAACTTGACTTTCATCAATTCAAACGCGAGAAAACCGAATCATGTTGGTTGATCTGTTTGCCGTCAAATTTAAAATATTTATTTATATATATTAAAAATGCAAATCAATTAAATGATAAACTATATTCTTTGAGTGGCTTGGAAAAAATTCCGAGTTCGCAAAGACTATAGTCGAGTATTAAACTATTAATCAAACTTAACGCTAACGTTTGTACGCGAAACTTGTAAATTTAAAATACTAAGCATTTAAGGACGATAATATTTTAACTATTTACTAAAAGAGTACAATTTTTCCATTCTCATTTTAAATTTTTGTTTTAAACTACCTACTACTAAATAATAGGGATTTTTGATTATCGGTGTCGATTTTCAAATTAATATTTATACTATAGATAAAAGGCTCTGTGATGTCAGAAATTTTTTCTTAGATGACATTAGCGTCACTATTGGCATACATTTATGCCAAAATTATTAAAATTAGCTTAGGATGTGAATGGAAAACAAGCAATTAGCCTTATTCCTGATCAGCGCCACCTACCTATAGCGGTGACTTTGAGAACTACTGTAATCGGAAAGCCAATCAAATGTCGCTAAAATCTAGTGACGTCACTGACGGGCACTCTCGTGGTCTTACCAAAAATGACGTCACCAGATTTTAGCGATATCTGATTGGCTTTCCGCTTACAGTAGTTCTCAAAGTCGCCGCTATGGGTAGGTGGCGCTGATCAGGAATAAGGCTAATTAACGAGATTATATTTTAAAAATACAGAAAATGAACGTCAATCAAGGCAGTTTAACGATGGATATGGAATGATGGTTCTCGCGGTAATTTCCATTTATGGAAAGTTATAAAGAGACATTAATTCCGTATCTGTTATTATTCTATCTGTTACATCCTTGACGCTATTCTATGAAGGTATAAAGATTTTAACCAATAATTCTTGAACTTTTCGTATTTTAACCCTTGATCGAAATGGTTCTGCTCAAATTTTACTTATATATATATATATGGTGGTTATATCAACGGTTCCTAAGTGTGTTGTGTGTTAAAAAATTATTACGAAATAATGTGAAAGAAAAAAAAAACCAATTTAAACTTTGTGAAGTAGCTTACTATATTGATTTTTAATTATGTACAGTGTAAAAACAAAAACAAAAAAAAAAACTAAGCCAATCTAGTCTTAACATAAATTATGCTAAAATCAGTGCAATCAAAATAGAACGTTTTTAAATTTTAAAAGCACTGTTAAATTTTAGTCATAATGGTGCCCGTGTTCAAATTATGTTCAAAAATTGATTGTAATTGTTATTTATCTAAAATGAAAGGTCGATTGATTTGAGGTCATAATAGTGATGTATTGCCCATTCATTATATTGGTTTTTATTAATTTGCGTGGGTAATGAAATTTTTTTCACAGTAATTATTATTTTATTCCAATTAAACTATCTTGTTTGCATAAATAAATAGTTTTTCATTATTAATCCAAAAATTTATAGCCATACCTCTCCGTGACGAACGGAGAGATATTATACTGTACATAGGTATCTGCGTGTCTCTCACTCGCTCTCACCGCGTTCGCAGTTGGCAAATGACGTCACTGAGAGGTATTATACTGGACGTGTCTGTCACCGCGTTCGCAGTTGGCAAATGACGAAACGTCATGGAGAGGTATTATACTGGTCGTGTCTGTCACCGCGTTCCCAGTTGGCAAATGACGAAACGTCACGGAGAGGTATTATACTGGACGTTATAGTAGCACGTGATCCCGGAAGTTTGAAAAGCGCGGGTTTTGACGGTTGAATGCGACGGAATTCATTGGCTAATGACCATCAGGTTAGCAGATCGTTTCCAAGGTTTATTAATACAGGCTAGGGCAACAAAAAGGCTCGCCATTTGCATCAATGGCAACGAATTGAAATACGTTTTGATTACGTTATTCTTTATTATCGAAGACAACAAAATGATAGAAATCTCATTGTTTGGATATGAACTGATCAAAGTAACTGGGATCTTGTCTATGTTGTCCACATTTTTCAATGTTGTAACTATTGTCACAGCCAGTTTTTTTAAACCTTAAAAATTGTACGTAACGTTTTTGCGCCACTAGCCGTCCAGACAGTGAACTACATTTGTTTGTTTGTCCATTAGTGGGCGACGGTAGCGAACGACGCGTTACGATCATAAACGGGATTATAAGATAGTGTTCGTAAATTTCTGAGGAATTTCAGCATTTTCGGATATTTTTCCAACGAAAAACATGCGTAATTAGTTCCTTTTTGCTTGATGTTACTCGAGGTAATTCCATTTTAAAATATTCTTTAATTTTCGTAATGTACTCGAAGCGTAGTTACGAATGCTACTTGTTAAGCCTTGGTTATTTTATTTTTATTTTTCTTTTTTATTGGAGACAAGCGCGCCTTCAAGACATTTGGGTCCCAGACACTCGAAGCCAGACAGTGTACTGGTTTTATTGGGGAGGGCAGGAATGGGGGAAGGCAAAGTGGGCAACTCGGGTCAATCGTACTTTGCATGTTATCTGATTTAAATATACTAGGGGAGTTAAATCTAAAATTTTGACGCGTATGGTGTGAGATTTCATGATGGTGTACTCAACTCATTTAATATATTGGATTTATATCTGTGTACTTTTATTTTGAGTTGTGATGAATTTTAGCTCGAAAATATTAAATAATTATGAAAAGAAACTGCTTTCAGTGAATTTTTTAAATCTGAAGAAAAATTTTTGATAGTTTGTTTATTAAAATTTTACACACTTTGACAGTTATGCCTTAAATTAGACAAAATTTAGTTTCTTTATATCATGGTTGGTCTATATATTTTTGTCTATAGATAGTGCAAATTAATTATTTTTTCATTGTAAAAGTATTATTTTTAAACAAATTATTAGCCCTAAACTATATCTTTCTGCAACTATATCTTTTGATATAGATTTTTGCTTCCATAATTGGCTATATCCAAATTTTTTTCCTTTTGGTAATTCCCCAGTATCTCTGAAGGGTCTTACTTAGAGCAGCTCTATAGGGACTTGGCATTACTACGTCATGAAACGTCAGGCTACCTTCCACTAGTGCTAAAAAACATACCAGGAGGAGGGGGCTTATATACCTTTCATTCTGTTAAAAAACATACCATAATGGCGCTGGGGGCGGAGTTAAGCGTAAATTGCCAAGTCCCTATTGAAAGGATTTGAGGGTTACGTAAAATGTAAAGGCAGGGTTCATACAAACCTGGAAAACCGGGAAAACCTGCAAAAATCAGGGAAATAAATAGTTGACAAAAAACCTCAGGGAAAATTCAGGGAAATTTCGAATTTTTAGTAAAATTCAGGGAAATCGGGGAAATTTGCGTCAAACAAATTAAGAAAAATGTTCATAAACATACCCTCCATAGGATTAACATTAAAGTATACTTTGGAGGCTCATAACTCAGGTTTTATTAGAGATACAGGGATGTCCTTTCAGTATGTCATAGTCCAATTTGCCCTCCCCCCTCTTTTGTTAACATTTGCTCCATAGGATACTCCATAAACGGGAAAAACCTGGAAAATTCAGGGAAGAATATGGGGAAAAACCTGGAAATCTCAGGGAAATTTGTTTTCCAAAAGTTGTATGAACCCTGCCAGGCTCCTGCTAAAAAAAAGCGTCTTTCAGTCACTTTTAGCCCTTAATTTGATTGTGTAATATTGTTGAATAGGCCCTTGCGTAATAGGGCTATTGAATAGCTTCATAGTGAAATCCTTAGAATATTTTCAACTGGATGAATGAATATTTTTCAACAGTTGCCCCTTTCTCAAAATTGAAAGAGCATTGGCTTTCCAGCAGTGCTGTCCATCCTCATTCGCGTGGAAGTGACGTGACAGTAGGCCGAAAGAAAATGCTACGAGACTGAAATAGTGATCATTGATTAGTTTGCGCTCTTCAATACATTTATGTATATTGATTGACATGGAGAACTTAAAGTTCATATTTGTCATTGGTGTTGCGACTCTTCTTACATCTGGTAAGTCAAAATGTGTTTCCTCGCGTGAACACTATTTTTGAATTTTTTTGTTTGCTTTATACTGTGCCTGGTATTGGCGATGGACAATTTTCAAAATCCCACCATTTTTATTCTAAACGGGGTGAAAAATTATTTTTCCCTTCTAAATTTGAGACATCATGAGTTTAAAGGTGGTTAACATTTTTATCCACATCGTATGATGTACATCTACGATGAGGCTCTTAGTTTGACCTGCCCGGTTGTAGTAGTAGTAGTAGTAGTAGTAGTAGTAGGGATGTCACAGTAGCGCCTTAGGCAGTATAAAATTTTTCGATCGTCATTGAAGGGATAGTGAAAGGGAGAGAATTGTGGTGAAGTTGATATTTTTCGTTCGTCTACTTAAAAGGTAGGGAATTATGATAGTTAGGTTAAGCCATATACTCTCCCTTAAAAATTCCTCTCACCCGTCGACAATAAGAGTTTCACGCTCCCCTATTTCAACATTCAAAGAAATGCGTCGGCATAAGTCTATGTTGTAAACATTAGTGTTTGTACAGGAACCCCGACCCTGGTCTTCCCCCCCCCCGATCCCAGTACCTAAAAGATGTAAAATGAAGTTGGGGTTTTTTTCTTGGGGGGTTAAATTTGGGTGTAGTAGGGAAAAAACAAGTCAGGGTCGGGGTCTCGCACATGGGTTTCAGAAGTCACGTAAATAAAATGTACGTATTAGCTGGGTGTGGTTGGGTGGGGAGGGTGCGTTAGTTTCGTATATGCTAATGTAGTACAGTATCATGTTTTCTAACTCGCTAAAATAATATTCGAGATGGTACATTAAATTCTTACCACTCCTTGCTTAAAAGGTATTTTCGCCTATCCAACATCCACACACAAACATACACAATCACAAAACGAACATTCACTGAACCGCTCCCTATATCTTTACCCATTTCGACTTACTTTCCCACCAGCTCTCATTAAAATAGACGTTTTTACCTTGTGGATGCTTTTTAACACGAATCTATATAATCTGTATAGATTCATGTTTTTAATTTATGTTTATTTCGGTGTACAAGACTCGAAAATTCCGCCTTTGAAAAATTCATCGCCAATGCGGGGGCGGGGGTAGGCGTCTCGCGTGAACTTTGAGGGTGCGGTTATAAACTTATGGTTCAACCTTTTTTTTTTATTAAAATTTTTCGTATTAGTTTTATCCTTAGAAGATGAACTGAAGGACGCGGTCTTTTGCGCTTACTCTAAGGAGTCTTCAGTTAAAATTTCACTTAGTTCCCTCGCTGATGAAAATGGTTCAAAATCCAATCTTTATGGAACTATAACAGATGACAATAGCACTCAAATATGCGCGAAAGGGAGTGAAAATTGTTACGCGCTGTGGAAAGAAGAATCGCTTGATAATGTCACTAGTCTCGTTGTATTATCTCAAGGTATGCTTTTTTTTTTCTCGAGTATTTAAAAATAGATCTTCGAGAAATCAATATTTCTTTTCTTTGTAAATGAATTGTATTGTATTTATATTACGTTCTTCAGGCTGTTGGGGGACTAATTTGGAAACAAGTTGCAATAATTACGATTGCGTATCTAAGAAAAAGCCAAAAGCTTTGAACAACACAAAGTTCTGTTGCTGTAGCGGCAATATGTGCAACTCTAATTTTACCGACGGTTACATCCCTGGTGAAGACGACGCGGTTATTCCAGTCGTGGCTCCGTCATCAGTTCAAGAAGCGACTTACACTACGGGAGCTGTAGTTGTAGTTTTGGCCACGGTAGTTAGTTTGGCTATTGTCGCGATTGCGGCTGTCATTATTTGTCGAATGTGTACGTCTAAAAGAAAGCCGAATCCAGAATCGCTGATGCATTTAATGGAAAGTCCGCCACCAAATTCCTATTCGTTTCCTCAAATGGATTTGGATACTCTTAAACTCCAAGAGTTTGTCGGAAGGGGACGTTTTGGTTCCGTTTCTAAAGGAACATTGTTGGATCACGACGTAGCGGTTAAAGTGTTCGCTGCTCAGAACAGAAACTATTTTCTTAGTGAAAGAGACATATACACTCTTCCTTTTATGGATCACCCCTGTTTGCCTAAATATATTGGTAATTTGACGTCGTTTTATCATATTTAATAGACCTTTTCGATGTAAAAAAGGGGTAGTATCAGTATTGGGACATACAAGGGGGTTGATACAAAAAGACTACAACGCAGGCGCCAAAGAGCGTAATGGAAGGCAAAGTTTTACCCCCGTGTCTATTTTAATTTTGCAGGATCTCAAGAACGTTTAAACGCTGACGGTTTCCCAGAGTACCTGTTAGTTTTATCCTACGCCCCTAAAGGCTGTCTTCAAGATTATTTACGTCAAAATACTGTTGATTGGACCCACCTTTGTAAAATGACGCAATCCATTACAAATGGTTTGGCTCATTTGCATACGGAAATTAGGCGAAATGGTTTGTAACGGTCATAAGTATCGTGAATACAAAACGTGTGACTGTTACGTAGTTTACTTACTATCATACTTAACGTAATCACGTTACTGAACTAAAACTATGGAAGTTTTTGAAGCCAATTCTGATAAACGTTACGTAATGTTTTCAGATAAAATTAAGCCTTGTATCGCCCACCGAGATCTCAATTCTAGAAACATTTTAGTCAAATCGGACCTCTCTTGCGAAATTTGTGACTTTGGTTTTGCCATTCGCATTTCTGGTTCCAAATATTTCCAACATGGGGAGGAACAAGTGGCAGAAACGACGTCTCTGGCTGATGTGGGGACGTTACGTTACATGGCACCCGAAGTCTTAGAAGGAGCCGTTAATCTAAGAGATTGCGAAACTTCTTTGAAACAAATTGATATTTACGCCCTAGGATTAGTCATGTGGGAGATTGCCACTAGATGCTCGGATTTATATCAAGGTACTATAAGAGTCGATTGCGCTACGCTGTTTTCGTAACTGGTGTAATTAGCCTTATTCCTGATCAGCGCCACCTACCCATAGCGGTGACTTTGAGAACTACTGTAAGCGGCAAGCCAATCAGATGTCGCTAAAATCTGGTGACGTCATTTTTGGTAAGACCCGAGAGTGCCAGTCAGTGACGTCACCAGATTTTAGCGACATCTGATTGGCTTGCCGCTTACAGTAGTTCTCAAAGTCGCCGCTATGGGTAGGTGGCGCTGATAAGGAATAAGGCTAATTGTTAAACTGAGCGTAATATTCATTCTCTTATTGTAAGGAATGGAAACTCCTGGCTATAAACTTCCTTTTGAAGCGGAAATTGGACTTCATCCAAGTATGGAACAAATGCAAGTTTTGGTGACGAGAAACAAAGCCAGGCCATTGTTTCCTGATATTTGGAAAGCCACAAATCCGGTAAATATCGCCGCCTTTCTAAGACTGATTCAATTATCGTAACTTAATAACCGGAAGAAATTTTCTGTTTTTTATTATAACTTTTCAGGCTGTTCGTCAATTAAAGGAAACCATAGACGATTGTTGGGATCAAGATGCCGAAGCGCGTTTGACAGCTTTGTGCGTTGAAGAACGGCTTATAGAATTGCCTTCTTTATGGGAAAGATTTAAGGGTAACATATTCTCTCTTACCTACTTTTACAATTACTCAAAAATGTTACTTATTAGTAGGAAATTCAGTCACCGGAGTAAGCCCAACCGTCAATGTTAATTTGACGACGTACAACATTCGACCGACGGTTTTGGATAATTTAACGTCTATGTTGATGGATGGTAGCAGCACTGATAAGAACAACTACATTTACGAAGGAAATAGGGATAATCGGAATAGCGTCGCTGTCTCTGAGAGCACTGCCGAAACTATTTTGACAAATTCACCCTCGGACGCGCCACCGTTACAGATGAATCATCAGATAGGAAATGGACACGTTAAAAATAACACCAACAGGAACATGACACCCGGAGTTAATAATTTCCCGGCTATTACCGTTCCTCTTCAACCTCATCAAGGTAAGAGTCATATTGATAAGTTTACAGGTGGACTCGTGGTTTTCACCCTTCGACCATTAAAATGTTTTAGGACGAAATCCTTGTTTGGAACGTAATTTGATGATGGAATGTTCTGATGATATGTCTATTAGCGGAAATAACCTTTTAGAAAGAAGTGACAAGAATAAGGATTTTCGTTTCCTTTTGTCGAATGACGTCTTTGATGGCGTTAATTTTTCCGAAAACATTGAAAGTAATCTTTTGGTTTCGAGCGATCTAAACTCTAACGCCAGACCAAACTATCACCCTATTCCCTACGTTCAAAATGCCGTACACGGTCCAATTGCCAGCGTCAATGCCGTTCCCAAACGGCCAAATTTACCCGGGAACGGGCGTCGTGGTGGTGCTGATGACGCTGGAACTTCTTCTAAAGGAGCGAAAGAGAAGAAGGGTTTTGGCTTTTTTGGAATCCGTTCCTATTTGGGCAGAAAAAGTAAAAAATCCAAGGCTAGCGATTCGCTCTGCGAGGAGGATCAGAGACCCTTGAAAAGCGGTTCTCCGACGAATGACGGTTCTCCGACCGCCGTACCCTCGTACTTACCAGTACATCAAACCCCTAATTCTTTCGGTCATTCCTTGAACTACGCTAGCGCCGAAGGTAGCGAGGGTAGCGGCAGTAAAGGCAAATCTAATTTGCGTCAAAGTGATAAATTGAATTTTGATTCATCGGCCAATCGCAAACTCAGTCCAGTAGTCACTAAAGTTTGCGTGGTCAATGATAACGACACGGAGGAAGTCGTTGTTGTCTCGCCCGCGGCGGGCCTTTCTACTAGTAACGATTTCGGTAACGGTCCTCCCTCAATCCCTCATTATGGTAGCCCTCATTGTAAAGATAGTTTTCAAAATAACGCTTTAAAAGCTCAATCTCTGATTAGGAACGAATTTCGGGAAGGATCTAGTAGGTCCGGTGCTAATAACGAGTACGGTATGGCAGGCCCGCCTCTCTCCGTCTCGGTACCAATAGCCCCCCGCTCGTCTAATCTTAGCGCCAATCAAAATCAAGCCCCTAGTGAATCTGGTAACGCTAGCTGCCCCTTGGATGTTTGATTTCCATTTTCCGAATAGCTAAATTAAAATAATTTGGTTTCGTATGTATTAATGACGCTATTTTAGTATTTTGTAGCTTAAAACTTAGATTAAGCGCGACGATATATCGAAATTAATATAATAGTTATTTTTAGCGCTTTTCATTTTTATTTTTAGTCAAGTACAAATATTATATTAGGCAATTACTTAATTAAAAACGCGCCATTCATACATATTGAATCAATCTATTATTTAAGATCTTTATATTTTCTACATTTCTAAAAAATTAATAGATAAAATATTGGAAACGGTATGTACCCTTTCCTTTCGGAGCATTTGTTTCGCCCCTATTGGCCAAACAAAAAATGATCCTTCTTGAAAGTTACAACAACGCCGATTTAACCGTTAGAAATCGTTAAACATTTTTTAATTAGTAATGTGTTCAAAAATTAGATGTAACTGTATACTATCCTAGCAAGGAGGATAGTCCTCGCTTCGAGGAGTGACTTGGAAAAGACCAACATTGGTTTTATCTCAGTATTGGACGTTTCCGAGTCATTCGTTAGTGTATCATTAGGTTTTTACAATATAAAATTAACGTATTACTTTAACGTAATTGTACTTTAATAATCAGTTCAATTTTGACTGCGCTTTAATCACGTGATCAGAATTGACGCGGCACTCGCTGCGAGTGAACGCGAGCCCACCTTTCTCCTTACGCGAGACTCTTTTATTACGTGACTAAATGTACTGTCAAAGTAGAATGATATCAAAGCGACTTGTCAGATGTCTCTAATTAAGGAAAGCATTGCCGCGAATTACGTCGATAGAACATATGGTTATACCCACCCCGCGCTAAATTGATGCCATAAAAAGTTCCGTAAGTCGCTTACCCGCGGTGAAATTTATTTACCCGCTCGTGGTGAAGTTGCAGTTGGGTGCGCGATCGACTTGTGGATCCCTTTAAGGTTATCCAAACCTATCTTTTAGCGGCTTCAATTGCGTTTACGGAACATAAAATCTCCGAGGGAATAATATATTTAAATGGTACGTAATTAACGAAATCAAAGCGTTCAAATTGATGGGAGAAAAGTCAGAAAACTAGATGAAGGGTGCTAGAAATCTTGTAATGAAATCTTTTTTAATCCTTATGTGGGTGAAACTATGGATGATATTTGTATCTATGAAAAAAAAAAAAGCTTAGGTAATTTAGATTTACTAGATATCTTTAAAAAATAAAATGTAAAATTTTATATTTCGTCATTTTAATGTTTGCATACCACTAAGGAACGTTGTAAAAAAAAGATATTTTAAAATTGTCTCACGTGAAAGATATAAAAAGAAATTGTTTCTTTTTTCATCATATTTGTATATTGTTTTTAGGCTCGAACTTCAACTTTATTAATTAATTAATTAATTATGCCTTATTCGCGGAAGGTGCGAGCCATCTTAAAGGGGATTCGACAATTAGGGTGGGAATGGTGCGTGCATTAACACCGTGTGGGTTTCCCCTTTTTGAAAGATGGCTCGCGCTGTAATCAGATGTAAGGCGAATTGGTCAAACTTGCTCAAATATGAAATTGAACTAAATTTATATTTGCGAACTTTTGAGCAATAAACTATTTCAAATAAATAAAAACTATAATGAACTTTAATTTGACAAATGGTTATTATTTGATTTAAATACGTGGAAAGAATTTCGTAAGGAAGTTTTAACTAACGCTGCAGTGTTTCAAGATTTGTCGGCCGTATGGGTGTATTTGTGTATAACTACTTTTCTTCCTTTGACGCGCTTTAGGAAATTAGGACTCAGGAGGAGTATTCGAAAATGCATCGCGTTGATGACGGGGAATTTTCCAAAAAAAGGGTAAGGTACGCATTTTTGCTTATCACCGAATCCCCCATATAGAGTTTCCCTGTATTGCCATGGTACGTACAAAGCAGTGAGACACCGATCGCATCGGCAGGAAGAGGCAGGGATGTTTGATACATCGACAGTCTATAGATTAGATAGAATGTCGATGTATCAAATATCCCTGGAAGAGCAGGGTTGTTTTTTTTTTCGATGAGCATCCGTTTTGTGACGTCATCGCGTAATGGCGATCTGACAGGGAGAAAGCTTGCTTCACAGACTCCATATTTACATCTCGATTATCATGTGATTTTGTTTATCTGATATCGGGAGTATGTAAATCTATGGTTTCTGTAGCCGCGTTCTGTAATTGATCGTTGGTTTCAAATGTAATTTTTAATTTTACAATTCAGGGGTTGCGCTTTTAACAATTTTGTTCTATTTGACATTGATTAAAGTTACTTGGAATTTGGAAAGTTGCAATTTGATTAACGCTTTGCATGATTTGAATATGGCTTACTAATTAATTAGCTTCTGATTTTGAATAAGCAGTATTCATATTTTGAAAATTGAACGCCGGTATTTGTCTTAAAATAGGGATAAAACGGCCGTGTGACCCCTCCCCTCCCCCATTAAGTTCCCATCTATTCCAAAATATTGACCTCAATCACTCGGTCAACGTGTTATCTAATTTTTAATAGTAGATAAAGGGGGCCGGTCATTGTTCTAGTTACCCTTTTGACCCGCAAAAGTGTGACTGAAATAAATATTACATTACTATAATATAATATCAGGTTTCGACAAAAGTTGAAAATGCTCAATTCGAAAGAAGCGAGTGAACTGTCCCAGACGGAGGAATACATTAGCTTCCGTAGTACAGTCTCTCAAAAGAAAGTAAGTCTTTACCTTATTTTGTAAGACGACTTTGAAATTGAAACTACGTAATAACTTTATTTCAAAACATTTTAGGTTATTGTTGATGAAGAACCTGATAAAGTTTGGACGTTATACGACGCTGGCCCTCAAAACATTTCGTGTCCTTTAATTTGTCTTCCTCCGGTTAGCGGAACGGCTGATGTGTTTTACAAGCAAATTATGCCCTTATCAGCCAGAGGATATCGCGTGATATCGGTTAATATTATAATTTAAATTAAACACGTTGTTTAATCCGATTAAAACTTGAATTTTTAACAATTTACTTTAGGTGCAGTATCCAGTGTATTGGACTATGAAAGAATGGGTGAATGGCTTCCAAAGGCTCTTAGATTATCTTAACCTCGATAAGGTAAAATTTTCGAAAATCTATCCGCAAACGTAATGAACATTTTTGTCTCATAGGTACACATTTTTGGGGCTTCGTTGGGTGGTTTTTTGGCTCAAAAATACGCCGAGCTTAGTCATCACTCTCAAAGGGTTCAGTCTATCATCTTGTGTAATAGTTTTTGCGATACGACAATTTTTAATTACACGGATAGCGCAGTTTTGTAGGTATTTATTTAATTATTTTGGTTTTAACTTCTTTGAATAAATTAATACTCATTTAGATTTTGGATGACGCCCTCGTTAATTTTGAAAAGAATGATTATATCCAATTTAGGAGGGATGGGGCTTCTCGATTCGCGAATTGCGGATTCGGTAGATTTTATAGTTGAAAGGGTAAATGGCGCCTTCGTGTTTAAAATTAAAATTTTTAAAAGATAAAAAAATTGAATTATCTTTCAGCTTGAAAGTTTAAGTCAGCCTGAATTAGCATCCAGACTAACGTTAAACTGTATTAACTCTTATATTCAACCTCACAAATTGCACGGTATACCTATCACTATTATGGATGTAAGGACAACTTTATTTTATATCGAATTAGGCTATATAGAAACGGAATTAAAATATAATATACCTTTTCCTAAGGTTTTCGATAAAAGCGCGTTGAATCCTTCGGTTCGTGAGAGTGTTTACAAAAATTACCCGGATGGCAAAAGAGCCCATCTTAAAGCTGGGGGAAATTTTCCATTTCTTAGCCGCAGTGAAGAAGTCAATATGCATATCCAGGTAAGATATTAAATGGATGGTAAAGAGATGGTGCTTGCGAAATTATCTAACAAACTACTTTGAAAAAAAAAAATCGGATAACATAACGTACCTTTAAAGATTGACATTCTTCTAAATATAAAATTTAAAAAAAAAAAAAAAAAAAGACAAATTATTTTGTAATTAATTATATTTCTCCTTTTTAATTTGTATAACCCAACAGGTTCATTTAAGGCAGTTCCAAAATACAAGATATCAAGCTTGCGATTTTATACCAGAGGAGGCTTCACCTAGTTGTAGTAACGCCGCTAAAGAAGAATTTCAATCGAATGAAATGAATATTTTTGAAAGGTCTCTTTAAAAAATAATAACATCGGACTACAATGGATGGTCTCCTGTGATAACCCAACTTACTCGCGAGAAATGCTATATTTTATCAGAAAAACCACGAAAATTACGCGTATTTGCATATGTATTAAAAAAAAAGGACTAAAGTGCCTTATCTTTTGTAATATCATATGGTACTTAATATTAGAGATGGACCTATTGTAATTTTAAGGTTTGGCTTTGTTCTATTTTTTATTATTGAGGTCTTACCTCCGACGAGCTAACCAGGAGGTGAGAGGTGAGAGGGAGTGTTGCTCTAATGTTAAAGAAGCAGTAATATAAATGGAAGGGGAAAAAAGGGGAGGGGAGGAATTTTTATCTCTTTCGCTCGATTCTAGCTAACGCGCACGCGCCAGTGGCGTCCCTTACTACATTACCGCCAGCTCCGACTTCCAGTTCAAAGCAGGTTTTTAAATTTGACGCGTGCGCGCGGACACCGCGGCGAGTGACTGAGCCCATGAGCCAGAAGTCTAATTTGTATGGTCTAAGGTGACGACTTCCAATATGGTCGCAAAAACCAAGGTAAGAGATAGAGGAGTGGCGGAATATTATCATGGATAAAGAATGCGCGTGAGGAAATTTGTATTCACGCTATAGGGTAGGCAACTCCCTGTCTCGAACGACAACTTATTCTCTGTTTTTCGTCTCTTGACAGCACGTACAATCCTACGTTACATAGAGACCTAGCTTAGCTCGTACTGACAACCGATGTTGTTACAGAGTATATACAGAATAAGCTGTCGTCCGAGATAGGGAGTTGCCTATCCTGTCGCGTGAAAACATTTCCTCACGCGCATTCTTTATCCATACTGTTATTCTAAGGGGAAAACCATCAATTTCATGAAATCATGGTAAGGAAGTGATCACTTCCTTACTTAAAGCTCATTTAGAGAATTAGAAAAAGCATATTTTTAAACTGATTTATTATCCAAATTATTCAAAGCCATTTAATCTCGTGAAATAAATGAAACAAGCTAAAGTTACGCAGATTTATATCTGAAAAAAAAAAAATAAAAGGGGGAAAGGTTTATTTTTTAGTGACACAAGACGTGTCTTCCCTTCAGGATTCTTCTCATGAGAATTCTCCTTCCAGACGCGGTAGCCATTCTAGCATCAAAACCGTGTCTTTTAACCCTCTTATATTCACTCGGACGCCTAAAATGCTTTCGAACATTAGTTCGGACAAAGGTAAATTCTGTCTGCATCAAGGGTAACAAACGCTGAAGCGGGCCCGTTTGAAGAGTGGAAGGAATCGTGGTTGTTGATGTCCCAAAAAAGTATGTGGTAATCCTAGAGCTGGAAGCTCTAACAGTTAAAGTACAAAGTTTAATACAAGTAATTATTCATTTACATTTTATTGCTAAACTGATACAAACAGCGAGAAATAAAGACATTTACCTAACAATTCCTCGAAGAACTTCCATCGAGCAATTCAAATTTAGCAATTCCTGCGAATCCTGCCTGGCGAGGCTGGGTGATACTAGTTTACCTAATCTTTTTTGTACAGTACCTTATCCTAGACAGTACTACCGTATTTTGCTAACCCGGCAAAATTCTGAGAATTTTTCAGAAAATGAAACGGCGTCTGCTTATCCGTCTGCTTATTAAAGTAAAACTGCGACTAAATAACTGTATTTAAACCGATAAAATTATTTATAGAAATACATAAACTAAACTAACCCGGCAAAATTCTGAGAATTTTTCAGAAAATGAAACGGCGTCTGCTTATCCGTCTGCTTATTAAAGTAAAACTGCGACTAAATAACTGTATTTAAACCGATAAAATTATTTATAGAAATACATAAACTAAATTAGGATGATCTTACAAAACACCTCGTAAAACAACTTTTCGCAGATAAATGAGCAGGAAACATTAAAAATTCCATTCCCCTCTTTCCCCCCCCGGGCCCTCCCTCGCGGTCTCCCCCCCTTTCCCTCAACTAGAACCCCTCCCCCAGGGACCCCTCCCACTAGAAACCTCTCCCCCAGAGACACCTCCCACTAGAACCCCTCCTCCCAAGGACACATCCCACTAATTACATTGACTTCTCTAACTAACTCTTACTTAACTTCTCTCAGACATGGCACTACCCATCTCAGACATTTTCGATTTTATTCCAATTTATTTTAACTCTCCCCCTCAAGGGGACTCGAACATGCCAGCCTCTGTACTGAGTCACAGAAGCCATACTCTAACCGATAATTATTCTAAACTTAGACTTTGCTCAAATTCTGTCTTCCGTTTGGATTAATTGAGAATATTAGGAATATATAACAGATGTTTCATATTGTTAAAAATAGTTTAATACAATTTTATCAAAGTGCAATGACAGCCGTTAACGCTCTACTATGAAATTATTTACAAAACTTGATGAGACAACAAGCCTTAATGAGTTAATTTGAGTATTTAATACTCGTACTTTTAGCTTAGTTTTATTTAACAGCAAACATTGAGAATTTTTTGGCCAAATCTACACGATCCTACACCCCCTAAAGTTTAATGACTAATATTAAAAAAATTGAAGTGAAAAATTAAATAATGGTGTCTCGGGAGAACATTTGACACACGCTTGTTTTTAATGATTTCCCTTTGTGTTTGACGTCAGACATTCTAAAAACAACTCCATTTCTATTCTTAATTTAATATTAAATGCACTGTGGCCAGGAATGTGAATTTTTTTTATTACGCGATTACTCGTTTTTGTTAGTAAAAACGCCTTGTGGCCCAAATTGCGTCTTTGCTTGGTTTCCATTTCTAAAATGTTTCGCTCAATGATTAATAATTTTTCAGTATTTACAATTATATAAATCGTTAAGTCAAATCGGTTTATTACGTTTAATTGTTTTCTTTCGCGTTGGTAACCGCGCCTTTATTATTTATCTACAAATTTGGGCTTAACTGGAGGCATTGGAGCTTGAACCCGTCAATATTAACGCTATGATGGTGATTGTAGGAGGTGCGAAATATGGATTTCATGACGCAATATTCTATTGGCATCCCTTTAAGATTGCTCTCGAACTGCGCAAAATGCTAAGCTTTGGTAAAGGCTAGTCTTAGCTCTTCCAAAGTGTACGTTAGAATTGAGTTCTAATTGGTTCCTGCTTTTGGCAAGGTAAAATTAGCATGCTAGGGGCGCTGATAAAGCCAAGCTTTATACAATGTGTTACGCAGTAGCGGAGCCTACATCAAACTTATCTTAGATCAAATAGGGCTCTACCGGGCTCGAGTGAATTTCCAAGTGACACTACTACCGACGCATTGTACATCCCTTTAAACTACTAATACGGCTTTGTCATCTTTATGACATTCGGGTTCCTTTCTATCAATAAATAAAATCATTTGAGTGTACGTCTTAATTAATAGTTAGGGATTAGTTAGCTCCAGTATAGTTAGCTAAGCCAAAAGTTACCGTTCAACAAGATGGATTTTATATGAAAATTTTAAAATTCCAATATTCTCATTGTTAAAACACTTTTTGCACTAAGAAAGAATTAACAGTTTTAAAATATGTTCGACTAGTTTATTAGTAATATTTTGAGAAAAATTTTAACTTACGTTAACCGAGTAAATTAATTTAATTCATTAATGATAAAAAGAAAAATAAAATGGGGTCTTTGAAGATTTTGGCAACTGAAGAAAGAAACTTAAAAAAAAAACTACAACTGCACACCAAAAAGAAAATTAAATTTAAAAGAAAAAGAAAAAAACTATTTACCACCATGATATTATCATGTTTACATATATACCCATAAGTAAAAAAAAAAAAAAACATCACACAAACTGCTTTCATATATTACGAATTTATACCTAATATTATACAATCGTATAAAAAAACCTGATTATAATAAAATGACCCAAAGAACTAACAAAGAAAAAATAAAACCATTAAAATCACTAAAAACATTATTTTCATAATAAAAATGCCGATCGATTTAAGATTTCTGATTAATATAAAAACAAATTTCAACAAATTGCTTAAAACATTAAATAATTGCAACAACGGGTGTGTATGTTATGATGAAAGTGCTATAGCGGAATCTATCTACAAATAAAAACGTGTCCTAATTAAAGTGTAATTCTTCATTAATTTCAGTTTCTTTTTACCGGTATTACGCGCGCGCGCGTTAATTCATTTTTTATATTAATAACATTAACAATGTTTCCCCAGATTTTTCCCTAAATCTATAAAAGTTTATGACGTTGAATTGATTGGTTATTTACAAGATTCGCGTGGCGCGAAGAAAGGGGCCGATGAAGTGGAAGAAAAAGGTGGTTTTCAATGGGGCAGATACGGATCATAAATTAAACCTCAACTTGTATTATTGTTCTTACGACAGACGCGTTTTCCTCCTAATAAATACGTTACATCCACCGGGTATTTGCCACTGCCCACCGTAGATAAAAGTTTTAATAAAATTCCATTCAAATGATTTCTTTTTTCCTCTCGCTTTCGAATAAGAGATTAAAAATCGAAAATTTGTTAGGACCCATTTATTGGTCGGCTCATTTTATGGACAATACTTACATTAGCTTGGCTAAAAGTGTCCCTTCCATGCCTATCTTTTTTATTTTTCGTCCTGCACGGTAAAAGTTTCTGAGAAGTAGAACTTCCGTCAATGGCTGAATTGTGTCTATCACTCGGCTTTTTCTTATAGATTTCAGGTACATTATGAGGCTAGACAATAATTAAACAAGCGCTCAGTTTCTTTAGTAGAATATTTCAAATTTGCAATGACAGGAACTTTATGACATATTGGTCCAAACGCGCGACGCGAGAACAAATTTATAAATACAAGGCAGGGGTTAACTTACGATGTATGTCCTTTTTGGATTCAACTTCTTTTCAAAATGGGTGAATGCGTAGGATTTTGTACATATAGGATATCTGCAATGCAATGAAAAATAAAATAGAACTAAATCGTAACTCACCTTTAAACAAGCTTTAAAAAAAAATACGATTGAAACTTACTTTGACTTTGATATTTTGTAAAAGAAATGGGCAGTTTTATCTACCCTATATTCGCAAATATACAGGTCAGCTTCGTCATACCCTTTGGGACGTCCTTTACAATAAGTATTTAAATCTACAACGCAACATTGGCTCGCGACTAACGAAAGTGGAACAATTTCAAACATAGGTACTCGGAACACCTATAAAAAAAAAGCGGGTTAAAGTCAGACACGCGCCTAATAAATAAATATAAATAAAAAACGTCTATAGTAGCTTACCTCATTGGGGAAAAACCTTCTTGATGGCTCGTGATAAGTTTCTTCCGGCCTTAGATAATGATGACCAAATATTAGTTTTGATCCGCTAAAAAATAGCCATTTATTACAAATTCTGAATTGATGGAGTAACTATCGGTAAAAAAGCGCCATGGAGGGTTCCACTTTAGGGAACCTAAATTATTCCATACTTAAATAGGCAAGAATTAAGAATAAAGAAAGAGTATCTACTATCTAATGGACTACAAAACTATTTCTATAAAGTTTTATAAAGCAAGGCGTAACGTACGTTTCATCTTTCCACAGCCTTTCAACTCTGAAAATATCCAAATCTCGATGCGAAACTGGTTTCGAGTTGCTCTCAATTACTTTGTTATCACTGTTGGTTAGATCCCTTTTTAAGTAGACGCAATCGCCCTGTCTAATTTGCTTGCCTCCTTCCATTAATGTCAAATAATACTGAGAACCGGGGCTAGCGTAAGGAGGTTGAGGAACCGCGAGGATTTCCTTCAGAAAGACAAAAACAAACAAAGACGCTGTTTAGAATCAAACGAATGATAAAGAATGAAAATATAAAGAGCGTTATTACTTTGGGCATTTCCCTAGGATTGCACTTTTCACAGAGGTAGTTTTCAACATTGCCATCAACACCGACGCAATCGCAGTGCTGCCAGACCTACAAAATTCAAAATTGTCAATAGAGCAATTACTTTCATCTGGCACGGGACTAGCTACTTACCAAACATTTTTCACATTGAATCATGAGGCCTTCGTCGCGATAAATATTGCATATACAACGAATGACTTCTTCTTTCTCATCCGAAACTGTCATTTCTGTTGAAAAAAAAAAAAACTTTTATTAATACCTTTCCCACTCGTATATATTGAATAAAAATAACAGGCGCTGATACCTGGCATAACGTCAGCCGGTTCAATATTTAAAATTTCACCTAAAATAATTTCCAACAAAGGCAGAGATTCGGCTTTGGCATCTTCATACACAACTTTCAGTTTAGAAGCCGCGATTCCAATTTCCGAAGCAAACCCGTAGAATGCCTAAAAAAAATTATTAAAACATTTTGCCAGCGTTAGGTATTGAAACGGTGAGAGCCTGATCACTAAACAATGATGCGCAAAATTAAACAATTACCTCAGTGTTATCAAATAACAGTTTGAAATCGCTGTCAAAAGCTGCCACACTTTTGTATTGACCAGTGAGTATGTTCCTCTCGATCAAATTTAAATCGATGGGATTTGAAATTTTATCGTAGTATTCGGGATTTCTGAAATAAGATCGTGTTAATTAGCCTTATTCCTGATCAGCGCCACCTACCCATAGCGGCGACTTTGAGAACTACTGTAAGCGGTAAGCCAATCAGATGTCGCTAAAATCTGGTGACGTCACTGACTGGCACTCTCGGGTCTTACCAAAAATGATGTCACCAGATTTTAGCGACATATGATAGGCTTGCCGCTTACAGTAGTTCTCAAAGTCGCCGCTATGGGTAGGTGGCGCTGATCAGGAATAAGGCTAATTAAGGAAACATTCAACACAGAGAGAGAGAAAAATGACGCAATTACTTTTTCTTGCTGGGTAGAGTCAAGGCTGAACTTATTAGTTTACCATTTAAATCTAAAGAAAAAAAATGTAACAGTTTAACTTCGAGTGATCCTGCAAAACGCGTAAACAGTGACGTCACCTTTATAAGAAGCCACGGTTGAAAAAATACTCCTAAATATTTGGGCTAGCTTAGCAGTTTTGGTCAACTCTGTGTTTTCCTCCGCTTTAGCTAGCCATCTATAACGACAACGAAAATTATTTAGAAGAAACTAACTTCAAAAGCTAATTAATAATTAATTAACAATAGGCTACCTTGTTCGAACGGATCTACTCGTTTTTAACGCGGTAAACTGCGTCAAAAAGGCTTCTGCAAAAGAAATGAGAACGTAAATTTGAAACCGGTTTTTCCCGCATAATATGGTAGTAATTAGTAATTAGCGCTAATTACAAATTAGTACGGACTTCCCGCCATAATAAAGGTTGAGCTAGCTCTAAGAAGAACAACTTTGAAATTACCTTGATTGTTGATACTAGCTTCTTTAGAGAGCTCCTCGATCTTCTGTTCCTCAATAGTGGTAACTCGTTCGCTTCTAGCGCGTTTAACTCTTTCGTAATTCCTAAGCAAGAAGCAATGATGTTTCTGTACAAAGCACCGAGCTTGATGCGACATTGGTTTCATGCTGGTAAATCGATGCTGAGATTTCGTAGAATTTAAACCACCCCTCTGAAAATACGTAAAATATAACAACGCATTAGCGCGAACCGAATATTTGTTTTCCGAAAATAAAATAAAACGAACCTCTTTTTTCGCTTTGTTATTCGGTTTCTCTTTCTTGCGTCGAGTACTGGCTAAAATCTTGCCCGTTGTATCTTTTTCTTTATCTTTAAGAGCCTTTTCTTTCGCTTGTACGCTATTTTTCTGTGATCGGCCTCCAATAACGCCTCGACACTTATCGCTTCCACACTTGCAGACTTGTTGCGTTTGAACGTTAAAATTATGGAAATTGTAGTCGTAGCAGAGTTCCGTGTCGGGTTTAATGTCTCTCAGAGCAAAGAGACCGACTCTGTAAACACCATTCACAGACCTGACAAATGTGACAAAATGGTACATGAGCAATTAACAATCTAAAAGAGGGAGAAAAGAGTTAATACCATTTTTGCATTTCACAATTCGGTTCGCAAGAATGATTGACAAATCTTCCTTCGCCACCCATTCTGTATCCGTCAATGACCATTCCTCCGTCCAAATTTAAGCAGTAATGGTGTTGGTGGTTTCTATACCTCTCTGCCATTCTGTGCCTAAATTCTTGTTCACTCACAACCTCACCGACATACTCCAAAATAAACTCGCCAGCTTTGATCGACTCCGTCGTTCTTATACCCCATCCTCTATCATCAGTCATAAATCTCTCGAGTCCGGGACTCCACTGATGTTGTTGAAATCTTTGGTTTCCACACTTATCTTGGCACGGACATAACTGGGGAGCGCATTCCACATACATCATTCTGTTTAGGCAATCAGTGCCGCAACCTTTGCAATGATTTTCAATCATTGGCCTCGCGCAGTTGCAGCTCTGCACTTCGTAACGGGATACGGGTTTGATGTCAACGTAAACGTCTAAGAAATCAAATTTATTACGGTTTATAAATTAAGCCTGAAAAACGTACGCGAAGAACTTCGAAGGCGTACTTGTTCTAATTTTCCGATACTTGTTAGATGGATCACTATTGTGCAACAGTCGTTTATGCTTTTGAAGCCACCAAATATCGTAGGGTAATTGAAAGTCCGTTTTACGTTCTCTCAAAAAGCTGCCTACGTGAATGGGTGGTGGTAAAATTTCAGGTTCAAGAGGTGGATTTTTGCATAAGGCCAAGTTGTTGTTCTTGTTTCTCGCTTTCCTAATCGCGCTGCAAAGACACGGATGGACCAAATTTTTCATATTGCCCAAAACCCTCGCTGGGAATTTAAAAAATGCATACCCAGAATGCTCTAGTTGAGTGTTTCCATTTCCTGTTTCAGGTAGAGTCGAGTCACTAGATTCCGCCATTTCAACTTGAAATGATCTAGGATAATAAGTAAAAGACGCGTACTAAATTACCCCGTTGTATAACATTAAACAAGATAATTAGAAGGAGTTCAACGTGCAGAAAATGCTTACAAATCTTGTTTGAAATACGAGGAATATAGCCCAGCCTTAAGGTACCGTTTCTTGGGTAACCTCGGCTCGCGTTTCCTGATTCTTCTCTGATCTCCACTGAAAGCGCTTCGCCCTGAAGACGGTTCAGTGACAATGATGACTTTTGGTGTCCTATTTATTTCATTACAATATCTTTCATAATAATCCTTCATTGCGTGACTAATACTACTGATTAAACTTACACTGGAGTTTCCACCTCAATATCCTCAGAATCACTATCGCATATTTTCTTCCCCATTTGCAGCGCGGATTCCTCCTCTAAAGTTTTCTTACGTCTCTCAGCCATTAAAGTTTCATTAAACACTTCATTATCCTCCTCATCAGCACTCATTTCCATGGGGAATTCGCTGACCATGTTAATAACTGATTCGATACACTGAAGGACATTATCCACTGGAGAGAATGAAAGTGGTTTATCTATTACAGTTTTCTTGTATTTGACGCTCTCGGTGGCTTTTTCGACCAGATTAATGTTAACAACTTCTTCCAAAGTATCCGATAGTGAAGGAACAGCTTCCATCAAAGGAACCTGCGTTTCTAATACGCGCGGAGCGCTTACTGCATCATTTTTAGCTTCATCTTTCTCAGTTACAACAGGAACGATGGGTTTCTTCACTCTTCTGCGTTTTGGTCTCACAAATCCGGTTCTATTTCTGATACGTCTCTTTCTAACAGTTTTCAACTTCTTTTCTATAACTTTCGCTGGTGACTGTGGTATTGAAACATCAGGTTCTTTCAAATTTGTGGCATCATCATCAATGGGTGTTTCGACAATAATTGCGGGAGTAATTTTGCGAACCTGAGCATTTGCTCGTTTTAATAGCTGACTTCTCTTTTTCCTTAGAGCTTCTATGGTATGACTTGATGTCGATGGCGATGAATTAGATTTTTCACTAGGGTGTTTACTGTTTTTCTCCGTTGCTAACTCTTCTTCAGTTTCAACGCAAGCTGCAATAGGCTTAATCTCCTTCTTATTGTTACTTCTCGCAATTTCTTTAAGACGTTTTTTTTTAGGTTTCTCCTTTTGAACTATCGCAGCTCCTAATTTATTGTTGCTATATTTCGAAACGCATCTTTCAATAGCATCTTCTATAGATTTTAAAGTAGCCCTCGGTCTTTTTCTTCGATTTACCACAGAGAGTTTTTCCACAATGTCCTTCTTGGATTCTGTCTTCTTTACATTTTCACCGGATGAAGCGCAGTCTGAGTTTTTGGGTAGGTCAACGTGGACATGGTGTTCTGAACTCTCTTTCTCACCAGCATTTAAAACTTTACTTATTTTGCTTACGGTTCTCGAACAATCTAATTGTTTCGTTGGCTCTATTACTTCAGAGGTTGTCAACTGAAATTCTTTAGTTTTCGCAACATTATTTTGAATTGGCAATGGAGACTTGGGTGGTGGTGGAGACTTCGTGATAGAAACTTGCCTAGATTTATTTGTAACAGTTTTATTTGCTTGAACATTGCTTTGAGGGGCACTGATGGCCTCCTTAATGGTAGAAGTGCCCGAACTATCCGCGGAATACTTCAAAATGCAAGCTTCAATGGCTTCATCGATGGAATTTCTATGGTTCTCAGGGAGTTCTCGGACTGAGTTTCGCCTACTGCAGGAATTTGGATTTTGCTTCAACACAGATTTTGAATTTGATGTACCAGTTTCCTCAGAGACGGCGGGGGAAGGATCTTGCTTCGTATTTTCAAGGATACTGATATGATGATGTCTTTTCTTCAGGGGAAGATATTGCTCGTTTGTGGCAGGTGGTGATGCGTCTCTAATAATTTTATTATTTTGGGCGGTACTAGGTTTCGATGGTAGTGTTGGCTTGATGGGTTGAGAATTCTTGTTAGTCACTGCTTTAGTATTCTTGAGCGGGTTTGCATTTATGGCATTAGCAACAGCGACAGTTTGAACTTCTTTGCTTTGATCTTGAACTGGAATAATAGCGGGGGTCTTTTTACGCAAATTTTTCCTCTGCGTCTTTTGAGGTTGAATAGAAGGAGATATGTTGAGAGCGTCCGCGGGTTTTAAATTAACGTTACTTTCCAATACGGGCTTCTGAGGCCTTTCACATTTTTTGGCCTTCAAGTATCGTCTTATGACAAAAATGCTGGGAAGCGTTTTTGAATCTTGGTTCGATATTTTTAAGGCCTTACTTAACGTTAGAGCTTGCAGTAATTTCAGGGTTTTCTCCATGTCTGAAATAAATGTTTTGTCATCGGCAGTTTCTTTGGAGTGGCCACTCTTGACTTTCTTCTTCTTCTTGCGCATTTTGCGAAGGCTATCTAACTCGGACACTGGCCTATCTGATAAAACAGAAACATCGGCATCGCTCCCGTGTACCTCGAATGAATGTTTCCCAATTGCTGGAGCTTTATCAGACACGGCGAGTTGAGTTTTGGAAGCATTAGGAAGAGATGGAACTTTTGAAGCCAGTGACGCGAGTTCCAAAGTTTTCGCGTCTTCTTGTAGTTTTTTAGAATCTTTTAATTCGGTTTTCTTGGATTCAACTGCGGCTTTTGATTCACTAATGAGGTTATGAGAACTTTTATTACGGGAGTGCGCAGGCTGATTACTTTCGTTCGTCTTTGCCCTTATGTCGGGACTTTTATCCGGCACCATGAAGGAAGATTTGTTTAAGCTTTTAAAACCATTCCTTCTTTTGTTGTTGGAAACAGACTTTAATACCGGCAAAATTTCATTTGGGAATTTCTCCGTGACTTTATCGGAGACCTTATCTTGAACTGAAAGTTTCCTCGCGCCCCGTTTTTTCTTAAAAGATTTAACAGATTTATCAGAGAGCTTCTTCCATTTATTTTCAATGATAGGCGAAGAGGGAAGATGGACCAAATCGACCATGGGTAGAATAGTTTTTCTTTTTCTCGCGCGTTGATTTTTCAACTTCTCATTCGCTTTGGACTCTCCAGAAACGTTGGCAACAGTTTTCCTCGTTCTTTGCCTAGACGTTGTAGTTTTAGAAAAGATCTTTTTCCTTCTCCTACTTCTTTCCGTCACTTTGCCATTGGCGTTCCTTTTACAAAGATCATTCTTATTTTCAACTTGGACATTTGACAAACGAGTCAATTTTGATTCGGAATTGCGTAAATGAGAACTTAATACAGTGTCAGCGGAAGCCGCCTCAGACGCGGGTTTACTGTCAATAGGATGGCTTGGTAAAGAATTATTTTTGGAAGAATCTATTAAATCTTTGGACTCTAACGCTGAATGATCAATCGTGTCCAGAGGAATAGTTTCTTCGGTAAATAACTTTTCGGGTTCCAATAACTTGACAGAAGCCGAGCTATCATTAAGTTCCAAATCGCTTAGTTCGTCAAATTCCATTCCTTGTAGTTGCGACGATATAGAGTTCTGTACACTTTGAATTAACATTTGAAGATCGGTATCAGTTTTCTTATTGCCAACATTACACGTCAGTAATTTCTCTTCACTTTCAGTAGGCTCCAAATGATTTTCGACTGAAAATATTTCCACTTTTTGATCTAGCTCTTTATTTTCCATAACTGTCTGGTTGATGGTTTCCCCACTGCTCTTAAGTAGATTTTTAATTTCTTTCACTCGCTTAGTTCTTTCGCAGTTCTTGCGAGACTTGGATTCTTTTTTCATCTTTTCATCACCGTAGGGCGAGATTTCCATTGTACTAGATATATTAGGAGATGAGATTCTTTCGATTAAATCTAGGTCACTTAGCGACGCGTTGTTAATTCTCTCTATATTAAGCGAGCTTGAGCGATTTTTCTCATTCACTTCGCAACTTAATAAGGGTGCTTGATGCTCGTGTTCTTCGTCGGAAACGCGTTGTAAAGGAACTGCCTCGAATTGGTTTGGCCAAGTTGGCTCGGAGGGGGTCAACAAAGGAGGAGAAGGTGATGAAGATAACATAAGTGACGCGTACCTCACTGTTTTAGAGCTTTCTCCCGGGACTAAAGAGACATAGTCGGCCTTATTGGTTTTGCTTAAGCAAAATTCCCTATTGTTACAGTCATTCATATAGGATACATTCTCTCCGTGGTTGTAAACGTCATCCTGATCAGGAGATCCTCCTGATTGGATACCGCTGTCGGGAGAGACGTTGGCGTGAGAATCGACGGCCAATGGATCTAGCTCCAAGTTGTTAATGGGTAAAACAGGCTCAGTCACCATAAGCAGTTTACCGGGACTACTTTTACTCATTTCAAAATCGACAATTTGAGAGGAAATTTCATTCTTTCCCTCAATTTCCTTCGATAAAGAAGCCGTTGTTGTTTCTATTCCGACATTATCTGTCAAACTACGGGTTTGTAAACTAGGATTTAAACAACTGTCAAAACTCGGTTTCGCGTCTTTTAAAGAGCAATTGTCATCGTTACTTTTATAATCATTATTATTATGACTCGATAACGAATTTATCTCAATAACTTGATGCGTTGAGAGAGGGGATTTTGTCAAAGACACTCTAGATTTGCGTTTTCTTTTACAAGATTTCTTTGTCCTTTTACCGTTTTTAACTTTTTTCGCGGATGGAGTTCGGGTAGTAGTTATTGAGGAGTCATAGGTACATCCCATCCGCGCTAGAGAACTATCAATCACGCATCCTGTCCTGCCACCAAGCTTATTTGGTGGCTCTTTCAATAAATTACCACCACTCGATTTTTCACTTTTGGCCATAGCGCAGCTATTAGTGGCGTCTCCGAATCTGGCACCGCGTATCACAGAATTTAACAAAGTTTTAGATTTTGGTGAAAACTCTTCTTGGCAATTTATCGGCTCTGACCGGCCATTATCATTAATCACTGTCGTCGCGAAATTAGAATCTTCCGAAGTAAAGCTCCAACTGTCGCTATACGATACTGAATGGGAGCTACTATTGAAAGAGCTGCAAGTTCTACTACTGCTACTACTTCGACTGCTACCACTACTGCTGCTGCGGCTAGTACTTTCCGAGCTTGAACTTCTACTTCCTCTTCTTCGGCTATCACTACTAGAGCTGCTGCTTCTACTACATGATGAGCTGCCACTCCCGCTACTGCTACTTCGACTGCTGGCACTGCTCGAGGATGTTCCACTGCCACTGCTACTGTTTCTTTGACTTCCGGGACATCTACTACAACACTTTGTTCTTTGATGTTCGCAAGATGAAAATGATGGCCTCTATTCCAAAGAAATAGGAAATAAGAAATTAATAAGGCTCTTCCCAATAATTTTAAGACGCATTCAGTATTTAAGTATAATTATCATTAGGCGTTTTATTATTATAGAGGCTCGTATAAAATATTAATAGTTAATATTTACCTTTTGGTTATCCCTAAGGTGTTCATTATTGGTTGATGGCCACAAACTCCCACTGGCAGGGACACTTCCCGTTTGCGAGGAAACAGCGTGATCTTCACCAGTAATTATTCCATGGATATTTCCCATATCAGAGCCAGCTTTTACAGTCAACTTATCCGTTTCTGGCACTCGATTTGCTGGCTCAAATTCACCCACTTTCTTTACTCGCCTCGTTGCAATTTTTAACTTCAACTCTCCATCAGCAAAATCACCTCCTTTAACAATTGCAAATTCACATTCATCCGATACGCTGGACTCCCACGTCGATCTACTGCTCTCCCCATCAGAGTCGCTATAGCTTCCCCCAAC
The DNA here is from genome assembly GCF_054372755.1 of Phalangium opilio. NCBI lineage: Eukaryota > Metazoa > Arthropoda > Arachnida > Opiliones > Phalangiidae > Phalangium > Phalangium opilio. The sequence continues at coordinate 841,314 of NW_028324227.1, forward strand.
ACTACTGACACTGCTTCTACCACTCCCACTTGTCCTCTTCGAATGGCTCTTCTTGCGATAACTGGAGTGTTTTCTCGCAGTCTGCATCATCATGGAGCCATACAAGATATATTTCTGGGAAGCAAATACTGCTATCCTCAGAACGTCTTTGATTACACCAACTAGGAGGTTATCAACACCGAGCGCATAATCGACTTTACCAACAACTGCCATATTCCATTACAGGTAAAACATCCGAATTCACCCTGAAAAAGTCACAGCCAACATAGCATTTAATCACTGAAAATCCTCCATAAACAACCAAGGCTTAACGTTCAACCAGTAAAGTACTCGACACAATTTAACTATCAATACAGTCCTCGCTATTACGCAATTAATTATCACTCCCACTTTAATACGCTAGTATATTATTGAACTTTAATTTACCTTTTAAGGGGCGAAAACATCATCGACATCATCACGATAACACGTCCTAGGCCTAAATTTCAAACATGGCTTCTACGGAATACGGTTGGCTAGGCTTTCTTCTAAACACGCCTATAATATAAATATCGTCACAATAACAAATATTGCCAGCGCTAATTTGATTTTTATTTAATTAACAAACTACCAATGACGACAAATCAATAATTATCATTCCACTAGTCTTTTATCCAAATGTAATCGCGTTCGCGTTAATGGCGGGATGAGAAAAATTTACTCCTACGCAAAACATTGTATCTACAAACCTTCTGGAAAATAAACTTACTGACTTTTTACACTCTAGAGGATACCAAACTTTTCGTTACCTCACGGGCCTAACTAGTTCAGTAACAAAACTACGTAACAAGGCTAGAAGGAATCTACAAGCACGCGTCCGTACTGTTTGTTATGTCACGTGACAGACAGGTGCTGACAGTGCTGCCATGAAAATGGAATTCAAATTTTTAACGACACATTGTTTTGGCTAAATAAAATTGTAAAATATTCAAACCAGAAACGAATAGAAGTAAGGCATAAAATTATCCATTAGAATAATTTTTAATAGTCCATTTTTTGTACAAATTTCTTCTCAGAAAAAGTCTACCCAATTTTTAAGCACTCGCAGCAAAATGACACGGCGCGTTCTTCGAATTCCCAATTTTCAACGCCATGATTGCCATCCTCGTTGCCACTATTTTCATCATCCTGATTCCCAAAGCACGAATCATTTACTCTTTTTAGAACGGTAACGGTGAAAGCTTTAGGCGTGCATTCGTAGAAACCGAACCAACAAACTTTAATATCGCACTCAACGGAACGAAGATAGCGCGGAAAATGGTCACTACCCAAATCAAACCATTTGTACTTGTAAGTACATGACCAAGGCCCGAACTTGTGATCCGGATTGCCTAGATCATCCGAATGTGGTCTTGGAAACTTTTCTTTGGGTTGAACTCCAATCGACTTGGAAAACATCGCTTCTCGTTTCGTTCTCGCAACCAAATCATTCTTTTTGAGCAGGCGAGTATAGTTTTGACTAACTTTGAACGAAAACTTGTCTTCGTCGTCCACGAAATTTAAGCCTTGGCTTTGGTCCGACATGAAGCCATCGGTATCGGCCGATCGTCCAATGATTTCCTTCACTTTCAATCTCGGCTGTTCGACCGACATGTAGCGCGCGTTGAAAGCGGGACCTAATTTACGGGCCAAATCTGAAGACCGTACTTTCTTGCACGGAAGTTTTTTAATCGTTTCCTCAGCTACGGCTTCCTCAATTATCGTGGCTAAATATAACGCAATCCGCAACAATATAACACTGAGCCGCATGTTGTTCACAAATCATCGCGCCTAATATTACAGCTGGCTAAAGGGCGATTCAAAATCAAACCCTCCCGTAAAGCCCTAGGAGGGTTTGGACGGCCTCGCTGTCTTCTTTCTTTGAGAAGGTAAAAGACCGTCCTGAAAAGATTCAATTGACCAACCGAGGCAGCACGTGTAAACCACTAGACCCCCCACCCCTAAAATAATTGCTCCACACAAAATGGGCACGGGTAATGGGTTCGTCACAGTTGGGGGAGGCACTTTCAGCCAAGGCTAGTTAATACAGGTTAAAATAGGAAATATCCGAGTAGGTACATCCTGAGTAGAGAAATATTCCGGTGACGCAACGTACTTTTTTCCGCGATGCCAATGAATGCACGGCTCCAAATAATTTAAGTTCTTGACACTATGACGTCAGCGCTCCACTTAGTTCTGTACTTGGTATATACCTACTGTGGACGAGGCTATAAATTTCCTATCGGAAAATTTCTCTCGTCTAAACAAAGTTTTCGTTCATTTCATTGGTTCAACTAGACTTATAGTTTTTGAGCTGCATGTGTTACCAACTTACCGGTGGTATTTTTTGGTGTCCTAATCTGTATTTAGTAACTACCCGTTGGATGCTAAAACATTCCTAAAAGTTGGGGAAATCCTCCCCCCCCCTTTTTCAGTGATTGACAAAGTAATCGGTTTTCGAGGAAAACTTTCTTTTCTTTGACATAAGTTTATACCCCTTCTAGTAACTAAAAGCTTAAAAAATTTAACTGCAAAATGATCGTTAAGTCTGACATCGAGCGTCTGATTTACCGAGAGGCACGAGCATTAAACTCTTTTTAGTTCCCATTGAATTAATTTTATAGTAACAAGTTCAGGATTTTTTTTAAATACGTAATAAGAAAACCACAGACTTAAGAAATTGACTTATGGTACAACCACTGGAATTCCTAATCCCTTCTTTGTCCGCGATTTCGATTTATTTTTGGGTCTCTTCGGTGTGGCCACCCGTTGAGTAGGCCGAACCTTTCTTTCACCAGGAACTACTTTGTCCTCATTGTCATTACCGTTTGGGCACGGTACCACTCCTAAAGGGGGGTGTGTAGCATTGTCAAAGGCGACTCCTTCGACGGTAGAAGGCGATAAAGTTGACAGTTTCTTGGATTCGTTCTTTTTCAACTTGAGGCTCATCTCCCTCATCTTGGCTTCCTTTCTTTCATCCCTTTTCCGAGATTTTATCTTCTTTTTGACGATTTCTTTCGTATAATCGCCTTTAAGTTTAGAAGTACTCAACATTTCCGCTACCTGCTGAATATAGTCAGCTGATTTGTCTTCTTCTAGTAAGTTATCGCGTTTTTCTCTGGCGTAGGTTTGATAGCGGTATACTTCCTGCGTTCCCTTTTCGTCGTGTACGCAAATAGAAATATGCGGTTTCTTGCGCATATTGTCTATGACACCGCTTTCCAAAGTACTGGTTTTTAACTTGCATCTTTCCATATCGACAATCCTGTTACGAAAAAATTAATATTTATCGTGTCACCCCAAAATTCAAGTCTTAAATTTAATGTCCAATACTTTGTATACACTTCCTCTTCTAGCTTCGTTTTCGGTCTGACCAAAGTAAGCATTTTCCAGTCTATGTCCACGGTACTGAGTTCCTCCATTCTGATTTTTTGCAAGGGCGTGGGAATGGGATTTGGGAAAGGAAATGCGGGGTTTTTTTTCTTGACGACCAAATGCTGGCAACAAGCCTCGCTGTCCCGAACCTTTTCTGGACGCATACGTAAGTCGGGTACTTTGGACAGTGCATCTAAGTAAATTACCAACACATTAGTCAACAAACATAATAAATAATATCATGCTAGGGACTTTTTGAGAGCTAGTTCGAGAACGACGCGAGAATTTGCTACAAGCGGTTTTACAGTCCATTTTCCTATTTAGTCTGTACTAAGTCTTTTACAGCGCCTCACCAGGCGTTGCTTTACGAGAATCTATGACGTTCAACTTACGTCACTTCATGACAAGCTCTCACTAACCAGTGACAAACTTATGGAACATTCTTATGAACTTTTGATAATATCCGATACGCGTATTGAACAGTGTTTTGTTTGACATAATGCGAGAAAACACTCCTCTTTACCGCTCGCTTTGTAGTATTTCTATTTGCCTTTGCTATCATTAACACTATAGCTACTTGAGTAATGTATGTTGGGCGTTAAGTAGTTACTTTTGAATTCCTCTCTTGTCTTGAACTTTAGAGTACTGAAATCCAACAGTTCGGGAACACTTTCACGAGGAACGACGTTTTCAGTTTTATTTTCTTCGGCCATTCTCTTTCATAGAATCTTAACACTCACTGTCCAAGGCAAAAATAAAGTTTTTCGCGGCTCCTCTCTGAAAACTATTTGGTCATGGCGTGCCACCAAAAAGCTAGTTTATAAATAAATAAAAATAGCGGCGGCTATTTAATGATCAATATAACATCGTTTAGGCAACGACGCTCGCGCTTATAAAGATATATGAATTATTAAAAACATCTCGTTCCAGTTGGGAAATCGTTCGAAAGGAAAAGCAAGGGTGGAAACACCCTCCTCGGAATACTTCCGATATTTTGACCCTTCGCTTTAATTAATGGTTTTATTGATCGAAAGGACTCAGTTCAAGCACGATTCCTCATCATTATTCCCAGAGCATTTCTATAAAACAAGAGTTCTTACTTAAAGCTATTGAACCCTACTTTCGCTTTTCGTTTTATTTTTTTCGGGTTCGCTAAGTGAACACGTATTTAATTTACAATAGCCCCGAATATTCATGGGTTAATATCGTATTTTTGTATTTCTTGAAAGTTTAGGCTATAGCCCACTGCTAACGATGCGTTAGGATAGAATAGAATAGAGGGTATAGAGAAAGATATAAATAAAGCCGTCAAGCGATCATTGAGCGTTTGGCAACCGTTTATAATAGACCATGTCGACAACCCTCAAAACATACAAGAGGTGGGAGGGGTTGATACATCACCGTCTCTAAGTGCTCTCATGACACAGTCAGTTCAGTTTACCTACCCCTCCCCCTTTATATCTCCGCTTCTTTCCATTTTAGTTCCGTTCCATTGAAATGGTCTATTATCGGCGGTACCAGGAAAGCAGCACTGGCAATTCCTCTCTCACTGGGGTTAGCTCGCGACCTTTACGGGATCATATGAGATAAGTTCATCGGACACTGCAAGAATTCCTGTGTCGCTTCTACGTTTTCCTTATGATACAGATTTAAAACAGGAAGGGGAGGCCAACCTTTTCGGCTAAAGGACCAAATTCAAAAATTCGAGGTATATCGCGAGACGCGTGTTTCAAATTTAAAATTAATAGCATAGAAATTAAGAACATGATCACTTTGGGTATTTATTTTCGAGCTTATAGCTGCTTCACATATTCAGCATTTCATTCATACTTACAGGTACTTACCAATATCGATTTTGTTGAATGAATATTACGAACCTTCCATATTGTCACGAAGGCGTTAGAATAGGTTGTTTCTAAATCCATATAAATACATGACACAATTGGTTTACGTATGCCGCAGCGACAATTTTTTATTGACATTAACGGAAACATTTATTTATCATCGTATTTATTACTGAGTTTCCTTAACTTCGCCGTTGGTTTTTACGGTTTCAGTTTTCGCTGCCGCAACAGCTACAGCTTCAACTTGCACAGCTTGCAAGTTTGTAGTTATCGCGGTCTTTTCATTGGGACGGCAACAGAAGCGAATCATTGCCCGAATCAATTGAATCAGCAAGGTTATTTCGACCAAAAGCCATAAGAGAAACAACGAAATATCTCTCTGAACCGAGTCGGGGAGAAAAAACAAACGTACATTAAATCGTGTGTCGAAACATTAGAGAGTTTTAGGAATATTGTTTGTTTAAGGCATATGGACGCGGGGGAGTAGGCTACTTAGAGAGAGCATTTTATGTTTTCTCTTTGCCTGCCGAAAGTTTTAATGTTCTTTAACTTTCGTATCGCGTGTAGAGAAGGCTTGAAAATTGAGTTATTTTGGACTAGGGTTTTCGTAATGACGCTTGGGGGACTAAGGGAAGTCCATAACTTACTATTTTTCGTATAATAATTTTTGTTAACTTCACAAACACGAACGCGGCGATTAAAACCAGTACGTCGCGTGCGAACTCAGCATAGTAAGCTTTTTAAACACATCCTATGATGAATATCTACGATGCGAATATAGACCACTTCGATGTAACTAAAGGGGAAAGACACGGGGGTAAAACTTTGCCTTCCTACTCGCTTTTTGGCGCCTGCGCTGTTGTATTTTTTTCTCATAGTGCGCAGAGACGGCAATATATCAAACCTTTTGTTTGTCCCGTACCGATGGTTGCTTATGCCTAACCTATTTTTTTTAGGTGGAAAAGGTCTAAAATTTTGTTTGCGATGGAAGTGGTGGTCGTAGAGGTGGGGGTGGTGGTTTATTCGCCAATCGGAATGTTATTTATTTTGGGAAATTTTAGAGACCGTTTGAAAAGAGAAAGAAACCGTAGCTACTGTGTAGCTGGTAAGATTCGTGATTTTGAAAATGTCAAAATTTACTAAAATGCTTTAGATCTAATTGATAGACTTCTAATCTTACATACCCCGTTGTAAAGATCCTGCACAGGAACGTGGTAATAGTTGACTCTCTTCGTGCTACCAAAATCAATGCTGACGTAGGCAGAACTGCTTGTTGTACAAAGTATAAAAAAACCTAAGGATTATTTTTTCATAAAAACTAGCCCGATGAAGCCTTTAAAATTATACACACGTATTGTCCAACAGCCCCTGCATCTCTATCTGTAATTAAAACACCAATATTTTAGGCCCCGTAATTAATAAATTAATTAGCATATATTACTATACCGCAATAGGAGTTCGGGTCACTTTGACGGTGTATTCTTCTTCCCTGGGGAAGGGAGGGGGTTAAGATCGCAATTAGATAGTACTTAGTTAATTACTGGCAGAATGACGAATGTAAGAGTAATAAACTTACTCGCAACTCAAGGGGCATGAGTTGTGGCAGCTGTCTTTCACTTCCCGATCAACTCTTTCGAAACAATTACCTAGAGTTTCGTTTCATGTCAATTTTGTTATGAAAAGGGAGAAATTTATCATTAGTAGCACGCGTATTACCCTTCAGAGGGCTTTCATATTGACATTCGACTCGATGTTTCATTGATATTTGGGGGAAGTAAACTGGAATGCAACCGCAAGTGTCCATGAACTTTTTGTAAACGCATTCGCTAAAGCATTGCTGCAAAAAGAATTTGTTATTTAACACAAAATTTAAATTAATTTTTTCGAAAAATGCAAAACCTTTTGGGAAAACGGCATATTTGATCCGTTGTCACTATCCTGGTCGTTGTAGTCTCGGCATTTAGTTGCGTATGGAGGTGGTAGACGATGGTGTACTTTCTGTATAATTGCTCACATACGTTTAATTTAGATATTAACGAAACTAGAATATTTATACCTTTTCCAAGCTGATGGACACAGCTTCATTTGGTGCTACTTCAACACCAGACAAGAAGTAGATGTCCGGCAAATTGTTTGCATCATGAATGTACACAAAACCCGCCTTGGGGTTGATGAATAGCTCTTGAGAACTCACTTGATCGTCTGGTTGAAAATTCAAAGCCAAAAAGAGCGCTAAAATGAAGTTAGAAGATTATATTAGATTAAGAAACAATAAGCCCAATTTGGTCTTTATAACCAGAATCTTCCCCTCCTAATATTTCTTGCTCCGTTTTTCGGTTCCATTTAGCGAATAATGTAAAGCAGTTGATCATTGGCTCGAAATATATTCTGGTAAAATTCCTGAAAACAATTTTCTTTTTAAATGTAGTCCTTGATAGAACTAAGCCTTGGTCAACTGTCTTACGAAGGCTCAACAACAATAGCTTCGTTGTCAATCATAATATTCTGAGAATAAGGAGCCTCCACGAAGTCATCAGCGGTTTGTAGGTATCTTAGACGTTTTTCTAACGAAATATCTTCTTTAAATATCTCTTCATCCAAATTTTTAATGGTCTGAAGAAAATATTGAAATTTAAATTTCCCGCGTTTTTTAAATTTAAACTACTCTTAGGCAGGTTCCGCCATCTATTGGCGGTTTTCTCTTACGTTATTTTCGCACTTATTTGGAAACGCACGACAATACTTAGACTTTTGAATTCTGTACGATGTTCAGAATTATATTCATTTAGATATATGAAAAATACTTCAACTTTAATACATACCCATTATACATATTGCAAACAGTTACAGCAGGAAATTTCAACGTTTCGGGATAATCAATATTTATTTCCACACTGCTTTCAACATTGTTTACTTGATACATAAGACGACTGGCGTATGACGCCAACATAAAGGTCACCATAACCAGAACAGCCACCAACAAAATAAATTGAAAAACGGAACACAAAGTCCCGCATTTCGCTTTACCGTCTTTAGATTTCGGAATTTCTAAACCTTTAATACCATCACCCAGTCCCTGACCACTGATAATTTTATCAAAGGTCATAGTTGGGGTGTTATTTTTGTTAGAATTAGACACGTTCGTTTTAACCATGATTTTAACGTGGAATGAGAAATAAGAGACTAAAGAGTGTCCACGTATTCAACTTTAGGGGGACAATAGTCATGTAAGACTGAGCAAATAATTAAGGGTAGTGTTTGCTCAGGCTTGAGGAAAGTTGAAGAAAAATTTACTATTTTGCTATTGACTTAACCTAGAATTGTTTTAAACAAAAAAAATAAGCGTATTTCATATCTCCACAACTTTATTCCAAGTAGTATACATCTGTATAAACGTAGATTATTTGCTGATGCTGGCCTTGCCACCAGCCGATGATCCCGATTCCCTTTGAGAGGCGGAACGACGTCTTTTTAACTCTTCTTGACGCTTCTCTTTCTTTTCCTTCGCTCTTTGAGCGAGCAATCTAGCGTATTCCGCAGCTTCTTCCTTTTGTCTTTCAGCACGACGGCGTTTAAGAGCCAAACGATGACGTTTACGTTGCAACATAACCGGAGTAACTAAACGTTGGATCTTTGGAGCCTTGGTACGGGCTTTCTTACCTAAGAAAAAATAATTAAATACAAAGTTTAATAAAGTATTTGCGACTTAAAAATACGTGACATTGTATACCTTCTTTTTGAGGCAATGGCCTCCTAACTACATATCGCCTGACATCATCTTCTTTAGACAAATTGTACAGCTTTCTGATCTTGCTAGCTCTTTTGGGTCCTAGTCTTCGGGGAACAGTTGCGTCTGTTAACCCGGGGATTTCTTGTTCACCTAGCGTAGAACAAATGAATTTTACTTTTAATACAACACGTACAAACCATAAGTACCAAGTATAAAGATTTCAAAAACTAACCCTTCTTTATGATAATCAAGGAAAGAACACTTAGATTAGCATCAACGATGCATCCTCTAACAGATTTACGCTTCCTTTCACCCGTCCTCCTTGGTCTATAACAAGAATGGCCCTTGGAAAGCAACAATCTTACACGACCAGCAGTCAATACTCCCTGCTTCATGGGAAAACCTTGCTTATCATTTCCACCGCTAATCCTGACCATGTATCCCTTTTAAAATAATTAGATATCATTAGAAAACCTAAGTTAGCGCTATATATTACGAGAAACATTGAATATAATACCTTCCATTCATCTCCCAGGGCATCAGCTTCAACTTCGGCGCCCATCCTTTTTTCGTAGAAAATTCTAAGTTTACGTTCATCGTCGAACTCAATCACCTTCTGGCATCCAGTAACTGGATAGGAAATGTTAAGCTGAAAAGAAATTAATCGCAAATAATTAAAACTTTTTAAACCATCAGGCTGTTCGGGCATCACGCATTAACATATACCAAGGCCCTAACATGATTCGTGGGCAATTTATATCGCGTGTCATCGCAATTTTAGCAATTATTTTAAAGAAATAAACTATGGTAGTCCCTATTACTATTCATTAACATTCAGGAAAATCAAATATTTCACCGTAATTTCTTTAAAAACATGAAATAATTAAAGATTTACCTTCATCTCGGCGATTAATTTCCGGACCTAAATTCACAAAACCATGCTCGACAGAAAAGGACTGAAAACGATCGAGATGCCACGCAGCGAGGAATTCTCTCTTATTTTTTTTTATTGACCAATAAGATTGTGATGCGAAACTTACCGCCACCACCGACATCCAATCAGATATCTGGAATTTATAAGCAGACAACAAATTTTCTTTGACGAGTTCTTTAGCAAGTGCAGATCTAAATTAGTTTTTTAATTAAATAATTAATTTTGCAACCTTATTTAAAATTTAAAAAATAACGATTTACATTATATAAATTATGTGTTTGTGATATTAACTCATTTTTAGCGATTTAGGATTAGGACGCTACCATAAGCCTTGGTAAAAGAAATTGAAATTTTGTATTATGAATTTATTGATTTCAATCATGAGTATTTAATTGGATACAAGATATCACTTCTCACAGTAGCAGAGCTACTGACGCTCTCTTTTGCAAGGATATAGACATATATATTCATTAGTGAAATGAATGACTGACTGACGTTAAAATAGTTCAATCAACTTTAGTGTACGGTTCTAGTAAACTAAATGTTGAACTTGATTTTTACAATCTTACACACACAATGAGTAAAAGTAGTTTGGAAGCTGCAGCTGAGGCTGCGGCTCGTGTAAACGCTATGTTAATTGCTAAAGGGAAGTTAAAACTTCCACCAAGCCAAATCAAACCCAAAGTAATCTCTTAAACTCACCCTCTTAAATACAATTAATTAACTTTAATTGTTGATGTATTTAGATTGGTCATTTAGCAACAGATGATTTGGATACAGCCGAAGTTGAAATTAACGAGGCACCACTCTCTGCCAGAAATCTGTTAACAAGGGGTCATACTCAAGATGAAGTAAATATATAGCCATCTAATTTCACCATTTTAAAAAATGCATGGTAATCTTGACAATTGCCAATCATAGATTTGCAAGTATAGCGGAGCTGCAATTTCAACTAGAGGACGCTACATGAATTATGAGGACAAAATGAATAATAATTCAGGGTAAAACATTGTCCAAAAACATGTTTAAAAGTTTCTGGGGGGATAAAATGCTTTAAATTGACGATCTTACAGAGACAGACCACTTTATCTTCATATTCAAGCTCCCAAAAAAGAATCAGTTGATTGTAAGGTTTTAATTTTATTTTAATGATGAAAGATTAAATTAATTTATATATTGATAAATTAATTTAAACACCTTTTACTTTAAAGTGGCAGTTTCTAGGATTTTGGAAATGATAGCCCAATATGACAAAACTGCGGCCATTAAAATTCCCGTTACAAGTGTCAGTCCTGTTATATCCAAACAAATTGTAACAACAATAGCCCCTGTAGTACAAAGTGGTGTATGTTTCGGTTAAATTATATAAGGAAGAAGTTGTTATAAATTTATAACTATTTTTAGATGCATTTTGTTCAAGAAAAGGTGTTTATTGGACTCGAAAACCCTCAAAAGTTTCCTCTTAGAGAGAAAATACTAGGGCCCAATGTAAATGTTTTAATTGATTGATTGATTAAGGCGTTTTACCGTTTTCAGTATAATATATTATAATAATTTAAACTAGGGCATATATCTTGATCATATAAAAACTGAAACCGGTGCTAATGTAACTTTAAGAGGACGAGGATCGGGATTTATTGAACCCACATCAGGGAGAGAAGCCTTTGAACCTTTGTACATTCATTTAACGTGAGATAAATGACGCGTCAAAGTTGTCTTCCCCGTCTAACTTTGTAATATTCATAGTCATCCGAAACCTGAAGGGTTACAAGCTGCTAAAGCTCTAGCCATGAGTTTAGTCGATACAGTAAGGAAGTTTCCTTTCATAATTAATTAGCCTTATTCCTGATCAGCGCCACCTACCCATAGCGGCGACTTTGAGAACTACTGTAAGCGGCAAGCCAATCAGATGTCGCTAAAATCTGGTGACGTCATTTTTGGTAAGACCCGAGAGTGCCAGTCAGTGACGTCACCAGATTTTAGCGACATCTGATTGGCTTACCGCTTACAGTAGTTCTCAAAGTCGCCGCTATGGGTAGGTGGCGCTGATCAGGAATAAGGCTAATTAGCTATATATACGGAGAGAAAAGAAGATGGGTTTTCTTTAGTCTGAAAATCTTTCGATACAACTCTCCTAAATGAAATTTAAAATGCATTTATGAACAAGTTTTCCTTATTTAAGATTTTGAAGGAAAATCTACATTATACGCGTACATAGTCGTATATATACAGCCCTAATTGCTCTGGAAATAATTTTTATTTTTTTGCTGTTTTTAGGTTCATGCTGAATACGCTCAATGGCAACAACAACCAGTTTTAACTTTAGTACCACCTTCTCCGCCACAAATAGCGTACCAATGTACGTTTTGTCAGGGAGCCATATCTTAAAAATTTACGATAGAAACAAGGAATAAATTCGCTACATTGTCGCCTATAATATAGTCCATTCCAACCAATATTGGCATGGGTGAAGAGAACTTTACAGGGGGTGCGTTAAGAAGCGCCATTTGAGAATTTATCCTTCCTTCTATTTCAAGATAGGGTTCTTTGATTTTACATGTTTTAAAATCATTCTTCAGCAAGTATATAGACTTACCAGAATTTGCTTTATCTTAACAGCAATTTTAGGCCCAATAAATAGTGTACCTGTTGTAGTTCCTCCCGATAATTTGAGTAAGCTTATACGGAACTTTTTGCTTTGAAATTTACGCTAATAAAATGCGAAACAAATTTTAGACTTGCCAGCTACTTCCATTTCACATCTTCAAGTAGCAAATTTTCCTGTTCAAGTGATTACCTCTACCGCTCTTCTAGCACCAGTTTTAAATACACAATCTGAAAGTAATGCTAATATGATAAAAGCAACAGACCCTACCATTGCCTAAGAGTGGAAGGGCAAATAATATTAAATTAAAAACGCAACTCTATGCTATGCCATAAAACCTGCCCCCCCAAATAATGTAATTTTTTGGGTAATAGGGAGCTAACAGTTCTGACCCTGAAACGTCACACCCTTTTATCTCTTACTGGAATTACATCCCCCCTAACGGTTGGAAACAGTATTCTACGTGCTAAAATGCCAACCAGAGAGGGGCTGAGTGACGTCAACTATATCTTCCCCCTAGCCAGTTGTTAGCTCCCTATATCATTGGTTTGAAAATTTAACTAATGTGTTCCTTAAAGAAACCTTTTCAAGTTTGTCTTCCACTCGTGGGTAAATACTTCCTTGTCCAGTAATATTACTGGGAGCTAAATATTTAATTAAATTGCAGATTTAATAACTTCCAACGCATTAAACCTTCCACCACCTCCGCTGAAACCCCAATACACTTATCCCGTTATTCCCAATTCTTCAATTCCAACATCATTACCCACGAACAACCATCCAATATTTTCAACTCCTCCATTTACTACTTCAAACATTCACGGAAACCAACATCAACTACCGCCAGTCATGATGCCAGTGGAAGTTTCCTCCGCAACGTTAAGCACCCCCATGTTAATGGCACCTATGCCTCCTCCTCCGCCCAACATTCGAGTTTTCCCTCAATCACCACAAATGATGGTACCACCACCACCACCTCCGTATTTAGGGTCGCGGGATTTTCCGCAAATGGCTCCTCCATTTAACCCTCATTCGCGTTTGACCACTGCAGTTCCTAATTCTATCACTTTTCCACCAACAATTCCCGGACCTCCGCGGCATTTTAACGCTGGTCCGATGCGCTTTTCTAATACAAATTGCGATAAGATAGACGAGGAAAACCGGAACAAACGAAAGTTCATGGAGGAACCCGGTGACTTGGAAAATAAGAGGTAGGTATTAAAGGTGATTTTAAGGAATATTTGGACTTGGAACGGTAAATTTTGAGGTTTATATATATTTTACGAATCCAAACTAACGCCAACCGTCTTCCTTTACTTCCCAACTTTCTTCCCTACACTAATGTGTCCAGCTTGCAGGAACAACGTTTGAAATTTCCGGCTGCGCAACCCGCACCCAGTGTTCAGTTCCGATCTCCTAAATTGCCTCCTATTCGTAATATCAATAAGCGAGAATTCGTCAATTCCGCTTCTTCCAGCCAGTCCGCCAAAAAAGAAGAGGTTAAAGGTACGTTCCTCAAGTCAAAATAATACCTCGCTTTTCTTCCGCAGAAAAGAACGATGGTGGAAAGTGGTGAAAGTATTATAACATAAAACCCTGAAACTTTTTATACATAATTTTTTTACATAAATTTTTGCAAGACGAATCCGCGTTTTCTGATGCCAAATTTTCTTTTTTCTTTTCAAATAATTTTCTTTTCCATGTTCTCGTTCCCGCTACATTAATGTGTTTTAAATTGTGTTCGGTAATGGACTAGCAATTGAGAATGTTAATGACGGGGCAAAAAAATTGAAAGTGGAACAGTCGGAAGTAACTGATCATAAAGGGGCACTAAGTGGATTAGCTAGTAGGTTTTCAACAATTTCGGTGCAGCATTCGTTTAAAAATAGGCGAGTTAATATTTTCCCCATTGTTTTTTGTTAGTGATCTATGGTTCAGACGATTCTGATGATGAAGTTTCTAGCAATTCGAGTGATGGCTCAGCATCATCTTCGAAGAGAAACCCTTAACATTAACGCACGCATTTCCCCTTCCATCTAAAGATATTTTCCTTAATTTCCTTTAGGTTCCGCGCTTGGAGCTTCGGAATACATCTTCTTTTGTACATAAAATACTTTTTACAAACAAATAAATCTTATATTTACCTATAAAATTTTATTCCTATCAATAGTAGGTCTTATAATCTGTTAGCTAAGCTTCATTTTGTACTCTTTTTATTATTATATTATTTTCATAACCACTGCTGAGCGCTATTGGCAGAAAGGTCCATCAACCTCCACGCCGCTTTGGGGTCCAATTCAGTTTGGTCACGACATAACACCCAAACATAGTGCATTCTCAGAATTTTTTCCTTAAACACAAAGCGGACGCGTGTATTTAGAAATATTAAACGTTTCCATAAGTAACTCAATAAGCTCTAACATTTGAACTAAACTCCGACAATGGTCTTCAATTTAAATTAATCTACTTGCAAAAATCTACTAAATGATGTCACAACTTGACTTAGGAGATGCTAAATCAATCTTGTGACATTATTTATAGACACTATGGGGTGTTGTCTTACCGGATCTCCTTCAACAGCGTCGCCTTTGACGTTTCTAACTACCATGATTTGTTGCGTTTGAAATGTTAATATAAGTACGGGTCCTTGTTCCATCATTTTACCCATTGCAAGCTGGAAAAATTAATATTAATTCAACCAATCACGTAGGGGTATGAAGTTCTGGCTAGCAGACGCAACTAAACCAATGGCGGCCTAGTAGTCCCGTTTTTAAGACTCTAATTATTTTGTAATCAGAAAAAGGCCATTCTTACGTTACCCGAACCTTTCTTTGCAATAATACTTACATCAACATTACTAATGTCTAAGATTCTGTTATCATATTTATAGCCTAAAGTTTTAGCTTGTTTGATTGGCGCCGCAAGAGCATTGAAAGCCTGTAGGGGAAAAAAAAAAATACTTAAGTCAATGCCACAAAATCTGAAGTTCGTAATAATTAATAACTCACAGCTTCGTGACACCAGTCTTTCAAAATTTCTAAATCTCCCCTAATAATGGCCTAAAACAAAATATGAGCAATTGAATAAATAATAAACTAGACCATAGTTGTTTTTATTGTAATGTATAGAATTACCTCGAGAATGTTTGGAATAATTTCTAATTCACATTCCTTAAGGAATTTTTCCTTATCAAATGATGGATCAATTTTTACAATTTCCGTTAATACTTCAGATAACTCAGTTTTTTGGAACAGGCCACCTATTAGGTCGGTTACTTTATCCGTAACTACTCTAGACGCTCTTACTACAGGGTTATCACTCTCGTCAAACTTCATTTTCCAATCAAATATTTCTACAAATAAAATGTTTTACGTGTAATAGGCACAATTTTCACTTTTTCACTTTTTCAGGTATTTCAAATTGATCAAAATTAAAAGCTACAAACAGCTTAAATTTGAAAAATTCTTCATCTATTATTTTACTTACTATTTACATATGGATTATTTTCTTTGAAACTTTGCCAACTTTGGGACCATTTGGAATCCTTATGTAGTTCTACTCCCATAGCTTCCCTAAATTTTTCAAAAAACTGATATCAGAGAATGAAAATGTATCTAGGATGAAACCATTAAAATGAAAACTAACGTATTAGCACTGAAATGCCTATCATCAGGCATTTTTGCTCTTTCCGTTCTTTTCCTTAATATTTCTAAATAAAATAAAATTTAATTTAATTATTTTAATATTTACACAAATTATGGGGCTAAGGTGGTTAATAATTTTCAATTACAGAGGTATATTAAAGTGAACATACTTGGTGGTTGATACATTTTTCCACCAATCACCGCACTTTCATCAATTTCTTGCTTTACAACTTTAACACCCTTAATATTTTAACTTTGTCAGATCGTGAAATGAAATTACGTTGTCTATATAGTTCTATTTACTTCAGAAACCGTTTTAAAGGCGGTACTTTTCCCCAGGTTTTCACTTTGCTTCGCTACAGCCTCTGCGGCACTTTTTGCTGATTTGACAAATTCTCCCGTTATTTCCCAACTTTTCTTTCCAATTTCACTTTTCTGGGCATCATCCAATGTCTGTAATTTAATCAGCAACAATTTGTTACCAAAAACTCTCATTTACATTCCTACAATTTTTGTACACTCACTTCTAAAATTTTACCCTTAATGGAGCCTAATTGATCTTTTAATTGCTGAGATCCCTTGGATGTTTCTGATTCAATTGCTTCCTGAATAGCGTGTATATATAGTCAGCTAGTTGCGGCATTAAATGTTTTTTAATATCTTACATATTTTTGACGAGCTTTCTTTAATGCTTCAGATTGTTCAAGCCTTTCTGCTTCTTCCCTAAATTTCTTCAGATTTTCCTGTAGTTATGAAAAAACAAGTTTATGACACTACAATAAATTTTAACAAGATATAACAACACGCTTACTTTCATGTCCTTATTCCTATTTAATTCTTGTCGAACATTTTCGACAAATTGACCAAAGAAGTTCTTCCGCGGAGGTGAGCTGTATGGACATACCTGTGTTGTATATATTGGTTGCCATGAAGAGAGAATTTGTGGACCAGCTCTTCTAACCGTTAATATATCCTAAATCAGATTAATTTTCGATCTATGATTATGAAAAACCCCGTCATATAACGGATATTGATAGGTATAACTATATCATTTTGCTTTCGAACTTATTGCATAATAATAATGCATCATTGCATTTACCATGCTTGACCAAGGCTTAAAACCAAGGCCTTTAAAACAACCTTCCCTTCATTAAAATACGTTTATACCAAACTTTATTGTAAATTATAGGTTTGATGATATTAAATCACTAAATAATATTGAACTTACCCTATAAATAAAAATAATTCTCTTATAATTGTACATCGCTTTTTTAGCGCACGTTTGAGAGCCGGTGGCCGCCATTTTTCTTGCAAAATCAGCGAGAATTTCTGACATTCTTATTTAGAATTTCTATTCTCACTTTTAGCATAGCCTCCTGATTCACGCGACTCGGCGGACGCAGGCTGCTCTTGCTATAGAAGCAGAGGGCGAATAGTACTTTTTCACTATTTGTCGAATATCAAATTTTTCCATTATATCAGTATTCCTTTCGTCTGTTGTCAGCACGCACAAATATACGTTATTGATTACCGAAAGGTCGCTCAAACATGTATTAAACACCCCTGGTTTTACCCATAGAGCGTATTAAGTCTAGATATCTTCAACTTTTGGAGCGGTAAATAATTCTTGGGATGGGAGAGCCACCCGCGTCCTCCGATTCGCACGATTCAGAAGGCTACGCATCTAGCCCCAATATTCTGCAACTGCAAATTCTTGTAACTTTGATAGAATTTTCTGAACCGATTGACATAAAAATTCTGACATTCGTGAGTCTGCAAGTTTTGAAAGAACACGAAGTTTTCAGGCAGTCATCACAATTAATAATTAAATTAGTTACGCTCTTGTAAATTGTTTACTTTAGTATAAAATGGTAAATATTATAATCCAAACTTTAACATGTGTAATTTCAACCATAGAAGCAAAAGCTTAATAATTAGCTTTAATATTGACGTGATTTAAATTCCGCATAAGCCTATGCTTTTCATTTTAATATTACTGTACAAAAAACCAAAATACCAGTTTGTTAATACGCGATGATTTTTTATAGGCTAGACGGTATGATTCAAGAACAACAATTTTCTCCCCGGAAGGTTTGAATGCCACTGATAATCACTTTTAAAATTAAAAAAGTTGATAACATTAATTATTTATTGCAGGGCGACTATATCAGGTTGAATATGCAATGGAAGCCATTGGCCACGCTGGTACTTGCCTGGGAATCTTGGCCTCCGATGGCATCTTATTGGCGGCTGAAAAACGAAACACGAATAAACTTTTGGATGAAGTTTTTACATCCGAAAAAATATACAAGCTCCATGAGTACTAACTATTCAAAGGAACTATTGCCCGTTACGTCTCTAAATTATCATACTTACTTTTTAACAGTGACATGGCATGCAGTGTTGCCGGTATTACATCAGATGCTAATGTCCTTACAAATGAACTGAGACAAATTGCTCAGAGATATTTGTTGCAATATGGGGAATCTATCCCGTGTGAGAGGCTCGTCAGTTGGCTTTGTGATATTAAACAAGCTTACACTCAATACGGAGGCAAAAGACCTTTTGGTGTCTCAATTCTCTATATGGGTTGGGATAAACACTACGGGTTCCAACTGTACCAATCAGATCCTAGTGGAAACTACGGTGGATGGAAAGCAACTTGTATCGGAAATAACAGCGCTGTATGCAGTTGTTCTTATAATTTTGAAAAATTTATGGAAATAATCAATTTTTCTTTCTTGAATTTAAGGCTGCTGTATCAATTTTGAAACAAGAATACAAAGATGGCGAAACTGATTTAAAATCCGCCTTGGCTTTAGCTGTCAAAGTTCTTAGCAAGACGTTAGACATGACTAAACTGACAGCCGATAAATGTAACAAATCACATCTCAGAAATGTTTACTAAGGGTTAATTTAATTTTTATTCACAGTGGAAATGGCTACTTTAACTCGTGAAAACAACAAAACCAAAATTAAAATTTTACCAGCGAAGGAAGTTGAAGTTCTGATAAAAACTCACGAAGAATTGGAAGCTCAAGCAGAAAGTCTGAAAAAGGAGAAAGAAAAGGAAAAGCAACAAAAGAGTTAAACATTTACACTTATGTTAATTAAAAGTGTATTAACCGCTGTAATGTTAAACACTATTTTTCATTAATTAAACATTTTGTCCAATAAATGATATTTAACTTATTTCATTAAGTAAATTATAAGTGAATTAAAAATACAGTGGTAACTGGTATATACCATCGAAAATTGTTGGGGGGTGGTCTAAAGTGGGCGTTCCGGTCTCCAGTGGGCGTGACGTCACTCTTATTATAGAATGACGTTTTCGATAAGTTCAGAGCCGGCCGCCTATAAAGGGAGGAGTCGAGAGTTTTCGCCATTTAAAGACTCTCTGCATTGTAAAGGCGAAACATCAAAATGGCGGGCGGTAAAGGACAAATGCTTGAAATGGATAAATTAAGTTTACCACAACTTTCCCAATTAAAACAACAATTAGATCAAGTAAATATAACGTTAAATACTTATCAATCAATCGCTCCAACTGCCTTTTTAAATTAAATATTATAAAATTACTTGCTAAGAGTATTTCGAGTAAAGCTAAGCCTTGGCTAAGACCCAACCCTTAGTACTTGGCGTTGGCAGCGCGTGTTATTTTCCCTTAGAGCTTTATACTGTTAAAGGCAGGGTACTGCCGCTCACCTTGTTTTCATCTCCATGTGTCTATCACTGATTCCGAATCTCGGCTCACGTCACGTCACGTGTGAATTTTTACTAAACTTTTTAATTTTTAAAGGAAATTGATTTAATGGGATCTTCGTTGCAACAATTAAAAGGCGCTCAACGAAAATTCCAAGAATCCAAAGAATGTCTAGATAAATTAGTACCCGAATGCGAGGGAAAAGAGGTTCTAGTGCCATTAACTGGCTCTGTATCCTTTCAAATTTATTAAACCTACAGTTGTTAAATTATATAATCGTGTTTCCTTAATAAATTTAAACAGCTCTACGTTCCAGGCAATCTATTAAATGTAAATAAGGTTCTCATTGATGTAGGAACGGGTTACTACGTTGAAAAAGTAAGGTAACGCTCTTACGGCATTTTTAAAGTACTAAGGTTGAACCTTTCCAGGATAACGAAGCTGGCAAAGATTACTGCAAAAGAAAAGTGAAATTCTTAACGGATCAGATGGAAAAAATACAAAAAATTGCCCAACAAAAAGTTATCTTTAGAGATGGTAAAAGAAAACTAATTATTATAGACAAACCCATAATTAACGCAATCCTCATTATAGCCGTTATCGAAACAATGGAAGTGAAGTTACAGGCATCTTTAGCCGCGCAAAAATTAGCAGCAACTCCCAAGTCCTGAGAGAAAAGTTTTCAAAAACCATCACATTATAAAACTAAATGCTCTAATTATTTGCCTTTTTCAATCCACGCTGTAACTACCGTGTTATAACCCCCCTAATTATACTTACATTAGCGTGTGGTTCATTTCATTTGCTGATCTCGATTTAAGAAAGATCAACTGTAACATTTTGTTATTAAATAATAATAATTTCTTGTAAAATTTCAATTGTTTTTGACTAAGTAAAAATTTGACAAAGAATTAACTCCTAAGTTAATCTTAAAGTTTTTATTTTCTTTTTACCAATTTAATTTCAGAGTTAAAATGGATCAACTTTCAGTTTTCAGAAAATATTATGCTCGAAAAAAAAAAAAAAAAAAAAATAAATCAATAGCTAAATTCCACAATATTCATTATTCAATAACTACCAGCGTATAAATGAAATATTCATAATTTTCATATAAAAAAAAAAGCCTTATTGCTGGGGACAATAGATTAATAATATAAAATAATTATTGTATGATTTTTTTTCTGGCTGGAGTTAATCAAGTTCAACAGACTCCCAAATATTGGGAAAAAGAAAAACTGAAATATCAAGTCCTAATTACTCGCGTATAAAGGTAGACCTACCTTAACGTTAGTCAACTTATATATCTAAAACTTATGATGACATTTTCCATCCACTAATCTTATTTAGTTAAAAATAGCCTCTTCGCCATAAACCAGTACCAGTTTTAATTAAATTTTAATCCAAAACGCTATTCAGCAATGTATTTCGTCACTGCGAGTGACACCAGTTCGAGATAACACAAGGCCTTTTTTTGCCTTTGCAAAGTATACTTACTACAAATTAAGCAATATAATTATATTTTGATCCTGGCGGAATTTCATGTTGACCTTTAAACAAATACGCAGCTTACACTTAACGAACATAATTAAAAATGTGACCTAGTGTCATATTTCTAACATTAAATTTCCTATAAAGACATCAGAAACGCGGAGCTTATAACAATCATATAAAAGGAATGGTAGAGAACGCAAGAACATACAAAAAATATAATAAAACATCAAATGGGAATCAATTTAGCAACGCTTTATGATTTGGCCAATCTCAAAACATGCAAAATAACTTCATCAACCGTTTGATTATTTAAGAGAGTTTTAACCGCGTTATCATCAATAACAACGGTGAAAAGAAGTTTCGAATTCTCCCTCAGACGGTCCATGTAGGAATAGTCCTCCGGATTAACGGGGGTATGTCCGCAACGTTTAATAACAGACTCCAGTAACTCGTCAACCGGTTTATCAGGCCATCCAAATCCTTTCAAAGTAGATTCGTCTACCAGCAGACTTAAGAGCTCTCTTATACTGTCGCAGATGTTTTGTTCCGTCAATATGTGCGAAGTTCCGGGACTCTCAGGATCTTGAGTTGTAGATTCCTTCTCGTCCAGTAAAATCTTGTTCAACAGTTCACGGTGGCGTTTCCTCATGTGACGCAAGAGACAATCCTTGCGAATGAACGCCCTGCCACACTCGTGACACGATCTGGGTTCTTCCTTCGTATGCGTCAACATGTGAAGCTTTAGTGAAGGCTTGATGGCGAATCTCTTCTGACACGTAGGACATTGATGAGGCTTTTCGCCGGAATGCAAAACAGAATGACGGTAGAGGTCTTCCCTTCGCGTAAACGCTTTGCCACATTCCTGGCATTCAAATGGCTTTAACTTTTCATGTACGTAACGAATGTGCATTTGAAGACGGGCTTTCCTGTTGAACAACTTTCCGCAATCTTCGCATTTGAATCCATTTTGACCCTGAAAGATTAATTATAGAAATTCCCAATCAATTATATCAAGGACTCGTGGATCGAGTAGCGAGTTCGTTTGATGACGATTCACTCACAGTGTGGAAAAACAAATGGGCTTTCAATCCACCCGCTTGAATGAATTCTTTTCCACAATATTCGCATTTATGCGGTCGAACTCCAGTGTGAATTCTCATGTGACGGTTTAGGGTTCCCTTAAGAGAGAAGCTGACGCCGCAATCGATACAGGCGTATGGTTTTTCACCGGTATGGATTCTCCTATGCTTAGTGAGCGCCCCCGTGGAAGGGAAGGCCTTTGAACAAAAATCGCATTTAAAAGGACGCTCGCCAGTATGAGTGCGTTCGTGGATTTTAAGAAGAGACGTTCCGTGAAAATGTTTGGTACAAAAGTTGCACTTGTATTTTTTTCGTCTCAGGACTTCTCCAGCATGAGCACGAAGATGTTCGCGAAGATTGTCCTAAAAACGTCAACAGAAACTACAACATTATAAAAATGAAGAAAGCTAAAAAATATTGTACAGAAATAAAAACATCAACTATAGTGTACAACGTAAAATTACAAAACCATAGTTATTTATAGACAGTTTTGGTTTATCTAATTAAAACTGAAAACACTGCAATTCGCTAAGTAAATTATAATGATAATTATAAGTCAAGTTTCGTTATTTACCATTCCATTTACCCAAAACATCCTTTATCATTTTAAAGAATACGCAGCAGAAAACGGTACAAGGTTAATTAAGTTAGAGTTATACATATTATTTTTGCAAAGTCTACTGGTGAAATCACATTTTCTCTGCAAAATAACTGTAGATAATGCTGTTACCTTTCGAGTATAAGCTTTGCCACAAACTTGGCACACGTGAGACGGAGGTGGTTGGCCCGAGCACGAAGTCATCATCATATGACGATCCAAATGATATTTGCGCGAAAATGTTTTGCTGCAAATTCCACACATCAGGATTTTCTCCATGGGTCCTGTATGGGTAGCGAGATGTTCGAGGAGTTCGACTTTGCTGTTAAATTTGTCTCCGCATGTTGCGCATTCTTCATTGCCTTCATTCGGTTTCTGAATGAAAAAAAAAGAGAAAAAAACATCAATTTGTTCAAACACACCATATAAAAAACGGTTTAGGCTGTCCATACTTCGGGGGTTGCGTAACCATCCTCGTTTCCAAGATTTTCTTTCTCTTTGTCTTCTTTATCCTTGAGAATGACATCGCAGGTCATCTGATGAATGGAAAGAGTGTCTTTGTTCGGGAATATTTCGCCACACGCTACGCAAACTTCGGGAGGCTGTTGCGGTTGTTGTTTGGCTGGCTTGGGTGGAGTTTTTTTCGGTGTCTCATTCATTCTTTTCTTCAGTTCATTAATCTTGCATTTTTTGCAATCTCCAAAGTCTTTGTTGTACTTGCTCTTGCAAACGTTGCAAGTAACCATCTTGGCCTTTTTCTCTTTCAACAAGGAATTGACGCGACGCGAAATGTTTCCCGTCATCTTGGCTTTCATCGTCTGGAAAGTACTGGTGGCGAAAGTAATTTCGTCATCGCTAGAAGACGGGACAGATTCAATATCCTCTATATCGTCAGATTCCATACCATCTTCGTTTAACTGAATTATCTGTTAAAGAAATGGTTAAAAGTTCGTCATGATTGTAAATTAGTGGCCTCGTTGCGTGGTACTTCTGACTTGGTTTATACCTTAGTGGTTGCTTTACATCCCGATTGGTGTCTTTTGTGCGAACCAGAAGTTGTGAATGATCTGTCACATTTGTTGCATTTAAATTCTCTAAACTTTGCAGACTCCAGCTCATCTTTAACATCTTTGTTTGTAGCGGCGTCGCGTTGATTTTTTAAAATGGCAGCGGTAATTGGTGATGGTAGACTATTCAATAGATTCTGACGAACAGAATCGGGAAGCGTCGCAACAGTAGATTTATTGGCAATACTCAGTGTTAATCCTTTTGCCAAGGTGGAAGAAGTGGATGTTGATTGAACAACATTTTGCGATTCATCATGCGTTAGTAAATGAGCTTGGAGCTTTGATTTAGTCGAAAAACCATCTTGACAATGGCCGCAAGAGTGTCTTTTCCCTTTTGGAGGCATATTCGATTTACCAACTAGAAAAAAAAAAAATTAAAATTCATGATATAAATTAATTTTAAATAAAATGTAGGCATTGTAACTCCCAATTTAATTAAAAAGTGATTCTAAAACGTTTTGTTTAGAATTCAAAGGTAAACAAACGTTTAATTGCTATTTCCTGCATAGCTTTGGCCATACACTGGAAAAGCTAACGCCCAAGGGGCGCCATTTTGTATTACAAGGAAGCTCCCTAGGACTTTAGTTAATGCCTACTCTTAAAATAATTCCATAGAATAATAACTACGTTTTCCATAAAATCAAGACATTCAAACAGTATTCTTTAATAAACAATTACAATTAATCAAAGCAACATACTTTCCCACGATGCACGCTATATAAGACGCGGGATTATACTACGGCGAACCTACGTAAAAAAACCGCGGTCTTTCCCTAACTTCCCTCCAACTTCCCCCAAAACC
Source organism: Phalangium opilio (assembly GCF_054372755.1). Lineage (NCBI taxonomy): Eukaryota > Metazoa > Arthropoda > Arachnida > Opiliones > Phalangiidae > Phalangium > Phalangium opilio. The sequence continues at coordinate 866,205 of NW_028324227.1, forward strand.
AAAATGGCTGTGGCCCTCATTACAGGGGTAAAAATTAGGTCTAGCGAACAACGACCTGTCAGGCGCCTGTAAATGCTTCAAAAAGAAGGCATTTACTTTTTACCTGTAAAGCTAACTCCGAAATACACCAAAATTTAACTTACCCTTATCTATAGGGCCTAATAAATTATCCTTAGGCTTAAATTACGTGGTACAAATAATATTTTTAGCTTCGCATTAGTAAGCGCGGGAACTCCGGGAAGAACAACATCAAGGGACTAGGGGAGTCGGAACTTGGAAGCTCCGTGGGGAGACCGAAGTCTAGCCGATAGGAGCATAGGAGGAAAACGATAGAATCTCATATAATGATTGGAGAAGCTTTTTTTCAAGCAGACAGCATAAACCAACCAATCTCCAAATTTTTATTCATCTGGGTTTAGATGAAAATATGGGGAACTACAATAAGTAGGACGTGGGGACGGAAAATTTTTAAGAAAGATTTTTTGACAGGGAAGTTACTACTTCTACTCCTTGTATTTAAGCTCTTTGGTTAGAAATCTGGCACTATGGAGCAATATACACGGAGACAAAGTTCGAAGTGACGCACTTTTACAGCAAGTTTCAATATTTCTCTGTTAAAATAACTCTAGTAAATTATAAAGTGCAACTGTAAATTCATGGTCACGGCTTGTGACAGAATAGGAACAGCGGGTCCGAGCGGGAAATTTGTTTTCAATGGGGCACAGTTGAATTCCATATTACCAGAAATGTATAACACAAGGCATAAGTTTATAATATATGTCCCATAAGTATGACACTACCTATACTTCGTTATGTTAGAGACTTACTGAGAGCATGGATGAAAAAAAAACTAACATGCTGAGAGCTAGTTCAAGAACGACGCGAGAATTGACTAAACTCTGTAGGAAAATATACGGCGTTTCACCTACGTCACTTCATGACAAGCTCTCAGTACAAACTTATGAAACATATCTTATGAACTTATGCATATAATAATCCTATATAATAATAATTTACCATCACCCTCTGATCTTGTATTCGTAATCTTAAATTATTTCAAATATATTTTTGATATACCTGACGTATTTATTTGCAACTAAAATTATTTTCATGTACATGTACTATATACATTTGTATTAAAAATCAAACTTTATATTATTTAAACGGCATTCTTTTGGATCCAATCGACAAAGTACGACACTTCAGTGTATACACCAGAGTAACCTGGTCTAGCACATCCGTATCCCCAGGATACAACACCAACCAAAGTAGCTTTTCCATTTTCTCTCTTGACCAGAGGTCCACCAGAATCTCCTTGGCAAGAGTCCTTTCCACCGGCTGAAACTCCGGCGCAAATCATGGAGTCAGCAATAGCGGAAGCTCCATATTGGGATCGGCAAGTGGCGTCGGAAACAACTGGTACGTCTACGGCTTGCAAAACGGAAGCGGCGGCACCACCTACAGATAGTTAAATCTTTGTTCAAGAAAATCTACGTTAGCAAAAACTTTCCCGCCTACCCTCGCGAACTGCTCCCCAACCCGATGCTGTGACCACTCCGGTAGTGTCTTCCCTTTGTTGGGGTAGGCAAGCTCCATTCACAAAACCTTCGGAACCATCCAAGTCAATAGGAGAAGCCAACTCTAAGAGGGCGATGTCGTTCGAAATAGTATAGCTGTCGTAGTTTTCGTGAGCAATGACACGTTTCACCTAGAGACGACAGTAACATTAGTAGTTGCTGCAAACATCTCGCGAGCTTTGTTATTTACCTTGTGGGCAGTTTGTTTCGCGGCGACACTTTTGAGGTTATGGGCACCAGTAACGACTTGGAAATCTCCAGGAGATCCTCTACGAGAATTTCCATTAATATTACATTTGCGATGGTGATGATGTATTGAAATATTTACCCATCAACGCAATGGGCGGCAGTAATGATGTAACGATCGTTCAAGACTGATCCTCCGCAAATGTGAGAATAAGAAGAGCTCCACCACGATTTCCTCTGAAGTGAAATCTACGAAAACAAGGACATAGCGTCGTATGAAATTAAACATCAGAGTTGGGTAAGTATCGCGGGTCAAGTGACTCAAGTTACCTGCCATGGCAATTCTCCTTCCAGAGCATCTCGTCCGCCGACAATCTTGTCACCGTCATAAGTCACCTTGCTTAACCCGCATGTTCCTAAAGCTACTCTCGGCTCGATTTTGGGCTCGTCTCCTTGAAGAGCCACAGGCAACGGAAGCCAAGCGTGACCTGTAGATTTAGGTCGAGAAATTAAAGCTTAATGAGCAACTGAGGCGAACAGCGGTCAGGTTGTTTTAACGCCTTCATCGGGAAGAGATTTTCTTCTCCGCTCTAACGAACACCAAGAGCTTAGCTTACCGTTAACGGCGAGCAAAATGACGCAGAGCGAAGCGAAGACGACCTTCATCTTTCCTGGCAAAAGAAGAGAAATCCTTAGAGTTTTATCCAACTCCTTTACTTTTTATACTATTTCTCCAATTTCAAAAAGAGGATCTGTTTCGTAGATTAGAGTTTAATAATGATGACTGTAGAGTCTTTAACTCGCTAATCTCTTGTAATCTCGTTACATATTTATGGCACAAACGTGTTACGCGAGAAAATACGGGGCTATTTCCGAGGAACTATTTACGACTAACTTTAGATAATAAAGAGTCCGGATTAAGAGCCATAGAGGAGTTAAGATAAGGATTAAGACGAGAAATTCGCGATTTACTCGCTAATCGCCGAATTATACGATCACGCTAATGTTGTAAAACACGTAAGTTCTTACATCAAACGCGTACCGGTAATTTAAATTTTAATCTCGAATCGTTTATTGTCTTCTACTTGGAAAAGTTAAAACTGCGAAATTTCGGGTTCATGAAGGTCAATGATATTTAGTTCCTTATAAAGTCATAAGACACGATAATGACGTGACAGTTTCTGACTTTAAATAACTTTTAGTGAAAAATCATTAATATTTGCACCAGCCAGAATTCGAATATAAGAATAACTTTATGTATACCTTCTCTCTTATTTTGAACAATGGATGAACGTGAATTACCTTAGAATTCGGATATTTTTAGCATTACACCTCACTTTTCTCCATAAATCATACAGTTTTGCGTTAGAAATTTATTTATTCATTTCTATTCCATCTTAATATTGACATTTTCCCATTTCATTCCTCCAATCTGAATCAAATGTTGGCAAAGAAAACGAAACGAAAAAAGGGATTTTTCTTTTCATTTCTTTTTGTCCGTTGACGATATTCTTTGTACATTCACTGCCACGATACCGTGGTGGTTGTGACGCTCTATGTTTCATATTCGACTCCTTGGTTGGAACACAATGTGAACGACACGCCTACGAAACGCTTAGAAGTAGAATTAAACCATGAATTAAAAGTTTTTAAAAATATTAGTTTTTTCTTTAAACCAAGTAATGCAGATATTGCAGAAGTGTTGGCCGCAATACTATTTGGGGTTTTGTGTCTACATAGACAGACAGGAAACTCTTCCTGGTTTTCAGTCAATAAAAAAAAACCCGAGCAAGAAGTATAATAAAAATCATGATAATTTGAAATTGGATTTTGTTCCGCATCTCGGGGTTGTAAAGGAAAATGTTACCTTAGTGCAACTTTTTGTAAATTTCTGTTAACAAAATAGAAAAATCCAGAGTTCGATCATATATTTTGTTGCAAGGTCTCTCGAATATTTTAATAAATAAAATATTGTCGTACCCGGACATGTATTTCATAATTGCACCCTATGTAAATCTTACTGGTGACGCAAGATTTTCACGTAAGATAGCGTATATATATCACTTAATAAATTTTGTAAAGATATAAGAGGCTTAATTAGGGTTGTAAAAGAATAAAAAAACAGGTGATAATCTCATGGCTGATCCAACAGTATAACGCCGTAAAGTATAAAAGACGAATCCTTTCCTAGCTTAAGACAGAAAAGATTTTTTCGTCCTCAAGATGAAGGTCTCCATCGCTCTACTCTCCGCTTACTTGGTGGCTGCATCCGGTAAGTCATTATTAATTGAAGTTATTTCAGAACGAGCTCCATTGGACGGCTTTCCTGCGAAACATTCCATTTGGAAACTAGAATAAATTTCACTGATGAATTCTGCTTATTTAATTTTGCCTCGCAATGCTCTACTGACGACACCCAAGATCATTTAAAGACTGGGAAATTATGAGAGAGCCAGTTGCTGATCTTTGACATCAGTAGACCATTGGAAGGCAAACTCAAATAAGCTAACTATACGTCGACCAAATCTAGAGCTCTTTCTCAAGCAGAATGACCTTTCAAAAGGGATTAATTTAACAAATGTGTATAAATTTATCAGCTTTTAGTCCCTGGCTTAACTTGCCAGCGGATTTTCAGTTGGATGGGCTGGAAGACGGGGCTAGGCTCGCACAGAGCGGATCATGCGGAGTTAGTAAGGTGACTTATGATGGTGACAAGATTGTTGGAGGTCGAAACGCTTTGGAAGGAGAGTTCCCATGGCAGGTAATTAAAATCTTCGTATTGAAGATGGGCTTTTAGGTACAAATATGATTTTTTTTCTATAGGTATCTTTGCAACGAAAAAGCTGGCTCGGAAGTTTCTCTCACATTTGTGGAGGTTCCGTTATCGGTGGCCGATACGTTCTAACCGCAGCCCATTGTGTTGAAGGGTAAAATAACTTTTTTTTTCAAGATGAACACGGTATTTATCTAAAAATTTTCAAAACTAACACTTCTTTTTTTCATCCACAGAGGTGCCGCTAGCAACTACCAGGTAACTCACTATATTACCCTTTCCTAAGTCTCTTTACATAGTAATTTGAATTTCTTACAAAAAATAAAAATCGATTCTTCTCGTGTAGGTGGTCGTTGGAGCTCACAACTTAAAATCTCCATCAAGCAGTCAAGCCGCTCACAAGGTATATATCACGGACTTGATCCCTCTCTTTATATTTTAAGTCGATATCCATCCAGAGAGCGCGCTGAGCTGGGATCCAAGTTCATTAATCTTGATTGAACGAACTACCCTAGTTCGCTTTAAATTTCAATCGGTCGCTTTTAATGAGGGAAGGAAGGTAGGGCGTGGAGGAGGAGATGCGAGATTTTGATCTCTATGGGAGAAGAGAGAGAATGAGGGAGAAAGATAATTCTATAGCGAAACTTTCATTAGGGCTTAGCGTTTCGTCGATATTTTCTAGTACTTGCCCCTGGAACTGAAAACTAATTAATGGTTTCCGAAGAAGGCCATATAACTATCCTATATATTATATTCTCATTTTTATTGAGGATTTTGACACCATGAATAGGTACAATTCCAAGCATTTTTATTAGATAGTCGTATACTTGACCTCTTAACAGTCTACAGAAGGTAGCCCCTCACTAAAATTAGATGTCACTAGCGCTAGTATTTGAATTTGAAAATTTCGTTAAGCCTTTGTTTCTGAATTTTGAAATCGCCCATAGATCTCTAAAATCATTGTCCACGAACGTTACAACTCTCAAAACATTAACAACGACATCGCTATTTTGGTCTTGGCTAGCGCCATCAGCAAAAACTCCGTAGTCAACGAGGCTTGCCTTCCCGCTTCTCGCAGTGAACCAAGTGGTACGAAATTATACTCTGGCAACAATTATGGTACTAGGCTAATGCAAATATTATAGGAACCGTTACCGCTACCGGATGGGGTGCCACCCGAGAAGGAGGATCGGCCGCTTCCATCTTGCAGGCCGTTGACTTGCCAGTTGTATCTGACGCCCAATGCCGTGCCGCGTACGGATCTTCCGCCATCGCCGACTCTATGTTGTGCGCCGGAGTTTCTGCTGGCGGCAAGGACTCTTGCCAAGGAGATTCCGGTGGACCATTGGTTCAACGGGTTAACGGAAAGGGTGTCCTCGTTGGAGTCGTCTCCTGGGGATACGGATGCGCTCGACCAAACTACCCCGGAGTGTACACCCAAGTGTCTCACTTCATCGACTGGATCCAGAAGAATGCTCCTTAAAGAGCGCGCCAAGAAAATTATTCCATTAATTATGTAAATGCTCTTGTATATAAAAGCTACATGGAAAATTAAATAATTTACATTGCAACACATGTTGAATGGCACTTGAATCATACGGAAACCTGAATGGGGAAAAAGTTCGCCTTGATCGGACTTTTTTTTTAAATACCAAAACGGTTCTAATATAAAAACCTAAAGTGTAAAAGTTGGACGAACGGAGGGTGGGCCATAAGATCGAAAAGAGTGTAAGTTTCCTTTTACACGGTATAGCCAATGTTATCGCGCCGAACATAGTGGACGTCTTAATCGATCACCCAAGTACAAGTAGACCTAAAGTCTCAAGGATCCAATTTGGAAAGGAAGAGTCTTATCCTTAGTTTTTTTTTCACAAACTCGTACGCATGCACTCTACACCCAACTTTCTCTCTCTCGCTTCTTACACGTTTTTTCATCCTTTGAGCCTAATGGGGATGCTCTATTAGCTTCCTTTAGAGCTTGTTTCGCTCTTCAAACTTTTTTCTCTCGCTCCTCTTTTCTCTCGTTCGCTGATAAAACACCAGTTTATACGAGAAAGAAAAAAATTCCAAAGTACAAAGTGGTCCCTATAGAGACGGAGCAGTTGAGCTTTCTTGAGAAAAGAAAGGCAATCATTTAAATTTAAATTCTTTTACCTTCAAAGCTTCAGGTAAAATTTATTCGCGACATGAAAAAAAAGGAGGATTTTTTTTTAATTGTGTATAGTGCAGGTCCTTGATTTAAGTCTAATGGGATGAAAGATTAAACAAACGTTACGTACGAGTTACTAAGCCTCATTATAAAAAGTTGTTTTTTAGGGTATACTATGCATCATTAATTTAAATATCCTGTTATAAATTCGTACACCGAATAGTTTCGTCTGTGGAATATTTAAGAAATAAGAGATAGTTGCGTTTTTTTTTCTGACTCAAATATTATGCAGTCAAAGTTACAATTTAATATAATTGTACTCTTAACTTAAACCTAGTCTACCATTTAAACTGAATTGAAGAAGGTTTTGTACCACCGGTACCACTCAATCTTGTTTCAACCTGGTATTGGCTGCTAAAATGAAACGCTGCTAAACTTCTTATCTTCCTATCTGACCATTTTGTCAGGCTAGGCAACGCAACATGAAAAATGATTCGAAGGATTGCGAAACTAATCAAAAACTCTCTATTTTCAATTCTTTAGTAAAATAAAAATGATTTAAATCACCTACAACCGAGTAAAATTCAATTTTCCAATGGGGCTACTACGCGATAAAAGTGGACCCCACTCCTTTGGACCATGCTAAATCGGAATTTAATGGGCTAAGTTTCAAAGAGACAGCATTGTAGGAATAGAAATAAAAAGACAAGGATGCAAAATGGGAAGGGAATGGAAATGGAGTGAAAAGAAAGCCGACGTCATCCATAAATCAAATTTCCCCAAAACAAATCAGCTAAAGGACAAGGCCCACCGCCACCACTTCATAATGGTTACGAATGCTGGCCAAAAACGATATATTTGGCAAATTTGGAACCGCTTTTTCGGTCATCGCGAATAAAAAGATCCCGAGAAGCGATTACAAATATCTTTCTCCAACCTAATATCTGCATATACAGTCATAATTTAGTACAATTGAGTGCATGGTCCATACCACCATAAGTTTATAAGATACGTTCCATAAGTATGACTCTACTTATACTTCGTAATGCTAGAGACTTAATAATAATAAATAAATGAACTTTGTAATCAAATTACATAATCGTGTTCAGAACTTCCATTCCATGATTATTCATATGGTTATTCAATATCATCGTTTGATGTAAGTTTTACGAAGTCCAAAAAGACTGCTATATATTAACATTCTCCTTTGCCTAAGCTTATCTATCAAAGAAATCCGCTATTTTTCATTCACAAAATAGGCCCGTGCATGTTCGGGACGATCTTCTTGATTCTTGGATAGAGTTTTCACTCTCCTCCCATCACATTTTTTTAGGGGTTTCGTATATCTGGGGTGGTAGGAAAAAAAATAAGGAAAAAATGAGCGAGGCATTGTCCAACGCTTAATACCCCTTCCGTTCACTCTCCTTTTTCCAAGAGCTAGTAGACGGAGCGCCAATTTTTTACGTCTTTTGTCGTTGGCGAGTTCTTTGTAGTTTCCTCCTTTTCCGTTCATCGCGCGCATCACCTTTTCCGCTCTCTCGTCATCTCTCTCCAAAAGGCCATAAGAGCTTCGTTGGTAGTTCTAGAGGCGACGCGCCGGAATCTCGATCGATCTCGATAGGACTATGGGAAGCGCGTGCAAGCATGCTCTAGGAGGGTTCTCCAACTCTTCCCCCTCTCTCTCCCCTCTTCTCAATGCTCTTCCTAACGGGAGAAAGGAAATCCTACTAAAATGGGAGTTTTTTTGTCAAGAAATAATACCAAATGTTGGCTGAAAACGATGGGCTTGGGATGACTTTAAATAATAGTGTTTTAATTGAACTTAAGGTAGAGTGGCCTCAAAATGTTTTAAGAAAAGTGCTTTGACAGCATTTTCTCTTGAATTTCCATATTTTTCTCTTTACTGATGATGGATTTACGCAAAATGTCAACTGTACTTAAATAATTGCATTTGTCTAAGTAGTTCATCAAGTGTTGCCAAAGATTTCATAGTATTTTGAACGAGAGCAACGTAAGTTATCACGTCAAGAAGCCTTGACGGATTTAAATGTTTCTCTTACACACCAACTTGAGGACTCTTTAAAAGGCTTGAAAGAACTCTATCACTTCCGTGTCTTTGACTTCAAGGGTAATTTAACGTAAGATGACACTGGACTCTCATTGAGATGTTGAGGACGGACTTTGAATCTTCGCTATAACTTGAAACAGGTGAGATTGCTTCTTTCAGTCTTACCACGAAATTTCCTACTAGGGACGGTAGTTTTCCCACTAGCGGCGGAATGGAATTGGTCAGCGGGTTACCGAGCCGAAAAGATCGTTCCTCGCTCGGAGAAAGGGACGCGGAGCTCTGGCAGCCGCGGGAGTGAATGGGGGTTTTCGCGGTCACGCGAAAGGAAGTCATCTTCCACGCTTCTTCCAACCGTCAGAACCGCGGGACTCGACTCGACAAGCGAGAAGGTACGACGACGGTGATGCCGTTGTTGCCAAGGGATCATTTCCGGTGAGTACCCACTCTTATATCCTCCCCCGCGCTCAGTCTTATCCATTCTTTCTTCGGGTTAAACCCCGATTCTGGCACGCAGCGCCAGTCTGCTGCCACTTACATTATATTCGCGTCAATTAACTTATAAAAAATGTATAGTTCAACAGCGTATTCCATCCCCGAACCCGAAGCGCGTGAATCAAGGCCTCTAGGAAGGGAAAATCACGACGAATTATAGAGTCGTTAGATAAAAATTCTCCATGGACGAGACTGATTTTTTTCACGATGTTTTTTAGGTAACAAGTACTGAATTCAATTGTTATTGTTGAAATGGAAGACAATTTAAAAAGTTTCCTTTCGAATTTAATTTATAACTTGCATGTTCGGAAAAACCTTAAGAAATATTTATCGTTGACAATGAATGGAATAGATTTTGCAATTAAGATTGACCCATTAATTATTCCGTGATAATGTATGGCATCATCAAGTACATGATATAAAACGACTTCGTTTGTTTAATAATTTTGGAAAATTTATCTATACATGGGCAAATAGTAAAATTTAATGAGTTTTAAACAATTAGCGGAAGACGCCTATTAATTTGAAATTTCAGCTTCCTAGAAACATTTGTAGCTTGGAAGCTTAACATCCAAAGTTACATAAACAAATGAAGAATACGCGCGTGTTCTGAAGCTGACCCTCCTAACACATACATTGACACTCGGGTCTAATTATCCAAAAACAGTATGTTGCAAATGTTTCAGTTTAGAGGAATTTCAATTCGTAAGCGCTAGACTTTCCCCAAAGCGGAATCCAGATCTACCGCCTACGTTAGAAGAGATTCGTATGCCATCGTGCAGATTCAGTAAGAATTCCGTTAGAGTTTTATTTTATTCGTCCTTCATACAACAGTGTGGGACTAAAACCTGACGCATTTAGCGGTGAATTAGCTGGGTAGTTTCCGCGACCCATTGATTGTTTCGCGGTTATAGTTCTTTTCTTTTTGCCGCTCAGTTTTCTTAGTTTCTTTTTGCTTGGGAAGCTATTTCGTTTTCGACATTTTTTTTCTACATCCTTTATAGAGGGATAGAGGCAAAATTAGGATTTGCTTGGTTGACTTTCACCCCGGTTCTAGCTTCTACTGTTTCTCCTCTTCCCATCGCATCGCATCGCGGGTGCATGGGGAGTTTCTCATTTTACCAATGCTCCATTTCTCCCATCCATTATTTTTGCTCGAATCTCCACCCCCATTTTCCACCATCTCTTTTTGTTTCTCTTTTCTTCTTCTTCTCTTTTTAAAAAAAGGAAAGATTCTATCGTAAAGGGAGTGGTTATTTCTGTTTGGTTACACTATAGGTCGGCTCGATATTGCGGAGGTTTTAACGGTTTTTAGCTTTCGTTCACTCTTTGAGACAAAGAACGGTATGTTTGGGTTTGGGATGTAGGGATTTCTGTCTAAACTTAAGGATGACCATTGGGAACTGCATACATCCGTCATGAGGTTTAGTAATTATAAAGTTTAAACCCAATAACGACTAAGTGGAATTGGAGCGCTTTTAAAAGATTCTTTTAAATCCCAAGTCCTTAAGTCCTATAGTGTTTAATTCTCGGCGTCAATGGTAAAGATTAATTAGATTTCGATTGCTTTCCAAAAATGGTGAGTTAAGATATTTTTCCTTTAAATACAAATATAGCAAACGATCTACAGAATCAAATCGTATAGTCTCGCCAATTCTATCTCTGTTGCGTTTCGCCCTATGATGCTAGTATGAGGAGGCCACGGATAAAACGAGACAATTGTTAAAAGGAGAATAGTAGCTTAGGGAGTAAGAAGATATTTCCCGTATCTAGACACAACCAAGTTCGAAAAAGGCACGGACCCTCCATTTAACAGGGACTAAGTCCTTGGAATCCAATGGTGAAGCTCTATTTGATAGAAAGATAAACTTGATATAGACCCCCATAACACATAAAGGCCAAATTCTCTAAAAAAACTATTTCGGCATCAAAGGTCAAAAGGTTTTGAAATATACATCGATAAAACGGCGATCAAGCGAGTGGCTTTCACAAATAAATATATCTATATCGTTTACACTTCATTTCAGTTTGATAGACCTAACTAAAGTCAGTCCCCGATGATAGAAAGTCCGTGATTTTGGAAAGGAGCTGGAGAGAGATGTTTGGTAGGAGCGAATCGTCTTCCTTTTAAGCGTATATACCGAACTAAATTGCCTGGAAAAACTTTGAGGCACCATTGAAATCTCTATACTATTGTCCACTTTGCACCGAGTTGGATAAAGTTCTTTTTACCTACTTTTTAAGAGTATAAAGAATAGAAGAAATAAAGGTGACAGGCCTCGAAAAACGTTTTAGATTCCGATTTCCTCTCGCTGGTTCACGCTCCGTTCTTTCTTTTTTTCCTTCTCACGTTTTACTGGAGTTTTCGAGAGATTTTTATGGTCAGTTAAAATATCCCCCGGTAATGCCTTTTCAAAAAAGCGTTTAGGGATTGAAATTTGAGGAAAGCCGTTATTCATAGGCCCGGAGCCTTTTCCCCAAACTTAAACTTGTATGGAAAAGTAAGGCGGCCGGTGGTGGTGCAGTTGGTAAAATTTTGGCCGGCGCACTTTTATATTTAAGGAGGCTATAAAAATGGGAGAGACCCTTTTCTAAACTAGCTTCCTTTTTAATAAGATTTTTTCGTTTTTGAGACTTGCGAGAAACAGAAATAAATGAACGAAAAGTACTACTAAATTTGTCAAACCGAGAAAAGTTGCTTAAATATATTTCGGTAAAATCTTTGATTAGGGAAAATGGTCCCGAACAATTTAATTAGAAATTCTATAGGAATACATTAGTGTTTTCCCAACTGATGATTAATGAAGTTAGTGCACGTTCGTATAAATTAGCTTTGGGAATTTTTGATAACAACTTCCAGAAGTTTCTTCTTGGTACCGTACCGTAGCTTGTTTGTATGGTTTATGCAAAAATACTCGAAAACTACGTCGTACGCACCACCCTTGATACGAGAGATTAATGAAACGGTTTTCAGAGTTTGTGCTCTTCAGGATGTATTAATTCTTATAAAAAGTTTGTTGACTGAATATGCAAAATTTTAGACGGTAAGTCAGCTCTTTCGTGTAAAGCGGAAATTATACTTATATCCTAGTCGACCGAAGTAAACAGAATATATTTATTTTTCACCTTTTCCTTCAACAACATTTATCAAAACGTCGATTTAAGAAATCGGAAAATACTGTATTTTTTAAAACTTTACGCGTTAACGGTGAATTTCCATTTGTATTAGCGTTGCGTCAAAGACAGAATTGTGTACAGGGGCAACATCATTACAGAAACAACATCAAAAGATGCGGTAGAGAATTGTAGTATTTTTATTTGTGAACACCCAATTTCTCGCTCTCGAACCAAGTTATTAACTACCAAAACGTCTAGTCACCCTTCCTTCAGATGTTTTGCTAACAAGCAAAGTATTCCCAATCTAACAAAGAGTTCATTAAGCTTAATTCACATAATCAGGGAAAATCCCAACTAGGCCTAATAGAGTTACCGGCGGCGTTACAATACAATCAATAAGTACACCCCAAACACACCCCTAACACGGGTAAACCAGGAATACATACAACTAATAGGAATCAGCGTGTCCCTCATATCTCCAATGTTAATTTATAAGCGGGTTCTATGGGCTGAACTTGAGTATCATCCGTCACGAGTCGTAATTTGGATGCCTTTTGTAACTGCGATTTCACAATTTGGAAGTAACGCATTGAACAGCGAGTTAAATTACTGGCTAGGTTAACTTCGTTCATACATAATTATTAGTCTAGTTCCTCCCACAAAACCCGCTTAGATACATTGATTCCTATAAGCCGTATGTATTCCTGGAAAAGGTAAAAAGCAGTTGTACCCGATAAAACCTACCGAAAAAGCAAAATCTGCCGGAAATTCAGTTCCAAAATCCTTCCGCCTGTTGATTCAATAAATGTCAGGTAAAAACCCGGGCCGCTTTGGGCCGTATAAGCCGTTAAAACACGCTTTTTCCAACCCGCACCAGTTTCATTAGGGCCCTTTCTTCTTCTCAGTCCCATATAGCCGGCTTTACCTAGCTCATGAAGCGAGAGTTTTAGGTAGAAAACCTGAGAAGCGAAAACTTTTTCTCCATATAGGTATAGTTATTTTTTGTATCCCAATGCTTGAACTAAGTATAGATATGGAGGTTTCATCATAATAGGCTAAGACAATTATAGGAATGTATAGCAGCAAGGAATGGAAGTGGTTTTTTATCTTTGCCATCAAAGGAGGTTAAATAAGAAAATCAGCAAAATCTGTATGAATTAATATTTTGAATCAGAGCCTCTCAAATTCCCAGAAATTCTAGGGTTACTAGAATCGAGGTTTATGGTGTGAATTACCCCCAAAAAGAGTACGAGGCTGTCGAATCGGTTAGATGTACTTTCGCGATTAATTTCCCATTGTAAATAATTCAGACTTCCTTAGTTATTTACTCTAAGGTATGAAAAACGGGGCTCGCACGGCGGCGGCGGCGGCATTGGCTTCGAGCGAAAAAGAAACTTCACTATCAGACCGGATGAAGAAAGAAGATTCTTTTTTTTTCGTAAGAGCGGTAGGCTAGACGGACAGGGATAAGAATGAAGCCAGAAAAAACGGAGAAAATGGGCAAACGACGGAGATACCGCGCGGGAAGAAAATCTTTTGTGTTCTTTTTCTTTTTTATTACCGGAGGAAGATATTGACTCGTCGTTGTCGCGAGAAGGCTAGGACTAAAGCTAAGGTTAGAGCCAATGCTGGTGGTGTTGGTAATCCCATCACCAAATGTGTCACCTTTCCCTCTCTCTCTCAAAACCCGAAAGAAAAACTTATAAATGAATTTTACACTAAGAAAAGGAAAGGTTTAGTTCGCTTTAGGGGACAGCTACATTAAAAACAGATTTTTGGCGACTTTCTCATTTCCTTCGGGATTTTTGATTAGCGTATCTAGGTTAAAAATGAAAGAGTTGGCTTATATTTCAAAGCTACTTAGCTGAATTTTGCTTAAAGATATACAAAATCTAAGGCAAACATCTACTACTCCAGAGCCTGTTTCTAGGAATTATTTCTTTATTATCAACTTATTTCCTTCATATAATTATCTTATTGGAGGAATATATACTTTCAAAACGGATAAAGTTTCAATGAATTACCCTCAATGTTTTCCAATGAATTATTCTCAAAGTGCTAGAAGAAAGCTACCTTACAGGCGATTTCGTTAGCATTAGTTTCCCATAGAACGCCTGTAGAAATGTTTACCCTGCTTTACACAAACGTACACGGGAGAAGTTCTTAAACAGGCGTTAGTTTAAAAATGATACAATGTAAGTAAATAATGCCTCAGTTAAATTAACGATACCCCATTTTATCACCATTAAATTTTTGTATAAAACATACCCTAATTTGAATATTTTGAAAATTACTCTTAGATTCAGCTATAAAAGTTGTAAAAAAATTCGGAGACCATAAGCATTTATTAAAAACGGGATTATTATGGTCAAAGCCATGATCAATAAATCACGGGGACATAAAAACGTCTACTGGAAAAATCCTTTTTGAAGCTATAAAATTTAAAGAAAAATAAAACAAATGTGTGCGAACTGAATCCCATTTCAAAGCCTTAGTATTAGCATAGTGAACTGAAAAGTATAATCCAACTCAGCCCGGGCGACTATGGGAAAAAAGTCAACACTTTTTATCCCTTTGGACAGAAGTATATTAAATAGAAATCATAGGAAGGTCTACTTAATATTTGGAAAAATATTTTATTCTTATTTTAATGAATTCTATATATAAATGTTGTCAGATCTTATTTGATTAGATCGCGTCATGTCGGGCTGTTTCTCGCGCTAATGGTCAAGCTCACATTTTTAGTGTCTAAAAAATCGCGGAATCACAGGAGGGACAAACTTTCGACGAAGGAACAATGAATATTTGATAAATTCGCGTTCATTTACTTCTAATTTCCATAAAAAAGAAAATGTATGAGATGCAGTATATAGTATGATGTCTCTCGAGGGAAGCTTATACAACGAAAAAGAGAGTGAGAGAAAAGGAGAGATCTAATCCCAAAACCCCCGCCGCCAAAAATACACGAAGAAGGCTTTTGCCACGTGTCAACTTTTATTAATCGACTACGGAAATTAATGGTAACGTCCGCGGCAAATGACTTTTTTAGCCCCCTTCTAATAGGTCTACATCGTGCTCTTCTCCCTAAAGATGCGATCCCTAACAATCCCCTTTTATCCTTCTATTATGAATTTTTTAAATTAAGTCAAGAATATACATCGGTCTGCGAGAGAACAAAACAACACCTTAAAATCGCAAAACTTGGAATGCGAAAATTGCAGGCCTACGAATCTTGGATGTAAAATTATAACCAAGCAAGATGGCTTTGATTTCACCAGAAGTGATAAATAATTAGCTAATTGTATAATGAGTAATTATGGTTAGTACAAAATTAACAGTAACTAAACTAAGAACGTTAAAACTATCGAAAATCTAATAAATCATAGTTATAATTGTATAATAACTTATATTCCTTAAAAATTCCCATCTACCAATATGAGTTAAGACAAAAAGTTCAAAAGTTCTTTCACCAACCAACAAGCATTCGCAATTGTTAAAAAACAAAATCCCTGAAACGCTATTCCAGTAGAGGAATTCGTGAAATAAAACCAAAAAAAACCGAAATACTAAGGAGAAAATGGTTCCCATAAATCATTCCATGACGTTTACTTTAAAAACAAAACAGGAAAAAAATAAAATTCTTCACTTTGTAATCCGTCAAAAATTGAAGAATTGCGGAAAAGAGATTTTCGAGACTACCAAACAGAGTAAACAAAAAAAAGTGGAAAATAATAAGCTAAACTGGCCTAAACGTTATTTGAAGCACGAAACACGATTCTAACGACTTATAATGTGATTAGAATTTAGAATGGAGGGAAACGATGAAATTTCACTTTACGAAAGAATAAGGAAAGAAAAATGAATTGTTACCCTTAAAATAGGCTTAAATAATAGAGGTTGCACCTTTGGGGAAAACGTACAAGTAATAGAAAACCGTACTACCAGTGTGTTGAACGCAAAGAGACAAATATTTCAAGATATCATATTTTCCGAGTAATTAGACAATATATTATTTAAAAATTAGGCATAAATTGTTTTAAACCATACACTCCCAAACATTCATCTCAATATACACTACTCGGGATTAGTACTTCAGCTATCAGCTGAAGCGGAAAAAACTCTCATCACGAAGAACTTTATATGCCCGAGTCTTTTGCACGTTGATCTTTACTCCTCTTTGGTAATAACTAAAAGGCGTCCTCTATTAAGGCGCGCGGCTTTTTGGGGAAACTACACTCGTAGAAACTTAACTTGGGCATTGTACCGTTTCCGTCTACCATTACGGTTACGCTCTTATATTACCGGTAATGACGGGTCTAACGGAGAGCCACCATGAGGGCTAAGCCAGCGCGAAGATAGCACCCAAATAGGTGGAACGAAAAAGCCACCAGCACTGCCAAAGCTATATAACTAAAGCCTTTGGTCTCCCTCTTCATATTAGAAACCCAGGGCCTAAAGTATTCCCCGTCTCTGTGCGTGCGTGTGCTGGAGGTATCAATCGATATATTTATTTTCTACTTTTTATATATATATATGTATATAAAATCACCGGGCGTGCATTGGCTATGTTACGGATGTCCTAGGGTGTGAGAAAAAAATTTGGCAAAAAGGAAATCTTGGAGGAAGACTATCGTATTTTCATATGGATATTTTTCTTACTCTAAACCAACATGTGTTGATATAATTTCAACAATTGGCAAGAGATCTTTAGCGCTAAACGTCTAAAGAATTTTGGGGTGCAAGTGTAAGCTCGGAGAATTTCGGGGGGGGGGGTGCAAGTGTAAGTTCTGAGAATTTGGGGGTGCAAATGCTTTTCTCTCATAGTTTCAAGAAAAGAAATAAGAGTAGTTGAAAGATATATTAAAAGCTGAATCCTTCCTTCAGATAAGTCTACTAAACGTTCAGTAACTTAAGCGAGACACGACCGAGGTCCGTTTTTCAATAGTCTTTCGTGAAAGTTTATTAATTAGAATAATGGAGTTAAAATGTTTTGGTGTTGAGGTGCGGGTACGGAGAAGAGAAATATAAGAAAAGGAAAGAATAAAGAAAGAAAGAAGAGAAGCGATGGAACGAGTGGAGCGAAAAAGCCGCGGTCCTTGGCTACAATGTATAAAGAAAAGAGTATATAGGGGAAGAAAATCCCCATACACTAATACTCCAAAGCCCTTCGCCACTCTCTTATAGGACTCTTAGCCATCTCGGTAAAATGGCCGATCGTAGCCGAAATATCTTTGAGGGACATTCTAATGAATAACACGAAAAAGGACTCAACGCTCAGATTAAAAGAGAGAACCACGCTTTTCGCCTCCTCATCGCTCGCCTTGTTCAATGCTAAGTGGTATATACTACAGAATCTATACGAATTCATTCAATTCATGCGTGAATATACAACGGGTTAAACGCTAAAAACAATTGAAATTTATATACACCATAGGAAAATATGAAATTTTTGAAGATTTTCATATTGATGGAGAAACGTTAGACAAAATTCTCCTTCACGTGATTTCAGAATAATCGCGCGTATTTTACTGCCACGTTCATTATTCATCCGATAATCGAATAAATTCACGCCATCCTTCAACTATCAATTAATATAGACTGCAGCGTACCTATTCCGTTCCATAATTCCGTTCCATAATTAATTTTAGAAATTTTACTAAGTAATGATTACCGTAACGGGTAAGTTAAATGGATTTTAGCTTTTAAATTAAAAGCAACTCCCTATGAAGAGACCTAGTTCGAAACTCATTATATTAGATTACTTAGTTTGAAAATTTTAGTAAGTTAGACGTTTGAGTTCGATCAGGGAATAGAATTATAAAATGAACTAGTGAAGATTCATTTGAAAGTTAGGGTTGCGAGGTATTTTACTATTACGGAAGGACTTTTTAGTAGGCATATTTATTCTAACTTTGCGTTCTAATAAAATGCAGCCATATGAAGGTAAATTTTCATACTTTTTCTCTGTTAAACCCTACAGGTGGCTTGTTTCTTGGTTTTCTTCTCGTTTCATATTAAGATTACTTTAACTCGTCTAGGAGTTAGTGTTCAGACGGTAAAAATATTGGCAAACTTGACTCTATCGTCTGCAAATTTTTGCTGTAGACCGTAAAGGGTCCCGGGTTCAACCCCAGACAATGGCATCTGCTGAAAAGCCTGCATGAGAACAAACCCTTCCGCGTATAGTTTGCAAGTTCTTTCCAAAACTTACTAGTTAGTTTTATTTTGCGGTTTCTCTTGAATATCAAAACTTGCTGAGGTTAAAAATAATAGTTAGTATAGGGAACTGTGGGCTAGGGGCTAGCCAACACCCACTAGCTAAGGGACCCACTAGTAAATAAACCTCAAGCTTGGTGTGGACATCCCTTCGTAGATAAGATTTATTTTACAACAAGGTTTGCCTGGACCAAAAAGTATAGTATCTTTATTATATTTCCATCGCCTTGCCTGTTGTTTTTCTCTATTAAATTACTCCCGCCACTAATAACTTGCCAAAGCAGATAAAAAAATTGCACCCAATTTGAGTCTGGTTTATACAAAAATCAACTTTAGCTTCCTACTTCCTTTCTAAGGGTTTTGCCTCGGAAGCGCCGTATAATTCGATTTAGTTAAGACTTAAAAAATGAAGCCCATTCGTTCGTTTTTAAAAAGGTGAGAAGATAGAATTCCCTCTCTTTCCTATAACACTCCTAACAAAAAAAAAGTGAAAAACACATCATGCTCTATTAAAGAGAGCAATTTGCTCCAACACCTCCTTCCCCTACCCCGTTTCTTTCCAAAGTATATATAGCCATAAGTAAATTAAACCGAAGCTAAAAGTACTCGCTCACGTTGCGAAATTATGTTCTCGCTTAATGGAGACTTTTTTCGTCATTATTTTAACGCATATTTCCTCTTGAAATATCAATATTTGAAACATGAGGCGAAATAATTTTAAATAATTATACTTTATCAAATATGAAATTAACCTACCCAATTTAAAAAATAATATTATCTTGTTCAGCGAATTACGTTCTTCTTACGTTTACTGAAAGTAAAACAGTAAAACCGTTTCATTACCGAGTCCAAATTAACATTTACCATAAAATTATTCAAGTTCAACATTGCGCGATAATTTATAACTAAACGCAGTATCGATTTACTCTTGAATACATTCGATTAATCAACTTTTGAAAGAGCCCAAAAGAATAAAGAGATAAAAAAATAAGAAAAAGGTTAGAGGATATATAGGGATATTTTTGACCCGAAAATTCTTTCACTGACAATAGGGTCCGGTAATTTTCTTCAAGTGAGAGAGATAGAGAGAGCGAAAGAAGTAAGGAAAAGAACGAGTGAGAGAGAGAATTTTTGGTTGTGTTTTTTTACTTTTTCTTCGTCTCCTATTCTATTTTTTATAAGGCGAGGTGAGTATAGGCTTTCTTTTGGTTTTCTCTAGAGTATCAAAGCGTCGTTAGGAGGGCCGTTAAGTTCTCTGGCAGGTTTCTCCGAAGATGTGTGCGCCGTTCGCGATTAGAACTTCATAGATCACTGTACGCAACTTTCTCGGGGGCTACTTTTCGTCTCTCAAATCCCCAGCGATGGCGAGGCCGGAAAAAGTATTCGGCTTTGGAAGGTTTTCGCTAGGCGAAAAACGTCTTTCTTTGCGGAAAACATTATCAGAAGAAATCTGATCATGTCGCCACGCGTTACTCGCGGTGTGATATTACGAAATTAGGACTTGGGTAAATGGCCCCGTGTATTTTAGTCTTTTATGTTGATATTTCGATTAAAAATTTACTAAATCAAGACTGCCAAAAAACCTTGCCTATTTGCATAGTGTTTAGATGGTGGCTTTCTTCAAATTAAAACCTTTTTAAAATCATTATATGTCTATATAAATCAAACTCCTGACTGACTGATAATCAACACCCAGCCCAAACCGATCTATCTAGAAGGCGTATAACGAACGACAAGTGTACGAGCTCATGAAAACCTAAGACACGTTCTCAGGTATTATGTGGGTTCTTGATAGAAAGTAGTTTTCCGTTCGCGTAGGAACTTTCTGTCCACACCTAACCGCTCGGCGTTTTTCGCACAGTGATAAGGGTCATTTTGGAAGGGATAAGTTCGGGATCCAGCCTCAGGTTGGAGCCTTCTCTTTCACACTTTTTGGCTATTATTTCGTTCTCAATGTATGTTTTGTCATCCCCCCGAACGAACTTCTTTATTTATTGTGTCGGAAAAGGCTCGCCGATACGATAGGAGCCCAAAAGAAAAAAAAAATAATGGGAAAGGGATGGGGCGAGCGCCCAATAACGATTTCTCTCCTACAAAATAGAAAAATAGCCTAGGCCTTGGCCTCCCCCTCTTACTTCCCCTCCTTTCCTATAACGGTCATCGCCTTATACTTTGTCCGGATCTGGTTGTCGTTGATAAATCGAATTTTTTTTCTCTCGCTCAATTTTTTTAAGTTTCTCGTCCCTAACGTTTGAATATCGTAAAAAGCTAGATAGTGTCAGGGAGGAGTAGAAATGGAGTCAAGCGAACTAGTGTTCTACACCGCGAGCCTAGACTCCTACAGTGGGAGAAAGTGGGGTTAATCTGATTCCCACGAGAGGGCAGTTCGTTGCGGAAACTCTAATGCCTTTGCTACATGATACGCGAGAACCAAGTTTTACCCAAAATCCCCCTATCTCCCGTTGTGCGATTTAAGACGTACGGTTGTTATTTTAAAATGCGCGAACGATTCTTCTCCTTTTTTACTCGTCCCTGATAGTGTAAGGTTCTTTTGCATTAATATCGTATGGTCTATACCGGAAAAATGGCATTTCGGGGATGTTAATGGAAGATATACAGTTTTATCGATACTAAAGGAGTGCCCCAGGGGCGGGTGAATCCTTTTTTTCTGTTTCGGGTGGTAAGAGATCTTATTAATAATGATATGCGGGGATACTGCGGTTTTTGGTCGTGAAATCGACTTTAGGAGAAGTTCAATGATCTTTTAGATTTTCCGAGGTCGCGGTAAAATCCCTATTATTAGTAGTTGTTACTAGGAAAAGCTACCTTACAGAATGAACAAATCTGAAGTATTTTCTAAAGGAATACAGACGTGAAAATATAAAGGCTGGTTGTTTCTTTACAAAAATACCTTAAGGTCGCGTAACATCGATACAATTTTATTTTTTAATAGAATTATCCATAAATTAAGCAATTTGTATTTTTAAATTGACGTCAAAGTCATTCTAGAATACTTCAGATAACATTACAAGTGAAGGTCCATTGGGGGAAAAAAATTAAGATATATTAGGATATAACAAACTAAATAAAAAATAACTAATTAGCAATAGGACGTTTTTAGTTTGTGTACTGGATGCTGGATTCCTAATTGACTCGGTTTAAACGACCCCAATCCCTTCTGAAGTGTATATAGTAAAGGCCAATTCCTTTTTTACTAACATAAACTCTCCCACTTAAACAAGATTAAGGATAAAAACCATTTAGCCCATAGTAGATGAAATCAAACGTAGATTAAACCAAAATAATGAATTTCTCTTTTTAACAACGAATTATTATATCATTCTCCATCAACATTTCAATCACTCTCGGATCTACTAAGCGATCTACGTGACCAATTTCTCAATTTTGTAGTACCCCAGAGGTCCAGAACATCTTGCAAAAGGCACTATTGATACAGGGTAGAAATTTTCAATCTCTCTAAAACTTTAGGTTAAACTATTTCTGGCTCGTAATACATCAGTGGGATCTCATATCGGAAAGGCAAGCACCCTATAATGGAAACGTGGATAGTGAACGGATGACTATATTTTACTCTTTGCAGTTAAGAAACTTTTTTCGCCAATCTTTTTAATTTTCCAGGGAATGGGACCCGGAGGCTCAGGAGCACAGGGTTACGGTCAGGCATTGAATACAGAACTACTTTTTACGGTATAACATCACGTTCTGTTCCATACCGAATCTTCACCATGTGCAAGGCTAATAACTCGAAATTTTGAGCGAAAAATGACCATTACTCGAAGTAAACATTTTCAATTTTACTCGAAAGATTTAACCAAATGGTTGCGTTCCATTTAGAATAATTGAGGTTAAATAGGGAAATGACCTGCGAAAAAGCATGAAGCACTTCTCGCACAATTCTCGAAAAAGCGTAAAAAATACACAAGCTGATATGTTGAACTTCAAGTCATAGACTTCAAATGAGAGTTTGCGTGAACATTCGGCTTGAAACTATTACTAGCATTGATAAAGAAGGCCTGGTTGGAGTTATTGGGAGAGTGGGAAGCCGATATCCTACCGGGACTACTCTCCCGCGCTAAAAATGTCTGTTTGAGGGAAGAAAAACTGGGAAAAAGAGAACCGTAGTTATAACTGATTGCCGGATATTTCCACCCCGTTCAGAATTTATTTTAACCGTTGTTATTATTCGTGTTAACATGATATTGGATACAATGCACGAACGAATACTTTCTCGAAACAAGGTTTCTTACTTTGACTACGGTAAAAATTCAACGTAAGAAAATGTTTTCCCTTCTCTCTGTTTCGGATACAAAAAGCTCTCGAGCTTCTTTTGATAAAAAAAATTCCATGTCCCTGAAGATTTTAAACTAATTATAACTTTCCTGAATTTTTTTTCCTGCATTTTATTTCTTTCAAATTTATTTAGCTTCTATAATGGGTTCACTTTGAATACTTTTGAATTAATTTTCTTTCCCCGTTTTCCCTTACGGCTACACCGTAATTGTGTTCTGTAAGAATTTCATTGTGTTAGGAAAGGTGATAGAGGAGGAGACGAAATTAAGTTTACTTTGTAATATATTTTTCCCCCTTTTGAAGTTGCTTCTTAATTTGGTTCGCATATTTTTAAAAAGCCTCGTGTAACGATAATAAGCAGAGTTGAAGGTATACTTCGTTCAACAGCAGTTTTTTTTTAAAGTATCTTATCTGAGACAGAGGTTTGTTTGTTAGTATCTTTGTTCTTCGTGCACAGTCACAATTCTTGGCGGAATTTGACCAAATTGGATGTCAGTAACATTTGTACGTAAACATTTTAGTTTTATCATTAAAATTTGGAATTTTAAACAGCTGAAAATTATTTGGAGCTCTCAAACGACTCAAAATAATTCAGCATCGCTTCATGATTTTCCATAAAATAGACATTTTGAGATTGTATTTCACTCGCCAACGTGATAAAACTCATTTTTAAAAAGTAAATGGATTTTCTCCGCCCAGTCTACGTGTTTTAAGCCCAAGCTAGAATATCTGGCTTTATATTGGCAAAGCTTTTTGAACGGATAAAATATTTTTTATGATTTATGGAAATGAAATAAGAGGAAAGCGAATAATATCGGAACAAAGTATGCAAAAACGAGAGCGTGAATATATATCCTAGAAAAAAAAGCGCCAGGCAAAAACGACTTACCTCCTGGGAGTTTTGATACGCTGCAAGAAATGCTTTGGATCATTTGAAGATGGTTTTCGTTACACTCCGCTTTTCCAAAATGTTTCCTTCGGGGATCACGCTTTTAGCATTGAAAATTGTTCCAAAGTGATCTATTTAGTTTAAATTTATAGCTTTTCCTCTTTTCATTTTTGCGAGAACCATGAAAATCAGTTTCAGCATTTGATTCACTTTTTTCCGTTACCGACTCGTTGTTGTGGTGACGAGGGAAAAACCACTTTAAAAAAGGTCTGGAAATGTCTGATTAAACAAAAACTGTGTATTTACATAACCGCCGTAGTTCGCGAAATTTCAACTCGAAATGATTATGCCAGATCACGGATCGCGCGACTTCGGGACGCACTGTTTTTGTTTTATTACGGTCACGAAAGTTTCTTGTTAACGTAATTTTGCTTTTTTTGTTGAGTGTAGATCGCGGAGAATGAGTCCTTCTCCAAGATGAGGAAGCGTCCTAGCTATGGAGAATTCCTCTTCAGTCCCGGAACCGTTGATCATCCGAAATTCCGAGGACCATTACTTGCACGGGGAATATCCGTTAGTTATCGGGGGAGCCGAAGCCGGAGGCAGTGACGATGATTCGGATAAGCCTTCGTCCGGCGGCGCCCTCAACAAGAACGCCCTTCGATGTCTCTTGCTCTTGCTTCCAATCGCCATTCCGGTCATCGTCTATCTCAAAGACATCGACGCCACCCGAAGAATATTCCTGGCGGCATTCGTCCTCTTTCTCGTCATTATATTCTCGTGCATGCTGATGGCACTTCTAAGAAGTCGGAGGAGGCTTTCCATCGACGACGAAGCGATGGCGTCGAATGGAGATCTGTCCCGGGAGATGGCTCAAAGGCATATTGTGGCCGTAACGCATCGGTAAGTTAATTGTGTATAACAGCTTCTACAGATAGACTACCGAACCCGGTAAAAGTATGGTCTGGGGTTGCCTTTTAGACACGCGCAAGCTCTTCCGCTTGTCATATTTGAGTCAAAAAGAAATGATTGGTATCGCATTGGTTTCATCTGAGGGTGGTTATTTTTTCCGTACTAGGTTGCTCCCAAGAAACTTTCCCGCAAACGGAAACTGCCAAGGTTTACGTGGTGAAATGGTGTCCTTCGCCGCCGAGCCTCGAAGATCGACGCGAGTCTTCGGAGGATTACGTCCATCAAACCACAACGTCCCCGTACACTACACTCTAGCACCAGCTTACAGTCGTTCGCCTTCACCAAGGAGACTTCGGGACTCGTCTCCAGCCAGGTCAGAGTGCGGAAGATTACTAGGAGTGTCCCCCACAGTCTCGCCTTTTCATTTAGGTATCTTTAGATCATCCTCTCACCCTAACGTGGACGCTTGTTGCCAAATACGCGTGGTTCGCGACGATCCACCTTCCTACGAAGAAGCTCTGAACTATCCTCTGGCTAACACTCTCGGAGCCGCGGAATACCAAACTGAAAACGCGTCGTCCGTCGTTTCTACGGCCGAAACGCCCCCTCCGACCTACGATAGAGTGATTAATTAACTTAAAAAAAAAGAACCTATTACTCTACGCTGTGTTAAAACCCAGCCTGTGATTCCTACCTATTTTAGTGATTCACTGGATTGCCCCAAATTCCCGGAATCACTTTGGAAAAAAAAACTATAATTAAAGTACCAAACAAACTAAAACCATTTTAGCGGAAATATCTCGAATTCTTTAAAAAATCCAAATTATGCAAGCTCATTGTCATAAAAACGCCTTAGAATTATTATTTACAAGACCATTGCTCAACATCGCAATGTGATAAAAAAGAAGAAAAGCGTTATAAAGATCTAATTAAAAAAACTGGATTGAAAAGTTAAAAATAAACTACATTGTGGAATTTTTAAAAATAAAACCCTTCAAGAAGTGATTTGTTGATATAAATTAATTTTTACATCTATGGATCTTAAAGGCCTGAAAACGAATACATTATAATTCTCAAAAATAAATAGGGGAAAAAGGGACTTCTCATTATAAAAATTGGGTAGGCCTAAAATAGGGAACGAAATTTTGAATGTAGGAACCGAAAAGGGCAAAAGCGACCACTGGCGAGCTCTCTCCCGGCCTTCCTCTAGACACTCCCATACCAACCTGATCGCGGTGAAGCAAGTACCAATTGATGGTAATTGATGCAGCGCTAGCGGACATTTGAAAAAACGGAAAGGATAGATGAACAGCGGGTAATGTATGCCAGGGGTGCGCAAAACCTCTGGAACACCCCTTTAATCTACCACTTACTGTACCGGCAAAGGTAAGATAAAACCAGCGCCACGGATACAAAAGTGGGCAATTAAATTCGTGTAATTATTAAAAGATCACCACATATTAACAAAGATATACATGTATTTTATTCATACCTAAAAAAACGAACATAGTTAAAATTCTTACGACATCTCGCCTTAGAGACGCGTTTTTGGGCTAACTGTGAATTTTACAACGTACACACACTGTAAAAACACCAAGAATAGTTCGTAAATTTTTATCTGTTACAAAACCCAATTATTTTTAGTTTTAATTTCATTCTCAAAAGAAATAAACGTTACTCGCAATCAATCAATCAATTTAAGCCTGGCAGAAAAAAAACGTTACTTATTTCAACATCTGAGCATTATAAAAATAACGAAAAAAAAAAGTTCATTATCCAGCGATACGTTTTCTTCTTAAAACTTTTAAAGAAATAATTTTTAAATCTTTAAAAAATTATATTGCTTAGTACAGTCTATTTTGCTTCTTTTTAAATTTTAATCATTTTTTTTAAATGCGTTTAGTTTAAAAATAAAAAATAAACACATTATGACACACATACAATTTTTTTTTGTTTTTCACTTCACTCACAAGTTCGTAAACAAAATAATTACGACTCCCTTTTTTCAAATTTTTCAAATTTTTCAGTGTTTTTTAAGTGTTTTTTCGTATTTTAAACTTTTTTTAAAATTAAAAGAGATTCTCGTTATGAAATTAATAAGATTTTCTTTTTTTTTTTCAAAATTATTACGTTTTAAATTTTGTTTTAAGATTGAGCTGTAAACGATTAAAAACATGGTTTACGTTACGTGTTTATGAGAAAATATACAAATTATGCGATTAACTATTAGAAAATGGGGGTAATAACAAAAAAATAAATCAGATCATCAGAAAATTATGGAAAATAATAATTAAGAGGTGGATGTCGTTTTTTTTTTTTTTAAATTTTAAAGCGTTAAGAATATCCTCAATGAAAATTTCTTTGGTGTGTGTTAATTAAAAGGATTAGTATAAAGTTAGCGTGTTTTTGGCCCATTTTTTTTGTCAAATTAGCAAAGGGATTAAGACAAAAAAATATACAAAATCAAACGATAATCGCTTGATCTTTACCCCCGTTAAGTTGATACAGAGAAACAACGCTATTATCATCATTTTGCTTACGATTTCTGGCACTTACAGCATCCGTGAAGTGATTACCATTCTTCACAAATCGAGATGGTAGTCGGCGTTTCGGCACTAAGACACGATTCTTTGTTAAGTGTTTCAACTCGATTGGTGCGCAAACTGAAAAGGATAAATAAAGTAAACCGGGTTTGTGATAAGCGCAATGTATTAATGACCCTTGAACACACACACAGACACAGGCACAGACACGACACACAGACACAGACACAGACAGACACACACAGACACAGACACAGACAGACACAGACACAGACACACACACACACACACACAAAAAAATAACTTACCAGGACCATCAAATGAAAGAGAAAAATCCACGTGTGACTGAAATATGTTATCCACGCTCCCACCACCGCTATCTCGATCGGTACCTAAGAGATCCTCATCGGATCCCGAGTGAGTAAGTCTCAATGCAGGGAGCATCGTTGTGAGATGAGCCCTGTTGAAAATAAAAAAAGACAAAAACCAAAAGTTACGTAATTATTACAATAACAAAAATTGCTAAGACTTTCCTCAAGGCAACGCGTTAACACTCATTTATCTTCCCTGTTGAATTTACTTCAACATTCCCCAGTAATAATAAGTAGAACAAAACAACCCCTCGACATATGCAAGGTATCGGTAAGAATACAGTTTCTATGGCTTCTCTCAAACTAACCCCAATTGTACAGTTTCTGTAAACCCTTCTAATTACCTTACGTGAAATTTTACGTAACTGTAAAGAAAAAACAAACTTACTTTTCATTTTGAAGGCTGTTTATATGATGGCTAAGTAGGTCCTCTTCGGCCTCCACTAGTTCATTGGTAACTGGAAGATTACCATTTTCTTCCTGAACCAAACAGACTTTGGAAGACTTAAGGCTATTAAGTCGGCAAGACGCTGTTAAGCAGGCAGTATCCAAAATATCAATATCAGCTAACGTGTTTTGAATATGACGTAATTTGTCAGCCAATAAGGTTTCGAGGCATCTGAAATAAATAAAAAAAAATGGATTTCAATACAATTTCGCGTCATTTCTTTTCAATTCAAGGAGATACTTACATAGTCTGTCTAGCTATGTTGTTCAAACTATCTTGGGCTTGGAGTTCCTTATTCGTCCTTAAAATACAAGGCGCAAAAATGATGGCTAAACCGCTGGTCGACATACGATTAGATTTTTCTCTTTGAGCTACGCGAGCCAGATGGAAAACCAAACGTTCCAGTAGGTCGTAATTCGCTCTGGGTAGTTTGTTGATGTGAGAATACACCGACTGAAGTCTCTCTTGGTAGTCGCTTATCTCGGAAATCCTTAAGAAATCATCGTACATTTCGAAAGTCATCAGGGGTTCTGGCATCTCGCGGAAAAAGGATTTGAATACGGTCGTCAAGACGTGAACGGCGTACGCGTCCAAATCAACAGTGGCTGGTGCTATTTGGAAATTCAAGTATAAAATCAATTAATTACAAGAACATTGAAACGGGAAGTCGCTTTCTCTCGTAATACTTACATTCTTCGAGTAGCAATTTCAATTCTTTAACTTTAGAAGCGATTCCCGATTTACGGTAAATCCCTTCGGTATAAAGTCCCCTTAATTCTATGGCAGTTATCAATTTTTCAATCACCGCGGGAATGCGCGATTCTTCATTGACTAATTTTTCTAAAGGAGCACCGAAAAGCACCCTGTGACCCTGTTCCGTTAAAAATTATAAGTCGTAAGATAAAAGAAAATTAAACTCCGTTTAAAAAATATTATCTTACAGCGTTACGTAAGGAATCTTTACAAATAGTGATGGCTTTGTTATAACACTTCCTATGGCAAGTCAACTTACAACCTTGGCACACTAAGCTCTTTTCCATCATCCACATGAACGAGGAACATAGCTCGCAGGCGGTGGGGATATTTACCACAATCGCGGTAAACTTGTGTCCATTAAACTCCTAATAACAATTAGTCATTAAACTTTCCTTCTTTGGAAAAGTATTTCTTTCAAAAAACAAACTCACGACAAATTGTTCCTGTTTCTTTCGCTTCCTTTTCTTGTTTTTCACTTTTGGTTTATGAGGTTTTTCGTGACTTCGGTATTGATTCCGGAATTCGTCGAGGAAACCTCTGAACGCGTTAATCCCCATAGTGAAAGGAAAGGCTTGACTAGTCTTTTCTTGTCGACAGACACTGTGCATAACGACTTCAAAATGATCAATAAGGTCTTTGTAATAAAGGCACAATTGGCCATCCTGCGCGGCTACCGAATAAGTGCTAATCAAGGTAGTTTTAAAATCTTGCACGGCTCTTTGGAAAACGTAATCGGGCAAGGAATCCTTCTTCCTTTTATTCTTACTAGTGTGCGAGATTTGGTAGATCTGGAAATTCAACAACGACGGTCGTTTAAGTATGTCGCGATCGCGTTTACTCTTCGCGAGGACTTACCTTTCTACCCATAAATTCATCCATTTTCTGTAGTTCGGCTACATCCGTGATAATTATGTCTTTAGGATCTCTAAACTCCGTTGTTCGAGTCAAATTCCAAGTGCTAGGTTTAATTTGTACGTCAGCATTGGCGGCTTTATCGCGCTTCCTACTCTTGACGCTATTTCCGCCTCCTCCTCCGTTGCTGCTATTATTTCCTCTCTGGTTTCGGTTCAAGTTTATATTTTGGCAAGGAAGGCGATGCGAAACTTCGGCACATTTGGCGTGAAACAATAATTTACAGCCTGCAAATTAAACCACCAAAAACGTACCAAGTATAATTAACTCTATATTCCTTGGAATGGAATGTTACGAACGGAATCTTACCCGAACATTTAAAGCCTTGCGTAAAGAGAACCATATTTTTCTCACAAACCGCGCAAAGTTCACTTTTATGAAATTTACTAATAGACTTAAGCTTGTGATGACTAGATTCGAAAGGCAATGAATGGCAATCTCCGAGTACAGAGTCGCGTAATGAAGATAAGCCTATGATAATTCGTTAGAAAATTAAAGTGGTTTTTAATTAAGAAACTAATCATTTTGATTTTTTGAAACTTACTCCTTTCTTCGTAACCATTTTCACCCGAGGTTGAAAGCAACCCTTCTTCCGCCGCGGAGTCTTCGCTGTCGTCAACAATCAATGAGCCAGTTTTATCTTTCTTGCCGGTAATAAATGGCGTGAAATGTTTCCGACTTTTGCCCCTCATGATTTTCTTCTCTTTCATGTAAGAAACATCTCTCAATCCAAAATCTCCGACGCCCTCCATTTTGGGAATGTCTTTAATAGATCCGCTGGACGCTTGACGATGATAGACAAATTTGGTCGCCTTGCCTGCGGGCTTAATCAAAGGCGATAAAGCGGGACTCATGGACAAAGATCCGGGTTCGGAAGGCAAGCTTTCAATTTCGGAATCATCGCATATTCCACTTTCTCTGTCTCGATAAGAAAGATCGTCCTCGGAATGGTTATTGGCGGCAAAATCTCTAGGAAAAGTTGTTCCCGCTAAAAATCCCTTTCCGTGTAAGAGATCTTGGAAATGCTTTAGAGTTTGCTCTTGTTGTAACGTCGTTACTTTTTCTCGTCTGTAACGAACCCACATAGCTTGGAATCTGCGCAAAATATTATACATTATCAATAAAAAAAATATATAGGCTATAGATGTTAGGCAAACGCACCTCTGCCTAGACAAATAACCCCGGCAACAACTCTGGAAATTGACGCAACTCGATTTGAGTTTTTCCATCCACTTCCTAGTTTGGTAACCTTTCCAATGGCTTTGAATACAAATAGCTGCGGTATCGGGTGACATTTTCCGATCTTCTCGTCTTTTTTGTAGGAAAATTCTAACGCGATGCTGAATGACGGTGACAGCTTCCTTCATCTTTTTATAATGCCTCCTGGCCAGCCACGCGCGACTCCACCTTTGCAACGTCACAATGTGTTGCATGATAGTTTTATGAAGAAATTCGTCTAACCGTAACTTTTCACACTCGCGCAAAAACACTTTGGATTTGCCCATTTGATAATTGTTCAGGTTCAGGTTCATTTTGGTCAAAAAGTGGCAAATATCCACTTGAGAGCTCAACAATCCTTTTGGCAACAGGATTCGGTATTGCTGGATAAATTCCTCGAAGGTAAGTCTCACGCTGTAACCCGATTGTCTAATTCGAACAGTTTCGAGCATTCCCGTGTAACGTAGCTGCTGGAGAACAATTTTCTCATCGAAGAAATTAGGAACCTAATGGGGGACGTTTTATTTATTACGACATCTCTATTTTCTAGGCTAAACTATCGCGAAGTCTGCCATAGACGCGAGTGGGTTATTTACCAACCCCAATTTTGGACGTAACATTAACGGGGCCTTACCTTTTCAGAATTAGACTTGATACATCGGACAAAGAATGGGTTTGCGTGATTCAAGGCTTCCATTAATTGATTCAGCGATGCTTGAAACTGAGCGCTAACAGTCGAAGGTTGTTTCCTAGTCGCCCTTTGAGGGGCCGAGTAAGTTCGTCCAATCATCGTCTTAACAAATTGAAGCTCTTTGATAATTTTCTTGTTTTTTGGTGGTTTTGAAGGTTTCCTTTTACTATAACGCGACTAAAATTAATCAATAGTCTCTTTAGATAAGCTTAAAAGCTAAATGATATCTTACAGAAGGATCTCATTAGCTCGTTCCATCACCCTGGCATCCCCGTCATTAAGAATATTGTTGTGAATGGGGCAACAATGACCGCATCCGACAACGTAATTCATCTTACTAGCTTGATGCTTGCCTTTACCCTGAACTGAAGAGAGTGGTTTACGATTTTGAATACATCTCGCGCAGGATACCTTGCACATTTTACTATAAGTTCGGAAAATGTTATCAAAGTTACAACCAATATAGAGAGAGCCTGGCTTTAAGCGCCGATCAATGTATACCAAGAAACATTTTCCGACGACTTTCTCCTTTGTGGCAATTTTCGACTCGATTCCTTCTTCCCTTCGGCAATTTTATGATTCTTGCCAATTTTAACAAACACCTGGAATGCTCTGAAGAATGCCCTTAGGGTCGCCCACCTAAAGAGGGCCACTGGGTCCCCTCCAACCAGCTCCCTAACCAGAGCTAGGCTACTACTCTTAAGCAACGCGACTACGTCTGGTCTCATAAGATCAACGTTTTTCTCTCTGAAATCCTGATCGTAAAAATAAAAGAATTAAACCATTTCTCTCGAGAAACTAAACTGAACTACAACCGCCGCTCATCATACTTTGATTTGATATTTAACAATCCCAGCGTAATGTTTAACCAAAAACGCGTTCTCCCTTTTGTGTGGCATTTCGTAATAATCATTAGCCTTTTGATGTTGCTCAAATTTGTGAAGTAGCGTGGCGTTGGAAGCTCCGGGAAAACTACACTGATCATCCAGTAGACAAAGCAGTCCGTAAGGTCGCCCTTCAATAAGCTCTAAACACGCTGTATTGTCTATAAACTCCACATTCTTCCACTGAATTCCTTCACGCTGGTATTCTTCCTGTTCGTACTTGAAAACGTGCTGGTTAAAGTAGTAGTGCAGCCTTTCGTTGGCGATATTAATACAAAACTGTTCGAAACTATTGTGATCGCCAAAGTCTTCAAAGCCAAAAATATCCAGAACGCCGATACTATTTCCTTTATGTTCTTTACTATCTCTCTTAAACAGTAACGCTCGATTAACTTGCGTTACAATCCAATCAAATAAAGCTCCGTAAAGTCCTTTGGCCAACGCATCCCTCGTAGCTACGGCTTCGGGCATTTTATAATTGATAACCAACGTTTCGCCTCTCGCTTTCGCTCTTTTGCACGTTAACGCTGTACTAAGAGTTTCTTCTTTAACACCAAGTAGGTTAGAAATAAGCGAAACTACGTCTGGATTTTTGACCGTAACGGCCTCGTCCGAATGATGAGTGGATTTCTAAATGAAAATATTACATTTTATCTAAAACGTCATTTGGGAATTTCACATATACACCAAACATACTTTGCTAAATTCTACATTTCCCAAATGTAAAACGGCAGATAAGATGCTCAATAGTCTTTGGAAAAAAATGAAAATATTAGTTTAATAGAGAGAAAAAAAAAACTATTAGAATCGGAGATAAGGGTAGAGCGTACTTCATTTGCTTATCAGTACTGAATCCAACCATTTCCATGGACTGTTTAAGTCTGGAATATTCGTAAACTTCGTCAACACCATCGAGAACGTAACACTGGCTTTGATTAAGATAGTAGTAGGCCTCTGGTTTTGATAAGTGCAGCTGGATTTGTTCCGTTTCCGACGCTCCAGCCAAAAGGTAGTAAAATACGTGATAATTACGCTCATTACGAGCTTGGCACACAATACGAGATTTTTCCAACAAGTAGTTCTGGACAATAGCACTAAAAGTTCAAGACAGAACATGATCAATGTTTCGATAGATATCAACATCCTTGGTATCTTTGTTTTCCTACTCAACACGCGGAAAACAAAGATGATAATGGTACAATTTGCGAACATTTACCCATGTACAACACCATTCTCTTTGTAGTTCACTTGAATGAATTTACCGAATCTACTAGAGTTGTTATTGTGTTTGGTTTTGGCATTACCGAAAGCCTAAAATAAGTTATTACATATTACAACAGAAATTTTTGACAAGTTTGTTTTTTTTTTTTTGCGAATCAAACCTCTAGCACAGGTCCAGCACTAAGTATAGTTTGCTCCACACCACTTCCATGCGCGCCTTTATGGCTAAGGGCCGTCAAATGATGTAGCAAAAGGTTTGTGCTTTCCGTTTTCCCCGAACCACTTTCCCCAGAAATAACGATACACTGATTTTTTTTTTCTCTTAACATGGCTTGGTAAGCGGCATCGGCTATGGCGAAAATGTGAGGGGGTAATTCCCCCAATCGGCGGTTTTGATACAGCTTGACGTATTTTGGGTTGTATATAGGATAAAACCGAAAGGGATTGACGGCTATTAAGATGGACCCGACATAAGTGTAAATGTGACCCTTTTCGAACCTGGATTTCAAGTTCTCTAACAAAGTTTGTTCCGTAAGATCCGGAAGTTGGCATAAGTCCGTGTATTCTTTTTCTCGCGGTTGGTACAAAAATCTTAGAAAATAGTCCCGGATTAACTGAGGATCCGCGTTTTCTGGCCATGGTTGTCCTTTATTGGCCGTTTCACCTTGTTTATCTCTCAAACAAAATCTATACTGAGGAGCTTGAAATACTTGTCCAGTTTTGCTGTTAGGCACCGTTACGTGTCTGGGCCAAAGTAGTTGTAAAGCGGCTGGATATTCGTGAGGCCCTATCCTTCTTTCCTTGCAATCTTGACCATTAGAATCACCGATAACTTCGGCTAACTCGTAATTATGAGGTTGGTCTAATTGTAATTTATCAACGACGCAAGATACTATTTCAAGCGCCGATGTTTCTTTGCTCGCTTCAATCGATAATGCTTCGTAAAGGGTGCTAAAAGCACCAACGTGCACTTGCAAAACATAGCGTCCACAGGCCATTCCACTCTCACACCAAAAAGAACAGGAGCGGCTGTTTTGTACTCCCGAGGAAAGAGGTCTTGGAGACTAAATACGTTTTCATTGTGTATTCCTGAAACATAAAGTCCACAAATTAAAAACTGAAATAGGTGAACGAACACCCATTATCTAATCTCCGACAATAAAATGTTGACATTTCGTCAGTTAGATATATTAGTCAGTTGGTATTTAGTAACTAGGCATTTTAACTTCTAAACTAACAAATAATGTTTATTTACGCGAATAACAAAATTTTACAAAATGATACACGCTACGTTACACCATTTTGGCATTTCTATTAAAAAAGCCCAACCCACTTTTTAGCCTTAAAAGTTAAAAGCAAAAATGAAAAAACCCTCCATGACACATATAGTACGCTTAGGCTTACTAAAATTTCTCTTTAAAAATTCAACTTACATAAGAGATGTGAAATAATTCATTCACTAGGGTTGAGAAAGATCTTCAATTTAAATAAATTGTTTAAGTTACCGTTTTTGAAACGCGTAAAAGGTTTATATTTCTAATAATTAAGCGCGGAATCTAACTACACGACATCGGAGTATTTAATCGGAATGGTATTTTGTTATTGAGCGCATGCGTGGCAACTTTGGCAGGAAAGAACTGAAATGGGGGACGGGAAATAAGCGAAGCAAATACAAGCCGAGCGAATCAGGGGGATGAAACTCGTACGCCTTCACACCCACTTTTCGGAAGTGGATTTAATTAGGAGTCACTTATGGGGTTATCATTATCAGTAATTATTTCAATTTAAGATAAGAACGGGGATCTGTTACAGCGGCCGAGAGAAATAATTGCCTGAGTAAAATGTAAACCAACAGGAGTCAAGCTCACGAACATATGAGAGAGCAATAATTTCTATATAGCATTGGCACTCTTACGTTATCTCCCATACATTCATTCCTGATAATAATGATCTACGAGGGGTCGGCCAGTCTTACAATTTTGAATTATGGGATTTTAAGATTTATATATAACGCTCTTTGAAATCTAAATTTTTATAGTATTTGAGCAGTTTGGACAAGTTTTTATAGAAAAAATTGGTGTTTTAATGGAAAATTTGGTTGATTGAATAGTCTAACACCCAATTACATAAAATATTATATATTTATATCTTATTTATAAGCGGAAGTAATGGAAGTAATATTTTAGCGAACGCCTCTAAAGATAAGCAATGTTTACGGGAATACAGTAACATAGGAAACTACTCTGGAAAAAAAAATTAAAACCTCAAAACAAAAACACGACTATGGTTACGGAATTAAGGGAAACTACGCGAGCAAAATTATTTTCTAGAATCTAGATTGTTACGTGTAGAACCACAATCAAAAATAATTGTACATTTGATTAAAAATAAGAAAAAACTTAAAAATAGAATTCACTCGAGAAAACTATAGGCCTATGCACGAAATGACATAAATTTATTCGAGTTTTGTAGGACAATTCTAATCCTTTTTTTCAAACTTAGTTTTGGTTTATATAGTTAAAAATTATACACTGGTGAAGTTTCATCGTATAACTGAGCTCAAATATGAGCATAAATTAACATTCTCCTTCCTTCGTGATAGAGCGACGCAAAACCCACGTATTATTTAATAGCTAATGCAACCAAAAAACATTAAATACTTTAAGCAGACTCTTAACACGGAGAAGAGAGGCTATTATGAAGAATAATTAAATCGGGACTTGAAAAAAAAATAATAATTCTTGGGTTGGCAAAAAGAAAAAGAAAAAAATGGCCACGTGTGTAAAGTTACGTTTTATAGCAAGGTCGCATACTTAGGACCCCATATTTTTCCCTTCCTAAAATCACAAAAGTAGAAAAAAAACGTCCTTGGAAAAAAATTCAAGCTACAATGTAAAGGTTCAATTAAAATTTTTCAATGGCGGATCTTTACAAACGCCATTGTCTTCGTTTAGTTTCGAATGCAAATAAACGTTTTCGTGATTCCAAATACGTTATAATATCAGTAAACCACACTTTAAATCGCGATTTGGGCATACCCACTCGACTACTTTCGCCTTTAATTTTAACCGCGGCAATCAACAATCAAACCGAATTAAATGACGCGAGGCGAGTTGTTAGCGATAAAGAAGAATTATAATAATAAGAAAACCACCCTAAACAATGAGTTAAAAATCGTTTTCTTCACGCCGTATCATAATACAAAATGGGTGGAGAACTTTTAAAGAAATTAATAAAGAAAAAAAAAATACCTCGTGCCGAATAAAAACAAAAGCGAAATGCATTCAGTTTAAAATTTTCTTATTGTCTATTAAAATTGAAATAAAAAGATACAGACTTTGATAAGAAATTGCGGTGGTTGTATGTAGGATATAATATCTTATATTAGTCAGAGATTGGACTAAAAAATTAAAGGAGCTGTTAACTTGTATTTAATTTGTAGTTAAAGTAAAACACTTTTGTGCTAAAGTTATAGTAGTTCTGTACATTGAGTGTTGGATTTGTAAGTTAATGATGATCGAGGGACAAGTCACTCAAGAGTGCACGCACTCTACGTTGGTGCATAAGTTTATAAGATATGTTTCATAAGTGCATTATGTAGTTGGTATCGCGATACGACATTCTACGCGCAGCTAATTTTTCCACTCGCGTGGGAACTAATTTAGACAGAGATAGACAACAAAATGTCTTGACTTAACTGCAATTTAAAACTTCCCTAGTTAGTTCATCAAAGATATAAGAACTACTAGTAAATAAATATGGCCTAATAACGAATAGAATAACAAATAATTCGAGGTATTTTTGTATTTTTCGAATTACCATATTCGTGACTATTCGTTCCCTATGGTGTAGCTTGGCGGTATATCTTTTGGGAATGTTTTTACCTTACGTGTTCAAATATTTTTGAATGTAGATTTTTACCTTATATCCTCGAATTTCTTGTTTCCGTCCTTGTAAACGTAAACAAAAAATTCAGAATTGAACACAAAAATTTGGTTTTTGGTATAGGAAATCCTTGTCGGAAACGAGCCGAGAACTATCTCGGAGAATTTCACAAAAGGTTTGCCGAATTCTAGGCAACCATCCAATCTGAATTTGAGATTGCAAATTTTTTTGAAAATCTGCATTTTGATTTTTTTTCAAAAATGTTTTGTAAAACTTTCAATTTCATTAAAATTGATGCTTAATTAATAGTTTATCATGACGGTAAAATATCACGGATCTATCTAGTTTAAGACGTTCTTAACAGGCTTAATGGCGAGGGGCTCTTGGAAGACTTCAGAACAAGTGTTCTAGGAAAATGGTAGTTGAATATTATTTAAAATAACTGTGTTTTGATATCATTAGCATAAGTATTGATAATAAATTTAGATTCTTTTTTAAAAATGAGGAATTTTTGATTGATAAAAATAGCTTTTACATATTTTAGGCTTCCTTAAACCAGTTAAAAACAGTTTACAGTCAAATCACCCGCTACATCCGTTTCATCACGCGCTTCTCAATTTATAAATATTTTTCTCGGTTTTCCGCGCTTTACAAATTTCAAGAGGGAAACCTATTTGGACGCCATACATATTTTATTATAATAAGACGAAGGTCCGAAACCGTGAATATATTAAATTTCCAGATGAATATAGAACTGACGTATAGCCCCACCAAGCCTCACCACTTACAAAAATCTTTATAATATAATAACGAAACTTTCACGGTCTATTTAGCTTAACCATCAATTACGCGTTGACATACGACTAATACAGCGAACCTTATTGGCTTTGACGTGATAGCGATAAAGTATGACGTCACGCAGTCCATTCTACTCAGTATTGACGCTCAAATGGTGAATTACACTGCTAGCTACACCAAATGCTAGCGAGCTACGAGTCAAAATTCACGAGAGAATCGAATACACTAAGGTTGAGACAAACTATTCCATATCGCGTGTTTAATGGCGTGCAAAAGATATCTCACGGTTCTTCGCGTTTATCAAAAACGGTGTTGGGAGCCGGCTTCCACCACGCCCAATAGCTCTATTAACACACAAAAATATTAAATTGCGAAAATTGTTTTCTAACGCTCCGATCCCCCTCTCAAAAGACATTATTATAAAACGGTCCTGCTCTGTTAATTTAGCTTTCCTTAATATTTCAATCAAATCAAACGCCGTTTATACCGATGGATCAAGTTGAAATTATTCTAAAATATTTCGGCCCGCTTGACTCGCTTCTCTAATAAGTGATCTAGAAATGAAACCTTCAATTTATAAGTGAAGTTCGATACGAATTCGAATGTCATTTATCCTAGTTTAGGGTGCAAACTTGAAGAGAAAAAAAAATTGGGGTCATGTTTATATATGTTAGGTATGCATTTATGATTTAATTTGTACCTGGGAATTAAAGGGTGCTTATGAACGTTATACGCTATTTAAATTCTATTACGCAATTAACTAATTTTGACCTACTTAAGGGAATGGAATAGAAATTTAACGAGTGAAGACCTTAGGAAGGTATCTTCGCAAGATCACAACCATTTCGTGATGATATGTCTTACCCGGGCGGCAAATATCATAGAAAATCTTAGACTCAAAATTGCTCAAAGAACATCCCCTTAATATACGTCAGACTTATCAAAAACATCCTGTATAGGATGAAGTATCGATACTAGTTCGAATGTTTGGCCCCAACATCCAACGTAATATTTCTATAGAAAACTCGGAACAAATAATGCGTGAAATGTAAATATCTTAATACAAAGTTTCGTGGAATTTCTCTTTGTATAATATTTATTATATAAGATGGTGAACTTTAAAACTTAAAGAAGATGGATTCCTCCATCCTTGAAGTGGACGCTAATTAATTTTCCGGCGAGCGGGGTCTAGACAGATTAAATCGAATCCTGCCTTCGACGAAATTAACCGAATGAATAATGGGATTTTCAATTTAAAGACTTGAAAATCGCCCCTCTCTCCTCATCCATTCCTGGGATGCCTAATAAATTGAGGATGAATGACAATTTAACGAGAGGAATAAAACAGAAATAAAAATATAATTCTGTATGAATAATAATAAAAAACAATCCTTCAACCGATATCGTTTGCAAAAACATAACACCTTAATTGCGAAATACGTTGGAAAAAATCCGGGATACGATTTGTCATGGAAACCCCTACCTTTACCAGTTTAAAGTAGAGTTTACAGCCAAGATAGTATATTTATTCAAATTCCAAAGTAGTTAATAATCAAACCTATCTACAAGGTTATTTCGAGAAAACAACCCGACTGGTACCGTGGACAAATAAAAACAATGCTTTTGTCATGGGTGGGTTTGACCGTATCGTATTGTTAATTAAAGGGTAGATTTTCTTGCGTAGTTATAATTAATTGCTTCAATATAATAAACGATCAGTATCCAAAGAATTATAAATTTCTACATAAAGAATATTCTCCTTAGATGTTCAGTTAAATCGACTTTAACCACAGTTGAACGTCTGATCTAAGTATAATAAACACTAAAAATATTTCAAAGAAAGAAATATCAAAGTAATTAGAATTCAACCCACTAATTAATGCCCAAAAATTATAAATGTTAATATATCCATAAACGGCCTTCGTTTCACGTATTTCCCCTCTAAATTAATTCGCATTTTTCGAACTAGTATCTAGTGTGGGCAGATCTCACAATTAAAAATAATCTATAGCTTCACAAGTTGTTTACGTTAATACCTAATATGGAGTAAACAAGAACTAATTTAAACTTAAGACCTTTACCTACACTAGGAGTTCATAGAAAAATAATAATAATACGCCGTACAAGAAAAGTTGCCAGGAACGCGGGAAAATTGAGGGAGGGAGATTTAGGAATGTTTCTTAATCTAAAATACCGCTGAATAATAATAAACTGAAAAGGGTTTTTAAAAGGGGGGAAAGATACGGATAGAGGTACTGTACTTCAGCTATCTGGCTCAGCGCAGCGTGGCTAATTCGAGTAAAGAGAAGTAAAACAACACGAAGTTTCGAATCCATTGTTTTTCCTCCCACTACTATCAAACGTTAAAGTTCTGCACCAACAAATAAACCAAATTCATTACTTCGATCATCAAATTACCTTTGATTTGAAAAAATATAAAATTTTGCTTGTCATTTTGGTATGGAGAGGAATTTCTTAACTGCGCTTAGGGCTGCCAGTTATTTGTGGAACTGAATGATCTGAATCGAACAGAACTACAACATTTTCAGTCCGTTTTAGACAGTGGTTGAATTATACTCACAAATGACTGGCAACATTTGTGCGCACAAAATCTATTGAAAATTTGAGATTGAGATATATCTGAAGCCTCAGTCAGATTCAGACTGATTAGGTGTTTGTCTGGAAACTATATTACCTTCGTAATATCGTATTAATAATAACAATATCTAATACCTTTGTGTTACTATACTTTTGGTAAAGGTAGGCGCATGCATAAAATATAGTCGCGTAATAACCGAGTCTATTTTTGCCGCCATTTCCCGTTGCCTGCTTACGCATCCGTAACTTCCGTTTACGGAAAAAGGCTGAAGCGGACGGTAATGGTAATAACAATGAGGCGGCGGAGTCAGGTGCGCGTTATATTATGAATTCCAATACACCGGTAGTTCCTCGATTCCGGCGAATTATTAGCTTTTCAATAAAATGACAGATAACAATTTCCCACTCACCCCCACGACGATCGTAAAATCATAATTCGAATGGAAATTTTGTTACACATTGTCGCTCAGACTGGTGACGCTACTTCTTTCTGCCCATGATTAAATATAGTAAAAGACCACGTGCAACCCTTTAGAACAATATTGAAATTGAAACATAGAAAAGATGATAATAGTGCACTGAAATATACCACTTGAACATGATCATAACGCAAGGAACGTCTTAAGAGACAAGATGTCCATCATTCAGACACTGTTACCTTCCCTTCTATTCAACCTCTTCAGAGCAAACTTACATAACCTTAATATTTCCCTGAATTTCACTAAAAATTATTAATTTTCCTGAGTTTTCCTTAGTGAACAAATTACATCCCTGACGTTTCCAGGTTCTCCAAGTTTGTATGATATCGTTGGTCATTACCACTTGTAGAATCTGTTCGTCTCATACACGATTCTTCCAAAATACCCGCTAAGTTTAGGGGTATTCGCTCGCGTGTGGTCTTTAAGCGGATATTGGGAAGAGGCACAAAATAGGGAAATGCTTATTTTTCGGCGATCATCATCATCATGCAATCATCCTTGAGCTCGTTTTTATGTTGGTTGACTTTTTTTAGGAATAGGAATACATTTGGGGATTATATTTATCTCAAATTTCGGATAGTCTTTTATATTTTACGATTTTTTGGAAGGGGAAAAATTTATTCAGTTGACACAGTCTTCCGAAATGGGATCACAGTTATTGGATAGCCCTGTTTGTTTTCGGAGAATTTGAGAAAGCAAATTTTTCGCTCGCTATCTCCAGATTTCTTTTTTCAACGAGAGGTTTTGCCCCTATATTTTTTACACTGACTCTCTCGCTTGTCAGCACGAGTATCTTGTAGCAAGAATGCGCTTAACTCCGAAGCTGGCAGAGTTAAAATATAGACCATTGCATTAAATACTTGCAGAGTAACCAACACACGCGGTTATTTTCCTCGTGCCAAGGGGCAACACCAGACGGAGTTCACCCGAGTTCACTACAAGTGGTGGGAAACTAGCCTACTCGCACTGACTCAAAATTAAGTTAGCGTCCTGTTACTTATTTAGTTCATTAACTAACAGTTACACTGGCAAAGGTTCTGATCGACAAAAATAAGTGAATTTACTGGTAATATGCCGGGTATATTACCATATTAGAAATACAGTATCCTTATATAGGTAATTTACGGCGGGAGTTTTTAAAATATTGGTAATTTGCTGGCTTTAAATTAAAGCCAACTTACATCTACACAAAAATCGTTTGATTAGAAATTGGAAAATTTGATCATCGATGCTCAAAACGATATCAATATTTGAGTCAAACACCAACATAAATGTAGATAAGATTTGTAATTTCGTCTGTTTGGGTTCGCAGTTTTAATGTTGACAATCAAAGTCCTAACGCAATACATCCTACTTATTTATCAAAAAGAGTAAATTTGTAAGATACTACGAAGTGCCTTAGAAAGAGAGAGTCGAGGATGTCATTCGTCGCCAGTGGAAAACTTGATACTCTCATCCAATCCGAGTTTGCCTCAATTCGGTCCATAATAAACCCTAATCTCGTAGCATCCACTTTTAATCAAACTAGGACATACTCCTTCAAATACTTTCCTCTAAACCTAGGATGTTTCAATCGAGTCGGAGAGGCCAGACGAGAGTTGACCCCCGGGTGAGCCTCCCTCGATCCATCACGACGCTCCATCCATTCCTATATTCATCTCTCTTTTTCATCCCAGATACATATATATTTCTTTCCTTTTCTTTAGTCGCCAACTCGCCGCGCGTCTGAAGCCCGAGGACGATGCGACACCTCCTCCTCCTTATCTTCTAAATCTCATCAAGAATTTACTCAATTTCCTCAAGAATATCAACAGGCCAATTACCTAAATTGATGACTGGCTAGCCTCGCGTCTCTCGTACTTATCCGTCCTCATCTCGAGCCCAATACAAAAATCGCCAAGAGTCCCAATAGTGTTTTCCCCTTTCACCAGGAGTAAATAAAGCGTGAACTCTAACTTCAGGGTGTCACATGATACAAATGTCAGTTCTATTAAAGTCATTATTCGCGGGAAACGTTGGTTAATTCTCAAGGTCTTATCAACATTCAACGACCGCAATATTTTCAGTGAATCCGTGGTTAAACTTTACTCGTTTTCGCCAAGGGGAGTATGATACATCTTTTTCTTTCCCAAGATTTATATCGTTTGGGTTAGTTTTCCTAATTAGAAAAAATCGAGAGGTACTTCTTGGGGATCAAACAAAATGTCCTACATGGGTTGATTCGATATTACTAGCCACATGTTCCGAACGATTGAAAGCGCGTTTATCTAACAGACCATTTCGATGTAACTAAAACGGAGCCTGCGCTGTAGTCTATTTGTATCATGAGAGTACGCAGAGACAGCAATGTATCAACCCCCTTGTACGTCCCGATACTGAGGGTTGCCTACCCCCCTTTTTTACATTGATAAGGTATAGGCCCTATTCTAGCGAAAACTAATTTGAATTTGAGATGGTTTACAAGTCAGAACTATCAACTGCAAATCTATTTACTTTCAATCAATTGATTTACTTTTGAAGATAAACAATATCACTTGAATAAATAACTCGAACCATAGCACGTGACAGAGAATCGGGGGAATATAATTAACAATCAGCATAAGTCCACATTGAGAAATTATCGAACTTTTGAAATAAAACAATTCCTAGTCAGAGTTTTAAATCAACTCGTCAAAAAGAAACGCTAGGGTAATTTATCGTCACATTGCATTTTCATTTCTTTAAAGATCTTTAGCGTAGGGAAAGTTTAAAGACCATGTATAACGGATAAATTCGGTTAAAGTCTTTAAATTGCTGCTTCGAATTAAGAAAAAATGGT
The DNA here is from genome assembly GCF_054372755.1 of Phalangium opilio. Taxonomy (NCBI): domain Eukaryota; kingdom Metazoa; phylum Arthropoda; class Arachnida; order Opiliones; family Phalangiidae; genus Phalangium; species Phalangium opilio. Next base: position 910,517 of record NW_028324227.1, read on the forward strand.
TTTCCAATAAGAAACCTCTCGAAGATTATGGAAAATTTTTAACCACCAGCTAGTGACGTATCGGATACCAAACATCATGATAAGGATTAGTAAGTTCAGTATTTTATTATCTTCACGTGTTGCTTCCTGCCCTAAAACGAAACACCTTCCCTGTGTCCCTCTCCTGTCCAGGGGGTCCCTTCATCCGCGTCATCGGTAAAACCAGAACAGGGTAGGGTCTTATCAAGGTTACTGGGATCTTATATCCTATGGTAGGGTTTAGAGTTGAGATGGAAAATGTTTTTAAGGTGAAGGGCAAGGGGTGAGTCACACAGCTTTATCGGGAACGCGCTGTACCTTTAACTGTAAAAAAAGCTTCACCCTTGACAGTGATTACATGTAACGTAACGAAAAGCTATGTCTTGAAATTTGAAAAACCAAGTCGTGAGAGTTTCAGATTAATTTTAAAATTTCGAGTAAAATACCCTTGAGTTCAAATACTAAAAATCGAGTATGAGATGTGGCAGGGCAAAACATTCGTCGCAAGTAACAAAACTACCGTAATCGGTGTACAGGGAATTTGAGAGTGATTAGCCCCTCTGTGAAGGGCCATGATCTTTCACAAAAAATGGGACATACCGATCTCAATGAAACTATGAACGATCTAGTTTAATGCTGGCTTCCCCAATAGTTTAACATAAACACGTCTAATCTTTTCCTTTCTACTGAACCCGCTTTAACCTTTTAATACTTTTCTTAACCCCATATACGACGCTATCTTTATTTTAACGAGAATTTTATCCTCAAACAACTATCATCTGAAATTTTATTTTTGTGGTTTCATTTTAAATATTTATAAAAAATAAGGAGAGGATGTAGGATTGGTGGGAATAAAAAACAAAACTAGTTAATGGAGATTAGTGAGTCGAACTTGATAGTTTTTTCCCTCTTTATGCCCGCGGTCAAAAACGAGATGACCTTGAAGATAATGGATACCAGAATCGCGTTAAAAAATAAAAATGCACAAAATGGAGTCTCAGCTTTCATATTTTAAAATATTAAAAAAGTATCGAATGTTATAATCTTTACCAAGGTATTAAATAAATTCCTTAATCAGCTAAAATGAATTTTAACTTGATACTGGTATCAGATGCATTCAAATTGAGGTCATTCATAAAAATATGTTTAAAAGTCCAGGCGGATTCACTTCGTATTAAGTGGAAATTGTACAGAATGGTGTTTAACTTTAGGTATTGGATTTCTAACAATGCACCTATAATTTGGTGAACCCACAAACGACCTGTCAAAGACTCAAATGACCCTATAAACGTCAAACTACCAACTGTTAAAAACCGTAAAACGGTTGAACGAACGTAGATAAAAAGATCTACAATTTAAACGCAGTTTAAATCCCGCTTACGCATCGTTTCAATATCAAAATCAAAACGTAACAAATAAAAAGAATTTGACAATGAAATTGTCAATATACCTTTTTCCAAATCGAATCAATTCCGGATAGGAAACACAAACGTCACTTTGTTGTCTCGTAGATCGCATAATGCCACAATAGTAAATACACACGTCCGTTCCAGAAAACCTTACACACAGCGCGATTGTTTAAACTTTTCGATCAAAGTTCCCGATCCACATTCGAGGTCCCGCGGTTAATCCAAAAGACTGAGTGAGGTAACACTAGGTTATAAGTTTCTTAATGAAGTTAAGCGACGGGGTGAAAGGTTAATGGGGAAAACGAGTACGGGAGATCACTGATCGCGTGATTAACGGAGCTAGTTCTGAAAAGATTAGGAATAATCCAAAGATACCGTTGTTGGCTCGGTGGGGGAAAATGAAAATGGTATACCTTTTTCTTCGTCACTTCGAAACTAGGTAATAAAAGAAAAGCCACGAAACTGGAACGTTTAGCTATTAGATAGCAATCCGAGCGAAGCGAAGAATAGCCAACTAAATGGTTGATTTCTATTCGGGACTTATTTTGGGACGGGGGTTACGCGGTGTGGTAGCCGCGGCTCCGACCAGAGAAATGTTACCGTCTATTACTCTATTTTGATATGAGCGCCAACCATCCACGCGGTGCCTTTCCACCGCTAGGGGTGCCGATGACCTCTCCACGTTCAAGCGGAGCTTTAAAGTTTAGTTAGGTCTATGTTTAGGCCCACGGGCTTATCTATACGACAACACTTGGAGTAAGAAAATAAGAAAACTTATTTAAATAAAACCTTTCATTATAATCGACTGCAACTGTTTTGCGCGTCTAAATCAGAAATCACTATGACGTTTTCCATTGGCTTTTACTAAAATATCACTCCATGGTGTCGAGAAACTAGCAGACAATGGAAAACCGATTCAAAGTGCCGGTGTTTAAATTTAATATAAATTAAATCAAAACTGTTATTATATTATCCATCGAACTCCCTTTAAGAATTGGATTTGTAGTACCTGGACTTAGAACAACCTAAAGTTTCGAACTGATATGAATATAGCAACTCCTTAAGTTATTTCGTCCACGACTACACTAGCACCAGTTTTTCGGGAGTTTCCGCGCCAAGCTCTGCCGTCGGCAATTTCGCGTCACCAGAAACGTAAACGCTATAAAAGGGGTTTTGAAAGAAAAGTTTTTATTTACCCTGTCGATACGGCTGGTTGATTTCGCGTAATTTTCAATGTGTAAACTTCTATAATGAAAGGTGGAGGGGTGGGCGAGCGACTAAAGTTGATATCTCGCTGTGGCCGTTTTATTTCTGCGGGTTCCATTCAATTGGAACCTTTTACCTATTTCCTGGCCGATTGTAGCCATTGCCGCGCGCCAACGAGTAATTAACGGCGAAAAGCGGATTCCTATTTAACACGCTGACTCTATTTAGGATTAGGAACCCATTTTTTCCATTATTACTAATTTGTTTAGGGTGTGAATAGGGGGAGCGCGTAGGGGGTTACTTCCCTTTCGTGGCCACCGAATTTGCGCGCAATTTAGGATTGCTAATTATAGCAGGAAGTAAACGGGTGTAGATCCGTTTTCAAACTTTTCATAAAGGCTAAATTGTAATTAACTGCTTTTTTACACGCCATAACAAATACTAACATTGAAAAATTACGATTATAAAGGCGGTATTCTAATATTTATGGTTTATAAAATGAGAGAGACTTGATTCTTGAACAAAGCTATTTTGAAAACTGCAAAAGTTGATAACATAATTAAACTCTGAGTAAAGCGAGGGGACAGTCACTCAGCGGACCCACTAAATGAATTACACGTTTCCACTCAATTTCCGGTGTACGTCACTCTGACGTCACAACTGAAATAGCTCCTTAGTTTAAATAGGGGTATCCGGATATGAAGAGGAAAATTAAAGTAAAAACCAATAAAAAGTGTGGCGAAATGTTATTAATGATAGAATTAATATGCAGTCGCTTTGGGAGAGCTTGATTTTTCGGGCGGACTGAAACACCCGTCGCGTTATTATTTAAATTTGACTAATTTAAGGAACGATTTTGTAAACGGAAGATAATTCTTTTGTCGCGTTGGAATTAGTAGTTCTATACAAATTAAGTAGACTTGGTAACCATAAAAAACAACAAATCTTTATTTTTTGAATTCTCGATAGTAGTAAAAGTTATATTCGCTTCGCATGGACTTTTCATACGTCTTACTTTCGCGGGAGTTTCTTAGAAAAGACACTGATTTTTACTCGTTCCTTTTTTACCATAAAAGGCCCTTTTCTTTTGTTGGGAAGGGGACCAACACGTGTAGGAACCCCCGTTCCCTTATCTCCTCTCCAAATCAAACTTTCTATCTGCTCCTGGCCTTGACAAGAGAAAGGCCAAGAGCAGTGACCGAAGTACACCATAGGTGGCCTAAACTGTTCCATGCGAGGCGAACACATTAAGCATATTGAAAATACAAGTACATATAACACATCACTAAATTTTAAAGAATATATAAAAATGTTTTAACATTACTCCCCCCCCTTGAACGCAAGTTCAACCATATTATTTTGTTTTACGAAAGTTCCAAGGGGTAGAGGAGTTGAATGGGTCTTCTTATTTCCGAACCATTTGACAACCTAAGATGGCAAGACCTTATTTTTCCGTCTCGGCCAACGTGTGTATTTTGGACTATTGCCATCTTCCAATTTTGGCGAGGTATTTTAGGTTCGCTAACTAAAACCACGTCATCTACTTTCAGCTCTGGGGTTGGTTTACTATGTGGTCGATGATGCGCCGATCTTAGTTCCATGAGATAATCGGTTAGCCATCGATTCCAAAACCTTTCAATTAGAATTTCTCGATATTTAAGCCTTTTGGTTAATATTTCGCGTGTCGCGTTAGGATTTTCTTCAACTGGAAATTTACGCGCGGGAATTGCTGTTAATCGATCACCGATTAAAAAATGGGCGGGAGTTAAAGGTCGCGGTTCGCCAACGTCATTATATGTAAAGGTAATCGGTCGCGAATTAATTACGGCTTCAACTTCGGTTAAGATTGTTTCAAGCTCTTCGTGCGATAGACGTGCTTGACCGAGAACTTTTTTCAGGACAGTCTTCACGCTCCTCACTAAACGTTCATAAAACCCGCCCCACCAGGGCGCCCGGTCGGCGATAAATACCCACGAAATTTGAAATTTAGCGGCGTGTTTTTGTACTTCGGGAGCTTTCAGACATCTTCGAATTTCTTTGAGATCGGCTTCCGCCTTTTTAAAAGTTTTCGCATTATCCGAGATTATTTTTCGCACCATTCCGCGTCGCGCTATAAACCGTCGCAAAGCTAACAAAAACTTATCCGTTGTCATATCAGACACTAATTCGAGATGAATGCTTCGCGTAACGCCGCATGTAAATAAAGCTATATAGCATTTTTCTTGTTTTCGCGTATATAAAGGGCCAGCAAAGTCTAGTCCACACACCTCAAAGGGTGGTGCAGGTGCCACACGACTCGCAGGTAAAGGGGCCATGGTCATATTTGCAGGTTTTACTTTAAATCTTCTGCATACGTAGCAGTGGCTAATGGCCTTCTTTACGACTTGTCGACCCCTCAGAAGCCAATATTTTTCTCTAAGTTCAATAAGCGTATCATTTACCCCTCCATGTAGAAGTCTCTCATGGAGGTGTAGCGCGAGTAGCTCCGAGAATCGATGATCAGAGGGTAGAATCCAGGGATGACGTTCTCTATACGTCATTTTCGCTTCATTTATTCGTCCCCCTACACATAACAGACCCTCTTGATCTAAGAATGGTTCCAAGGTTAAAATCTTCGAATCTGAAGGCAATTTTTCGCCCTTCCTTAGTGCGCTTATTTCTTGTTGGAATGCTTTTTCTTGAGCCTTTCTTGCCCAGTAGCACTCAGCTACAATCAGTTCTTCGGCTGATAATTCTCCAGTAACCTTTTTATTTGGATTTCTTAAATTTCTCATGTATCTGAGCCAATGGGCGGTTATTCTGTTTGCCTTCTCTAAGTTACTGAATCTATCGAGATCCAAAAATGGCTCTTTTTGCAGTTGGACTGCTGCAACGGCAAGGCCTTCGCGTTCGCTGACCAGTAATTCTTCTTGGACCTCTTCAGAATTTATTATTCCCTCTGTTTTTAAATTTTCATCTTGTCTTTCGCGGTTTTCACGGAGCCATTTTGGTCCACTCCACCAGAGTGAGCTTGTTATTAAGTCATTAACTTTCTTCCCTCTAGTTGGGAGATCGGCAGGGTTTTCTGTGCCTTTCACGTGTTTCCATGCTCTTGGATCGGTTAGTGTCTGAATTTCGCTCACTCTATTTGATACAAATGGTTTCCATTTAGACGCGGAACCCTTTATCCAATACAAAGCGATGGTCGAGTCAGACCACAAATGCGTGCTAGATATTTTAATCTTGAGTGTTTTTAGCAAATAATTGACCAATCTTGCTCCTAGTACTGCTGCCATTAGCTCCAACCTTGGGAGTTTTAATTTCTTGATGGGAGCTACGCGAGTTTTTGCTATAACTAGAGACGTGCTGATTTCTCCTTGTTCATTTTCGAATCTCAAATATACGCAGGCTGCAAAGGCTTTTTTGCTAGCGTCTACAAAACAGTGTAAAGTTATATTACTGTTCTCTATCCCAAACATCGCTCCAAAGTAGAATCTTGGAATTTCGACTTTCTTTATATCTTTTATCTCATCGCACCAGTTCTCAAATAAGGAGGATACTTCTTCGTCTAGTTCGCTGTCCCATTTTGTTCCCTTCACCCATAGCAGTTGTAAGATGAACTTCGCTCGGATTGTAAAAGGTGAGAGAAATCCTAAAGGGTCAAATATGCGAGCGACAATTTTTAAAATCCAACGCTTTGTATTTGATTTCCCGGATAATCCATTTACTAAGGAATCGCAGTCATACACCAAAACGTCTCGATTTTCATCCCAGTATAACCCCAATACTTTAGTGTTGGAACTTGGAGCTTCAGGAAGGTTCCATAATTTTCTAAGCTTGCGAGAGTTACTCTTAAACTTCCTGAGGTTCATTCCTGCCTCTTTCAAGATAAAAGCAGCTTCTGTGGTGAGATAATACGCGTCTTCTACTGTGCTTGTGCTTGCAGCTAAATCATCTACATAGAATGATTTATCAACGAGCTCCCATATTCTTGGTTTCTCTTCAGAGTATTTTCGTGCGTGATATCTTAGAATTTCGGCCAGTACGAAGGGACTCGCTGTCACTCCAAATGGTAATCGAGTCATCCGATAAACTTGAAGACTTGTCGCAGAATCAATGTTGTAAATATCTGGCCATAAAAATCTCAACACGTCACGGTCATTCTCATTGATTGAAATTTGGAGAAACGCTTTCTCCACATCACCGATGAAGGCGATAGCTCCTTCTCGAAACCGAATTAAGACGTCTAATAATTCTGGATTTAAATTAGGGCCTGTTTCGAGGCATTCATTTAGTGAGAGTTTTCCGACTTCATGGGAAGATGCATCCTGTACTACTCTTAGCTTTGTTGTGTCGTGATTCTTTCTAATGACAGCGCGATGAGGCAAGTAGAAGATTGGTATGAATTCATCTTCAATTTTTTCTAGATCGACACTTTTGATTGAAGGGGTGACCAATTCGGCGATACCCTGTTCGACTTGCTCTTTAATAACTTCATTATATTCGTGAAGGAGTTTTGGATCTTTCTTGAGTTGTGTGATCAAGTTACGCGTACGTTTTAACGCTACTGGATAGTTGTCGCTTAATTGCTCCTTATTCTTTTTCCACGGGAAAGAAATCTCATATCGCCCTTCTTGGAATTTGATATTTTTCTCAAATAATTCTAGAAGTTCACTATTGTCAGAGCATACTGCATCCGTGTCAGTAATTCCCATCGCTTCTAGGTCAAAAAATCTTCGCAGTTCGCGTGATATCATTTCATCTTCGTTTTCTACGACCAAACTTGATACGGATATTGCTCCTACTATTGAGTTATTAGAATCCACCTGCGTTGGACCTGCCACAGTCCAGTCAAAGGTGGTTTCCTTCGCGGTTAATGTTTCGCTTATTTTTTCAGTTTTTCCCGTAGTAACTGCCCATAGATAATCAGAGCCTATTAACAGATCTACTTGAGTTCTTTCAGGTTCTCCTTCCCCAAAGGGGGAGTCAGCCCAAGGAAGCCCCTTTCCTTTCATTTTTTCAATGATTTCTTCGCTCGCCAGTTTGAATTCACCCCCACAAATATCAGGGGTCTCGGCCGCTTCAACACTTATTCGTTTGGTAGGGTCTCTTTTATTTCGCAGTTCTACTTTGACTCTCCTTCTTGTCGCCTGAATGGGAGTTCCACCCCCGAAAGGATGCACGCTATACGATTCTTCCCTTATGACTGGTAGCTTGAGTTGTCGCGAAATAGCTTTTCGAATGAAGGAGCCTTGGCTTCCTTCGTCTAACAAAATTCTAACTCCTGTTCTTTGACTACCATCTTCGCTAGATAAGATCGCTTTAGCCGTATTCAGTAAGACCACTCCAACCGTTTCAGTTTGCACAGCTGCTGATACTTGTGTTTCTCTACTCTCCGTGCTTTTTGGCTCAGTGTCCTCTCTCCTTTTTTCTGGTTTATGTTTAATATTCGTGTTACAAAGTGCTGGATGATGTTCTTTATTGCAATATTTGCATTTTCTACTTCTCAGGTAACAGTCCGACGCTAAATGGTTTTGTTTAAGACAAATGAAACAACATCTCTTTTTGGCTGCCATTTCTCTTCTTTCATTCACGCTTATTTTAATGCAGTTGATTGGGTTGTGCCCAGTCTCTTCGCAAAGAATGCATTTTCGATCCTGTACAGTTGTAGTTAATGCTGCAGCACTGGCAAATTTAGGTTTATTAGGGGCCCAATTACGTTCGCGTCCTAGTTCGCGTTTTGTATTCTGTTGATGCTCTTTAATATTCGCTGATTTTGATTCCATCTCGTTTTTCGAATCTGCGTAAGCCTGCTCCCTGCAGGTGATCTCGACCTTTAGAAACGCCATCAGATCATCTATTTTGACTAAAGCTGAACCTTGATTAGTACGATAAAAGGCTAATGATATTTCTTTAGGTAGCAAATCGAGTATCTCTGTTCCCAAAAGTCCAGCATTTAGTTCTTTCTTCTGTCCAAGCTCGTAAAGGCATCTCAATTGTACTTCGCAGTTATTGTAGAGTTTTCTTAAAGCTACAACATCGCTCGCTTTATGAATAGGAGCCTGATTCTTTAAGGCTTTTAAATGAGATTTCGCAACGATGTCGCTACGGCCAAACCTTTCATGCAACGTTTGAATGGCTAATTGATAATTTTGTGGAGAGGCCGTGTATCCCTTTATTTCGTTTAGGGCTGGTCCTTCCAGTAAGGACGTCAAGTAAGAAAATTTATCCGTCACGTCAGCAGCATCATTTGTATGGATATTTGATTCAAATTGGCTCCAAAATCGGGTCCAATCAGTGAATTCTCCATTAAATTTACGAATCTCTATTTTTGGCAATCGCACGCCTACTCTTCTACTGTTACTTCGGACGGTACCAGAAAGGTCTTCATCTTCTCTATTGAATCTAGTTTGACTGTTATGACTTCCATTTTCTCGCATAAATTGTTCTCTAATTTGTAAGTTGGCTGCCCGACGCTCTTCTAACTCGGCTATCCCTGTATTTGCAGATGCTCGACTGAGCGAAATATTTACTTCGGGCTCGCGTTCGCCATTTAGCACTTGATTTGCTAAATCCTTGATTCTGATAATGTTTGAAAGGTAATCTTGCGTGCTAGTAAATTCCCTTTCATATCTCTCGGAATCTATTATTAACTCTTCGATTTCTAAGTTGATACTTTGAAGAGCTTCTTCTCTTGGTTTTAATTGAATTAAAAAGTCTTTTATTACCTTTGCTCGCGGCTGAGAAGCGTTACATTCTTCTTCCATTGATTTTAAATATCTCGTAATAAGCGACTTAAAGGCTCCTCTTCTCCGAATTAACTTCGAAAGTTTCAAGTTCGCGTCACCATCATCTCGATATTGATTACTTAAAATGTTACTTATCGCACCATCTTGGTTGCCAGGTCGCTCCGGCGCATCACGATATTCATCCGGGTTGTCTTCTCCAAACATGATTCTTGATTATTTGTACTCAACTCGTATAGTTTCGATTATAATCACTCGCAATATTCATTAGTATAAACACATCAACCGCATACGTTCCCGGGTTTCGGCACCAAAAAATGTGGCGAAATGTTATTAATGATAGAATTAATATGCAGTCGCTTTGGGAGAGCTTGATTTTTCGGGCGGACTGAAACACCCGTCGCGTTATTATTTAAATTTGACTAATTTAAGGAACGATTTTGTAAACGGAAGATAATTCTTTTGTCGCGTTGGAATTAGTAGTTCTATACAAATTAAGTAGACTTGGTAACCATAAAAAACAACAAATCTTTATTTTTTGAATTCTCGATAGTAGTAAAAGTTATATTCGCTTCGCATGGACTTTTCATACGTCTTACTTTCGCGGGAGTTTCTTAGAAAAGACACTGATTTTTACTCGTTCCTTTTTTACCATAAAAGGCCCTTTTCTTTTGTTGGGAAGGGGACCAACACGTGTAGGAACCCCCGTTCCCTTATCTCCTCTCCAAATCAAACTTTCTATCTGCTCCTGGCCTTGACAAGAGAAAGGCCAAGAGCAGTGACCGAAGTACACCATAGGTGGCCTAAACTGTTCCATGCGAGGCGAACACATTAAGCATATTGAAAATACAAGTACATATAACACATCACTAAATTTTAAAGAATATATAAAAATGTTTTAACAAAAAGAAACGTAAGAACTCCTAAATCGCTTCTTCAATCGCAAAAAGTTGTTATCTTCTAAATTTTCGTAATTGCCATCGGGTTTGACTGTTTAAATTTCGCGCCTTATAGAACGACCATTTTTAAATGCCATCACGTGGCATTAGATGCTTTCTATTGGCCACTACCAATCCGCCGCTACCATTAAGCAATATTACAGGAGACCTAGCTTCAATGTAGTTTTATTAAAGAAACTCTCAATATCACTCCAGTAAAACTCCTCCATGTAAAATTACGTTGGAAAACGTCATACGCAATTTTATCTACTTGTTTTGATTTTGAAATTGTCGTCTGCTCTACATCGTCTTTTAAAAATTCACACTAATTTGAAGAATTGAAAAAAACTTTAGGTAAATTTAAAATTATTTAGTTGCAAATTGATTAAGCTCTCGTTGAAAAGATTTCCAACGTCAAAATTTCGGTTGAACGAGCAATGTAACGTTAATTACGAATTTATTCCTAATCTCTTTGTTGATAAGCCTATCTGTTTGAACAATCCCTGTGTCTCGCCTCTCTCTATTAATGATGAAGATTAAAGAAGGTTGTAACTAAATTTAGTCAGAGGGTAAATGAATAAGGGCCAAGGATTTCTCGTTAAATGGCTGGTTTCTAATGAATATTCAGATTTATAACCATTTTATAGGTAATGAAGTGAAACTTTCTTTGAAACCTCATAAATCTAACGCTTAACTCTTTTAAAAAGACTACAAATGGGTATCGTTCAGGGAAAAACCGAACGTAGCGCTCAACCTTCGTACGAGCCTGTTGTTGTGACGCTAAACTATGGTTCTATTAATGGAAATCATACTTACGAGGTTGATGCACCATCCTACGAAGCTTTAATAGTCGGAACTTCGTTAGGTGGCAAAATGTCAGCTGTCAGACGTTTCTTTTGCCTTTTATCCACTTTTGACTTGTTCTTTACTCTCCTCGTATGGTTTATGGCTGCAATGGTAATTTAAAATCCTATTTCTATTGTAAAATATTTTCTTGGACTCCAAATATGACCTGTTCCAATAGTTAAATTAGTAAAGTTAAGTTTGAGAGGGTGGTACTTAGAAATTTCCCCAAGTACTTAATAAAATGAAATATATTCTTTAACAAAGCTTACCAGCGAATCTGCTAAAGCGGCTTTTCGCAATGAAGTCCTGTTTTATACAATTGAACGGTCACTCTTTGATATTGTGGTGAATATAACCAAAGATTCCTTTACATTCTTGGGTTACGTAAAATAATGAAATCCTTTCAGATGATCTCTACCATTCGATTTACGTTACACATCTTAGCTTACGCGTTATTTCGTCTCGCTCATTGGTGGGTTGTGGCTGTAAGTAAAACGAAATAAAGTGCTTTTAAATTTAATTTAATTTAGGTTTAAAACGTGTCTAAAATATTATAATTGTTTTAGTTCACAACTGCGGGAACGGGTGCTTTCATTATAACGAAAGTCTTCTTCTTTGATGTAAAAGCAAAAAGAAATCTTAATAAAGCGTACAAATATCTAAAATCTCTTATTTTAACAGTGGTTGCACGCGAATCAATACGTTTCTATTGTCCTGTTCATATGCTCATTCGTTATATCATGGGGTGAAGCTTGGTTCCTTGATTTTCGAGTTGTGCCTTATGAAGATAAAGCCTCTATGCTTTTAGGTATTGTAAAATTATTCCTAGGCCTATATTTTAGGATTTAAGTAATTTTGCCCTACAAAGATAATGCTAATTTGCTTTTAGGTATTGTACAATTATTCATTATTACAGTTACACCCAGTTTCTAAATTGCACGTATACTCATAGTCATATAAAGGCAAACATTTCTATTAAAGAGATAAAGATTAAGTTTAGACTTATTACGTTTGATTGATAAGAGTTTTTATATATTTTCCTAAGATAATATTTGTAACTATATTTGACCTTGCGTTATCTGTAGGTTAAAGGAAAAGTTTAGATAACGTAACATTTTGCCTTAAAAATACTATAAAAAAAATCAATAAATGATCCCTTATTATAATATGATAATTAGCATTTAATTAGTCTTAAAAATAATCAAGAACTACTGCGCCATCCGCCATTGGTTTAGTGTCGTCTGCTAAACTGAACCACTTACCCTTACAGGATTGGTTGAATTCTCACAGGCTGAGAGAGGTTCGATTTAGCAGACGCCATCCACTAAAGCAATGGCGGATGGCGCAGTAGTCCTTGATTATTTTTAAGACTAATTAGCCTTATTCCTGATCAGCGCCACCTACCCATAGCGGCGACTTTGAGAACTACTGTAAGCGGCAAGCCAATCAGATGTCGCTAAAATCTGGTGACGTCACTGACTGGCACTCTCGGGTCTTACCAAAAATGACGTCACCACATTTTAGCGACATCTGATTGGCTTGCCGATTACAGTAGTTCTCAAAGTCGCCGCTATGGGTAGGTGGCGCTGATCATGAATAAGGCTAATTAAATACACTAATTATCATATTGTAATAAGAGATAATTTATTTTTCCTTTAATATTTAGAAAAAGTCCATTATTTATTTGAAGGTATAAAAAAAGTTATGGTATTTGAACTTTTCCTTTAAAGTTATACTAGAGGAGTTCAGTTATTATCTCTTAGCCGTAATACTTCATCACGAAGAAAGATTAAGGTATCTTAGATTTTAAAACAAAGGATTATTATTAACATTATTTGTTTTGCGTTATGTCACGCAAAGTGTATGCCTAGTTAAAGTTAATTAGTGTTAATTGAGGTAGCTATTAAAATGATGGATATAAAGCCACAAATATTAGGCGGTAAGCAATTTTACACGTGTACTAGTAAGACTTAAAAATGTCAATTTTGTATTTCAGCTAGGCAAGTAAATGAGCGCGCTCCTCTTATACCACCAAATGCTCCCATTTCAACTCCGGAACCGAATGAGGAAGAATGCTTTTATTCCCCTCAAGGTATCAAGGTTTCAAACTAATTTTAAGTTTAATTTATTAATTTATTAATTTGTATGCGATAGAATATTTTGCTTAGTTAAAAGTTCTAATTGTAGTTCATTACTTTACTAGTGTTAGTTTAATGACTTTAATTTAAAAGGTTCTGAAGACGAGAGTGAAGATGAGGATTATCCACCACGAGTTCCTTCACCTTTGAGACTAACTGCAGAGGTTCAATTAGCCTTATTCCTGATCAGCGCCACCTACCCATAGCGGCGACTTTGAGAACTACTGTAATCGGCAAGCCAACCAGATGTCGCTAAAATCTGGTGACGTCATTTTTGGTAAGACCCCGAGAGTGCCCGTCAGTGACGTCACCAGATTTTAGCGACATCTGATTGGCCTTCCGATTACAGTAGTTCTCAAAGTCGCCGCTATGGGTAGGTGGCGCTGATCAGGAATAAGGCTAATTAAATTAATTTCAAATTTAAAAGTACTTAGGCCTATAATAATTAGGTAATTTGCTTGTTAGGAGTTGGCTTATAAGCATCAAGGCGAATTAGCTCTAGACAATGCTCTCAAAATTCTCGCCTCCGATAACTGGAGGACCGAGAAAGTTTCGGGAAGTGATATAGTTCAAAGTAAAGTCATTCCTAGCTACGGAAAAGTTTTCAAATTTGTCGTAAGATAATTAATTAATTAATTAAGTTTAATTGCCTTGGTAATTCATTTAAACTTGATAATCTAAGTCTGGTTATGGTTAGGGAATTATTAATTTCTCATGTTGCGCATTAATGGAGGAATTATTCCATAAGTATCACACCTTCTCTAGCTGGAATCCTACCGTTAAAGTTATGAAAGTAATTAAAAATATATTTTTAATGACGAGTTTGGCTGCCAGTATTAGTTAATTTTTTTGTAATTAATAATTTTACGTAGTTACTTCAACAAATTGATAACAATACTGATGTAATGTATGTTGTGGCTGCTGAAGGCGGGGGTGGAATTATTAAGAGCAGGTTGGTTTGTTTTTAATCTCAGGAAATTATTCATTTTAATGAAGCAGGAATGAATTATCCTCATTTAGTGCTAGAAAGGGGGGGGGGGTATTGAAAAATGAGATAATTAGCCTTATTCCTGATCAGCGCCACCTACCCATAGCGGCGACTTTGAGAACTACTGTAAGCGGCAAGCCAATCAGATGTCGCTAAAATCTGGTGACGTCACTAACTGGCACTCTCGGGTCTTACCAAAAATGACGTCACCAGATTTTAGCGACATCTGATTGGCTTGCCGCTTACAGTAGTTCTCAAAGTCACCGCTATGGGTAGATGGCGCTGATCAGGAATAAGGCTAATTGAGTTAATTTACAAATGACGTGTAACGTAACATTATACCTTATTGGCATGTTGACAGAGATTTTGTTAACGTGAGGTCGTTTCAAAAACGGGAAGATACTCACATTTTAGCGTTGATTAGCACCACCCATAACGCCATGCCGCCTACAAAGAGTTACATCCGCGGAGAACAGGGTCCGAGTGCTTACGTGCTAACTCCTTTGGCCAATGATTCAAATCAGTGCCAAATGCAATGGCTGTTAAATACAAATTTGAAGGTTTGAATTATTAAAAAAAATAATAAGAATTTTATTTTAGTTAATCTTGTTTTAATTATAAAATATTTAATATTAAGGGCTGGATTCCTCAATACGTGATTGACCAATCTATAGCGAAAGTTATGTTAGAATACGTTTCAGCGTTACGGAATTATACCTCAACATTGGACCATATTACATGATCAATAACGTATTATTAAATTTAATTTACGCTGTTTTATATAAAGCCATTTTAATTTGCGCTATTTTCAGTAAACCAATATTTTTGTTACCGCAAATTAAATGATATATATTATTTATATATTGAAATCTCCATTTTTATAAAACGATTGTTATTTTTTTTCAATGTGCAATGTTAAGCCGCCGAAGTCAAATGCCGAAATAAAAAGCTTTTAGAAAAATAATTTAAAGTTTGATTTTTATGAAATTTAATCTTTGTATTTAAAATAAATTAATTTTTATGTAAATAAAATTTTGAAATATATTCCTTAAACGTGTTGCATAATTTCTTTGTTGTTAATTATAAGCCCACCGTGACATAAACGGCGCAATACCAATAAGTATGACATTTTCCATCCTTATAGATATGGCTTGAATGCGTACTTAGTTTCCACTAAAGGGTTTTTTTGTCGTTCCCTCGGTGTTGTGTTGCCAGGCTTTTGTTGAGTCAAGAGATTGCAGTTCAGTTTGAATCAGTACTTGACCAACGTGACTCACAGGGCGCCTGACAACACTGCACTGAAGGGAAGCTGAACGGATGAGATTCGTCTGGCTCAGACATTAGTTTTTTCCCCGCCAAAATGTCTATGCTAATCTACCGAGCGATCAGTACTGATCTTGTCTTTTTATACAGATAGGTTCCGAGCGGAACTCGGGCCGAGCGAGCGACCCATGGAAGAAGGGAATCTGAGACAGAGGTGATCTGGAACAATGAGTGAAACACGCAAAAGTTTTCAGAGCACTGCGAGAGTGTCCCGAGCACTGCAGTCAAATGGAATTCACTATAAGCATTTTCGCTTAATTTAGAATGTAGAAATCTGAAAATAAAAACTAATTTGCGAGAGTTCTTAATTACGTCCAAAAATTTGTTTATATTCTGATCCATTAATAATTTGGCAGAATGTCCTACAAAGAGCTGTATTTTGGAATATTTAAGATTTTAAGGCACCAGTCTAATAAACCTAAGCTCGTTTCACCTACTCTCAATTCTCAGTCCACCCACCCCGTTCCCCTGTATGACGGGCTACAGAAACTTTCAGGCGCCACCATGAACGGAATGGAATTAGATTATTTTGGACTGCCTCCCCAGAATCAGAGTCAATACATCAGGAAAGATTGTCTTCAATGGTGGATGACCAATGTCTTTGGAAACGTCAGCAATTCTGGTGTTAAAGGTTAAGGAATAATATTTCTAGGAAACGTAGAAAAGTTTGTCTCCTTCAAGCGTGACAGGGGTTGGGTTAGTTCATGGTTAGCTACAAGATAGCTACAGGCTTCTTTTTGTTTTCAGTAGCAACGTCAGCCTTTCTACGTAATGTAGAGAGGGCGAATAACAAATGATCCGGAACCGGCAACGCGGAAGAGAATTCTCTTCCCCAAGAGGACCCTATAAGACGTACAAGTGTAGGATGGCGTCACGTTGGTAGCCTGGGGTATTGCGCCACCGAAAAATTCCCTTATAGTCCGATCCGGTGTCGCTCGACGCTTCGATGGCTACTAAATGATGCATCTCCCTCTCGCCGAAAACCTCCCAGCCTTTTATTAAAACGCTCGTGGCTCTTATGTTAGGCCAAACTCTTTTATTAGTTAAGGGTGTCGGATAACCAAATTTACGTCAAACGGCAGTTAGTCACTTTGCTCAGAGGCCGGCCCGGTCTGCACTTACGTCTATGAAACCCCGACCTTCGAATGTGATAATTCATTAGGGCTACCGTGGACAGACAAAAAACAAGCGACATTACCATAAAAGAAGATCAGATTTACAAAATTTCGAAATACCGATCAGGAAACCATACTACGTTTCTACGTTTCTACGTAGGAAAGCACCCTAAGTATGCGTCTTAATGTTAAAACTTAAAATTTAGTCCAAAATGGCTTACAGGAAAAAATGGTCGAGCTGATTCAACTCATGAACCAACTCGCCAATTCTTATACGAAGTTCAGTATATTTGTCCAAATATTAATCAGGGCTAGAAACAAGTTAGGCCTACTTAAAAAGTTTGTTTTTATTTGGTCATTTTGCGTGAAATACGCTCGGCTAAACAAGAAATGGCGGCATCGAACAACTCTTAAAAATAAAAGAAAGTGCAATAGTGTAGGCACGTAATTATCCGACGCTTTCGACCAACAGTGGGTCGGAAGGAGGAAGTTTTGGCAGGGCAACACTGTTCGAGAACAGAGTAGGCTAGAAGAAAAAGATGCCAACAAGAAGCGAAAGAAGAGGACAGTGGTAGCAAAAGGACGAAGAAAAAGGGGGTTATAAAGGGTCACTTCCAAAAGCGTTTCGGTTCAGTCTTATAGTGGTCCTAAAAGATAAAAGGCTTTATCTGTTTAGTTTTTTTCGTCGTACAACTTCTTCCATCTCTATACTTCTAAAAACCCTTACCCACACGTTCTTATATCCTTTCCTTCTTTTCTATCTAGGAAGGAGTTACTGTAGAAGACGGTTGCTGGATAGAATCGAGAGCCCCGACAGCAAGAAGTAGATTAACGCTACGTTATCAAGATATTCCATATTCATCATTAATGTTGTCGTGAAAATAGCGCTTTAAGTTAGTTTGAAATTAGTTGGAGACGCAACGATTAAGCATCAAGACACCAACAGCTATTCCAAACCCCTTTGACTAGGAAGCTGAGGTTTCGCTGACGTTACTCTTATTTAGTAGATCACCAACTATGAAAGATTTAATTATTAATTAATAATTCCTTTACGTTTTTTTGTTAAAGTGAAAACGACACTCTTTTTTAACGGAATTTGTAACTAGAGCTAGGAGATATGCAAGATTAAATGAAGTGTCGAAGTTCCTTACTCCTAGTTCATTTACTCTTAAGAAAAAAGGGTAAAGTTCTTTATATTTTACGTTTAGGTTGATCTACTTCCGATGGAGAGCGAGAGAGAAGCAAATTGATTGCCACACTGGCTTTATAGCAGAGAAAGCGGTAATAGGTCGGCCTAGCCGCCTCCTCTTGCAGCGTATACAGAAAGAAGAAACAAGAAGCGTAATTTTCTTTATAGCGCGTTGCCGTTATATATATGTGCGAGTTTTCCGACATAACTCTCTTTATTCTTCGTCTATTTTTCCTTTCTTTATTGAGTCCGCCCGTTTAAAAGCACTTTAGTAGCCGCTAGAAAACAGTTACAATTGGATAAAATGACCCTGCAGGCCCGGGATTGTCGGACCTTATTTAGACGTATAATAATACAACATTCCCTCGTTCTCTCTTAGTCTTCTTTCTTTCTTTCTTTTCAACAAAAATAAACGATGTCGTTCCTTCAAGAATGACGTTTTAAAAAGTAATTGAGTGACTTTTTATACCGTCTCGCTGTCTTTTCGGTTTAAAATGTCAAAGGCTAATAAAGTTTGGAAGGGTTTAGTCCGAAAACTTTTAAGTAAAATTTTGTTTCAGAGTATTTGTTGCGCGGTTACGCAAAAGGAAGACATCCGTAAAAGTTCAACATTCCAAGTAGAGGATATCTGCGTATTCCTGATAAGACTAATTGAAAGCAAGATGAAATAAACAGGCAATTTTGACCTAATTCCTTCACCCGTGAAATCCATTGAAAACTGTCAGCTGAGTGTCTTGAGACGTTACCTCTTTAAGAACGAGGTTAATTTGCGTTTAACGCGTAAATACAAAAACCCTGTCAAGAATGAGAAATGAATTTCCATATTTATGTCATACTAAATATAATTTATAAAGTGAGGGTAAAAAATAAAAGTTATTTTTTTTTGTCTACCGCAGTGAGAAAGTTACCTTAATTAAGTTACCAATTTCGCTATTTTTAAACTCGTATATTCTTAAATCGATCTTGGCTAGCCGTTGGGCAATATTTAGTCCCTCTCCCAAACTTTCTTCATTGTGCGTTGCATATAGATAACAAAAAAAAAAAAAAAAAAAAAAAATCAAAGTTGGGTCGAACGAAGCTAGTTAAGACTTAATTGTAAACGGGTCACCTGGCGGTCACTCGATCTTTTGTGTCCGTCGTGTAAAAGCGGAACAAAAGAGGATGGTAAAAAAATCCATATCCAGGCTAGGAGACGGGATAGTATAGCCCCATTGTCTAGTCCAAACTACACTCTTCCCGATACCCGCTTCAAACTAATTCTTTGTATACCTTTTTTTTCTGAAGAGACCAAAACACTAGCCGCATCTTATTTAAGCCTTCACTAATGAACACCATCTGTTAGCACCTTATTTTAGATTTTTATCCTCACCATAGTGGCATGAAATCTTAGTTTCAAGGATGTCGTGTCAGTAGTAATAACCGGTTTTATAATTTGATTGGTTTCCAATGCATTGAAAGCTGTTTTTTAAATGAGTTCAAAGCTACCAAAAATGACTAAGTCAACCGTTTCCAGAACTAATAAAGGAACTCTTCCAGTGAGCACGTATAAAGGGGGAAGAGGGACGGTAATTATAGCGGCACAGCCCGATATCTCCCTCACGCGCACCTACCTCGGCGCACAGGCGAGACGACAGACGTCATGTGATCCGTTAAAAATATTGGCAGTAAACCACCTTATAATTTTTTTCTTCTCTGTTGTGCCGATGGCGCATGAGCGGAACTCTCATACCGAGTCACAGCTTGGTACAGGTTTTGAAAGGGGGCGGGGCTGACGGATAATTTGGTCTCTCCTATAGTCTCCTTCTCATTCGTGCTCACTGAGCTAATTAACATCGGTGTTGCTCTTTTATGGTTTCTACCATCTTGTTAAATCCTTTTTTATTCTATAATTTTTTTTGGCATCTTCTTGAAGGAAGGAGTCAAAAGCCTTTAGAAGTTTTCTACAAAGTCTTAAGAAAATAGAGGAGAAAGTTCCCAAGGCCCGAGTTTCCTCTTCCAAGCGCCCTATAGGATCGTATTTAATTAAGAACAAAGCGTTATAGTTGCGTGCCCAGAAAATTGATAAGTAAACCGTAAATCTGCCTTCTTGTTAATTAAAATGAGACTCCCCGCGTCTCGCCTATCCAAGTTCGCACTAAAATATCTTACACCATTTAAAACGACACGTACAAGTACATCGAGAAACTTCGGAGAAAGGTGGAAACGGAACTACATTTGCCCTACTGCCAGGATATAATAACTAGGATGGTGCTCAGATAACGAACCCTGGATATTAAAATTAAATTTGGAGGAATTCCTGATAGCGATGACACTTTTTTTCGTACAAGATAGGCCATCTCATAAAACAAATGTAAAGTTTTTGAGGAAACGGCTAGTAATAGACCATTTTTGAAATTGCATACAGAGAAGCCAACTTACAGAGGAGTACCCCAAAGATGGCCTCGCCCCTGTATTTTGGTCTCTCTATACGTAATTTCCGAAATGGTCTATACGAAGTTGACAAACCCAAGTTGTAAGGTTTTTCATTGAAAGTACATTCTGATTATCTTAGAAACTAATGACTTTCCCATTGGCAAAAGATATTGGTCATTACGACCAATTTTTGACCGAAGAATTAACAAACTCACTATATACACTTCCAGTGCCGTTAGTATTTACCATCCTTTCCTTAAAGAGAAGCCTGAGAGAAAAGGAGACGCAACAAATTAAGAGTTCCTTTCTTTTTCAGGGGAGATATGACTCGCTACACGGGTACGGAGAAACTAGTTCTCTGCCCGTAGCTGTTCCCTAAAACGCTAGAAACTTCTCTGGATTGAATTAAACTAACTTTTTGGAAAGCGAAAAGCGACGAAGCTTCTACAGCTTGCTTGTCTATTTCCACGGATTAAAGCTTCATTAGCCACTTAGCGAATCGTGAGACTTCTTTTTCGGCTCGGACAAACACGAAATTAGAGTAAAGGCGCGAGCTCCTAGGCACCCTCCTCCTCGACGCGCTTTCTTTGCAGTGTATGGAAAAATGCCATTCTACATTTTAGGCCCTGACTCGGATTCCTGACAAGCCTTCTCCTTCTTTTACACCTTCTTACACCGAGATTTTCGCCCGTTTATTAGCTCGAGGTGTTGAAGGGTAAAGAACTAACGCTTAACGTTCTTTCGCCGCTTGGACTACTCTTGGACGGATTAACTGCGAGGGGTGCATCAGAGTCAAATGATTATGTCCCCAATGCTTAACCGAGCAAAAAGAAAACGTGTTATTTATTAGGCAAGATTTACTTCTATAAATACTGCGTTTGAAACTACGCTAGTTCCAGCTCAGGAAAAAAATAAAATTGCTTTGTTTATCATGACCCGTTATCAATTAGGTCAAAGCTCTATTATTGTTATTTTTTAACAAGTTTCAATTCAGTTGAAATTAAACGAAACTTCTTCGGATAATTTCTCTAAGCTCGAGTCCAATTAGTCCCAGCAGGTCTGGTCCCAGCGAAGCAAGGATTCAGAAACAAGGGGAAATTTCAATCTTTCTAATTCTAACACTGTTCTAGCAACCCTGTTCCTACCTGGCTTTTCGCGGACATAAACAGAAAAGTGTCATTTTGAAAATTCGTAATTAAATTTTCCTACCCGTCACCTTTTTTCCGCGCGCCTTAGTGGAAAATGTTGCGTCCATTTCCTTTTTTTCTTTCTTTCTCTGAATTTGTCCTTTTCTCTTTACTCATAAAACGATTAAAATCTTTGGATGTGTGAAAAATGCAAAGGAAAAAGGACTAGTAAAAGGACGCGAGGAACTCCGATCATTTATACATTCCATTCTGGGTCCACGAGTAAGGGACAGTTTAGAAAAGGTCATGGCGCGCCTGAGATGACGCAAGATTTAAGGATGATGGTCATCAATGAGGAATCGAAAAAAAGAAATCTTTAGAAATTCTATTGCAAATGCACTCGAGTGTTAGCAGTAGTCAACAAACTAGGGCGGAGGGATTCCATATATAAAATTCAAGTGGAAAGAAGTAGTCGTTGACAATTCTTAAGAGAAAAACCTGAATTTTTTTGAAGGATTCCACTGCTAATCTATTAAAAAGTAAAACAAAATTTATCTATCATAGTATAGTTAGTCTAAACCATTATTTTCTTGTCTAAAGTAAAGACACTAAACGCACACACGTATATTGTGAACAGTTAAAAAACATACTGCACAAAATGAAGGCTCGCTAATGGCAATATCATTTTCCTCTTTTAATAAAACAGGATCTTTGATAAGAATAAGAAATCATTTCCTATATCGTCTAGTATAATCAAAAAGAGACATTTGTGATGGTGGGTGTAATCCCTTTTCACAATACGGTATGGTATACCTTGAGCGACCTAAAGTCGAGGTAAAAATAGGTTTTCATCCAATGGAGAATAATAGGGCGGCTCTGAGAAAGCTCAGTGCTCAGTGCCGCTAGAAACCTTTGTATTTCTTTCAAACGGATCATTATAGAAAAATGAAGTGCAGCGCGCTTGAGAAAATGTTCTATACACAGCTAGCACACTATACAAGTTCCTTTTACAACAGCTGTCCCTCCCGAGAGAGAAGAAGAAGTACGACGACCATATTTCCCCTCTTTCAGTTTACATTTTGATCGCCTGGATCTTGGAGTGAGTAAACA
The DNA here is from genome assembly GCF_054372755.1 of Phalangium opilio. NCBI lineage: Eukaryota > Metazoa > Arthropoda > Arachnida > Opiliones > Phalangiidae > Phalangium > Phalangium opilio. The sequence continues at coordinate 933,061 of NW_028324227.1, forward strand.
GGACGTTTGGGTCGTAACGACATCCAAATGTCCGCAGGCCAAACCAATAAGTCGCTTGTCCCTTATGGGTTTCACTATCATACCAGGAGTTTTCGTCTCAAAATATTTCAGGCATTTTCTCTTACTGTATCACAAAGTAATTCAAAAAGGTTGGACACCGAAACATTGCGATATACCGTAATGTTTAGGTTAGTAGTGCAAGGAAGGTAGTGTTTAAGCCCGTCTCTGGCAGGCAAGGAAGGTCGTGAACTACTACACTATACACAGACGGTAGGGAAAAGATGAGACATTAAGTTCCTACCAACTCCTACAGTTAGTTTCTCCATTCTAAGACAAAACTAGTAGAAGAACCCGTTCTTTCTCTAGGCATCGGGCTAAATGTATAAGATGGCTGCCGAAATATCATTAGGCTAATGGTGGCACCACCTGCCACCCGTTTACCAAAGCCTATTCTCCTATCCCCATCGGTTACCTTAACTCTCTCTCTTTCTCTCAAGTTCGGTTTCTGGTTAGGGAAAGGAGGTTAGAACAACATCCTGTAAAAATACCCTCTAATGACTATTAATCGCGTAAATCCTCGGGGACAAGCGTTCGTTGGATTAAAAGACGTTGCTTTGACTCTATCCTCACGCGATATGGGTAAAGAAAGACGTAACTCCGCAAACACTGTACTTTTTCCAAGGCATTGTTCAATTAATTTTCTCCAAGTTACTACTTAGTGACTCTTAAAAATATTAATTCTTTTCGGTCTCCACCTAGCTCTATCTGGGATACCTCTCTCTCTCTTTCGCGTTTCCCTTATTAAAAACAGCAATTAAGGTTCCAGGGAAAAATTGTAGGGAGTAGGAAATTAATCTAAATTTAGAGGGTTTGCCAGGTTTTTTTTTCTTCTTGGATCTGACTAGTCCCCGAGCTGTAGTTGAATAGCAAACTATTAACCTCGAATCTAGGCTTTACCTAACAGTTGCTTGAAGGGATATATGAGCTTTTATAACAGATTTAAGTTTGTCTATGTAAAGACGAGATTATTAAAATTACATGGGAATTGAATATCTAATATTATTAAAAGGGAAATTTTTTATAAATAGTTGCAAAGTGTGAAAGTAAACAATACCCTAGTGTAAAAGAAAAATATGAGATAATTGGCAATTTAAACTATGTTGCCAAAAACGTTTACATTGTTTATCATAACGAAATCATACCATAGAAGTTTTTTTCCAAACATGCTCACAAGGCTACTTTCGGTCACTCTCTTCTGAAGCTCTTAACAATATCATCCTCAACCTTTTTTTAAGGCTGATTAGCCTATCCTAAGCCTATTTCCTTCCAGACTCTTTTCTCAGATTTCTAAGCCTATTATTCCACAACCCTTTTCCATTTTCTCTTCCTAAGTACACAACTAGACCTTAGAAAAAACATCTCTTTCTTACATTTCACCGTCCTTTTAGTCTATCTCAGCAACACAGTAGGGATTCTAAGAAAATAAGAGTAAACAATTTAGTTGGTCCTAAATTGAATCCACGCGAGATAAATAAAAATGTGTCAAAAATAGAGAAGGATCAGTTTACAGAGAGGATATTGTCGATTGTATTTGTTCACCAGTCCCTGCCCTGGCTGGTGGCTTTAATTTTATTTAACTCTAGGCAGTATACCTTCTCATCCCTTCTGTTTGTTTTTTACTAACTGCAGCGGAGGATGAGAAGGCCACGGAGGAAGCGGCTTATTGGGAGTAGAATAGGTTAAAGGAGAGACTTGGTCGGTCGGTCCGTGTGTTGGGCGGGCGGAGGTCCTTTCATTCAGGCAGTTGTGGCGTGTTTGCGCTTTATAAACGTTGATGGAGAAGAAACAAAAGCGGTAGCGACAACGTGTCACCTTCTCGGATAGGCGGAAAAGTAATGGAAGCGCTTCCAGGCATGACCGCCGCCTCCCCAACCTCGAAACCCGGGCACGTCACGACACAAGAAACTGGAATTGGCCTACTGCTCGCTTCACCACTTCTGACAAGTTATACAGGATGGAAAAACTAAAATATGAAAAGGGGAAAATAACAAAAAACATCCTCTGCATGAGACGCAATGTTCAAATTTTATTTACTCCCAGGGAAATGAGTTCAATGACCCTTTTTAATCAATTTAAATGCCTAGCCCTTAGGTGTCTATAAGAAAATTTAATTGCCGCGTATCTTCTTTATTACGGGTATAGATGTCAGATTGAAATATTATTTTATATTCTCTTTCGGGAAAACAAAGAAAAGCGTTCTAGTCTTGTCTATACCTTTATCTCACGCTATAATGAGGTTCATGTCCAAAAACAATAGTCACGTAACACCTTAATAAGTATTCCCTGCAACAATCAGTAACACTTTAACGAGTATTCCCTGCAACAATCAGTAACACTTCAATGTGTATTCCCTGCAACAAAGTAACAACACTTCATTCAAACCCCCACTGTAATTGCAAACAGCCTTCTGAAAAATCCCAAGTGACGTCACTAGATAAAAAAAACCTGAAAAGATATTGGTGGGTCCGTGGATAATGTAGGGGAAAAGATCGGAAGTCGTGTAATATGATCCCACACACCGTGAAGTTATACAGAGTTATAGAGATTTACATCTGATGCGTCCCTAACGGACCCAAAAGAGATTTTCTTTCCGTCCCACGCCATTCTAAGATTTTTAGAGAAAAAGGACGCAAATATCCTACGTAAAGTTTAAACTCTCGCTCTAAAGGACGAATATATATCGAAAGTCCGCGCAAAAAATGGAATTGGCGGGAAATATTCTCGGCGGGGTTTTAGAGTGAAGCGTTTCGGTATTAGAAAAGCTTATTCGCTTGGCAGAATCGTGACGAGTTAGGAAAAAAATCTCGCTATTCTAAAAAGGGTCCAACCAACAAAACGCCAGGAATACAAATTCCAATTTCAGTCTTCTGGGAGCCATTTCGTGGCTGCGCCGAAATATCGGGTAAAATAGGGAAACGGTACATGGGGGATAAAAGGGAAAAAATATATATATATAAGTTTATAGGAGGAAATCGGCATTATGGAGCTTGGCCAAGAAGTAGCTATAGCCAGCGACAGAAGGAAAGGCGTCAACTCCATCGGGGACAATGCCCGACGACGCTAGAACCAACACTATACAGCTCTTTCCTAGACATCGTGGGGACAAAAGAAGCTGACTTTTCTGAAGTTATCAATAAAACAACCTCTATTTCCTTTGACCAACATCGAAAGAAGGGTTAAAGGCCTAGGTTGTTGCGAGAATTTGCATTTTTATGAATAGGTAGATTAGACTCTGAAAGTGTGGTTGGTTTATAGAGAGTTGTACTTCACGGGAACCGTAGTAACTCGCTGCTATCACCTTCGACTCTAGATTTGATATTGGTCTAAAGTTCTGTTTGAGGTAAACCTTTCTTTTATAAATCAACATGAGACATACAAACAAAAGAATACGGGGAATTTGTTCCAGGCTGAAGATTACCCTATTTTCTTCACCATGTTTATCCTCAAACCCACTTGAGCTTGGTAGACACAAGGGAATTTAGAAGCGTAAATGATTTTTCATAATTATTACGTTACGCATACAGCTCCTCTTCTGCTTGAAGAGCAAAAATATTATTGTTCATCAGGAACTTTACTATTTCCAATTGTCGAGTTATGATTCGGTAATCTTCGCTAACTTGCGAGTTGGTCTCCTCTCACAGAACCAGGAAAAGTTTGTCTACCCCAAAACAAACATAGGTGTGTTAAGAAAGGAACTATAATTAAAACCTACTATCCAGTTGTGGTAATCTGTTATAACTTTAAATTAAATCAACTTCTGAGGCCACTAGAAAGAGACTTGAAGCACTAGAAAAAAGAGGAGTTCCAATTGCCGATCGCGGTTTTGCTGACACGCTTCTTTTTTTTTTGCCGAGGACGCCATCAGTGTCGAAAATCGCCCTCAGTCGACATCAGATCAACTCTTTTAGCCCTCCTTAAAACAATCTTGGGATATTAAAGGAAGAAATGTAGTGGAAGTAAACTTTAATTTCGTTTCCACATGCTGTCAAAAAATATATTTTTGGAAAAATACATTTCATTTTAAGGAAACGGTATTGTCTTGTATTAATATAGGGTTACCGTACTATTAAAGGGTTAAGGTCTTAACTGAACTAAGGGAGAAGGCTAATTGGGCGATGCCTTAATCAAATTCTCTGATGATTAATTGCAGTATATTGACGGAGATCATCACGGAAGATCCCAGTGCCTACGCTATCAATACAGGTAATCGAAAACCGCGTTAACCAAATCACACCGTAATTTCAAGGCAATCCAATTACTCTATATAACAACTGACAAAGACACCTTTGAGGCTTCGAGTAGGGAATATCCAAATGGCCGTTTGGATTAGTTTTGTATCGATAATCATTATAAGAAAGCATGAGTTACACAGTATTATTTGCTTTTGTGAGAATAAACAGCATTATATGTATGTTTGGAGGAGTGGTATCTTTAGAATTTATTGTGATAAACTTTCAGATAAAAATACAAAGAGGTATTTCAGGTTTCGTGGCGTTTGTTCTTACTTGTATTGGCTACGTAGGGTAATGTAATTTTTAATAGCGAAATGCTATGCCCCCCATCAAACCATTGATATCTAATGAGGATCTAAAACATTCCTCTAGTTTTATTTCCTCTTCGACGACTACTCTTGGTCTTGGGTTCATTGGTACTGTACAACTACGGTACTTGAAACGGCCCATTCTCCACGCAAAACAAATTTACCCTCTTCCCCCAAAACACGGTAAAACGAAAATCGGTTGAGGCATTTTGTTCGCTCTTCCAAATTCGATACAAAGACAGATATCTCTCCGATAGTCTTAAAGCAAGAAAAGGGAGGAAATTGCATCCGTATAAAGATACCAGAATCGCGCGCAGACGGAACGGAAAAGAGGGTTCGAGGAGCACGCCCGGGGTCGAGAAAGATACGAACTGTATTATAGAAAAAAGACGTAAAAGGGGTTGGATATGCTGTGGCGTATATATAGTTTGGCGTATTAACATTTATTGGAGTGGCTATCGATTGGTTAGCTGCTCTTTAAGGCAGCGGGTGAAATCTGTCCGCCGCTACCGATTTGAAGGAAGCCGATGGATAGATGGGTGGTGGTGGTGGAGGACCAAATGGTAACTAAGGAAGGGCCCTGACCATTAAGAGGTAATTGAGTCATCCAGTTCTCTACACGTCTCATTAACCGCGTTGATGAAGAGCATATATATACAAGACCCAACTTTAGCCTATATACAATGGCATCTTCTATCTTGAACTCAATCCCATACTAGATGTTCGTGAGATGAAGTGGTAAGCATCTCAAAAAAATATCTCAACAACTCTGGTCTAAAACACTGAGCTGAAGTTAAAGTTGAAAGGCAACTGAGGACATTTACACGTCGCGTCCTAACTGAATTATAAGTGAAACAATAAAAAACGTTGCCAGGTTCCTTTAGGGAGGGACTGTTCAACTTCCACTGACACTCTTCTGCTACTATAGTTCGCAGTCTCAAATAGAGGAGAGCAACGTTTGAGGCAAAGGTGATTAATTTCAAATCGATACCTTCCCGGTTCGACGCGGGCACTATCGGCTATCCCTTTAATCAACTGACAAAATGACTATGACGAACCTTTGTCTCTCTATTTCAACCTTCGCCCTCTCGCCTTAGGTCTTGCCTCTCCGCTGCTCAATATCCGCGTGACGCTAACCTAGTTTTAGATACGGGGATGCGGAGTTTCATAAATGACCCTGTAGCTTGGTTTTGAGGTTAGGCGACTAAGCGGTTCAAAAGAGTAAGGGAGAGGCGATAACCATAAAAATTAACGAGTTTCATCTTATCAATAATTCAAACGTTTATGATTATGATTATTAAGCTCGTGTTTATCTTTTGGTCGTATTTTGAGAGTGCTTCCAATTTTATTGGACTATTTGACAGATTTTTCCCGTGTCGTAAAATATTTTTTTTTTAATCAGATACTTGAGTAGAACATGGCCTTCCATCTCGCTTTGAGGCACCTGAGAGTGTGTAAAGACATTCATTTTGTTCAAATTCGGAAGTTAAAGAATTCCGAGTATACATAAAGAACAAACAAATAACTTTCTCAAATATATATAAGAAAATTGAGTAAAAAAATTAAAACTTGGTCAAAAAAGAAAGACGTTACCTTTCCTGACCCCAAACCCTCCATCAATCTAAAAGAATTCATTATAACTAAAACCTTAAAACATTTCTCTGGCACGATCAAAAGCTAGATACGATTCCATTCTAACTCGTTCCGCCCACGATTTCCACAATGCCAAAAGGAAAAACCTTTACTCTCTTTAATACTTCGATTCGAAATCTGATAAAAAGATGAGGATGCCTTAGAAAAAAAATAGAGTGAAAAAACTTAAATTTTTGAAGAAAAGTGTGTGTGAGTACATGTAGAAATATACACATCCAGAGAAAAAAAATGGACCGGAAATATATTTGCCAAAGTATGCAAAACTTGTTTTGATGCGTCGAAAAGTTCAAAAAATAAAAAAGAAAGCGGAAAGAGGAGAGTGAAGGAAAAATTTTTGTCGAGAAAGCTAGTCTCCTTAGGCCCTGGAGGGTCGATTACGCTGCCTTTCAAATCGTGTAGGAAAAAGGGCCCGCGGGCCAGGGCACCCCTTACATCGTCTTTTCTAACTGAGGAACTTGACACGCAAAAATTGCGATTCATTTTGAGTAAAATAGGTCTTGAGAACCTAATGTGACCTATACAGTCAATAGTAATCCAAGAAGATACCATTCTGAAGGATTAGTTCTAAAACTTCTAACCATAAGTTCATAAGATATGTTCCATACGTTTGTCACTAGTTACTGAGAGCTTGACGTCGGTGAAACTTCACATATTCTCGTAAAGCGTCGCCTGGTGAGGCGCTGTCAAAGGCTTAGTACAGACTAAATAGGAAGATGGATTGCAAAACCGCGTCGTTCTCGAACGAACTCTCATTAAGTATAGCATTATGAAATGTCATTCTTATGGAACATATCTTATAAATATATGCTAGAACTAACTGGCACAACAGAACAGAAAATGGTATTAGCTTGCGTGTCTAGTTCTTAAGATATAGAAGGCAGTTGCAGCTACCCTGTTTACGCCTTTCTTCGATCCTATCATTCGCTCGTTTTAAGGAGTTCTGCCTATAGAGAAGAGATCCCAGCGAGAGAGAGAGAGAGAGAGAAAAACAGATCCTCAAAATCAGCCGTCAAAAGAAAAAAGTGAGTGCTTGAATAATACGGGAGCACCCTTAAACTCTGCCACTACTTTAGCACACATACACCCACTCCTACCGCTCCTTCCTAGTTCTTTCTTTTTTTTTTTTACTCCGGGAGCTCTCTTCTTTTCGATTTTCCACCCTTACAAAACACTTTACCCTCAAAACCGTCCCGGAATTAGTGGGGAGGAGCAGAGTTGAGATAGAGAGAGACTCGGAAGAGTAAAGGACAGGCAGGGCCAGCCTATAGATCTATAGGGTTTCGGTGCTAAAGTATGGTAAATGTATGGAAAACACTGTTTTGTTACGCAAGTTATTCTCTGATTTTGGAAGATTTGCTTCTGTAGTAATTGTTAGCGTTTTGAATGCGTCTCAAAATCTTCTTCGGTTGCAGTGCGCCTATTTCAAAAGCAAGGTTAATTATTATACTATGCAAACCGAGAGTACTTCAAAGAATGTGCACTGGAATTTTCGCTAACTGTGTCTCTAAGATTGAAGCGGGACTTTTACAGCGTAATTCTTGTAGACCTACTGAATTGTTCAGTGTCAATAGATCGATAATCGAAGCTAAATGTATCTAAATAGGAACATATTCTAATGCACATCAGAATTTTGTTGTAACCTTTCAGATCCAAAGTCAATTTGTGTTCATGCTCGGTGAAAATGCGTGAATTACCTCTTTGAACATGAAGAGCATATTTTTAATTGAAAAGTCAAAGACGAGCTTATGAAAAACTTACTAAGAAAAAATGTACTTTACGGACCATGGAACTAAATGATTTCGTATTTGCACTAACATCCAATATAGACCGCATTAATAAAGATTTAAAGTATAAACGTATTACTTGACTAAAGCAAAATGTTTTACTCAAAAATAATCGAGACTTCGTTAGTTTCAGATTACGCCACAACTAGGTCCTCTAACGTTCTAGATAAGGCCTGTAAGTTTCCTGTAAACCTAGTTGCAAGTTACAATGCTTTGGCACTGCGGTAAGGTAAAGAGGGGATCTTTTTTTGTTGGGGTGAAAGCGAGCATTTCCTAACCATCGTTTCGAGGTCGCTATAGTTTTGCATGACAGATTACAAAATCAATAAAATGTAAACCGCTATCCTTGTCACTTTGTCTTCGTAACGCTAAGCCTTGTCTACCAAAGAAGCTGGCAGGCAGCAAAGCGACCCTTTTTGTTCGAACTTTCGTTTTTCGGACGTAGTTAGCGGAAAATAAATATGGCAACCCCTATAACTATGAAGACACAATTCTGCACTTTTCTTTTAACTTCTTGGAAATTTTCGATCCCGGAATTTAGAATTCTTCTTTTACTCGCGACTATACGGCAACAAAGGAATAAATTTCACTTCGCCACGTCCTATATTCAAATTTCTTAAAAATAGGGAATATATTGGATGAGTTTAGAAGATAACGTTTGTGAATGAAAACATGTTTTCTAAGACTTTTGACAGCGCTTTTAATTAAAATTAAATGATGAGACATTGTTCAGGCGCACTTGACAAACTCTAGTTTCTTTCTGATGATATTTAATAATATATATTCACGCTCCTCAGATAGAGTTCAAATGTTCAATATTTTATTAAGTGCGCTTGATCTTAAGTGCCTCACTATTTAATAAATTCCTCAAGGATTGACACTGGTTTATTTATTGGAGAAACTTTCTATTGGTCGACTGAGTTAACTTTTTGGCACCGAACACCAGATGGAATTTTTACTAACTTGAAGAACCGATAAGATATAAGGGAGAAAATTATTAGATAAAGATTGTCCGAATGTTTTAACCCAATAAGCCACGCCTTACAATGCCCAAATGCTAGCCAAGGCCCAAATGGGTTGAATAGCATTTCGAGCCTATACATCTTGGTGTCATGGATTCACTCTCGTGAAGATCAGTATTGTAATTTCCAGCCATTAAACATAATCCCAGCCAGAAGTTACGATAACTTGGCCTCAAGAATTTGCAGTCATGATATCGTTCTGAAATTAAAGCGATTCATCGACTCCGAGCCGCTGAAAACGGGGCAATCGTTCCGATAAAGAAATAAAGAACCCTCCGTTGGAACACAAAAAAAACCTCATTACCGTATGTCTGCTCGTAAATAAGCGGCAAAAGCCCAAAAACATAAAAGAGAGGGAGATAAAACAGTAAGAGACCGAAGATGTACCCAACAACCTTCCTTTTAACTCTCCAGAACCCATCCGCCTGCTTAAAGTATCTAGAAGAAGATGGAGCACGGTATGAGAGAAAATACCGAGATAATTCTAGAAGAAGAAGAAGAAGAAGAGACAGGAATAAAGGCGCGAACCATCGAAGCGTTCGAAAACTTCTTAAATATCTGTTGCTTAGAATGGCAATTACTAATGGTCAAAAATGGCGCGTGTTTCTGACAAGCGCGAGACTCAAATACGACATCAATTAGCGCGCCAAATCAGAGAAGGACCACGGCCAAGAGTGGAGGATGGGTTAGCTGAGAGATGAAGCGTAAGAGCAGCGGAGAGAAATAGGGAGAGAGAGCGAGGACCAGGAGAAAGTTAATAAAAGAGATCTCTCTCTAGACGTCTCGCTCGGATGCTTTTTCAAAGAGTTAGTAGGAGAAAGTGGAAAAGGAAAAAGGGAGAAAGATCGCTGGTGGCTTTTGTCCCACCACCAGTCCTTGCCTAAAGGCTTTGGCAAAGATGCCGGTACGGGAGCTAGGACAAAACTACGAATGAATAACATCTTCAAACGGCGGGCATCCGTTCAGCAAAGGAGCTACTTGTGGTGTATGTATGTATGTATGTATGTATGTATGCATGCGTGTATGCTAGCTACTTCAAAGTTAAGAAAAAACATGGGGAGGTTGATAGAACTTCGTGAGTTTTTTCGAAACCGAAATACTCAACATTTCGTGTCTTCGTTGAGGAATTGCTAACTAAATTTGAAGGTTCTTTATGCTAATTTAGTGGTCTTAATTGTAAATCACCATCGAGGACACACCAACCTACTCTTTATCATTCCATAAACCATGATCAATTTCTTCTTACTCTCAGAGTTCGAGCTCGTTCGGCCTTTTGTTTCCGGGGAACTGAGGGAGAGGGGATCAAATCAACCCAGGGATTTCAAGGCAAAGGCGTTCTCGGTTTCTTTTAAGATGCTGGGGATCCTTTCTTCTCCCCCTTCACTCTCGCTCTCTCTACATATTAGATGATCATTCGGGGATAATGCTTTGCTCCTCAGCTTTTAGCCCTTTTCTTGAGCCGCGCTGCTCTCGACTCCCACGTACTTTGCACACTTTGCCGCCCCGCTCTCTCTCTCTCACTCTTAGTCTTTCTTCCCACTGTTTTTAAGTCTTTTACTCGTCTCCCCCCAAGGGGAAAGGATTACGAACAGCTTGAACGGAAAGGTTAACATTCAAAATACCAAGTGGAAGCGATAAGGCTGGGTTAATTTTTTTTCAAGAAGGTGCACTAGGGATTGGTAAAATCTCGATGTGCGGGGAAAACTTGTTCGTGAATCCTGATGTGTTTTTTTCTTCAAATGGTGAACGCCCTCTTTGTTTCTTGTATAGAGAGATAATTTTAGGGGTGAGCAGAAATTACACTAACTGGTGCGTGATTTATATCACGCGTCATTAAAAACAGGCACAAAAATGTGTATACTTGGTTTTTCAAGAGGGTAAAATTGCAGGTGATTTGTTCCTCGAATCATTAAAGTAAAGAGCGGAATTATTTTCGGAAAACACGGATTTCATGTTCCCCGTTGTTCATTAAACAAAAGAGCGAAATGGGAGTAGAAATACACGTAATAGCGTCACGATTCTATTCCATTAATTACTTGCAGAAAACACAACACGGCTGCATCTAGCGGTGTTTCTTGGCGCCAGGAGAATAACCCAAGATGGTTGCGCTTGTCGCTGTTCTGGCATTATTTGAATATATTTCCAAACACCCCGTAAAGAAAATGAAACAATACAGGAATTTCATAAAGTGAATCAGTTTGGTTCAGATCTAAATTTGGAAGTCGCGTCTAAAGTTCTCTGAAAATTCGGAACAATTAAAAGTGTAGTAAAGTTCTAAAATCTAAATTGACATAAATTGAAGCCAGAGATACCTATATACCGAGGATTAAATCTTTCAGTCTCCTAGTTTAATTTAGGCAAACCGTTAAAAGCCACGCAGCTACAGGCAATACAGCAATGCATAGTCGTTAAGAGAAATGCTCGCGCTGGAATCTAGCCATTATCGGGTCGTGGGAAATTAAAAGGGAACTGCCGACCAAACCCTAGAAAGCTAGTTTAATTTTTCTTTTTCCTTCAACGGTGCATGTTCTAGCCCGATCCTTTCTCGCGAGCGTCCTTTTTCCCTGAAGTGAAATTTAGGAAAATGGTGTTATACGTCGCTTCGGGGGCTCTGGTACACGCGTAAACCGTCCAAGGCCCTTGACTTCTCGATGAAATTTAACACCGTAAGCTAGGAACAACGATATCGCTCCTTCTACTTGCCCTTAATCGGAAATAAACTAAGCTGACGTTATAAAATAAGACTCTAAAAAATACGCTTGAGGCAATCATCCATAAGGATAAAACCGGAAATGAATAGTAAAAATTTGGAATTGGTAAAAGCTGATGTGTCTTCTCCTCTACTGTATATCCTCTATGGTTACGGATTATTTTTTTTTTGAATCCAATAAAATTGTTTCAAATTTAAACTGACATGCTGAGTTGATATGAAAAAGTGTTTCACTTGCAAAATACAAATACGCTCTTGACAACCTTGGGTTGGCAGACTTCTGGCTTAACCCTTTTCTGGTTTTCATGGGTATACCCAAGACAAGTAAAAGAGAGCATTGGGATTTTGAAATTCTATTTGACCGGAAGCTATATAGCTAGGACTCTTTCCCAGTGATTGGAATGAGAGAGAGAGAGAGATGCTGGGAATGGGAAAGCGTTTCGCTCTTTTCCAAAACCACGCTTAATTAAGAGGCAGAAGGGGTTTGTTTAACTCTCGCATCTGCCGTATTTTTCTAGCGCTTGACAGGTGAGGAAAATCCGGTTCGCAACTTGAATTAATGGATGCTAAAGCGAATGTCTTTCGACGCAATTTACGAATAAGAATAACTGAAAAGGCGCCAGCAACTGACGATTAGTTTTAATACAACTTAGAATTATGATGATATCGCTGTAATTAAAGGTTTAATTGGCCAAGGCAAAAATAATCTCGATACTTTCCACAAGATTTTTGAGAAAACATTCAGCATAAATTAAGATGAAACTTTGTACTTAAATTACATATAAAGGATAATTTTTGACGCGAAAAACCTGAGTGCTTTGTAGTTCAAAAATTAATGGGAAATATATATTTAAAAGGGGGCAGGCAATCTAAATGATACACTTAAATAAATTGAGATTGATGTGGTTAATTATAATAATAAACTACAATAACTTAAATTTAGTAATGTGTTTAGACTATCTAGTGAACACTGCAAAATTAATGCCAAATTTATGTAATATAAGGCTATGATTTGATTTTAATCGAAAAATAAAAAGCAGCGAGTTATTTTTTAAGCCTTCACTGACAAACGCGCATTATTTCCGACAAACATTAGTGAGTGCGGAGAGAGAATGGGCTCCTGCAAGGATTGTTAAGGGTTACCTTATCTTTCGAAATACGCGAATGCTAATAGCCGCGCGGCCTTTTCCCCGGTTAAAATATATATCGATTAACCATTTAGCGAATTTAGTCAAGCGTCGACTTAACGTTAACCCTAAAACTCGTTCGTTCGTCGGTTGGTTCTCCGCGTTAATAATTAAGAAAAGGGGCAAACCAACCACCGGCCAGCTCAAAATTTACCAAACACTAGTTTCCTATAGCTATTTCCCTTCTACACGTGACTCAAGGCTTTCTGTTCCCCGTTGTCTTTTCGCTCTCGTATTCGCCTCGATGAATGATGGTTTTGTTCCGCATGTCGACGCTCTGTTTTGGTTCTGCCGGAACGGGATCACTCATCGAAAGCAAATCGAGCGTGGATTAAAATTCACAGCCCCCTGTGCATGAAGGAAGTTAAAAAGCTACGGATACAACAGTGAATTCCAAGCATTGAGCCACGAACCCAGGTTGCTTCGAAATAGTAACAAAAGTAATGTTACCATATTAAGTATGACAATTATTTTACATCCCGATCAGAATTCGGATCTGTTCTGTTTCTCTGGAGCACGAACATGTCGTGTAGGTTCAGAGGATGTTTTCGTCAAACTAATTTAACTAAATATATATGCCGCTACGAAGCATCTTGACGGTAGACACACTCGGTATCGCGACATACGAGGGAGTTGATGCATCGGCACCTCCCATGACACGGAAAGCCTACAGCGCAGACGCCAAAAAGCCAGTTATCAGTATTTTACGGCTGTGATTTCCGTTCTTATTTACGAGGAAAAGGTCGAGAAAATGCAAAATTTGATTTTTCCGCTACACTCGACCGAATTAAAGGGTTATACTTCTACAAATTATATTACTTAAGTTACCAACAACTACTATAAATAACAATTTCTCCGTTATACGTACTCAATACGTCTTTAGGGAACAGCCAAATATTAATCATCAGATAAAAATTTTCTAAATTAACTTAAGAACAAGCTCGGCTGGCTAGCTGGAAGGCCATAGACTTCTGATCCAAACAGTTAAGGGTTAATTAGAAACATCAATCATTTTTAAGGATACATCAGATACGCTTTATTTTTTCTCTTTTCGTAAGCTTACAACGAAGGTCTTTCATCAGTCAAGCCTTGACTGATGCGCAACAATCCACGCGTGCGTGCAATCGAAATTTTCCCTATGCTATTCAGGGTAACAAATTAAAACCCATTTTTTATTTAGGAAATATAGAGCCTATTTCCAAAGAGTATTTTGTATGAAATGGAGTTCTAAGAGGATGGGCAATATTTTTTTAGGACTAAGAACTGTTTCGCAAATAGAAAATATTGAGGTTCACTTATTTACCCAATATTGCAAGGAAAGCCGACTTTTAGGCGCAAAGATTAACATTAGTTTCTGGTAAGCGCCTGTAGAAAGGGTTTTCCTGCCGAGTTTCAGAGTTTAAAAAATATTTTAAGGGTAGTTTTATCACATGATTTAAAAGCAAAAAATGGTTAATGACAGTCTATTAGGACGTCAACATTTACTCTTAAGATTTGGGACCATCCAAGCCTCGGCCATATCTCTATAATTAGGGACCCATGGCCCGACTGGCATTTATTAACGCAAGCCCAAGGAATAGTCTGAGTTTCAGAATGTTAAGCATTTCTAAAAATTAAGTGTAAATATTCACTACAAATATTTCAGCGCGATCGACTCCCTAGAAATATATAATTCTGGAACATTAATACACTCTTAAAGTAAAGCGAGAAAAAATAATTTCGGGAAGTCCTCTCATAATTTAACTTTTAAAACCCCTCCTTAGCTCTTTTCCACGAATTTCTATACGGAAATAAATTGATTTTACTTTGGATACGGAAAAACTAAAATAAAATCCATTATACGGAAAGGAATCGAATAAGCTTAAAAGGTGTTAATCTAGACAAAGAAGGGCTATTGACCTTTAATACGTGACAGGATCACGCCATCCATAGCGAAACAGCGAACACCAACCAGCCCCGTTCCTCACCACCTCCAACTCGTATACACAGGGCTATACTATTCGACCTGTCAAAAATTTTCCCATTTTAGCTCGGCCGGCTAAGATAAATACCTCAAAACTGAAGATCGTTTGTTTCGGAGCTGGCTGGCTCGCTGAGAGAAAACTTGCATATTACCGCCCAGAAATCTCTATTGACTTTTTCAGCGAAACAAAATCGGTCATATCTCTTCTTCTCACCCTTCCCCCCCTTTTACCCTTTATACATTACCCCTTCTACTTTTTTTTTAGACCCTGCGAAGTTTTTGATCGATAATTTGTCACGGCCATAGACGGTTCTATCGATTTTTTGTTTTGGAGCTTAAAAAACGGGTTGAAAACCAAGGGACTATCGAAGCTTATAAGGGACAACATTCTACGTAACCGTAACCAGCAGGCGAAGGTCCCAAATAATTTCGTTACGCAGGGGGTACGTTCAGTAACCCTCTTTGATGACCGGCTTAGATTAGTACTGAACGTACCCAAGATAGTGACGTTATTTTAAAAGCATTTTTGGTCTAAATGGAACAGTCTCCTAGTTACTGAAGTCTAGTTTACTTTTTGGCTTTTCTCTTTATAAACTACGCTGCCCCGCAGCACTCCGTTAAGCCTAATACTTTTTGAAAGTCGATTTTAAAAGTAAACGAATAGGGCCATTGGCGTTGCCGGTTTGAATCGAGCTTGAACGATTCCAAAAACACTTCGTGTTTACTGAGAGTTATATTTTATTTTTCATTTCGCTTCCCAATGTATAAACTTTTCTACGTATTATAAACAAAATTTCATGAACACTTATTCTTTTAAAATGAAAAATAATGAAATAAAGCTAATCATGGACGTTCATCACGCATTTACAAAGATATTTTCATATTAAATTACTGAACTTTACACTTAATTTGTCGTCTATATTTAATTATTCTACTTCAAATATTTTGGCTTACAACTTTTCCATAAGAATGCGCTTCCATTTCTGTGTTTGAGAAGATTAGCTAAGCCTAATTGTTTATCCAAGAAGTTCCAAAGCATTATATTGATGTTGTTAATACGCTAACAATGATATGACGAGGGCTGTTGTTTACTTGTCAATTAGACAAGTTAAACAGAGTCACGAATGAGCTAAGCCAAGTACCTAGGTGTAGAATTTCAAAAGTGTTTTGAGGAAATTAAATTATTATCTAAGTTAAATTAGGTATGTGTATTCTATTAAAGGAATATTCAAAATTGGAACGCCTCCCTGGAATACTGACTTTGAAATTTAATATCAACAATTTATGATATTCGTTCAAGTTTTCAAAAAAATCATCAAAATTTCGTTAAATGATTAAAATCTAAGCTCCTCCCACTTAGTTGAACCAGATGAGTTTATTTAATGATGACAAAGGCAAAATAGTGATAAAATTATGCCATTATAAATGCAAGGTAATAGCTCAAAGGGAAAGATTTTAATCACAATTTTCGAGCACAATATTTCGAATAGTTCGAAATACAAAGCGTACAAATATACTTAGGATGTACCTATACAATATAATATTGTTAATATTTCCGCTTGAGCCATATCGCCTAAGAGTTTTGAAGGTAATTTTTCTCTTATGAACGATTACTCGATATGAAGCTTGTCTACAAGGGCCTTCCACTATGCTCAGGAACGGTAGAAAGAGGGGGAAGGTCAGTTTTGATCTCTTTGGGCCAAATTCGATCATATCCATCTTTCTAGCCATGCACCCTCGATTTACCAGAGAGAGAAATTGTGGAAGGAGATGAGATCCAGAAGAGAGAAGAGGAAAGCTTTTGGAAACATGGGGATTTGTCCCAAGGGGATGGACAATTTCTAATATGATATAGACATTTTCATGTTGGAAGCTTCTATTGAGGAGCTGACATTACTTTATGCAGCAAAGGCATACATCGTTGCCTCGTCAGCCAGTCGGGACATTTTTATTACTTTTTGAGTCGCCATTTTAAAAGATGGCAGAAAATTGAGTCCCAGAGACCATAAAGTCCGTCTGTAGGATATAGTGTACCAGTATACTAAAAACTCGCGGACATTATTCCATAAGGAATGTTTTTTTACATTTCTGGCCACCATTTTTCAAAATGGCTGCAGATTTAAAAACTCTTTATTAGTGGGTGCCTGCTACTTAAAGAGAAACGTCCCTGCAAATTATCAGTCTTATATGGATATAGAAGATACTTCCCATGTCCGGATGCAATGTAAGTTAACCAAACTATAATATAAACAATCATTCATTAAAATTCATTTAAATCACCCGAGTTTCAAAAATATTCTTGTACAGCGAAATTCACGAAATTCTAAAGCACCTAGTACTTTCTTGATAATAATTTGCTTAGTTTTACAAATTAGACAGGAATTCCCCTGGTGTAATACAACTCCGTATAACAATTTCCTTACATATATACCGTGCATGAAATATTCCATTTTCTGTAATTTGAGATGTAGGAAGCTTTCCGACCCCTTGGTCTCTTCCGCGGGCCACAAATTCGACTCATTTCTCTTCCGGGCTCTCTATAACGGCCTTTAATATTAAAAGGTGAAAAATTTGGCTCGAATAACTGCGCGCAAAAGTCTATTAGTTATTTCTAGAAACTCATTTCTCAGCTTTTCGGTATTTTACCGGATTTAAAAACGACGGATTCCGGAGAGACGAAATATGGCGTTCCCGAAATAACTGCTCGGATCTAGCTAGGCCTATATTGCCTTTGTTAAAGTCTTAAAGTTTATTGATAATAAACAAATGGGAATCTATGTAAACTATGTTCAGGAAATCTTCATTCTCTTATACATGATGCTTCTGATAAGTCTGCCATAAATTAAGGTGATGTTCTTTGGGTGATTTTTGAGTCGAAAATGATCAATCAATCAAAACTCGAAAACAGTGGCCCTTGTGGCAAAATGTCGTACAACATTTTTGACTGCCCAAAGAAAATTGCTGACAGACCTTCCAGAAACACCCTGTATATTATGAAGAATGGAAACGTATGCAAAATACCTACTAGTAATGTGAAATTGTAATATAAAAGTCGATACATTAGGTAAAATGCAATACCTGCTCTATTTTATCCATACATATTAGACTTAGACTATAATTTTGGAAACTATCAAATATGTCTTTTATTTCAAGTAACATACTTTGGATAAAATTAGAATTCTGCTGTAGGCTGTGGCTCATATCTCATCCAACGTCTCCAACATTTAAGAATGTATCTTTTTACGTTATTAAATTAATATATATGTAGCATAGTTTTATGCGGTGAAGCGAGCGGTGAAGATTTGAAACTCGTTGTACAATAGTTTCTCAAAGTATGTTAAGGGAATTTAAACCTATGGCGAAGTCCCGCATAGTTAGAGACAAAAATATAAAAAAGCAAGTATAACAATTAGATACATCCACGATTTATAAAGAATACTTGTTTACCATAAATGAATAATATTTCTTAATGAGTGATGAAATCTCATACGACAAAGAAGCGAAAGTTAAGGTGTATTAGGCCTAAATCGAGCAAAATAATTTTTGGTAAACTGCCTTTGAGAAGAAGTAAGAAAAATAGAAACTAATTTTGCAACTTGGTAGATAAGGAGTGTCTCCTAACTTTCAACAGTTCATAACTGCTTGCAAATGCGTGGTCACCTTTTTAACTTCCCCAGAAAATCTTTCGTAATCCTTAATGAATTAAATTAATAGGAAGATGTCGTTCTCGAACTAGGTTGAGCGGTAAGTCTCTAGCATTACGAAGTATAGGTAGTTTCATACTTATGGAACATATCCTATAAACTTATGGTTTTATTCAACAAGAAAACCGACTTAATTTGTAGGTCTAAAACTACCAGTTAGAATTCTAGAACATTCTTATCTACGAAACACTATGTATGGAAAGATATCATACCCAAAATGCAATATTAGTATCAAAGAAAGAAATTGAATAGCAACAATGTGCCTTAAGATAATTTTAAACGAACACGAACGTTCACTTAATCAGGATTCAGGGTATAGATTAGAAATCCTTTCTCTAGTTATTCTATAGAAAAAAAACCGGAACTGTTCCTCCCATTTTTAAGGAAAGGGAATACAAGAAAAGGAAGGCGAATTATCTCCAAATTTTCAGGAAATAGATAATGGGGCGGTATATACAGTAATATAACCCAATGATACTCTTCATAAGTTTGGGTCAAAAAAATATGTGCTATGCTCACGCATTTTACATAAAAGTGCATACACCTGACTTTGCTGCTAAAATATAACCATGCTCGAGAGGTGGCTGCACTCACTGATAACCAATCATGAAAAGGGTGCTGGAATTTTTAAAAACCAACAGATGGCCCTCATTCAGAACCATACATACTTTCCTACTCCCAGCATGCCCAGTTCTGTTAAAGGTCCTACAGAAGACCAATACTTGCGGAGAGTATTCTAGGGTTGTACGACGTACAAAGATCTAACTCTATATGCAAGTTACCCTTTTAAAATGAAAGCAAAATTCAAAAATAAAAAAGATGCCTCCTCTGGAAGCTGACGTTCAATGAAATGAAAGGGTATGGAGAGGCACTGGTAAGAAAACTATAATCTTTTGAAGGGTTTCCGAGCTTCTTTTTTTTTTTACCCCAACTTTCTTTCTTCGTTATAAATGAATTTTTTGAACTTTTCTTTTCTGTAGCCCTGGTTCTTTTCAAGAAAAATAAGAGCTCATACTTATATCTTAGTTTTGGTATAAAAAAATGAGATTTTGGGCGGAAAGAAATCATAGAGTTCGAGGGGTTTTACAGTTGTAATTCTTATGTAATTGGCAAAAGTGTGCGATTGAAATTTCATTAAAATTTTCCTGAAATTTAAAATTTTACATAATTTCAACACATGGTGAAGGAGTTATTTTCCATATGCAAAAAAGGGTCAGCCTGGGAAGAATAACTTAAGTATTAAGAGGATACTGAGTTTCATCCTTCTTCCATTATGCTCTTCTGATAATACGTTAATATCTATACATAGCAATGGTTATGTATAGTTTCGCTTCGACCTCATTTATACTCTTATGACAATCTTAACAACCAAAATTTGGCACTCCCTCGCTTCCACAACGGGTATAAACCCTCAATTGATAGAGTTGACTATTAGGATTTTCATTTCCATTTCTATTTTATGCAAAGTAAGGCTCGGAAAAGCTTAAACGCATCGTAGCGTAAAACACCCCTTCAGTTGGAAATCCTTAACAGGTATATTTACAACACTGGGCTCGAGTAAAGACTCGTTTCCTCGTTTTCCTCCTCCTCTCGTGTTAAGGTTATAGTTCTCCCCCACCTATCATAAAACGAAAACGAGGTAAAGAAAGAGGATCACAGTTACGTTTATTTACATAAGACTCTCATCCGTCAGGAAAAACGGACAGCGACGGGGGGAAACCCAGGGCTGGAAAGGTTCCAGACTATAAGAGCGCAAAAGGGTGGAATCTAAATACAATGCAGGCGGCTTTTGAAATATTCCCGTTCGAAAAGCGTAGGCAGAAACGACTGATAGGATCATATCGGTCGCTGGCGAATCCCTACAACAAAGCCCAAGATCTTTTTCGCCCCGCTACCTTTGGGGGATATCCCCACAGAAAGGGCAATAACGTGGTAAGTGCGCTACTCCGGGGTTTTCAAGTTTTGAAGTTGAATTCCGTCATGCTAATAATTCACCTTAATAGACCATTTCGATGTAACTAAGAGGGGAAAGACAAGGGGGTCTTTGCCTTCTATCGCACTTTTTGGCGCCTGCGCTGTAGTCATTTGAATAATGAGAGTGTGCACAGACGGCAATGGATCAACCCCCTCGTATGTCCCGATACACAGGGTTGCCTACCCCCCTTTTTTACATCGAAAAATCTATCACTTGCACAGAAACCACCAAAGAATCTTGCGTTACTTCCCTCACGCCAAGAGGCAACGCCAGACGGAGCCATAGTTCACTACACGAGACTAGCCGATTCGCACTGCCTCTAGCGGTGGTTCTTGGCACAAGATAAATAACCTAAGATGGTCGCTTCCTCCCCCTTTGTGTTTTCTTCTCTTACAGGAATAGTCTATTGAATTTTCAGGCTAGGCAAGGATGGAGGGGATATAGAAAAGTTAGAGATCATAAAACCTGCATAACGTTTTCCACGGTTAGTTAGTAGGGATCGTAAATTCCTTATCCCAAACCAGATTTTCCTTTCGACCATGTAAAAATGCCTAGGGAATTCTATGAAACATGACTAAACTGTAAAGGGGTTTAGGCCTTAATGGGGATTTACAGACGAATAGAAAGAAATTTTTTTCACAGCGCGTTCTAAGGATAATAGGCTGAAAATCTTGTTTTAGAAATCAGTGATTAATCCAATTGGACACAATTCCAGAGTAGGCCAAATTGGCTTATTTCCAAACAGAAAAGACCGGATCTTCCCTAGGAATATTGATCCCTTTGAGTTTGAAGTTGAAAAGAAAAAAATACGGGTACGAAGTTTAACTTTCAGATATACGATAGTTACAATGTTTAAGTTCTAAAGTACATCCGTGGGTATGGTAAGAAGAGGAAGGAGAGAGAGAGAGAGAGAGAGAGAGAGGGATGATGTTAGAATGTAGGAAAACGGGCGGGCTTGTCTTCGCGCTCCAATGAGCAGCCATATAATAACATTACGCGAGGGAAAACTCTTCTAGCTATACGTAGTTTTGGACGCAACCGGACGGGTGGCGAGCGTCCTGGTGTCTTCTTACGGGGCCATTCTCGATCGCCCTAGCTGTCCTCCTTAAAAACATTTCGGTTCTTTTTTTTGTTCCGAACCGAGAGAACGGAGAAGAGAAGAGACGTTGATGCGACTGGAGGTGTCATTCTATCCGACTAGAGCCTGCCTCACTCCTTCGCCCATCCTCATCACCAAAGCACCTCTATTTCCCAAAACTACGCTTTACTATATACCCGGGGAAACCTTGCCCTCCCCCCCAACAGTTACTGTACACTCGAGCCAAATCATTCTCGATCGTATAATTTGTAATGGTAATGCCTTAGTCATACTATTCTCAAGGTACGATCGAAACAAGATAGCCAAGATAAGGATTACGGTCATACTCAATTGAACGGAATCGCATGTTTGTACCGAGGGTTATATCCTTTTTGGCAATTATGATGGCATTAATCAGGCGTTTACATAACATTAAACGCGATTATAGTGGTCCCTAAATCTATAAATGGTAATCTACACCCTGGGTAATTGCAATTTAGGTATGATTATTATTTAAAATTGAGATGTGTTTCGTAACTTGATATCTAATTTTACTGGGAAATATAAAGGGTGTTTCTGAAAAGTGTCCCTTCCATAAATTAAGGGGGATGTTTTATGTACGATTTTGAGATGAAAACGTTCTATGAACCTGTTGTAGATCGATCTACAATCGAAATTCATGATAGTAATAGTCACAACATTTATTAAATTTTGGTGTAGATGAAAACGAAAAACGGTGACGATTTTGGGTCCTTTTACTCTCTTCATCCCTATGAGCGTTCCCCTTCATTCTCGAATACCACCACCACGACGATATTTTCCATAACGGCAGTTTTGTATTGTCATCCTCTCGCTTTTCTCGTCTCGTATCTCCAGAGAGAGATATCAGAGATACGAAAAGTGGCATGAAAAGGGGGATGGAGCTGGCCTTTTTGCATAAATATAATACCGGTAATGGCCGGTCTACCATTTCCCGTTTTTGATTAACGAGGCAATTTAGGAAAAAGCGAAAAAATGAGGGGACGCCCGCTAGAGGAGAGGAAGCGAGAGTGCAGAAATACAGATCTCAAATAGCGCTTCCTCCAAATTACGAATTTAAATTAAAAATATCAAATTTACATTTAAGAGCAGTTGAGTAAGAAAATTAAGCCAAGTTACAATGCCAGATAAAATGTACCTATAAGCATTCGTAGTTTCTAAATTGAATACGACATCACGATTAAAGACTATTCCGTAGTCTTTAAATTTTATTACCTATTGAGGGAAGAAAAACTGAAAGTACTTTTGAATATTAGCAAGAATCAGTTATGGGTGAGAGACATTGAAAAACATAGTTTTCTAGCCAATTTAGTAACAAAATCCGAATTTCATTGATGGAGCAATGAGTTAAATGCAGGGTTCGACGGCAAAACAGAACACAGATTCCATTTTCACTTTTTAAGCATAAGAAACTCTAAGATTAAATAAATGCCAAGAAAGGTCCAAGAATATGAATATTTAAAACATAAGAAAGAAGACTAAAATGAATGCCAAAAAATGTCCTAGAATATGAATATTTAAAAAATTTATATTGGCAGTCATGCCTCATTTTATAAATCAGGAGACGGAATAATTATACAAAAAATCCGTGCTATATAAGAGTGTAATATTTAAACGCTCAAACGGATAGAAAATTTAATAAAATACACGTATATTAAGTCGTCAAGAAGATAAAATTGCAGCCCCATAATATACCATCACCATTTATTATTTTCCCGCTAAAAATAGACTCTTACACATTCCCAGTGGCCGCTCGCTTTCCAAAGCCTTAAAAACAAAATATCATTTGGGAAAAGATAAGCCTAATCTACGTTTATTACGAAATTTCCTTAAAACCATTAAAGCCGGTCGAATGACTAAAGCGAGGAACGAAGGAAAAAATTCGGGGGAAAAAAAAGGAAACGAAAGAAGACGCGAGAGGGTAAGGAAAAAAAAGAAGTAAATTAATTTATCATTGGGCGTAGATTTATTCCGATACCAAACCATCTAAATTTCTAATAAGGGAGCCAGCTAGCTAGATTTCAGAGTTGAGCTTCAGGGTTATATACCGCTTGGAGAAATTATCTTCGGAGATTTTGAAACAGAAACCCCACGAGGATGGGCTTTAAGCATATTTTAAAATTGGATTTAGTATAGCGTACAAGTGGCTTTCATATTAAACTTGCAATGTTAGTTTAATCGGGAACTTATATTTATTTATTTAAAAGCATCGGGAATCAATAAGGGTTTATCTTTACTACGGTCCTATAAAGCGTGCTTCGTCTTTAGGAAACTTTTAAAATGGCTTATTGGATCTCTTAAATCTAGATTTTGATGACGTTTCTGTTTAGGATGGTGAAAAATATGAGTGCTAAATGAGGACTGTTATTCATTCCACCTTTTAAATAAATTAATTCCTCGAGTAATTGAGCTGTTATCAGGATTGAAATAGATTCTCTATTTAAATAATTCTGCGCTATTTGGTTAGAAATATTGGCTTTGGGAATTATACTTTATAAACAGGTACGTTTTCTCTAAAAGCTATAATTTCTGCAAGTAAAAATTAAAATTACTTGCAATATTTTCACCAACTCCAGTGATGACATTGATACAATCGTTTCTGCACTACTGAGGTACAAAATAATTTTACTTTTTCTTTAGGAATAGTCTATGGCATCTTCTTTAGTTACTTGATCCGAGGGTTAGGGATGAAGAGAGAAAGGGACAGAAAGAAAAGGTTTGGAATAATTTCGGTGTTTTTATCTCGAAAACGTCAAAGGAAATCTTCTCCGGAGGCGGATTTCTTTTTCATTTATTTTTTTTTAACTGGGGGAGAGAGAAAGAGAACTGAGGATTGGAGTGGTGTGAATAAAAACTAGTATTTCCCCTCCGCAAAAAGGCATTTTCGGTAAACTGATTCAAACTGTATAGAAGAGTACCTCCGTCTCCCATCTCGCCCAGCTCTTTTTTTTTCCTTTAAATGGACAATCCATATGGATGAAGAGGAATCAATTGTGCACCGAAATCATTCGTTTCCTCCCTTCCCTGAAAGAGGAGAATATCAGGATAGAGAGGAGGAGGAGAAGAAGAAGAGGAAGATAGAGGAGAAACAAAAAGGGATACGCTCGGGATAGACATTACTTCACTCTAACCACATCAATGTTCCGAAGAAACCGTTCATTTTAAAACAACACTCAAAACTTGAATGTTTGAGTCATACATTATGTAACAAACCATAACCCAGGATACACTCCACTTTTTCTTTTAACACAAAACTATCTTAACACGCAGTCTATTAAATGCTTGGCAACTCTCTGCATAATTCCCAACTTAAAGGGCGTTTCTAGAAGCTCACGGGAGATCCACGCCTGCATGCACAAACGGTGGACTCGCTTTCACTTCTTGCACAGCTACCGCTCCCGCAAGCCTCCAGTGGTGCCCTATTCGTACTTAATTTTAATTAAGAGTTGACTATTTGTTTACAACAGGATCATTCATTATAATGATTCGCTCTATGGTTTTAATGGTTCAACACGTAGCTTACAAAACTAAAAAAATAATACTGTTCGCCATATAACAAAGACACGTAAAAAACCTTTTCAAAGAAAGCGATGGGGACGAAGCTAAAAATGTTTCGAGAGAAGATGCGGCTATGGAAGAAACACCGAATGCTTCTTGTACGGTAAAAAGGAGACTATACGGGTATACTTCTTCCTCGAAAACGGAAATCTTGTTTATTTCTTATAGGCCTATAGCCTTTCTATTCGAAAAGCGAGTGAAGGGAAGAGGGATGAGGCAAACGGACAAACTGCATAAGCCCTGATTTCAAGCCAGTTCGCATTGAATTCCAGCAAACCGACTCTATTTATATTTTTATTTCCCGCAACCAACCAGAGCCGGAAGAATATCTAGATCGAGTGTAAAAAGTTTCAGAAACTCTTTTCAACTTGGCACTCAGATTTCACCAAGAATCCAGACCGTGCGTAGTAAAATAGACTAGACAAAAGTTGGAAGTGTTCTCCCGAAGTACCATTAAACACTCTTTTTATCCGTTTCTGCACAGTAAGAAAAGTTTATTCCAAGTTATATTGACTTCCATCAATATTTTAAAACCTTTTCCCTTCCGAATTTTTCCCGAGATACCTATACAGTCGGATAAATATCTAATGAGGTTATTTCCTAGTCAATTATGGTAATTGAGTTTACTTTATAGAATCCAAACAGAAGGCGCCATAAGAATAAAATGTAATATTTTTCAGTGCTGATGCGCTACAGTAATGAAAATGTATTGTTGATATTTCCATAAGAGCGTAAATAGAAGCGAGACCAAGAATGTGATAACTGAATATTTTTTAGGATATGACAATAACTTCCAAATTCGTTCGGTTAAATAAACCCTAGAACAAACACACTATCTCCGTATTTAACTTATTCATCGTGGTAAAGCTGATTTACGCCATCCAAAGATTTTAATCAATGAAACACACAAACGTTTCACAAATCGGAACGCGAGTGACTCACGCTTGACTCCACGAACATTTCATCACGTTTTACCCCTTTTGTTCGTATTTATCAAGGCTTGTTTGCACAAAAACATTACGCCCCAATGATCATAATTTCAATAGCGTCATCGCTGTCGGTGAGGGGCACTTTTTTACAGTACGAACAGCTACCAAAACGGAGATGGAATCTGGTAGGGTGTTAGTGACAAACTGAATAAGCTCGAGTGAAATATACCTTCGGGGGAGTGAGTACACGGCAGAAACCACGGGCGACGATTTGGTAAAAAGGACTCTATATTGGTAGCTTGAAAACTATGTAGAGGGTGAGTATTTTCCTCCTCACAGAGACACCGGGAAAACGCCGCAACCAAAAACAGAGTGCCTCAAATTGAACCAGGGAAAATGTCGCGCGGGGAATAAGGGATATAGGACAGTGAAGATGAGATGGAGGAAAGAGGCTGGACACTCTCTAACTGGATAGTACATCCTAAACGAGGTATGGTAGAACATGTGACATGTCTGAATTCCATATACTTCAAAGTCTAGTTAATAAACTGTGCCCATATGCCAATTTCTTTTTAAAAATATAGGTAGAGAAATATCTAGGACCATTTATGTTACCACCATGTTCTTGTATGGCAGTGTTTTTAGTAAAGTTCCATGTTGAAATTTACATAACAATGATGTTAATTTGATTAAAATCCAGAATAGCCTGTAAGTCAGTGAAAAATCTAAAACATTTCCTAGCCCAAGAAGTCCCTTTTGTTTGAACGGATTTGACTGAAATTAAGTATACAGGTTTAGAATATCCTTCAGGACCCTTTCACTATAAAATTTCATATCAGCAGAGTCCCTTTCACTTTAGTTAATAGATAAAATTAAATATCAGAAGAACGTCTGGAAATGTAGCTAAATCAAGTCTATATTAAATGTGTTTGTTTTTTTCAAATTTATGGGATACGAAAATCTTCAAGGTTACAAATTTAATTAAAATTGGACTGAGATATCCCGAAGGATCCTAAGTGTTTTACTTTTTACATTATGTATACGTAAGTGAGAAGTGGATGAAACACGGAGAATTTACAAAATCACAGAATATGTTTGCAAAAAGAAAATATTTAAGCAATAAGTTTCCACGGCCATAATTGATAATATGTGCAACTCTCTAATATTCAAAACTTTTGGATATTTACTGAAGTTGCCATATTTACGCTTCAATGCAACCACCGAAACCCAAGTCCCTCACCTAATCTTGCATAATTTAGAAGTCTGATCAGCGAAAATTTCAAGTAAGACGTCGCGGGTTGTACGGGTGAAGAGCCGAAACTTAATAAAACTTTTTAATGACATTTATGTGGAAAACGAAGTAAACTAAAGCCTGGCTTTCGCATTCCGAGCCCTTTACCGCGTCTAAGCCGACACCTCTCTTTTAACGGAAACACGAGGCTGGCTGGCGTTTCACGTGTCGAGAAGAGACACCTCTTGGAAAATTTTTATTAGCAAATCGTCTTAATGAAATATTCGAGCGCGTCCGAGTATTAGGCTTAAGGGAAAATGAAAAGAGAAGGGACAGAAAGAGAGACAAGGGTTAATAGAACACAAAAAGAAGGTTAACAGTCTTTGCTTCATAACTACGACCGGTTATATTGTCAAATGGCTATACTTGTCCGCTTGATCTTTGGCGACAGCTTCATTGGATATCCTTAGTTTTGAAACGGAAATACTTCCTTAATCAAAACCTGGTATAACCTACAGTGAAGACAGAAAAGAGGACCCCCAACTTGTCCTAACCTTTGGTTATTTTTAACCTCACGCGGAGAGTCAGTCGGTAAGAGGCAAAAGCCTAAATTCCCAATGCGTTAAACGCTCCAACACCTTCGGGGCAACTAAAACGTTAGTGGACGAACGTTCGAAAGCTAAGGCCACAATTTCCCCTATTCCCCGGTACCAATTTAATTAAGGAAAGTAAAGAAAGTACAAATTACGCCCCGTCGATATGCCATGCCTGTATAAAACTTTGAGAAGGGGGTCGAATTCGGTCTCCCTCGCATAATACCCCCAGCGCGACCTCCCGAATTAGAATAGAAGTGGTATAGGGGAATCGTGGGTATATCTCTCCGCCCGCTAATTTGTCCTTTTTGATCGCCGCGACTGCGACTTCCAACTGTTTATTTCCGGAAAAGTACCTACTGCCATAAGTTAAGATATGTTCCATAAGTATGACACTACCTATACTTCGTAAAGCTAGAGACTTACAGCTCGAAGTAGTTCGCGAACGACAAGCGAGACTTCCAGAACTACACTCGCGGTGGTTAATTTTGCAGGACTTCCATCTTCCTATTTAGTCTGTACTAAGCCTTTGCCAGCGCCTCACCAGGCGTCGCTTTACGAGAATCTATGACCTACGTCACTTCGTGACAATCTCCAGTTTGTAACCAGTGACAAACTTATGGAACATATCTTATGAACTTATGCTAATACTACTACTACCCTATTTAAGGGAAACGTGTCGTAACATCGCTTTTCTCGAGTTCCGCGCCGCCTTACTAATTAGCCTAAATTTATTTCGTAATACGCTTGCGTGGAGTTAAGCTTACTCCATTTTAGCTTTAGGATAAGAGCGTTAAGTTAGCTAAAGCGGACGGATTACACTAATGAAAGACCTATTTTAAGGAATTAATGCAATATTGTCAGCAAGGTAATCCGTTTCATTTATCTTGCTGTTATTTCAAATTGTAATAAACTCCAATTTGATGAACAATAAGTGTTAATTGTGAGTGTTTATAAGGTCTAAATTCAATGTATACGTTCTATTTCAAAGTGTATACCTGTTATATTCAGATGTCAAAAACTACACTTAAAATAGTTTTGATTGACACATAAATTTAGCCACCATACGTTGGTTATATCTTAATTATTTAAATTGAAAGAAAGTTGAAAGAAATTTCCATCAAAACAAAATCAGTTTCGTCATAACAAATCCTAAGTTTAGATTTTACTGCATGTAGTTTGAATGGACCTTAAACCAGAATTGTTTATATTTTAACTGTTTCCATGTAATATATAAAATTATAATTTTTTCCTTACTAACTACTAAGGTTAATTGAAGTCAAAAATCTGTTTCAGATTAAGAAAAAAGCCGTATAATCTTTGTTTAATTACCTTCATCTTTACTATAAAAATCAACAGCCTCTTTAAAAATGGATTTATTAATTTTGTTTTTGCTAACGAGTGGCAAGGAAAAAGATAAAACCCATTTTACAGAAGCTTTGTTAGCAAAAGAATGGTGATGGTGAGCTATTTTTGCTAAAACTAGCGCATCTTTACTTTCTAAACCTTTTAATTATAAACGATTTTAATCTTAAAAAGCCCTTCGGGGCAGAAACTAAAAGCTTAAAGATAATAGACCCTTTCTCCTCTGCTGCAAAAGCTTCTCTATTTCTCACATTTCCTAAAATATTTTAACGTTCCCATGTATTTCTAATCCATTTTCCCCAGAACTACGAATGGCTTTTAAATTATTAAAACTCTTATTAAAGAGAGAAAACGTCCTTCTTTTTAAATTGAAAATTAAAGCTCTACTCCTGTGAATATTGACGAAGGTGACGTCATTACTTAGGCTTTATTGTGGAAAATGTATCTTTAAAAGGTAAGTATAATAAACTGAAATTAAGGGTAGAAAACTTAATTTGCATATTTTGACACCATGTTTAACAACAAGTTTTATGGGAAAGTGGCGCTAGTTACATTTAAAGGTCTGTTCAGTCTACACTAAAATCTTACGTTCATGTCGGTGAAGTCCTTTTGCTCGCATAATATGGGACTCGTTTTAAGTCGTCTGTTCTCACGTCGGAGCAGGGATTTCCCTACTCAGAACGTACCAAAGTGAAATTAACGAGGCGACCGACGTGAACTCTAGTCTGAACGGACCTTAACAAACAACCTCGCAAATTTTGAATTTCCTTCAACTCTAGAATTTTTATTTTTTTCATATTCAAATTAAGGTATAAAATAATGAATATTTCAAATTGAAAACATGAACCCAACAATAATAATAATAAAGAATCATTAGCATACTACCCGCTCGTTAGGCTTCAGTGTGAAGCGTAAATAACCTTTCGGTATAAAATTATCTTGGAAAATTAGTACATCAGTTAGGATAGTACCACCTGACGGAAGCAGAGCAAACTATGAGTGGGACTATAGATTAACGCTTCATCTGGGTCTATTATTGAAGAGCAAATAAAATTTGGCTAATTAGGACTTCTAATTCCCGGTCTCGTAAGATTGCTTAAATTATAACTTGGGGTGTGTTTTCGTAGCACGTAATTCAGACGTTTAAATATTTCACGCACCGGAATATGAAATTAGAAATACAATCGGAACCTTTGTCAATTTCATCCGAACTTGGGTGGGCTAAATTGGAACGTAGACTACTCCCTATAAATAATGCATGATATCTAAGGATTTCATTACTAAATGCCACCCATTTGCTTTAAATAATTGTTCTATTTTTGTGAGTTAAGTGAAAATATAACACCTTTGCTGTAATACTCGACAACTTCCTATTTGATATATTTCTAAACTAAATTAAATGTATTCTATTTGAAGTTCAAAAACCTCAATAAAATCGAAAGCTTCAAGGGTATAAATAAAAACCTTTTTTTTAAATAAGGAAGAAGTTTCCATTTTAAAGATATTCCACACGGGCTACATCCTGAGTTTGAAAATAGAATACCGAGAAAATCCCAAATAACATCTCAAGCAATCTCTTTCGTGAAGGAACCGAACCAACTCTTTTTAAGTCTTTATACATTTTGAAACTAACTTCTATGGAGATCTCCCCATGGATAGCGCGCGGTATAGCGAAGAGTGCAGATAGTCTTATTTATTCCTATGAATTCGGCTAAATGAATAAGGGATAAAAAAGGAAGAGTGCGGCAGCTAGGGCTAAAAGGAGAAAACGAAAAACGGGCGGAATTTCTCCCATTGGCGAATGGAACTGGAATAGATTGTATCAGAAGTATATAATACTTCTATTCGAGAGAAGTACATGCAGGGCAATTGCAACATGATTCTTCCCGACATCAGAATATTTGGAGCAAGGTTACATACGCGATAAATAGTTCCCTCATCATTACTGTATTAGCGCTTAACTATTTGCCAAGGGGCATGCGCTTGTTCATTTTTTGTCCCACGTCAAGACAATCAAGGTTTGTGGGTTGATTGTTGAGGATTTGGTACCAAACAGTTATAGAATTCACCCCACGGTGCGATGCCCATCTGGAGTTTAATGAGCATGAGAGCAAACAAATAGGGTGAGCCTGGGAAGCAAAGTATTAGGAGGATACAGAGTGTCATCCTTCAATTATCCGCTTCTGATTGTATATATAAGGCCGACGGTACACTATTCCTATACTCATAATTGGATTTCCGGAGAAGGCCGACCTCCATTCCACCCCTTTCCTTTTGAAACATGATTGCGGAAGTCCATCCAGCGAAACTACTCGATTCGAATGCTAATTTTGCCCCGGGAACGTATACTTCGTTCCTCCGTAGCTTGCCTTAAAGTAAAGGAACCTTGCATGGGCAACAGCGTCGCTGCCGCAACGAATTCACCGAAAATTACTGGCTTTTACCGAATAACTCCGAATAGGTCTAAAACCCCCACCACATAAAAAAGAGGTCGGATATTCTCTAATAAACGATGAAGGGAGCTTTCACGAATGATAAATAATTAAGCCATCATATCTCCACTTTTAAACCTCAACACGCAGTTTGAGAAATTACACTGGAAAACGAGTAATGCATTAGACTTTAGTTTCTCTCGACAAAATTGAAGGATCTTACGTTAGGAGCGAATTTCAACATGTTTTTTCGGTAAATGTTTTGAACTCTCTATATTCGATCCACCAACTTAAATTAAGGGATAATCTGGGCTAGAATTTTTTCTTTATTAATCAAAGAGTGTATAAAATAATGAATATATCAATTGGAACCATGTTTCTATCTACAATATTAAAGGAGATACAAGGATTAAGTTAAGCTCCAATTTACTGTTTCTTATCCAGTGAATAAATTCAATATTTTTGAAATTAGATAGCAAATTCTATCCCTTATTTCATTCGGAATTTCTTGGACTAATCTCCGATTTTTTCATTGAAAATGTCCAACTCCTCGTTTTGAATTTCTCCCCATCTTTCGTCGCTTTAATTTGACGATGGAGAAGTAGGAAGCCGAGGGAAGTGGGGGTCTAAAAGTTCAGGATTTGAATTAATTTTCATAATTAGGCGTCCAAAACCATCGGGATTATAATTCGCCTCCTACACCATAGCCGGTGTGCCATTCAATTTCGCTAACAAAGCGAAACTGAAAGCGTCCACAAATATACCATCCTAGAACGGCAGCAAAGATTGCCTTCAGGCCGTATTATCATGTCATCCCGGCGTTTACTTTCCCGCTCTTTAAGAGAGCGCGAAGAAAATTCCGAGGTTGCTTTCAACTTTAGAAAACTAAAGGGCGTAACAAAATGGTACGGTAAACGAGAAATTCTACCGCGTATATTGAGGAATGGCTAGTGTTTGCTAAAATGAAGTTTGTTAATAACTGCCTTGCAAAAGATGACCACCCAGTTAAGGAGTTAACTTTTGATGAAGTTTAAATTTAAGGTTGTCTAAAATTAGAAAGAAATGAGTATCGTGGTAATGATTCTAAACTTCGAAAATTAGTCACCCAAATCAATCAAATTATAGGAAATTTCAACTTAAGTAGCACGTATTGTATAAACGTACGTAAAATTTGTAAATGACACATCTTAAAATCCGAAATACAAATTAACTATTTCAACCTCGCAATATACTTATTCAAACGTTCTAAATTTCCACGCATAATAAACACAGAAACAGGACGGCGAATCTCATGTACTTACAAGCTTTAACAACATTTCTACAACAAACAAAAAAATCGTTTTTTGAAAAACTGATCCCTCCGTTGGAAAGAATCACGTAAACAACCTGAACGGTATCATTAGAAGGTTAAGACTATTCGGTGGCAAAACAGAGCCCGAAAACACCACCAAGGGGTTAACGATTTTGTCCGGTATTGGGATCTTTATTTGTACACCGGGAAAAACAGCATTGAGGTTCGAGAGAGTGTGTGTGTGGAGGGACGACACAACGGGGTTTTTTGTGTAGCCAAGCAATAACCGCGACGGTATCAAAATAGGAGGTAACGACCCGGGGTCGCGCTTCCAGGACTATGGTGTGTGCAGCCTGGGCGATTACGGCGTTCCGGCCAATTGAGGTTAGTGTTTCCCCCGAGGAAAACTGTCAATGGCTCCCGACAGAATTGGTCAAATTGAGTTTCTATACTTTTTCCTTTTGTAGAAAGATATTGCTCTTCACGCTTCAACGGACGCGAACCTCACCTTCCCCCCTATCCACCCACACGCTTCTCAACAAATCCTGTCCAATTTTTACAGCTGAACGTAACTAGGTATATAAAGAAATTGAAACACCAAATGAACCATAGGACAAAATATTTTAAAGTGTTTGTATCGATCTTGCGAAGGTCAGATATTCTCACACCATATTACCTACTATCATAACTAGTTATAATTTCTCGCAACAGCCTCTTTGAATCTAAAAATCCACGCTATTTATTAACACTAAAAGCTTATTTTATTTTAGCAATAAAAGTTAACTATTGGGATAGGAGGAAAACAACGTTGTTTAATCTTACATAAAAACGAGTTGTTTTAGTCTCGAACGACACGGACGTGGTATATTTTCATCGGAAAAAGAGTTGAGAAATAACTGCAAAGAAATGTCGAGACAGAATTCCGGAAAACGATGTTTTAGTTCTTTTCTCAGCAGAAACTTTGTGAAATTTGTTGGACTCGAGTTCGGTCGGCGGGAATGCCAAGCAAATTGCTCCGAGAGTAAAAATAGAGGTTTTTGAGCCTTCTCGTAGCTAAGCAACTAAACAACCTACATAAACTAGAGGAATCTGCCGTCAAGAAATGGGCGATTTTTGGTTTTTATCACGAATCACTGAACCCGATGTATTCTAGCTAGACCTACAATTTCAGATCGTATTCGGCCTTTTCTTTTTCAAGAAAAACACGCGTGATCTATGCCAGACGGTAATACCATAAGTTTATAAGACATGTTCCATAAGTATGACACAACCTATATTTCGTAATGCTAGAAATTAAGTCGTGATGCAGTTAACAAATTATTTTGTCCGCAACTTGCAATAACTAAATTAAAATAACTAATCAATTATTAGCATTTCTTGTTCAGTATTTTGCATCACGCGCTACGTATAACCTCTTAACCGATCCTAAAAAAAGAAGAAGAAAAAACTCGAAGAAGATTACTCGACGCCTATAAAACGTTCTTATAAATAAAGAAAAGGTTTTTCAATTTGGGTGTAGCCCAACCACGTAACAACAGTTACTGTACTCGCAAAGAAAGAAGATAGAAAAATACTGGGACGAGAGAAAAAGGGACTGGAAATCAGCTGATAATCCTCTTAAGGAATGAAAAAAATCATTTTCACTTCCTACTTAAGAAGCTACAGTCTAGGAGCAAAGTTCTCCCGCTTATAATCCGAGGAGTGACCAAACAGCTCTTGACGAGAAACGCGTTAAAAACTATAGAGAAAATAGGGAGCTTCCGGATGCAGTCAAGAGAGAGTACGGCAATAGAGTAGCAACTCCACAATAATTTAATACTTCTTTAGGCTTCGATTATTCTAATAATTTTAACGAAAAAAACTTCAGATGGGCATCGCACCGTGCTAGGGTGAATTCTATAACTGTTTGGTACTAAATCCTCAGCAATCAACCCACAAACCTCGTCTCAACATGGGACAAAATTCCAATGCGTCCTAGCTAATAGTTAAGCGCTAATAGAGTAATATGGGGGAACTACTTGTCGCGTATGTGATTCGGTTTAGTAACCTTTGCTCCAAATGTTAATTCTGATGCTGGGGAAGAATCATGTTACAATTACCCCGCTTTGTGCTAGTACACTTTTGTTATTAGGTAAAAATGGACCAAAGCTTCTTTAAATTTGGACATTCAGATTTCATTGCTTCTCAATTGCAACAACGGTTGTTTATTCTCTTTGGCTATACTTTCGAAGAATGTCTGGAAGGAAGGTGGGGGAAGTGGGATGAGGGAATGAGGATCGGGCACGTAGCCAACATAATCAATATATTCTTAGGAATTTTTTGGGTATTTTTTGTTCGTTCCCTATCCACCGTCGAAGGAGATCAAGCGTAGAAAAAAAGGCCCTTCTTCATCCCCTGGTGTAATCCTTCTCAGCCAAGACCAACAAAAAAAACTTTGCCTCGAAACAAGGGACAAGGGGAAAAAAAGCGCCTGTTTCAGAGAGGATCGAGGGCAGCTCAGATCTTCTGCAGGGTCTGCGACAACTACGTAACATTATACATGTATCCTAGATCCTTTCCACCTATAGCTCAAACGCTGCCAAACCCTCAATCGCTCCTTCATCTTCAAATGGTGAAGTCACGCGAAATGAAATGTATTTCCCTAATACGATAAAAACTACAGGGAAGTTTCTTTACCTACTGTATATTCCATAGATTTCGCTGGTAATAAGTAATTTTGGATCGGTGTATAAATTATCAGTAATTGCGTAATTACACAGTCCTTACAAAATTAACATTAACTCATAATTGAAATATGTAAATTGCACTTCAACTTTGGAGAAAGTCTTAAATTAATGCTTGAATCTCAATTTTCACAAATATAGGACTACAGCAATATTTTATGTTAAACAGGGTGTTTCTGTTAAGTCTACCACAAATTAAAGGGTATGTTATTAGGGTACGCACATTTCTAACAATTTAAAAGTACACTTCCTTTTGGTAAAGGTTCTACAGCACTCTATAGATTGAAGGCCATAGAATACTGATATGTCTTACTCCACATGTGTTTATTTCCATGTTTTAGGGGGGCAATAGAGGTGTGGGAGCCCATTTCTCCGAAACTAAATGTTTGACACTTTCCACTCGGTCTGACCTTAACAACAAACCCCTTTAATTTATGGTAGACTTATCAGAAAGACCCTGTAAATTATTCCTATTGCAGTGAATATCAATTTGTGTGGTACTGACGTCGTGCACGACACTCTTCCTGGGTTACAAATATACCGTGAAAAATATGCCCACATTTAACGTGGAAAAAAATCAGTAGTAATAATCGGTTTGTTGAATTATGTCCAAGTTATATATCGGAATAAAGAATTAATTTAAAATATTATATTACAGCGTGAAGGGGTTAATAGGAGACACCGGTCAATTTTTGGTAGAAGTATAATTTTTCATTTCCGCGTAAAATATACGAGCTTAGGGAAAAGGACCTAATTTACTTTTAATGAGAGTTGTTTCTCAACTTTTCTTGGCGCTTACTTCCGAGACAGGAGAGGGAGAGTCCGGTTTATCGGTTTTTGATTGCTTAACCAATGTCCTTTCCCAAAATTTGACCATTTATTAAGCTAAAATATGTTCCCCTTTACTTTCAAGTAAAAACCCTTAATTATATGCAGTTATAATTTCAAGTATTTTTCATTTTTAATATTTTAAACCGGTCAGTCAACTTCTTTCTCAGTACACATCAGAAAACACTCGTTAACACATGGCAAATGCACCTCAAAATATAATTCAAAATGAACTTGCATGCATCGTTATGGTCGTTGTTCAATAACTATAACATCTAATTTAGTAAAGTAAACTAGGTTTATCTCCTATGAAACGTTGCAAATTTCTATAACGAAATACATTATGGTTAAGTCCAATAATTATTTCTATGCCCAACAATAACCCGAGAATGTTCAGGACCGGAAGTCTTTAAAATTCCGCACTGAAAATATTAAGGCAATACATCAATTCCAACCAAAAAGAGTTCCAACAAAAAAGTTCAACGAATAATGATAATCTTATTCGAAAAGCGGATAACTGAAAAAAATAATGTTAAAAACTTTTCTTTCGGCACTAAAGTAGTCCATTAAGTAGGCCATGCATTAAAAAGAGTTGAAAGAAAATTTCCCAAGCCACTCACTTAAAGGTTACGAAAACTTTCATATTACAAAACAGATTTTTAAATGGAAATTTTCACGTTTTCTAATGGTAAATTTTTAAGAAAAGCTATGTTAATAAGTTCAATATAGCTATCAAACTTACGCGAACAGTCACCATTCTCAACTGACTCATAGGCAAAAGTTCTCCATAGATATTTTAAATTTTGTTGGCTTACTTCGGTTTAGAATCGTTTTTAAAAAACCGTTTATATCTCCTAAAAATAGGGTCGTCATCGTCAATACCCAGCGAACAAAGTAAACTGTAAGGGGAGTTTGAAAAAACGAAAAACCACCAGCTTCTTGTAAAACATATTCCCAACGCTTTTGAGCCTGACAAGGAAGTTAACAAGAGGCCAGAAGTACACGCTTGAAAATAAAAAGCGCTAAAATTGGGTGATAAAACAAGAAACAATACGATTAAGTAATATTGTATCTACGTGTGTTAGCGTAACTCTGCATGCAAACAGTCTCATAATGTTAAACCTCATGCAGATTTTGATGAAATTTCGGAGTAAATTTTTCCACCGCTGGATGCCTACCCCTTTTTTGCATCGAAGAAGTGTCTTGAAACTTGGCAGGTGGGTCGGTATCTTGAATTATCATATTGTTGAACTACTTTCACCGAACTTATTATTCGTGCTCCGATCTCTACAAACGCACAGACACACCAACACACTCACACACGTCGTGTCTATAAATGTTCACAGTAGGTAGATAATTATCCCCAAAGCCTAGCGTGGGGTTGCGGAGGCGTGTAGGAACGCGAACCGTCCCTTATTTATCAAAAACTGGGAGAAAATAAGAGAGAAAGGGATGAGAGTAGGTTTGGGAGCGGTGAAAGAGGTGCGTGGGGCATTAAAGAAGGCTCATAGTGAGGAGAATAGGAGATCCATCATAATCCGTTAAGGCTAAAGACCATTGCGTTATAGAGCTCGTTTCTAATTGCGGAGCCCGGAATCTTGATTGATAGCGAGAGTGGCGTAATACCGAGTCTGACCTAGGAGGAACAAACACTCACTAGGAGTGGAAGAGGTCTACTAATAACTACTACTAAGCAGCACTATATTGGATTAGTGTTTTACCCTGATATGAAGGAATAGAATTGAGGACGGAACGTATTTCCGGAATGACGCAACTACTGCCGGGTTCAAACAGATATCTGAGAGGAAGAGAGGCATCGAATAGTTTAATCAAGGAAAAATGGTTAACATAGCCGAATTATCATAATAATAATAGCGCGCTTTTTTCCTAATATTACCAAATATTTACAAATACTGTCAGCTCGATCTTTTCTATTGGGCTTTTGGTCCTTTTTAGAGGCAGTTTAATAAAGAGAGACCTTCCTCCCCTTATGCAAATCCCTCGTGACTAATGCGCACTTGGTCTGACCAGAAAATCTATTGATACACGGAAAAGCATCTATGCGCTTTATATGATATTGGATACGCGAGCATGTAAAGTAATTAAACTTAACTAGTATAGTTTCTAATACGAATATTCTGGCATTTTCTTAAAACCCTCAGTAGCATTTTTGAAAACGACTCCATGAAACCCGAAAGGATAATCACTCTTAGGTTGTTCCAGTTGCTCCTGGAGAAACGACCAAAAGGAAAGGCTCCATGCATGGTTACTCAATGGCACCTGTTTGCAAAGGTTTACCTTTGATTTGTGTTCAAAACTCATCCTGAAACGTCTAGGAAGCGTATTATAAAGGGCAGGGATAACGGACGGACTATAGACACACAGACTACTGGCGCATCGTCCCTGTAATCAGATATTATAGGGCAATCGTCGGACGTTATATAAAAGGAAAGGATATAGAGTGTAAGGGTGAGTGCGTGGGTGAGAGACAAATACGAACAGAGAGAGAGAGAGAGAGAGAGAGAGAGAGAGTGAAAGCGTAATTATCCTTTATTTCCTGTCCCCTTCCGCGTCCGACCCTTAATATAGAAGTACAACGATACGCCGGGCGTTCTTTAACAACCGGGGTAACACTCGCCCCATCGGAATGATACCCAAATGAGTGGTACATCGTCGTAACTACGTAACTTCAGGATTTTAGGTGTTTTGACCAGGTCTTAATATGTCGAATATTGACTGTAAGACTATTTCCGTGACATTCTGAGAAAATATTACTTGATATTTAATTTATTATTCCCAACAGGTATCTGAGAAAGCATAATCCTACCACCCTTTTTGGAACACCCCCATAAATTATACCGTCGCCGAAATTTGCACCACTGGCTATTCTAATTATGTCATAATTCAAGATGGTACGAATTTTTGAAAGGTACTTAGTTTAAATATGCCGTTTAATAATATCTATATTAAATATTACGCCAAGGTCTTTTAGGCATAACCATTTTTCACTTCGTTTCCCTCATACTGTGTTGAACACTTTCTTCTCTATACAATTCTCCCTTGTCCTCTATGTTAGTAAAGAACTGCTCAGCTTCCTTCATTTTCCCACAGGTAACTTTTCAATTAAATAACTGTCCGCAATGACATAACAGATCCTGTATTTCGAAATTTCGGATATATCGCAGTTTCGGAAGTTACGATAGAGTGTTTCGTAAGACTAGGTAGATATAGGGACAAGGTGGAAGGGGGTATCAACGCGGACAATGTACTTGGAAGGCTCACGCGGAGATAACGGGCTCGAGGAAACACCGACGATAACTAATAGCCGTGTTGGGGTCTTACTATTCGACCCTATACTTCCATCTCTCATCGCTTCAAGCTTTTCCTAGAGTTATACCAAGGAGTGGGTGTCGCCAACGATAGCCTGGATACCGAACGAATGCGTTCAAATTGTCTCATTCTTTTTTCCCCCAACACACTGATTCCCAAATGTCTCCTTTCTTGGGATTTTTATTATAGGGATTGAGACTAGGGAATATTCCTACGTTCAAAACCATTGTATTAACCAGACAGAAATTTTATTTTTTAATAATACCCAAGATTAAACGTTTTTAAATTTTATAATTTTAGCAAAAACCTGCTATCTATGTTAATTCACAGAAATCCGTCGAAATTTGCTAAAGCTAGGTTTTATATGTATAAAACCATTTATGATACGACTGCAGCTAATCTGTATATACAACTACAGAAAAAAATATAGTTTTATTTAAAGTTGCTAAAACTAATCATTAATCACAAAGTTAATTTCCCATTTCTAAGTACAGAGAAAGAGAGATTAACCCATCCCATCTGAACCAAACGCAGGCGTCCCCGGTGGCCACGCGACTTAAGTACCATGACAAAAGATATGGTGGAAGGGATGGATGCGGGGGCCCCTAGCTAATATCAACGACGTGACTCACGCGTGGGTTGAAGGGTCCCTTTTTATTGGCGTTTCTAGCGTGGGCCTCCTCATTGTGGAAGATTCATTTCGACAACAACGGGGGACAGAGAGAGAAAGGAGACGAAGGGAGTGAACCCCGCCTGACCTCCTATTTATATAGTTAACCTCGTCGGCAGTAAGAATCGCCGACACGCGCCACCCCTAACGAGCGTGAGGCACCAGACTTGCCTTCCTTAGTCACCGAGTCATCGCCCAAACAGGCCACTTGTAAAGGATCCCTCATACAGACACCGGAAACGAAATCCTAGACGAAGGAAGGGTGATAGGACGGAAATATATCCAGTCCCGGTTTTGGGAAGGGAAATGCTGTAAGGGTCTCTTAGAAACCGTAAACGACACCCTATTTAAGGATGATTGAGACCCATTCGTATAAAGTGTATTTGGATAACAATTCTGGAAACGCTTAGAGTTCATGATTTTGCAGTTTTAACCAAACAATAACTATAGGAGTCTTTGAGCCGAATAAACAGAGGAACTGAAGCATTTTACTATATCATTCATCAATGGTCTATAAATGGTCAGCTCTGAGAGAATCAATTGTTGAAGAGTAGATGGAATAGCTTTTTCAATGCATTTTTAATTACTCCTTGTTTACTTTCTTTATATTTTTCCATTCTAATGAAATGGAAAATATTATGGAGTGATTATACAGGGTGTTTCTGATAAGTCTGCTGTAAATTAAGGGGGATGTTATTTGGGCGAAAATGTTGTATGACATTTTGCCGCTTAAAGTTATACCTCAGAGCTTTCCATAAAATTAAAAATTCATACACAACAAATAAATTACATCTTAATGTTCCATAAATTTTGAAAAAGGAAGCGCTTTTTCTTAGTATATCATGTTATATAAATTTAGAGTGAAAACTAATTAAATATACTAACGAGGAACAATTAAGTCTCTGTCCAAAACTGAACACTAAAACGAGAAAATATTTTTACCGCTCTTTTCTTCAACTTGAAGTTACTGTGTTGGCGCATTTAACTATTCTTCCCAATAACGGCGGGACGTACGTTTCCAATTATTAAAAGTGTTTGAAAATGCTTCTAACTCGAGCGAAGCAACGCAAAATTATTCCAAGTTGTAAAAGTTTTAAGTTAAATAGGTAGGAAAACTAAAGAAGGGTGGCTTGCAGGGTCTTGCCATTTATACAGCCTTGTAAATTATCCTCCACGTTTTTACGAGCACTTTTTGAAACTAGATCCAAGCGGGAGTGAACTGAGGTTTGATTCTCGTTGCGCTGCCGTGACTTTACAAGCTGCTTGCTATCTTGGAGGTAAGTAATCAGAGTCACTGACCAGTGACCACCTATTGTAAAGGATATTGTCATCCGGGGTGGCATAGTTACGTCAAAGAGCGTACAGGGTTACCTAGACAGGCAGGACTAGATGATCTTTGACAAAGATATATAAAAAAATATAAGAAATCGGTATGAACGAAAACTTCCCGGTTGATTCCACCACGCTGCAACAAAGATAAAACACGGTCCGAGACTAGAGGTGCTACTTATTATACTATCCAGAGTTATAAAAGAGAAAGTACCTCGTAAAATTGGATTTTTCTATTCCGAACAAAACTTGAAGGCAAAAATCCTCTTTGTATTTAATGGCGAATAGACCACTCTCTCCGTTACGTTTTTCTGTCTCTCTCTTTGTGTAGTTGAGAGAACTCTCTGAAATAAACATTTCTTTGAGATATTACCTGTTTACCAAACTTCAAACCAACTTTAACTTAACGTAACTCGACTTTTAATGAGATTTTATATTGGATCTACTAAGTTAATCAACAGATAAAAACATCCATTCACAAAGGTGAAATTTCAGAATATTACAATACTTTTAACTTCCGTCTGTCTACCAAGGTATAGTATATTTGCACACTTGGCTATCTTTTAAACGACAATAACCAAGTCGGAGATTTTGTGGATATTGAAATTAAATGGCTTTTAAAGCGAATTTTAAATTAAAATTTCTCTCCTTTGATAAACTAAATCTTTAAAGCAAATATGTAAGGTTAAAATATTCCTTCATCTTTTGGTGAAATGGTCGATACTCCAAGAAGTAATAAGCAAATTCTTGCGTGCGTCCAGTTTTATCTATATCTATATAAATCAAAGTCCTGACTGACTGACTGACTGACTGACTGACAGACTGACAGATAATCAACGCCCAGCCCAAACCGCTTGCCCTAGAAGGCTGAAAATTTGCAGGAACGTTACTCATAAGTAGTAGGCGCGTACTAAGAAAGATTTTTCCAATCCGCCGCCATCTTAAAAAATGGCGCCCAGAAATGTAAAAAATCTTCTCTATGCAATTAAGTACGCGCGTTTCAACCGATTTCACAAATATTTAGTACACTGGTTTGCTTTAACCTTAAGACGGGGTGAATGGTCTTTCGGGTTCGATTTTTCGCCATCTTTTAAAATGGCGCCCAGAAATGTAAAAAATATTCTCTATGCAATAAAGTCCGCGCGTTCCAACCGATTTCACAAATATTTAGTACAATGGTTTCCTTTAACCTATAGACGGGCTGGATGGTATTTTGGGTTCGATTTGTTGCCATCTTTTTAAATGGCGGCCAAAAACTTAAAAACCCTTAATGTCCGCCTGAAAAGTAATAAAAAATATCCCGACGGGCTGACGGACTGTGCCGAGTGCCTTCGCTTCTAGGGTGCCACAAAAATATTAGTCATCAGTAAAATCTACACATTCTTTATATCATTTTAGATGGAAGTTCTTATTACACGCGAGCGACGCCGCGGGTAACGGCTAGTACTGCATATTTCCTTTTATTTTTAGTTTTATTCTTTTATTTTTTAAACGTCCTCTCGTTTTCTTCAGTTTTGTTTCGCAAGTCTCTCGCGAAGCGAAAAATCCACAATTTAAAAATCCAATACAGCGTTACCACCCAATTTTTTTTCATAACGTTCTAAACCTTAATGCGAAAAGCAATATTTAACCTTAGAGCCCAAGAGACTCCTGTCTAAACCCGCTAAACCTAGTCTAATCCCTAATTCCACCAGAAAAAACTATTTTTCTCTTTCAAGAGTTCTAAAGCATAGGTCTAACCTGACTTTAGCCGATAATCCTTGTAAGAGAGTCTTATTTTAGATACAGGGGATCTAAAATTTGAGAAAAGGCTAGGTGTATGTATAAACGCCCGGGGAATCCAGTCGGAACGGGAAAAGCTAGAGCTGAAAAGCTAGTGTATTCGTTAAGTTCATTAGTGGCCAGTGTATGGGAGAGGGAAACGCAATGATATATAGAAACGGTGGTATACTACTAGCTCGCGGGTTCAATCCCGTTATTACGTTTGTTTCCACCCCGAAGTTATTTCAAAAGAATCGTAAAACGTCCTAACTTCATTACGTGTTGTAAAGCCCCTAACCGGAAACGTGCCGAGCCACTGACCCGGACGAGAACCTTCGCTAAAAATTCGAATGGTATATCCAGTTGTACGGAGTGAAGCTTTGATCCGCAACCCCAAAGTCAAAGCGTTTTTGTACTAGTCTATACAAAACTAGTTCAACAATAAAACCTTATAAATTAAATCAGATAACGTTCATTTTTTTTGTAAAAAAATTCATATCTGTAAATGAACAAGAAATCATGTAATCTATAGTATTAAATCAACCCATAAAGCGTTCCATAAACTTAACCATATCGAAAGATTCTATATAAACTGGAAAACATATTAAACCCTAGAAAAATCGGGGCTTCCAAACACATACAAAGAAAGTCAAGTTTATAAAAGCCGGACTTCCTTTACGGAACGTTATATAAGCCCTTATTTTCGTTAAACCGACCAACCAACAGGGAGTAGTGGCTATGGCTAAAGCTAAAAAATCTGAACGGAAGGGACGGAGAGAG
Source organism: Phalangium opilio (assembly GCF_054372755.1). NCBI lineage: Eukaryota > Metazoa > Arthropoda > Arachnida > Opiliones > Phalangiidae > Phalangium > Phalangium opilio. The sequence goes on from NW_028324227.1 coordinate 977,596, forward strand.
AGGGAGAGAGAAGAAGAAATCGCGCGCTGAGGATAAAAAGAAGAAGCTGACTTCGCACTCTCAATAAAAAGATTTCCCAACAAGAGGAAAACTGAGAGAGAAGGTGCCCAAGGAACGTTTTTTCTCTTCAAAGATCAGAAGTCGAGGAAATCGACAATTTCAAACAAAACATTTATACCTTCGCTAAATTTAGCTAGAGCATTTTTGGACCCTGTTTTCACTTTCTTAATTAAATTTAAGGGGTCATCTGTAAAGTACTCAAATCATAACTGCGCAGTAGCATGACCCATAATTAACTATTTCTATTTTTGTTAAAGTTAGAATGTCTCTCGCGCAGGAACGAAACCAACGTATGACAGAGTATCCCTGTAAAACTCTCTCCAAGACTCAGTTACCGAAATTGTCTAAACGTTTAGAAATACTTATCGATTATCTTTGGATTGATATACTTCTCTCGAGATTAAAAAAACTCGGCGTATAAAGATGCTGGAAGAAAAAAAGGTCATGAAAATATTCGTGAATCACGTCTTACACGTTTGACTTTGACATTCGGGTGTGTGTGTGTATATATATAGAATGAGCCCAGCCCGAATATATGAGGCGGATAATTTCGCGGTTCTTTTGTTCAACTCGCCGATAGACAAACGAATAAAAGAGCTGGGATTCTATAACGAGTAAGGACCCAAAATGACCCGATGTGCCAAAAGCGAAACGACCATATAGGCGTAATAGGATGAAGCCTTTGGTTCTTCATCCTCTAAAATGTTACGCGGAACTATTAACTTCAGGATTTGAGAAGTAGCCAATTAAAGTTTTCAAGGGCGATTAATATTTGTGAGATTCTAATAGATTTTAATTTCTGCAAATTCAAGGTTTCGTGGAAACCAAGAATTTAAAAGGAATAGTATCGTTCATCGTTCGTAGCGTCCAATTGTAACAAATCGAAAACAAAATTCCAAATGAATAACAAAAATTGAATTACGTAACAGATTTCGAAATGGATTATAAAATAGAATGATGAAATATATTTCATAATAGATTAAAAATGTAAATACTAAGGATAGTTTCAAACAATATCTCTTTGACTAGAGATTTTATTCGGTATTTATATCATAGTTAATTTATCAAAGCAATTTTTGTTAAGGATTTCAATATTTTTCTTGTTCAGACCATTTACGAATATAACAATTCTAAATTCTTTTTAATTAATAAAACAAAAAACGCGCTTTATTTTTTTTCCAAAATTGTAATTGTTAGTTTATTTGGTTAATTATACCGTTCTTAAAAATAACGACAATTTCATTAAACCCCCATTTTAGAACCCTAGCTGGTACATTCTTCAAACACGCGGCGTTTACTGCTATAGTCAAGGATACCGATCACTATTCAGTAATAGAGTTACATCCTTTATTTACTCTAGTAGTGATACCTATCTAGATAGCGTGGTCATTCAAGATGGCGGTCAAGTTTCAACAAACAACTATATAAGACAAAAAAGGAGTTGAGATTGGGATTTTTTTGGGTTGTTCTAGCTTTCGGAGAGGTGTCACTCAATGCTTCCACTTTATACGTGCCTCGAGGAAAACCCCCACAAGGAGATGCTTTAACCATAGCACTATTTACTATTTAACTAGGTAGATATCACAACCTACTCTTCATAAACGCATGCAGAGAATATCATCTGTCTCTGCCATATTGTTTAGTATTGTATATCTTTGGCTATCGCGTTTGCCCGTGGCCGAAACTAAAAGTTTACGATGGCGTATCTGACACGACTCGGACGTAATTTTCTTTTTCTTTACTTGTGTTCTAGGGTATATTCTCTTTCTCGGCCACCATCTACCCGAAGGCAGCATCCCGTGATCTCCAGCCTCCAAACTATAGCTCCATTTCCTCCTCTTCCAATACTTCTCAAAGCGTCCAGACGGAAACTAATGTTTTTTCTTGGGTATATCTTTTTTTTTCGAGACTGGATACCAAATATTTTTGGCCTCAAAAAGATTCCGGGCCCGTTCTAGCGAAAGGGGTAAAAATGAGATACATTGACTCTTACCAGGCTGGCTGACTTCTATATATTATACCCAATCCCCTTTTCGGGACCAAAACTTTTATACAGCAGACCGACTAGCTAGCTAGCTCCGCTTTTTATACTAACTGCAACGGCCTTGATATCAGACTATCGTAAGTCAATCTTGATCAGGGTTGAAACATCATAACTCATATCTGCCCGAAAGATATACTCCATTACTTCATAATTTGAAATGATATCGATTGATGGAGGAGTTTAAAAATAGGCCTAGAATTTATCTTATTTTATGGATAACTTAGACTGCGTTATAGAAGGAGCGTAATATTACGCGAATAAGTAGAATTAACGACCTCTTATTTTTAGAAAACAGTATGATAGCTGCGTTTCATTACATTTTCATGCAAGAGTATATTTTAAATTTTCATCTCCTGCTAAATAATAATATAAAATAAAATATAATATAATTGTTTTCATAATGTAGTACAGACTAAATAGGAAGATGGACTGCAAGATTAACCGAGTGTAGTCTGCAATTCTCGCTTCCGTCGTTCACGAACTAGCTCGAACTGTAAGTCTCTAGCATTACGAAGTATGGGTAGTGTCATACTTATGGAACATATCACTTATAAACCTATGCTTTTACCTATACCACTCTTATCCAACGTCGTAAAACACTGGCAATCGCAACCACGTTACCAAGAATAAAACTTTGTTTGAAACATGGATGATTTTGATATCTGTAAAGGCTAAATTTAGTCACATTACTATTCTATCACCCTCCTTTAAACTATATCTATATTTTCCAAGATACGATTCTCTGCTTCCGAAATATATTATATCCTCTAGCAAAAGCAAATATATAAAAAAATAAAACTGAAACGTAACAGATATATTGATAGTTTTTCGTTTTCCACTTTATACTCGTGTTTTTCTTCATAGCAAAGCTCGAGTATAACATCTGCCGTCGCCGCCGCAGCGATCGTGGTATGGGCTCACTGCTTTTGTGATTGTAATGCTTTCCCATTTTTTGATCGAGCAAAAAATTTAAGTTCTTTTTACCAGGCAAGAAAAAGCAGAAATAAAAAATACCCAGGCTTGTTTTCTATACGGCACATTTTCCCAAAGGTACGGCCAGAAGACCGTAAAAAACATCGTAGAAGTGAACTATCGCTATGTCCCTGTTTAGAGCAAGTTCCAAATAGCCGAATTCAAAATGACAAATACTGCCAAGAGCGCTCACGCATAGCTCACTTGGTCATGCGTGACGGCGTCAGTTAGGCATAATCGAGCCAGCTATGTCTAAAAAATAAGCGCCATCTCGACACTACCAGACCAAATCGAAAATTTTGCATCTAAACCCGTGAATCTTTTACGTAGACTTTGACATGCGTGAACAGTCTAATGTGAAAGTAAGACTTTACTCTGACTGAATGGGAATTAACACCGTTAAAGTGTTTCCATGGTGATACCAATTTATTGTCCCGCCCAACCCACGTGTTTAAAAACTTAGGAAAATAGTAGAGCTTGGGGATTCCATTTACTTATTCTTTCCGTATAAGAGACGAGCAGATTATGCGAGGAATAGCAAACTTCGACGGAGGTTAGTTACGAATACCTGGTTTGCGGGTTATAAAAATGGACATCCGGTCCAATCGTTAGAAATTATAGGGGAGTGATGGAATAGCGCGCGCTTTTCTCTTTCTTTGCGCTTTTCCCCGTTCGCGTGGTTGAACCCTCGTTAGGGTTTTCGTGGAAAAATGAGAGTCAGCTCCTCCCAATACTCGATTTTCAAAAACGAGTTGCCAAAAGGATTGCTTGTTCCGTAAACGCTACACTCGGCTCAATTTTTTTTCCTTTTTAATCACAGCGAGCAACCGAATATAATCTAAAACAGTTTTACCTCCACGCGATACGCTCGTACGATATTCGTTTCCGTTAAACTTCTCTAGACTAATCGTCGAAAATTGAAGGTAAATTTCCGACCAAAAAGGTTTTGATTTAAGAAAAACATTGCTTATATTCTGTTTCTTTTCATAGCATTGATATGTAAGCGAGTAAGAGCTGATAACATTGTCTAAGAATGCGGTTCACCCTCGTTATTCGTGAGTTACAGGGCTATATAGGTGACGGAAATTTAATTTTATAAACAAAAGCATAATTACAAAACTATAGAAAGATTAAATTTCTATAGAACAGGATCGGGTAAACATAGAGAACAGATTGGAATACCTGGAAATTTTAGGAAGAAATCACATTAAACTCGAAATAAATCAGGGAAAATCATATTTATCAGATTCATCTTGTAAAACAAAATTTACTAGGCCTAGCTCTTTAAACCTGAAAATAACATACAAATTTGTTTTGGAAATTTCGATTCAAACTTGTTTTTGGAAAGATACATATATAAAAATATATGGAAAATATATGGAATTTTTCCAGGTTGTGTTTATACCGGGTGTGTCTAGTGACGAAGGAGGGATTGTGTTTTATATTGGCTTATTTCGCTAACCTAGCAATTTTGGGGTCGATTAAATGTTATAATGTTGCTAACGCTGTTTCTTATAGCTATGGCTTGACCCAATTCAATATACATATATATTTTTTTTGAAAAAGAGACACGTGAAAAGTTTGCCTCGTGATGAACAAAGTCCGATTACAAAATGTTGATCAATGCCCGAGATATTTGAGCTCAAAGGTTACCCAACAATATTCTATTGACACTTTTTCACGCGACAAAGAATTTTTTTAAAATAAATAAACAATTTAATTCTAATTAATTTTTTTAAATTATAACTTAAATGAATCCCGAAAACTATTCTTAATTTCTATAATGTGTTAATGAATGCATATAAACACGAAATAATTTTTCATTTACAGTGCTAAGGAAAGCTGCCTTTAAGGATGAAACTACCCTATTTGATTTACATTGAGCCCCTGTAGAAATGTTTTCCCTGCTGAACAGCAATAAAATAAATTATATAAAATTCTAGTCAAAAGCAAAGACGTAATATGAACTAAATTAAATCAAACATAAAGGGATGCAAAAATAAGATATAAACTCGTTATAGATTGTGTATTTGAATAAATATTATTTAAAAACCCTTGTTAATGGAATAGTAGAAACTAGTATCTAAAATGATAATATCATTAGATTCGTGGGCTTGTAAAATTCCTATTTTATAAAATTATTCCAAAATAAATAACTAGACCGTACAGCATCGAATTATATCCGTTTTTCAAATAAATTTAATTATTTATTGGAGCCCACAAAACAGAGGAATAAATTTGAGGTTCAGAATAATTAAATAATTTCTATATATGAATAACAAAACTCTATTATTCTCAAAGTGAATATACAGTATACAAATCATGTAAAATTAAGGGGGCTGTTTAATGATTTTTCCAAGTGGGGTGGGGGACAATAGAACGGGGTTTCAAAACCCCTTTTCTATAATAGAAAGAGGACGGGAATAGCGTTTAGAGAAGAGCTCATTGTTAGCATTCTGAATCCACACCGGAGATTAAATCTCTCGTCAATGTAGGGAGGTTTCATCTTCCGATTCCATATTTCTATATCCCCGTATGCCGACTCCATCCTGGTAGTCAGTCTCGCAGCTTGTTTGTCAGCCGGTGCTAGGAACAATCAAGGGTAGACAGGAATTCTGGTTCAATATCTACTACTCTCAATTTGCCTCGTGTCCTTCCCAGTTCAGGGGTTTTGTCCGATAAGTTCGAATGGGAAAATTTCTTCCTGTTCGCGAAGGCTGTGCCTAGCTCTCAAGGGATAGTCTCACTTAATTTTTAATTTAATATTTTAAAGGTGTTTAAAGCGATACCGTTCTAATTGCATGTTCTCAATAGTGAGTGTAGCGTTTGAAAAAAATATGACGAATAACCGAGAAATTTAGGCCTAAGTCTTTTTATTTCGGAAAACGGTACGTTTATTGAAAGGGAAACTTCAGTGGATTGATCTTAATGGTTTTCGGAACTAGATGTGTGTGCCGGTCGTAAGTCTAAATTTGTCTCGCGTGACGAGAAAGTCAATTGACGTCTAACCTTTTCTCAAGCGTTTGAGTAGAAAACAAAATAAAATATTAAGGAGGAAGGTTATTTATCTGCACTGGACATAAATATTTCCGTGACTTTAAAAAAGCGGCGTAATTACAAATAGAGAAATAATATTATCATTTTATGATATAATTTCAATTTCGTTTGATTGAATTTTGTAAACTGTTCATCAAGCAATGATTGTAATGATTAAAACATGTTAAAAATGTGATTAAAAACGGAATCAAAATTAGATTGCTAATGCTGATTTGTTTTCTCCAAATCAAGCTCCACATTATCATATCATGTTCCTCACGTTGTAACTATCCCTTTAACAACGGACCGACGAGTTGTCCAGAGATAAGGCCGCCTGATATAACACGTGAAAGGGTGCGGTGGTGACTGCGGGGGATGGGTGACAAAGCCAAGGGGGTACGGAGGGGTCCCAGCAGTGCATTAAAGCATTCTTCCATATCTACAACCCCCATATACGCGGATAGTAATGGTGGGAGCAAGCGTCTATTAGATTATCCGTAACTGGCGCCCGAGAATTACCATTTAGTCAAGGGACTCCTACGCAGCTTGTGATATTCGACACGTCAATGGAAACGTTATGAATTACGAGCGAGAGAAAGCGAGACGCCCAGCGCAGACCTCCCCCCCCCCCGCTTATAGTCCTCTTCTGTCTATATGTATATTGAAATTTATAGATCAACGCTCGAGATATTATAGGCGACGACGCAAAACGTCCTCTCCATTTGACCGAAAATTTAATTCTCAAACTATATACTATGATCCATAATTTGTACGAGACGAGAGTTCCAGAGAGAGGTCGGACGCTTACCAAACGTTGAAATCAAATTTGGATTTAAAAATTTACCTAAATTATCGGAAATTGAACTTACAATAATTTTCGACAACGGTTTTATAGAATTCTTCAAAGTACGACAGTTACTTTATGGTAAACTTTACCATAAAGTAACAAGTAAACGATTATTTAAATTTTCCAAAATTTATATCGGTAATATTTCTGTAAATAATTATTAATAATGATTATGGTAATTTAATATCGCCATTTTTAAAAATATTTTCCATTAAAATATCTTAAATATCAAATATTTTGAAATATCCGGGAAAAATGCCAGTGTTCGATCGCTCGTGCGTTGGAAACCGGGGAAATAGTATTTTATGACAACGTCGCGGAGTGACACTAATGTTACGTAGTGTTTCTTCTCTTTGTCACTCTCAAGGCACCAATTCTTATCAATTAGCGAGAATAAAATGTCTCTATGCATACTCGAATAAATTGGTGCCAAATTCCATTCATTATAAAGTCATTACGTTTCCAAATGTATTTCCTATCATTGATTTGATAATCGATCCATTGATGAACTTTTAACAAAGATAAATAATATTTGAAATCATGACTGGTTATTAGCAAATTGAAAAAGCTTCGTCTATAATCTAATGGGTCTGCGACTTATTAAAATTTAAACTAATGAAGATCAACTATGCCAGAATTTCTAAAAATATTCGTGAAATATTCATGAAAAAATTAGTAGAAAACCCCGAAATTTAAATTAGTCTGATATAAACATTCCATATTTATGTACTTTATGAATTTTCTCAAAATGGAAACACTATGTATAATTAAAAACTTATTTTGCTAATTTGATACCACTAGTTTATAAGATACTTTGCAATGCTACAGAGTAACTGAGAACTAGTTGTAGATCGACGCCAGAATTGACAACACGTGGTTTCATATTCAACTTTTTTACGAAGTAGCTAATAAGCCTTTGACAACGCTTCAAATACGTCAAGCTCCAAGTAACTAATGTCAAACTTATGCAACATACCCTGTTAACTTATGTCCATACCTATACAGCGTGGCTAAGATATTTGGGGTCAATAGATTATATTTACAAAGCCGCGTGTTTTTTTTACTAATTAAAAAACCTTTGTCGAGTACAAAAACGAATCTGCCTGTGCTGAAAAAAAGACATTTGGTAATGACATTCCAATTAGCGTACTCTCTAATATATATAAAAACATAATATAAACAAACTTTTATAAAAGCAGCTTTAACTCCATAGGGCCATAATTAAATCGAGTATAAAAACAGTATGCTTCCATTCTTTTCTCTCGCTTTTCATTTTTAATAACTGAACGTATGTAGGTACGTATGAGAGTGGGTGGGTATGCATCCAAGTTTCAACAGCACGGGTAATTTGCCTCTGGCGCGGCGTCTATAATGGCTTGTTTTTGGTATACTTGGCCATACGCTAACCTTTATATAGTTTTCATTTTACGGTATAGAATCAGGAACAAAAGGCATACATACCCAGGCTAAGACGCACGCGGACTTAGTGCATGTAAGTAAGGGTTTTAGCATCCCTCGAATACGTTATAGCAGTTTCCCAAATCAACAGTGTATAAAGCGTTTAATTTCTAATTGCAAATACAATTGCATACGTCTGCAGTTTAGTATACCGACTTCTTTCGTCGGTAATTACGCGATTTCTAAACTAAATATTTGTTGGTCTAATCGCTTAGAGACTAAACTAGAATCTAACGTTCACGTCGGTCAAGTAACTTTTTTCGCTTAATTAGACTGTTCATTCTTATCTTGATAACAAAGTTACAACTCTGTCGCTTTTCAAACCATTTATCAATTTAATCTTTAACGATTTCTTTGTGCCGTACTAAGTGACAGGTATTTTTTTCTGGCAAATTATTACACCTTAATCTACTCTTGATTGACAAGATCAAGGAAACGTTTCAACGACCAATTTCATTAAGGAATCCAGTTTCCTAACCTGTTTTGAAATTAGAATCGAACTGTGCCCATCATATAACCCATTAAAACTCCTTCAGTTTGTTACTCTATAATATCAATGACGGTAAAGTAAAGTAGAAGGTAGTTGACTCCACGTGTCGGTGGTACCGTATGTACCCAAACTATTTTATAGAAGAAAAAAATTGCCCGACCCGCAGCTCTATGATCAACTTCCAATATACAGTATACAGGACCTGTAGTCTCTTCTATACGCTATAATTTCGCGTATTTTCTATAAAATGCCCAGAGCACCTCAGCTCAGCACCCTCGAAGTCCCTCTGGTTTCTGTGATCGATAAAACTCTTGCGCAGTTTCTAAAAACGGGAGGGGGTAGAGACGCGAGAGGGAGTAAGAGAGAGAGAGTGGAAGGAAGAGGTTGCTAGATATTGAAGCTTGGTGGCTGGCTGGCCCAACAGCTGGTTGTTGCGTCGGAAGAGCGCAAGACTCGTTCTCTCTTACTCTTTTATAGTCCGACTCGGCACTCTCCGTACATTGATTAGCCCCAGCACGGACTGGCGCGTGCTAGTTTTACGCCACTGATCCCGGTTGGCAGCAGCAGCATCTTTTCCTCTTCTCTACTCTCGGACCGCGTCCCGAACACTTGGAGAGAATCTTCGCAGCCAAGTTCAAAAGTTTTAACCGCGTGCTTTCGAAACTCGCTGGTTTCGCTAAACTTGTTTTTACGGGGGCGAAGGTGTTTTGGTAAATTGAATGATGTCAAACTTTCTTTAGAGACTTCTTTATGCGGACGATAGAAAAACTGGGGTTCATTTTCGTTTTCGCGATCACTTCGTCGTCATTGAAGTTCAAAACTTGAAAAAGGAAGAAACCCCTTTTTTTGGAAAGGAGTCTCTCGGGGATTTTCTTGGAGTTTGGAAATAAAGAACGGTCGAGGGATGAAATTGAGAAAGTGGCTTAGCGCCGCTCTTCTAATTTGCGTCACAGTTATAAGGGAAGTTGTCAGAGCAGAATCAGGTAAGATATTCAAATATTAAATTCTTCAAAAATTGAATTTCTTAGTAATAAAATAAATAAACATATAGTTGGTCGAAACGTTGACCAACTTCGATTATATTAAAAGATAACTGCACTTCCGGCATCATATGTCAAGGTTTTGATTTATTACTCCAGACATATTTCGTTAAAATTTTAATAAGTTTAAAAATTTATGCCGAAGAACTGTATTTCCTCTACATATTTATCCTAAAGCAATAATAAATAAATTTATTTAAGTATATGAATCTCCATGAAAATATGACAACGTGTAAAGTCAATTATCAAAGTCATAGTTATTTGTAATTAAAAAACTCAAAAACTCAATTAATTCGCGCTATAAAAGATTGAATGAGGAGTAAGAAACTAATTTAATTGAAACATCAAGAATCATAGATTAGGACAAAATTTTGCGATGATGAATTTTGAATTTTTAATTAATTTCCGAATTGGACAAAGAATACACAGCTAGCCTTTGGAAAAACTATACGCGTTAAAATTATTTTAACTTTAAAGTATGGGCTTTCCCTTGAAATAATATATAATATATAACAATATATAATTTTTTTGGGGGAAAAAAGTTAAAGACGCGAAGTCATAAATCATAGTACATACGCTTATATTTCAGAACAAAAATACGAATTAAATTAGCATTGAACATTGAACAAAAGGATCATAATATAGTGCATCTTAATTGTCCCGGAATTTTTTTACATACTTTTTTTGAATTGAAGCATGCATGTTCAACATTCAAATTAAACTACATCATAAAAGTCGAATACTGTAAGCTTTCGTTCTGTTCAAATATCCCGAAGCAATTTTACAAAATCCCTTATCGTATTAATAATGGTGAAAAAAATTTCACGTACCAGGCCTAAGGGAGAAGACTTAAGACTAAGACCAGGGATTCTACGGAGAAAAGAATTTTTATGGGAAAAGCAAATGGAAAGAAAATTTTGGTAATTAAACAAAATGGGGCCTGTCGATTCGTACCTTTAGCAATTTTTCAAAGTTTTCGATGGCGTAACGGAAAGGAGGATGAGAATTAAATTGCAGTTTTTTTATCTACCGAAGGAGAAGGCTTGTACATACTCTTCTTTAAACATTTTTCATCAATGCCTTGGGGTATACCCCGTTTCGAATCGACCATGTTAGAAAATGAAGTAGGATGTGGAGTAAATTTAGAGTAATTTTTTGTTCAGCATTTTTTATATCGAGGAAACCCTCGAGGCGCAAATTTGATTAAACCTAAATTAATATTTATAAAACAAGTTTCTTTCGATGAGTAGTTCTTTAGAATGAAAAGTTTGAAGAAGTTATTTTATTGTACCGTGAATATGTTACCCGTCTCTGTTATTGTATTTTAATTTTCTTTTTTCATGACCGGTTACGCGAGAATTTAAAGACTAACGAAATTAGCATTAATTGGCTAGTTCATTTCAAGTGGGGTACTGTTTGTATATTGAGCTACTATTTCGCGCCCTCTCTACAACACAAAATGAACTATTTAAAAATAAAAAAGGTTTTTTACTGACTGCGCAGCTAGAGCCAAAAGGCAATCTTTTCCTTGTCAAGTTTCTCACAAGATGGCAGTTCGTAGTGATAGTTTTCGGGAACTCCAATGCCGCTTACCATGTGATGAGCGATATACAACTTTCATTCAGTCTGGGAAATAAGAATATTTTTGAACTGGTCCATGGGACCAGTGACGCCCTAGTTTCCAAAATTATAAACTGTTCTTTGGACTTGTTTTCCCAATTAGTTTTCTTATAGATTTGCAATGAAAAAACCGTTCCCGAGGACCGGTAACCCACACTTCTTGAATTTAAAAACTGGTCCAAGTATTTACTATTTTCCATTTCAACATTCTAACGGTTGTGGGAGTTAAGATTAACGGTTGTAAGTCTAAAATCGCGTACAATTCTTCTCTTTTTCTAACACTACCCGCTCTTAGCCAATAAAGCTACGACCTACATTATCAGTTTGACTGAAAAGAAGCGTAAAATCCTCAAAAATCTTTCATTCGAAAAATAATGCAGCATTTACATATTCACAGCGGAATTTAACTTATTTTTGTGAAAAATACGGTTTTGCTACTAGTCCGTCCAGTAAATTCCAGCCGGTAACGGTTTGTTTTGCTTTAAATAGCCTTAAAGTATTTGAATTTTAAATCAGGTTGGCTACGGAAGAATCAAGAAATTTTCAAAAGTTCGCGATTTAATAGCGTACTTAAAATAAGTGTTTCGTTTCAGAATGGTTTTTAAAGGTGTTTTAAGTTCAATGAAAACGGAAGAAGCTTTCTTGTAAAATTAATTGATAACTTCTAAACAGTGGTTTCGCGCAATCACGGTGAGATCAAAGAAGTTCAGGCTGTTCAGGCTGTTCAGTTCACAATCCATTTTAACTGGTTTTATCATAACCCTACTACACTCTCCATAAATATGGGTCTGCCGTAAAAGCCTACAGTATCGGAATTATCCATGTGAGGCAAAAGCAAAGAGACTGCAGCGCCATCTTCGTTTCAAGATTTTACCTCCAAAAAGGGATCGAATTGTGATTTTTAGTACTTTGTTAATTGGGATTATGGGTGGAGATGGAGATCACAGTCGGCAATGATTTCTGTTTCTGACAAATTCACCTTCACGAGACGCCCATTCATGAGAAATACGTTGCGAATCTATGAAATTCCTTTCTTGGTTAAATCATGAACGAAATTGTTCACTATTTCATTCTTGGTTAAATGGAGGTTATAAGTAGAGATGGAGATAACAGTAGGGAGTACTTTCTGCTTGTGGCAAATCTGTCTGAAGGGGTCGCTCCTGTACGAGATAAAAGTCTCCACAAGACTCCTCTACTACCCTTACTTATGGAGAGTGTTTTAGGGTTATGCCTTTTCCCAAGAAAGGAAAATTGAATTTAAGCCTAAAAAAGATGACGTAAGTAAATAAATATAAAAACCTTAAGACTAAATTTTTATAGCTTCATCTAGGGGCTGTAACAGAATTTGCAGTAAAAGAGACGCCGCGATATCAAAAGAAAACCCAGGCCGTAAAATATGGGGGGGAAAAGGGCTAGATTTAAGGGGCTTGACGATATTTTGAGAGAAGATTTCTAAAAAACAGTATTAAAGGAGTTGACATCTGTAAAACCGTAAAACTCTTTTAGGATTTATATGGCTCCATATATATAAAACATCAAACGGGTTTCAGAAGTCGTATACTTGGAAGATATGCCACAGCGGATAGTCTACCGGTTATTAGGAGCTACCTTAGACAGGGTGTAACAAAGTGTGCCCCAAGATCAATTGAGCAATAATGTTATGCGTCATAATTTCTCATTGATCAGAAATTTCGCTTTCAAAATCCGTAAATGGAAGTTTCTTGTTCAGAGAGAAGACAAAACTATTCGTTAGAGAAGGTTAGTTTGCTTCTCATTTTACACGAGGCCTGTAAACGAAGTATACTTTATGCTTATATCTATGAACCTTTGTTATAGGCATCAATTCAGAACAAATAGACAGTTTTCTGATATAACGTCTGTAAAAGTGTTATAAAATAGTGAAATCTAAAGAGACTTTGTAGTCCTTATACTTAAATCGCACGTTTAAGATAAGAGGATTACATAATGCGCTTATTTTAAATAATTTAGAACCGAAAACTTTACGCCAAACAGAGTGTAGGAAAATTGCTTCAAACTTAAAATGCCTTGTAATTATTTTAATCCTAACCCCGTGAAGTGTAGCAACACCCTGTAGAAGGTGTTCTCGAACTGTCCTCTAAAAAATCCCGAAAATTTACAACATTACTTGTAAGAAAAAAATAATTTACAGTAAGCGAGACAAGACATCCCCTAAAGAAGCCCTTTATCTGAAACGAGAGAAGACCACGACGGATAATTTATCGTAAAAACCCCGTCAAACGTAAAATGTAAATAACTTAGCTTTTCTTAAGAAGAAATCTTTTTTAAAAACTACAACCTCGATTATTTTTATTTTTATTTTTATTTTCTATTTTTTTTTGTCGTTCCGCCAGCATTCTTCTTTTGGTCGTTCCTTTATTGCGAAGAAAATTGATTTCGAAAGGAAAAAGTGTCGCCTTCCCGAGACTGACCTATAAAAAAATCTGTGGAGGATGTACTTCCCCCTCTTCTTCTCCAAAATCTCTCTCTCCGTCTCTCTCCTTCCCTAGTAAGCCCTTGATTCTTTTATCCCGTTATTTTCGCGTCATTTCTGCGGAATGCAATTGTTTTTACTGCTACAGTTTTCGCGTCACTTTTGTCTTGACAAGAGACGCCCAGAGAAAAGACGGTTTCTACGCTGCGGACGAGAAGAAGACCCCAAGTTCTTTGGCGAGAAAGACGCGTAACTTGAGATTTTAAAGATTTTGGTTTTATATCTTCCTTCTATAACATTCAATCTATAGACGAAGGGAATTCCCAGCACAGAGTGATTTGGGTTAACGTCAATAGGGCACACGGGACATTTGGTTGAGTGCGACGTCTAAGTGAACGTCAATTTGGTTAATACAAACAGGGTGTTTCTGATAAATTAAGGGTACGAAATTAATCTTTTACTTTTAATTTATGAACGTAGTTTTATACCATAAGTTGTACAAGTGGGTTACATAAACAAAATATTCTAATTATGAACTAAAGGGGTTTCGAAAAACACCATACAGTTCCTCAGTTTACTTCCGCATAACATTAGCTGTACTAATACCATCAATACTTCATATTTACCAATCAGAGCACTCGGAAATTAGGCCAGGAGAATTGACCAAGGGGAATATCGGGGAACAAAACGTGGATGAAAGAAAATTGTCACTTGTTTTCTTGCCAATTCGCTTGCAAGATGGGCGGGTAAGATGATGAGAGATAAAGTAAAAATTTCCGCAATTAAGAAACAAAAGACAATGTCCGTCCGGAGGACGAACGAACGAAAGAAAGAACGGAAAACTTTAACAAGGGAAATGAGGCTGAGCTGACAGCAAAGAGAGAGAGAGAGGGGGGTTCAAAGCTATTCCCATGCCAATTTAATTGGATCACGCAACTAGCTTACATGAAAAGAAATATTCACCCAACTAAATTAAAGTAATAAAGTTAACGCTAGACAGTAACTTCCTTACTCTATTAGCATCTAGACTTGGAAAGGACGTAAATGCCTATGAAAAAACATGTTTTAAAGTGGAAAAAGTAGATCCGATCTTAGACAGTAACTATCTCTTTTTATAATCTAATTGAGGATGTATTAAATGAAGCCCAATTTGTCGAGTAACTAAATAAAGCATAAAAAAGGTAACTTTCCATTACGAAGTTTTACCAATTAACAGAAAAGAATTTAGCACCTCGCTGTATTTTTGATAACCCAGTAAACATTCCCCCTTTTACTTTTATTCGCTATCTCAACAACAGAAAACATTGCAGGGAGCGTAATAAAGAATAGTATACTCAATTTCCCCTACAGTATCTCTATAGCTAAGGCTTAATGATTGTTTTTATTGTTCCGTAGTATGTTTAATACATTCACACAAGAATATTTTATATCTGTTGTTTACTGGCACACATACCTGGATACAGTGTCATTCTTCTATTATCCCCTTCTGCTAATAAAAAAGTAATTGTGGCGAACGCCTAAATAATTACGAAATCCAAAGTAATTGATAAACGCAGTATTCATGTTATGACCCAATTAATTCACGTCGCTACCAATATCCGTTATGTTTCTCTCCACCCTGGTGTCATCTTCATTCGCATTAATTTAGTAGACAATGTCTGATTTCCCGGAGAGTGAAATATAAAGAGCAATTCTGGTCTTTTATGTTAATTCAATTGGACAGTCACGCGAATCCGATTACGTTAATGACACTCTCTGTGGCACGTTTTAATTATATATGTACGGATATTTCCGCTATAAACAAATGCAGTTGAGCTAATCTCGTTATTCGAGTTTAGTTGTGTCTATTGGGAGAATAGTCTGGGACTTTAGGGACCGAACGTTTCGGTTCAACAAGATATTCTCGAAACTCCGAGATTACATTTATTTATAATGAAAGTATGAATCGAGATTATTTATTTTCAAAACAATTAAATATTAAAACAGGTTAGGGAATATTAATATCTGACGCGTATCGAGTACTAAATATTAATACTGATATCGGTAAATAAATATAAGAACTTTATTTAGGTTAAAGTATTAATCAGATATGAGAGTCTAGTAAACAACATCTCTTTAAATAATTTTTCATTTACCGGAAGAAAAATAACTAACCGCAGTTAGTATAAAGGTCGAATTAAATTATACGAGCAAAATCGCTTATGATTTATTCCTGGTTTCGAGTTATGGAAAGTACAGGATTAAACTGAAACCAATACACCAACCAAAAAAATAAAAACATTTGTTTACGACCAATAATGATGAACCCTATCTCACGCCAACCCTAGTTCCGTTTTGATGCATTTATGTCCCCGAAAGTTGAAATTATACACGTCATAATTTCCCTTCCAATAAAACTAATAATACGTATGGTAAAACATTATTGGAAATAGCATTCCAGTCACGAGAACAAAATACATGATACATTATATCCAGCAGCATGTCGTAAGAGAGTTCTACTTTGAGAACTATTAGTAACTAATTTCCGCAGTAACGCGACTGAAAAAGGACAAAAAAGCCAGAGGCCAAAACGGAGCTTGTTTGTCAAACGGCACGAGCTACACCGTACACGCGAAAGGTTCAAGGTAGGAAAAGTATAGCGTTTACCTGTTGACTTAAAACTCTCGGACAGAGCTTAGAGGGAAGGAGCAAACTTCTGCCGCGGCTTATACAGCTTATACAACTGCGGGGTAAAATATGTTTTTCTTTTTTGTTTGTCTACATAACGGTAAAAAGAGCACGGGAGAGCGCTGCTGGTGAATGAATGTTGCCCCTTGTAACCCTAAAAGTTGCGTTAAGGGGGGGGGCGGACATTGATTTTTAATATTTATACCGGACACGTTATACTTTAAGGGCAGTTCTACAAGTATCCCGAAATGATAGCCTGAAACAAGATGAATAAACGAATAGTTGCGTTACTATTTAAAGTAAGCCAAGGTTAAAATATAAATATTTCTATCAGGTGATTAACACAACATTAAGTGGTAATTTGATGTAGGTGGCTTGCTAAATTAATAAGGGGTCATCCCTAAAACACTCAAATTATAACTCTAAAACACGGAACACCGCCCTTAATTTATGGCAGACTTAACAGAAACACCTTGTTTGTGGGAGATGGGCTAGGCCTACATTCTAGGAAACTGCTAACTTTACAAAAATAACTCGGAGGGAACCAAGCTCAAAATATCACGTGAAAATATACCAATACACAGTGAAACAATTGAAAAACTAATAATAAATTAGATGTTTCTAAAGTACTCTCCCATTAGCCTTCATATAGCAACATAAATACTTTAAATAGTTCAAGATGCAACCAGTTAAACAGCCGCAACTCAACGTAAGGCATGAATAAACTAGCGTCACAACATTCGACGCTAAAGACCGAGGTCAGGGCTAAGAGGTTAAAAACACCAAGGGAAAAAATCTCTCATACCATAAGTTTATAAGATGTTCTATAAGTATGACACTACCTATGCTT
The DNA here is from genome assembly GCF_054372755.1 of Phalangium opilio. Taxonomy (NCBI): domain Eukaryota; kingdom Metazoa; phylum Arthropoda; class Arachnida; order Opiliones; family Phalangiidae; genus Phalangium; species Phalangium opilio. Next base: position 995,132 of record NW_028324227.1, read on the forward strand.
CGTAAGGCTAGAGACTTATTGCTAGTTCGAGAACGACACGAGAAATGACTACACTCTGTTTTTCAGTCCATCTTCCTATTTAGTCTGTACTAAGCCCAAGGGCCTCACCAGGCGTCGCTTTAGAAGAATCTATGACCTACGTCACTTCATGACAAGCTCCAGTTTGTAACCAGTGACAAACTTATGGAACATATCTTATGAACTTACGCTTATACAAATACGTTTTTATATTTTAGGGGACCCTTTGCCATGGGACACGTTCGAGAGAAAAGGGGACCATCCTATACACTTAAATGGGAAAAGAACGCGGCGCGGCACCACGGACTTTAATATAAGAAATTCTTTTCATATTCTTAGCACCGCTCGCCGTCTTGCCAAAGTGACCACGCCATATTCCGTGACGTGTCGTAAAATTAGGGGACTACGAAACGCGGCACACCAACCCCTTTAGAAATGGCCTTTATCCCTCCCTCCCTCCCCTCGCAGCCAAGATATATATCCCTTTCTCTTTTTTCCCCTCTCTCTCTCTTCTCCTTTCTTTTCCAAGGAACTTTTTATTCTTCTCTTTGGCAAAAGAAGAAATTCCTTGGGACAGAAGTACATGCACAACAAGAAGCCCGAATCTTCTAATAATACCGCATCTATCTGGCCACGGTAGATCCTAGAAACGGACGACAATAGAGCGAGACATATTTATTTCTTCAATAAACGTAGGTAGCTTGAAGAAAACCAGGTATTGAGATGAATTTTTAACCCTACAAAGACCGCCTTGAAGTCTGAGGTATCGCAAGGTTTTTGAAACGATTATCTTCAAATTAGAAACATATGTGCGATGTTCATAAAAACTAAAATGCAACTTGATAATTTTCTTTCATCAAAATTAAGAGGCAATGAATTACGAAAACCTAAAACTGACTGTTGGATAGAAGATGATAGCGATTTCTTTGAAATGCGTAATCTTGTTTTACAGCATGTAGAAATATGAAGATTTTAACACCTATAAATTGAATTTGACGAGTAACTATTATAATTTATTGTAAATTAATGAATGTGACACTTGATGCTTGTTGTAACGTTACTAATTCAGGTGGTTCTCTCCCTTAACTACGGTCTTTACATTATTCGTTCTAAACTAAAGCCTAAACCAACTTCCAAATGAAGCAAATAAAACGAGCTTCTAGAATAATTCGTTTCCGTTTGCTAGTTGCTACACAAAAGAACAACTCGGCAATTTTCTCGTATCGTGTTCTTTCCCCCCGTAACACCCCTTTCTCTACAAAAGCTGAATTAGATAATTAATATGCTAGATATATACGACCGGGGAGTTCTTTTTTCTTGGGAGAGTGAGAGGCGTAAGGCGTGTTAAAAGTGTTTTATACGAACCTTCTCATTTCTAACCTCTTTTACTTGTTTGCTTACAATTTACTTAATTTGTCCGGTCATTTTTCAAATAACTGCGTGGGGTTCCGCTATAGAAAGGTTGGCACTCGTGTTTGACTTTTTTCATTAATTAACTGTTGCTTATTTCGTCTTTATACGGAGAAGGCGGGAGATACGTTTCTAAATGAATAAACGTAAGGTTTTTCGTGAACGTATACTTGTTTGCGAAGGCGGGAAACACGCGAAACTTTTGAAGTTTGGTTTCATAGTACAGGTGCAACTTTGAACAAGTAATTTATTAAAAATAATCCATCTCTAGGCCCTATAAGTATGTCATTAGACCAATTTTCTATACTATAATAAATTTAATAGAATTTTGTTTCACCGCACTGAAAGGATAACAGTCTATTCGTATTTTTACGTATAGGCGGTGTAAGTTTCAAACAAGAGAAGCGGATGACGTGAAAATTCAGATCTGTCGGATAAGTAACTTTTGTACTTGTGACGTCTATTGATCTATAATAAATTTAATAGAATTTTGTTTCACCGCACTGAAAGGATAACAGTCTATTCGTATTTTTACGTATAGGCGGTGTAAGTTTCAAACAAGAGAAGCGGATGACGTGAAAATTCAGATCTGTCGGATAAGTAACTTTTGTACTTGTGACGTCTATTGATTAAAGATATGTTAAAGTTCAAATAAAAGTAATATTTTTATATATTTTGATTGCTTCATAATTAAGAAATTATTTATTTATAATCTTATAGGCATAGTACTAATTAAAATGGAATATTAAATTCTTTAAGAGGCTTAGAGGAAAACGGTTATATTGGACAGAGGCTTTTACTGAACATTTCGGTTTGTTTTAAGCTTACAATCTAACAACTTTAAATACTTTAAACGAATTATCTTAGTTTACACAAATATTAAAATTAATAAAGTGTTCAAAAGCCACGTTCTAGCATAAGTTCGTAAGATATTTCCCATAAGTTTTTCACTGGTTACTGAGAGCTTGCCATGAAGTGACGTAGGTCAGATTCTTGTAAAGCAACTCCTGGTGAAGCGCTATCAAAGGCTTAATACAGACTAAATAGGAAGATGGATTGGAAAAAGGAGTGCAGTCAATTCTCGCTTGTCGTTCTCGAATTTGCTGTCAGTAAGTCTCAACCATTACGAAGTATAGGGAGCGTCATACTTATGAAACATATCTTATAAACAGGACGCAATTCTATTATAAAACACCTTGGATCCAAAATTTAATACCTACGACGACACAATAAAATTTTAGTCTGGTGGAAAGCTCCAATTTGAGCATTACTGTGCAGCAGAGAAAACGTTTTACAGGCGTTCTATGGAAAACCAACGCTAAACCTTTCCCCTAAACGTTGGCTTTTTTTAAAAGATATTAAAGATAAAGATTTTTCGTTGACAGCTTTTAACTTGGAAGAATGATTGTTAGCGTTTACAAAACTAACTTTTAATTTTTCAGGGATGATGATTAAGAATGGAATTGAAATACGCCGTCATAAAATTTAAAAGCATGAATAATAAAATAGAATAGGGTTGAAATTGGAGTGAAAGTATAAATGTAAACATAAGCAAAAATCATTCGTGCGTAAAGTCGAAATTAAATTTGAACTCTTAGAAACTACTACATTTTTATTATTAGACTGAAAACTTTTCGACGGCGTTAAAAATTAATCCCCTTTCAACAACTTCTGCTTTTAATTAAATTAATTTATAACATCGATTAAATCTTAACAACCACGCAATAAATAAATAAACCTAGTCAAAAATACGGTATAGAACTTCATCCAATCTAACAAACTCTTGTTAGAAAAATAAAATCCGATTAAACGAAATAACATATACTGATATTAAAAATAAAGAGAGGAGGGGGAAGGGTACGTTATAGTTCTGAATTTCAATATATTCTCTGCCAGAGGATAAGTTAATTACATTTGACACGCTGTTAGCGCCAAATTTTGGGGGATAATTAGAGAGTAAGAGAAACAGATGATGAAAACCTTCTTCTGGAATATACACCATCATCGAAAACCTTCAACTCATCCGTATTAATATCTCATTTGATTTTAAGTAAAAAGGCATACCTTCGCTTCTTTCCACCAGAGATGTATACTATCTCCTTTACAACTTGGAGGGATTAACTTAGGAGGTTTCTTTATCAAAGTAGTCTAAGCGGATATGGACAAACTACTAATGCATTTGATTCGGATTAACATGTCCAAAATAAAGGAAAATCCTTGCAAATACATGGCTTCATTACAGACATAATTTTAATGACATTTTCAACTTATACATATGTTAAAAACAGGGTCAGTTTTTGTCGGGGAACCGCAATTAAAGATATTATAATTTTTGATTATTGATTTGAAAATTAATCAACTATTTCCTTGTTTGAGGGCCCAAATCTCCGTAGCTAAATGTTGTAGACAGTGTGGTCTTTGACACAAAATTATGGCAGACCTATCACTATGTATTTTTGAACCGCAACTCTGCATTTTAAATCTAATTGTTAAGAACATCAAATAATTCTTGCTAGTTATTTACAATTTTTGTTACTAATAACAATTTCCACGCATAATTTAACACTTGTTCTAAATGGTTATGATGTGACCAAAATGATAAATGAACGATATTGGAAGTATTTTTGACTAAATTTCTTAAATTTTGTTTTTCATTACTGTCTGTGTTATTGAGTATAAAGTCCTCTCGTTATATCATCCAAGCCAAGAAGCTTCTATCCTTTCTAGTTTCCGTTAGTCTCACGGATTTATTACATCTCCCGATGATTAATTTTTCAGACACGTGAGTGCCCCATCCCTTTTCCCGCGCTTCTCTCCCTCTTCTCTCTCCCTCTCTGGCTGGCTGGCTGGCGTTCTGGTTCGCGCCCTCCACGCACGGATTTCATAATTACAAAACTACCAAGTTTCTCTCGGAATATAACGCGAGTAAAATTGGAAGGCGCCGAGATAGAGTTGAAGGGAGGGAACCGAAAGAGAAAGAGAAGAGAAGAGTGTAAGCTAGATGGAAAATTTTGAAAATTCTTTCCACATTACTGTCCCGAGAGTCATCGTTGAAAACGAAGGGGCCACGCACGCCGCGTTCTTGGCGTGAGCGGAGAGATTACGAGAAAGGAGACTATGACGGTTATGACCCGCTTGGGAGGAGTAATCGTATAAGTCATTTCCAATTCGCTTAGGCCTACCTCGCGTCGACTTACGTAATGCCCCACCGGGAATGGGAGCGAAGAGAGAAATATTTTTCGACGAGTCGATGCGGAGGCCAGATAGAAAAATCTATTTGCAGATCGAATAAATCGAAGTGCTCCCCGGAGAAAGGAGAAGGGGGTGGGGGATCGATGGGGTGTCTGTCTCATGATACCTGCTCGATTTTGGATACACATTACTGACCCTGGATTCCCCTCTTAATCTATTTACCATAAGCGTGTAACGCGGAACAAAATAATGGAAATAAACAGATTCTCACGATAGAAATGTTTTGAGTTGTATGCAGAAGTTATACGTCAGAGAAAGCGATATTATAACAGTGTTATATCGCTCGAAAAATGTTAACCGAATAATACAGGAAATTTTCATTTATGTGTTTAAGCATTTAGATAATATTTGTAAAATCTTGTTTTATCCGTGTACCTTTTCTTGGGAGAAGATTTTACTGGATGAAAAAAAGCCTTCGAATAATGGTGGTAAACACGTGAAATACATAAATTACTCATTCTATTGTTCCGATATTTCCATTGGTAGATAATAAATTTAAGAGTATATATTTATCTTTCATCTTTTAATTCCAATAGATTTTATTACCTACCTAGTGTATGATCCCACCCTAAAGGCTTGCTGAATGACGCTAGGCCTATTGCTGATCGTAAGATCTATCGAATTTTATATTGAATTAAACGTCGACCTACGTTTCCAATGCTACATATACTATGTACGTGCATAGGGCTTTTATAGTTGTGTACAACGCCATTACGGCAAACCCCTATAGTTCAAAGAGATATTTAGGTTTTTGGGTCAAACGCAACAGGGGAAAAGGTGTATCCGCGTTCGTGCATTATACCCAAGACGTGGTTCACCCCTTATTACGTTATCATTTAGAGGACCCGAGTTTGGCGACTAGAGTCGGATAGAAATGTTTAGAAATCAAGTTAAACAAACGTGGCGGGGCATAATATATCCCCTTTCTAGGAAAGCCGCGGAGAATTTTACTCTTGTCGAGCAGATAAGAGGCCTTTTAAATCGTCCGAATGACAGTATTATTAAATATGGGACTAGCGGTCCCGACATAATAGCTTCTAATGAGCTGTGTTAAGCCTCGGCGAGCGCCTAAATCGCCAGGGCGCTTTTAGAGAACGCATTTTGGGGTAATAGAGGGCAAACTAATGCCACACGGGGCAACTCTCTACCTCGGTCTCTCCGTAATTGATCACGGTGTCCCTTTATAATAGTTTCCCAAGCCACAATGTCACCGGCGCAGGCTTAGCCACTCTCTCAACTCTCAAGACCTCCCCTTTAAAAGGTTAATAGAATATTTTAATAAGAGGTTGCTAGTCTGTTTTATGGCAAAGTGTGAACTCATCCCTTAACTGCCTTTCGCATCTCAATTCATGGTTTTTATGTGTGCAAACTCACGTCCAAGGGCAAAAATTGATGGTTTTAGTTTAGTTTCTTCTAGTTCTATTTTATGATTTTGTTCAAGGCTGATTTGCTTGTTAAATCTCAAAGAAAGTAGTTTGGAAACTGACATTGGTTAAGTAGATATCCCACCATTGTTAAGCAAATCAAATCATAAGTTTGGTACATGATATATACCTCAAATCAGCACAAGTAAAAGCTAAACTTTCCTTAAATGATACAAGGGAGAATAGAGAATACAAAAATATGCGCGTGCACTACCGTTGTAACCCGATTTTGAGTTCTAGATAATGGCAAAAGCGCCAACCTCAAAATTTACGCTCCATTAACCTTGCCGCGTTTCCCTACCACTTATCCATCCCTTTCAGTACAGTCGCTGGCATCTGACGTAATAGTATTAATGGCTTGCCAGATATAAACTAAGTTTGGTCTATTGTAAATGCGACCCATACAAGGCGTGTCTTCTCGCACGTATCGCTTTACCTCCCGGACCCCGGCTGCTTCGGGCTCGGCTCGAATGGCACGTTCGGATCGCAACCACGTTTTTACTCTCTAGGTTATCCGTCCAACTTGCTAACAAGCCCGGCCCGTATTTGACGCTAATGCAAAGGGACGGATATCATCTTTCCTTGCACCTTGTCGCGTAGAGTACGTACCACCTCGCCTAGAGAAACCTAAAGGCTTGAAGATTTTACTTATACATCTCTCCATAAGCTTATCATCGTAAATCTTCAACCCTTGACTTGGTTGGTGAAATAAACGATGGATCTGTCAAAGAAGTTCGCTTTCGGTAAGACTTAATACATTTACATGGTAGTTACGAGTGGAATGAACTCTTTGTAATCTGGATAAAACCGAAAACTGGTGGAGAAAACGATGAAAATCCTAAGTCAAAATTGAAGCTTTGAATTTTTGGTGGTGAAATTAGATGCGAAACAATTGAATACTTTAAAATAAGATTCCCTTCAAGTTCGGAGAATCAGACATCGGAACTGAAGCGTTGCATCATATGAAATATTCTGGATGTAAACATGCTGCGATACTCTTATGATCTCGCGTTTACAACTCGGAACGTCGGAGGCTCTTTAAGTCCTCGTTCACATTCCAAATCTATCGGATCAGCATCCTCTTAAGAAACTTAGCCTGAAGGCGCGAACTAAGGCTACTCGCAAGCGGTTACGTATAATCTCTATGGATGTCTAGCTTTGAAATGAGATGATTATCGCGCTAGATAAGATGGAGACATGTAGATGGATAGCTAAAGGATGATTAAGATAGGTCAATAAGTAATGCATCAGTTCGGCTGCTAGGTATTTGATGGAGATTTATCCATAGCCGCGTGCAATGTAGAACTACTTAGGCAGATGAGACTTAACTTTCTAACGAAGTAAAATAATTTACTTTAATTTAGAGTAGATGTAATAAATTAGCACCTCATGTGCAGGGATTCCAACACATACTGGGAGGTGCTCATTAAGAAAAACTAGCTGCCCTCAAATTCAACAATCATGGTTAAGAACCATCTGCTAGCGAACTTACGATAGTACCGTTAAAGCAAATGTCGGCTCTTGTGGTACCCTAACATTCAGGGTGATCTTCTACTCATAAATTTTACCCTGCCAAAGGCAGGAGTCAATCAGAACTCGTACATGAGGGTGGAGGTCAAACTGGACTTTGCTATGCTTAGAGGGCCAGTCCCTCGATTATGGGAGCATCTAGTGGCATTTGTTTAAACTAAACCACAGCCGAGACACGCTTTAACTGACGCTGAAGAGCGGGGAAGCTCTCAGTTATGAAGGGGAAAATGTCTCATCAAACGTTTGCTAGATTTTGCAATCACATCTCGATCACGAACTCGAATTTACAGTTCAAACTCTCTCATCAGCCATGCCGAGCTGTTCTAACACTCGGATTTAAACCTTGAAACCAAATCCAGTGTTGCCAGGAAATTTATGACTGAAAAGGGGAGGGTGTGAACTGATTGCAACTCCATCGTCTCATCAGTCAGGTTCTGGACTATATCACAATTTAGCCCTCAGTGTTAGCGAAGTACGGTTTGAAGCGTCAGACGAAATGAACGTATAATACCATTCGTCATCCCTTCAGTCTAGACACGACGAAACCTGGGTTGAACTTCAACTTTATGAATTATAAAGAATTCCTCGATTTAAATAAGTCGTACAATCTTATAAATCCCAGTTATAATTTAGGGTTTTTACTAAAAGTGAAACTTGGGTAAATCCAGTCTAGCCATCACGATGATGTGATAATTCTCGCTGTGAGCAAGAGGGTATACTTTTTAACTGACTCAAAAGAATCAATGGGTAAAACAATTGGGAAATTTAACTGTAGAATAGGTGAAGCCTTTTACAGGCACTCCAACCTAACAGTATTACTAAGCTTACACTTAAGTACTCCTTTTTTCTACAACCAAAGAATCCAGAATCCAGAGGAAATCCCAAAAATCTTTGAGTTAGTTGACTCGATAAATGGGGAGCGAGAAGGAGGTTCTGTGGCAAACCCTATTTGTCAAACGTCCCGGAGGCGGAGTGAGGCGGTCTAGTGGAAGTTCCATTCCCAAGATTACATTCCGCATTCGTAATCCGTTAAGAACAAACAGAAATTGTTTTCCTTCATCAAATAGTTTTGGGGTACTTTTGGGAGAGAGTTCAACGCCGCGGTTTTCCCCGCGTGTAGCAAAAGCAGTCAAATCTCTTTCAACCTACCTAGAGGGCACCTTTCTACATAATGAGTTTACTTTTTTATTTATTTATTCCACCACCGTCCTCTATGACTAGATCTAAGTATCTTCAGCACCAATGAACACCTTACCTTAAGTCTCATTCATAAGCATTAACCCTTTACCTCACTTTACCTTACCTCGGCAGGCCGCAAAATTACCATCTTTGATAAATCGACGGTGGAAAAGATTTTTGGGGAAAAGAGTATATTTATAAGAATCGGAAAAAGAGAGAAATTCTAGAAGAAAAACATAAGGATTGCCGCCTAACTCAAATGCAAGCGCCAGAAATAGTTGAAATAGACGTTATCAAAATAACCTCAAGCTGTTAGACAAATAAGCAAGGACAACGCCGAAACTAAAAGTCCCAAGGTTATGATGATGATAATAGGCACAGCTAGAAAGAGTGTATTCGTGGTAAGATCGGAGACCCAGAAGTCAAGCTTGAAGAATTCGGTTTAAGATATTGTTTAAAATAACCTGGTCAGTTCTACCTTGTCACACGCAGATTCTCAACCAAGATTTATAATTCCATATATTTGAAACGCAGATAACTTAATGTTAACCAACTTCTGTTATCATGGGATAAGAAAGAAAGAAAAAAAGGGGTGAATCCTAGGGTATTAATGTTTTCAAATATATAAAAGCCAACTTGACAAATGGTACCGTTTAATGGCAAGGGAAAATCCAGGAAAACAATTTGCCGGGATTTCACTCCTAGTACGCCCTCCCCCTTCCATCTTAAAGAGCCCTAGATAATCCGAAACCTTCAGAGCAAGGGATAGGTAGATGGGGCCAGTCAGGGATTTGAGGGTAGAGCCATCATTTTCGCAGTACAACGAACGGATAAAAAAGTAAAGAAAACTGATTTACATTTTTGAATATACGGAATACCTTAAGGATTTTCGGAGCTGGCCAATTAATCGGCGCAAGGAGTAGGTGATACACACATACCCTTCTCCTCATTCACTATCTAAAGAGTTTTCGGGAAAATAGCCCGGATTCCAGAGCCTCGCTCGGTACTGTAACCTTTTCTCTATGCCAGCTAAATTATTAATGACCATCCCGGCAAAAGCGTCCGTTATGTTAGGCTTAACAGCGGCGGCAGAATTCTCTCGGAAAAGCCATCCCGAGAAAAGGAGGTGTCGGAGCTTAGTCACGCGCGGCTGAATGGAAAACCAGAGAGAAAGCTATACCCGGCAGCCCGGGATATTTCAACGGGAGCGAGCTAAAGATGGAGAGAGAGAGAGAGAGGTGCAGTAGATGCGCCGCATCAGAAATATATCGCGAGAAATGGGATTTCCTGATTAAAGATGGAGTTTTGAACAGTTTCACACCGAACCCGGATAAGTTGTGAATCCTGAATTAACTCACGCAGACTGGAGATAACCCTCCCTGCATGGACACACATTTTGCTGTCAATTTGGCACTGATTTGATGGGATCTCGTGAATAGTTACAATAAGCATAGATAACGGCATTACAGTCCAATTCTATCTTGGAAGCTCTCGGGTCTTGTATGGTAAACGTATAACTGGCGTTACTAATTAACTTCTAAATCATTAGAGGTAAATCAAATGGTGCATTATTTGGCTTTTCGATCAAGGACAGTGTCTCTCTATGCTAAAAAACTTAAGTGGAGGGACAGAGAAAGATCCATTTGAAAAGTGTTCAGCGGGGCTATCAAGAAACCATATAAAACCCGAGATTTTATGAATGGTGATGTTTTCCAATAAGTCTCTGATAATACGCTCTGCTGTGAACTAGTTTGAATTTCTGATTACAATTCACATTTCGTCAGAACTTACCATGGGTTCTGTGTAGCCATGGCTACAGAGAGAGAAGTTTCTTCCAGACTCATTTGCCCCTATACATTTCTAGCGAAACGCAGTGTATATGGAACTCCAATGGAAATTAACTTTGGCTTCTCCGGACCGTGAAATCTAGATGGGCAGAGTTTTCGGGGCGGCCTAGGCTATTATTTAACATTTTCGCCACCTGAACCCAACATTATCGTTTCCGAACGAAAACCGTGGGTTTATAGAGAGTTCCCCCCCCCGACGTTATTACCAGCTTGGAGTCTGGAGTTAAAGAGCGTATTGGTCCAGACTTAATTCCGCGTAGGAAGATTGCTTCGTCTTAACGAGGCGAATATAGTGATTCGGAGACAAATCTGTTTTCGACGTAGTCTTAATTTATCCCCTATACCTCTTTCTCTCTCACACACACTCTCTATTCTATTGCAAGCCGCGTTTGAAATTAATGAGAGATAGTTTACAAACCTAGAAATGGCCGAGAAGCGATTAAAAATCGTACGTTACACCTGACGGAATTCCTGAAAATGATTTTCATTTTACCACCGACTACACTGCGCTTTCTTTATCTTGTAACTCGATTTCTCTAACACGGAAAACGTGTTTTCATTTAAACGTATAGTAATTAGGTATTATAATTGATCGTAATAACATTTTATGTATGAATTTAATCATTAATGACGTCATATTCTGGTGTTAATCCTTATTTTGTAAATATCAAAAATTATACAGTGTGAAAATCTTTGTCGTCTACAATAACGCTAGGGAAATGTGTATACGTTTAATTGAAGAAACCAAATGAAGCAAAGTCAACGGTCACTGGACTTACAAAGTATCTGTAAATAACTTAAATGTTCAATATAAACCTTTCGTCACGGTCATTAAGTAATTGTACGGCGGAAATTTAGTCACGCGTTACTAGATGATAATGCAGGACCTAGAAAATAAACTTAAATCAACATTCATTCCAATAGCAAGAAATAAGATAAAACACTTGTCGAGTTAAATTGGGGATTTTTAAGGATATAACATTGTTCTTACGAATTATTTTCCATACCATTATTAGAGCAGAATAATTCAAAATATACATAAATATATCCGATACATTTCCAAAGGTTCCTCTTTACATTTAATCACGATTTAATAGGGAGACTATTACTCTATCAATGATTTATTCATGTCTTCCGGAATACTGTACACATCACAAGCCTTGTTTAAAATTCATTGGGGAACTTAATGAATTAATTTATGCATTTAAGTTGCGTTTTCGTCATTGCCTTAGTTTGAATGCCTAAGGGACTAATAATCCTTTCATAACGAAGACGTGATCAAAACCTTTTTCCACTTATTTAAAGCCAGCGATATAATTACGAAATTTAAATATTACGTCATTCTTTTTGCGACCTAGGGTAGACCTAATATAAATTCGGCGGTTAGGTTAGCTTTAAAAATTGCAGAATAAAAAGATAAAAAAAGCCCGTTTTATAATTTAAATCTTCATTAAAGACTTTATTCTTCCCAAAAGAGAGGATGAGAAATATTTTTCAAGTAGGCTAAAAAATAAGCTAGTTTTCATCAGGGGAATCGAGGACTTGGGTTTAGAATTTAAAAACTTTCCTTCCTAAGTCTCTCTTTTCTTTCTTATTACAAAGTCTCGCGTTTTATTACCAGTTTATTCCCGATCATTATAGCGACGGTTTAACGTCTTTCCTTCCAGCTTATCTGTCCCAGTTTAAAATTTCAGTTAGTAAGACTTAAAATTCAAAGTTTCCCACTTTCTCAATAAAGAACTTCAATCAAAAGTACGCTGGTTAATGTAAAAGACGAGGAAGTCCTCCTCGCGTTTGTCGCGGTGTATTTAATGTTTCAGTTTGAACTGAAACCTGATTGAAAAGCCCTTCACAAAATATAAGAGAATCGTTCAATACGCATAGAGATGTACCGGTACATTACCATTAAAATACTGTCAAACGCAACATAGCTTAACTTTTAGCAAAAAAGCAACGTCATTTTCTTCTAGAAACTTTGCGTAAATTTATCTAAAATGCAGTTGGTTAAAATCGTTCAAACTAGAACTAAGAAAATTATTAACAATAATGGCCATGATGAACAAGGCTCCTTTCTTACATTCCACTTCAATTAACTAACTTCTACCCCAACGGAACAGTCATAGTGCGAAATAAACCGAGTCCTATTCTTTCATGGACTGAAGAATTGGCTATTATAACGAGTGTTTTGAAAACGAAGTGGAAAAGACGTCCGGATAGTCACACTAAGCCGACATATAGCTCCGTACCGCGTAGCTTCTTTGCCGGAAAAACTAAAGAGAACTTACTTTAATGTCCCAATTTGCATTCTTATACGTTATCACTACGGCAGTATAAAAGATCTTAGTCGGCGTAAAAAACGGAAACGCTTGAGAAAAAGAAACAAAAGTTCCTTCTCCTTTTCCCCCACCCCCTTGGGTTTTTTTTTCTACCGACTGGGTTTTACTGCAAACCGATTCTTCTGGGTTTGACAATTTTGTATTGTATGGTGTATTATTTGGCTCAAACCATTTAATGGTACACTTCTGCTAGATAACATTCTCAAATTGAGGACTATTGAAGACCGATATGTCTTACTCCATATACGTGACTATTCCCTTGTTTTAGGGGTCAATCAATGTTTGGGGGAACGTATCTCGGTAACTAAATGTAGTCGAACCCATGTTCTGTGATACTTTCCACTCACTTTGACTCTAAGAACACGCATTTGAATTTATGGCAGACTTATCGTACCTATCCCACTTTCTACTGTCGCCGCTCTTTTATTCCTACGGGCCGAGTTAAGAAGACATCGATTGCTCTTTTCGCTCGCTACTTTTAAGCAGCACTTGCCCTTATATCCTGGCAGGCAGCGCGTCTTTGGGAAGTCCCCTAAGGCTTAAGAACGGAACCGTACGAGGGAATTTGAAAAATTTTCAAACATTTTCAAGGCAGCGAGTATAGCAACGTTCCCCAGCTACCGAATTTTAAAATTATTCCTTAAAATACCCAAAATTCCTTAAGAAGTTTCGAGCAAAACTTAACCCTTTTCCATTGTATAGCTAACATATTCTTCGCTGAATAGATTATCAATTAAAACGGGCAAGCTGATTAATTCGCGTATATGAAGGAAGGGTTGATTCTCTCAGACAATTCATTAATGTAAGCCCGTTAATTATAGAAAATATTGTCAAAACTAAAGTTATAGTGACTTAAATTGGACAGAATGGAATTTCTCTTTAAAATGTGATTTATTTCCAACGCTATAGAGCGTAATGAATTTAGTACCTTAGATTGGAACTCTCATCTAATTCAATTTGAAGTTTCAAACTATATAGGCTTAGCATACAGTCATAACTTGAAAACAGTGGCCCGGACGGTAATATGTCGTCGAAACTTTTCGACTCGAAATCGCCCAAAAAGCAGCCCCGTAATTTCTGACACAGAAACAGCCTGAATAAAACACAATGTTCTCAAGTATCGCATTAATCAAGTTTATTAATTAAGCCGTTTGAAAGAACACCGCGATAGTTTGGTACTTATTTTTATTTTTCACCTGAATTTCGGTTACTTGTCCAAAAACAACTATTTTCCTAAAGTTTCCTTACACCGATATAAGATTCCGTAGCCTAAATTTACACCCCTGAGAAAAAAGAGAACGCGTAAGCCTTGGAGAAGCGGGAATAAAAGGGTACCGATAGGGAGAGTACATCTAGGGCAACCTATAAAAGACTTGCGCGCCCTAGCAATTTGGTAAGATTAATTGTCGATGAAAACCTTGTCAAAGCTTAGACGGTCTGTTTTTAGCGGCTTTTCTTACCACCACCACCGCCATTCTTTCCGCCTGCCTCGCCTTTCCTTCTTACACGCGTCGAAATTAGTTTCCTTTAAGCCAAATCCTTCGAGCAAAGGGTTAGACCTGCCTAAGACGCGCGGGCGCGAACTGGTAAACATTTTTGTTACCCTCATTCTACCCTAGTCACGGCTATTCTGTTTTTCAAAGAGGGGTGCGATACTACTTCAATGTTTTTTTAAAAACACGTTTGTAGTTTTACGAATCTTAGGATGTAGTAAATCATTTTATGTTTCCTAAGAGAAATAATCCAGAATGAAGTTCACGAATTTAAATAAGAGTAATCGGATCAAAATCCAATCAACGAACGAACAAAAATTGGATATTTGAAGTGTCGTACCCCTTGTTTTTTCGATAACAAAAGGTGCGTTTCTCCATCCCTTCTCTTCTTTTCCCAAGCACACTTCCTCTCTAAGATAATAAGGAAAGCTAAAGGGGTGACGGGTTTTGCCAAGGCGTCTTTTTTTAGTTGATTGGCAAACTTCTAAAACGAAAGCGAACGGTTAAAGAACGCTCGGTCTGTCAGGTAATTAATGAGGGAAGAAGCCAAGCCACAGTTTACCTCTTCTCTTACTTGTACTCTTACTTTCTAGCAGCTTCTCCTTATCAAGCTTTTCTACTCCTATTTCGGGGTCTTTTAATAAAACTTCGCAAAAGCTTCTTCGCGCCTTTCCACCTTTTCTTTATTGGCCTACATTTCTCTCCTACGTATTCTCTCTCTCGTTTCGGTTCAGCCATGAGGTTGAATTTTTAGAGGAGTTCGCACGAGAAACAATGAACAATTAAAGACTTTTGGTGCAAATTATTTTAATTACATCCATAGGTTGGCGGAAGAATAGATCAAGGAAAAGTAAATTTTACTTTATTTATTTCTAAAAAAGGGATAGATTTAATTTTAGAAGTAGGAATGGATAACAGAGTAATCTGGGCGCGCGTCTAAGTCCCGGACCCCCTTCCACGGGACGGAGGGGTATGAAAGAAGAGGCGGGTCATAGGAATTACGTATTTTTCGTCATTAAAACGTAGTTTAAGTGAGTCAATAAGATAATTTAAACTTTTCGTTACGTGTTGGAGAGAGGGGCTCTATACTACGCTATGAGTCGGACTGAAGTAAATAATAACCGTTCTCCATTCTTACTTTTAAAATTAAATCTATCCCTGGTTTGGGCTTAAAACTCTAGACTCTTTGCACGTAAAAGGTGGTGCCTAATTCACCATGTAATGTCTAACAGATCGCAGCCTATACACTAACAATTAACACAAATCTACGTAAGCTTTGACAAAGAAAGAAAAACAAGACCTCCAGTGAAAAGGGGGTTTACTTCCGGGTTTTTTGTAACTAGACTAATTTACAAGAATTTTAACGCTTCAAAAAATAACTATGGCCATACATACTCTTTCTCTTTTACTCGAATTTAAGATTTTAAGAATTAAAAGAATGTTTGCTCTCTAGAATAATCAAATAAAAAGAAATTCAGTAGCCACAAGCACTCTTCGAAATTGTGACATAGTTTTGCGAGTTTTAGTTTGCCAGACTAATTAAGAGGATTTTACCTGGACTTGAGTTTCAATTTAGCTGTTTTTCTTGGCAAAACCTTTAATATCTCCAATTTAGATGCTATTTTTGTAGCAGGAAGAATTCTCCCGCGATTCCTGATTCCACATTAGTTAAAATTATAAATCTTTAAATAATTAATTTCAATATTTATCAAGTTTAAAATTAACCAAGGACGTTAATCTAATGAAATCTTTTCAAATTGTAACGTTCGTAATAACCCTTACTTTAAGTTAATCAAAATTTGAGTATAATTTTGATTATGGTTCTCTTGCAAATATCAATCAGTCTCAAGTTTGAACTAAGCTTACACCCCTTTCTTTCTATCGTGATTAAAACCGAACAAGATTTCGCCTTGAAGCGGGGGTTTAATAATCCGTTCTATCCTCGCTTGTACCGGCCAGAGGGCTACTTGTGTTTAAAGAGTTTTTAGAAAAGAAAAGCAGATTTAAAGCTCGTTTAATTTATACGAAGAAACGGCAGCAATGATCGAGAAAGTAAAAGCCCAAAGGCAACAAAATCTTGGGTAGATTTTGTCCAGAATACTGATGAACACGAGGCTATTTTAAATACGAGGAAGGAGGCTTTCGAAAGAACTTGTTTTTAGCTGTTTTTCGAGGCAATAGGGCAAATTCATCAACCGATCCGGATAGGAAATATATAGGAAATCTTTCGGAGCGGATTTAAACCGACTTAAAAGTTTACCTTATCTTTAATTTGGCTTTTATCTTAGTTTGAAAAATACTCCTTCGCAATTTAAAAATGAGGTTAGGAAGAATTCACTGCATTAAAAGAAAGATTTTGTTTGAATATAATTGGGCACTTGTTAAAATATTTTGTTACTTTCTGTTGTACTGAAAAGTTTTATTTTTAATTTACCGATTTGTATTCAGAGTTAATTATCGTTTAATCAAGTAATAAAAGCAAATACTTTGAGCGACGTAAAAGAAATGAATATATTTTAAGACGATGAAAAATTTCTTCATAAATCCATTTTTTATTCGAAGACTGAGCGTGATAAAGCACCCCTATCACTTAAAGAGCATCGTTTTTTGAAAAGTCTTTTCGATAGGACAAATATAAATAAAATTCGAAGGAGGGCCAAATTCTAAAATAAAATAAAAACAACAAAAAAAAAGAAAAAGCTTCAAGGTAAATAACGTCGGGAAGCAATGGAATCTCGGAGCTTCACGCGTAGCATATTGAGAGGGGGGGGGAAGGATGGAGTCTACCCCATCTTTTTTCCCCACTATCCGTATTAGACTTTTTCCGCGTGAATAAAACGTATTGAAAGTCGACGTCGGCCACTAGTGAGCCAAAGAAAGAGAACCATATATTGTATACCCACGTAAGCTATGGGATGAAATCTTGGGAGTAAGTAACTATCGGGAGTCTCCTATTTAAGGAAAGGATATTTGGAAACGGCTTACACTAACGGAGGATCAGCTCCATAGATTGTTTGGATTGTTCCGATTCAGGCTTTACAGTAAATATCGGCTACAACATGCTGGCTAATCTTCGACTCGACAATTTTACCTTGCCAAGGGCAGAAACCTATCAAAATTCGCCCAAGAGAGAAGAGCTAAAACTACCCTTTTCCAAGCTTAGAGGGCCAGACAATTCCACCCCTCGATTCTGGGTGCATCTAGTGGGTTTCTATATCAATCGTCTTACTATAGGGAATTATTTCGGGCCAATTTTTGCCAATTTCACTGGGGTATATACCATGGAATGAAAACTCCTCGAATTACTTATATTAAGATAGAGCAGACGAATACATTTATTACAAAGCTTTTCGTATCGGATTTGTCACGGATTTGGATTTTTTTTTCTCTCTTCCGTCTTTTTTTCCCCTATTTCTGATGGCCGGATTCGCCTTCTTACCCGTTGACTATATTTTATGGATTTTATTCTTCCAGCGACACAGAATAGATTGTAAAGAAAAGATATTGGCGGGCAAGGGGGGGGGTTTGAAGGGTACAGGGGGTGAGGGTGGTCCTACGTTTTCCTTTTATATATACCGCCTACTTTGATTGATATTATATACTGATAGGTTTTTTCCTGAGTTTTTTTTTCATCCTCTTACTTTGGCCTCGCAGGCAGAGCAACACTTCGCTTTCAGTGAGAGGTCATACATCTGCCACGATACTAATGCCTTGTTACGGGAACAAAGCGGGACGAAGGGATATATTGCCGAAAAAGGGAAGGATTGGATGGAAATAGTTCTCGTATATACATCACTCTCTGCATAGGTCAATGCCTTTCAATACACCTGAATTATCAAATTTATGATCTTATAAATTAGAAATGAATTCTTCCCGCGTGTTCTGGTACATTCCCCGAAGATTGCGTGGTATCGGCATCACAAAACTGTTTCCTCAACCAATTCCTCGAAGATGAAATAGTGTTTTAAATTACTTCTACTACGGCGGGTAAATTATTTAATAATCTTTTTGAGGCTTGTAATTTAAAAATTCATCGTTGCAAGAGAAGGTTAAATTCTCGATCAATTCTTAGAAGTTGGTAATGGTTTATTAATTAATCTCTACTAGATGGTGGTGCATCATGTAGTTCCAAATTTTTTCAAGTGATTTTTGGCGATAGGCCCTGCTGGAGTAAGATACGATCCAATTAATATTGTCTATTGACGCGTACTACATTGATTGGTAGTTTGTCAAGAACACGAGAAGACATCGTTGATATGCAAGGATTCAATACGCAATTATTTGCAAGATGGTCTAACGTTTGGGCAAGACGACTTGCGGCCAACACGCGTCAAATTGGGCCTTTGGGAAAGACACGAATAATAGAGGTTTATCGTCAGGCCAAATAACTAGTCTATTACGTATATTCGGAATATATAAAGGTTTAGCGTGTTTCCCCCAATTAAATTTAGCCTAAAGACAAAGCGTCTCAACTGGTCCATAACATAATAATTGCTATTAAACTGAAATATAACAAGCTTTACGATAAACACGCGATAAAGTTCGTGCTGAAATAGCATTAGATATTGCAACTGATTAAAATACTTGCCAACTGTATTTAAATTATCGTACCATTGAGGGATAATTGCTTCCAATTATTTATTAAATACTATCTATTTAATTGAATTATCATTTATTTACGAGTGGATAAAAGAGCGCCCCACTTTTCAGGGTAGAATGAAAGTAAAATTGCAAAATTTAAAAGTGGCTATAATCAAGCTAATTAGCAATAATTTAGAAAAGTGGAAATAATGAAGCTAATTAAGAATAATTTGGAAGAGGTAGTGGTAAAAGTTTTTCATTTAGTAATATTTTGGAAAAGGCGCCAATTAACGCGGTTGATATCAACAAAAACAGGCGCATATTTAGCCAGTCATATTTAACCTTATTGAAACTTGAAAATAATGAAAGCTTCAAAATTTAAACGGGGTAATGAAAATAGCAAAGGTTTAACGAATATTAATGTATTCGGAAAAGAACGCGATATTCCTTAAAGGGACCGAAATTTCAGAGCCGAACCTAAAGGGGTAAACTGATAATATATATCCTACGAGCCCCTGTAGAACTTCAATCCGCAATACACCGGTGTATGTTATTTTATTATAAAATTCATATCTTCCGTTTTCTGTACCAATTTAGTAATTTTTAAGATAAAATCGAATCCAAAAATAAATTCTCTACAAGTATTACCAAGTCAAGTGATATTTTTAAAACGTGCAAAAATTCCTTCCGCCTGTCCAATTGTACTGGTCAGTAACATTAATGAAGGCGGAGGAAATGTTAGGTTACGTTTATTGCTAACCCATTTTCGTAAGCACGTGTTCCAGTAAAACCAATTAGAGAAACCTCTACATACTGATCGGCAAATTTCAACAACTTATTTATAGAGATTCATATTTTGACTTTGCTCGCTGCAAACACCTAGGTAAAATAACAGTCGAGCAAAGTAGGAGTGTATGATTTAGCGGAGAGCTTGAGGGCTGAAATGCCCGGCGCTTTCATTAGGAGCATCGTTTAAGTGCTTTTCCATTAAGAAGATGACGGCCGAATAAACGCCAAACCATTTATTAGCGCTTGGCTCTGGCGGCAATATACCATTCTTATTATTCATAAACTAACGAGATTCTATTTAAGATAATGGCAGGGGCTAGCGCCAATAGAACCCTCTTCAGTTTAAAATTCAACTTTTTCCACTTAAAAATAAAGGTAACTTTATATTACAGCGCATTCTTTAAATCATATTTCAGTTCCAGTAAATTCTTAAAATTTAATTCGAAGGGCAACGTTAAATTTTGAGCGATTAGATCTTGTCCTGTTTATTTTGCGTTTTAAACAACGTAAATAAATAGATCAGGATTCAGTATTATCATCATTTAAATCATTAAACATTCATTTAAAGAAGCTCCCCCCGAAAGACAGTTTATTTAATCACGATTAAATCCATCTAAACGAGATAAAAAAGGTTCAATGTTTCGTTGCATCAGTTTACACTACTTCCTGAAAGGCTCTAAACGCAAAAGTATTTTCAAAAGAACCTCATATTGATGAAAAATTGGTGAATGTTAAAACTAATTTCTTACGATGTCTGAAAGTTCAAAACCAAGTCATTACATAAAGAAAAAAATCAATTAAAATGATTTTTTTTTCTAAGAAAACTAATCTTCGGAAATATTTCGAAATGTGAAAAAAATCCGCATAAGAATTTTAAATTGGAAACGGAATTAAGAAAGAGTTTTTACCTTCGGGCCTTTTTAACTTTAGAAAAATATTTTCTAAGAAGTCTGAAAATTACTTTAAAATAATTTTTGTAATTTTCCTTACGCGATACTTGGAAGCAAGTAAAATATTCGAGGTTTTTAAAGCTTAATTCCGTTAGGAAGTTGGGAAGAGAAAAAAAAGACAAAAGTGAAAAATTCGTTTTGAAATTGCCTAACTAGCCTTCATGATCAAACGTTAAAGAGTTAAAATGCATAAATATATTCCATTTGTCCTTGAATATTAAAAAATAATTTTTAAACGCTTAAATGACTATTTCAGGTCATTAAGACAATAGATTAAAATGCCCGCTATGCATTGCGGAAAAGTAAACACGTATTTTGTGATGGAATTGAACAAGAAATAAAGTTCATGGTGGAAGTTCGAACTTCAACATTTTTATTAACAGAGCGAGTGAAATCATTTTTGTTGTTTGTTTAAAATGTGTTTGTCTTTGTGATATTTTAATCGAATTGAATGAAATTAAAACTTAAAACTTTTAAACTTGATAAAAGCCCTTATTTTTCTACCGTTATGGTTGAATACCAGAGTAACTATGAAAAATAGGACTAAAATTGCTTCCTCGTTCAGCTCAAAAACTATATGAAAATTTTTTAAGTAAGTTCCTAATTCAATATTCGTAAGATGTTTGAATAAACTCGTAGTTAAGAGGAAACGCTCACTCCTCGTAAAAATTAAAAAAAAAATATATGAAAATCGATAACAAAGCTAGAAAGCGAGCGAGAGAGAGAGAAAAAAAATTGTATTAAAAATGAGATTTAAAAAAATTTGTGAAATGAGATTAGAAGTAGGCTGTTAAATTATTTCATTTTTTGCTCGAAATAAAAAGGTTTTCTCATAAAGAGTTGGAGCGGCTAGCAAGGGAGCAAAAAATCCTCTTTAGCGGAGTATATCTGGCGTCCCTTCGGGAACTTGATAATCAGCTTAAAGCCGGGCTAAAAGAAAATGATACGTCCCCCAAACACATTATTCGTCGGCCGGAGAGCCCGGATAGCGAAGAGAGCTACGCTGTAATGTTTCCCAAAGATAAAAAGGCACCGCTTAGGCTGTTGACAATAGCTCTGGTCGAGCCTGACCTATTGTTTCATCCTGAACCCCAGCTTCAATATCGGATTTTCACCCCGTCAATGATGAAGGAGGCTAAAAATGACATTCTAAAGGGATAGCAAAATGCCCCTATAGATTCACTTTGCGCGTTAGGTATATTTCTAGAAAATACTTGGGTTTTACAAGAGTTACCCCATTTAACTCTAGCTCGCGTACAAAAGTGTGCTAACAGCATCTTGCGCGTAACATTACACGCTTTTGATACATAAAAATGAGAAAATTAGAACTGAAAAACCAAATTGAGAGAGTAATTTCCATCGAGTGAAATGGAAATAGTTAACCACTTAATAAATATCGCCATTATCTAATAAAAGGTGTTAAAAATATTAAATTCAGGCTTACCAAACCAGGACCCGCTACAAACCGAAGGCAATAAAACTCTACCTTCTAATTCGAACGGTGGAACAAATGGAAAATTCCTATTTTCAAGCGCGTTTAAGCATTAAACTGATATTCGATTGCTAAATCGTGTTACATTGTAGGTCTGGTGTGTCCTTTCAACAAAATTAATAGTAAAGACTATGGGATTTGAACATTTTCAGCAAGGCCTTGTGAAGCATATCTTATAACAGTACTAATCCAACGCTACACCGAAGTGATAATCGAGGAAATTTCTGCAACTGATCGAAAAATAACATGACCAACTATGAGATATCTTTAAATTAATAACCCTTATTGATTTGTACTGGACACTATCCCTTTAAGTTCATCCGGGAATGAAACATCGAGGGGGAAAAAAAGGACGGAAAATAATTCCTTATCATTATTAAAAATACTCCATAGGCGTAAACGCCTTAATTACGAACCAGCTATTAATCGGAATTTCCGACTGCGAATTTTCGTAATGTCGCTTGTTGGCCGTCTCTCCCGTCCGCCGACCCTACCTACCTCTATCTCATTCTTTCTCATCGTCGGAACGTTAATAAAAGGGAAATTACCCAAATATCCGATTATATCTCGGCCTGGCTTTAGCAGCGGAGAGGAGCGAAAAGAATAATCAAAATCTAAAAGGTTTAGATCCAAAAGAGAGTAACTTCGTACACGAAATATCTTCAGAGTTACTTTGTTTTGGGTATAAATAAAGTGTCTTTTTCGGACCTCCCTTTCCCATCTGACTGAAAGCAAACAAATTAAGGATTGTCCTTAAGCCTAAGAGGCCATCTAAAGGAAACCGAGCGAAATAGGAATGCCGCCGCCGCGTGTTTTTTACCCCCTTCTTACTAAATAACCCAAATACCGCTTTCCTATATTGGTTAAGACAAAAATTAGTACCAGGTCTTTGCTTTAAAGAGAGGGTGAAATTGAAAATTAACAAGTTAATTACGATCGTAATAAAGAGAGGGTGAAGTGGAAAAATGTGATTTTTATCGATTATCCTACTAATTATAATTCCAATCTACATAGTGAGACATTCAAGAAATATCACCGAATGGTTTTGAAATTCAAATTAATTTCAGATTTTATATGGATAATTTGAAATAAGCCCCTCTTATAATTAGTAGAATCGATAAAAAAAAATCACTTGATTTTCCTTTTCACCCACCCTTTAAAGAAGCGGCATAAAAACGCGAAATTGAAATGCTATAGCATTTAATTACTCATTCAGTCTTATGGAATTTTGTCTTTCTTTTAACAAGGTGGCACAGTTTTTAACTGGATGAACTTGTAGAAATGTTTGAACAGTCTCAAACTCCTATTTACGAAGAAAACAACATATAGGAGAAAGCTCTTATTGCATTCTCCTTGCATATTTAAGTGTTTCAACCGTCTAAACATTTTTTTGTATATTTTCGCAAAATTGCCTAAAGGTTTAATCACATTAGGAAGCGTAGCGCCCTGGTTACTGTTCAAACATTCCATATTCTTTGCCTACTCCAAAAAGAATATCATTCTGTGCGCCTTTATTCTTGGGTGTACTTTCATCTTCAGCTCTGGAATTTTTTTTCTAAATATAATTCTTTTTTCCAATCCTTAGATTCCGATAATTTGGTGGAAAACGAAGAAGAACCATTTTTTGCGGAACCCAGTAGAAATCATACAGTGTCTCAAGGCAGAGAAGCTCAATTGTCGTGCGTTGTCGACAATCTGGGATCGTACCGGGTAAGTCTTTTCCCGTTACCGAAGCCAGTTTACCCATACCCCTTTCCTTCCGGCCTTACAGCTTCAGTTCCTCTTTGTAAACAGAGCAAAAGCATTCGAAGAATTTTCAATTAAAGCCGACAAACCTTTTCTACGCTTTTCTTACCCTCCGTTTTCTTTAACGGTCTTTACAATCCCGCTGAGATCGGAGCCTTCCGAAGGACACGTACTGATTTTTCAAGCTCAGTTTGTTCTACCATGGATTAACTAACTTAGCTAAAGTACGTTCCTTCGCTCGAAGCTTCACACGCTACCTGTAGAACTTGATACTAGTTTTTCCCAGGCTCTACTTCTGACAATACGTAGTAATTATACCTATCCATGACTGAATCTACTCCTCCATGAGCTTTTAAAACTCTAGCAAATTCACAGAAATTTGTTTTTTCATATTTTACCGCCTCCAATCCAACCAACGTTCATAAGCCCCTGTGAAACCTAGTAACATATTTCATTTGCATAAATGAGGTTTTTCTTATGTAAAACAGGTATATTTTTGGCAAACCAGGAAGGGAATTAGTTCACACCGTAAAAAGACAGTAGCCTACATGGAGATTAAGAGAAATTTAGGTCATGTTCGAGAAACAAATATCATCGAAGTCGCCTATAAGGAAAAATTAAAAAGGCGACGCGAGTTAATAGATTCATGACATGGAAAAACCTTCAAATTTATTTAGTTAATCCACGAGTTTTGAAAAGCCCAAGTAAGGAAAGGATAACTAAATTCTATTCAGAAATTTATAATGAAAAATGCGAAGGAAAAAATTCAGTTCCTTATTTTTATTTTCTGCAGAGTAAAGAAATGAAAATTCTCGGTATCTGTTTCGGTTTGATTGAAGAATTTTTGTTTGTTGCTTATTTTTTCATTACCTGGAAAACCCTAGACCTAAATCTTAATAGACTATGTTTGGATTTAAAAAAGACGCTCTATCAAAGAAGGTTTTAATATTTAAAACTGGGCTTACCTAAACTAAAAAAGAAAAACTTTTTTCGTCAAATAAACGAATTAGGCCTAGGATGAAACGGAATATCAGACTCAATTTTGTTGTTGTAGAGTTATTTAAAGGAAAAGGTCAGGGTACATAACACAAAACCTTACAAACCGGCTTTTTTCTAAGTGCAAAAGGAAAAATATTAAAAAAAAATATACAAGTATCTCTTACAACAAAATAATTAGCATTAAATTAGTCTTAAAAACGTGGACTACTGCGCGACTATTGGATTAGTGGAGTCTGCTAAATCGAACCTCTTACCTCTCTCAGCCCGTGAAAACTCAACCAATCCCTTTTCTCTTGTAGGAGTAAGTGGTTCGATTTAGCAGACGGCAATAAACCAATGGCGCATGGTGCAGTAGTCCTCGTTTTTAAGACTTATTAAATGCTAATTATTTGTATTAAGAAAACATTTTTTTTTGTATTTTTCCTTTTATATTTAGAAAAAGGCCTTTTTAAGGTATAATGTTATCTGAACTTTTCCTTCAAAGGTCAAAGACTAATGCAATTTAATTTTGAAGTTGATTAACATTTCAGTGAAACTTTTAGTTCTAATGGCAATTCACATTTGGACCTTTTCATCCGCTCTACTGTCTCCAATATTTATGAATTTGTGATCGCAAAGAGATTATAATTTTGATCGTATTAAATTTCCCATTATCGTGGAGATAAAACCACCAAAAACAGTTTCCCCAAGTAACATTTTTCTTCAGAAAAGCATTTACAGACTTTTAGACGAAAACAAGTCTCAAGTTTAAATTCCAAGAATTTAGAATCTTGAAGACAATAACAGGAAATGTTTTAAAACCCCAGTTGCGTTCTGTTTTAATAAAAACATCTCTGAAATATTTAAAGACGAAATTCCTTTGGGGTTAAACAACAAAAATTATTTTTGAGTTAAATTAAGGTTGTTACCTTATACCTGAAATATTCACGACTTAATCCACTAAGGAAAGGAGCGTTTCTTTTATATAAATAATTAATAGTGCTTATATTTTCTTTCAATTAAAATTGCCATTTATAATTAAATAGAGTTGCGCTACAACACTAATAAATTTTCCTTTTAGCTTCGGTAAAAAATTCAATACTACATTTTTTCCCTTCTAAAACACTATTCATTGTGCCATACCTCAAGCATATTGGAATATTGTATATTCTTTTTTGTACAAAGTTCGATAACCACGGCCCAAAAATTTATAATAGATTAGTTGAAAACATACTTTCAAATTAAGTCCGGGGTAAGTCAATACCCCGGGTCTTGGAGTAACAAATATGGAGATTTCGTACAACAAATAAGTTTCCGCTTTTTAAGAGCATAGTGGTATCCTTGACATGGAATAAATTTGTAGCGATGTTGTTAATTAGATTATCTCGATGTTTGCCATGCAGTTAAGGCTTATTTTGTTTGTTATCTTTTAACAGGGAACATGAAGTCTATTAGCCTACAGTCATTACTGGTTACGCTTTCTCTCTATAGCAGCTCTGCAGGCTGTGGAAAATATGCAGTGGTATTTTAATCTTAGGCTAGACGAATTTTTCACGCCATTGAGAAGAAAAACCCGATGTTATTATGATCAAACTAAAAGCGTTTGCGAAAATTAATATTTTCATAAATTTATAAGATATGTTCCATAAGTATGACACTACCAATACTGCGTAATGCGAGAGACTTAGTGAGAGCTAGTTCGAGAACAAGCGGGAATTGACTACACTTGGTTTAGCAGTCCATGTTCCTATTTAGTCTGTACTAAGTCTTTGAAAGCGCCTCAACCTATGACGTTTCACTTATGTCACAACAAGCTCTCAGTAACCAGTGACAAACTTATGGAACATATCTTATGAACTTTTGTTATTTTTTGTTACTTAAACCTCCTTTATTGTTTACTCTGAGACTAGGAGATAGAAAACAAACTAAGGGACTTCACCAGCAATATTTTTTTAGGATGTTGGCTACCACTAACCATTCATTGGTTGCTCCAGCTTTTAAGGCTGACTATGAGAGCAAAACGCCTCTTTATATACAGTATAGTGTCTCTCAACTGAAAGAGTTCCATTATTTCGAGGCCTCTACTACTAATTATATTCATTAGTTTTTGAAGGGTCGGCCTTTCCTGTCATTACCATCTCCGCTGGTAGTGATAGGCCTACGAAATTAAGCTATAGAAAACCGCCCCTGCATAAGCAAACTATGAGCTAAACCTGGATCGCTACTATGTGTGCCAAGCCTTTTATCTTTTTTTACGGACCGGAAGTGGCCGTCTTTTTACCGCTCTTGCGCCCTGCCACCTTCAACCTTTTGTTTCATTCTCTAGCGAGTGCGATTTTATCAAGAAAAAACAAGATGTTGATGGCCACGTTAGAAATTTTAAAAAGCCTTCCATCTGTCTAAAAACACAAGTTCACGGATAGGGTTAGGCGGGGGGGGGAGACCTAGGTTCGTAACTTTTCAAAGTAAAAGAAATAAGCTCAAATCTTCAACTTAAAAGATTTTTCTTATTCAGTGGGATGTTTGAGGAACAAATTTTCATCTGAAATAAGTCAACGTTTTTCTGTGTTCTCCGTTAAGTCGGAGTGTCTAAGCCATTGGCCTCAATTAGCTAATTGACACTTGGATAATCTTACCTCACAGGAAATTAAAGTTGAAGACCCTAACCGCCACAACAACCTTATCGAGAGTTTTAAATACCACCAACTACATCATTCCACTAAGCCGTATAATGATGGTTACGTGATCTTAACTTTAGGTGGAACTAAAAGTTAGTGTGGCCGTCTATAAACTTGTTAAGAGCCGCGAAAACGAACACCCAGAGTCAAAGGTCTTTACCGGAGTCTCAAAATAAAGTGGCCTCTCCCATGCAGCTTAAGACTTCTTGGAGATGCCCATTACGAGAGCCCCTTGATACGGACCAAGGCCCGGCTCTCGGCTCTGCCTTAATGTTTCCGAAATTCCTGATATTTGGGGGCCGACTATCGCGATAAAGAGGCGCTTAGTGGAGAAATAACGTCATTACCTATTTCGTTCAAAGAAAAGGAGAAATAACACATTTAAAGGATATAATGGGTATAGCTATTAATTTCTAATAGATTAAGGGATATAATAACGTCAGTATTTTCGCGCCTAAGTTGGATTTAGATTTCTTTAATGGGAAAAGACAAATTGTTCAAACAGAAGCTGCTTGGAACCCCTTCATTTCAGGTTTAACTCTCCCTATGCCTAGTTTTAATGAAATTTAAACTAAATGAAATAGAACTGCAAAAAGTCTAGGGTCCTATATTTTCGTTCAAATGTTTCTAAAAGTCTTAAATTTTGTTCATCAGCGGGCATAAGCGAGGGCGGGAAGGCATTCCTTTTTTCTTTCTTTTCTGTTCTCATTTAACAAGAAAAACCCATCTTAATTTCCCATTTAATATTTAAAAAGGCAATACCGCAAAACATCGCTTGCAAATTTACTTTATAACAATTTTCCATGTTAAAGGATGCACCAGGAATATTTAAATTCAACACGCAAAATACGCCCCATAACGTTCAATTTCTGTCAGATATCTTAATCGCTCCGATTACAAAAAACATTCAATTTAAACTTTGAGTAAAGTACTTAGGACAAGCAAACATTTAGGCGAAACAGTTAACATTAGTTTCCCATAGAGCGCCTGTAGAAATGTTTTCACTGCTGCACAATAAAGTTCAGGGTAAAAAAGTTAAACACCTTTCTCAATATAATGAGGAATAAGAACATTTTTTTCATATTTTAATTATTTCAGCGCTTCTTTTGATTAGAATCACTGATAATTGTTTAACTGTAAATTTTTCTTTTTCAATTTTTATCATTTCACAGCCAGCCTGGATCAAAGTGGAGTCCAAGGCAATCCTGACGATCCACAATCACGTAATCACGCGCAACTACCGTATTCATCTGAGCTTCAGCGACAATCGCAACTTCGTCCTCCATATAAAAAGCGTCCAAGAGTCCGATCGAGGATGGTATATGTGCCAAGTCAATACGGTACCAATGATTAGTCAACTCAGCTACTTGGACGTGCAAGGTAAACTAAAATACTACATACTCGTTCGTCCGGAAAAATAATTGCTTATTTCCTATCCCAATACAAGCGCACACGCTTCCCAACTTTCCCGCCCAATGTGGAATCTTTCCATCTCGTTTTCCTCTCGTATATTTTCTAGTCCTAGGCCTACTTTCCCCTTTGAATCCTTAAAGAAGACTTGTAAGGAAAATCCTAATTGGCTTTAAATATCAAACAATTACTGGGAATTTTAATTAAATTGCTATATTTATCGAAACCTTAACCTCTTAAATGAATCAAAATTATAGACAAAGTTAATTTAACAAAATAAGTGAAACTTACACGATCAAACTAGAAAAAATTAAAAAACTTAAGCTGGAGAAAAATGTTTTGCAGTGGAAACTTAAATCAATGAAAATTTACCTTGCATATCTACTTTAGTACAAGAAAGGTTCGTATTTATCACGTTTCCTTTACGTTTAAAATCATTCGACGGTATAAAAGAGCGCCATTGGCGGATATTGGAAAGAGGGAAGAAAGTAGGAGAGAGAGAGAGAGAGAGAGAAAGAGACCGGGAATTCTACAGCTCCCACCAGTCTGCTTTTAAATATTATTAATGATTAAAGGAGGTTCAAAACCGGAATTTATCAATCAAAATGTTTCTACATATGAAGGCGAATCTATATTTTATGTTACAGTTAGAGGGATGAGAGCTAATGGGAATAATGGTGGGTAGGCAGGAGAGATGATGGTTTCAGGATGCGGAGAGGCTGTCTTGGCTCGCACTCGGTTAGGTCATAACACTCTCCGTAAGTGTGGGTCGACAGGAATCTAGCTGCCAGAGTGTTTCTCGCAGATGGGAGTGCCGGGACTCGCCGGAATCTATATCCATCTACGATTTCCATCTCTATCCCTAACCCTTCTAGAATATGGAAGGAAACTCATAAAATATCATGCCTCCTTCCTGTTTCAGGGTGAAGGAGAATCCTTTAATGGAAGACGACCTGACAATCTCTTTATTATTGAAAATGGCAATACTATAGGTCCCTACGGTAGACCCATACTTACGGAGAGTTAGTTAGGGTTATGATTGATCGCATATTGGAAAATGGAATGGAGATTTTGTATCAAAATGTTGCAAAGATCTTTTCAAATATATTAATTTAAAAGTAACTCTTTTGTCCAAGGAAATACGAATGCGCAGCGACATAAAACGTATTTTAAAATAACCAATTTCTTCAGAACCTTTTTTTTAATTCTCTGTATAATAAACACTTTACATGTATATTGCGTTGAAGAGAGCATGCAGTCCAACACTTAATATGAAAATCCCAATACAGCCAAAAGGTATATTAATTTTGTAGACCTATGAAACTTGGCCGGTGGAAATTAAAAATAAGCCAGAAACCTTTGATTACACCACTGGTACTAATAAATTATATCATCTAATTTGATAATGAGTATTGACAGTTAATTGAAATTTAAGACGGATGGGCAACGCTTGGAAGTTAAAGCCATATAAATATTATAAACCTCAATCCTCTATTATCTGTAAGTCTAATTACTCATTATCAAAATAGGTGAAACCAATGGCATCTATTATTTCATAGGTCTAAATTTTAATACATCGATTAGTTCCTTCTGCTATATTGAGATTTCCAACAAAATACGTGCCGGTCTAATCTCTTCGACTCTCTTTCATGTCTATTCATATTTTACGAAGTAATTTAGCAGATAAAGAGTTATTTTTATAAACTCGCATACGTTGAAATATTTAGTTTTTAACCTGTACCAAAAACCTTTCCCTAAATGATAACCTCAATATCGTAGACAACGATTCCTCATGGGTCAAAGGTAAAATCATTTTAAAATATTTTGTTCCCCCAACAAATATAGATTTTTTGGTTTGGTTTGTTTGTAACACAATAGCAACATTTGACAACAGAGGA
This sequence comes from Phalangium opilio, assembly GCF_054372755.1. Classification (NCBI taxonomy): domain Eukaryota; kingdom Metazoa; phylum Arthropoda; class Arachnida; order Opiliones; family Phalangiidae; genus Phalangium; species Phalangium opilio. Next base: position 1,026,143 of record NW_028324227.1, read on the forward strand.
GAGCTCGCCTTGAGCTAAAAATATACCACTTCCCTTATAAAAAAAATACGCGTCCACTTACGAAAAGGACAATATTTTATATCCGAAGTTTCTATCTGAGCATAGACATTCGCCCTAACAAGAACCAATTATACTGCAGAGGTACCCAGATACCGCTAGCAAAAAAATATATATATATCCATTTTAATCAGCGCGGTAGAAACGATTTTGTGGAGATTCTTAACCTGCGACATTCCAACGTTTAGCTCTATTTTCCCAAGCGTGACGCAATATTAACATACAGGATTTAAATAATTTTTAATATAAATCAGAGCTAAAGAGCGTCGCATCGCAATTTTTTTGATTGCTGACCGTGTAGATTGTGGGTCCCTTTACAGTTATTGTTTCGTCTATACACCTTCTTACAAAGGCATTTTTGGCTTGCGGCGAAAAGCTAAACATCATTTCTTACCGTAGGGGTGTAGACCTACATTTCTGATCTCGTGGAAAGAGCACGGAGGATGGAGGAGAGAGGGGGGGCGTGGATATATATGATGACGTTCTCCTTTCTCCTCGATCCTATCCCGCAATCTTGATTCATATTTCTTACACAATGCGTTTCTTGTTCGTATCTACTTATGTTATTTTTCCTCCTATTCTTGTCTTACATTTTTCCCGCTTCTACTGTATCAAGGTTCACAGAATAAATGGTTTGCGAGGTTTATATCACGTCAGATCTGACACTTATAATGGTTACGGTTCAATTAAAGGAAGTTAGTTGTTCCCTATGATTTACAGTATCAATTTCATGAATCACAAGCGTTGTTATCGAAGTAGTTCTCAATAAGTCTCTAGCATTACGACGTATATATAAGTGTCACACTTATGGAACTTATCCTATTAACTTATGTCACTACCTAAAGCAAATATAACTCACTGACACGACTGGTATTAAAGTCCGTGCATGTCACGTGTATGTTTTGGTTTCTTTGAATTTGACAAACCAGATGGTCTGAGAGCCATGAGTCTATCGTGTGGGCTTTCCAGAGAGGGTCTTTCCTCAGCACGATCTCACCGAGCATATCTTATTTCTTTCGTTTAGTCCCCCCTGACTTCATTGTGGAAGAGAGCAAGTCGGATATCGTGGCTCGCGAAGGCACAGACATCACGCTCAAGTGTCGGTCCAAAGGTTATCCCAAGCCAAACATCTCGTGGAGGAGAGAAGATAACGAACCCATCCCTTTGGGCTATTGGCAGAAGAAGAAAAGGCTGAGTACGCTACCCTGTAGGGCTCCTCTCAACCTTATACCCTCTTACTTCATATCTATATCCTTAACGCTCACTCTAAGTTGATTCGTATACCCACCCATATAGCCCTATTTCGATATTCCACCGAAACGAGTATAGTGAGCGGGTCGTACCTAAAGAGAAAAAAAACCGCGAAATTTGGTACGCCCGGTTAACGACGCGCTTAGGGTACCAATAATGGCAGGTAGACTTCCCCTCTCTTAGTACCTCCTTTACTTATTTCCTTGAATTGGTGGGAGCCAGTTTGTCGTAACTCGAAGACTGCTTAAAAATATTTTTTATTAAAAAACTAGACGACCGGAATAACTTTAGAAATTAATCAACATGGTTTTACTACACTACTTTGCACAATGATTAGGATTGTATGTTGCCTTAAACTTAAGCAAAATAAGCCTAGATTTTACCCCAAGTTTGATTGGAAGTACCCTCGATTAACGATTTGGTTTTCTTAAGTTATAGCTTGTAGCTTTGCATGTTTATTAATTTAAGTGGGTTTCAGTAATCTCTTAAGGGAGGTTAGATTTTTGTAATTACATAATGCCTATGCCCGATATTGAAATTTCCATGTCTTTGAATAATATTTTGATTTTCATTTCCATGTACCATATTTGGTAAAACCTTTGTCCGAAACCAAATTTAAATGTTTCTTAGATTGAAGTGGAAATATTCTTTATCAAAATCGAAATTACATAACTTTTAGTCTGGAACACTATTCTGTTTAATCTATATTGAAAAGAGGTTTTTCCCCACGTGATCAAAAATTCAATTTCGCTCCTATATTTCACCTTAATTTCTCATCCCCAAAAATTCAAAATTGAAAAGCTACGTCAATTTAGCACAGAGAGTTTGCAATTTAATATCACATCCGAGAAAGAGTTTTAATAAAAAAAGAATGCATGAGAAAACATAATAGAGCAATTTAGGGACCAAATAGGTCGTTACTTTAAATAAGGTTGTTTCCTGGACGCTACACATGGCTAATATAAGAGTCGTTAGAACGCGTGCCGAAAATGACCCGCAAATATTTTTATTCGCACCTTTTAACTTAGTGAAAACTAAAACGAAGGAAAACGTAACCCAATAACATCAGGCTAGTTCGTGCAGCTAAGCATAGGGTTACAATTGATAAGAAAAAAAATAAAAGCTATAAACTCTTTTCAAATATTCCGAATATTTGAATATCGAGGTCACGTTTTTCTTCAATATCATCAAGAATTTACGAAACTTTCCCAAGAATATTGAAATTTTGGATTTCAGATTCATGACGCTGAGAATTTATTGATAGTAATTAACATAACAATCGAACTTATAACTCTTGTTGTTTTAATGGTAAATTAGAAGACAATATTTACCATATTTTTTCAATATTCAGTGAAGCATTGTCTTGATTCACAAACACTATAATAATATATACTACATTTCATCCCTCGAATCATTTTAATAATGGATTAAGGGCTTGGAAAATTTTGACTACTCTTTAACCATCAAGGAGGAAAAGGGCCTTTATGGTCAGTCCCTAGATGATCATCTACCGTGTCGCGAGTATTGTAAAAAAATAAAAGAGCAGACGTTGCTACATACTTGTATGAAACGGTTCGTCTCGAGAAGTCTTTTCGGCGACATATCCCGAGTGTTTGTTCAAAAGAGAAAAAATAAAGAGAAAATGATGTTTAACAGATAAAGTATGGTAAATGTGTACCTGTCGAAATATAGTAGTTACGACCTTTTAGATCTGAAAGAGGGGGACGCTAGACATGGGTTTTTTATTCGCGCGGAAATCTGATCGACGCGGTCAGACGCAGATCCCCATAACCTGAGCGTTTTAGCTTCGAATGGAGAGGATGCCATGGGGGTTGATTTCACTCCAATTCCATAGCACGTACGGAATAGATTTCTCTATTCAATGCTTTCCTATCACGATAGCGTACGGTTGTATATGGATTTATTTTACTTTGTTTTGGTAACGTAACGTTCGTCTAACAACTACCTTGTAAGTTATCCTCATTTTGAAAAACTATTTTAAGGAAAGTTTGTATTGCTATCTGGGGAAATCAAGTATATGGGTTTCTGTAAAGGTTTTCCAAAGCTAATACTTGTAGTAAGCCGGCATAGTTTTTTTAGAGGTTACTCGATAAATGGGAGTTAAATATTGTCTATGACCTACAGAGCTGACCACAGCAAAATACAGGACACAGGTGTTCCTGATAAGCCTGAAGGCATAAAAGGGGGATATTCTTTGGACGATTTTTAGTCGAAAATGTTCAGTGACAATTTGGCGACCGGGCCGCTGTTTTCGAGTTATGATTTAACTTAAATTTTACTCGCATGATGAAATTAATGCTAATTTAATGCATTAAAAAGTCTTTTCCAATACTAAAACACATCATTCCTGCCGTGCTTACTAACTCCTTCATTATTTAAACAAAAATTTCCAAATCAGACTAAATTTCGAAAACATAAGGTAGGAAGCTAAAATGAAACGTTGGACCTCAATAATAATCTACCAGTTTTCAAAACTTTTAAGGGAAATGATGAAAGACGACAAAATGTATGAGCAACATCAGGAAAATTTCCCCGGGTAAATATGTTGGACTATTAGTCCAATAGAAGTAATCTAGTTTAGAAGTGAAGACGTACGCGTGTGTGTACGCTCCGGATGCATTAAAACTATCTCAAAGATTCAAGTTACGATAATACTGGCTCTCTCTCGCAGGTATAAGCGATACCCCGAAAGAGAGTGAACGAGGCGAGGCGAGGAGGTGAAGTGCCGTGGCTATATACTCTTAGTCGGTTTTGTTTGCTTTTCTAAAATTCAAATTAGATCCCCGGGACCTAATCCTCGGCCGGCTAGTGCCGCGGATAGTCAACCCCTTTCGCTTCAAATATCGACGAAGGTCCGCGGCGTAGATCAAATATTTTCGGAAGCAAACATCGAGGAGTAGTTTGGCGAAAAGCCGTAAATGGGTTACGCGACTTTAATAATCCGCGACGGTATAGCCCGGTTACGAATTTTATAATGAAATAAAGGGGGAAATTGAGGGGTTGAAATATAACAATGGAGGAAAGCTAGATACCCAAACTGTCCGACTCGTTTAAGTATATACTTAAAGTACGAAGACCATAAAGATGAAGTGAAGGATATTTTCATGTAATTAAAAGGAGGATGACAATCATTCCAAGCGAGCAGTTCGGACTCCTTTCAATTACACAGGAAGCTTATTTAGAGCGAAGTAACTCGCTATAAAATGCTTGTCTATGCGAGAGAGTTCCTCTAAGTAATATTACGAATTCCTAATTACGATGCCCGGAATAATTCGCATCATTTTACCCTGGAAGATCAAGAACATGTCACACTGCCTTACTACTTGTCTATTGATCAAACCTAATATTGTTATAAACAATCATCGCGGAACCTATTAAAAAGTTCGATAATGAAACTTCACTTTGTATTTTATGGAAAACATTCGCTTTGGAATTGGAAATAAAACGATAGATACCACGTATTTAAAAATTGGTCACGTAAAGAAGTGCTTCCATCTTAGAAAAGTGCAATTATGACTTCGTTAACTTCCAATTATGAACGTCCCTCAAAAAATGACCTAAGCCTTTTCTAATATTTTTCTCTTCTTCCATTATTGCAGCGACAGCTTACAGCGGAGAAACTTTAAACATAACTAGAGTGAGTCGTCTACATATGGGCGCCTATCTCTGCATCGCTTCCAACGGGGTGCCACCCTCCGTTAGTAGGAGAATACTTCTACACGTGCAATGTGAGTAATTTTCAAATCTTCCAAATATTAAACGAACGCCTCGTGCTTTTCCCTCCAGGGAGATGCATGGTCCATCCAGTCCAAGCTAGATGAAACGTTCGCGGATTTTATGAGTCATCTTCCATTTTCTAGCAACGTTCCAAAGTCGCTCTAAAAGGGGCCCCGGCCAGAGAACCGCCGTTAAAAAGTGTAAATTTATGAAGTCTTGTTTGCGCGAAACTTATCCGCTTAAGTTACCATCTAAATCCCATAGATTTATTCACGGTTCCTCGCTTCTATGCGAACAACCGGCTTTGGGATTCGATGCATAGGTTAGAGGCAAGGCTTAGCTTGATCACAATTATTGCTCTACAGGGGAGAAATATTCGATTCAAACTGCCTGTGATTTACAAAATCTTCGCGTACAATGGGACTCCCTTGTCTTAACAGTGAGGGGTGCAAAATCACAATCATTAACAAATTGACAATAACAATAACATAAATAATATGAGGGTCAAAAACCCGTTAAACCCTTTTCTAAAATGGACTCAAGCTCAGAAATACTTCAAACAAAACTTTTCCACCCTGTATCGAAGTCCAGAACAGAAACGAAAGCCATCGCCACAATATTTCTCTTTCAAGTTTTATTACTGAGGCGGACTTTCATGAAATGCCGTCGAATTAGAGTGTATTCTTTCGTCATGTATGTTTAGGGAAAAGAGGACATAGCCCTTATTTGAATTGGGAAGTGGGGCATTAACTGACGTTGCGTCAGAAAGAGCTTGGCCAAAGTGGTAGCAGAAAGCTTATTAAAACTTTAAGATGAAACGCAAAAGCCGAAAGTTGAAATTAACTCTTTAGGCTGTTGCAAAGAGCCCCACACTCTTGACATGACGTTAGGTTTAGGCTTAGACGAGCGGTACCCCTTTTCAAACATACAATAAGACAGATAAAGTAGGTGCACACTCTAATAACAATCTGCCTAGAACTTTGAAGTGGTTTTCAAAGTAGATTTTTGCTTAAAAACTTCTCATTAAAAAGATTAATCATTTTTCTGATTAGAAATGAATATTTTTACTTGTGAACTATTCAAACCAATAAGTAACGTTAAAAAAGGTATTTAGGGACAAACGAAAAAGTTAGTTTCACATAGAGCCTTTGTTCCTAACGCTTTGGAGTTCGGCTTTCTTATCCGTTTAACGTTTAACATTGTAAAATGTACCGTAATCATGAATTATTTTTAGTTCTAAACCGAAACTAGCCAAAATATTTATGATTGGATTCAATTACTTAATTGCATTAAGGGGGAAAATGAGAGTCAAAAAGTTATATCGACCTTACTTGGTCATATTTAATGTATAATGCGAGGCGCAGTGGTCTGATCGTCCATAGCTCTAGGATCATCACTTCAAAGAGGCCAAGTAGGATGGTGGAAGCGCTGTGGGCGCCAAAATCCACGCGCTGTTTGCCTAGCTAAAAGGGGGGAAAAATCCCAAGGGACCTAATTAAAGCTGTTGCTTATCTAAGCCTTGGCCTCCCACACTATAAAAGATTTCAAAATACGCCGGAATTCCACTTAAAAACAAAAGCAAAGAAAGAAAGCGACGTATACGGAACTCTATATACGAAGAAACCGATTCATTTTCTTGATAAAAGACTCTGAAAACCGTATAAAACTAAACAAAGCACGAGGCATTGCATTAAAAGTCTTATCACGACAACATTCTCAGACTTCAAGTAAGGGGATGAAAAAAAAAATACCGTGGGAGATTCATTTCGGAGTATCAAGTCCATACATATAGGGATGGGCGCAGTTCGTTTCCGTCCGAGTGTTCAATCAGAAGAAAGTTATTTAAAGGGATACTGAGACGTACATTAACAAACCAACAATATTTTTATATACAATATTGAAAAAGATATACATGCGGATTTAAGTTAACTTATTGGAGCCTATGAGTTAGTCTACAACTTCAACATCACGCGCTTAACAGACAAGAGTAACGCGCATTCTCCAGAAACTTAACTGAAGTGCTCATATTTACTTTAATCTTATTGATAGGGACCTAGTTTCAATTTGAAATATTTATATTTTGCATTATCTTTGCATTCCTTCTCAGTTCTTTAAGTGAAAAGTTATAGTAATACCAAGAAATCATCAAATTTATCAAATGGCTTAGAACATCAATTTTCGAATTTTTCATATTGATGAGGGTTTTGATTAAAACATAAAGCGAATCAAAAATATTACACATAACCCATAAATTACCTAAACACCCCGATTTTCAGGTCAAAACTTTCCTAACAAAGACGAAGCTTTCAAAATATTAAATGCCTTTAATAAATAATGGTGAAAATCTTAAATAGATTTGAAAGTTTCTAGTTGCAACAATCGTAAAAGTATCCCTTTATTGGTAACTTTCGCTGGGTTGAAACTTGAAAGGTATTGAACGTTCTGTTTGGGCAGTCCCTCTCAGAGCCTGTCGGACGAAGGATTTATTTTCCCAATTTAACTAAAGCGAAGGAATGTTCCACATTCCGAGCACTAAAAATCGGGCCTGAAATTTTCAGGGAACATGGTCGGATGCGTTTAAGAGAGTACAAGTATTTGTTTCAAAGATTTGTTGATACTAAACTTAACGGCGGGGAAGGCGAATTTAAAGTCCCTTACAAATAACACGCGCTCTGCCTTCCTCTTTGGTAAATTCTTTCATTGTTCTTGAACTTCTTTTTGTCTTTTACATAGTTCTTTTTTAAAAACTAAACGAACGCTTTTAAAGGACAAGTATTCGTAAAATTTTGGTCGTAATATTCAATGGAACAATTATGTTACGGTTTATTGTTGTTTTATAATTATTTTGTCAATCTAAATCTATAAATAGCCTGTTCCTCCACCATTTCACCGTATCAGCAGCTACCCAAATTCATATATTGCCACTTGTGTGAAACTTGTCCTTTTGAGGGTACGTTTAGTACTTGAGAAGACTGAGAGAATAAGAGAGATGGAGATCAAGTTTCTTCCCTTCTTTTCATTTTAATACGAAATGAAGAGCATGGCAAACAGGGATATCGTTGGCGGAAGTAATCACTTCAGCTTCCCGAAATTCATGGAATATACGCGTGTATAAGAAATTGCTTTAAATCGGATATTAGTATGCCGGAGTTTCAAGGGCCTTTATTTTATTTTTTTTCACGAGAACAGTTGCGGAAATTCCCTTTAAAGAAAGTCAAACACTCGAGGGGTTGTCGATACGAGCCAGCGTCAAGTTTTTTCGTTCTTTTTTTTCGAAATTAATCAGAAGGAGTAGAGGAAATTGGTGTTTTCGCTATCCATGATTAAATTTCGAGGTTATGAAATGTGATATTGAACTTTTTTTAAGATTATAATGTGCCCTAGAAGATGAGGGATAGAAAAAATGTTGGGAAGCCAACTAAGAATATGCAAAATAGCAATTTTAATGTAGTAATAACTAACACGAATTATAATATAAGCGTGGGAACAGAGCCAACAGCCTATAGGTGCAAGTCCCCGCGATGCACCGCTCACTTCTTGCAAAAGTTCATAAATTTAAGGACTTTAGCTTCATGCCATTTCTGTTAACCAAAATATCAATACTAGAAGAATCCGTACCAATGCTCGTGTTTTCGAATTAGGTATAAGGTACCTATTCCACGAAGAGACTATTATGGTTTAGGGTTAATACGATTTGATGGTAATAAGCTATGAAAATGATCTAGCCAATATCCATCATATCTTTAAACGTATCGTTACAGTCCCGCCTGTTATGTGGCTTCCTCACCAACTAGTGGGAGCTCAATTGGGCAAGAACGTCACCATCGATTGCCATATCGAGGCTTATCCGGCTGCCACCAATTACTGGTTGAATGGCAACGACGTCTTCATTTCCGCCGGCGAGAAATTCCAGACAACAGCGACGGGCGACGGATATAAGATGCACTCCAAACTGACGATAAGAAACCTACTAAAGAACGACTACGGCATCTACAAATGCTTCGCCAAAAACGCACTGGGTGCTACGGAGAGTTCGGTCCGACTTTACGGTGAGCTTGATATATTGACCCGTCAATTTTCAGATAAAATCGCTACCACCCAGACATACTCGAGAAGAAGATCCGGTCTCCACACGGCTAACTCGGCTACCGACCAAGATTAAGCTCCTCCTAACTGCAAACTCATTTCTTAAAGGGAGATTGAAATAAATCTAACAAGGAAACTTATGGAACAAGATAGTCATAATCACCGTTTCTCATAATGATTAGTCCTATAGTTTTAGTGATTATCTAACTGATAGTATTCTTATTAGCGTAAAACTGAGCCCACTGGGATTGATCGAAAAATACAGAGTAAAAATGGTCGAATTCATTTCAGACCATTTTAACCATTCTTAATGGAAGCAAAACCAACTTATTTTAATCCTTCACCCCTTTTTTAAATAATACTTTCTCTTCCTTCAAACAATATAACTGGATTTTACATTTCAACATCCCTTTTGTTAAAAAAACAAAATTACTTCATTCTTGGCAACGAAAAAAGTAGGAAGCAAACGAGAGTATAACCGTTTTTCTAAGACAATGTAATAGAGAAGGGTAAGAAGGATAAGAAGGAGAAATTAGTTTTCGATTTAAAGGAACGAGACCACTCACGGTCGGAAAGATATCGCGCGATCCACTTTCATCCCATCGACGATAGGCAAGGCTTATTAGTTTATTTGCCCCAGAAAACGCGCCATTCTCCCCATCTCTAGAATCTAGTCCTTGTCTGGGAAGAAAAGACGATAAAAAATTCTAGCTGGTTTAGAAAAGAAAACTTACAAGATTTTTCAATCCTGTATGGTCTAGCTGATTGTAAGAGGAGCAATTTCCTAGGGATGAACCGAACGAAGTAGAGGATCTGGGATGGATTTAAAACGCTTCGATTCGTCTTGGTGTAACCCCAATTTTCTCTTATCGATTTTGGAACATTTTCTAAGCCCTTTAGTATTAACGAAGGAAATAAGTTTAAAATCTAGCACTAACAGTTGCAGTGTTAAGCCTACAACCACTCTCTTTAGTGGTGTCACGCTGTATTATCTTTGACACGGGACAGTAATTCTTGTTGTAAATAGAGTAACAATCGCCTGTCAAATCAAATTACATTTATACAGCAAGCAAGACTTTGCACTAGCGTATTGCACCACTGTAATTATTTTCGTCGAAAAACGCCATCTACACTCTTTATAAAAGCTTAAAATATAGATGAAGTATATATCAAAATGTTGGGTTTGGTTGAAGTTCAAGCACCGTAGTTTTTCCTCAAAATTGACAATGCAAAACATGTTTGCAAAAGGCAATTTTAGGGCCATTTGAAGCGGGATTATACAGCCAAATTATTTTCATCTACTGAAGGTAAAAATTTTTTGAAGCCGAACAACTTCATATCAAGAACGTATTCAAGCTAATAAGATTAACGCAAATTGTCTACATCTTAGTACAGGTCTGTATCATTTATATGTATAAAAACAATGGAGCCTGGGAGTTAGAAAAAAGCTTGTCTGACTCCTAAGGCTTAACGCCTTAGGAGTCAGACGAATTTCTTCAAATAAATGTGGAATATTGCAAAATATATAGATCCGGAAGAGTTCCTGAAGCGAGTAAATGTATTTTTAACTGATGAAAAATTTATAAATCAAAAACAATATTACAGCGAGTTACTAAAATATTGACGTGAAACGTGAAAGCCTATATCGGGTCAGGCAAAAGAAAAACCTATAGAATATATCTTCTACTTTGATTTAAAATTTTATATCTTTCAGTAAATATTGAACGATAGAACTTTATAAACTTTAAAGGAAATTAAGATTCGACATAGAATCAACATTATTTCGAAATTTAAAAGTCTAAACCTTCGTAGAATTTACTCATGTAATCTGTTCTTGAACAAAAATATATTTTTAGAATATCCACTAAACCAAAGTGAAACTTTAGGGCCCTAAAGGGAGTTCTATTCTAACAATATTTATAGTCAACTTCATTTTGACGATGAGTTGACTATGAATAATGTATCACGAGTAACTCCTCGGTTTCTGTATCGTGCCACTTTTTACAAAAACAAACCATCTCTCAAAATAAAGCCAAAAATTTATGTTATTTTTGGGTTGCATCAGTGATGGGGGAATATTCATATATAGTTAGCATCAAAAGTTCATATATTAAAAGTATACTTTTGTTTATCGCTCAATTTTGATAGTGAAATAATAACAATACAATCCTAATTATACAGGGTGTTTGTGAAAGGTCCATCAATAATGAAAGGGCGTATTTATTGGGCCATTTTGAGTCGAAAATGTTCTATGACATTTTTCCGTTCGGGCCACTGTTTTCAAGTTATGATTGGAGTAATTTACGGATGACCCCTTAAATTTAATTAAGAAATTGAAAGACAGCGCTAATTTAATGAAGGGGTCATCCCTAAAATATTCAAATCATAACTCGAAAACCGTGGCTCGGACGGCAAAATGTCATAGAACATTTTCGACTCAAAATGGCCCAATAAATACGCCCTTTCATTATTGATGGACTTTTCACAAACACCCTGTATAATCAAAGCTATAAAAACGATTAGACCCTAATCTGATTTATTTAAGAGATAGATGCGCTACTATTAAATGGAAATTGGAAATAATTCCTATATAGGAGTCCGGCGAATCTATATCATTTATCTTTGAAACCCACAGTTAACTCTTTGAGCGACTTAGCGGCCCCATTGGGTTTTCCGGGTTTTATACATCAGTAAAACCGTTGCAAATAAAAATAAGTAAGCCTAGAATTCCAAGAAAGTCCATTTCTTTACGTTGGTCTACCCGACTTAGTGGCGCTGAATAGTAATAACTTCTATTAGCGGGGGGCGTACTACGACCGTACTGGGACCCATTTTTTATAAATCCCAAAAAGAAAAAAAAAAACACATTCCCTATAGAATAAAAAATGCCGCCGCCCCCTCGTGACAGAAAAAAATATATAAGGAAAATGGAGAAATAGGGATCAAGTCCTGGTTCCATTTTTCACAAAATTGCCAATAACCAATAAAACAGCCAATATTTTATTTTAACCTCCGGCGGCGCCCATACTTTCGGATACCCTAGGGTACCCTTCTACAAAACGTTTAGGGGGGCGTTTCCTCTGTAGACTCGAACGTTCGTTCACCTATTTGTTGGAATGAAATAGAAAGAGAACTGTCTAGAACGAAAGGTAGAATTCAGCTCCATATGCGATGATGCCGAATTTCAAAAAAGTGGAACCGTTTCTGTTTATTTTTACTTTATCACAACCAAATCAGAGCTTTAAAACGGGGGATAATATGGCAGCCTAATTAGCTTCCCAATAACAAATAATTACCATGTCTAAAGTCCTGTAAGCCAAGCTTCTGGACAACAAAGTGTGAGGGAATGCGACGCATGTCGGCAATCCTCCCTGGACTTGACCCAACTAAAACATTGAGCCAAGACAACTTTTAAATTCAATCTTTGACTCCTAGGCCTACCACGCATACTTTAGGTCAGATACGGACAGTGTTCTGAACGTATTAAAAACTTGTGTTTAGCAGCAGGTTGATCGTGGTAATCTTATACCACATAGTTAATGGGGTGAAAAAAAGAGTGAAAAAATCTTAGCACGATCACTCGCTCACCTAGAGGGAGAAGCGTGCCGAGGGAGCGAATCCCAAAAGAGGGGGATATATATTGACTTAAAATCAAAAGGCCGAGTTACTGAACAAACAATTTTCACGCTATAAAATATTAACAAGAAAAGAGGCGAAATAAGGGTACAAAATAAAAAGGAGCGCCAAAGAGCCAAGGGCGAAAATCGATTGAAAGACAAAGGCGCTCATAAATTTACTCTTTCAGTTATATTTTAGTATTTTCCTTCGTCCCAGAGTGTCGTAATTTCGCGTGTTCCGGACACGAAAAAAGGAAAAAAGAGGGGGATAAAATTTCCTTATTGATTTAGGTTGACATCTTCACACTTTTTCTAACACATTCTTAAAGGTACGTTCAGACTATTCCAAGTTTTTTCCTAATAGCTCAAACCCGCTAATATAAAAGTAGATAAAGATAGGGTAAATATCTTACAACAGTGTTCCATAATACACTGCGCCAATTTAGTGGCTTGGTTTTCCCCAAAATATAAAAGACATACAAGCAAGGTCGTGCATTTCATTGTAATGTAAAAATGGGTCGCAACAAGTAATACTTGCTAGCAAACCGAAACTACCTAGTCACAGATATGAAAATTATCCCCTCGACCCCCTCCTGATATCAGTCAACGTCCTTTTACCTAATTATTCATGGTTTATGGCTAATATACTTTATCAGGGTCTGCCCATCAATTCATGGTATATCGCAAGTGATGACAAAGGTCATCATCTTGAACGGCTCCGATCTTCACAGGCGCTGGTTAGGCTTGAGGACTATAGGATGTGTAAGTAAGGTAGCGCAATGACCTTATGGAAATGGACTATGGGACGCAGCGCTTCATGGCTTCTGATATTCACACTCGCTGGCTAGGTTTGAGGACTATAGGATGCGTAAGTAAGGCAGCGCAACGACCTTATGGAAAGGGACTATGGGACGCAGCGCTTGATGATATCTGACATTTTCCGCTGGCAATTACGCGCAAGCAAGGTAGCGCAACTTTAGTTTGCAGTAGCGCAGCAAAATAAAAAAATTAAGTACTTACATGCTGGAACATTGGAAGAATTTGTCGATCTAAATGTTGACACCACATTTTCATAAAGTTCACAGCCCGATTGAAGCATGGCGATAACTATGCGACAGAAATAACTGATCGTGATTGGTATCCATGATGCTCCACAGCCTTGAACCACCAAAAGCTTGGTTCTTCCATACTCCAGTGACTAAACGTAGCCAGTACTTCAGAGTCGTTGTTCAAACCATGAATTCAATTAACAGTCTGAAATCAAAATATATATTTATAGTCCAATTGTACGATAGCAGCAAAACCTTAGAACTTAATTAGAATCCCTTAAATTTTATTACTCAATAAAACTATAGAGTAAACCGACTGTGACCAGCGTGTTCTGGCGAAACATATTTCATTTATCCATAACTACTTAGTATTTATTTAGTTACTTGATAATATAGTAGCATAACGCAACCTCTTAAGACTATATTGAACTCGTTTGCAAAGCATTTCAGTATATATTCGTGTTATAATGTAAAAATTCATGATCGAACGTTATATTAGAATTTGCGTACATAAAAACGAACCTAACTCAGCCAAAAATTTGGTAGTCTGAACGCGTACCACTTGTGACTTACGATTTCATTGGCAAAAGGTGCGCGAATACGCGAGAAAAAAGGCTGAGAAAGAGAAAAGGTGTAAAAAATAAAAGGTTTTTCGAAGACTACACGCTCAGCCTCGGGTGGCGGGGATTGAGGAGTTACCAGGTTGGTACAAGGTGCCTTAATGGATCCGTGCTAGTAAGTAATAAAGGCGCGTCGCCCTTCCACCCCTCTACATGTCAGATGTACGCGCGCTTTTTCGTCGTCCGCGCTATTCAACAAGGCCAATGGTCCATTTCTACAAGCTAAGGCCTTTCTCATCTCGAAAAAGCTCGACATTAACAGGATGTACGGCCTCCCTATAAAATCAATGACCGAATAAAAGAAATTAACGTTTTTCCAAGGCGCTAGCTAGCTCGGCTGGGAATTTTTTCTAGTAGTTTTACTTTAGCAGGCACCTAGTCTAGTACCAAAGGAACCAGTCCTCTCCACGCACCTCCGTTCATTTAACGAGATGTCAGAAAAACGGCTTACTCGCGCTATTTACCTAACGAAGTACCCATATCGCAGTCTCCGTGCTAGACTAACGTATCTCTGAAAGTTTGGCAGCTTATATTTCAAATCCAGGTCCCGAAATGGCGCAAGCTAGTCACGAAGGAAAGGATTTGTAGCGAATGATTTCGCGTTATGTCTGTAATCTGAATTTTATAGTCCCATATTTATCAGACTGGTATTAGGGATTCTTGCCGTAATTTTAAATTAGACGGAGGTTGAATTCTAATTATAAGCGTCGTCAGTTTGTCAGATTATCCGTTAGCATGTTTAAGTTAAATCCTTAAAGAGGATAAAGATTCCCCGCGTCATCGCTTGTATCCCCGATTCAGTTATTGTTGTAGAAATCACACTTTAAGGGTTAAACATAAAACTGTGGTTGGTTGATTAAGTAAACCACGTCACATTATCGCTAAAAGAAACTTTGTTCCTCCTTGAGAAGTTCAAATCAGTTCTATTCACAAGTTCCCATAACACAATAATCATCAAGTCGTAAGCATTAATTCTAAAGATTACATTTCTAAACTTATAAATTCAGGTCATTTCATGAACTATAGTAGGGAGGTTTCGCTCTTATGCAATAAGGGCCCTTCAATTACAACCTCATTTCCAACAAAAGGAAAGAAAAAAAGCTCACTACTTCCTTTGAAAGATACGCTAGTCTGGCACCAAGACAAAGATATCGCAAAATCCCTGACCTCTTTTACGTTTTTCAATAACCTTTTTTTTCTTTCTGTTCCGTCCCTTTCTCCCATTTATTTCCGGTGAGAAGAAATACCGCCGCTGAGTAAGGAAGGTTCATCCAAAGAAAATCGAGAACTTTGGAAGAAGAACTACGACGGTAAGCGCTAATATTATACCCTCCAATATGAAAAAAAAAGAATCAATCCATTTTGTGGTCCGCCCTGCACGAAAAATAGTAGAGAAAACGTTGGCAAAACGCGATCTCATTTTTATCTTTTTAATAATGTTCCTGGGAAAAATGGGATGGGGGAAAGGGATTTTCCTTTTTAATAATAATGAAAAAGGTTTTAGCGCAAGAACAGCTAGGTCGGAAATCTCTAGAATGCGCGGGAAGAGAACTCGGGGTATCTAGGAAAACAAAAGAAATTGAAAAAAAGGGTTCCCTCCTTTTATTCGGGCAATGCTAGTACTAGTCGTTAATTAGTCGGCTGTTAAGATTCCGGCGGAGAAGAAAAGGCATTCCGATAATTAGGCACCCACGTTTTTAACGTTCGCAATTTTAAAGGGATAGAAGTTAAAAAATCTATACTGAATGTAATTCTGATTTTCATAAAAATTAATTTCTTTAAAAATAAGAGTTGGAGTTGGTCTAGCTCGACAACACTCGGAGATAAATAAAAAATGTTTACAGGTGTTTTTGAAAGGTCTGAGATGAGATGCTCATTTGGGCAGTTTCGAGTCGTAAATTTTGTCCCAAGGGCTTTGCACCGTTTTGTGATGAGAGTGTCTGATAAGACTTCATACAAGCGTGAAGTCTTATTCGCCCAAAGAACATCCCCTTAAATTCTGCCAGACCTTTCAGAAATACCCTCTATGTGCGTGTAGAGATGAGTTTGCGCGAGTTGATATCAAATTCCAACGAATTAAGCGGTTAAAGTAAAGTGAAAAATGGCCCTCATCTAGAAATTACACACTACTATCCCTTTAAAAACTACAAAGAAAAAGAAACAAAGAAGTTTTGAGGATAAAACTCGAGGTAAACAGGGCTTGTTTAATCCGGTTTAATAGTTTAATTAGAGTATCATTTAGCGACACGCTTAATTAGGGAAGAGGGAGAGGTACAAAGTTCGGAGGTTTCCGATGGGTGATCGAAAGATAACTCTCCGCTCTCGCTTCCTCTCTCTCACTCACTCTCTCACTTGTAATGTTGTAGCTAGGACGCTCGTTTTAAAACGGGTAATTAGCTAGATATAAAAGGGATGTTTGTAACCGCGACAAGAGTTTCTTGATGAAATGGTTTGGGAACAATAGAATCAATTTAGTGTTCAAATTAACGATTCAGTAATTGCTTCAGCGTACAAAAGATAGAGCCTGAATAATTTGACTAATTAAGCCTAAACTTTAAACACACTGGTTGCATTATACTTAAATTTATCCGACAATTTTTCTTTCTTTTATTACTTATTTCCATATCGCGGTGATAAACTTTCAGCACACCAATAGGCGTATATTTTTGACCTATTTGAACCCACGGGCTTAATACAAGTGGTCGTTCAGATTTCACAAAGTTCACAACCTGTTGGCAATATTCATTACAGAAATACCATTTTCCCCTTTAATGAAACCTACCTTATAATTTTTCCTAATCACTTTATCTTTTTAAATACAGGAAAAGTATCTGAAATGGTTGCACGTTAACCATTAAAGTCACTAATTTATTGATAGTAAATAATGACGAGCTCTATAAAGATAAGACAGTTTTTCAATGTGAATTTGAAGGAAATTCAACGATACAAAACGCTACGATGGATTTTCTAACCCACAATTAGTCTATTCTTCATAGAAAATTTATTTTATGCATGCATAACTCAGCGAGAATGAACATTGCGTATCCATACTTAAGTTTATGAAATTCGATAAATAGCGCTTGCATGGAAAAATAGCAAAGAGTTGGGTGGAAAAATTTAACTAATTATAGACTGTGTAGGAAATCATTCGCCGTCTGTTGTCCCCAACCATTTCTGTCAAATTACTCTGCGGTGGACTTAACTTGGGTTTTGGCGCTCTAGATGCGTATAGGAAGGATGTAAGGGGGCTAAAGGTGGTTAGAAAGCCTAGAGGAGCAGAGCTGCGGCCGCTTTTATACGTAGTTGGTCGTGTAACTCTGTCTAGATTTATCCGCTTTTCCGAGACATCAAGGACTTGGATTTTCCAAAGGTGCTTCCCAGGACGCTTCCAGCGGAGATGCCGCGGGACTATCTACCTATTCTACAGGCGAGTCATTAAAAGGGGGTAGCATGTGGGGGCAAATGATGAGGCCGCATGCCGGAGTAAATGCGTATAGCAAAGGGTTCAAAGCGGTTGTGGAGTTATCGCAAACGTGTTGAGTGTTTTGTTGCGTCTATCTTTGGACACTTCTCTAAACGAAGTTTGGTTTGAACGTTATCATTCTCGATGACGTTGCTAGCCTAACTTTATGATGGACTTATATCCTTCGAAAGGCTTCATGCTACAGCCTACAGAATATAGTCTACGTATGTGGTCGAAAATTAACCGTTTTCAATTGATTTAGAACTAAGATTTGGAAAGCATAGATATTAAATTAAGGGTATAGTTTTGACTTTGAATACTATAAAGGACGCTCCACTGGACGCTGAGTAACTGGTCCCTTGATCTTAAATAGCTAACGTAGCATGCTTAGTAGTTAAACTCAACACCTTACCTTTTCCTAACAAGTTAAATAATTTCAATAAAAGCTCCTGTATAATAACATCTCATAGAGACTGGATAACTTACGAAGGTTCGCAGAATCACGGTGCTCGAGCCACTTGTCGGTGATTCTGAGAACCTTCGTAAGCTACCCAGTCTCAATGGGAGTAATTTCAAGACCCTCCACCAGCGGCGCTGAATAGGAATAAGGCAAATTACTGGGGTAATTTTAAACTTTCTTAAGTTACCATCTAACATTCCTTACTATCACAACATAGGTAGCCTGTGGAGCCAAATAATCGTCATGTGGACGAGCCTATGGTTAACGAAGTGGAGATATTGCTAAAAACCGCCAGGAAACAACGCTACATATAAAGAGCCCATCGGATCACGCCATAGAAATATATACTATATAAAGAAGACGCATTTCGCTACTTATAAATACAAATAACCTATAACAATCCGAACTAAAACAAAGGATAAACTCGTAAAGAGTGTCGCGATGTCGCGAAAAGAACTTCTAAAAAACTGGGACTTGACCAAAACATTGAAATCCCAAGGTTATATAAACATTTTTTCTACCGAATTCGGTTAATTAGAAAAAAGAAAGAAAAGCAGTGTCAAAACAAAAATAAGGGACAAAATATATATCTATAAATAAAAGGAAATCGCGAAATTTTTTGCAGACAAACAAAAACGAAGTAGAGAGATGTAAAAACTTCCCGCCCTTGAACTAAAGTTAAATACCGATTCTAAATAGACATTATGTGTATTTACGCGATCCTAAATTATAGATTCCTCAATAATAAACCTCTCGAAAGACTCGGCCAGAAAAAAAAATATAATATAAAAATAATATTACAGAATGTTCTTGTAAATATATCAATATTGTATGGTCTGTTATTTTTTAAAAAAAATATCCTCCTGAAAAAATAATCCGAAAAAACTGGTTTCTTATTGAAATGTTTTTCATTATTATTTAGGTAAGGAAAGATACTCAAAAAAGGTGGATTTTTTTCTCCTCTTTCAAAAGGTAGGAATAAATTAATATATCTGAAAGTTTTTATCATGAATATTGCACACCTACTTCCGGTGAATTAAAGGTTGAAGGACTAAAATTTGACCTTTCTTAACAGCAGAGTTTCTTTTCACCAAAATCAAAAGACCCATCAAACTTGAAACTTTTATCAGCAAGGTTTAAGTGTAATATTCGTGTCAGAAGTCAATATTGTTCGGTACCGAGAAGACTGTTCCTTGGTATTTTTAGATTGCTAAGCTTAATGCGTAATTGAATTATTTATTTCTAAAACCTTAACTCTTGGTATTGTAAGCTAGCAGAGTTTTACCAAAGGTGAAGGTCCCAGAAAGGTCAAGGTTACGCGCCTATAAAAATTTTAGACATTCACGATCGTAGACTTTAAAGAATCAACTCTAGGTGGATCCTGAATCATCTTACCGGTGAAGGTCACAGAAAGGTCAAGGTTGCGCTGTTTAAATATTTTACGCATTTACGATCGTAGATTTTAAAGAAGTGACTCCAATTTAAACTACTCCAAATTACTGTTTCCTAAAATAATATCCAGTTCGGAAAAGGCAATGCCCTTAGGCCTTTGATCCTTGAACACGTTAAGGGGGGATCACGATGTTTTTCCGTGCAGTCTAGTTGCTATTCAATTAAACATACAATCCTAATGTCCGTTTGCACCAATAAATGTTCAACATAAACAGAAAGCCCAAAATAAACCTTCTTTCATAATTAATTAGCGTCACTCCCTCAAACAGTAAAACTCTCAAGCGATCTTAAATAATTAGCAATATTTTCGTACTATAATATCCCAGATCATGAATAAATAAAACCACCTACGTTATTTTTATTACATTTGGCGCGAAAACAGTTTCGTTATTTCCCGCCTAAACACGTTCGTACCCGGCGCATGATTGATAATGCCGGGTGTTAAAAATCTCATCTCGTTTCCCTCACGACCCCCTAATTTGCATGTATCCCGAATCAACAGGCATAATTTGCTCGTTTAACCTCGGCCAACCGCGACCCGACCACAAAATAGTGATAATTATAATTTAAATACTTACACGGTTAAGGTAATTGCCCCGGCTCGTTGAAATAGTGCAAATAGTTCATTTTCATTGAATAATGGAATAAGTTTGGCCACCTTTACGTAGTCTATGTGAGTCACAATGAGCTGAACAAAATCTATTTAAATAAAAAATAGGTATTATAATTAAAAATTAAATATTATTTTGTACAAAAAGCTTAAAATAATACCTAATTCAAATTAGCGATTAATAATAGACAGTAATTAAATAATTTCTAAGTATAAATGGGTTGAATTAATATTTTAATTCTTCGAAACGAGCGTCTTGCATTATATAGCCTTTCCGTTCAATCTCGAGGTGTACGTGTGACTCACAATTACTGATTTTGAAAGTCGAGCGAGTTCATTTTCCATTTATTAGACTTTTAAGGGGGTGTGTGGTGGGGAAAGTACCGTAATTCATACCAACGTTGTTTGAAATAGAGGATCTATAGACCAAAAATAGGCCTAAGATTGTTTAAGAAGTCCAATCTGTCCTTTTTTGGGATCAAATACTCCATCCCCCCCCAAAATGATAGAATTGACTCTCGGTGGATTTAAAACTGACAGAGTTGTCGCTGCTATGATAGCAATAACAGTTTCAACAAAAAGTGACCTTTAACTAATTATGAACTGGCCACGGTACACAACTCTGCCCTTGCAGTGACCATTCTTCGTTTTAGTTCTAGGAAAATCCGCCAGGGCTTTAAAAATGGTACCAACGTCGCAACAAGCAACCTACCCCCCCCCCCGTCCCCGCAATTCCCAGAAGGAACCCTTTAACAAAAGATCCATCAATATATCGACCGACTTTAGAAATTTTCTTTGCAAACTTTAGAGAATGTCTCGCCATCTCAAGGTTGAGTAAAGAAAGTGTTATATCTGTTGCTGGATTGTGTCTCCACCTATCCAAGTTCAACCTAGACACTACCATGACATAATTATAATATAATCTAAGCTTTGTCTACGATGGGATGACCACACTAAGCATGGGGCTTATTTACACGTGGGTAGAGCGGTTTACCGACAGCACCCTATACTATTACCCTTAGGCCTAACCTCATTACATTAGAGGTAACTATATTAAAAAGCATTAAAATTTTGCAGTAGGTCTATTTTTGCTATCTCCATGCCATGAGACTCGTGAGATATAATTTTGCCTAAAAGAACTATCTTCACTTGTGCCCGTCCAAACCAGCCCATCTTGCCCCGGGCTCTAGCAGATTATTATGCTAAGCCAGTTAGTAGTCCCTTGCCCCCCTCCCTTTTTATGCCACGCGGCTTCAAAAGAAAAGAAAAAATACCAAGAATAAAACTTACAAATACCCTAATATTGTCGTCGCAAACAATTTCCAATCTATTTGATATAAGCAAATTATTCATCTCATCGTAGTTCCTCACGACTTAAATAAAATATGTACTAAACCTAGCTAGCTTTTAAATCTGATGAAAAATGACGCATAGAAAACGAAAGACATGCTCGAGAACGAAGCGTCAATCAAAGTGACGAAAGTTCACTGAGTCTGGGGGGGGAGGAGAAAAAAAGAGGGCAAAGTTCTAAAACAGGGTCGGTAGTTGTAGGCAATATCTCTTCCCCCCCCCCTTCTTTATGCCTCGTGGTTTCAAAAACATGCCAAAAATGATACGTACTATTTAAATTTTGAGCCTAATTAGATTATTTATCTCCACGATATTAGAAAACTATTCATCTCATCGGAGCTCACGATTGAAATAATATTTGGAGTAATTTTAGTTTCCAATCCGACGAAGTAACCGAGAAAGAAGCGTCAATCAACTGACTGTAAATGCGCAATACGTCAGACAAGATTCGCGACGGGCGGGAGAAAAAAAGGGGGGAGGCTTAAGAAAAATAGAGCATCTATAGACCAAGTAGCGTCAGTAGGCCAAAAATTAGGGTCAAAGTCCATAGGGAAATTTAAATTTCATCTCCACTCGCCTACTTTTAAACATTGCTTTTAAATTTATAAATTTATTTGATTATTATACTGCAGATTATATTCATCATTCACAATTAGCTTTCAAAAATTAATTTACCTTTGTCGTTTTGTAGGTAGGAAATCGTCCTGAGAATTGAACTGAACCAAAGTATCTAATACAGTACTCCATCAACTGAAAATATCCAATCAAAGTCACGGGGAAAAGGGGGAAATAGTTGATTTTTTACTTAGCAAAGCGCGGTCGAAGGTCAGAAGCGCATTTTTCCAACGAAGCCGCGAAATTCGAATCGTGTTAAAAAAACTAGCTTTATTTATAAAACGAAGCTTTACACATACGATAATTTTGGGAGTAGGGATGGGTTAAAAATTAAATTATAACAGGATTATAACCGTAACTCTCAGCTGTACTTACCCGTAGCATAAATTATTTCAACTTTTTATACGCATTTTTAATTTAACTATGTACAAATGCGGTTTTTGGTATTTACGATTATTTCTGGTCTTTTTTTTTTGTTACTCATAGAACATACTTTTTTCATTGTTTTTGGTACATGTACATAATAATTTCCATTCCCAAATATGTCTACAATGTACGGGATAAACAGAGTATGTAAGATATATTTTTAGTTTCTACGAAATATTGTAAAAACTTTACGGGGTAAACATTGCACAGTTTCTTCCAGTGTCTCTAAATATTATTATTATTATTATTTATTTTTCATCTCATTCTAAGAAACTACGGGGAAAAATAGAACTAACTTTTCTATACATTTTTTTGGGCCTACTTTTAACATGTTTTGGTTAATTTAGTGGATGGTTAATGACTTCTTAGCCTTGTAAACTAGAGATAAATGTTAATAAGTTCTAATCCATTAAAAATTTCTGTAATACGCTTTGATTTCATAATGATTTGCAGATTAATAGGGATAAAATAATTTGTTACAAACTGATATTGATTATTTTCTCTTAAGAAAAGTGGAAAATAAATAGCTCAACTTTATTACAGACGGCGCTAGCTAACCATCCACCAAAAAACCCTTAATTTATACGTGTATATTTAAACTGTTCTTCCAGTAATATACGCGCCTGAAATTTTGAAAATAATTTATACAATTTATACACACGGTATTTATTTCGCATTTCCACAGTTAACTAAAACTGCAAAAAGGCGAAACAGGAAAATTCGTAGCGAACTGTTCACGGAAGTTTCACACCCATTTTTTTTCACACATAACAGAAAGCCAACTTCTTCACGCTGAAAGCTAAAGAAGACACCAATGTCACCGTTTAGCCGAAAAAGTACATTTTTTATGTGAATTTTTCCTATTTAATGGAAGCGCCAGGTTAATTGGTGTATAATGCTTTCTCATAATCACCTGATTAATTTTATAAAATGAACTCCCGGTTTAAATAATTAAAAGAATATCATATTTTTTCCCCAACACTTTTATTTTATGTTTTTTTTTTTCATTTCACTCACTAATTCTTCATTTTATGGAAAAAACAATGTCCACTTTCACCATCACCAGTTTCACCACCGCATTAATATTAACTTCCGATACGCGTTGACCTCGATGTCTGGCATGCAGGACGGAGGCGAAAGGTTTATCTTATGACGTGTATAATTTACCCTAGGTTTTTATTTTTTTATTGCTGAAGGAGCAGTATGTTGTTTAACCAATATATATCGATTAATCATCGAATTTATTTTATCCATTCATACTTTTTTTTCGCGATTGTAAATAAGTCTTCCTTTTTTATGTTTATACGTTACGAGGAGTAAACCGCGGCCTTTTCACGTTTATACTTTGAGCAAAAACGTTAAACGAACGAATAATCCCGCGGAAAACGTTATTCAATATATATTTCTTACGTTTTTTTTCTTGTAGTTTTTGGATTTTCTTTATATATATTTATTTATATATATATATACTTTTTTATTTTTGAAAGAGGTTATATTTGTGTGGGCTTTGGCTTCGAATCCATCCTCCTTTTACGTTATCAAGCAAAACAAATAACTGGCCATTGTCCAAACAATCAACGTTATTGCTTTTGGCGTCATTTGAAGTCCGGCAGCGTTGACCCCACTTCCTCCTCCACCACCACTGTCGTCCGTAGTGCTGACACCTTAATTCAGTTAATTTGGACACGAGAAAAATGGGGTTTGCAAATTAAATATAGATTACGATGGAACAACAAATTAATTATACAAAATTGTGGTGACATAACTATTTGTTAAAAATGGAATATTGAATACAAGCGGGTTACAGTGCGTGAAAAATAAATTTTTGTTTCTTTCTGTTGTCCACTGACGTAAAACGAAAAGCATAAAAGTACTTAGGTAGAAAGACAACTTATTTTTCTGTTTCGGTATTGTTTTTGACTTAAAAGCCAGATGCTCGTTATTGGATGTAAACAAAATAAATATAAAACTGAGCGTTTATATCAATTTTTACTTTATACGATTAAATCTTTTGAAATAAAGTACTGTTTGCCAACAGTACAGATCATGTCATTAACCAACGCTTAATTACTCTGCACATGCGCACATTCAAACAAAGGTAACTCTCTCCCCATGAATAAATATTCAACCACAAAACGACCAGACCATGCTTAGACGGTAGCTTAGAATAATCTGGTTTTAAAAGCATTATCTGTCAACACTGACTTGTTAGTTGTTTTTGAATTGTCGTTCCAGTCGTTTTACTTCCTCTGACTACTTCCGCTTTGGCGGGTAACACTTCTTCCTTATCTGAATGATAAAGAAAAGGGGCCAGTTACACTTACACGGTGGATTTCATCAAAAAAAAAGGAGGAGAAGGAGATGGAGGTGTAGGAAAGGAAAAGAGTCATCCAAAGGTTATCTTTTAATTCGACGTGGAATGTTAGGAAAAAGACAGGAAAAGGAATGCATTGAAGAGACTTACGTTTGACTTTGTTTCCGCCTCCATCCATTGGTTTCAGAGAATCGGGTACTATCGATTCGTAGCTCTGAATCCGTTGATACGAAGGAGATTCTTCTAAAAAGACCAAGAAAAGGGAGGTAGAAATCGAAATCAGTTTTCAAAACTTTGCCCCCCTTTTTTTCCTTCTTGAGTTTTCTTTCATGTCTGATTTTCCACCTCCCCTTTTTTCTACTTGTCGTTTTAGTTTACCTTGGAGCGTTACTATCGTATCTTCTAAATTTGGTTTTATTATATTTGGGGTCGGACATTTAACGTGAATCTCTTTACCCAAAATACAACGGGCTTATGGAAGCACAGTGATACCAGAGCCAATGTCTCACGTTTTGAAAAGTAAATTTTCTTTGGTGTGATTTTTGTTTTTTATTAGTGTGAAATTTATTATAGCCAACCTCCAGGGGTAAAACTGATAACGCATATCCTACCAGCCCCTGTAGAAATTCAGCCCGCAATACATCTGTGTAAGATTTTTTTTTATTTTTTTTTTTTAAATTTAATTTTCGTGAATTCTGTACCAATTCGGTTATTGAACATTCATGCCTATGTTCTGAACAAAATTTACGCTAAAACAATGTCACGTGTTATGTTAATATATGTGGAGAATAATTTGGGATTCATTTTCATCCCAAAAACAACTGAATTGGTACAAAATTATCGAAGATACGAATTTTATAAAAACAATATCGTACACCGATGTATTGCGGGCTGACGTTTTACAGGGGTCGGTAGGATATACATTATCAGTTTTACCCCTGGAAGTTGGCAATTTAAATTACGCTCAATTTAAAAATAACTTCGTAATCTCACGTTTCTTTTCGTTTATGTAACTATATGTTTCAATGATACCAAAGAAAATACACTCTTTGAAACGTAGCACATTGGCTATCGAATCAATGTGCTTCAAGAAATGTAATTACGTTTATAACAAAGGACTCAAAATCGTTTCCAGTCGGTTTCGAAAGCCGTTTAACTTCGAACTATAAAATGTTATCCATATTATATTAAAAGTTTTAATTTATGCACATACGATAATATAGCTCTGACCTAAAATAACTCAGAAACAGTCTTACCTTTCCCCGTCTTTGATTTTGTGATCAGGATGGGACTCGCGGTTGTCGTGGTTGTTGTCGGCTGAGTGGGTGGCACGATCTCTTCAAAAACCGGAAGAAGGAAAGAGAAATACAGGAAAAATGATTAAATAACGAAACAATACGTATACCCCTTAGATAGATAGAGGTATAGTTTTTTTTATTTTTTAATCTCGACATTTTGTTAAAAAAAAAAGAAAACGTATTGTTTGTAAAACTTATGGATTTTCCTTCTTAGAGATCAATTCTTCATCCTTATGCTTTATAAGACGTTTGAAAACGAAACCACTTACACTGCGTGATTGTATACGTAGGGTGGTTCGATAAAACAAAGAAAAATTGGTAGGGTGGGCCAAAATAATGAGCGAAAAGGACGTTGCACCGTTTCATCGCCTTGGAATAATTATTGGTGGAACTTCTACAGTGAATTTAAACTTCTAAATGTAACTAAGTTTTTAGATAAGCGATCAGTAAGGCGTATTAATTAAGGAATTTGTGTAGTTGAAAAGATTATTTAAATTCACGGAAAATAAACTTTAATTTAACAAATTCAGATAAGGCTATGACGTTAAGAGCGTGACTGTTTCAATTTACGTGATGGGTAATTAATGAAATATTTTACTAGTAAATTAGAACCTCATACGACGGATCATTATTTTTATACATTTTAACCTAACATTCCTCGTGAGTCCACTCCACACACAATTCATAATTATTCTACGCCCTATTTCTATTCCACGCTTTAAGACATTAAGATACAGCTGATAAGCGATTCACTTTCATAATGAATTAGCACGTGGAAACTACCTCGCGAACATACTTTTGAAAAAACATTTATAAAAAGAATTTTAAGCCTCCTTGTTTGTTTCCTCTAAAGAACAGAACCAGTATCTAGCTATCCTTTATGGGAAGGAACTCATCTTCTATTAAGTTTAAGTCTTTAAATTCCAAGCCTCGTGCTTTATCAGACCCCTAAGTTACGTGACGTTAAAATGATAGGGCCATTAAGGACAATAAAGAAACACTCCCCCATCCCATGCCAACAAACCCCCCGTCTCTCTTGGTCTTTGTTGAGTCAGCTCCGTATACTTCTATCTCACTGCAAACGGTGTGGCACACACGCGGCTAGGGATCTTCGTCGTATCGATTGCAAGGTAGAATCCTATTTATTAAAGAAAGCCATCTAAGGACAATCCGGTGCGAAGAAAGCTACTTAAAGTGTCTACCATCCGGCGCTGCTGGCAAAAGTGGATGACCAGTTAGGCCTAATGTTTGTCCTTGTTTGCTAAACTATCATTAATCTCGCGGCCACAATCTAGTCTTCTTACAGACCACACGTGCGTGACGGTCTTTTTCGCACTCTCCGGACGTCAAAATGTGACAAATTAACAAACACTATCTACTTTATTTGTAATCAACATATCCCATAAAATTTAATTTACTCGAATTAAGTCTAATCTTTGTTCTAATTTTAAAGTTAATCTAAAGTTTCACCAAATAATACGCGGTAATTTGATGAGCGTATAGGTTAAAAGTTTCAAACAATTTTAACATAAATTTCGTTAGCTCTCAGGAAAAACATTGAATACAGACACCATTTACAAGGTTGAAGAAATAGGTATTAGTTAGTCGTTCTCGATATTAATTATAGAGATACAAAATCCTTACATTATCAAATGAATCCACATTTTGCAAGTAAAACAAAACCTTTACTTACCGTAAAGCTGCACTGTGTGTTCGGACGTTCCCAACGAGTTCTTAGCGTAGCATTTATACATTCCGTAGTCCGATTTGCCAATTCTTCTAATGGTCAATTTCATGTGCGTCTTATAGGTCTTTTCTCGCAGCAACGTTTCGTATTTGGTGCTGTTGTTAATAATGGGCTCTTCGACGCCGTCCTTAGCCCAGTGGTTAAGCGACGACGGATAGGCCTCCGAATGACAATCCAGCTGGGCGTCGTCACCCAGGATGGCTCCCACGATCTGATTAGGAACCCACATCACTGGCGCGACTAAGGAAACAACACATTTTATAAGAATGGAAAAACACAGTAGGCATTCAATAGATAAATATCGGATGTAGAAACAAGATCGTCAAGCCTACACAGCTACGTTTACCATCTAGTAGGGTCAATCACAAAAATATCTTCTGAAACAGTTGCGTGTGAAAAATTGCCAAAATATAAAGGTCCTTAGACCAAATCAAGAGCAGCTTGCAATGACTAATTATCCATTAGAAGCTATTAATGCTCATTAACATGCTGAGTTTGAGCTCTAATCTTAAAAACACTACACAGATTACAATTGTTGGCCAGCCAGTCATAGTCTCATCGTAAAATACTTGGTAAAACCGCATCCAGAAAGGCAAAAAATATAAGAAAAAGGGTCGAAAAATAAACCGTTGTTGACGCTTTAGTATTCGCGGGTAATTGTTTCGCGTAATAGCCCCGATATATTACGGTCCGGTGATCTCGTGAGATGGTTTTAAGCGTAACGACCCCGATTTTATACAAGAGGATCTCTTCTCTCCTCGCTCTTCAAACTAGCTTTCTCCGCGAGGATTATAATGTTCGGGTTGCTCGTTTTTCCAAGCCTGAAGGATACGAGTAGATGGGAAAAATCCATTTATTACGCCCATAACTAATTGCTCTTCGGTAATCCGATGGTCAAACGGCGAAAAGGCGGTTAGAAAATTCTTACAAGATTCTCGGGCAGCTAGTGGGCAATCGAATTTATGAGCCAGTTTTCTCCCATTAAAGGATAACCCCTCTATAAAGCTACCGAACTAGGTATCAACCTAGCTCCTTCGTATACCTTTTTTTAACCCTTGTCCAACCACAAATTACCATACTTATAAAAAGTCATTAAAATCTTGTTTTTTTTATCCAGGACCCATCAAAAATCTATATTATGATGGGCTTTTTTTAGAATTGGCACTGTTCTGGAGCAAGTGGCTGACGAAATAAATGTCTTCACGCCCTTGAACTATTAATTGTAATTTAAAATATTACCATTCTGTCAAAACCTTCAAAATGATAGACTATACTAATCACGACAATTACGTTCATTTGATCCAACCTATTACTCAAGAATTTCATAATTTTAATATTATAATAACCCGAATACTTTAGATAAGTTGAACCGAAAATGTTAAATCTCCATCCATGGGTTAGAACGATATATAAATGGAATCCCTTTCCTGATATAAATATTCCAGGTTTTTCTTAAAATAATTCTTAAGTATATACCTTTTGAAGTATCATTCATTTTGTCAAACGTTTTTCCATTTCCTTGAGTGTTTTCAATGTTTTTTGTGAATAATGTTTCTCGTTGAATTAGGCCTACAAGCCCGGGAATCCCACTTCAATAATTTTAGGACAGTGAACTTCTTCAGTGACTGCGAAAAGTTATAGCTTCTTCGCGAATACATTTTCCACTTGCTCAGTTTCATGGCGACCATGAACCATCACTCGGAATTATCTCATATACCTTTTCTTTTTGAGTCCCTTTTACACGAGTATTTTTCCAAGCTTTTGGGCTTCTTTTGGCCGTAAAGAAAAATCGACAATCTCTTTCAGGATTTCTTTCCTTGTCCTCTCTCTTACCCAGGAAGGAGAGATCTTAGAAGTAAGGAACGGGGGGGGGGAAGAAAAACCTTTTATCAAGGATTCGACGCGGTGACCGTTTATTCAACCTCTAACGTCTCCTTAATTAATGCGCAAATTATACCGAACCCAAAAAGCGGGGAAAAACTTTTCCTTTCGATTTCCTTGCTTTCCCAAAAATGTCGGTCTACGATCTGGCAAAAAAGTTTTTTTTTTCTTTTTTTTTTCAGTGTTATCACTTTTCTAGAGAAATTGTCAAACATTCGAGAAGGTTGTTTATCAGTTTTGACATCATACGGTTATTTTTTAGTTTCAGAGTTGGGGTTAATGCGGTTACGGTTTGTTTACGGTAGACCTAACGTGTCATCTTTAGTTTTGTGAAGCATCTTGAGTTTTTCAACTCTGACCTTATGTTTTTGAAAGAAGTTACGAAATGAAACATAAAGCGTAAACAAGTGTATATAAAACTCTGTTAAACTTGCAATGGAAACTAGACTAAACAATTATTCAGTAATTTTAGCCCATTTCATTTCGAAAATACGAAGTTTATTAGGTAGTGTTCAAAACGCAATAAAATCTTCTAGCTTTTCATTGGAATGTATTAATTTGAATGGTAATGATTATTAATAAACGAAAAACATCTTCGATATTGAACGTGCTATGCGGGTTTCATATCCTAGCACCAAAGCAAGTAAATTATGAAACTTCTCTTACGAGGTTTAACCTAAATTTTCTATACTAAGATAATTTAAAAATTTATGAAAATTTTGATAAATTTGGTAGTTTGTGGTGCAAATAGTTGTTATAGAATTTAATTTGAGCTTCTAAATAATTTATTTTAGTCTAATTAGCAACGCAATAATTTAATAGCCCGTGTTACACCTCAGTGTAAATTGATCTTCCTACCTAGGCCTATATACTCTAAGAAAGTATCCGTAATAAACCCGGAAAAGTAAATATTCGTAAGGAGCTCAAAAGAGAGAGAGAGAGAGAGAGAGAGAGAGAGAAGTTTTTTATTACAATTTTTCACGGCGAGAGAGAAAATCCGAGTCAATATAGGCATATATTACAAAAGCCTAATTTTAAAATATAAGTCTCTGGAGCCAGCCAGGGAGTTCCGGAATATGAAAAACTCTCCTCTTTTCGCGCAGGAAGCTTCCTTCCGTGTATTGCAGATTCAAAATTCAGCATGTTCCAAAGTTGCTTTTTTTTTTATAAATTTCCATCGTTATAAACCTCGATATTTAAAGAGACACTGAAATTGTTGAAGAGGATTGTCTATAATGAGGTGACTAACGTAGTAAACGATTCATCAAAGTGTTTCCTTATGGAAGATAAGAATTGTTTCGCTTTTTTCATCTTCATGGAAAGTATTTTGATAAATTATCATAATTCACCTGCAAGGATAAGAATCTCGTGGCGCGTGAAGTACTGAACATAATTTTAAACTTTGAATGATTGTTGGGGTAAGATTAAGTATCCCTTTAGTGAGGGCTGAGGCTATCGTGTCTGATGATGTTGCACCTAGCCCTTGAAATGGAGTAAGGTTAGAACTTGGTCCTAGGAACTCTGGAACTCTTTCTTTTTTGAGCTGGCTGGAGTTATGGCTACTAATACGTGCCATATTAGGCCGCTGATGGATGGCCTTAGTCGCCGCCTAGAAAAAAGAAGCTCGGCGTTGAGGAGCGAGACAGAATGGTGCGACGGGATGAAGGCGGAACGGCCAGCTACTGTTCGAATTTTTTCAAACGGAAAATTTTTCTTCCACTTGGTCTGATTTATATTTTTGACGTTAGTTTTCAATAGACGGGTAGAGGGAAGCTGAACGCGGCAGCTCCGGATATATCTTTCTCCATTTGATATTTAAAAAGGATTTCTCTCATTCCTTTATTTGCACGCGGGAATATATTTATACCTTTCATATCTTCCCGCCTAAAACTCCCTCCCCTCCCCCTTTATACGCCACCCATCCTTTAAGTGCCTATTTCTCAAGATAAAATATTCAGTCTGCACTAATGGTTGCGAGCTTGGAGTTCTGGAGGAGAAGGAAAGAGTATAGTAGTATCACCTTTTTAGGGTATTTCACTAAAAATACCTTAGTGTATCTAGAAAAGGGAACGAACGTTTGAGCATTGGCTGGTAAAGCTTAAAAAAGACGCTCTGATGTTCGGACGTGTTGGTTACATGATCTAGCAGACATTTTAAAAGATGACGAAATATCAAAACCAAAAACCAAAGAGATCGTCTATAGGGTGTTTCTGATAAGTATGCCATAAATTAAGGGGGATTTTCTTTATGCGATTTTGAGTCGAAAATGTTCTATGACATTTTGCCATCAGGACCACCCCTTAATTAAATCAGAAATCATTGTCTTTCAATTTCTAAATTAAATTTAAGGGGTTATCCGTAGAATACGCCAATCTTAACCTGAAAACAGTCCCTAGGAACAGCCCAAAATCCAAAACGAATGATCCTTAAATGAAATTAGTGATTAAAATAAATCAAACGTCATAATCCTTAACCTTACATTTCCTAATAGAATGTCTGAAAAAACACTTATAATTACGTCCGTTTCCATAAATATAAAAGTACAAGTCTGACATTTTTTACGATAAAAACCCCAGGCGTGGGTGTAAAGCAAAACGCCATTTGACACGATCATAAAAACGAAAGCGAAAATTTTTAACTTCCTTCTCCAATAGAATAGACTCTCCTATATATCCTTTGAAACCCTTTTTTTTCCTATAGGATATACCGGCACTATTTCGACAGTAATAACACGTTATAAAAAAGGAATTTATGCGTCCCAGTGGGGTATAAGGGGTGTTTTAAGCGAAAACGCCTAAAAGAGAAAATTTCACTTCAGTTTTAGCTAGACGAGAAGCGAGTGGGTGATTCTGGGGTGCTGCGAGCCATAAACAAAAATATTCCTCATATATATAAACTTATACACTAAGAAAAGGAACGGAACACGAGAAAGCTAAAGGGTTCTTCGTGTTTCCCAAATATAAAAGATTTATCTCGAGTTTCAGCAGTTTTCTTTCTAAAAAAAAAAAAATACCAGAAGAAAAAAAAAGTTCTTCACCCCACCTTTTTCGTCGTCGTTTTCCTCAGTTTCCTAACTCTATATTCTCTCCGAACATTGAGACACCTGCGTTTCAATATTGATCGAAGACTGTAGTCCCACCTCTACCCCTATCGTTCACTTCCTTCCCTTCAGAAATATATATCCTGAATTTATTTCAATCTTCTCATGATTTTGAAACTGGTTCGTAGAAGATTCTTAACCGGATATACACCCCTGAAAATGATATCGTACGTTTTCACGACGGAACAATATTAATTCTTAATTGGTTTCGTACTTTGTTCATTGGTTGTAGGTTCGTGGTAGCAAGAGTAAATCAGGTATGGGAGTGTCAATCAACATCCATAAACAGTAATCTGGATCGTGGTTGGCACTGAACCCGCGCTGGTATCTCTCTCCCTCTCTAAACAGTCCCCTTAACTAGCTCGAGCTGTAAGTCTCTAGCATTACGAAGTATATACTTATGGAATGGAACAAATATATTTCTCGTAACAGGTATAAAGATAGATTTGAAAGAAAATTCTTGGGAGAAAGAAATAAACCCTCAAGTGGTATAAAATGCTGAATTCAGATAAAAGACGAGAACAGGATTGAAGGAGAAGGGGGAACCGGGGATTTTGCAAATCTGTTTTATAAAGAGAAGAAGGTTACGTACGTAACCCCCTTATACTCCGATATCGGCATAAACAAATTTCATTTTATTCTTTCTTTCTCACATCAGTTGCATCGTGCTCTCCAGCGACATTCTTTCCTTCTTGGAATCGTAAGTTTAGAGTATCTCTCGAAGAAATGTAACATGTCATCGATAATGGAGTGATGGGATGGTCCTTGTTGTTGGAGTGGATTAACTCTTAAACGTGAGGATAAAATAAACTGCCAGCGTTTTATGAAGGGATGTAGAAATTTGCAGACGACACATTTAGACCCGTAGCAAGAAATGTTTCAAAAGAGGGGGTAAAATTGCGTGCTTCGAACACCAAACATTTGTCCCAGCTGTTATAGTTCAGTGTTGGAAGGTGATGTCGATAGAGAAAATGTGAAACGCAAAAGTTTAACATGATAATTAATTCTAAGAAAGGTAAATAACAACCATCTGGTTTGGGTTTCCAGAATTACTCTTCTATTTGACAATGGGAGGTGGTTACGCTACAATTTATCAACTCTGCCATTGGGTTTAAACTAAAATGAGAAACTGTAGCATTTGAACGAAAACGACGTCCTTAATTACATAATTAAGTACATAATTAATTGTACTCAATTTAAGTTAGTGAATGAGTACTTACATTGAACGTGAAGAATGATTCTTCGACTGACAGCGGGAAGTACACCGTTTTTGGCGATGCAAAGATAGGCGCCCATGTGTAGTCGACTGACGCGGGATATTGACATGTTTTCTCCTTCAAAAGCAGTTGCTGAAAATAGAAACCATATAAATATGTAGATTTTCCCCGGGCATTTCCTATCTCTATAATTTTTCTAAATATTTGATCTGCTAGAAACCTCCTGAAAATTTATAATTCAAACCTAAAGCCTGTAGTAAACACTAGCATATTAATCGCTTTGCAACTTCCGCTTGAAAAAGATTAACCAATCCTACGCTTTTAGCCGTTGAACTCCGCGTACGCTCAACAAAAACAATACAGGCCTATATTCTATAGCTCAATACATTATACATAAGCTAGCAATTTCGAGTAAATCGAAAACTGGTGGGCTGTATCTCTTTCAGTTCGCCAAACCTTTCATTTATAAAACTAGGTTATTTAGGGCTATCTCTTTCCAGTAGAACGATCAGACTTTTACATATTTAAAGGTACTTGGCTAACAGCGTAAATAGGTAAGAAAAACTTAACACTAACAATCCCTTATCACTATAGGTAATTGTGCTAGATTATCAGTCCAATAACCAGAATTTATTGCATTCTTAGTTTAATAATTAAGTTAATATATCAATGTAATATGATTCTAAAGTGGTAGTAAAACGATTTGTTAATTGTATCTAATTGCGATAGCTGATCCAACAAATAATGATAACTGTTAATTATAGTTTAAATAATTAGAGGTGCTCCCTCGTTTAGTTAGCCTACTTCGTTGCTACTATAAAGATAGATAGGCTCAGGGTCGTAGAGCCAGTTTCCCAGGGCCTGGGACGTGTACGGCTGTCTTGAGAGGGGCCAGTGATTTGGTAAATTTTTCAGGGGCCAACAAACTTTCTCGATGGCCCTGCATAGGTTAATTTCGCAATTGAATAGCAGATTGATTCATGATAGAATTTGAAATGAATTCGCAGTTATAAATATTTGAAACTTCTATTCCCAATGGAATAGCCTCCAGTTACGCTATTAACATATACGGTAATTTTAACGAAAGACGTTTTTTAAAGGTTTTTCACGGAGGTCGCCCTATATAAAAGCGAGTTTGGAATACGAAATGAATTCGCCAAGGCCTAGCTGGTAGCCACGCGGGCCAAGATAAAGGTCTTCTGGGGGTTGAAACGAAAATAAGCTCTCTGTAAATTTATCAAAGTTTTCTTCCTTTCCAGTAGCAAACGAAAGGAAAACGTATCTTGAAAAGAAACAAACAAACTGCAGTGTGCATATAGGCTAGCTGGCTGGCTGCGGAAAACGTTTGGAATCCGTCCTTTTTCGGGATTATTGAATGGGACATTTTGGATAGGGATAGGATAGCGCCGAGAAAAGAAATAAGGCGATGAAGATGGGTAAAACTGAAAGGAAAGGGTTCTAACTTCGCAAAGAGAGAAAGAGAAAAAAGAAACTTTCTGGATATTTGAAGAAAACTTTTAGTTTTTAAGCTTTTAGAATAGTACGCTTTTAGATCTATTTTACTGATACGCGCAAAAGAGTGAATGATACCATTAACTTTCCTTTGATATATTTAAAGCTATAGTCGTGGTTTTTACATCTTTTTTAAAAATGAAATCCGGATAATAAAGGGTGATTTTTATATAAAAAAGCCCATATTATTTAAAAATTCAATTTTTTCCGTAATTTAACCTACGTTTTTTTAATAATTTTAAAGAATATTTTTCTGATTAATCTATAGTTTCAAATTTCTCCTTTGTGTGGATTGAGCATAGGGTCTATACTCGACCTAAACCCAAATAATATCGGAAATCTATTATGTTCGACCTCAAGGGAAACGTCACTGAGCTTAATTGATGCATATGCTGTACCTTCGACTGAACTCTAGGGCTTACATAAAATTTTAACGTTATTACACTTAACCAGGGTTCTAGAAACTTTCGGAAAACCGATGTAATACAGTCAACACAAGATCTAACTGCCTCCATCACCTTGTTAGAATTTAGTTTTTCTTACCTAAAAGTTTCTTTCCCTGTAAAGTGCCAAGTGGAATGGGCTCGTTGTCTTCCCTCCTCCACGTAATGTTTGGGCTCGGATATCCCCTGGCTTTGCACGTCATGGAGACGTTGGATCCTTCCCTCGTCACGACGTCAGAGCTACTCTCCTCCACTATTATATCCGGTGGTACTTTTGGGAGAAAGCGACACGAGAGACAGAAAGAAACAGAGAGAGTTAGATATAACAGACGAGAAACCATTCGTGGAACCTCCAAAACCAGCCAGTCTTCCCTACTCCCAGGGACCCAGAATACAATTCGCCTCTCTTATGTGTATCAACACGTGTTAAATAAAATCGATACGTCGATGTCTCCGTTGTGGTACTAAATCTATTCTGTCCCAGACTCTTATCCCATGCGAAATAGACAACCAAAACTTATCGTAATTTAACAACTATTGACATTTACTTCATTAAAGGACTTCATTAACATTCAAAAACTGTTATTCTATGATAATAGTAGCACAAAGCTTAATACTATCAATGTCGAAAGAGTTAGATTTATACGAAGCAACAGCAACTGTTGGGGGAATTCTGGTTATTTTGAAGTTAATACAGCTACTGAATTTCAAATTCAGGCTATAAATATTGCTTCCAGTCATCCAGTAAAATCGAGTTGATACCAATCAAAACTCACCGAACTTGAACCTTCGAACAATTGTTTCAAAAGTTTGTGTCTTCTTCCACCGAGAAACAAATTTTCAGTTGGCTAGTATACACGCTGTAGGCCTCATCTTTCAAACAAGTAAAAATACGATAAATCGATAAAATCACCGAAGGGCTGTGCCGCACGATACGCGTTTGTGCGTCTGGAAAAAATTCCACTATAGAAGGACAAAAAAAAAGTAAGAATAAAAAATAGAGGGCACTCCTCGTGGTGACACAATCACGAATTTATTCCCAAAGATTGCAACAAACGGATGTATTTTGAAATCAGGCTCAAAAACGTATTTATTCCGCCGTATACTTCCCCTGACACACGCGTGCAGAGCCCCCCCCTTTGCCTCAAACCAACCAATACTTTGGAATATAAGAAAATCCTACATCTTGGACCAAACCTATCTAGCCTCTAGCAAACCCTTTTTACTATATTTCGGGGTCCAGGGGGTTGAAAACGAAATTTCCATGATTTTGAATTCTGGGTCTTCTTTATCCGTCTTCGCGTATCCCTTTGGCTAGACCTTTTATAGCAAAATATAGCGTGCTCAGAAAAATGCGAGACAATTTGTTTTATACATATATATATATATATATATGTTTTGCAATAGGATATTTTTCCAAATCTCACTTTTCCTCAATGTTTGTTTGACCCCTCTTTCCCCTTTTTTCACTAGATTGACGTTTAGAGTAACTCTCAAGATAGGATTTTATATGTCTTTCGAAATAGTTAATAACTTGAAGTGGAATATTCACGGTGAGGGTCACGACATTTACAGAAAATCCTTTAAACTTGTCGCAAAATTAAGAAATATTTGAAGAAATCATGTAATTACGATAGCTCTCATGAAATCTCCAATGAAATTGCGATATCTCACTTGAAATCACGAAATCTCACATGGATTTGTGAAATCAGTAAATATCCATGGAGACTTTGTAGTTTTTGAAGAAATCGTTTACAAAATCAAGATATCTTTGATGAAATCATGAAATCTTTGACGAAATATCTGATCACGAAATATTTATGGACATTTACAATTTTTCAAAGAAATCTTTGACATAATCAAAAAAATTCGTACGCTTCCTTGCATCGAATCACCGATTAAGAAGTCTAAATACCAAGTACACGCGAGAAAAGAGACAACTGGCCACATTTTTACTTTACGTTATGGGCTCTTGTTATGTAATTCAAGATACGTGATGTTAAAGAAGATTTCTTCAATAAGATGTTGGACAAGAGGTTTTGTCAAGAAACGAACGTTTTCGAACTCACCTAGCACGTCCAAGTATCCGATTTGGCTTTTCATCGGGGCGGTGTTGATTTGGCACATATAACCCCCTTTGTCCGTCTCTTGAACGTTGCGAATTAGCAAGGCAAAATGCCGATCGTCGCTGTGACTGAGGCTGATTCGATAGTTGTGACTGATGATCCTATTGTGAATCGTTAGAATGGCCTTCGATTCCACCTTTATCCATGCCACCTAAGTGAAAAAAAAATTGTTATTCAAATTGTAAGATGGAATTAACGAGATCGCAAAGGTCCATTCAAATTAAACTAAAATCTCTGGTTCACGTCGGTGAAATCGCTTCAGTTTCGTCGGCAGTCTCGAGATGGCACCACCTCGTTAGCACCTTTTCTTTATCCATAGCTAACTCGATCATGCCTCACAGACGCGTGATCAAGTGAGCTATGCTTTAGAAAACGATATATGAAAATTTTCACGGTTCTTGACGGTATTTGTTATTTTGGATTCATCTATTTTAGTTTACAAAAGTCTTGGGTCAAAAATCACCAATACGCGACTCGTTTTAAGTCCTCTGCTCTCACGTCCGAATTGAACATACTGACGCGAAAGAAATGAAATTAACTAGGCAACCGACGGGAAAGTAAGATACTCGAGTCTGAATGGGCCTTTTTAAATAACATTAATTTCCGTTGAAGAGCATTAATTTTATTTAGATTTGCCTGGACATTTACATAACTAAGGCAAAAAGCTACCAAATTACAGAATCATACCACTATTTCTTAAAAACAGATGATATAATTCTTAGTTTGTCGCTGTGATACAAAAATTATATATGGAAGAAGCCTCTTTCATATCCCTCTATTGCTATTGAACATTGGTAGTACAATGAACTTTAAGGGTCAAACTAAATTTATCCTTGGGAACGATCGCGCGTGTTTCGGAATATTCACATCTTTAAAAACAAGCCCTTAAGACCTTAACCCTTGGCCCATTAGCTACGACCTCCCGCCTTATGTTGTCTTCGTTTTAAAATTTATATTTTTGAGAAACAGAAGCGCGGGAAATTCCCAAACCTATACTCAGTGACTATTCCATTAAGAAAAGGGCTTTGCTCTGTAAGCTTTTTCTCAGATTTTCTAAAGGGGTTTGTAAGGGAGAGTATGGAAAGATATCTAATAAGGGAAGAAAGTCCAAGAGAGAGAGGGAAAGAGAGAAGAGGAGAAGGATGGTGTTACCCTGTAGCCGCCCAAGTTCTCGACAACGCAATTCAGCTGGACATCTCTCCCCAAGGGAACGGTTACATTCTGAATGACGGACGCGAAGTCTGGAAGAACTTCATCGTCTGAAACTGAAAACAAGAACTGATTAAATTAACTTTTCTTCGCCTATCCCAATATATGTCGCCCGACACTTTAGCTCCACCGAAAAAGGATTGGTGCCGTCCACCATCGCTAATTGTGTAGAGGTACCCTCATCTATGCCACTGACTACGATTTGGAATAAATAACACTTTTATAAAAATCAATAACATGAACAAAATATCGCCGTATAGTGTAATTACATTCTCTATGGGCTTAGTTTTGAATCTTACGAACCAAACAATAAATATATTAAGTAAAATATTTTCTGTTCCGATTCCAAGAGGGTTTATGATTCAATTCACATTATTAAAAGGAACCTCTACTTTATTATGGGTCCATGGGGCATATAGTGTCGACCCTCGTACGTTACTCGTGCATTTCACTTTAGGGAACCGTATTGTCTGCGATCAGTCCCAGTTTGCTTACAGTAATATCAGAGTACAAGAGTTGTACATTCATATCTTTTGGTTGAAAAGTAGGTCGAAGCGCCTGCGGAACAAAATCCGATTTCAAAATTATATATCTGAAATTCTTATTCTTTTAAAAAATTACGTTGCTTTTATAAATGACAATTCGGGTTCGATTATCGTTTTGAGGTTGTATAGAAAGTGGCGCCAGTAGGAAGACAGTACTGATTCTGGAAATAAGCCAGGGTATATATGTAAGGTATGATCAAGATCTTTGAAACATTGATAAGTTAGTTTTAAACTGTATCTCAAAATAAGATAATTATGAATATATTTGACATCTGAAACAACGTTACAATGTAAGCTAACAGTTATAGAAAGATAATGATTTATTCATGGGTATATTTAGATCCCTCGATTTAGTCGCGAAATTTTACTTCATGAACCCGAAGCATACCACAAATTAGCAATCAACATTCTTTTACACGTATGTCATTGTATAGTTTAGACATGAGCCTAAATCTTAACATTTATCTCGAATACTGACTGACTGACAATCTTGATAAAACCGTTAATTAGTTAGCGAAATTTATCACGCCAAAACTTTTGTTTCAACTTACTATACTTTTGCGCCCACAGTTAGATATACAATGAGGCCGCCGACAGAAGAATGACAAAACAACAAAATGAAGAAATACTTGAATATCCGTGGCTTCCAGCGTGACGCGGGAACCTCAACCAGTCAACCGCGTTTCTTTTCCGGCATGTTCTAACATAACATATATGTGGAACAAATATGAAGGAAAGCGCTGGCAAAGGGAATAACCTCGACGTTTTCCTTCGGTGCCCTCTCGGTGGTGGTGATTAATGAGACTGAAGGATCAACGGAAGATTCGCGTAACGTTTCATTGTGTTTATTTACCGCGCTAGCTATGTACGTAATCAGAATCCGAAAAAGGAGAAACGAGCTAAGGAGATGGAAGAGGTAGGGGAGAGCAATGTCTATAATAGCTCGAGAGAAAGAGCTGCCTTCGAAAGCGTTAATTACCGGTGCCCGGCGTCTTTGGCCGAAACAAAACAGACTCTCGATCATAATGGTTTTCTAAAGCGCCGCCGGATGAAAACAAGACGGAGGAACTGTTATAAGAGTATATCCTTCCGGCTTTTTATGGACCTTGCCTTTTTTATCATCGTTTCTCTTATGGGCTTACCTAAACTAATAGTGGGCTTTAACTCCAAACTAAACTGGTTTATGCTACATTTCTTCTGAAAAGTATAAGAATTACAGTTGGAATTATCAAGAACTAATCCAGGATTTTTAGAGGTTCCATTCCTATGCCTCAACTATAGTCCCTCTTTTGACAAAACACGTGTTTCTACAAGATTGAATGCATTTAGTTTCAAATACGTGCTCACATTCATATAATTTAATAATAATATTTTCATAGCTCGCGTGGTGAAACCAAAACCTATCTGAGCCTCGGAGGAAAAAAGACGACGCTTTGCGGGAGTTTGGAAGGGATTCTTCGTGTCGCCAAAAGGGTAAAGAGAATGAGAGAGAGAGAGAAAAGTAAAAAGAAGGAAGTACAGAGCTATATAGCTTCTCTCTTTTTCCATTGTCGTGTCTCTAAGAGGGGAGATCCGTGATGCTGCCTTAGCAAAGGAGGAAACAGTTCAATGGCGTAATGGCTAGGATAGGGACTGACGGCAATTTGTTAGAGATCCCGGCGTGTACGAATAAGAGGGCTGGAAGGAAGAGAAGGCAACTATTCTCCTCTTCTCGTTAACGATTTTCACTCGCTTTCCGTTCGTCATTCTACAAGAAGTTCATGCCATAGAGTTCTACAATGCTACCAATACGCATCATAATTGTTTGGAGTCACGAGTTGTCAAAATTATATCGTTATGATGGTGAGATACGCAACTTGTAAGATAGCACGCACCTTGAAGTAATATCAGTCTACACCCTCTTGCGCCATCCCATACAAAGCAAATACAGTATCAGTATCAGTGGACCTAAGGATAATAGATACATTTTTATCGCGAAGTAGCTCGCATACCCTATTTTTCCTTTTATATTCTTGTTACTAAGACTTCTTCAATTTATCGACTTCTGGCTTCGCATTCAGAAACAGCCAGGCGGCACTTATTTTAAAAGTGGTCTCTCTCGTCCACCTATTTTCGATCACTAGACTAGACTATGTAGCGTCCGTGTGTTTTCACCGTTTGCTTCGGCCACAGAAACCTCTCGTTCGGCGTTTGTGGGAAACGCGGCTTTCAGGGGGTTAAAATGGTCTACATATTATATACCCCCCAATCGTTTCCCGCGGTTATCGTAAACCTCTTTGGACCCCCCCCCTCTCTTTTCCTGTTCGTCTCAAATTACCCTTGACTATATCGTCATCTTCGATTCCGGCCATTTTCATCTATTTTCTAAATAGGCGTTATTTCAAATATATATATATATATATGTATGTATGTATGTTACAAGAGGGGGCCCTTTTTTACAGCAGCAATTTTAGGGGTATATGTTGAATGGCTATTGCGCGGAGAGCGCAACAATCACGAGGGGCTGATTGGCGGCGATTTCTACTTAAGATGACTCTTTTTCCATCGCAGAATGGGCTCGCATTCTTTTTATTCCGTGTGGGAGGGACATTTGATGTTATTTCAGAGATAAGAATGATGATGATGCGTTATTACTAATATCATACACGATTTAGCAGATTGGTCTTCTTGAATGTGAAAGTTTGTGTTGAAAATTATTTTCATTTATTTGAGTTTATTTACGTTTGTGTGTATTTAGTCAATTAAATGAGCTAGAGATATAAGGATAATCACGTTAAGTAATTCATTTTCCATTAATTTTGTTTTGACTGTCTTTTCAACTTTCACTTTATTCTCGATGTTTTTCTAACCGTTTTACTATAAACAGACCGATGAAACAATCCATTCTAAGTTTTTTTTTCACAGTAGTACAGGATTTTGGAACGGAAGTCAGTTCGTTTCCGTTCACATTATTCTTGTCTCTTACTTCTAATTCTTCAACCAAGAAGAATTTTTTATTTTGAGTTGTCCAACAAACCTCTTTTGTGAAGAATCCACATAAATATTAGACAACAACACAACACAACAGAAGCTAAGCCTCGGAAATTCTGGCCTACACAGTTAAACCTTGTCTCAGAAAGTAAAGAAAAGCCTTTGCCAGACCCCGTGACCAGTCTGCTTTGTCAGGAAAGAACTTTATTTCGAGTTCTGATTTGATTATTTTACTGATGACCGCTTAAATTTAATTAAGAAACTGATGTAGACAATGATTTATAATTAAATTAAGGGGTCATCCCTAAAACACTCAATTCATAACTCGAAAACAGTGGCAAAATTACATACAACATATTGAACTCAAAATCACCTAAAGAAATCCCCTTTAATTTATGTCACACTTATCAGAAACACCCTGTGTAGCTACTTCCCTTCAAGTCTTAGATAAACCATCTTTTACGAAACTACCAAATTTCTTCAACAAGTTGGGTCTTTAGGTCTAATCCAATCCGCAATTTAAAAACCTATCTTTCAGACTATAAAAAAAGCTCTAAATCAAGTAAGTAAACACGTCCAATTACGAGCCGCAAATTTATAGCGGAGGAGAAACCGTTTCAATGGTAAATTAATCAAAGTCTGCCTGTCTTTGGTCTTTCAATAAACATGTAAAAGGAGTATAGGTAGGCCTAGTCCGAGCATTTTAAAAGAAGGAGCGCCGTCGAAAGGCTTAGGCCGGTAACGAATCGCTAAATAAATGAAAAGAGAGTTCATTAATTCTTTCACTCGACCGACGGAATACTTTCTTTTTCTACTTTCAACCCAATTAGCCAGTCATTAACATGGTCCCTTACGAGTCTAGAGGAAATCGAATATTGCCTTATAGAGCCAGAGTCTAAAAATAAATCAAGTAGTGGGTGGATAAGACCAGCCAAGGTTTTTAAAAGAGACTGGTTTTGTTTTTTTCTCCGCGATGTTCGATGTCCTTGGAATAATTTCATCTAGGTCAAGATGACAGATTCTTGAACATTGGAACCTATTTTCAAAAATTATAGCTAACAATTTGCTGATTATTTTGTCACGTCAACCTTTATGGTCTCTAGCATTACAAAGTATAGGCAGTGTCAAACTTATGGAACGTATCTTATAAACTTACGATATTACCTCTTGGACACAAAAAAAAAGAAATCTGAAAATCATAATCTAATAACCTTGGATAGGGTTAAATAAAGGGCAGATTTTGCAAGCAAGTAATGACGCTGTAACCAATTACAAGGATTTGCTTCACTAGCATCGGAAATTAACAATTTCTTTCATTTCTATTCTAGGAGAATTGTAATTCTCTTTCATTTTCTCTTTTGTCCCTTCGTGCTGTTCGTATTCTTTAGGAATTGTCAAGAACGAACCTCCCGAGTCAAATAAGCGACATGAAATATAGCGTGACGTACTCGCCCCCCCCCTTTACAACCCTCACGTCATTGGCAACGTGTTTAGTCTGACTGTTGAAAAGTTTCCTCGTTATGTAAAAGAGTGAAAAAGAAATCGAACAGAAAAAGAAAAAAGGAAAACAGTAATTCCAAAATACGCGTGGTGGTGAACAAAAGGAAATCTGGTGGCCGTGTACTGTTTAGCACGACATGTTAGCTAACGTGAAAAATACTTTGCTCGCAGACTGGAATTTTTAAAGTCAATATAGTCGTCTATTTATAGTTAAAACATTTTTATCACGGCATAACTAACAACAGCCTTTCTG
This sequence comes from Phalangium opilio, assembly GCF_054372755.1. Classification (NCBI taxonomy): domain Eukaryota; kingdom Metazoa; phylum Arthropoda; class Arachnida; order Opiliones; family Phalangiidae; genus Phalangium; species Phalangium opilio. The sequence continues at coordinate 1,071,052 of NW_028324227.1, forward strand.
TTTGAAAAATGATATATTTGCCATACGTCTTGCTTCCTACCAATAGAGCAATTAACCTATCACGCGGTACTTTTACATTTAAATTTAATTAAGAAGAAGAGGTAGGCAGAAATATTAATTTAACTAAGAGTGTTCAATACGTTTTTCACCATTATATGATTTTCACGGAGTTGGGCTTAAAGGAAATTACAGATACGAAAATTTAAAAGCTGGTTTTTTTTGTTTTTAAAAAAATAACTCGAGGTCCTTTAAAATCGATATAATCCACTAATTAAGGTGAACATTCAACATTATTGATTTTAAGTTTTGTGGGAGGACAGAGTTTTTATATGACGTGGAAATCAGTTTAGTTTGACAATCGTCAGACGACAGCGACGGAAGCAACGTAACCCTTGACGCGAAAAACAGTCGTTCCTGGGATTTTAAATCTCGACACTGACCGACGAAACTGAATAATTACTAATAATTAAACTAATAACTAAACCGTCGTATGTTTTAGTAATCGTTGACAGGGGAAATTAACAGTCTAATTAAGCGAGTAAAGCGACTTCACCGACGTGATCGTAAGATTTTAGTTTAGTATGAATGGGCCTTTAGAAACATCGTCTTTAATAATTCCTCCATTTACGTTTTTTTTCCTATCAGTTAAACCTCTATTTCTTAAATTCAGAAACCATTATATAGTAAGAAAAAAAGGGTTATTTTTTACTCTCTATAGAGAGCGTTGATGGTTATCTCACCCGGATTTTTTTTCTCTCCCGAACTTTTTCAGTTTTAAGTTCCGGAGTACTTCGAACTTGAGTATAGAGTCTTTAGCGTAAAAATGGTTTTTAATCCAGTTCCTCCCTTCCACGCTTAACTTCTTCTAGCCATAAATTTCGCTTCAATTTTTTATTACCCGCAGTCTCTCGAAGACAGGTTGCTCAGCTCGCCTTCGTTGATGCCGGCTTTTGGCATATCTGCTTTGGTGCACATTTTAAGCCCATAGCGAAATAACTAGAAGGCAAGGCCGCCACACCAGCGTGTCGGAGAATAAGTTTGAAGGCTGTCTTCTTTACTAATATGGCTCATCAGTTTTAGTTCCTCAACTTATACGAGAGAACGGCACGGTGCAGTAGCTTTTCTTCATCTTTCTTCCATCCTCTTCAAGAAAAAAAAAAAGATATTCCTAATACTTTCCTATAGAAATACAGTCGAAATCTATATCAGGCTGACTAAAAACGAGTTTTCGATATCTTTTCCCGCCTTTTTATTTTTTCTCCAGGCTTCCAGTATTTCCTTACTTCCTGGGTCTCTGGCTTTCTATGTGTATTTCTTACAGTCAACTTCGTGCAATATTATCGTAAATGATGCTTTTGCCGAAAAAAGTTGCGATTCAAGATTCTATTATATGAGATGTCCTTCCTTTTTCCCGATTCACATTTGCTTTTATACATCCGTTATAACCTTAGATGCTTTAAATTATCTAAATTGTTCCTGGATATACAAGACGAAGTTATACTTTTTGTTACAGGACTATCCAGAGTCAGGTATTGAAAGCACCGATCAGCTGCTAAATACAGACAAACCCAGTTAAATCACAAAAAAAAATTGAAACTACTGAGTTATGACAGTCATTCTTGAAAATACGATATATTTTTGGGGAACGGGAAAGCGCCCGGATAAAGCGATATAGAAACGGTCCTGATATTTTCCCCTCCAAAGATAAACCGCGTATCTTTTTTTTTTTTTTTTTTTTGACCACGAAAAAGCCACTTCATTGCGATTCTAGGATAAGGGGAAACTATTACTGGAATAGAAGCTTCCGCCTTTGAACGTGCGTTGCACGGATGTTTAGCTTTCGTTCACGGCTATCTCTTATTGGCTGGCCTTCTGTTGCTACGTCATAACCGGAAGTGGGTAGGATTTCGGTATGAGTGAATAAGGTCAAAAATCATTTTAGAGCAAAATCAAGCACACCATTCGATAGAGCGTAAAATTTAGATCTAAAATAACCCCGCTTTTTTTTCAAATTTCCAAAAAAAATACCAAAAAAACAAAATTTTGCAGTATAGGTGAACAAGGTCAAAACAGTGTGGAAAACATCAGAGGGCCAATAATTTGCCACCTTTTCCAACCTAACCTAACCTAACCTAAGCTCACCTAACCTAATCTAAGCTCACCTAAGCTAACCTAAGCTCACCTAAGCTAACCTAAGCTCACCTAAGCTAACCTAAGCTCACCTAAGCTAACCTAAGCTCACCTAAGCTAACCTAAGCTCACCTAAGCTAACCTAAGCTCACCTAAGCTAACCTAAGCTCACCTAAGCTAACCTAACCTAAGCTAACCTAAGCTAACCTAACCTAACCTAAGCTAACCTAACCTAACCTAAGCTAACCTAAGCTAACCTAAGCTAACCTAACCTAACCTAAGCTAACCTAAGCTAACCTAACCTAACCTAAGCTAACCTAACCTAACCTAAGCTAACCTAACCTAACCTAAGCTAACCTAACCTAACCTAAGCTAACCTAAGCTAACCTAAGCTAACCTAACCTAACCTAAGCTAACCTAAGCTAACCTAACCTAACCTAAGCTAACCTAACCTAACCTAAGCTAACCTAACCTAACCTAACCTAACCTAACCTAACCTAACCTAAGCTAACCTAACCTATTCGGCCTCTTAAGTGAAAATGAGCCCTAACGTTAAACATCAATATTTTGGAAAATGTGGCAATTCTTATGGGGGATAAGACTTTTTTTTTTTTTGGAAATTTGAAAACAGCGGCGGCCATTTAAGATCTAAATTTTACGCTCTATCGAATGGTGTGCTAGATTTTGCTCTAAAATGATTTTTGACCTTATTCACTCATACCGAAATTGTACCCGGAAGTGGATGAAGAGCGCGTTTGGTATTAGCAACTGTCGAACCTAACTTCTATTCCAACACTATTTTCTTGTTTAGGATTGAGTTTAACCTCCTCTCCCTCGTAAGAAATGATTTATATGGACTTGAATATTTTCTCCCCAAGTACATTTACTTTCGATTTCGTATTTCTTATTTTTTTCGCATAGTGGTTTTTGGGGGAGGAAGTGGGATTTTTTTTATAGAAATATGAAAGGAAAAAAGAAAAACATTTTTTATTATCGTACTTTTCGTCTAAGCCATCTCTCGCCTTCTCTTCATTGGCTCCTGTCGTATTAACCATTAGAGAACAGAGTCAATAAAGCCAAAGGCAAGTTATCGCAGAATTGAACGACCCCAATAAATGATTTAATCCTTAAAATATTTACGTCTGGAGTGAGATTCATCTTGGGAGCAAAATCACAGACAAAGAGCAAAGATTCGCCCTTATTGCTTGCCAAAGTTTACTTATCGAAAAATCTCCGCTTGTTCTACTTCATTACTTAAGTAACATCATCTACAAATAAACCCTCAAGGCATCCATCCTTTCAATCAACCCTGGAGATAGTTTGATTAGTAATATTTTAATGGGATGAATTGTTTCCGGTTAAGAGAGCTTTCGATTACAGAGATCTTTTCGGGGCATATCTTGAGGGCGTTTTTACATCGACAGATCTTGGTTTTTTCTTTTTGTTCGGTCTCCTTGAAAGTCAACTTTGGGAGTTTTATTCTACTAGCATTGTTTGATAGTGTTATGATATTATTCTCTAGTGTAACGAGATAAAAAACAACGCTATAGGGGACGCGTTCGACAAACATAAGGCACCATTCTTATGCTCCTAAGTAGTTCTATACTCCGGAGAGTATAACTCCGACGACTCTTCAAATTTCTTTGCAATGCAAGCGAAGAGTAAACAACATTAGGGCAAACTTGAAGTAACGGTGTTGATGTTTATCCCTGAAAAGGGGTTTGAAATCAATGGAAAAATAAGAGAGAATGTAAATGTTTAAACTATGAACTTAAGGCTAGCTTATCCTCAAAACACGAGCTTCCGGCAGGTTAAATATTTCTACTGGCACGTGACCGCCAAGTGGAATTGTCATTGGGAGAGATCTCCCCCACGACGAAAGGTTGCCTGCCCTATAAACCCAGTATCAGGACATATTGCCGTCTCTGCGCACTCTCATTGTACAAAAGTACTACAGCGCAGGTGCCAAAAAGCGAGGTGGAAGGCAATGTTTTACCCTCTTAGTTACATCGAAATGGCCTATTGGTGAATGACAAGGGCCCTTCGGGAGGTCAGTGAGACCATAATTTCTTCTCACTTTAAACAGTTCGATCAAATAGTATTTCACCCCGAAAAAGTATTTATCCCATCCTTCGAAGTCCGAACTAATCGTTAATATCAATATAGATTCAACAAAGGCTTAGGTATTAAAATAAATTTCCTGTTGCCAAACTTTCCCAAAAGCGTACTCAAAAGAGAACTCTAGCAAAATGAAATTAAAATTTCGGGCAACATTGTTGTTAAATCCGTAAGATATACAAAGCGGAGGATTGAAGGATGTATGTTGGTAGTGGGAGGTCAAACATACGATGGAGGTCCTCAAAATGTAATCAATTTAGAGACGCGCTATGAGTTTAATCAAAACGACAGACGGGATGGGTGTTTATCCCCATTTTAAAACGTCCTCTCCCGGCATCTGTCGCGCAAATTATTCAAATAACGATACGCCCCAGCATAGCTTAAAAGGCCCGCATACTTTGGAGACTTTCCAAGATGTTCTATGCATACATATACTATGTGTTTTTTTGTTGTTTTCTTTATTTTTAAATGAAGGCTAAAACGTTTTAGTTGCACTCCCTTTAACATTGTCGTAAACAATTTCGCCTTATACTTTATAAGAGTCACTGTGGAATTTTCGCACGATAATATGAACGAACTGAGAACGAAAAAGAAATCAATGTGCATCCGGGAGCAAGTTGGATGTGTCATCCACTAACCCTTGAGGCGAGCCGGTAGCTTATGCCTTTTGTAAATTGATCAATTCACAGAAACGTTGCAGAATTAAATGGAAAATTAATTTAGAAGAATAAATTCAATAAGGTCCACTTTTCGTGCTGAGCATTCGATTTTTATGCTCCAGATCACATCGGGTTCTATTGGATGTGATTCAATCTATAGTTTTTCTGGGCATTATGATAAATAATTTTCGATTGATAACATTGAAATCAAAACATGTTAATTAATCTTCGAATATATATTGAGGCCAGAATCCGAATCAAAACTATGAAGAACTCATTTAACTCTTGAAAGTCATCGAACTTCAGTAAGAGATCCAGATCCAGCGCTAATGCATTTCTTGCGTCATTAAGAACCCATTAACTCAGCGTTTTCTCGTACTTCGGTAGAGCAAACTTTGACTAATCTCGAGAAAAACGTTTCAGGGCCACTCTTGTTTCAGAGACAAAACCAGTTGGAACTAGGCCTACTAATTGCATCCTTAATCCTCCTCAGTTTCATTGCCCAACTATTCTTAATAATATTTTATAGTTATACTCGCACACTACAAAAATAGGTCAAGTACGGTAATATAAAGGGCACGAAATAAAAAAAGATACTAGGCCTACTTTTGCGAGAATCTTTTGAATACATGTCTGTATTCAAGGCCTACTCTTAAAGAAAGACCAAGGCCTAACAGAGCATTATACTTTCATTTATAAGATAGGACAATTTCTTATAACTGCATGCTATTCGCGATATTAGTTTTAGACTTTTAGTCGTCGAAAACTCGTAAAGTCTAGGTTCCGCGTAGCGGAAAAAACAGCCAGCTAAGACTAAGAAAACCATAGCGAGAATTAGGCTTCTGGCTTGATAGTTTCGGATGGAAAGGGGTATACGTAGGTAGGTATACAAGCCAACGTTTCCAAACGCCGTTATTTCGCGTCCGCGACATTAAGCTTCCGGTAGTGGAAACAGTTTTAAAAGGAACTTTCATCTAGTTTCATTCCTTATCCTGAACGTTTCGACCGGCATCGAGGGGTACGACACCCTTAAGAATACCGCTAATTTTGAGAAATAGTACATTCATACGCGTACAGTTTTCTAAATTTTACTATCAATTTCTGGGTAAACTTACGGTCAAACATTACATTTTTAAAACATACGATGCGTTCGTTACATTAATAAATCTCGAAAGGAGAGTAGTTGCTCATGAATCTATCAAAGTAAAAATTTATATTCTTGGCATGAAAGTGGGAGGAAGGTTTCTTCCTTAATGTACATACATAAGGAATAGGTAAAATCGTCGACTTGTATACGCCTGCAGCCCACCGGATAAGGAAGCCTTCTTTCACGCGAAAATGGTGAATGTTTGGAATTTCAAGCAGAGAATACCTTCGAGAAAATATTGGAAAAGATTTATTTTGTCACTGCCACGGGATTTACGTGTATAAACGATTAAAATACGGCTATATTATGCTAAAACTTTCCCAAAATAGAGTGCCAGACTGTTTAGCCGCTTGCATTGAATTATCTGGAATTCATCTCTCATAACCCAACCCCAATCTCATTCGAATTTATGTTAAATCTTTGATTCTAAATCAAAGTTTGAAAAGACTGGAAGAATTCCAATTTCCTTGGCGAGTTTCGAGCCCCTTGGTCCGGTACGCAACGTCTTAGACAACAAAAGGAAACGGAGAAAGAGGTTAGGATGATGGGCGAGCGCCGGAGAGTAGAGAGAGAGAGAGAGAGAGAGAGAGAGAGAGAGAGAGAGAGAGAGAGAGAGAGATGGCCAAGGCTCCCTTTTACACCTTCTATTCTTGTTTTAAAACTCCATTCATCGCGAGGCCCTTTTAAAAGTTTGCCTCTCCGTTTCCTCGCGTGATTATTCGGAAGGTGTTTTTTTTTCCTTCTCTCTCAGCTCGCGTTGGCAACCTTCGCTTTGGTAGTATAAAGAAAATATATCGTCGCCTAGGAGCGCTTTCATTCCATCCCTGCATTACGGAGATAAGGGGGGCAATACGCTTGTCTTATTACCAGCTTCGCACCACTAAAGCCACCAACGTTTTGAAACACTGTTGGCTTAAGGTTAGCTCATCTCTTTCTCTCACTCTCTCACTCTCTCACTCTGCCTGCCTTCTTTCTTATTCTTTTTGATTGTTATTATTTTCTTTCTCTTTCGAGCTCGTCATTCTTTGCGCGGGCTTTCACCTAGACAATAACATACCGAGTGTCAGAGAAGTCAAACGTATGGACCTAGAGTGCGAACTGTGATACCGTGAACGCGTATTCTAACGCGATTCTAAAAGGGCCAGGCTAAATACGTTTCTGTGGGTTTCCACGATATTTAATCTCTCTTTAAAGAGGTTTGCTAACCATCAATACCAATACAATTATGTAACGCATTTTGCCTTGGGTAGTGTAGTAAACTTTCCATTATCAAATTATTCCTTCAAATACATTGAAATTAAGGCTTCCACGCACGTTTTGATTTCAACCAATTTCGAAAATAATTCTGTTGATCGATTGTTACCAAAATCTAATCCCCTATCGTGAGTTCATAAGCTTTTTACCAAAAACATTGAAGGGTGTGGTAGACAAAACGTCGAATTCGGGGTGAAAATACGATGACACAGTGATAATGAATAGGAATTCATATTTAAAAAAGGCTAAACGAGTTTTAAAGTTACGATAATTTGGCTCCGAAATGGTATATAAAGTGAACATTTGCGAACGAGAAGATGAAGGCGTTAGAACGTTCATTTTGACACCCCTCCCCTTTACAATTTACGCAGTGTGTGTCGTAAATTAAAGCTAGCAAATTTACATTCGAAAACTTTCGCTCGCGCGTTTTAAAACGGGAAGTGAAGCCGACGCTGTTCGCCTTCCGCACTTTCAAAGAGCGCGAGCCGAGGAAGCTTAAAGATCTAGCGCGTTTTCTAGCTACTCATTTGTGGGGATAAGCGATAATTCACGAGCTTCGCGATGTTTAATATTTCACTCCGAATTTATCACTGGAAAGGCGCGCCCCTCCCACCTTTCTCCTCCATGCAGAGTCTCTACTAATAGCTTCTTTCAAATAGAAGGCGTCATTTACGAAGTTGACCCCCCCCTCTACTACCCCTCCCATACTTTGTATATAGCGTTTTTGTAAACAGTGCTTTTTCAAAATAAAAGATCCTTTGAAATCCTTTATTTATTGATATGTAAATTCCTTCTAGAGAATTTTTACTTCACACGATGAACAGTGTATAAATTGAAGTAAGTGTGTAGGTTTAGTTCACCGACTCGGTATACCTTATACGGGAATAACGAGGTTACCTCCACCATTTCGGAGAGATATAAATCAGTGTAACTCCGCGATGTTTTAAAAGCAAAGAAGTAATTTTTTGGTAGGCTAACTTCAAGTTATGGGAAAATAAAATTGTTAGTTTCATATTGGTTTAAATTTCGTTTATTCCCTCGGTAATTTCAGTAAAATAAATGTATGATGACAGCTTCAAAATAAATATTTAAACACGCTTGGTACATATTACATGGGACTTAAAAAAAATTATAACATTTTTTTTTATCAAAGTGAGAAAAATCACTTTTATTTACGAAATATTTTTGATTTAAATCTATATATATTTAGTTAGAAATACGAAAATATCATTGCGTGGTTTATTAATTAATTATTACGGAATTATAATGAACGTCTACGTTTTCAACTGTCTAAGACATTCAATTGTTTACTGTATAACATAAGCCTTTTCAGAGGAGATAAATAATTACATCATAGTTCTGATTTAATATCGTTTATACTTGACCTAAAATATGTCAACTATACGAACGATACAATAACCCCTTTATAGAATGTCGGGTTTCCCTATAAGTGGTGATTGGAATTCAAAACCGTAGACAGTCTGATGTTTAAGAGGATTTAATGAATGAAAATTCTATCAATTCGCTTTCGCAAAGGTCATGGGGGTAATATTTCCAATGACGTAAGTGTCCCCTGTGTTAAAGCTCAGAGCATAAACCGTGCTAATTAGTAGCAACTTTGGAGAAAGCTGAAGTATCATTGCGGGACCACAAGAATTTTCTTTCAGTTTCATAATTAAATTTAAGAGGTCGTTTTTAAAACAGTGGCCTGGACGGCAAAATGTAATAGAGCACTTTTGACTCAAAATCTCCCAATGAACATCACCCATAATTTATGGCAGACTTATCACAAACACTGTGCATGTATATACATATAGAATCGACTCAATACCGTTTAAAACGCGTAAAAACCATTGTACTGTATATTTGATAGATTGTAACAATCAAATCAATATACGAAATGAGAAGCAACACAATACATATAATGTATAAATTATTAATGTTCGTAAACACCACTTTTCTCGAAGTAAATTGCGAAAAAGTAAAGGTTTATTTTCCCATTTAAGCTAAATTACAGTGGCCTTATATTATTATCGGCGTACGTAGCTATACATTATCGATTGAACTAGGAAATGAGCTTCGATCTTTTAAGAAGCAGTTATTAGCCCAGGCCTTATAGTATACACAAACACAAAAAAAAAACTACGTCGGCCCGCCCGGTGTTCGGCTTTGGAGCGAAAAAAGGTCCCTTTCTCGATGCCCAAGCTATACTCCAGCAGCTGTTGCTTCTTCTCTACTACAACCACGCAGCCTGCGGATCTCTAAGCTAGCTTTATCCTATCCATTCCGTTTCTCCTTTCCCTTAGGCCTGGATTGTGTGTGTGCCTTTTACTTTTCGAAGAGTCACGGCGAGGCAAAGGCGAAGGCGTGCCTACAACGTCAGTGTTAGAGGCTTTTGTTTTTATTGATTAGCCAAAAAGGTCAACTAAACGGATAGGAGACGAATAAAAAGCGTTTAATGGAATGTGTTTTTGTAGTATACACGGCCTTACCCTAGAAGGACAACATGAACCGAATATCATAAAGATTGAACGAAAACCCTTGATGACCTATCGAACCTAGATGCCTCGAAAACTGTTGTTTCGTAAATGCTTCTAAGATTAATGTAACCCTGAAGTTTTACTATAAAATCTAGCTAGGGATGCTAGGCCCCTAACTGTTATGAAAAATGAGATATCTTTCGACCCGTCTGTCTCATTTGATTCTTCTTCGTTCACTTTTGCAATTTTGCAGCAATCAAAACTGCTCTGATATTTTTTACAATTCAAAACATGAATAATAACTTTTAGAGTTTCTATTTTTAAAACCAAGGATAATTAAAAATATAAATATTCCCGAGGAATGTATAAAATATACATGTAGGAAAAAATGATCCGTCATATGATTGACTAGTATCTAATATATATTTATTTCATCTAAGTAGCTTTGAGGAATATCGAACCAATCGAAACATAACGAACTTAGTCTGTTCAGCACCATTGACGTTGGCGTTCGAACACCAGAGTTGGACCTTCCCGGATTTGCCCAATCTCTATTACGTATAAAAAAGACAGCAAATTTATCGTTTGGTTCGAACCAGGGTCATATAGACGAAATGGCCAGAGAAGAACGAATATAAAAAGGCTCGGAGTTGCGATATAAAAGAGAAAAGAGGGTTCCAAATAAACTTTATAGAGGAAGCATAGACTGTGCTGCTGGGGCCGTCGCGCCAACGCTCTTAAAATAAAAGTTTCTGCAAAGTCGTCTATTCTTCCTACTCTTCCCACTCTTTCTCTCTCTCTCTCACACACACACATGTCCAGAGTTGTAGAAAAGCATAAAGCTCAACGTTCCTTGTCTTTCATTCTTTTTCAAAACAAGCTAAAGTTTTAGTTTGTGATCCCATTTTCTGGAAAATATACTTTAAATAACTCAAATATATTTTATTTGTTTTATATTTAAAAGGGAATAAGAAAAATTCGGATAAAATCTGTCTGTAAGTCGTTTGCCCTTGTGTTTTATTGTTTCAACGATAAATGGTTTCTTTGAATTGAATCTACTATTTCTCAAAACATTCCGACTGAAACGTAAATTTTAGAATACTTTTAAAGAATCACAGGCTTAAATTTTAATTCACCTTCAATGTTGTTCAAAAATATACTTTTTCTTACTACGCTCATCGTCCAAACAAGTCAATTAGGTATTTCAAGACTTCTAAAACAACTAGATTAGGAAGTCTTCCGAGAATTCGCACCCGAAAGTGTTAGTAATGTATGTGACCGCCATTTTCTAAGATGGCCGCATAGATGAAATCATAATTTCGAGATTTATCTTTACTGAGATCGCAATCTCTGACTGACACCAAGAGCAAGAGGATTGTAATTATTATAGAAACTGAAACTGAATTTCCCATTTTTCAATAAATTCTTTCCATTTGATAGGAAATCAATGAGGAAATGTAAGGGTATGAAATAAAAATGAAAAGTCATCGTAACACATTCTGTTTTCTATCTAGAGTACTCTGGTTATAGCTACCCGAGGGTTGAGACCACAGCATATCCCCTAGTAGCGACCATCAACATTTTCTGTATTTTTATGCATAGAAGTAAATAATGCAAAAGTTATCCAATGATTCTTCAATTTGCCAATTATTATATACCATGTTTTACAGCTACAGTCATAATGAAGCCCAATCCGAAGGCTGAGATATTTTATGTCAAAGGTCACCTGGTAAAACGTCTATCTGTTAATTCCACTGAAACATTTTTGTACAATTCAGAACGCGATGCAATTTTTGTTGTTTTCATTTTGTAATATTTATGGACCCTACTGTTCCTGTTTCTCTGACCTTCCCACCTTAGTGAGAGTGAAGCGAGTCAGGCCGGCAAAAATGCACCCTTTCGGAGACTTTTACCAACCCGTGTCAAGGGGTAGTTACGCCACTGGATCTAAACGAATATGCCATAGAGATACAAATACCTCTTGACATCTTTTCGTCGCTGACCCAATTATCCTCCCAGCACTTCTCTTAAAATAATTCTCAATATTTTGGTTGACTTCGGTTTAATACACTAGTTATGCTCATTTTTAGGTTCCCTAGGTTTACCCTCGACGATGTCAGTGTCGATTGCCTTCCTATATGGCGTGGAGTTCCATGCTAAATGAGATTATTATACTTTAGGGCAGGCTTTGCAAAAAAAGCCAAAAAAATTGGATACTACCGTAGTATAAGGCATCCAGTAAAGAGCATAAAAAAGAAGGTACAACATTACTCGATCCCACTTCCACCCATCAACCACCACGTATTGATTTAATAGCAAAAGGAGAAACCAGAAAGAGAGAGCGAGAGAGAGACAGAGAGAAGAAAAAAGAGAATATATTACTGAAAAAGGAAGATTTGGATCATCACTTAGACACAGTACAACGTATATACGGAAAAAGATCGTCTATTTCGCGATGTCGTAAGGAATCTATGTAACAGCAACTGTAATGCCGGAAGTTTTTAGATTTATTTCTACGACCAAGCAAAAAGGCTCTAAAAACTAGTGTATCAGCTCTTCTTCTCCGTATTCAATATGGCTCTTGCTTTGATGTAGCGAGCCTTTAATTATTTGTTAGGTAATAGAGAAATCTAAGGTTATACATCTCAGAGAAGTACCTTGAATATTTTATTGGGAAAATAGAGAAGATTTACAAGAGGAAAAGGATTGAAAGACTCCAATCGTAGTCGAGGACAAAAGAAGGGACTAGTCACTCAGCGCTGGTATTCAAACTGTACCTGTACTTCGTTATCTTTATAAGCATTACCCTTAACAGATTTAAGATTATTCAACTAAAATTTGGTAAGAGAGCTTCTCCTTGAACACCAGTGTATTGCCTTAAACACTTTTACAGGCGCTATGGGAAAATAGCATTAAGAACTGCCCCTGGAAACGAGCTTCCCTTAAATCCTCAAAAAACTTTGAAAAAAGACCTGAACCATATTGGGCTGGAAGGAGGGTCCTTGACTAAAACCGTCATCTAAGAAAAAAATTTGGATATGATCCAAATTTCTCGTAGATTAACCGAATAACCGTAAGTTTTAAAATACGCATTAAAGTAGTATATTTTTTTATACTTTTTAAAAAAATAGGAAACTTAGTTAAATGGAGCGAATATAGAGTATTTTTTAAGGAGAAGAGGGAGGCATCAAATATATCAAGCGGATAAAAACCACGACAAACCGCTTAATACCTTTACCCCGTTTATTTACACTAAACTCGAAGGGACGATGTCATTCGTCGGCTTTGGGTTTTTTGACATTTTGACAGATAAACACAAAATAACCATTTAGAACGCGGAAACCTCTTCCCTTTTTTTGGAAAACGGTCCGTCATACCTAGTAAAACTGCACTGGGAGGGGTGGCTGGACATAAGTGGAGGGATACTCCATTACTTCTTCGCCTATATATATATTGACTGTTGGAGTAATAATTGAAGGAGTTATAGCGTTACGGATCACCAAAAATGATGGTGCCCTTCTGAACTTCAATTACTAAAGCTGGGGTATTTGCATACAAGCTTTTTTTAAAGTCGGATTGCTGACTATAAAAGATACACTGTGGCTGTATAAAGGTATACTGTATATTTGAGAAGTATTCGTTTGTATGCTTGTTCCATTTTTAACCACAGTCACAATTTCTTATCGAATTTGATCAAACTGGATGGTTGGTATCAGTAACACAAGGGAATTCAAGGTTTCAAGTGGTTTGGTGCAGTTCCTCAAGGTTGGGACCTCAAACCAATAGTCATTAAGTCTCTATAGAACGTCATAGACCCATAACATTCTACCTTTATGATTAACCCCTATTTAAGCATAATTTGAAGTACGAAAGAAAAAACTTCATTTCTTAACATTATGACGCTGATATTTCATATACGGGTACGTGGAGAGAAAAAGTATTTAGTGTTTTGTGGCTAATTGGGGAGGAAATCATCCCAGATTCCACTCCCTAAAAACACCCCGGACAAGGCCTAGTATATCTGACACAACATTTATTATTTATCTTGAAAGCTTCGCAAATAAAATACTATACGACTGAGCCTTACTTGTATTTTTTATTCAATATGTACTAACTGAGATAAGGTGGACAAAACTTTTATAGTTAGTTTACTCCAAGTCAAGTCTATGCACTCTATCCTTTCCAATGTCTGGTTAGGCTTATTTTTTTGCAAAGCAAAAAACCGCCTCTAGAAAACCCTTAATACTTGAAATCCAAATCTTAATGGATCAACCAAGTGATGGTTGAAAAAGATAGAGAGAGAGAGAGGGGAAAATGTTGATTCCGAAAAGATGGGGATGGAGAAAGATTAAAGGAAAGGGATAATAAGTATTTTTCTAACAAGTATCTAGGAATAAAGATTGAATGAATTCGCGATTTAAAAATACGCCTTAATAATAAAAAGAACAATTAGGTACAGAAACAGAAAATTCACGCAATTTTAAATGCGACTGTTAAATGAATTACAGTGGCTTTTATTAAAAGGACAATGGAACAATGATGTAGTAAAGAGAGGGTCGGCTAGGGATAATAATGAATTCCAGCACAAACGAATTACATGATCACCAAAAACCATAAATATTTTAAAGCTACGAATGTCTCAAAGGCCTAACTATTTACGTTTTAAAATACAGCGCAGTGCTCACTTCCTGTTTTTCTATTTCGTTTTGTTTTATCTTTCCTTTAAAGACTAAAGATGAGAGGCAAGCCGCGGAAAAAGACTTTGCTCTCGAGGCTGAATGGAAGAGATATAGGAGAAAACCTCTTAATTTTGTTAAGTTCATTACATTTCCCTCAGCCACTTTTACCCAAATTAAGAGCGCTAGACGATAGATCTAGAAACCAGTATGGCAACGACCACAGATCTGGTTTTCCTCTTACTGTAATTAAGAGGAACTAATTTCGTGGCTCAAAGCGCAGAATTTTAATTTGAAGGAAGACTGGTAGCCTATAAATGAAATGAGGAGAGATAGGGCTTTTTATTCATCAGTTATTTTTAAAAAGGGGATTTTCTAATCATCAGTGACATTTTTTCGTACTTTTCAATGTATAATTGGGAGTTATTTGAGACTGACTAAGTAGGCGTGAGATATTTCGTTATGACAGCGTTGGAAACGCTTCATCTATGAAAGAAGAGCTTTTTTAGATGTTCTTTTGAAAGATATAGCATTTTCAATAGATTTTCAATTTTGATTTGTAGCCTTGACTTATAATCTAAAAACAAACTCTTTGAATTTTAAATTACACATGAAAAACTTGCATCATGTACTAAGAGAAAACCAGTTAAATTTAATCATCGGTTTAATTGGGTTAAATAATCGGTCAATTCAACTTCAAGTTTGCTAAATATCCCAAAATCTATCATGGATAACTGATTTTCTTTAATCAAAAATTTAAAATCAAATACACATCCCAGTATCCCAAAATTAAATTTTAAACAAACGATAAAAAGTTTCGTAAACGTCTGATATAGTTAAGTTACACGAAGCCAACTATAAAAAATGAAATTATTTCTAAGTACCGCTATAGCTAACAATCTAACCCTTTTTTCGAGAGGGCAAACTAACTCAATATGAAAAGAAAGAAAAGTAGAGACTCCTCTTTGCTGATAACAGTAAACATTATATAAGTTTGTTTATATGGTGCGGGAGAGGCGGTGAAAGACAAAAGAAAAGCTAAACTCGATTGAGCAAACCAGTTGATCGTCAATAAAAGACGTAAGAGAATAGATTCCAGAAGAAGAAGAAAGAAGGAAGAAAAAAATAATAAAGAAGAAAAAAAACTTTAACCAAAAGCGGAAAATTACACAATAGCTAACGAAGCGAAGTTCCTTTGGCATCGCGTCAATTGCGTCCCGGCCGATTCCTTTGTCCGCGTGAAGCCCAGCTCAGCTCAGCTCAGTTCAGCGCCTAGCTGACTGAGAGTCTTCAATAGGCCGCTATAATCCGTTCGAGCTAGAGAAGTTCCAAGAGAAAGCTAGCGCGCACTAGGATGATTGGAGGAAAAGGCGGGAAATCTACCAGCGTAAAACTATCAAAACAGTAACGTAACTATAGCCGAGCAACTAGAGAACCCTTTTTCAAAAGCGCCGGGAAAACAAAAAGATCCTTCACATAGTATAGCACTTATAGACTTATCGCGCCCAGCTAGCCTGGGTAAACCCCTTTTTTTTTTCTATACATATTCTGCGGAGTTCGTTCAATTTGAGTCAAAGATGGGCAAAACTGAAGTCAATGGATTTTTCAAAGATGTGGATGAGGGTTCATGAACTGAAGTAAATCGAAATAGTTTAGTTGAAGATCAGAATCAGTAGATATTTAAAGAAAACAAACCAGCTTAATAAATGTCGAATTTTTAATTATCTATTTATTATGAATATTTCAACTTCTAATATATAAAACATTATTTTACTAGTGGCATTTAATTAGTATCTTTTGTTAATAATTTAATCCAAGGAATCCGATATTAACGCAGCAGGGAATAATAGTTTATAGTAATATTATCTGGGATATTTCACCTTTTTTAGAGATTTAACAACCCAAACTAACTGAATTTGTAAAGAGACAAACACAGGATGGCTTAACAAAATATCCAAGGGTGCAAACTGGTAGTGTCTTACTCCAGGTTAAGGGCTTCTATTTACACTCGTCGGGTATCACTTCATTGACTAAATGAAGTTGAACAGCGTGTGGTGCCTACGGGACGAGATAGGCAAGCACGCAGTATATAAGGGCAGAGACGTCGTAAATGAAGAACTCGAACCCAAGTGGACTGATGCCCCTTCCCTTCTCATTGCTGTTGCCCCTCCCAGGCGCTTCTGAAACGGACGGGTAAAATACACCGGGGGATATACCGAGAGGGTGGTTGGCGTGTGTACTTCGTGTATCCGCGAGGGGATTTCCTTAGCGGCCTGTCGATACCAGAGCCAACGAACCGATAAATTCACTCGCTCTATTAGATTAACCCTGATTACGTATAGACAATTTTTTTATCGGACTAGGATAGGATGGTATCCTAGCCTGGGAGACCGGAGTACCACCAGATCTTCTCCCTATTTCACCCGAAACAGCGGTTTCAAATGTGGTCTGTGCCTGCCTGCCTGTCTGCCTACTAGTTCAATTGGCGTTATCTCCTATACCGTGCGGGTTTTATTTTTCAAGATGGGGAAAATGGAATCAAGCGGTTTTTGTAGTATCTTACCAGCTGCTTCGAGGATACGGTTTAGTGAGTACGTTATATGGTTCGTAGTCAACAAAAGTCTTGGTTGACTAAATAGGATAAAAACCATTTTGTACTTTCCACTGCGAATTGAGTAGTTTTGATTAAAAGTGATCTACACCTAGACTGTCAACAACACTTCTTAATTAACCCTGACAATTTTAAAACATTTTTTTCTTCTTCCAAAATTTCTTACATGAAAGAAAGTCACTACAAAACATCACCCTAAGCCTTGTCCTTTAATTGTTCAGTAGCGATAGGAGTAAAGGTTTAGCTGTGCACAAAGCCATGGGGCTATTTTTAATTAAAAATTCGGGACTATAGGAACAGCAGGATTAATGGAAACGAGAGAAATCTAGCTCCTGTCTAATTATTAACGAAATTAACCGTATAAATTTTAAGCCTAAAGCCTCCTTCCTCGTATAGAGTTTCAGCAGTGATTATCCCCTTTTTCTTCACTCCATTAGTCTTTAGTTTCATTCAGTTCTAGTTCACCTGGAGCTATCCAAAGCCGGCTGAGAAATCCATTGGGAATTAGTCCCCTTAATTCGCTGAAATAGATGAAAAATGGCGGGGGGGGGGGGGTGGAGGGGGTAGAAACAGAGCGGGACTTGGGTCTCCTTTGATTATATGAAGCGTCGTCAACGCCAAGGTATCAATTATAGGCCATTTGGAAGGAGCATATTTTATCGCCTCAGGAAGTTAGTTGTTTCAGAATCCCTTTAAACCTTTCCCCGTACACCTTTCTCGTTTCCCTCTCCTTGTCCTTCTAGGCCTAACGCTCCGCGAATTTGGGGTTTCGTGTTTGTTCGTGGTTGAAGGTTACATAGTGTTCAAGGCGTTGAAAGTGAGTTGTTGAAGATGTTGTAAAATGTGGTCATATTTTAGTACTGCGGAACGTACTATATATTTTCCTTCATGAACACTCAAGGTATAATTGATAAATTGATGAATCGATGGGAAGTAGAAATGTAAGATGAATGCATCATGATCAACTTTGGGGATCATACTTATCCAGAAGTATAAGGTGAAAACGTTGAAAATGGGCTACAATTCCCAATTGAAAACCTAATCCGTAAACCAATTTTCTAAAAAAATTAAAAAATCTTTTCATTTGTTTATCAAATTTAAAAACTACATCATCGTATTCATATGAAGACATTTCATAATGCTTTATATCAAGCCACGTATTAGCATACTGCTTTCCACTAGTTTAAACTGAATTACGAGGTCCAAGGCGTATACACGAGAGAGTAGGGCTTAGCATTAGCGTTAATGCGGGCCACGCGCTTTTCCAAAACGTTTTTGATCCCGATTGAGTTGGTTAGGTTTAGCAGGTATATGTCAGCTTTTGGGAACGGAAAACGGCGTCATTACACATCGCTTCCGATTTCGGTTCGAGAAACTTTCTACGAACCGTTATACGGTCAAAGCGAAGAGAAGCGATTATATTCGGGGCCGAATTTGACGCGAATGTCGTTTAAACTCAGCAAAATTAGATTAAGCCGTCAGCTTTTTTTCCTCCTCTAGCTAGCGAAAGAAGATAATTACCTTTTTCAACCTTTGGATGAATGGATTTAACGACTAGTTAAGAAAAACTATATTTAACGTACTTATCCTTCTCGTATCAACCCACCTTGATAATTTAGTTTTGTTAGTATAAATCCACGATAATTACTTCATTTTTTTTTTAAATAACGATCCATGTCTAAAAAATAACCTTATTTTGTTTTGACAATAAAAAAACTACTACTATAGAACCATAATGCATACAATAAAACTGGAATTTACGAAATAAAAATACTCGGTTTTATAATTTGTATTATTATGAGGAAAATCATTCCGTTACGAATTGCGTTAAAAAAGTCCAAATCCGTAGACTGTATCCAATATTTTATATTTAATAAACTAAACAATTTTCTCCATAAAAAATACGAAATATTCGGAATAAATCGAAATATTAAAAATAAATATTTCTGTTTTCCCGAACGGAAAACAAATTAAACTTAAGCTGTCATAACTTGCGTGGCTTAAGAGTTATTTCTTGCGAGATGAAAATATTCCAGACAGAATTAAATTTCTCTAAACGGCAATTTGAAGACGTTACGATAGTCTGGCCTTAGGCTCATGTTTATAACACTAGGAGGAATCTCTCCTAGCTCTCACTTTCTTGTCTGAAAATTTGATTTTTTTCCCTCCCCTTCTTGTTTTTTTTCCCATACACCATATCATAAACTGAAAGTAGGTATATAAAACTGCGCTAGAAAATATCACTGCAAAATACCATTCCGTTTTTAATAAAGTCTTTCAGCATTCTATACTAGCTCTGTTATAAGAAACAGCGAGAAGACATTTTACTCCTCCCCAGACATTTCACATTTTTATCCACTAAGCGAGAAAACCCGACTTTGTTCAATTCACCCATGAATATTAAACCGTTCGCGTCTTATCGGGTCTTTTGAGGACAACCTTTAAACACCAAGAACGCTCAAAGATAGAATTGGGAGTTTAAGAAGAAAAATATTTTGTTTCTACCTCGTGACTTAAGTTTGTCTATTGAATTTCTAAATTTAAAGTTTAATTATTTCTTTCAATATTCATAGGAAAGTTAAGTGAATTCATGATAAAACGTCTTATATTGCCACAGTGCAAAAAATGTAAAGAAACTCTCCATTTTTCCTTCTCTTCTATTGTTTCCAACTATATTTGACTCCATTAAAGCGATTTGTATGAAAATAGTTGACGTGGGCGTTAAGCCTCTATACAAGGAGGGAGTATATAGTCCAAAGTTAGGAGTGGAAAAAGGAGAACAGAGCCCTAGAATGTAACGAAACGGGGAGGCACGACGGAAACGTCGAAATTGAAGAGAATTTGCATGAAATGAGAAGATGAAAGCTGTCGGTCACACGATAAGCGAAACTCATGCATTATGCAAAAACTCAAACTCCTAGCTCTAGCCGGCCGCCGGCCGACCGACCACTTCTCTTTTTCCATCTGCACAATGCTCGCTACTTTCCAAATACTCCGGGGAAAATATTACATTGAAATAGTCGAAATAATTCCTTTTTTTGCGGTGGCTAAGTTGCCACTCTTGGAAGGGGATGAAGTTTATTTTTTATAATGACGCAACGTTGTTGTTATGATGGCGCTTTATGCATGCCAATAATGCGACCGACACAGCGGGTATGTCATAAAAATGTGCAATATTCCACTTGATCTAAAATCCTGTTCAAAATACAGCCGGTGTTTCTGATAAATGCGACATAAATTAAGGGGCATGTTCTTTGGGCGAGTTTGAGTCAAAAACTGGTTCACTGTTTTCAAGTTATGGTTTGAGGGTTTTGGGATGCCCTCCTAATTAAATTAGAAATCATTGTCTTTCAGATTCTTAGGGGTCATCCGTAAAATACTCCAATCTTAACTTGAAAAGGGTTGCGCAGACGACAAAATGTTATAGAACATTTTCGACTTAAAATCGCTCAAAGAAAATCCCCCTTAATTTTTGGGCAGACATACCAGAAACACTCTGTTTAAAGTTTAAAGTGGAAAGCTAAATTTTTTTAAAAAATAAATGGCATATAATAAAGAAAATTATAATGGCTTTTGAATAAACAAGATAAATATATATCAAATCTTTCTTTGAAAAACAAATAAACCATCGAAACGGAACCATTATTTTTTTACTCCTAAATCCCTTCTAATTTAAAAACCACTGCTTATCCCGAACTAACCATATTATTCGTTACAGCACAGATAACATACCAAGCTCTTTGGTAAATTTCCTTCCCGAATGATCCCAATACACTATAAATAAACATTGAAATGACAAGTTTGCGACCCCTCGACCACGATTCTTAAACTCTGACATCAAAATCCCCTGAAACGACCTCCTAATCAGAATAATAAGCGAGCCAGACCGGTAATAATAAGACCCTTGTCTAAAAGGTATACATTGAGTCTTATTCTGTATCCTTACTTTACCTTGAGGTCATAAAGTAAGCAGATTTCAAATATGAAACTCTTTCATGCAACGCACTTTTGAAATTATACCTTTAAAATAAGGAAACTTTTATCCAAGGTTTTTTTTTAAATTACCTAAAATCTTTACTTTAAATTTTTTTGCCCCAAAAACTGAATCGGTAATAGACAATTAAATTAAGTACATGAAGAGAAACCAACACTCAAGGGGGAGGCCGCCATCTTACGCTGCTTCTAACGGTGCTTCGCGGCTCTAGAGAAATAACCTAAGAAAACCGCCTCTCCTCCTGTATTGTTTGCACCTCTACAGGAATTATTGGAATGGTCTTTTTACTTGTTTGAAGATATTTACGGGTTTCTTGGTTTTTGTATTATCTCCTTATTTAATTCATCGAAGGGATGGCGGATATTAGCGAGTAGCGAAAGCTTCTTTTTTCTTATCCAGAGAGAAGGAGAATTGATATTGTTAGGCGTATCCAATATAATAGGGACAGAGCCGGTAGTATTAGCAAAAGAAGGAATGGGGGGTCAACGAGAGGCCGAGTGACTAGGGGCCCGGCGCCAATAGCGGTAGAGTCGGGGGCTTTGGGATTAAGAAAAAGGCCCGGGTTAGCCGGTTCGAGAAAAGGGAGATAGAATAGCCCCACTCTCTCTCTCTCCGAAAGCGAATCCCTCAGGGCGACATCGCTAAGAAGAAATCCGCCAAAAAAAGAGCGCGGAAGAGCTCTCTCTCCCTTTTTGTTTCCTCTACATCCTGGGCCTCATTTACAACACTTTGGGCCTTTTTTTCCTATAAAGGAAGGGCCAAATTAGTGACCCGCCAGGATCCGTTTTCCATTACTAAACTTTTCGCTTTCAATTATTCTTTCTTGGGCCCTGATGGGAAACAAAAAATAAGGCTACTCGTATTTCCAGAAATAGATTTATCCGAAGCCTTCATTGAAATTCCTGGAAACTATTCAAATATCTCACTACATCAATGAAGAATTCTTGTTTTTTTTCGCATGAGCAATGATTCTTGGGTGTTTATATCGAACCTTTCAAATAGACTGACTGTCTTTACGGAAATACACGATATTCTGAGAACTAACTCTACAGTTACAAAACTTTCTTCCATTATAAAAGACCATTTATAGACGTTTTACTTTGTTATTCGAAAGATCATGTAAAAGACTAGCCGCAAAGGTACCCGGAGTTACAATAAATGCTGCTAAATATATGGTTCAAAAGACATCTTGATATCATAGTCTTCGACCTTTGAGAATTTCAACTTAATATTACTTGTAGTTAGTATTCTTTTTGTACGTCTGAGAACACCAAGCGAGGTCTAGCTAGCGCCTGAGTAAGTTTCGAATTTTTTCTTATAAATATCAGGGACCTAGGGTGTAGGCGTCCAAGGCAAGAATTTATAAAATTACTTTTTTATCTTACGCTTAAGAGTTATTAGGCTTTTAATTATGTTTCTTTTTTCGATTATTCTTAAGTGTTATAGCATAGTGAATTATGGGTTTAAAGAAACACAGTAACTAACCGCTCATTAAGTGTCATTCATTCGATTAAGCTTATTATTCTAATTGCCTAGCCTTTATATTGTGGGTTAAATCGAGCTTTTTAAACCGGGTATGAAAAGTTTAAAATTAATTTTCATTTCACGTGAATGAATGAATGTTTATTGAACCAGAAAAAATCCTTCCCTATGGAAAGAATACATTCAGGGGAAAATCTTAGCATTGGTTTCCCATAGAACGCCTGTAGAAATGTTTACTTTGCTAAGCATTTACGTCAGCGGGTAACCCAGATATCAGGGGCTCTCTACCAAAATATTAAAATGTCGAAAAAACATTATCAGTGATAGAGAGGTAAAAATCGTCGTAGATTGTTTACTATTGAACTATTTCCATTTCAACATTCATCGTGCCTTTTGAAATAAGCTACAAAATGCAAAAACAATTTAATATTTTCCATGCACAAATTAATGAGAATATTTTCCAATAATCCAATATTGGTTATTAATTTCCTAAGGACCACAGTGTTCCCTCGTACTCACAGACACATATATTAATTTTCAGTAACGAAAACTCAAAGAACAAAAGGAATTAAATATTTAACGATGGGTATTTATTACATAAAATTGCTAGCCAGAACTTATGAGAAAGGCTCTGGGGGCTGCATAGCGCGGTTGGAATAAGGAGGCCAAGACGAGCATCATTTCGGATCCGCCCTCTTTAATTAATAATAAATAGGGAGAACCATCCATTCCCACGAATGGAGCAACTAAAATATCGGTTTCAAATTCGAGCTCAAAACACGTTAATGAGATAGTAGCGGTTTCTCTTTGTCCAGAGGCTTTGCTCGTAATAGATACCATACTAGACTACGCTAACTAGAAGACGTAAAGAAGACCGGTGTTCTGAAAGCTATATTACGCCAAGAGATGTGTCCGTAATTTGCCCTCGATAAATTACCGGTAATTTATCAAAGATGCCATAAATTACCAATTTATATCATAAGTTAATTTCACGTTTAATTCGATACTGCATTACTGTACGATATTGCCAATTAATACGATGTGAATTCCATTTCACTGAAATCTTTAAGCGGATATGTATTAACTCTTGACATGCGAGAGAGTGATGCCGTCAGTGATTTTTAACTCTCTTTTCAGTCAAATGGTGCTATTTTTCTCTCGAGTGTTAGGCCTCCTGATTGCGTTAGTCTAGTATGGTATTTTCTGAGAACCAGCGATTTATTGTATTAAGGATGAATAAATTAAAAGGCTCTCGGTTACTTCCAAGGATGGAGATCGAGGGTGGAAGTAAAGGGGGGAATGAGAACCCTTTAAAATTCATGAATATTCATGGAAAGGGAATTCGTTTACTTGACATTTTCAAGGAAGTTATTAAGAGGGAATATGCGGTGGGCTTTTCTTGCGGTCAATAAGCCCCTACGATACTTAAACTTTTCTCAAAAGAAGAATATCAAATTCTTTGAACAGTCCCGGGCGAAGCTTGCTCTTAAAAGAACAAAGTAAGACTTTCTATACCTATTATTTAGGATACTATAACTGAAAGGAAAATATGGCTGGTAGTTAAAAATTACTGTCATTTATTAATGAATAATTAAACATGAGAATTTCATAGTGAAAATAAAATAAAATAAAATTTTAAGTTGAAACAATTAAATAAAATGTCTGAAACTGAGCTGAAAAACGTGTGTTTTTCTAAGCTAGTTTAAGCTATCTCCTCGCGCTAAAAAAGTGTATCTTCTTTCTTAAAATTATTACTTGTTGAGTAAACTGAACTGAACTGAATCAGTTAGTCAGTTCTAAATTTTTCTTTATTTGTTATTCGAAATACTAGTCTAAAGAACTAGGTGATGAAAGCTGTGAAGTTTCTTTTCGAAAACCCCAAACTTCAAATTCAAATTCAAATAAAATAACTTCTGAAATCATTTTTCAAAAATTGAGTTAAAAAACCTTTTCTCTGAAGAACTCAGTCATGTCTGTTAATTTAGAAGTACACGACCACAATAGTGGCCTAACAATAAAGTTTAGCAATAAAAATACCACAAATCCAGAATGGGCAATAAAGAAAATAGCCAATGACAATCACAACCGAAAGGTATAAAACCTGATACACGTATTAAGGTCAACCTGAGAGAAATCTGAAGGATCGAACCACGATTACGTCCAACGCCTTCTTCAATCTCTACTTGTCCCTCTGATTTCTTTCCCACCCCCCTTCATAGACCTTTTCGGCGAAGATGTTTCCACTGTGCATTTAAGATGTTTGCTGTTTCATTAAAGGCAGTCACGCAAGCTAGTCCATAATAGTAAACCGTTACTTAAGAGTAACGTCCCAGCAATCCACCTTCGTAGGCAAAGCTGTTTTGGACTTACAGTGAGAGATACATAGATTTCAAATTAATTATTAAATACCAAATTAGCTCAAGTCCTTAAACTATCATCAAATAAGCAATTAACATAATCTCACTAACTCCTTGGAGCTACATTACATCACAAAATTGAACTGATTCATTGTAATTTAGAAGTTTACTAGTGTACCTTTAAAGAAATTGTCATTACCGAGGCTGTAGTCTTATTTGGCGCGAGCTTCCAGCTGAACAGGTCCATCTCATTCCTCCCATTTCCCACAACGGTTTCCCCCTTATTTTGCCACCCCCTTTTGCAGCTTTCTCATTCGCGACTGCCGAATTTGTTCTGTTGATTGATGAGGTCAGAAGAAAAAGGTCGAATAGCTGATGAATCCGAATTAACTTAGATCGATATCGCTCGTTTCCTTTTCTTTTCGAAAGATTTTTTAAGACTTAGATCCTCCGTGCGCTACACCCTTTACTTTCTCATCTGCTTTCCCAAACATCATACGTATTCTTTTCCCCTTTTTCTTAATCTACCCTGTAGGCTTCCATCCCAATATACGCTCGACTACTTTAAGAAAAGAAAGATTGGGGGCGACGGACGAAGGATAGAGGTGTTGCGGGTCCTTCTGGCAAACAAATGCAAAGAAATGGACTTTATTGATTTTAAAGAAGCTTTTTCCAACCTATACGAAGACTCCGGATTGTACGTCTAATCGGCGACTTTTTTGAATATATGAGAGGGTATACCTTTTTAAAATGCAGTCGGATCCTAAAGGATAAGTCTCATAAAACTACGCATTTTTATTTTAGTTCTGGCATCGCATTCAATTGACCATTTCGACGTAACTAAGAGGGAACTTTGCCTTCCATCTCGCTCTTTGGCGCCTGCGCTGTAGTCTTTTTTATCACGAGAGTGCGCAGAGACGGCAATGTATCAGCCCCTTTTGAGGGTTTCCCCCTTTTTTTTTACGTCGAAAAGGTCTATTTGGAAACGTGCAAGATTACCCATATTTCTTCAAGGATTTTTCTGTTCAACCAAAGCCACAAAAGATAAAAAACAGTTCCTCTGACTCTTAATAATCACGTCTTCATGGAGAAACTTACAATGGACTGAGAACTTATTGAAGAGTCAAAATAATCAAAAACAAAAGTGCGTCGAGGAAATTTTAAAGGGGATTATTATTATTATTATTATTTTAGATCATGTGCCTATCTTGACTCTGGTTTGAGAAGAAAACTTTATATCCTCTGTTCAGTTGTTGAACAAAGAAATTGTGTTCAAATATCTAAACCACACTGTACAGAAGACCTAACGCTGCACCTACAAGATGATAACATCATTATTTTCTTACTCACTGAACTTTGTACATACAACAGTCGCAATTATTATTACTGCACTGCTGTGATTGTATTTAGTACAGCATTATACTTCGTAACGAATTTATACATATAAAAGCACGTTGTTACAACTCAGTTTTAAGCCCTCATTAAGCCTGCTCCGTTTTAATGATACAAAAAAACCCAAAGCAATTTTTATCGTGAGACTCTTCCTTAACAATACAGAGGCCACTAGCTAAGACGGTTGTTCATTTTTTTGATTTTTTTCTTTCTCTAAAGAAAATTTCTATCCGTAAAATGACAGATGAGTATAAGCGGTAAAAAAAAGGCTTCAGGATTGAACTACCCTATTTTTTATGTCTAAGAGTAAGACTCTATAGGGGGATGAATAAGAAGATCCAAATATTTATCTACAAGATTAGGTCATTTGTCTTTAGGAGTTTTTCTATACTCTTTTGGGCGGATTGGAAAAGGAAGATGGAATTTAGAAAATTTGAAGAAAATTATATTTTTTTCGTGGAAAAGTGTGGAAATGTCTCATTCTATAGATTTAATATATACAGGGTGTTCCAAGGACCGAGGCACAATGAGTCCTGGGGTCCATTTGGAATCGAATATATTCTATGACATTTTTGCTATTTTACAAGTTACGATTGGATTGTTTTACGGAAGACCGCTTATATTAAAATTAAATCTATCCCTGATTATATCATATCTCTTAAGCAATGGAGACAAATTATGTGAATTTACGTATGAAAATATAGTTCAATGTTAAATCTACGAGGACGGCGTTCCAAAGATAAATTTAGTAAGTGAGAAACGTGCTTAAATATTTCATATTACTGAAGTACAAAAAATATTATTAATAACAAACTTAATGAAGTTAGGGAATATTGAGCAATTAAATATGTTCTTTGATGTTCAAAGCAAATTAAAGAATCCCCTAAACGATATATAGGATCGAAATTTTCCCTGTGATCTCTTCCTCTTTTATAAAACCATCTATTAATGGCAATATTTTAGGCCTTTTCACTTTAAAACTTTTCGATTTCATTTCTATAAACTAAATATATTTAAATTCGGTGCGCTTAAACATTTATTTTGAAATTGTGTCAATATACAGTGCGGGTCTTTGGATATATTGGTTTACGCAAAGTATATTATAAACTTTAGTTCAAACAAACTGTTCAGCAAATCGAATGAAATGAAGATATAAAAATATCTATTTCATTTTATGGGGAAATATTTTACTGAACAGAAAGATAAGATAAATACTGAAATAGTTTGCTTAAAATGCTAGCAAAGGCTGAAGAGAAGTGACATATTTATTGGCAAGATCTTGCTATTGGGTATAGTTGATACAAAAATTGCTTGAATTAACGTTTCGTTGTTAAAGCGCATCTGCTCCTGGTTATTTCATTATTAATTAACGAGTTGTAATTATTTCATTGTTATTTTATTTACCGAGATGCAGTTATATCTTTGTTATTTACCGAAGTGCAATTATTTCGTTCAATTACTTTAAATTGCAATCATTTTATGAGAAATATTTTTTAGAAAAAAAGAAGTATTTTCAAAAAAGGTTCAGAATTAATACATTTAACTCAAGTTTTAATAAAACTGGAAATCATTAGAAATGACCCTGAAGCCCTAACTGAATGTACCACGTACTTTAAAAAAAAATTCATGATCCTTTCAAACGAAAAAGGGAATCGAATAAAATTAAATTAAACACAAATTTATCTACACTAAGAAACTAATTCATTAAAAACGTTTAGACGGAAGTTTACTAATGAGTACATTTAAGTACTGGTTTTATAAACGGCCGTTTGGATCCTTACAATACAGATATAGTGTCTCCATTTTAGTCGCAGCATCAAAGGTTTTAATTAGCAGTATCCTTACACCGGAAACGTTCTCTTTCACAGTTAGTTTTTCCGGTTAACTGAGGATGGAGAGGGGGAAGGGGAGGAACGAATTCTTTGGAATTCAAATACGAAGAGGTAAAATAAAGTAGCCCAGCGTAAAGGAATTCAAAGATCTGAGGAGGTCGGACATTTGTCAATTAATTGTGTCCCGGAACGTTTCTGAAATTTTCATATTAAGAAGACCGCTAAGAACCTTTGATTCTTGGGGAAACTGTACAATAAGCATCGGTTGTTTTGCACAGTCCGTTACAACCAATAGGAAAGAAGTCTTATTCTAAAAATATTCGCGAATTCATCTCAGTGTATCTCTGTTCCATAAAAGTATCTGACCCCTTGAAATCGGCAGACACAAAAAATAACTTCAAATTAAGGGAACCGGAAAATTTCCTTCACTTTGGATCGAGTAATAGGGAAAAAAAAGTAAAATAACAGAAAAAGAAATAGCTCGGGCAAACTTTGCTAAAACTTTAGTTCGGCGATACGAAACTTCTTTAATTAGCGCGGAGCAAATTCCTCTTTCGGTAAGTAGGAGCGGGTTGTATGTACTGTACTAAAACTACACCCTGACGCGTGAAGAACGTCAAGGCTAACTAACGAAAAAGTGTACGATGTATAAAATTCGTCCAGCGTGAAGCCGGTGCTTACCTTCCCTATATATAGGATCGTGGCAATCAACGACGTAGAATATGAGTAGAGCGAATGATAGAAAAAAACGGGTCATCGTCGAGAGAGTCCTTTTAATCATCTCGGATAATCCCGAGGAGGTTATACGATACTTTTCCCTTAAGAAGAAAAAAAAGGAAATCGGCGTGGCGCCTAGAGAGGTAATAGTTTACCTTCCCAATTACTATTCGACACGACGTACGCGACCGTCCGAGTGATTCGACGGACTAACGTCCGATAGAAAGACGAGAGAAAATAAGGATCAAGAAAAAAGATACTGAGAGATAGGAAAATGATCGAAAAAAAACGTCACGGATTCGAGACTGAGGTTATACTGAGTTTCAGTGACACACGGGAAGATGTAGCGAAAGATAGACGAGTGAGTGTGAGTGAGAGAGCGACCAGCGACACGCGGCCCGACAACGTCACTGACTCCTGTCTCCTACACGAATGCAACGGAAGAAAGCGCGACCGATTCTCCAAAGCAAGCTAGAGTTTGCCCGAAAAGCATTCGCGGGCCCATAGGGGGAGCGTTGTGGGGTAACTACCCCCTCCCGAAGCAGACCCTTTTCTCCCCTTAATAATCGATAGATTTTTACAAGCATATTCTAGCGGGCTTTCTACCAGCTAGGATAAAATCCCAGTAGCAATATAGCGGAAAAGACAAATAATAATTCAATGGTACCCAACATATTAATTGCGGATTTTTTTATTTCCTTTCAAAATGAGTCCCGTTTATCTCTAGCAATTTCGTAAACAAACAACATACTTCAAGATGGGTCTGAGTGGCTCAACAGAAGGGTAATTGTGTGGTTTTGGCAGCGCTTCTGTTTCGAATCCCACGTTTTACATGCCCTATGCTTTTGATATTAAATTAATTTGACTAGAGCTCTGAAATGTTTGAAGTTACAGTCCTCACTGTTCAGAGCAAAAATGGATAAGAACACCAGCACCATTCCTACTCGAATTATTTTGTAAATGAATTTTTAATTGAAGCAACGCGTCATACCGTGAGGTTGTTTTACGTTTTTTTCCAAAATTAAATAAAATGCCCTCAAGTGGGGGCTAGAGTAATGAGGGATCTAGGAGGACAAAAAAAAGGAAGGAGATAAAATACTAAGCTCAGGTTTTTTCCAATTTCCTGTAAAAAGGTTCGAATGAAAAAAAAATGTGATAGGAGCTTGTAAGATCTGTACTGTACAACTGGGGCGCAGTTTATCCGTTCTTCAACCCCAGACTACAGCGTCACGAGGAAGAGCGCCTGCGCGTTGAAACTATAAGAGACCACCTGAGCCTGTCCCGCGAACTCCGAGAAGAAGCTCATGCAGTTTCGCAACGTTTGTTTTCTTGGTCCCGTAAGGATGAAGTATAATTCTCTTGGAAAAGACCCCATAAATTTAAGATGAAACGAATTTTAATATTTTTTTTTGTTTTCAATCGGAGGTTATTACCACGGAAACAAAATGGAGGCGCGAATGTCCTTGAGAACTATTTTTGTCTAGATTATATAGGCGTTGAAGCCACTATCACCACCGCTCTTTGGGCGATTGTGTTTTCCCTGCCGCTTATATATTTAAATGCGCCAAAAGCATGAGATACAAATATTCGCCATACCATCTCTCTTAGCTCTCTTTCTCCGGCTCTCTCCGCGAACGTACTTTGGGGTACAACGAGAGAGAGAGAGTGTGTCCCTTTTACCCCCTAGCCGGAACGCTTTCTACCGTAATACATTTATTTCCCTTAAAGCCTGGATTGAGAAGCCCTGTTTGTCAGTCTCAATCGCTAAAGCATTACGCCCTGCCCATGCTAGATATAGGGCTAAGGGCTATAGCTCGACGCGGGAGAGTGGACACACTGCCTGAATCCCGAAAATGGGGTCTAGGGAGAGGAGAGATTGCTGGGCAAGGAAAAGAGCACTCGCGAAGAGTGTGCTCCGAGGAAATATTTCTCAGGGACAAGGTTCTCCTTTTTTCTTTTTTAATAAAAACCCTCTAGCTAGTTTGGAGTCTATCCTCTGTATCTTAAAAATTCGGGGTTTCGTGTTTGAATTAGATTATTTGCAATTACGTTGGGAAGATATAGACCAAATTAACAAAACATGATTGTAATTGGAAGTACAAGTTCTAAAATAAAAAGAAATTGGGACGGACTATGTATGGATGGTCATTACCGTCTTCAATTAAGTTGTAGATTTAAAATTTTCTTTGGTGTGGTTATATATTTAACGGGAAACCATAACAAATATCTTGGCTGAGACTAGTTTACCTTCAAACCATCTTAATCTGCTACGAAAGAATTCGGAGTCATATAATTCATAGAAACCTCACGTAAATATAGGTTCCGTCTCTCCATCATAAGGATGAAAGAAATACGCGTACTTTCATGACCTTTTACTAGTTACTCCCACCTATTTGAACTACTTTTCATAGTTTATGTTGCTTGGTCATCCCTAAAGAAATCCAATATCAAATTATTCACGCTTTTTAATAGAGTTACGAGACAGGCTATACAAACATATAAAGATTCTCTCCTATTTCCCGAAAATATCCAGGAAGAACTATAAGGGAAGCTTTAGGCTGTAGGCGATATCGAAGAATAAAATTTGAAATCCCACCCACGGTTGAATGAAAACCGAGGTGTTAAGTCTAAAAACGCCCCAAGAGAAGTAGACGCGCATTTAACTGTGTCGGAATAGGTTTTCTATATATTTATACGCTTTTTTTCTTCGCCCTGTTCGCCTTGGTGGTTTCTATAATGGAACAAGGTGGTTTTCCTATATTTCTCATCTCTACCTTAGATTCCCCCCCTCTTTCCTGTCCATCGTTTCTTCTTTCTCTCTCTCGGTGTTCCTCAATCCCGAAAGAATTGGAAGAGGATTTTTTACCGAGGAAATAGGCTCACTCTTGTTCTTTGGTCAAAAACCGAATTCAAAAGCTTTTCCGCCTCTGGGATTCTCAGCTTTTGTTCCCGACAAAACTTTGACAAAAGGACTGGTGTTCGGTTACGCGCGACAAAAACCCGCTTGACGCTAAGAACGTCCCAAGCTCTTATCCAGCACCGACCTCCCTCTCTCCCCAAACACGCTTCTCAGATCATTTTACTCGCTCGCGTTAAAATTTATAAAAAACCCCCGAGGACATATTTTTAGGTTATAGTGATACAAGGTGAAAATGTATAAAATATAAAATGGATTCAATAATTTTAATATTTTAACGGTTTACCTATAGTCTAAACTTCCATATAAATTCGATATATTTGAAAGCGGTTTTAGGATGCGTTGAGGTAAAGGTTACTGTGGTAAATAGCGAGAAACAATAGACCTTTTCGACGTAAAAAAGTGGTAGGGAAAGCTCGGTATCGGGACATACAAGGGGGTTGATACATTGCCGTCTTTGCTCGCTCTCATGATGCCGAACCTTTCTTCTAATTTTAAAATAAAACATAGTTGACATGGTAATTTTCAACCATAAAATGTTCTGAATCTGAACTAAACAAAGAAAACAGTTACTAAACACAACATCTAACCAGACACACACATATTTCAAGCAAGCTTTAATGAAGAAACGAGCCCTCCTCCACCCTATAATGGCTTACAAATTCATCGGCTCGTAAACATTACTCCTCCCACCATCGGAGTGAAAGTCGTAGTCGTTTTTCCCGGAACCCCCACGTGTATTCCCCATTACTTAAATCTGATAGAGTCGTTAGTGAACATGGCATTCCGCTACAGAAAGAGACCCGCCTGTCGTACGCGTTACTCCGGGGTCAATAATTCACCATCCCCTCACTTCCTACACCCGACTTCTACTCGCCCTTACGGCGAAATCAATTCGAGAGAGCAACAAAGTGGTCAAAATGTCGCCGAGTATATCACTACACTACGCTACCACTCAATTGCTTGGTCAGGCAGTGAAGTAAATCTAAGGCCGCGGTTGGTATTCCGGCGCACGAGGCTGACTGGCTGGCTAGCTTATTCGACCTTCGCTCCGGGGCAATTTTCGATTAAATGATCTCGTTAGCCAAAAATTTAGTTTGAACAAAGCATTTTTACGGGATACAGAGTATTCCAGGAGCGTAGGCAATGGCACGGGACAAAGAAGGGAGGTGCGACCAAGAAAGGAATGATTTAAATGTCGATATTAACCGAAACGTCAAGAATAGAAAAGAGCAACGTGGGTTTGGCATTCTGGATGACAAAATGTAGTAACTATACATTTCATTAATTGACCGAACGAAGGATTTCTTTATCATACTAGAGAACTTGAAACTTATCCATCTTCGAGTGTGAGACGCAATACATAATCTAACTTCTCAATCGTTTCATCAAAGACTTTAAAGAAAATAATAGATACAAATCATTGTTTAAATTTCAACAAAATCTAACGAAATAATTAGTTGTAAAGGGAAAGAAAAGTCCTCAACGCGTGTTTTACTCGAATCTTCAACTCTTGAACAGACAAATTTGTTTGGTTCAAAAGATAGTATATTCTAGCTCTAAGATATACAGCGACAGAGCGTTAACAACCGTTGAAGCAGAAAAAATCAGCCTGTATACAGGGTGTTTGTGATAAGTCCGCCATAAATTAAGGGGATGTTCTTTGGGCGATTTTGAGTCGAAAATTTTCCATGATATCTTGCCGAGTAATAATTTTGAGTGTTTTAGGTATGACCCCTAAATTAATTCACAATTATCTTTCAGTTTCTTAATTAACACTCAAATCATAACTCGAAAACATACATACATAGAACATTTTCGACTCAAAATCGACAACGAACACCCCCCTTAATTTATGGCAGACTTATCAGAAACACGCTGTATAATGGAAACGACGTATTTCTACGGTCACAGCACTATGGGCCCTCGTAATTGAGTCGGCAGGGAGTGTAAATGGTAACATTTGACCTTTTCCCCTATAGCTAAACACGAAAAAATATGAAAGTTTCTATTTCCTAATGG
Source organism: Phalangium opilio (assembly GCF_054372755.1). Lineage (NCBI taxonomy): Eukaryota > Metazoa > Arthropoda > Arachnida > Opiliones > Phalangiidae > Phalangium > Phalangium opilio. The sequence goes on from NW_028324227.1 coordinate 1,104,840, forward strand.
CCAGGTATTCTATAAGTTCTATAAGTTACCATACAGTTTTTGATTACCGGAGAGGGGTGAAGACCATGCAAGCAGGGGGTACCCACCCAAAAACTTGATTGCGTGACAAACCCGATTCGCACGAAAACGGCGGCTCTCAAATAATTGAGCGTTTTAAGGATTTTTTATTAATGATTGAAACTCACGTATATCAACCTCGAGTTATAGTCTTACAGTTAGTACTACCTGAGCTAACAAAAAAAATGGTCCCCTTCTAACTATAGGACGTATACCGGTGGCGGTTTCGTGGTTTTATTATTTGTACACGCCGCGATTAGATCGCTCCCCGCTCTTGAATTTTTCATCGACGGAAATCTTTTCATAGAAAATTCAACGAACATTAAATGGCTCTTACAATTAACGGGACTTGAAAGTGCTTAGATTCTTGATAAAAAACCTGCTAGACTCGTCTGCAGATGTAAAATAAAAATTCCACGATAATACGCGTAGTTTTCATGTAAGGTTTGGTACCATTTACACCAGAAGGCCGTGGTAGTTGGCGGACCTAGCCTCCTGCATGGTGTAAATGGTATCAGTCCTCATAGTCTGAAAATTATCTATTTTCTTCTCTTTATTTGGATAAACGTAATTATAAATATCAATTGTAACTGTACACGTTTCTATCTGAAGCAATTATTTTTCCATTCGGCTACCCCAGACGGGGGATCCAGATGGAACTATCCCTATTGGACTATTCCGTCAGGTAGTACTAGTTGTCCAATAGGGGTAGTCCCCAATCGCGCTAGACTGGCATTTTTCCTATTGAACGAATCAGTTCACCCAAGATCTCCCAGGTGAATTTTGTATTGTCGAGTAAAGACTTTGGACTTAAGTCACTTACGAACTATTTTTAAGGAATGCATAGAACTTCCTGTCCTTTACGTATATACGACCCTTGAGCATCGAAAGACTAGTTCTTACGACGTACAAACCCTCTTACCCACTTTTCTCACTGGACTAGGTAAAGCTTACTCAGATGATTGGCGTTAAAATAAGAATCGCGTGTTGACACGCATCCCTTTGAGTTCATTTCAACGGTTGAATCAAACTAAAATCACTTGATTTTGTTGTGCCAGTAATTATAGGAGTACAGTTTTGATTTTAAGTATATGTATTCACGTTTTTGATTGTTACAGGATAATGAGAGTGGAAAGTTTGACTTACCGGCAGGATCGAGTGTCGAGGAGCACTTTTTGGCCAAGGCTTTTATCATGTATTTCTTGGAACTGATAATCGAACGTCTTGTGGATATTTACGTCTGTACGTCTGGCAGTATAATGTATTTGTATAACAATGTCCAAATGTCTAATTGTGCTACAGTTGTTTTGACTGGACAAATGATAAGATCTATTGTTGACTTCAGTATTTCTGAACGTTATTTTGCAAAGGAGACATGATCGTGTTGTCACCGTATCATAGAATACACCTGTTCAAAATATAAATTTAACTATAAGAAATATTTAATGATCTATTGTTCTAAAATGTACAAAACATATTTTCTCATATGAAGGAAAAGTTTGTTAAACTCCGTTTTTTCTTTACATTTGTCGCAAACATCCTGAATGTACTAGAGGTCATATTTATCCAGTTTCGGGTCAAGTTAAGGCTCAAACATCATTATAAACGACCATACAACTTTGTTAATGCACCCTTTTTTAAGGGGTTAACCCAAGCGGATCTCTGAAACCAGATATTACTCCTCGAAAATCCTTAAAAACTAAAGGTCTAAAAAATAACCTCTCTATAGATAACCGAAGTTTCTCTCGAATCTGTCAAAACAAAGTAACAAAAAACCAAGTCCCGTTTCACCTATATCCCGTTCACCAATCTAAAGGTAACAGAAAGAAAGGTATGTCCCCATTAAACGCATCTTCTTCCAGTTGCTTTTCGATGTATTGCCTGTAATTCATTGGACAAACTAGCAGCAACGAAAAACAAACCAAACAACAACAAAAAGAGACATACCGCGGCCGCGTGCTTGCACTCTTATAAATCTTCATAATAAAAACGAAAGTAAACCTGCCAAAAGAATATCTCGTAGTATACTTCATACTTTTCTAAATAAATATAAATTAGACTAGTCGAAAATAAGGTTTGTTTCTGGCTTTGTCAACCCAATACCATAATACGGTTAATAGAAAATAAGGGAGGTTAGACTATAACTAATATAACAGATCTAATTACTGAAGAGATAATAGAAGGATGACACACTGAATCCTCTTAATACTTTAGTTATGAAACATATTATTCCCAGTTTGTTCTCCCGCTCATCAAACTTCAGATGTTGGGAGGAATTATGTTACAATAACCCCTCTTTGCGGTACACAAAAGAGAACTTAGAGAAGTATTATATAATTCTGCTAACCTTTACACACTCCGACCGAATTTTAATCATAGCGTATTACACTACCGGTGCACAAACTAACTGTTTAATGCCGAAACGTGTATCATTTGACCCCAATTTACCTTCCAGCTCCGAAAATGTATGCAAATTCAATTCCATCCGGCTCTCATTTTTGTTTCGTGTAAAAAAAATGGATAATCAGGGTCATGAAGCGTAAGTAGGCCAACCTTACTTTTATATTTTATTAACCTTCGTGATATTCGCCATCCATAATTGAATTATTTGGACGCTTTAAAAAAGTCAAGAAGGACGCGATGGCTGCGTGGTAAGAAAGAAACGTCACGCGTACAAAAATATCAAACGCATCAATATTAGCGCGCACGGCTGGCTGAGCAAAACATACTTTTTGTCACATTTACTAAGTTATGACACCAATAACGATATAACGGCTTTCCCTTCTCGAAAGAAAATACAAGCTTCGGTCCAGAGACCAAGCCGCTTTCTTTTCTTTTTGCATCGGCGCCCCATGGATTAACTAACGCTATGGGATTCTTCATTCTTCCCTAAAAGATAAAGTTTGCACGTTCCAAACGCCGCCTAGCAGAAGCTACTATCCCTAACAGGAAGTCATAAGAAAATTGGACCAAATATCACGTGCCCTATGTCGTCCAAACTTAAAAACGTGCCTGAAGTAAAGATCCATCTTTAAAATCTGAAAAACTATTTATTTTGTCTAGAGTCCATTAAATTTGCGGAATGAAGAGGGGAGTCAAGAAATAATTCGGAACATGTAGTTAGAGGTTGCAATACATGGGAAAAGCGGTGAATGAACAATCCCTTAGCGTTAGTTAATCCATGGGTGACCAGTTCCCCCGTTCTCTTTGGGTCCGTTCGTGGCTTCTATTCGAACGACGACGACGACGGAAAGGTCTATTTGTATCGATTTGGGCAGAGAGTAGCGCCGAGAAGCGCAACACCAAGAAGAAGAAGAAGAAAGAGGAGAAGGAAATTCTCTCAACTTTCTGAATATGGCTATCAAAACTGAAAAGGCCGCCGAAATGTCGCCGTGCCAGGGATGTACCGGTAGTCATATATATTATTTCTTAGCCAATTCTCCCATTTTTTTTTATTCGCCAGTCATCGTAGGGACGCGAACCTCTTCTTCTTTGGATGGATCTTTTTTGGTCTTCAAACGGACTTTTATGAGAAGTTAGTGGTTACTTGCGTGACGTTGTTGTAACAACTGAAAATTATATACTCTCGATAGAAAGTGAAACCGCACGAAGCGAGTTTGATGTTATTCAGGCGCTATTTCAAAATTAAACGACAGTGTCCTATAGCCAACTCTTAACTGTAAGCTTTATAATGGAAAGTAGAAGTTAAGTCACTCAAGTTTTAAGTAAAGATATATATTCTATCCATCACTGTGCGCTTAAATTAGAGACTTTAAAAAATTAAAACATTTGAGAAGCCAAAAATACTCGTGAGATAAACTTAGTGATAAGTGTTTTATGGGAATTAGCACAGCACTTCTGCGTACAGCTCACAAACTTATAGTTTGGTTTAGCGACAAGAGCCGATTAAGTTAGAGATGAAGAAGATGTGTAGGGAATATACCGGTGCAACTCTTGTGGTCTTGTCCTAAGTCTCGCAAGAAGGGGTACATTGCATCTAGCTAGTAACCATAACTTGTTTTTCCGCCCAGCGTTTTTGTATTCTAGCTCCCTTCAAAACCAAGCAAACAATATTTTCTTTTTTTTTTTGGCTTGTGCTATACACTGGCGCTTGTGAAGTTAGTTTCTTTCTGTATACTCCCTCGTGTAGCGGCTTCTTATAAATAGACTTAAGGAAAGATTCTGTATATCGCGTTGTATAGTGAACGTATAGTTATAAAAAAAGGGATGCGAGTTGATGGTTTTTCTTTCTATAACCACCCTATCCTCTAAACCTCCTTGCTTATTTTTTTAACTTTACCGAGGAAATGAAAAATAAAATACACGCTGGCTATTACCAGCAAGAAAAGGGTGAATCAAAACTTTTATTGTGGCAAATTTTTCTCCTCTTCGAGATTTTGTATTTGGAAGAGTGAGGGAGAGAGAGTTTTGAGGAGCTAAAAGTCAAACGGAACTCTTTTAAAAGATTACCCGAAAATCAGCAAAGATTTTTTTCTTACATAATGTCTAACGGGAAAATGTTTTTCCGTTTTCCGTCCGGAGGATTTAAAAAGAAAACATATTTAGGTTTCCTTTTATAACTCGGTCGATGTGATTCATTGCCTCTTTTAAACGTACTTAGCCAAAAATGACTATCCGGATTGTTATAAGTTGGCCAAGGTTGAGTGGGACACTATCCTATGTCAATTTATGACTCTTAATGTTCACTCTTAATTTACGCGCTCGGTTTAATAAAGAAAGTAAAAATTAAACCACGTCAGGCTGACAACAAATCAAGTTGTAGTCAATTATTATGGACGTAATCTTTAGTCTAAAATTTTTAACGATGCCTAAAATATCTTTATTTCAACTTTTAGACATTGTAATCAAGCCCCACATATTCTATGGTTTCAATTCAAGACAGACGGTTTCGAACTCGCCAATAGAATGACAACTGTACTGCTGAACTCATTTTAATTGAAGAACGCAACGAGTTTTCCTGGTTAAAGTCGTTATTAGAAACGAACAGAATAATCCTTCACGAATGTCTAAGAGAAATATTCCCCCCCCCCCCAAAAAAAGATGAAAGCGTTCATTTTTGTCCCTCTGTGATCGAATGCCTGGTTACTTTCCCGAGGAATTACTCCCAGGGAATTATCGGTGCATTTTCTTTAATTAGAGTACGCTTAAGTTATTTTATTTTTATATAGAAGAATCTTAAGAAAATAAAAGGTAAGAGTTTTTATTTAAGCCTAACTAGCTTCAAATGAGAAAGCAAAATCCCCGGAAAGGAAAATTCCTCTCTTTTAATTAAGGTGTTGAAGTATTTTCCGATTACGAAATAAAAACTAAAAAAAGACCTTTTCGTCCTAGAGAGGAAATATAAAAAAAGGTCGTACATTTTTCCCCATTTAATCAATGAAGGAAATATTTTTTTCTTGTCCACTTTCTCTGGGTGTAAGATTTTGGTATGCGAAAGCCGGGATTCAATATCACGGAGAGACAGATAGCTATCATCTTCTTGGCTTTCTCCTTATTTCGACCCATCCCCTAGAACCCCTATCCTTGGCGGTGGTTTTCCCCGGGTTTCTAACCCTATACTATTGAACGTGCTTTTCGCATTTCACCTCGAAGGCGTTCTTCCATGCCACTAGTTGAGAAAGAGCTAGCCGAGAGTAAAGATGGCGGAAAAATTATTTTTCCCAGCACGTGCACCATCCGACTGAGAAAGGACAGAGCGAGAGAGAGTGAGAGAAAACGAAAGTGCACGCGGGATGGGAACCAAATCTTTCAGTTCTATCTTCTCTATATCTTACCTTCATGTCATATCATCGTAACTTGGGAAATTGAAGAATTTTAAGATTATATGGGTAACTTTGAGAATTTTGTCACTTCGAAGGAATTGAATTACATTGGAGAGAAGGTACAAGATTTAGTAAGAGCGTGCGAGGCATCTTCTTGAATTTTGATTTTATGTGTACGTTTTTACTTTCTCTGTTTTTGAATTGGAGCTTACGAAGGGGGCGAAACTGATACATATTCGCAGGTATTGCCGTGCTTATAAAAGTAGTTTATGAAAAATAATGGGATTGAATACTGTTAGATAATTATGCTAATGGGTTGATAAGTTGAAATTTGAGTTTATGCAACTGGAATTGGAATTGGTTCGTTCTTCAATCGAGGGAGGCGTTTATCATAAATTAATTGTTATTTCTTTGCACTCTTCTTTAAATTTTAAATTATATTAAAACTCATATCTTTGCATATTTACTCGAGTTACTACAATGTGGCTGCAAACTACGGAAGGTACGTTCATCCACCCCTGGCTCAACATCTTTGACAAAGATATAAGCTGTAAGAAAAAGAATACTACTTTTCTTCCGACTCAAGGAGCTCGTAATTATGATTTTTTCCCCTGCCCATGACTCTTTTCTTTCTCTTTCTATCTTCCTTTCTCATTGAAATTAAAATGAACATTCTTCAGGCACGAGAGATTTTCTTTCTGTTTCGTGGCTTAAGTCTTTACTCGATCTACCTCTCGTCAAGGGCTACACGGGGAAGGGGGATCTAGATCACATTAAAGTCAAATTATTCGGTTCATTTTTTATAAGGGGGATGTTTAATCTTGTGTCGTGCCCTTGTTTACCATTTGTATTTAGTTGAATTAATATTTTAAGCACTATTGAATCACGAAATACAGAAGAAAATACATTTAAACATCCAACGAGACTTATTTAAGTAGAAATTAAGACGACAAGCTTATTTTAAATTAAACACCCAGTGATATCACAAAAATTATTCAATATTATTGAAAGAATAGGATAAATTCTTGAAATAAGGATAGATACCTGCAGCTAATTTACTTTGAAAAATCGTTAAAAGTATATTGTACAAAGTCCCAAGACGGTGATCCCGAGGGCATAGAAGTGGTCACTGAACGGTTTAATTGGAATGAACGAGGGGTCGGATATATTCAATTTTAATTGTTTGTGCCAAATTTTGGAGAAGATTTTTATGTCTCATAATTTTATTTTGCGTGAGTTTTTTGCTAGACCCCCAAAATTGCAGATCAGGCAGGGATAGCTAAAGAATGGTTAAGAGATTCATAGTATATGAGCATTTCGCTGAAACAATTTTAATTAAGGCTATGGATTCATAATTTTCAAAAAAAAAAAAATAAACAAAATTCCTAGTTCACCTTTGAAATGGATGTGCAAAAATAAAATGTATGGGATACTTTTCTTTGAATTCTCGATTAAATTTTCAACTAAATTTATCTAAAAGACCATCTTTGGAATTGCATTATGACCAATAGGGTACATTTTTAAAATTTTCGCCTTCTCAACAGTACCCTACTATTTTAGCCAAGTTATGGTCACCTTTATCCATTAAGTCAGCATGTGCACTCCAGGAAAATTACACGAAATCAAGGCTAGATTATTAAACCGAAATTATCCGTTTACGGTACCGCAATTAAATCAAGGGTTTTAATGAATATTTCGGCACTTCTTTTTAACACACGCCCACGGGGAAAAGGTATACGAAGCGTTACAAATAGAAAAATAAAAGAAAAAAAAAGAGAAAAAGAATGAAAAGCGGTTACGTAAAACTAGTAAAACCTGTTGGTATTTCGGGGCAAAAACAATTGAGATTGGAAAGGAAGATGGGAATTACGTGAACTGTTTGCCAAAAATTGCGGATTCCTGGAGGGAATATTAATTCGGCAGATGCTTTTCGTTGTCTCTTTTAATGCTGCAATCCCAAAGCGCAAAGTCAGGAGGAGCTAGGCTGCAGCCCGTGGCTATACCCTTCCATTAAGCACGGATAGTCGGAGCTGGCTTTCTATTTAAGCCGCTAGTGCAAAATTATTATCGCTCTCTTAATTAGAAAAGACATTCGCAATCCCGCCGCCGCCGGGACCCAAATGAAAAAGAGTCTTTACTCGATGAATATATTTAAGCAACGACTTTAACTCCATGTATTTTTAAACTGGACATTGCTAATCTAAAATATATATATTTAATGTAGAATTTTGACCAGCACTGCAAGTACAGTGCCCCTTTATTTACCATTTGAACAACGCTAATATTACAGATATTTGGTAAATAAAAATAAAAAATGAGAACGTTTCAGTCAATACTCCGCAATATAAGTTTCGTGAGCGAGTATTAAGAGGATACAGAGTATCATCCAATCCCTAGCTATTATCCCTTCCTGGTAGAAATTATATTGCACCATTGAGGCTATTGAATTCCATTTGCAAAATAAACATTCATTTTATATTTGCAGTGAAAAGGAGAACTTAAATATATTTTTTAAGAAGTTCATTTGATATATATTTTGCAGCTAAGAATTTTCTAAATGATTATGAGATAAACACGTCAGAATACTGAATGTTCTCATTTGAGAAGTCAAAATATATCTTCACACGAACAACTCGGTGCTTTCGAAGAGCGATTTAAATTACAAGCCCATGAAATTTTAAACTACCAAACGCGTGTAGTATATTTAAATGAAACCAAGGCTAGACATTTCAAAGAGTTAGTCAACAACTCTTCCCTCCACAACAACCAAAAAAAAATAAAAATAAAAATAAACTAAGCTAATTTACATTAAAAAACGTCCGCATTTAGATTAGTGTTTTGACCTTATTTTCTCGCAAAAGTTACTACAAAGTTTCTCGCGTGGCCTAAAATATGTATATGTATTATAAAAACAGGTTTCAAGAAAATTCATTTATTCCAAAACCATTTAAATTTAGGGTCTTTCTATTAAAGATTCCGATCTAGCGAGTGGATGTTAGAAGAAAAACATTTCTCCCTTCCACCCCTAGCTCTCAGCTCTCTCTCTCTCTAGAGAACTGGGGGGGGGAGGAAACGGGGGTTGGTGGGGGCGAGTCACGTATCGTGGTAAGGAAGAAAGTTCCCTGTTCTATTATATTTGCATAACGGTACTTTTGAATAGAGGAGCCAAAGTCAGAGAGAAAAAAAAATCAAAATATAAATTTGAATGAATTATTTTTTTTTTAGCTCCATACTCCCCCACTCAAGTTTTTGGAGCAAAAACCCCTTGAAAGGGTATTCCCTTCAGCTGCTGTTGCCTTGTATAACGGGACAGTACAAGGGGAGAGGAGAAAACGAACGAGATTTTGGGGTAACGAAGGCTTTTTGTGGTAATATCATGACTAAAAGTCACGTTTGAAGCAGGCGTTGCTCAAATTTCATATAAGGATTTTTTTACAGCTGGAGTTAAAGCTTTCCGAGGTGGATGCGGTACTAGGAAAGCTACGCTTAATCATTGCTGAAAATAGCATTTTTAATTATATTATCTGTTTACTGTTTATTAATGAAGTTAATTCCAACTATTAGGGAAAGGTATTGTTTTTTCAAAGTTCGTGTTGATTGAAGATTTTAGTGATTAACCCTACCATTGAGAAGATTTTGATATTAGAGAGTTTAAGAAACTTTACTCAAAATTTTGCGATTTCAATTCATTAAGTTTAAAGTTCACAAAAAAGGTAACTTGAAAAACAGATGTGATTTTCCAAAATATTTTTCTTTCATTTGTATCATTGACATTTATGTAAAACATTTCTCTGACATTGAAATAACTAAAAAAAAATCACCTTCATTCTAAGAAAAACAGACGTTATTAAATGATTAATATATAAAACCTTTCCACGTATGAAAAACGAAAACGTATACTTCCTGATTCTGAGAAATAAATCCCAACGGTAATAAAAAATATAAATGGGGTCCCAAACGCGTGAGGAACAAAAACCACTGAGGATGAAAACTTGCAAAAGGGGAATGAGAGATAGGAGGGCTGGATGCCCTAAGAAAACTCTAGAGTAACTTAGTTTTCTCCGAGATGAAGATCTTTTCCTCGGGTAAAGAAAATAAAAGGTGAAACTGTGCCATATAAGCAACAACCAGATTTCTTTTCTCTCAAAGCGGGGGGGGGGAGAATACAGTCGAGTCTTTTTCGTCTGACTCTGTCGTTTAGCACGAGGGGGTAACCACGCGGTTAAGTATAGTAAAGAGACAGGCGGAAGAATGTTTAATTTTTACTGCATACTAAAGAACGAATATATCAAATGGGATTCATGTTTCTCTACGGTGGCCGCAGTAACGTCTGCTACTACGAACTTTCTCGTGACGTCACACCCTCCAATCTCTTCCTTCGCTTTTGGCTACCATATTGGAAGTCGTCAGCCCAGGCCATACAATTTAGACTACCGAAGCCCCTCCAATCAATAGGGTTCAGAGGGAACATCCGGTATGTAGATCTAACGTTATCAATCCACCAAAACTCGTTAGTTTGAAGCCATATCTAACGTCTATGGAAGGTCCACATTCCGGATGTTCTCTCTGAAGAAAACCATGTGGCTTTACCCCCATCTTTTGATAAGGGTCTATAATAGTCCCATCCAAAGTTAGCTAAAATACAGTATTTCGTTTCAATTTGAGAGATTTTTCATTCAGATGTCTGCGAAGTTACGTTTGGGAAACCTGAGCACAGTAATCTCGGAATATCGTTCTTACATAAGTTAGTTTGAGAGAATGGAACTAGTGATTGATTGAAGGACTTGACGAGTGTCTATCCCCTTGGTTTGACGTTACACCCATCCTTCACCTCTCAACCTTTCGAGTTTTCTGGCTAAAAGTCTTTATCATAACTGCTCGGAAACCCGAGAGGGATTTTCTGGGAGTCTAGGGGAAAGAGTCCTTTTGCTTCATCATACATACACCTTTAATTTGCTTAGTCGAAGGAGTCCCTCTCTCTAATGAAATCTTCCCCTCGAAAGCGTTTCTCTTCCGAGTGAGATAGCAATGTTTTTGTTCAAAGAATTACACCCCCTCCCCATGTAAGAGTCTCCAGGGCTGTACTTCCTCCCCTATCTCTCTCTCTCCGGCCGTTTCCGCTCTAATCAGCTATGTTCTAATTGAATTTTTAGTTTCATTTTTTCTCGTTTTCTGATTTTATTGGCGAAACGTTTTCCACTAGCTATTTTCTTTTATTAAATTTCCCTCGCTTTTAGAATTAAGAAGACTTAGGATCCTATTTCGTACCTACCGGGCATGTAAAGATTTTGTCGCTAAAAATGTTTATTCGGTCCTTTTTTAAATAAATCCCAGTTTATTAAGAATTAACCTAATATTCATTTTCATTTGTTTTTTGGAAAGCGTTTGAATTACTAATTTTTGGAATTCGACACTTTTCGAAATAAATTACAGATAATTTATTGAGTTTCAATTTTTAATGAGAAGAATTTGACACAGCGTTCACTGTCCAATCAGAGGGGGGTTTAATATTTCACTCGTTTGAAGTAGAAACCGTGTTAGGCCTAAGTATACTTCACTCGACACGAGATTATACAAACAGAGAGGGTAACTATCTCGTTGGGTATGGAGTTTTATCTGAAACTTTTATGATTACGATAAAACTTTAAATAACTTAATTTTCCTAAGTAAAATGGCTTCTTTATATAGATTTCTTAATCGATTTGGCAGTTTCTTCTAAATAATATATACTTGCAAATACTATTGATATACATCTTTTTCTCTATAAATTTCATAAAATATCTAGTTAATAATCAATTAAATAAACTAGGTGAGGATTAATTTAATTAAAATTGAGTGAAATAATTGATGGACCACTTCGCTAGAAAAGTATTTGGATCAATCAAGTCCATCGATCGTAAATGGTCAACCATTTATTAATATAACCAATGTGCGTATCAATGATGTTTCAGAAACTTAAATATAATTTAATATAAGTGTGCTTATAATCAATCAATCAAAATTTCAAACTTCCATCAGTCAAACCATGTACATTTAGAATTATAGGTGGCGATAGCCTCTGTGACAGAAAAGAAAACGGAAAACAGAAAATCAATAAAAACTGGCTTAACATATTCAATGGCGGGTAAACTTAAAAATATTCTTTTTATCCCATTTTCTAATTGTTGAATTAGTACTTGAACTAATTAGTATGTCGAAGGTACCATAATTTTATCTTCTATTTCCAAGCGTCACTAAAAAAATCCTTTTCCAAATTGTATTAAATTATCATGGTAAGCTTCGTTCCCAGCAGGAGCAATCAAGTGGTCGATTAAACGAAAGATTGAATGAACTATTAATGGGTCACTCTAATCATAACTCGAAAGCAGATGCCCGGGCGGCAAAATGCCATAGAACAATTTCGACTCAAAAATCGCCCAAAGAACATCTCCCATAATTTACACCAGACTTACCAGAAACACCCTGTATATAGAGAGGGGCTTGTGTCTAGACTACCATCTGTGTCCTTTCAACTTGAAAGACTAGGTTCGTAAAACACTAGCCAGCGCACCTATTTTTAAATTCAACGAAAAGTATATAGGCCTACACCTTGAAATGGAAAAATATAATAAGCTTTATAGTCTTCTCCTTTTTTCCAATCTCTTTCTCAGGAAAGTCTGAGAGTGGTATCATCAACTACGAGCATATGGTCTACTTAACTTTAACGTCTGGCACCCGCTGGAAGCGTCAATGATATCCGTTTATTTATTCCAGGAAAAAAAAATCAAACAAAATATAGAAGATGGCACAGCTAGCCTTCTAAAAGTATAGAAATAATGGAAAGAAGTGCCCCAGAACCATCCATAATCCTACATGGTAAAGTTATTTCCGTAGAAATCGCCACGCGGGAGAAGCTACCTCCACCCTCCCCCCATCACTGCAGTGGACTCTTATATGGCCAAGCAATTTCACGTGTCCGGAATAGGTAGGCCTGGCTGATGCAAATGTTCAATCTAACGGCCAACTTTTTTTCAGGGGAAAAGAAAATCAGAGGAAAGCGAAATGAAAAAAACATGTAACAACGAGAGGATGGACACTGCGATAAATTAGAATAACATCCGCGTAAGCCTGAGTTTTACTTTTTTATTTAAATCGAGTTAAAGGGCTTAATTGGAGTTCTGTGTTTTTATTGTGTAATCGATTTCAGATTAGCAAACATCCGTAGCTTTCAAAGAAAATGATGTTTAAGGCTTACCTATATTAAACACTACTATACTAAAGTCTAGTAAAATAAAGCAAAAAGAAAAAAAGTTTTTCTAATTGGAATTGAACTAAAGGGCTTAATTAACTATATTTATATATGTAATTGTTTTCAGATTCTCAAATTTACCTAGCTTGCAAGAAAATGATATTGTAGAAATAGTAATATTAAATAATTATTATATAATAATATTTAATAATTGTAGTAATAAAATTGTAGTAAAAAATATTACTAAAAACTACTAAAATGAAGCCAAAAGGGAAAAAAGTTTTTCTTCTTGTTTATCAAATTGGATTTTCAACCGTTTCTCGCGTCCCTTCAAACAAATACCAATTTCGAAACAAATTTAAAAGATATTTGTTTCATTCTACCAGTTAAAGCGATGAAATTATAAATTTCCAAAATGAATGTCTATCTTTTTCATGGCTAACCACGTGTACGGGTGGTAAAGAGAAAAACCTGGGCTCCTAACTAATTCAAATTCAAGGTGGAAATGAGTAGATTCACGTTCTGAAGGTACGTGATGTATTAGCTTCTTGAATTTCTTGGATTCCAAACATTTAATTTACTACAGAGATAAGGACGTAGGATTCAATCTGTATTTTTTAATACTTCGGGCAAATTCTTTATTTTTAATTGCTTAAATCATTATTTTATTTTAAGATTTTCGTATGCCGAATCGTGGAATTGTAATCCGCAATAGTGTTGAACCCCTCGGGTTACCATGACAACGAGAAAACCCGTAGCATCGCGTCAGAAAGTGTAAATAGAGATGGACCGTTTTAGGTAGGCCTAACCGTAAGCACTTGTACAACAGAAAACTCCACAACCCACAAGTTTGGTTTGGTTTGGTCATCAACGTTGAACCGTTAAGAACGGTAATGGCGAAAATACATGGCGTGATGGGTAGAAGGTTCAAGGTAACACCCTGCAGGCCCTCCAAGAAATAGGAGTCCAAGCTTGCGAGGCGAGAGAAGGTTGAGATAATCTCGCTACAAGGTCGCCTCTAATTTAATCCCGATGTTACAATAAATGGGTGTGCGTATATCCAGGGGTTTCGGAAAAAAGTACATTAATTCAACGTAATAAAGTGTTTATACCTCAAGGTTAAGATAAACGTGTTCATCCTTATGGATAGGCCTATCTCTGTTTGCATTATCGGGTTCTAACTCAAAATAAAATAAAATAAAACTTTAAAAATAATTATTTCAAGGAATTTAAATGAATAAAGTTAATTCATTCTACACTCCAATCATAACTTGAGCGGCAAAATGTCATAGAACATATTCAACTCAAAATTTCCCAAAGAACTCTGCCCTTAGGTTATGACGTGCCTTTCCGAAACATCCTGAATATATGTTGATAATAGTAATTTTATTATTATAGCAAATAAATAAAACTATGGTTTAAAATAGAGAGTACATTTTCCGGTCCTTAGTACAGCCTTCTAGCTTCTTCAACTGAGAGCTATTTGAACTATAGGTCTACATGTAGTTCAAGTTAAATTCCTATTTTCGTTCAATTATAAACATATATTCATACAGTCCTTTCAACTCGGCAAATATTATGATGGAAAACTTCGGAGTAATATAATTCTTGTTCTATACTCTTCTTGTCCCGGTTACTTCGTTTGAGGACGCTGATTAAACCTACTAATATAATCCTTTTGAAAATTAATTAGAAATTTGGGGACGACGAGAAAGTAATTAAGAAAATTTCTATGCCTGTGTCCATTGAATTAGAAACACGTGTATAATCAGACGTATTTTCATCAATGAGTAGGTTTATTAGGTTTAATACGTGCTTTTGGTTCGCGTAAAATGAAAAGGATTATCTGCCCCCAATTCAATGAATAAAAATTACTTATTTTCACTAAACAGTAAAGTATTTCAAAACTGAGTCATATAGCATATAGGTAGAGAGCTAGCAACGGAAAGGACTTGGTTATTAATACTTGGAAAATTTTAAAATCCATAATTTAAAATTTTAAAATCCATAATTTAAAATTTTAAAATCCATAATTTAAAATTTTAAAATCCATAATTTAAAATTTTAATTAATATTCCATTACGAAAACATTTTTCCAACATATGCAGAGTGTTTCTGTTAAGTCTGCCGTAAATTAAGGGGACATTATATAGGCGATTTTGAGTTGAAAGTGTTCAGAGAACGTTTTCGACTCAAAATAATTCGCCCAAAAAATATCCCCCCGTAATTTATGACAGACTTTCTGAAACACCTTGTATATTTGGATTTTCTTTAAAGCCCAAGTCTCATCAATATTGAAATTCAGCAATTTTGAAAATAGCTTGCCATTAGCTTTCAAATAAGACAAAGACACTAAACTTTGGAAATTTACAAAGTATAATGTTGAAGTCATCTCGAACCATTTTCATATTCCTGGCCTGGGAAACACTGAATATATTTTAAGTAGAGAGATTTTGGTATCGGGTCGCATCTCAAATGTGAGAATGAAAGAAAGCAATTGTTGTAAATAGAAACAAACAATTTGGTATTCAAATTCGCATTTGTTTAATTTAACCAATTTTTAAGACTACTGAGAAGTAAATTTGGCCAAACGTGGGCCGGCTTATCAGAAACACCCTGTTTTTAAATTCCGTGAACGTGGCTTTTCATGAGGTTAATTCTGTATCTATTCCAAATCCAGAACGACCCGAAACTTATACACTTTTTAAACACCAAATGTAGCAATACTTGAAAGTATAAACAAAATATACGTGTAGATCCTGAAACTACATGAACTGGAAAAAAAGCTATTATGAAATCTCCATTATTAATCATCCTCGTGTTGACGATATATCTAGATTGCTCGACTTAGAGCCTTAGATAGATTGAGGGGCTTATAAGAGGTCAATTGGAGTACCAAACCAACGAGATTCTAGCGTGCGAGAGACCAAAAAAGTTTCAAATATTAGATCCAACTAGGTCGTAGGGCGGCTTCAACTCTTGGCTAAAACTTTGCAAATAGTTACTCAACAATTTTTTTATTTTATAAAATATTATAAATCTTAGAAATGAAAAAAATATATATATAAATATAAATATGGATATATTATCCAAATAGAAATATTTTCGTTTTCAATACGAGTTCGATTGAACCTTTCGACGAAAGAGAAAACGAGAGGGAAGGAAAAGGAGAGGTCAGGATGTCGCCATAAATTTATTCCATTGATACCGAAACCCCGGAAAATTTGTAAAGAATAAATTTTGGCAAAGCCGCATAAATAGTTCTAAGATCCAAATTTAGATAACTGTAAAGAGAAGGTATAGAAAGAAGGGCTAAAGATATGGGACGGTTTATTATACTTGCACTCATTTGTATAGTAATTTTATGAGGATTATAATTAGAATCTGGTTGACGAGTACGAAGTCTCTCTTATCTATTCAAACGTTTTAGAAAATATGGATTACAACTAGAAAGTGGAGTTTGGGGTAAAATATTAATCGGGGTTGGGGTCGTTGCCGGGGTCAAGGTATAATAGAAAATAAAACATTCTTGGTCACGTAACAAAGGTTTCAGAACTGTAGAAAATATTTTATCAAAAGTCGTAAAATTTCTTAGAATTTGGAAGCTTGCTTTTTTATTAATAAGGAGAATTATTAGATACCTCTATTAGTATCAGGCTAGTAACTATAAAAAAGCACACTAAATTCATAGCTACGCACCGGCGATTTCCAAGAAGGGCCATAGTCTGTTAGTGTAGTCTATTTAATTGTTACCCTCTGTGTTTTTTTTATAAAGAAGAGCTTATTTGAGACGAATCCAAAATACCCCTTCTGGACGCCTAGTATCACCTGAAGGATTGGACCAATATAGGTACTCCCTAACGCGTAGTATCCATTACGTGCCATTACGGAAACCAAGAAGTTATATCAGTATCTCAGAGAGAAGGTATAAGATGCCTTTGTATTCGCGCGCCATAGTCCCAGTCCCCCTTTCAAAATACAAGGGGGGACGTAAAAAGAGGCGCCGGGCTATTTCGCCTCTCCTCAGTCGGAAAACATGACAGTAATTTTCGTCACTCGCGTCGTCGCGCTGACGTGAGTTTTCAAGAACCAATGAGATGTTGGTTGTAATTTAGAGACGGGGATTGACTCCGGACCTACGTTTGGACTGGAGATAAAGCTGGAAATCTGGCGAATTTATACCTTCTCTCTGAGATACTAGATATAACTTCTTGCGGAAACTTAATTGCTCGTATCTTTTTTAATATTGTAGATAGGAACATGGTTCCAATTAATATACTCATTATTTTATACGATCTTTTGTTTAAAAAGTATAAATTCTAGCCCGAGCGTATCAGTTTTTAGGAAATTTGACCCAACATTTTTCTTAACAATGGCAAACAATCTTTAAATAGATCAACGCGCAAAAAAAACTGGAATTGATATAAAACCACGAAAAGGTCGTAACTCCAACAAAATGGTGAAAAAGAAAGAAAGATGATGTAACAGCTTACACATTCGCGAATAGATTGTGAATAAATTTCGAATAAAATACAAAAGCGACAATTTTTTATCTCCGTTTGGCGTACAGATAAAACCACTCAATCTAGACGCGGAACGATTTCGGAATATGAAAGAGGTTGGTCCGCCAAATTAAATCATACTCATTCTTTACGAGAAGAGAATGTTGGGAACCCTATAGGCTGTCAAAAATATACGGGTGATGAAAGGAAAACGATTAAAAAAAAGTGGCGTGAACGGGGAAAGGGGTATGTATGCGCCCACGCGCTCCAAAAAAAAGTTGAGTTCTCATCCTTTTTATGGCGAAGAAACCCGAGAGGCGTGACTATGGGAAGCCTTTCATCGCCAAAGATGCGAAAAGATGGTCACATTTGGGTGCACTTTTCCCCCTGTATAAGCAGAGAAGTAGTTGAAGATGAAGTTACCAAGAAAAATAAACCCAATTAATGAGGTAGGAATTTCAACCGAGCAAAGTTCTAATTTGGGCTTTTAAGCTATAACATTGGCTGAGCAGACCACTTTTGATTTTTGAAAACTTGTCCAACTACCTAACTTTAAAAACTAAATTTTCGTAATATTTTAACATAACTAGAATATCTTTAGCAATTTATGTATATTTTTATTGAGCTTTTTAAGTTTGTGGTGTGAAGCTCCTTTTCAGGGGCAATCCTTAATGCTATTTTCCCATAGCGCCTGTAGAAATGTTTTACCCGCAATGCATTAATATTTTAGGAGGCAGGGGCTTTTAATATATTACTTTAATGAATTTTATGTTTCGATTAATTTTATTCATAACTATGTTTTAGTTTATAAGGTGATTGTACTAATCAAGGGGTTCGATAAAAAGAAAGGGGTAAAAGGGTTTCATTGGAAAGTTGAGAGATATTGTAGTTTCCTTTCTCGGCGTTTTGAAACGTTAATAACCGACTTAACATTTGGAGGATTCACCTACAAAGTTTCAACCTTGATTATGAGGTAGGATTGGAATTAATTCGTTAGTGTGGTTTTGGTAAACATTATAAAAACATATCCAGAAGCTTCCAAGAGAATGTTATAAATGACACAGAAGTAAACAAAAAAATCAAGAAAAAGCAAAAAAGACAAATTATACGTCCTTTTAGTTCTTTCCTACAACAGCCAAACCTTCGAAGCAGTAACTCTTCCTGTTTAGAACAGATTTTTAAATACGAAATAAATTGACGATGACCACTTCAGTTCTAATTTGGTTCTGATCAAGGGTCCTATCTGGAAGAAGAGACGCTAGGGCTCTTATTCTTTTCTTTGGCGGGCCAGGGTCCCGACTCAGGCTTGAACCGTCGACGGGGAAATAAATGGCAGGCGTAACCCACTAACCCCAGATTTGATCCCGTAAACTCGATACTCGACAGTCAAAGCAGAGCCGCTAGCCAACGGATGGAGAATCGCGAACGACTGGAAATAAGCGCTTTCGATAGTGGGTAGTAAAAGTCGAGCGCCGCCTTTTTTTTCATGTCGATCGAATGATCGGAGCTCGATCGTGAAATCGGAGAGTTACTGCATTCGAGGAGTACGTTTGTGACGTAATTTTACCGGGGTTTCACGATTCAACAAGAGGGATGAGAGACGGATGTAAAGTGAAATTTTATCCGCTTCAGGGCACCCATTGTTAACGGTGTCATTGACGCGAGTCGTGACGTTCATTCCACCCACCTAGTTTTGTCACGTGTCTAAAATCTCGACTGTTTTGTCAAAATATCTTTAGAGGTTTTCACGACTATGTAGACTTTTTCGGAGGATCAGCTGGCTTTTTGATATTCCGGAAATAGTTAAAATTCACGATTTCGCAGGTTTTCAATTTGAAATGGGAAAC
This sequence comes from Phalangium opilio, assembly GCF_054372755.1. Classification (NCBI taxonomy): domain Eukaryota; kingdom Metazoa; phylum Arthropoda; class Arachnida; order Opiliones; family Phalangiidae; genus Phalangium; species Phalangium opilio. The sequence goes on from NW_028324227.1 coordinate 1,124,257, forward strand.
GGTTGCCGGTATTCAAAACTACGCTGACGATGAAGGACAAAATATTCTATAGACATAATGTTTAGAATATTATATACAGTTGCTAAGCAACAAAGGAGTTTCGAAAGAAATCGAATTCTTTAGAAAATAAATGTTTCGCAAATAGACTTGGCCTCACTCTGCAAACAAAATGAAGATAATTCTAAATTTTAATTATCAACAAATGATATGCACGAGGAACGAACCATCATGGAACGAGAGCCAACTTGTTATTTTTTACTATCTTCGAACGGAAAGCTTGAACCTATTATTTATCACAATCTGGTCATCCAACTTCCGTCTACTTCCGGGACTCCCGAGTTTGGTGTCCCATTCGAGCTGCCTTCATTTTTGGATTCGCCTGCGAAGATTTCAATTACGTTCATCTCCTAAGTCGTTTCCGATGAGGAGTTATAGGACGTCGCGCTGCCAACTAAGCGTTCAAAACCCTTCTACTTCCAAGTCATCCCGCTCTCTCCCTCGCCTTCACTCTTTCGCTAATAAGAGGAACGTAAAAACTGACGAGGAAGATTACAAGGCGACCCTATTCTTCCTCTACAACCCAATTTATTTCCTAGTTGAAGCTTTCCAGCAACTCGGATATAACCTTTTTTCCGATGTAGCAGACGCAAAAATAATATCTTTTATAGCAGATCGAGTCTTATATCGTTTTGTGTTTGGCCTTTTTCATCCTAAAAGACTAACGAAAGAAGTACGCGCGACCAACAACATATCAGATTCGACTTTTCGAGAAAACATACTTTGAACATTTCTTAAAACGGTCTTTCAATTATAGATTATTCCCGAGTTGATGTTCATGTCGTCACATAAAAGAAAACGTGGACATTTTTATTTCAATTACTTGGTTCTTCACAAAATTGCAGTAAACATGATGTTTTCAGATATGAGACAATTTTGTTTTCTTATATTCGGAAGTTATTTCAGAAAATATTTCTTATTGCACATGATGACACAGAGCAAGGATAATGTTACTTTGTTAAAACAAAAATTGCAGCTCAATTAGATTAGACTATAATATAGGCCAGCTCAATTAGATTAGACTATAATATAGGCCAAACCTATCAACTATCAATGCATTTGGGTGTAAAAGCCATAAAAGTAATGTCGATGTAATAAGCAAGACGTCTTACTACACATGTAAAGACGGGTACAAATATTTCTTGACTTTTATGTTTCATTGTGCACGGCAAACAAAAGTTAAGTGACCATTAGTATTCTTTAAACTTGGGTCTTGGGTTTTAAATCTATTTGTACAATGTTCAGTTTTCTCAAACAAAATTTCGCTTTTAGCCTTGTCTTTGAACAAGCAAAGCCAGGGCCAGTTTGTCTATTCGAACTCTCTAAGGACAAATATCAATCTCTAATAGCTTTTTAGCTAATTCGAATATCGCATGAATGGAAAAGTAAACGACCATTTGAGAATAGAGTAAACTGAAACAAAATACGTAAGCTTTTCAACCATATATCGAAAACAAGTAAAAAATCAATTGACATTAGAGAATGTATCGATAACATTTTACTTGTTCCTGTAAACCCATATGCATTAATACGGGACAAAAAAACTGCCTTTTTAAGATTTTAAAATTTCAGCGATTGAAACTACATAAAATATTTTGAGGTGTCATGCCTAAAGTTCAGGAAGAAAATGCCCGTCAATTTGTCAAATTGTTCGGTGTCTCAGCAAATGTCCTGACCCTCAAAACAGGTGCACTGTTAGTTTGCTATAATCAGAAGTATGTAATACTTCTCTTCGAGAGAAGTGTACAACAAAAAGGGGTAATTTTAACGTGATTCTTCCCAACATCTGACATTTGGAGCAACCGAATCACATACGCGATAAATCGCGTAACTATTTGCTAAGGCTCGCTTGTGGATTTTAGTTCCACGTCAAGACGAGGTTTGTGGGTTGATTACTGAGGATTTAGTAATAAACAGTTTTAGAATTCAGCCTGCAGTAAGTTTGATGAGCAGGAGAGCAAACGAAAAGGGTGAGCCTGGGAAGAATAATGTTACATAACTAAAGTATTAAGCGGATACAGAGTGTCATCCTTTTTCTATTATCCTCTTTTCATTCAAAATAATTCTGATACTTTTATTGAAAAGATCTGTCGAACATAACAAATGATACTAGAAATATTCGGATAGACGGAAACGCGAAACTCTGTTTTATAGAAACATCGATTAGGCCTTTCTCTGGCTTCCTTCCTTATCTTAATAGTTTCTTAATTTCGAATTAGATAACCTTAATGATTTTATTTCCCTCAAGGCGTCCCGCAAAAGCCATCAGACGCGTTAAAAAAGAATTCCACGACAAAGAAACGAAAACCCTAAGTCGAATTTAATCTTTTTTCGTGGCGCCCATAAAGGAAAATCAGTACGCGTGCTTGATTTTTAAATATGCGGCCTGTAAGGAAAGACAGAAGGAAAAAAACCACCAAGAAGGATATTTAATCCAAGAACCGTATTTTTTTGTTCCAAGTCAAGAATCAAAAAGAAAAAAAGAAAGAACAAAAATTCTCCGGAGTGGGAACTTTTCTTTTTTTTTTTTTGGTAATTCCCCTCTCATGGGGTCCTAACCTAAGACTTCATTCTAGGGCCCCAGATGAGACCCCTGAACCGTGTTAGAGCCAAGCACCGTGCAGAGAATGGAACCATTTTGGGCCAAGGAAAAACGTCGTAACTTATTTAAATGGGACGCCTCGATGAACGATTACGGCAAAACTGGCGAGAGCTCGGATACTAATTGCAATATTTTAGAATTCAGCAACACAGCTGTGACCTAGCTCCCTCCATTTCTGACCCAACATAAAAGGGGTTACTTTGAAAGGGAACCATGCAGGGTTAATGATTTAACTTCAACACAAACTCCACACGTCTATGATCAATATTCATTTCATCAATTATAATAACCAAACGCGTATGTTATAAGAGGGTCAAAGGTCAAACATGATAATAATATAGATTTTTATTAAAAACCAACTTCTTTATTACAGATGTAATCGAACCCAACTTACACTTGATCGCGAACTCTTCAACTTAATGCCTAATTAAATGTTTTAACTTAACGAGTTTTAATTATCAAACGCAATTCAGCGGAAAGACCCGCAGTAAATATTGAAGTAATTAGCAACTCTTATTCAATATAGTAAGAATATTGAATATCCCATCAAAAATGACAATGTTTACATACGACATTCAATGAACTAAATAATAACCTCGTTACACTATAGTTTGTAAATTACAATATATAAGGACCGCTTCAATAATAATCGATATACCAAATTACAGATCTGCCAGACCCACCGAGATTGGATGGTTGAACCTCTTTGAAAACCCGTTTCTTATATTCAATTCTAAAACCACGGTCGGGCTCATGCAGCTCGCTGTAATTTGATTTTAAATATACTCAAAGAGTGTGAAACTAGAATTAATTCTGTTCCTATCAAAATGACCGAGTAAAATAAATTGCACACTGGAAAATTAAGTATACGAGTCATCCACTCCAAAAGCCGTTTGCACCTATTAAGCTTACCACTTTTGCATAATCCACCCATTACACATAGTTAACAAACTGCAAATCTTCAAACTTGGCATATCGCTATCTCATAAAGATGAAGAGTTTTCGCCGTTGATGTGACCCAAAAATTTCTTAAAACAAAGTTTGCAGTTACGACGTAATAACCGTGAAGATACTCAAAGATAGGAAAAGACGAGATGCGAAGGAAGAAGAAGAAAAAAAAAAGATGGGTGGAAAAATAAAAATAGCGCGGATTCCTCGCAAAGCTTCCATTAACACTTCCGCATCAAAAGGTGACATTTCTCATCTTCCGATATCGCCTTACGTTGGTCTTCCGTTTCATTAACGCCCCTGCTTCACCGCGTAAATGGAGCCAGCAGATCAGCAAGCTCTTTCCTAGAAAAGGGCCCCCTAAACGCTCTCTCTCACACAACTCTCAACGAGTCAGCGCAACCTATAGCCGCTACGAAAACAGTCTTACCCAAAGGATGAGGAACTAAGGAACTTCTACGACAAGATTCTATATTTTAACACCATTCGTCTTTGATCATAGCGTGACTGTTTAAATCGGAATACGCAAACCCCTAAACCGAAGCGAAATGATAAGAGTCTCAAAAAATATTTTCAAGTCGCCTCCCTGCTTTGAAATTAATTCGAGTTAGAGGATATCTCCGAGGGACCACGAGAGAGATACGGCTGCTTCAAAACTACCAACTGCACGCGTAAGTCCTTCTAAAATTTGAATCATTAATTTCGGTATAAATGAAGGGAAATTTGTGAAACTAAAAGGCGATATTGCTTTCACGCTCAAATGGAAATTTCATTTTTCGTCGAATGAAAAGTCAAATAGAATATTCCGTAATTAACTTAATTCAAAAGGAGACATTAATTACTAAATCATTTCAGTATCAAAGTCATAATTGGTAAGTTTTCAAGCGGGTTTTAAGTGTGGCCTCAGTTAATTTAAACCGTAACAGAAGTTCATGACCCGAGAAAGACAATTCCGAAAAAGTGAAACTAGTAAAACTACGAAGTGAAATTTAGACTTAGAATTACTAGTTTTTCACTCATAAATATTAACAAACGCACTCAAGTTGAAATTCAGTTACCCATAGTATGCAAGTATAGTTTCAAATTCCGACACCCATGATAGGCTTTAAAATAACCAGCTTCTGACAAGTTTTCTATATTTCACTCGTGGAATGCTTACATTAAGGGTGTTATTGGACTACTAAATACGAGATCTTTGATAGTCGTCAGGAACGAAAAAAAGTAAAAAAAAAAATTATTGATTTTTGTTGTAATTAATTTTTGAAGTAATTCGGAGGCAGGCATGCATAGCTTAGATTAACCGCAATACAAGCTTTGTCTCTCTCTCTAAAGACTTGATTGATGTCTTTGTGTAAAAAACCAATACTGTTGTAATTAACGAGCACTCACTTAAGCCTACTTTTAGTGTTAAGGGATATGTTAAGGATGAAGCGCTAAAAATAAAGACTAGCGGTATTTGGGAAATGCTAAAGAAATTCTTTTCTTGTGGGAGACTAAAAAACCGCGAAATTAACGAATGAATAATTTTGGAGAATATGAAATTTTGGTTTTGGATAAAACCCTGTTGTTCATGCAGATTTAATTCGTTATTTTTAATGGGGATTCACCTCAAACATTCCATTTGTATCAAGTTCCGTACGAGTTCCGCGTGTAACGTTTAAGTATCGCTTTGAGAAAATTGAGTTTGAAACACAGTTTCCACTTTCCACGACGATAGTTTCTTTATCCATACAGCTAGCCATCCCTTAATCAATGTTTCAAAAGAGCCGCAGTGCACTACTGTATATAAATCTAGAGCCAAAGTGCGGGTGGGGGAAGGGGGAGGGAAAGAATAAAATAAGGTTGGTTCGATATCCACTAGGCGGCGTCTTCGTTTTCCTACAATCCTACTCACTCCCTTTAGTAACAAACTCTCGTTATAGAAAAGCTGGGAAAAGAGAGAGGGCTCAACCGATAGAAAAACGGAGCTCCCTTCGAGAAGGGTCAATTCGTTTTGACGTCCGATGGCCGTACACTTTAAATATCCCTTCCATCAACAATCGGAACCCTGGAAAGTTCCCTTCTGAAAAAAATATGTTTCACCGCTGAATCGTTTGGAAAAAGATCAATCGAAAAAGAAAAATTTAAAGACTGACTGGCTATAGGATGCTTGAACTACACCACCGGAAGGAAAAAAGTTACTCGCGGAGTTTACTCAACAAGTTTGATCGGGATCAACTATTTCCGATGGTTTTCTTCTAAAAAGGAAAGGTCAACATTTACTCAAAAGGTTTCGCTACCATAAATCAACCGATGGGATTAAAAATGACCTCAATGTCACTAAAACATTACAGTCACGTCTAAATTTGGTTTCGTTTCGTTAATTAAAAGTCATGGAGCTCTCCGATAACGAGACGAACGCGTATAACTATACTTCAGTGGTAGGAGTATTCGGACCGGAGTATCATAGACAAGTTCGCGTTTATATGCTGGCTTCAATGATTACGGTCTCTTGTTTCGGGAATTTGGCTGTTTGTTGTCATATTAGACGTTCGGGATCCAGGAGAACCAGAGTTCAAGTAAGTCGCCCATATACCCGACATTTCAATCCCCAGCTGTTAGCCTTAGACATAACTTCTAGACAAGTCATTTGCATTAGATAAAATTAATATGGCTTCCTCGTGCGCCTAGTTATTATGTTGCAAAACAAAAATCACACTTTTGTTTGTCAAATATTGGGACATTTCCGGCTTTCGCAAAAGATGGCAACCCCCTTGCGCTATTAACTACAAGCTCTGTCATAGAAGAAGTAAAAATCCATCCCCGTAAACGAATAACTATTTAATAGTTTTATTAATTTAATTTAGTATTTGCGCTGCTGTGATTGGGATATATATTAAGAACTCAATACATTAAAAACTCTTACTTGTTCAAGCGACCATATTGAAAGTTTGTACACTGTCCATTCGTTTAAATGACGTCACGTGTACTGTTCGCACTATATCAGTATATTTTGAAATTACTCCCGAGCATTACGGCCGCGATTATTCATAGTCTATTTTAGATTATCGACATCTCCAGGACAGACAAACATAATTTAAGCGCCTTAGAGTAATTATAATTTAAACCGTTGAATACGCACACTTTGCAGACTTCTCCAGTTATCTTTGAAATCACTTTAGTTCGTGGAAATTTTGTTAAATTTATAAGCGATTGTTAGAGAGGATAATTAGGGAATTAGCAGTAAGGTAGTTAATTATAAGAGAACAATTTGCCTTTAAGGGTTTTGATGAGGAGTTACAGTATAATAGCGATAGGAAGAGACACCCACGTTCACCGCGGGCTTCCCTTATCCGGGATTAATTGCTATAATACAAGAATAGGCGGCATTCAGAAGCAAAATAACGCCCTGCATAAAGATTTTAATTATAAGAGGATAATTACATTTTCAACCAAGTCCCTTTTAACTACGCAATAACCCTAAAAGCTTCAAGGGTTTAAAGGTGACTTTCTAAACAGACAGAATTGCTCTTAATGATATGAACAAGATGGAATTTTTAATTTTATTACTTTTATCAAAAACTGAGCGGTGTAGCCAATTATTTCCCTGTTCTTGACTAGGCCTAACACCTCTGCGAAATGACCCATAAACTAACGCATCTTTTTCTTGATACCATAACAAAGTCCTGTATCAAGGTTGTAAATCATTTTCCATTTTCAGATTTTATTTTTCAACTTGGCATTTGCTGATCTACTAGTAACATTTTTCGCTATGGTTAGCCAGTTAGTTTGGGAAACTATGGACTTGGCTTGGGTCGCGGGTGACGCGGCTTGCAAGCTTTTTAAAGTGTTTCAAACGTTTACCATGGTTTCGTCCAATTACATTTTACTGGCCATCGCTCTGGACCGATTTTGCGCCATCATCTACCCTCTGGGACGCCGGCCCAGAATCAGGACGCTCCTGATAGCCGCCTGGCTCTGCTCAACCGTACCATCTTTGCCCAACGCCTACATATTTCAGGTAAGGGCCGACTCGCAACCCGGTAAACAATTTAATGTAAAAAATGCTCTATCCAATGCGCGAGAAGTTTTATTGAATATACCTTTAGAAAAGCAGTGTACAACAGCAAATGTGTTAGCAGTGAGATTACGTTCTTCCTATATGGATTATGTTTGCCATTTTTTGGATTTTCCCTGTTTTATCAGTGCTAAAATTATTAAGAGTCACCCATACAACTGGCAAATGAAATTAAACTTGCACAGAGAAAGCCTACAGTGTTTTACTTCGTGTAAATAGATTTCCGCTATTTCACTACGAATATTTCAAAATATTATTCGAATTTCACCTTAAGATAAGAAGTTTTATTCCTATTGGAATTTCTAAGGATATACGCTTTGGGTGGAGGTGGGCCATATTTTAAAACATCTTCTGGGAAAACGTAATCCTCTAAAAATACAGGAATATTTTTGGGCCGACTGTTCTACAAGCTAACATGTAAGAGAAGTGGATTTCGTTTGCCAAGATGATTAAAGAGCTGAAAGAGTGTATAGTTCGCGGCTTCTTTTTGAAGTTTTAAAGCTCACTAAGGATTTCAGGGGGAAACGTGTGTGTTTAATGTGTTTGAGTTGTCAAAGTTTAAATGAAATTACGCGTATACAGAGAGCGAGGAGGATTATTATAAATTAAAGAATAAGATAGTAACGCTCTTATTTTGCTCTTGAGTATAGTAATGGTAATTAGATTTAAGTTGAAGTTTATAATTAACAAAATTTAATGTAATTTTCTTTGAAGAAAATAGAATTAGGTCCCGTACTCGTCTCTAGTAAACATTTTCCCTAACTTAGTGTGAAAATGAAAATTCAAGACCGCAACAAAAGTAAAAAAATCATATTTGATGTTTTAATGAAATAAAACGGTACTAATTAAAATATGTAATCTTTCCCCAAAATCCGTGCTTATCCTTGTAACCCAATTCAGTTAATCCTAATTACTTTTAAAAGCCCAAAGAAAATTAAAGTACGAATTAACGATAGGTATAATTTCGCTACATTAGTCATCGCCATACCATTAGCTATTAACACGGACAACTGTCGTAGCCCCAAAATATCCTTCAACGAGCCATTAGCGTCTTTCAAGTTCGCGGCAAACTACGCGTTAGCTTTTGATTAGCCTAGAGCAGAATCATTACAAAATATCACGGCAATAAATAGGGCTTAAATGTTGAGATAAAGAAAAAAAGTCAAAACTATGAAGCCTATCTACCCTTATCGTCTTCTAGGGCCTTTTAATCTTGTATCTTTAAGGAGGAGAAAAAAATTGTAGCTTACAGTAGTGAAGTATCTCGAGGCATCCCCTTAATATCCGAGCCCCAAGTTGAAAAAAAAAAGAGTGCAGAAAAAAGCGCGCTAATAGTCTTCTGGTGTGGATAATGGGCACAGCTTCGCAAAAGAGCCCTTAGCGAATAAAACTTGCCTCTTTAGAAACAACCTATCCTAGTTTAACCCCCCTCAACGTTCCCTTACAGCGAAATCTATAGAAAAACTTATATCCATTGTCGATATAAGGCTAAGTTGCCTTTTTTCGCGCCCAACCGATGATTTACAAAGTTTCAAGAAACAAAAGAAGTTTATTCGATTTACCATTTGCCCTGGATGATCGATACCATCGTACCCGGAATTCAAAGTTCTTACTTCATTAAAACTATTAAAATTGGTGGCGTATTTAGCCACTGAATTAATGTTGAAGAGCACGCAGTTCTTAACCTCAACGTTTAATTGTTGACAGTAAATTCTGCGGGCAACAGAGATCATAATTCTTTCAAGAAACTGACCTCGAACTAGATCTCTAATTCATTTGATGGCAAAAAGAATTCTTTCTTAGAAATTGGACGCTTCCAATTTATTTTCATTCGCATTTTCAAAAAACTTGAAAAATCATTGAAGTGATAACGACAACCAATAATTTACTTGCTATGGGGAAAAGAACCAAAGAAACTATTCTAAACTAGTCCAGGGGGCGCCTCCATCATCCATACTCCAAACGAGCGTCCCCTAGCATTAAATAGCCTTAAGAAAGAGTAAAAAAAGAACTCATCTCTTTCACATGCTCCCAGCCCAATACTCGTTTCTTGCTAAGGTTGTTGAATTGGATTTTCCATCCTCTTTTTTTCTGTTTTCCATTCTATTTCTAGTACGCTTTGTTTCAAGCTAGGCATATATAGGCATGGTTAGGTTAAAATTCGACCGGGTTTTACCACTCAAACTGCGGAGGAAAGCAATCCCCTGGTTCTATCGTCTCTCTCTCCCGCCTCTTTTTCTATGGTCTTTCTCGCTCCTGGTGTATAGTTCCACTTTAGGGTCCCGCGGACTCCCGAGAGAGAAGTCGTCGAGAGAGAAACGCTTAGCGGTGGGACAGTGGACTTAAGAGTGGACTCTAACATAGCGGTGGTTTGGCTAGCAACTAGGACGGGTCCGGTTGCTCTTTAAACGTACGGAAAAGACGTGTAGTGTATCAAACCAAACATAAAAGGGTATGAAGGGAGGGATGCCGGGGATGTTCTCCTAAACTTCTAAACAAAAGAATGCCAGCCAATGAAGTAAGAGAGAAAAGGGATAGGACCCTCTATCAACAGGGACGAGATTCGGATAATGTAATAGACGGCAGTACGCGAAACTAAAACTTCGGCTGCGGTTTCCCAAAGGAAACAATTCTATTCAGACTATCTGATACCATGTTATGAGTTTCATGTCAGAGACAATCACAACGAGTCAAGCTAAATCAAACTCCATCTTGAAGACTGTTTACTTCTTTTATCACACGTATTCTTAAAGATATATATACTTTTGAACAAGAATAGATATGTGCAAGTAAGAATATTAGCGTAAAAGTTAAAACGTTCCTTAAGCCTTTTTTCAAATTAGAAATTTCGCACGCTTTAACAATGTCGCGTGATTAGTGAATATTGTCTGTCTGCCGTGAGGTATATTGGTATAAAAAAAATCCTGATTAGGACAAAAGATTCGAATCCTCGTTAATTATTACGGTCCGTAGCTATCAGTTAAGGGAAGCAAACAGTAGGTCTAACTACAACGAGAAACGGGTCAAGCGGTTTAAGGGGAAGTTTCGGACGGACGTGATGTTTCCCCGATTCTTAAAAAAAGGAAGAAAAAGATATAGTGGGAGATGGCTGATGTTGAAAAAATACAACTAAAAAAAGAATCTAAAAAGTTTCCGTCTTAGATAGATATAAAAAAGCTTTAGAGGAGGTTTTTCCGCCGAGGCATTGTCTTTTGAAAAGTAGCCGTCTATATAGCGTTACTTACGATAGAAGTTAGGAGCTAAGTAAGCAAAGTGAATGGGTCTGCTTGTAAAATGACACGTTTCCATTCTTCTTTTACCAAGGAACGGAAAGACTTAAGGTTTCTCTCTTTGTATTCCGGGGATTTTACAAAAATCGCCACGCAACATTTTAAAGATTAGAGACACGTCACGTCATGAAATTTGGTCCAATGAATTGGGTTGTGAACCAGAATATTAGCAGACTGCAAAATTATTTGATTTCTCACAGGCTGAGAGACGTAGGGGTAAGAAGTTCGGTTTAGCAGACGCCCATAAGCCAATGGTGGCACTTATTCCACGTTTTTAAGACCAATCAGATGCTAATTATTTTGAAATAAGATATCATTTATTTCATATAATATTTAACCATTTATATTTTGAAGAAGGCCGTTGTTTTAAGGTATAACCTTATGTTACGAGAACAGTTCCTTTAACATTTCTCATAGAACGTCTGTAAAATTATTTGCCCTTTTGCTAAAAGCCGTTAATTAGGGTTAATTATGTTTTATACAACGCCAGTAGAAGGATTTAACCAGCCAAAATTGAATGTTCATATCTTATATTTTCTTAAGAAAACGCGGGTCATATGTTGGTCAAAAATTCAACGTAAACGTTTTTCTCCTAAAATAGGTGATCACCGTACCATCGGGCGAAACTTTCTGCGTCGCAAAGTTCTACACATCCTCGCTCACAATCTCGTGGAGGCAACGATACATGGCCTTCATATTCTTATCCGTCTTCGTCATTCCCATCGTCATGCTTGTTGGCCTCTACGCCCGCATACTCGTCCTCTTATGGTCCCGCACGGGTCAACGTCGAGATAGCGTCGTTATCAGTGCCCCCAAAACATCCTTCTGTTTCTGTCGATGCCGTAGCGACTCAAAAAAGAAAACACTGACCACGGATGGCTCCTTAGACGGTCAGTCTTCGGTAGGATTCATGCCCCGAGCCAAAGTCAAAACGCTCAAAATGACCTTGGTCGTCGTGGTAGCTTTTCTCGCTACGTGCCTTCCTTATTTGGTTCAAGAAATGATCCTGGCTTTTGGAGACCCGTCAGTTCTTAACCAAAACGTCGTGGCTCTCTCCGGTATCATATCGGCATCGAATAGCTGCTTAAATCCCTACATTTACATCGTATTTAATTGGGGAAACGGTGTAGAGTGGTTAGAGAGTTTCAAAACTTGTTGGAATTCCGTTTCGTCAAAATCAACCCGAGAACGGACATCCACGATTAGTGACGTTTAAAAATACTACGTAACTTATCGCCGTGTTTCTGTTTAGCTTTAATTATAGCACAAGCGACAGCGGACGCTCAAAACGCTCGTGACGTTCACCGAAACAATCTATCAAGAAAAGTATGTCGGTGTCTTCAGTCCTAGAGAAGAATGTTTGCGAAACGCGTTCGAGTGTGTTAAAAGAAAAAGAGGTTGTGAAGAGAAAAAAGATGAACGACGAATCCGGTCTCTTTCTTTTGTTGACCATAGAGAATCATAACAAAAGGAGTAGGAAGTTCCTCACTAAAGACCTAACGCTGTCCCGATTATTCTCCAAGGATGAGCCTCTGGGTTTGTTATAGACCTTTTCGACATTAAAAGAGGGGGAGGCAACCCTCAGTACCGCGACACACAAGGGGATTGATACATTGCCGTTTCTGCGCACTCTCGTGATACAAATTGACTACATCGCAGGATTAAAGGTGGAGTTTTTACACCGGTGTCTTTACCCTTATAGTTATATCGAAATGGTCTATTACGTAGGCAACGTTTTGACCAGTTCTCCGAGATAGAAAATCTTTGAATTCTATTTCCACTTCTCGCGTTAAGTTTTCTATGTGTCAACAAAGCTCTAATAAGCGGAAGTACCAGTGTTTAAATCAAAAACAATGAAACTAAAGAGTCACACTGTTCTGGTCTGGTTTCATTTGTCTTTTTTTTTTCTTGTAACATTTTCCGTTAGCTATGTTGGAGGAAGCATAGCGTCACGGGAATGAGTTTTTATCTTTTATGTCCTCAAAGGGTGGAGTAGAGTATGAGATATTATTCCATACAAACGCCTATCGTGATTGAAGAGATAGAAGTTGTGATTTAGGCGTGTACGCCTATTAAGGTCAAAAAACGTTTCTGCTTCAATTAGGAGAGAGAGTTTTAATCTCGAGAGGAACGTGGATCGAAAGAAATGTATACAATTTATACCTAGATATATAGATAGTAGTACTAATATAGTTGTAGTGTATTTCTTAATTAACTCGCATTAAATTAATGGCATTTAATTTGTCTCAATTATTTTGTCCTATAAAACGGAAAAATATACACTGCTCCCATAGAAAAAATATTAATATAATAGACCTAAAATAGAATGATTCTCAAATTGTAGGCTGACATCATATCCTCGAGTGATATCTTAATTTAATATAAAAATCTATTTTAGTACCATATTCTATCAAGAATGAGGCAGGCTCCAGATGGCACTGTCAACGGGCAACAAAAAAAAGGTAACCCATAATCCGTTTCTTTTGGAATTACCAGCAGGTGGGATTCTACGGCGATGGGATACAATATCCTAAATCTCGCGTAAAAATATATAGTTTGCGCGAAATTCAACGTGAAATGGAGGCATTCCGATATATTGACATTTATATTGAGTTTACCCAATACCCATCCTTCTTTCAGCTAGTCTTCCAAAGTTGAGACACGCGTGGAAAATAATAAAACATACATCCAGTCAGAATATAATCAATTGGGCATAAGAGTTTGAGAGGAGAGGGATTTGATTAAATTATATTATATTAATTCAATTAGAAATCATTGTCTAAAAACTATTAACGAAGGCAAATCATCCTCTATCAGTATGATCAAGTTCAACGCGTCAAATTCAATCTCAAAATACGACCATGTATTAACATTCTCCTACTCAAAACACCTTCAGGTGTGAGAAGCCTTTCACCGACGCAATTAACTAAGTAAGAGTCTATCCATTTGAAGGCTTTTTGACTTCACTAGAGGATTAGGTTTCCATTAAAGATCTCTCGCGGTTTTAATTGAGTTTGGGCGAGAGAGACGGAAAGTGAAAAATATAAAGAAAAAAAAAGTAGAAAGAAAAGAGACAACGACCACTTTTTGTCCCTTGAGGGTATCAACCCTTAATGAAGACTGAGATTATCTAGGCTTTGATCATTAAATAAGCGTCCAACGCAAATACTTGTAGGATCGCGTCACATCTACCGCCGCAGCCACCCAATTTCTTCTTTTCTTACTTCTAAATCGACCCGACTACCTTCCTCCTACCGTGAATTCATTCCATATTCTTATGAATGTTTTCATCTAGAGTTTGATTTTAATAATATAACTCCTGAAAAATAACTCATTTTCAAAATGTACACGTATAAAATTAAAAAATACCTGTCTGAATTATTTACAGGGGTCTAGTTATTACCCACTATTACCAATTCATTCCTGCATTTTCAAAAATTTACATAAATTACCGCAATTACCGAGGTAATTCAAATATACATTACGATTTAGCCAGATCGTCTTTTAGTGGCACCAGTATGAAATATTCATTGGAGTCTTGAATATATATTTACTCAACTACTTTCTTTACAAAGGTATTTTTTACTTCTTTTTTCTTTTGGCGGATAGGGGCTACTTTTTCGGTAGAAGAAGCCTCTTCCTATTATGTGGGTGTATAGTAAGGAGAAGCTAGAAAGAGTGGAAGCAAAAAGGTTCGTCTTTCTTGCAAGACCTCAAAAAAAGATTCGGAAGTGTAGGCTGCTATGGAAGGAAAAGGCGCGCAATTTACAGCTACAAATGAAAGAGAAACCGATAGACACACAAAGAAAGAGAGTCAGACACGAGGAAAGGAAAGAAAGAGGCTCGTCAGCTAAAAAAAGGAGCAATTAAGGTTGTTTCGTATTGAATTCATTCTTAGTTTGGTTTTATTTATTTTTTGAAAAATGGGGTAATATATAGATTTGGTATACCAACTAAATTTGGGTTTGACCCCTGAAATATGTCTTTAAAACCGGCTGTAAGCATTAGGAGCCCAAAACGTTGAACGTGGTGATGGTGGCGCTTTGATAGATTTCTTCGCGCAAACGGTCGTCGGTCACCCAAGGCGCTAGCAGAAATCATAAGGGTACTAATGCCTTTTTAGGAAACGTGAAAAGAAAACGATAATGTTCAGTGTCTTGGGGCCTTTTTTCCTCCGAAAATTCTCTTTCTCTCTCTCTCTCTCTCTCTCACTGGCGCATCTCTTAAGCTCAGCCTCGGAGCGCAACTCGGCAAAATAAAGATTGAAAACGAACGATAGTGAATCGGAGCGCAGCTCGCAGTCGAAAATGTTATTCCAGTAATAGCACCGGATAAAAATGAAGGGTAATAGTAGTTTAATAGTTCTTTTAGGGATAATAATAAAAATACAACAGAGAAGAAATTAAGGGGTCAAGAAACGAGGGCGCTTTTTTTTAACTTTTCCATAGTGAGAAAAGGACGAAGATAGAGAGAGATAGCAAGTGGGTTTATCTTTATCTTTCTGTCTCTCTTTTCTTTCTTGGAATGTTTTTCAAGAATTGAAATCTTGGAGGCATTACATCTTAAAACTTATCACGAATGAAGACTCTTAAACGCTCAAAAACTGGTACATTTTACGTTACAACTTTCGTAACAATACAACTATGCAAAACCACTCGTTTTTATAAAGTCTCAAATGAGAGTATGTAGCAAAACGTATCTATAGCATTTTGTTAACAAATCTTTTGAAAACCGAATAAAATAAACCCTCGGGCGAAACGCATTGATCAGTTTAGTTTACATAAAATATTGATTATTGTTTTGAATTCTTAACCATCACTTACAATAACAAAACGTTTACATAATATTATTTTTAAAGCATACAAATGGAGAGTTATTTATTTTAAAAACGAAAAGCCGGTTTATTTGTGATTTTAAACTGCAACTACATATTCTCGCTCTTAGTAGGTACAGCGTTTCTTACGCCCCTATAATTGTTCCTCAATAGTAAATCAAATAGAAAAGCAGTACTAAACCGTTCACGTGATCCCAAAAAGGCGCGAAAACCTCAAAAACCAGTCTCACGTGAATGCAATTTTGCGTTAAAAATCAGCCTAAACATTTATTTTTATTGTTTCATTTCTGGACTTGCACGAAGATACGATAATTTGCTTCGCAGGTAGCCATCGGAAAGAGAGAAAAATGTATATATTCGAGAATCGAGATTGATTTGAAAGTGCAACCAAGAAGGCAATTTCAAACAGATGCTGTTGATCTTTTTTTTCGGCAAGAAAAATAAGATCAAATTTTTTTCGGACCAATGATTTCCTCACACGAAATATAAAAAAGAACAAAATAAAAAAGCTACATTTTTTTGATGAAATATTAAAGCGGGTGGGATTTTGGCAACCTTCAGACTGACATATTTTATAGACTTAAACCGGAAGCAGTCTCTACAAGACTCGGTATAATAAATCTTAACTCTACAAGAAAGGGAAATGTTAAGATATAAAGGCTTTTCTTTGGACTCCGCGATGATAGTCTGGATCGTAGTCCCACTTAGAGAACGATGCGAGTAAAATATGAAATAATATTTCTACAGAAGTCGCGAGAAAATCATTATCAACAGATAGAAGCATTTTTGTAATTATCATCTCAAACGGCTTTAAGGTTTTTAGCGTGAAACCACCGCTAATATGGCGGCTCTGAACTCCAAGTTTACACAGCCAGTCTAATTTGTTAATATTCAATAAGACAAAGTAAACCAGTTTCGTGATTAAGTATTCTCAGACATGTCTACATCTTAACACAATGATTTTCAATTAAATTTGAAATGTAAATATATTACTTTAAATTTAAAATTAATGCTAGAATAAATATCGAGGTTCTTAACCTCTTGTTTGCTCACATAATTAATTTCAGAACCACCACTAAACAAATTCCGGCGAAACCAAGGTCGTTGCTAAACCAATTTATTTTGTAGAATTATTTCGGTTTTTTTTCGCATGGATAGTCAAGTCTATGAATATATCTCGAAAGAGAAGGATAAAACGTAAAGCTCCAGGTAAGGCAATTCCGTAGTATTATTATCAAAGTCTCGAGACAAGCTTGAGATACAAAAATAAATTGCACCGTTTCCTTTCCGACTATAGGGATCTAAGCATCAGTTTATATAAATAAGTACATTTTTAAAATATTCTAATACGTTGAAGGTAAAAAAGTTCAATTAGGTAAGCTACCATGTCAGGCTTAGGGAGGGGGGGGGTCTTGCCTCGATGGAGCGAAGATACTTCATATGATAAAATAACTTGGATGAGTAAAACTTAGAGATACCTGGAGGGGATTTAAGTTTCCTCAATTACCCAAGTAGACTGAAAATTTTGTCTTTCAAGAAGAACTAGGTAATCATTCCATGAAGGCCAGCGGAGAAGCAAACAAAACGGGGTCTGAGCCTAGTTTTTTTGGTTATCGTATAATGCCAACTAAGGCGAAATAAAATAATTAGAACTATCAACAAAAATGTTAAATATTTATTAGCAACGATAAGAGTCAAATAAAAGAAAAAGATTCCAAACATTTTAGAAAACTCCTCCAGGGTTCAAATTTTCTCTCCTTCGAATCTTGGAAAATTGTAACCCACAGTTTCATAAGAAGACGTTTTTTTAAAATTCCCCCAAGAGAGAAGGGATTTTTCAATCAATTTTTCTCGTGCCGGGAACTAAAAGCCACGTATGTCTTTTCTCGGTCCTCGTATATAAAAGAAAATTGAGTTTCAAATCTATAAGAGATTTCGTTACAAATACTATCATATCGCAGTGCATTTATTAATATTTTTTATATAAAAAACAACCGTTGCGCGCACGTTTCCAAAAAATTGAATTTTGGGAAACGTCTCGAATGTCTGATTGAGACAGTTTTATTTTTCTACCCTAAATTTCAACATCCCTCGAAATACTTATATATCCCAACTCTCAGTTCATTCCCCAAAATGTTAATTCAAAAAAATCATTTAAGTGAACCTACGTTTTTAAGTCACCGAAGTTCTAGTTACGCCGTCGAGATGGTTCATGTAGTTCAATCAAAATGTTGCGTCGTCTTAAAGAACCTTCAAATTTCTTTTATATTTTGGGAAAAACATGTTTACGTGTTTAGAAGATTACCGTTCAGGTTTCTTGGGGATTTGAATCAATAATATTGTTGGCTGTCCACGTGAATGTTTTATAGGTGAATTCTCGAGGACAATCTTCACGTTTTTCTGAAGGATTCACTTCAACTATCACCACGATTTGATGCTGATAGTTGTATTAAACATAAATTATCATACATGATAATATTTTAGTCAAGTGTCTCTTTGGTATATATCAAGAATTACCAGAGAACCTTTTGAACATTATCGAGCAGAATGTAGACATGTTAATTGAAGTATCTCTGATAAACGATGACATAAAAGTATTTATACGGTCATACTGCTAGCCACATATCTCAAGGTAATCCGTTACTTATGATAAGGCAAGATAATAAGTAGAAAACACCTATAGGTAAAGTTACGCTCCCTAAGTTTGCTATTAGTAAGAAAAACCCTTGAAGAGTAAGCTTTCATGTAAGAGCCTAATTCCATCATATTATATATAGGATAACGTCCTGCGAGGTCTTTCCGTCGATGGTATAGCCATGTATGACACTTCCTGACATAAAAATTGCAAGATAAAAAGGTAACCAAGGTAGCGTCAAACACAGTCAAGTGACGGAATACAGAGATAAGAAGTTAAGAAATCAGACAGTGTCACCTTTCTGCGATTAACTTAAAGGAACTCCAAAGAATGCATCGGTAAATCGGGAAAAATTATTTGAAATACGTCACTTGACCGAGGAAAGGCATGGTTCTAAGAAACTTAGTTTAATTTCGAAAACTAACGCTTTCTTGAATCATGAATGAGTTCCTTGTTTTTGGAAATGCGTTAAATACTTAATAATGGCTACAAAATATATATATACGTGGCGCGGTATTCAAACAAACCTAACGAACCAAAGACAAAATCAGAAACTCAACCCGGTTGATTATTGATCAAGCAAACAAAGTCATCCTGACCCATCATTCGCTTATCCTTACCTCTCTCTCTCTCTCTCTCTCTCTCGCCCACAAAATGGATTAGAGTATATTTAAGCCTAACAAACATCCTAAAATAGAAATTTTTTCAAGAGCTTTGAACAGTACAGGTACATTTGACATTTCCAAAGGGTCCAAGATGGATTCGTTAGTCCAGGAAGGAACAGAAAATTTCATCAGCAAAGGGAGAGTAAAATTTGACGAAAAAATTATTACGTTCTTAAATCAACAAGAACTTAGAGAAAATTAATAAAAGGCCCAATATTTTCCAACGGAGATTCTGTTCTAAACAGCTTGAAAATAATTCCCTGGGGAGATTTCTCGATCTGAAGTAGAGTGTAAATATTTGATTGCGCAATGTACGTCCAAAATTTAATTTTTAAATTACCATGTTTGTTTACTTTTTAACTACAAGCAGACACGTTAGCTTCAACTGATTATTTTTCATTAAAACATTTCCTCGGTGATACGAAGTCAATTGCTCGTTACAACTGCCATGAAATAGAGCCTGGCGAAACCAAAAATAGAATACGTAAGGAGGGATTTCAAAAATACTTTGACTTCCGTTCTTTAGATGTAACATTGTTCTCCTAACTAGGTTCTAAAAGATGAAGCTATAGAAATTTAGATAAAGACGCGTCATTTCCTTCATGGTTTAAGTTAAGACCACCAGAAAACATTTAAGCCTATTTTGAAGATTAAGGAATCGATTTAAAGTACGTGGAAGTGTAATTTCCGGTAGTTAGTTCATCGTTCCTTTAAAAACTTTGTCGCCTAAATGCAGTAGCTCTCTTTACCCCCCATCCAGCCCCCCCCCCGGTCATCATCCTAATTCCTTCGCCATCTATTGTGGCGAAAGGGAAAACGTAAGATAAAATAGAAGAGGCTACTAGGAGCCGCCAGGCGGAGGCTGCACGGAGAAGAGCTCAGTCCGAAACCTCTTAGCTCTACTTTACTCTCCACTCCTCTCCTCCGAGCAGCGTTGGACGAAGCTCTAGGTCCCCCTCACTAAGGCAACAGCCAGAGGCTAAAGATGAAAACTACTGTAGGAACAGAAATTTAGTCCGAAGAAGAGAGCTAGGAGAGAGAAAGAGAGAGATAAGGGGAGGAAGGTTTAGGGGTTACACCACGGACCATCGGTGGAACGGAGTTCGTCAAAGCGAGCGTGACAGCGTCGGATAGCCAAGCTCTGGGGACACACTCGGAACAGGACAAAATAACCAGATCTAAAGTCCTCCTCGCGAAAACAGGAGATACCGAGTTTTTGAACTTTTAACTCCGTCGCGAAGAGAGGTGTAGAACGTTCTCGGATTTCAACGAAAATATTGTTACGAAAGCAAAAGTTTCACATTTTCTTTCGCCGACCTGAAGAATCCGTAATAAGACCTTCCGATTGCCAACAAGAATTGTAAGTTGGGTTTCGTATAAGTATTGTACTTGGTTTCATTTTATAGTTGGTCTGTCCATTCTGGTCCGAGTAATAGAGCAAAAGGGAGGAAGAAAGAGATACGCGAGGGCAAGTTATTTTCCCCGCCCCAAGGCCAGTTGATGTTTGTTGTTTCATTTCGTAATTAAGTGGCCAATTTTCCAAAACTTTTAAGGCTTGTTAATAAACATTCTATGTTTGTTGTAGGCCAATTGTCCTAATTGGTTGTTAAAAACAACTATATCTTACTCGTAATTGAACAGTAAGTCTAAAGAAATGTATTAAATTTTCATAAGATTATGTTTAAGATATGCATAAATAGCTAGAAAGTTTCAACTAAACCTTCTGTAAAACGTTTCTCTCTAAACAAACAATACTTCTTGGATAACCTTTCAGTTTTGAGTAGCTTAATGGATTAGGTCATGTTATAAAAGGGATATACTTTCCAGAGTCAACTTTGAACTGTTATGCTACAGTTATACATCTCTTGATGTGAGAGTTCAAAATTGGTTTCATCATGTTTCAAAACTAAGTGTACTGAAGGATTTCAGATAATAAAAAATGACAGAAATTGCTAGAAATTGACAGTGGAAAAAATGACAGCCGAGCAAAGAAAAACAAACAGAAATAGATGTTTAGTCTTTCAAAACATAAATTTTCACTGGTTCTATCAAGGGACTAATCACTCACCTAAAAAGTAATCATTATTCATAATCTTCATTTTTGATTCTATTAAAGGGATTTCACTAAATCTTAAATAACCTCAACCTTGACGTTCCTAAAAAAAAGGTGTAATCGTTGTACAGGGAATTAGTGAGTGATTAGCCCCTCGGGTTCTATTAAGAAATGGGGAGTAGTTGTGACAACCCTAGAGAGTGATCTTAAATGTTTTACATAAATAGATAAGTAAAAACATCAAGGTGCGTGGGAAGGGTCTAAAACTCCGACACTATTCAGAAGCATCCCTGTTTATTTGCCTAAAATTATAATAGCCAAGAAAAGCTCTTACCTCTCGCGTCTCTTTTTCTCATCTAACGTTTTTGCAAATACTTCATTTTATGCTAAAATATTCAAATTACATCCATATTATCATAATCTCAACTCCCCCACCTACCTCATTAAGATATGAATATTTATAACGTAAAATAGCCAACCCCTAGAGATAAAAGGGTATTCCTGTTGATAGTATACATCCTGCCTCAAAATAGTTCATTTTAGGTCCTTAACCTACAGGAACAAAATAGAAAAAAAGGTGTTTCAGGAAGCGGAAGTGAACACGTTGGTCAGAAAATTGAGATTCAATCTATATCCGTTTTAAGAGGAATAGGGGCTCGATGGACTAAATCTAAAAGCATTAAATCCGTGGAAAGGAAAAAAGAGGGACGAAATTCCCAATTTTCCGAAGCATTGCTTGTTAGTATACAGGGTGTGACAGTTGCATCCTTTGTTGAAAGCAGAGACTTTATAACTTGTTTATGGGGCCAAATATTCTACAAAAATATGTTTAAACTTTCACATAAGGTTTTTTAAATTAATTTTGGTAGTAAGCAATAGCAGAGACCTCAAACATGGCTTGCTAATGTCACGTTATATATTATAATCAGTCATTGTCGAAAAATTCTGAGATCAATCCATCATTTTGTTGATATTATATAGCGACCTTACTAACAGGGTGGAACAGCTTTTTGAGGCCAAGAGAGAAAGAGAGGAGAATATTTCTAAAAACTTTTATCAAATGTTTAAAACGCCGCACCTTAAATTATAATTAGAGGCGGAGATTGTAGCCCTAATTGATGATAAAATCTGTAACCTGTTATGACACTGACTATAAGTTTCTATAAAGCTAATATATATTGCAATTTATAAGCATTACATAATTAATTAAACGATTTGCTTGGTGCATTTTTAACAGTGATATCAAAATTTAATTAAGAAAATCCCGTCAGGGATTTTCTATTTATACTCAATCCGAAATCGTAATGTTAAACTCTATGGAGCTTAACATTATGAGGTGGAAACATTTTCGCGACCAAGGGGGTACACTTTTTTCACAGCCTAACTTTACAGCACTAGCAAAGGCTGAAAAGGTACAGTATCTCATTTCTCGTAGTGTAAGGTTAACTTGGCCTTTTTGTATAGGTTTTAAAAATAAATATTTTAAACCACGCGCTAGCTCACGCGCCAGCACGCGCTGCATTTCAATAAAAGTTTCAATTCAAATCTCGCGCTTAATTTCACCATTTTGATTCTCTAATTAAATTCACGTGATTTTTTTTAAACTCTTTGGGCCTAATTTTTGTCTTTGTAAGCCTAACGTTAAATCATCACAAAGAAATAGTTGGAGAATTTTTATAATTTTCACATGGTTTCAACGAATATTTAGCATAGTGTGTTTTTATACAGTGCATTGTATTATCCGACCATTCCAATTTCCGAATGCAAGTTACGATTTAGTGAAATACTATATAATTAGTCTTAAAAAATTGGACGAATGAGTTTCACTATTCCAGAACTAATTTATTCCCAAATAACGTTTCTCCCCAAAAAGGGACAGATATTATACAAAAACGAGTTTTGCTTCGCAGTCCTTAAAAAAAACTGCATTTATACACAATCCACGGCACTTTTTCAAACCCACAAGGGGCCAGAAATTAGAAATTATTTTATGTATTGCAATTTGAAATTAAGTTTAATCGATATGAGAAATTTGGTTTTAATTGCGTAGTTCAAACATTTGTTATGATTAGAAATTTTACAACAAACACGGGTATAAATGCGGCGTTTCGGAACAAAGAGCTAAATCAAGGACTATTATGACTCGAGTTCGAATTGAAGTTTAAAACTTATACAAGATGTAACAACACACATATGAACACCTTTTCTGAATGTATGATAAATGTCTGAAATACGACACTGCTTTTAAAACCACAGGGGAACAGATTCTATATAATTTCATACGTGAAAACCTAAGCTCCCTTTATCTCGAAACGCCGCATTTATACCCGTTTTTGTTGTAAAATTTCTAATCATAACAAATGTTTGAACTACGCAATTAAAACCAAATTTCTCATATCGATTAAACTTAATTTCAAATTGCAATACATAAAATAATTTCTAATTTCTGGCCCCTTGTGGGTTTGAAAAAGTGCCGTGGATTGTGTATAAATGCAGTTTTTTAAGGACTGCGAAGCAAAACTCGTTTTTGTATAATAAGTATTATGGTCAAAATATGGCAATGGTCAGTTATGACGTCAGAACGTCTTAATAA
This sequence comes from Phalangium opilio, assembly GCF_054372755.1. Classification (NCBI taxonomy): domain Eukaryota; kingdom Metazoa; phylum Arthropoda; class Arachnida; order Opiliones; family Phalangiidae; genus Phalangium; species Phalangium opilio. Next base: position 1,147,991 of record NW_028324227.1, read on the forward strand.
CTGTAAAACCATTTCAAAAGGTGGTATCGGATTACAAAGATATTACTTAGTTCTACAAAATTAGTTTCCAAGGGATTGTTTTTGATACGTATCAGAGATTGAGCGGTTTTAACAAATGCGTTTAATTTATTCATAATCACGTCTTATCACTACTTATCATTTTATTGTATAGAAACTACTATATTTTAGGGGGATAATAATACTACAACATAGAAGGACTTTGACTACATAGATCCTGACTTGATATTTATAGTATCGATAAAAAGGGTACACCCTGTATATAAGAAGACTCGGTGAGAGTCGAAACAGTAGAAATTGGGTGCAGAAGAAGGCTCTTAATGACCCCTGACACTCAGCTGACCCCGAAGCCAATTTCATTGTACCGCTCGGTTGAACGGGCCACGCGCGCGTCGAAATTAGCCAAGGGTGAAAGAGCCAACGAGCTTTCATGCCTTACAGACATTTAACTTTATACGATACCACCCTTATCATTCTATTCTCCCAGCTTCTTACAATCCCTCTACGAGATTTCACCGATTGCAACGATATAGTGATGCCACCGCTCTGGATATTCTAAGAACGGGAAGTTAACCTCTTTCCTCCCATTACCGAAAAAACGTTTTCCCCCTTTTTATTCCAAGCCAACCAAAAATCAGCTGACATTTAAAAAGTATCAGATAATGGCTATCTAGAGACCCAAGAACTCTCTCTCTTTCTTTCAAAAACTGAGGAGGAAAAATTCAATCCTTTTAACTTTTGGTGCAGAAAAATGCCACGACTTCTTTGTGGCTTTGTATAATTAAAAGCCAGGATCTCTTTCATATGCCTTTTTTTCTTCAGTTAATGAGAAGAAATAGGCTTAGAAATAGCTAGTGGAAGCTGTTTTTTCTTCTTAAAGTTTAAGTTAAGAGTTGTTTTCGGTTGAAATTAAAGGAAGGTATTCCTTAGAGAAATTATTTAAAAATGGTTTTAACCATACATTAAAAAGTAAAATACCCCTGAATTTAGGCTACTACGTGTACTTCAATGTGTATGTGGTGAAACATTTCTACAGGCGTTCTATGAGAAACTAACGTTAGAGTTTGACCCTAAATGTTAGTTTTTCCTTAGACATTGATATGAAGCACGGAAACATTCCTTAACACTTATCATTAAAAGAGCAATGAATTTTTTATTACATACAAAACATAATAAGAAAATTTATTTTAAATGTATAACTACGTTAATTGTGATGCCATAAATGAAATAGGTCCTACAGAATTTTAATCATGTATATGAATAACCTTGAGTTTTAAAGGTATTACCGTACGATGGAAAATTAGATTTGTAACGCCTTCGTATCTCGAAGATGGGAAGTCCTATGATGAATATTAAAATCTTCTCCATTTGACGCGTAAAAGAGCGACATTTTTGGGATTCGAAGTCACGCGTTCCGGCGTTGGGCTTCTCGAAAAACCTCCGAGAAAATGGGGATCCATAAATTCCCTCTAGTTTCAATAAATGTAGTTACGACCTCGCTTCTCATGCGCTGGGTCTAAAGCCGATGAAAGAGAATTTTTCTTCTTTCTCGTCTCCTAGCGATATTCCTACGAGACGCTTAATGGAGAAAACCTCGCGCTATTGGTAAAATAAACTTTCCAAGGGGTTGGATAAGAGTCGCAAATTAGTTACAAATGTTAAAATAATTAGGCCCAATTAGGTTATAAAAGGACTTGTTAAAATGTTCGATTTAAGAATAGATTTTTCGACTTAATAGGAGAGTGTTCGGATTGGGATTCTATTGTTGCTTTAGAAGTATTCTGTAGTTAATTGGCAAAGTACATTAACGAGATAATTTTCTTGACATTTTCTAGTTAATTAAAGCATAAGTTGTTAAGTTCCATAAGTTTGTCACTGATTACTGAGAGCTTGTAACATTTCCGAACCAAGGAAATATTGTCCTCCCTCTTGTTACACCATATCTCCTCCTTTTTACACCGCAGAGATAAACTCGTTATACTAGAGTTTGGAAAGGTTATATTCAAAGTTTTTATAATCCAATTAGTCTCTGGGTTTTGATAGTATCGTAATTAGAGGCGATTTGGGTGCTTAGTTTGACCTCAATTTTCCCAATGAAGATGCCAATGTCGGCCGGGAAAGAGGATACTCGTTTAATCGAGTTCCGATGAGGAAACGAACCGAAACTATTTGGAAGTATGACCACGATTTCATAGCGTGTTTTCTTGGGAAATAGGAAATTTCTTTGAGGAAGTAATATAAGAAATGGAAAAATAAGCTTCTATTGAATTGAAGACTTTAAGGATTGTTTTTAACTTTGTATGTCTCGGTAGGAAGAGAACTCTGAAATACATGTAAGTCTAATAAACTAAATTGTTTACGACAAAATTCACTCCAATAACTTTCAACAGGTATCTAAAATTTAATTATGTAGCTCACAAAGTGGAAGATAAAGCCCACTTCGCGTAATGAATGCAATTTGTCGCTTTCAATTTAGACGACAAAACAAATTTCTAAATCAATGCGATTCAATCTATTCAAGTAATCTAGATACACCACTCTCCATCCAGATATTTACGTATATATATATATATATATATATATATATATACTTTGATACAATATTTGACATCAATTCACTTGAGTTCTAAAGATATTGAGGTTGTATAGGAAAACCCTAAACCTTCAGTCTCTCCTGTCCTTTTCAAAGGAGTACCTTTACCTGTGGATTCCTCATCTTTGACAGGTATGAAATTTGGATACGCCGTCCGCTTCATTTTGTTTAATTTCTCATATCTTCTTTAAGATTGTATATCAATACATATTCCAATATCAAATATTCATTATTTTAAATTATCTTTCTAATAAATGAGAAAAAAGTCCTTTAACTGATTGGATAAACGCGTGAGGGTTAATGGTTCGTAGCCCACAATTTCCTAGACGCCCTTGGTAAAGATAGATCTTTGTTGGTCTACCACAGTCTGATTGATAAGTATTTCTTTCCGAGTAGAGTGATACGTTTCCCCATAAAAAAATAACGTCCAAATGATGTCATATCTCATCTTAAAACGTCACCGGGAAACAATTTAGAAAATGGAATAGAAAAAAAAGAATAACCGGGAATGAAAAATATGATCTTCTTCTATGTCACAAAAGACAAGTCACAAGGTTAAAAGAGATTTCATTTCCCGAAAGGAACATTTATCCCGTATAAAGAAGAGTAAAGCTTTTGTAACAAAAACTTCAAAAACCTTGTCCGACACGGAATATCTTTCCATTTTCATACAACAGGGGAGGAGTCGGTCGTTTGTAAGAACATTGGGGAATTCATGAAATTCTCTTTACAGAGCTAGTAACTTTACGAAGAAAGTCTACAAAATATAAAACACCACCTCACCACCTCGATTTTGTACTTTGAAAAGTTCCAAGAGACAATGTAATGCCTGAACGACTTATATTTACTCACCCTAGAGATTAAACTACCGTTACAAAATTTTCTAAAAATGGATCCCAAAGAATAGTTAATGAAAAAGAGTATAAAACGCCGTAAATGTCTATTTGAAAGAGTAGATAATGAAGTAGAGTGTACAGTAAGGTACTAAATGGGTTTTTAGTGGTTGTTACGTGTTCTTTTCCGTACCCCCTAAGTTCCATAAGTTTGCGTTCACTGAGACCTTGTCATGAAGTGTCGTAGGTAAAACGTCATATAGACTCTCTGGTGTGGAAGGCTTAATACAGACTAAATAAGAAGATGGACTTCGAAACCGCGTGTGGTCAATTCTCGCGTCGTTCTTGAACTAGCTCTCATTACGTATAAGTCTCTGGCATTACGAAGTACAGGTAGTGTCATACCTTTTAAACTAATGTAAGCACACAAAACTTTCTGACAGGAACACATCCGTACATTTTAAAATAACGCATTTAAAAAAGAAAACGTTGGAATTTAACCTAATTAATTAAGTCTGAAAACGTTCTTCAAGACATTTTTACGACCGAGTGTAATTATGACACTGTATAAATTTCCAAAATGTTAATGGGCACAACCCATTAAAAAATTTTAAAAATTAAAGTCTCTCACAAAATGTCATTAATTTTTCCTTACATAATCCTCTAGCTGCTTACATAATCTACGACCGGAACATGCACGTCCTAAATTTCATCTACTCGTGATCTTTATTGAGCGTAATGTAACAAAATAGTCTGCGGTGTGATGCCATATCATTTGCGGTGCTTTCTAATCCCTTAAGGTATAGCTTAAATTTTATCTTTTCACTAGGCATAGAAACTAATTTATACCAAAAATAAAATTTATCTCAAAGACTTTTATGGAGCAGGGAAGCCCAATGATGGCACTAAAACGATTCATAGCTGTAGATTGGCTGTATTAAGAGAAGAGTAAATGTACCAAGGGGTCAGTCACTCAGCCTAAAACCTTACCCTTGATAGTCGTAAAATTATTACACGTAATATCAAAGTGTTTTGCCCCTCGACATAGGCAACCAAATTTTATTTAACCTTTCCCAAGAGCATGTATATAAATACTTTGAGCTCCTAAAGGAAAATATGCCAGCGTGAGAAAATGACAGTTTTGAATCTGGAAAATTGGAATAAGGGAGACACCATAAAAGAAGTATTTTCTAGAGAAATGTATAGAAGAAATCAAGGGCATTCTTAGCCAGAGGCCGAGCTAAATCGGAACGCGTTTGTTCCGGAGCATGATCGAATGTTACTCGTCCGATACAGGAAGTCAGTCTCATCAATTTTTCGTATTTCCTACGTCCGGATTGTATAGTCGCTCGCGCCTTTTTTTCACGAATATAAAACCGGGAGCCCAAAATGTAATTCCTCTACTCGGAGAGAAGGAAGAAAACGTCAAAGAAGAGAGCGATTAGTAAGTGATATCACGTCCAGCTCTTCGAACCCTCTCTGTCCCTTCTCCTTCCTTCCGACTCTCTCATAGCCAGAAAACGTCATTTTTTCGCTTTTATATGCCTAGGATGTCTAAATATCTACCTTGGAGGGATCAACTGGGAAGTACCGAATCCCTTTAAGGATGGAAATCCACTAAAAGCGTGATAAACTTAGGGGGAAACAAATGTAGAAAAAAAAACAGTCCGCAGTGAGATATCGTCGATGAAGGTTATGGTGAAAAGTATGTTGGATGAAGAGTTAGTTCAGCTAGCTAATTGGACCAAGTCATCTTGCGACTTATTGCCTCTAACGCCTTTACAATGCACAATTTAGCGGCCTGGATTCTTGAGACCTAACAATCATTATGCGTTGGTAATGGTGTAAGAGTCACCTCCTCTACTGTATATCCTCCATGCTTTAAAACGGTGATTGAACTCTAGTTGTTTAGTGTAGCAGACATTAATTATTTTCTTACAAAGCATTATTTAAAGATTCCAAGTCAAGCGCTACTCTTATCGCTTTAACAATTTATCCTTGGCCCAAGAGAAACCATAACCTCATTTTTTTTAAGCAAGAAACCACTCTTTGGGTTATTTACTCCATGTACCGCGACTAAAACCGTATATAGCTGACAAAAATAAAGTTATCCTCCTCCAACGCCCAAAAAGTGTAGGATCTAAAGTGAATATAGCTTTATACTCCAAAAAGCATTTTCGCGGAAGAATGTTTCGCTTCTTTCCCTTTCTTCTTTCTTCTTTCTTACTATTGATCGACTGTAATAAAAATTTCATTTTTTATATCCTCGCCTTTGGCCTACATAGAGTATTTTTAATACCTAAAATCTGTTCAACAACTTACTATTCGAGTCGAAGTTTAAAGAAATGTTGCATCTATGGATAATGAAACCATATAAAAACTGAGAACGTGTGAATCTAATTCCAATTTGGAAAATCTTGTTTATATGGGTACTTATACATCAATTTCACTGAATTACAAGTAACACGAGTATGAATATGTTAATTTAATCGAACACTATTTACGCTAGTTGTGTCGAGATCGCAGCCAAATACGGACAGTAATACTTAAGCTTTCGGGTTTGTTAGGAACCTGGTAAATATAGAATAGTTTAGCTATTTGAGGCGGACCAATATCTTTCATAATCTACCGGGCTGAGAATGAACAAGTTCCATCTAAAACACGTAGATATTCTACATACTTATATACATTTAACGGCGAGCTAGGGAATATAATATAGATACCTCAAATAGCTAAGCAACCCTTGTACAAACGACAGAGAAACAGTATTTGATATTTACTAGGATATTTAAATGAGTACCTTTGATTTAAATTTTAACATGTCTTGATTTTATTACGAAAGTGTCACGGGATTTGATTTGAATATAAAATTAGTTTACATTGGGAATGAGAGAATTATCGCATAATAACTGAATTAGGAAATAACACTCATTTACTTATATATACCTAAGTATCACACATTTAGGCCTATACGAAGAGTCAATTATCAAAATAATCTTGTCACTTATAGACGTGTCAATATGATTGAAGTCAAACAGAAGTTATGTACACTATACTTTTCTAGTATAACTAAACAATGACATTAATCTACTCTGAACTCGACCCAATTTCTTTATCACATTCTGGAATATGTCTATTGTATTCTACTTAGCAGAGAAAAAAAGAATTCTAATTCCCAGAAGCCTTTTGTCTACTAACAATTTGCTTTAGGCGTATATGTCTTCCCTGATCATTTTATTAGGCCATAACTACATCATTCCACCAACGCTAAAGCATAGAACCGTGCAAACCAAACACGCTTTTTCTTTTCTTGTTCACAAGTACACAAACGCCTGACTTAGACAATTACGATAAAAGTTCGAAGGTCACCAAATAGAAGAATCCCTTTTAGTGGTAACCCGATATATATACTATAGTAACTCCAAAAGAAAATTGGTAAGGGGAAACGCCATTTAGTATTTTTCACGGTTGATTAAGCGTTTGGCGCCTAACTTCAATGCTATATAGCCTAGTGGTTCACTCCCTCCTCTAAAGGGCGATGAAATACCAAAAAGGCTAAACCCTAGATCAAGAAGCGATATCTAGTTTACTAGGGAGAAGGTATAAGATGCCAAAGTATTCGCGTGGGCCATTGTCCCAATCCCCCTTTCAAAATACAAGGGGGGACGGATAAGGAGGCCGGGCTATTTCGAATCTCCTCTGCAGTCAGAAAATATGACTTTAATTTTCATCATTCGCGTCGCGTTGACGTGAGTTTTCAAGAACCAATGAGATGCTGGTTGTAATTATGAGGCGGGGATTATTAGCCCCCCTCTCATTTATGTTCTTAAATAACCTGCCAAGTATTATGTTAAAAAATGCGTGTTATTTCTCCGTTATATCTCCGATATTGACTATAAATTCCTAATTATCTCGTCTCTTAACTTCCCTTTTTTCGACTTCTGCCTACACCTTTAAAAGAAGGAGAGAAAGAAAATATAGAGACCCATCGGAACCTAAAATCACTGAATCGTAGCCAGTCTTGGGACTCCACTCATGATTCGAGTCTTTCCAAGAAAAAAAAGGTTATACTAGGCATAGATTTCACCACCGAGCCGAAGACCGGCTCCAAAATGAAAGCGATATTGCTCCCTCGCGAAAGATGTACGTAAAGGGTTTCAGGGTGATCGGGCCAAGCTGTTTATCGGATGGCCGGGAAAGTTAATTTAAGTGTTAGCTATCGCTTGGCTAAACTCTACCCCCACCCCAACCCCTCTCTCTCGTCTTCTTGTCGATATGTATACCCTAACCGCTTCTACACTTCTTTCCATGACATTTAGCCTATGAGCAACAGACTGACTCCAATTGACCAGGAAACAAAACACAAAACTGAAATAATCGTTTGTAAAACCTATTAAAATATTTGGACATACACAGGGTGGTTCTGCTAAAGACTGGCATAAATTAAGGGGAATGTTCTTTAAGCGATTTTGAGTCGAAAAGTTTCCATGACATTTTGCCGCCTGGTATCGGCCCTTCTCGAAATATAACCACTAACTAAGCCTAGTTTTATTGAATTAAAAAAATACATTGCTGCAAATATTTCATACGCTTCAGCCAAAATACTATTTATTGTTTAGTGCCCACATAGACAGGAAACTCTTCCCCAAACTTCCAGTCACTTAAAACACTTAGAGCAAGACCGAGTATCTTAGCTTGTGAAACAGGAAAAATGACGGACCTCCTTGGGTAAAAATCGGGTTCTTATTTCTCTTCGCTCTGTCTATCACACGCGTCACCGAGAAAGGGTATATTGCGAATATAAATAGCCACCAAGGTTCTCTACTGATTCTCTGCCGAAGGGAAATTAAACCATAATAGGAGGAAGAGACGATAGAAAAACGTGAGGGTCATTTTAAAGGGGCTAACATATCCCGAATGTAACGCCATACTTGATTATGTTCAATTTAATGGCGTTTTTCTGTAGAAAAGAACACGGTGTTATATTACGATGGCTATATTGAAGGTCATCTAAATCTATACACGTATATAGTTCTCGGAGGATAACAGTACGTGGTCAGAATTTATCAGCGTACTCAATTACGTACTCGGTAAATTGTTGGGTTATTTTCTTTCAGCATTTTTTCAATATGCTGCTAAAATTGCTTAGATGTCTCGCGATTTTGAAGCGCCTTAAAAGAAGAATGTTTAGTCGAAGGTTAACCAAACTAACTTAGGTTTTGTATCAAACAATTCCCATTAAAATAAATCAACAAATTCAAAATAGAGGGGAGTGAAATTGCAGAATGATTTCAATGGATCATAAAACCGCATCTACTTGTTTTTCACCAACAATGGTTTCGAATTTTCCCACACAATAATCCCACGAATTTAGAAAGCTTATTAAGTCAAATCAGAATTTTTCATGTATATACATATGGAAAACGTAATTCATCCCTTTTGTTGCTAAGAATAAAATATTTTTAAACCCAAACAAAAAGTGGAATGAAAAATAAATTCAACAAAAATCGGTTTTCGGTACAAAGATTAGAATAGATGGTACCATAAGTTCATAGAATGTCTCATAAGTTTTACACCAATTACTAAGAGCTTGTCATGAAATGACGTAGGTGGAACTTCATAGATTCTCTTAAAGTAAGTCTCTAGCATTACGAAGTATAGGTAGTGTCATACTTATGAAACACATCTTATAAGCTTATGATGGTACTGGTTTTGTCCACCCAAAAAGTCCCGATTAATATTTATGAAAACTGCAAATATGGAAAAAAGTGCGATATTGAAAGAAAAGTTGTAGTTTTTTTTTTTCATTTCTTCACCCGATTTTTTTTGCTTTTTAAGATATACAGAAAATGTTTTCCTTCAAATTCTCAGAGGAGACAACGCAAAAGCTTAGCGTCTGAAAAGGCACTGAAAATTTAGGGGCAACAAATCTATATTTGAAGCGAAGCTATTTTGGGGTCGGGAAGTTCTGTTCCTAAATGAATACTTCACCCATTTCTTTAATTATTCTTTTTAATTTAAGACGTTTTAAAGGTCTGACGCGTCATGATGCTTCAGTAATTAAGGCAACTAATCACTCATTATCTGGACTTTCCCAATGATTGTCAGATATCAACTCTTTATAAGGAATGGAGAATGTTTCCATCGTCCCCCTTTGAATTCTCAGGGCTTACTTGCGGCTTGCTTGGATTCACGAGTTAAAAAAAGAGGTCTTGACACTTGGGCTATGGATCATTTAACACTAAAACCCGAAAGAAATCCGCTTTCGCTTTCTGAAGACCATTTTTGGTCACTCGTTCCTTCAGATACGTATGTTACTCGATACGGGATTTAAAAAGGAAAGTTTTTAGTTCTGGTACAAGCTTGTAATTTCTCCCAAAAATGCGTAAAATGATGATAAATGTCACCCTTGCCACTTACGTAGGGTTATTTAACAACTCGCCATTTACTATAAAATGTTTGAATCTCAGAAACTACTTTAATCCCTAGGAAACCCGATTTGTTATAGAATTTTAGGTGCCTTTCAAGAATGTAACCGACTATAGGGACATCTGTGAAAAAATTAATGTGAAAATGCAAGTATTCCCATACCAAAGGGTGTAAATGTTATTTGAGGAAATAGACAATCATTACAATGCTGTCAATGCTAGTAAAATAGTCAATGATAGCTTTAAAAATGGTATTAGAATTGGTAATTTTTTAGTAGATCGGCCTATGACACAAATGTCGGCGGTAGGTCAGGGTTCAAGCTGGTGTGAAACGGGCGCTCTTGCCACAGTTCGCTCAGCTTTATACCACCACCTAGATTATATCCTTACCACGCGACTTAAAAATTGCCTTAAAAAACCGTCCACCCACCGACGAGAAATATACTGGCTGCTTGCCAAGTTGAAAGGGCAAGTCTTGGCAGATCTTCATAGCACCATGGACGATGACTAATACGTTTTTTTTTAACCCCTACATACCATTTAGGCGAAATCCTCGTACAAGGTCACCAAACAATTATAATGATGAGCGTGCATAAGATACCAAAGGGTTGAAAAGAGTACCGTGAAGGTGAACAAATATAACGTGGTACCAATGACCTTGAACTCTTCCCAAACTCGGTGCCTACCCTCCCTCGAGAAACATTCAGCTCAAAAGGTTGGTTTTGAGTTCTGATCCTCTAAATCACCGTCCATGATCGACTAGGCCCTCTTCTTTTAGGCCATGTGGCTTCAAATAATATATAAAAAATCACACTTACTATTAATATTTCCTCCCAAAAATGATTAGATTCCCAATCTCCATGAACAACAATGAAGGACAATATTAATCACATCGGATCGATTTAAATAAAATGTGGAATGATTATTTTAGTTTTAAATCCGACTAAAAACTACACGCAGTAAATCAATGACATAACCGAGAACAAAGCGTCAATCAAACCTGACTAGCGAGGGAAAAACGGGGAGAAGACCTAAAACAGAGTCCACCCCCCTTTTCCCGATTACGCAGGGCGCAGGGAAATACATCAAATTTCCTTCCCCCTCTTTCGCCTACTTTTAATCAGTACATGCCGTTTTTTATTGGGATTCTCCATGGAGTTATTTTATTGGAGTAATAATGAAAGTTTCGTATGAAGCACATTACATTATAGATGGGTTTTCATAAAAATTGCTCTTATTGCTAGCAGCTGATGGAAAGCGGTAATGCAGATCCTCATTTAAGTCACAGCGGCGTGAAATTTCGACGTACCCTTGAGATACACGTCCGAGAAATTCTAAGGTGGTTTTCTATTTGCTGCTAACAACCTACCACCATGGAGCAATAGTTAAGAAGACGCAGTTGTTATTTGTACGATACTGCTCCCTCTTTTTTTAAAGCTACTTCCGGTGTTCGTCGAGTGAAAATCCGCTAGTTTTAAGTATGTAGCATATGCAAAAAAATCATAACTTGCAAAATAATGGATGAAAATGACCTGAAACGATCACAAAATATTATTGACGTGTGGAACCAACGTTTGTTAAAATATTCCCTCTCTCCGAAAAATGCCAAAACTCTACGCTTGCCTTCCTTGGATACATATGCCTAGTCAAACAAGGGTCTCGAAATAAATGACGGCTCAACTCTACGGGTTAAACCAGGTCAAACAAAACCTTTGAAAGACTTAAGGAAAGCCGATGAAATGAATTAACCCTAAAATGTTGGCTGCCGCTCGTTTTGATGGCTCTCTAATTAACGCATTATTCCTTTCAAAAACTCCGGGACTCCCGTAACGGTACGTCCCTAAACTCCAGCACCGAAATTATTTGGAAGACAGAAACCTTTTAATTTCCTGGGCGAGGCCAGGCACTCGCACCATTAAGGTAACTATATCACCGTGACGCAATCCTAATAAATTATTCAAAACCTTTTGACTTCACTTTTCTTGGACAGAATGGATAGTTTTGGAGCAACAAATTCCCTCCCTTTTAGGACGTTGTGAAGGAAACTACTTAATTTTGAGAATTTCTGTTCTGACTTAAAACAATTCGGAAAATTCTCCAAGATACCGAACCAAGAATTTTTCAATTTAAAATGTTAAATTTGGTGACATATTATATACTTTGTCGTAACACTTGGCCTTCCTGCGTACACAGATTTTCCAATATTTTTAATTTCGAGACAATGACGACCTGTATTAATTACCATAAGTAACGTAGCTACCAGAAAGTATGCCCCTAAAATCACCATAGTTTTCAGGCTAGGATAATTCATACCTTTTACACAAGGAGTAGAGGCTACTTGGATGACAAGAATACACACTATTTTGTCCTGCAAGGAACATGGCCTCCTTGTGCAAATTATATGAATCCTCCTAGTTGAATACTTTTTCGGGTGTGATTTAGGTTTAGAATGAGTCAGTGATCAATATGTAGCTATTCATAAGAGATGAAATTGAATGTTTTAAAAGATAACCTTTTGTTCTGTACTGAAATAAAGCGAGTGAAATAGTAGATGATCATTATTCAGCGGTCTTTTCTAAAAACAATAAAGACAATGGTCTAGAATAATTGAATTAGAACGCCCTTGGACACACAATATTCGTGAATAGCCATCATTCGGCGTCTAAATAGCGTCTGTAGCTTTATAGTATCTTGTAGTAATTGGCTGAAAAGAAGAGACGGCAGTCGGATCTCTTTTCTTAGACAAGTATCTGATGCTTACCAGAAAGGGGAGAAAAAGCTGCAGCATCTAGCGATCCGGAAAAGAGGCGTCCTCTTCTCCATTTTGCTTCTTCTCGTTTCCTTTCTCATTTCCGGTTCGCTTAAATTTGTTTTAATCGAAAAGAGTGGCAGACTGGTAACTTACAATTCCAGGCAAACTTTACTAAACTTTAAACGAATAACACCGTTAAAAGTCTAGAAAAATATCCGGAGAAGTCTTTGGTCTTTCACTTTATACTTACCCCGTTTGGTGGTACAAAAGTATTTTTAAGATTTTCAAGAATATTTTCAGCCGATTTTAGTTTACGAAAAGATGCGCTTCGGTATATAGGAACTATTTATAATCGCTTACCACGCTTCAAACGTACTTACAAAGTTTTCTTCAATTTCTTGCTTGAACGGTTTTCTTTCATTTCGTAATTGAACGAAGGAACAAACCTCCTTTCATCAGATCAGATTTCTATTAAATTAAATTTACACGTGAATAGGAAATGATAGAGATCGTACTTATTTGGGAAATTTTGAAGTCCTGGCTGGTTACGGCATCGTAACCTTTACCAGGAAGGGATAATAGAAGAAGGATGACACTCTGTATCCTCTTAATACTTTAGTTACGTAACATGATTCTTCCCAGGCTCGTGCCCTTTTTGTTTGCTCTCTTGCTCATCAAACTTCAGATGGGAATCGCACCGTGGGGTGAATTCTATAACTGTTTGGTACTAAATCCTTAGCATTTAACACACAAACCTCGTAATAGTTAATCGCTAATAGAGTAATGATGAGGGAACTATTTATCGCGTATGTGATTCGGTTTTGTAACCTTGCTCCAAATGTAAAATGATGTTAGGGGAAGAATCAGGTTGCAATTACTCCGCTTTGTGGTACACTTCTCTTGAAGAGAAGTATTATATACTTCTGCCTCTTATTTCGTAACACTAGGTAACATTGAAGCGCTGCTAATAAGAGAGAAATCTCGAAGATCAATTTTTGGGGTCGAACGTATAAAAAATCTGACCTTTCTCGCGGGCATCTCCCGCCAGTGCATCCTTGCTCTGCCCCCACCCCTTTTTTTCTGTCGGTATATCTCGGTATTAATCTCGGAGGCTGAACGTTGGGATTATTGACTAAAGCCAGAGGAGGGAAGCGAGAAAAGAAAATTAAGTCCCCATAAAGACAAACAAGGGACCTCCCACACATTTTTTATCTTCGTCAAAACTTTGATTGCATCGCGTGACGGCGCTGCTAGCTCAAATCCTGAACGGTAAATCTAATTATAGCCGAAAAACTAAAGACGTTCTCTCCTGGCGTCATTTTCTGGACTTAACTGTGATTAATATTCGCCACCTTGCAATAAACTCCTAAGTTAATATAACTGGTCAAGCTTTTAAGTTAAAGGGCCCCGACGTTTCCCATCCCGACATATTTGTTAAGTTCAGGGTCGACATTACTAATCAAAAAGCCATGATGCCCATTATAAGGATATCCAAACAGTAAACTAAATATAATCGTTTGGAGAGCGCGGATATTGTTCCATAAAGATTTTTACCATTCTGTCCGCCATTTTTCAATATGACCTTGTATTGGAATAATATTTCTTAGTGCGTACCTATTACTTAAGATTAACGTCCCTGCAAAATTTCAGCTTTCTAGATAAAGGGGTTTGGGCTATGAATTGATTATCAGGTACACGCCTAAACATCTGAATTGAAAATACACCTTAACTCGTGTTAATTAAATCATATTTCAAACTGTAAAACTTATTACTACACATTCAAAACGTGACCTTGTTGACTCCAATTGAAGATTTGTAAAAAAATAAGGAATAAAGTCAAACTTGGCCATCTAGAAATATGTCAGAGTTATTCCATCGAAATTGTTCGTCGTAGATACGGAAGAAAGAAACTGTAGCTTAATTGGTTTCCACTAGATCGAAAAAAACGAAAAATGGGGAAAAAATAACGAGACTTTTAAGGATGAAGACATTTTTGTGACACCTGTCAAAACTCTAATCATACTGTCCTTGAAAACAAAATCTATATTTTGCTACGTTAAATATAACGAGGAATTTTCTCCCAGTAAGATAGTATTAAAGTTAAATCATTTATTTCGTGGCTTCCCGCACAAGCGCTCCTATTAAAATGGCGCTACAACGAGTACAAAGTTTTCTGGAAACATTGCGAGTACATAAATGTACCATTAAATAAATTGGTTTTAGAAAAGCCTATTTTTGAAGTTGTAAAAGGGTTAGTTCCTAAAAGCTCCATTATTTCGGAATTTCGGACGCTTTTAATCAATTAAACTTTAGTCTGGCTTATTTTAGACTCGTGTTTCTGGCTTGAAACGTCCCCCCAAAATGATTATAACTTTGTAAAGGATATTAAGAAGGTCCAACCAGTCTCTATGGTCTTGGAGATACATGTAAAACAGAACAGACTTTCACTTACATCTCTGCCCAATGATGCTCACATTTTCGTCCGTCTTGTTGCTGCGTAACTTCATAGACTCTAAAGTTACAAGAGGGTTTCGTTTGGTACAAATAACTTGATTGGCTCACGGACTGCATGAAGAAAACGAAATATATTTGGATTATCCAACAACGGCTAAGATAAATATAGTGTGCGTAAACAATGAAGAGCAGTGTTGGATTAAAGGGAGAGTAAGGCGTCAAACAAGATGCGGTTTGACTGAAACTTGGTCGAAAATGTGAACGCCTGTTTTAAACATGTTACTATAAACAAGTCTAGTAGTAAATAATGTAACGTATATTCTCAACTGTAGAAAACGTTTAGATAAACAGTGTTGTATAAAGTTTCGAAGATTAGGGAATCCAGTCTTCGTAAACAATTGCAAAGATAAACTTTCGATTTATAAAACGCAATTAACTGTTAGTTACGATGCTTTGCTTCCGATAATGCTAGCTGTAGTTTATTTAGGAGCCTTATAACATTTTTACCATTTGAGATGGGGATATGAAGAGCTCTTAAAAGTCGGTAAAAGGAGAAGAAGGGAGAAGTGAAGCCCAGTTCGATCCCAGTTTATTTTTAGAAACATAAATGAATCTGACGAAGCCTGCGAGAAATTTTCCCAGCATTGAAATTAAGAAAATAAAAAAATAGAAAATTCTTATAGGTTGCTTAGGCTACGACGATGATTTAATGATTCACCCTAGCGAAAGCGAACATCTAATCCGGATTTAGTTGCAGTTCCTTATACGGTTTTACGCGACATAGCGCGCCACTTTCTTCTAATGAGAGTTAACATTGAGTATTAATACTCCTCAACGTTCACTATTTTATCAAATGAGCTCGAACAAATCTATAGTTATACTTTGTTCGAGAGATTACAAAGTTCTTGATGATAAAATCCCTGTCGAAAATTTCCAAAAGTCAAAAATGGTACAACTCGATTTCAATGATTTTTCATTAAGTTCACACTCAAGCTTTAAGATAATTTCGTCCTATTTCTAAAGCTATAAACATAACGAAGTTTCTTTCATTTTCTCTTTTCAAATCTAACCCGAATTAGCGACGGAGCTGTAATTAATACTCTGAATTCGTTTTCCGAGCTATTTTAAATTTAAACCACAGAAGGGAGTCGGCCCATCTCTCTTTTGCCTTTATGTATATTGTTGGTACTAAATTAAGCCTTTGTTTGGACTCCTAATGACCCTAAATATGTGTTCTCAACGAACAGCGTAATTAAACCAAGGGTTGGCTGAAATATCCCTGAGGCTTTGAACTATAAACTTCAAAAGCCGCTTATAAAGAGAGAAAGGTTTAAGTGAATAAAACCTATAAATCTAGAACAACTTGGATGATCCATAAAATATTACTCGCAGAGTTTTATCACTACACTACTATATGCACAGTCTTGTCTTTTTGAAAAGAACAAATGTAAATTATTTATATTTCCGTTGCTGAGCACACATTCGAGGAGAAGAAATCTCTATAGAATAGCAATGAATTTATTCAATTATTTCATGAACAAATTATCAGTAAAATTGTGAAAATCTGCAAAGGATACAATCCTCTATGGACTTGCATATCCATAAGTTTGTTACTGCTTACTGATAGCTTGTCATGAAGTGTCGTGGGTGAAACGAAATAATATACCAATAATTGATCAATAAATATATGTAACGTGCCTGTTAAAAGATAGTTTAACATTCAGTTAAGTTCAACATTCGTGACATAATTACATTTTATTCCCTATGAGAATAAAAGTCCTGTTGAAGAGGATATTTTTAGGAACATAGCGGATCGACCATAGTGGGTGCTTGAAACCAAATATCGGAAAAATTCTCTTTTAGCGGAGAAACTAAAATTGCAGGGAGACATCAAAGGGTTTAGCCGCGACACGAATCACTTCGATGAGCTTTATATAGTCACTTTTTATTAAAAACTAAATTTCGATTCAAAAGGTTAAAAGGAATTTTTCCCGGTGATAATAAAGGAATCCGTATTAAAGGGAAGTCATTAAGGTTTCTGGAATGTTGGAATGTTTTCAAACCTATACTTTTGATAGCCATAAAAATTCCAAATTCAATTAAGTTTCTTCTTTAAATTCTGTAACCTGTTTATGTTCCTACTCTTTCTTAATTGCAGAAAATTCGGAACTCTGATCTACAGGATGAAAAGGGCGCTTTCTGATAACGCTTTTATTATGCGGGCATTGTATAATAAATCTACCTTTCATCTATGGAACATATTTTCGAAAAGCTTCTAGTCAAGTTATCGAGTTAAAAATCGTACAGCGTTTTTCTGAG
Source organism: Phalangium opilio (assembly GCF_054372755.1). Taxonomy (NCBI): domain Eukaryota; kingdom Metazoa; phylum Arthropoda; class Arachnida; order Opiliones; family Phalangiidae; genus Phalangium; species Phalangium opilio. Next base: position 1,165,388 of record NW_028324227.1, read on the forward strand.
CAAAACAATCTACAAAATTATAAGTACACATGTAAATGTACCATGAACTAATGATTCGAAGAATAGTACTTTTATGGATCAATGGTTTCATAAATGCATAGAATATTTCTCTAGTCAGTTTCATTGACTCTGAAATTGAATAGTCGATTGAGCCTAATGGCTTAATAAAAGCTATTTCGATAAACGTTTTTCCTTTCATTGAAATATAGTTTTTGATATCCCCATGGACAAGAAGATAGATTATTACGAATTTGGCGTGGCACTAGCACCAAGTGGTATTGTAAATTGACCTTCATTCCATGAATTTCCAAAATTAATACAAATCTAATCAACTTGTGACTCCAGTGCCAATTGGTTAATCATTTCATAAGCTTAGCAGTATTAACATTTTCACGATATCATAGTTCATGACTCTTTTCCTCTATTTCCAGATGTAACAGGAATGGAGAAAATATCTTTGAAAGACAGAACCTGAAATCCGGGCACGATAGGTACCTCTGACGTACCGGGATGGAAAACTCTTCCTTCTGGCCCCCTTCCTTCGACAATAGCACTCAGTACAACGTCTCGAACGACTCAATTACGACGAGGGTAGACATTCTGGGACCTCAGTATCACCGAACAGCGCGAGTGGTCATAATCATAACAATGATTACTCTTTCGGTCATCGGCAACTCGTGGGTTTGTTCGCGAATAACTTGCCAGCGTGGTCGCTTGACAAAGCCCAAAGTCTTGTTTCTTAACTTGGCATTGGCTGACTTGGGCGTTACTCTAGTTACCATGACTTCCCAGTTAGTCTGGGAGCTAATGGGTCGTTTATGGATAGCGGGTGACGCTTTCTGCCGAATTTTTAAATTATTGCAGACGTTCGCGTTAGTCAGTTCCACCTATATGTTGGTGGCCATTGCCGTTGATCGTTACTTCGCCATTGTTCGACCTTTGAGGCCCAGCCCGAGACCTTGGAGACTGGCTCAAGGAGCCTGGTTAGCCTCTCTTCTTCCATCCTTACCGAACCTTTACGTTTTTCACGAATGGGAAAACTCTTCGGGTAACCGTTATTGCTCCTCCATTTTCTACACAATTGGGTATCCTCCTAGTTACCGCCAGATGTACATGGCGTACGTTTTTCTATCCATATTCATCGTGCCCTTTAGCTTATTGGTCGCTCTATACGTTAGGATACTGGCTTGCATCTGGAAACAGTCTTCGGCTATAGACCAAAGGAGCGCTTCGTCCTTACCCAAAGCCAAAGTGAAAACGCTAAAATTAGCCGTGGTTATTTTCACGGCTTTCATGATCACTAATTTGCCATACGTCGTTCAGGAAATGATTCTAGCTTTTGGGCACTCGCAAATCTTGGACATGAACTGCGTGGCCCTTTTCGGGGTCATCTCGGCCAGTAACAGTGCCTTGAATCCGTACATATTCTTGGCGTTTCAAACTAAAGTCGGTTTCGCCGCCCGTTGGAGGGCCCTGGTCAAGAGTCTTCGGTCCTCCAGTAGCAATATATCTAGAATGGGAGAGAGACTAAGCCTAACCTTACGAACCTCTCGATCTATTCAAGCGGGACGCACGTCAATAACATCCGCTTCAACGATTCGCTCCCCGCGGCTCGACCAAGACTGAAATAGCTATGTACAGAAACTTTCAATCGCTGTTTGACCAAAGAAATACTAATAATCATCGTCGGTTGCCAGATGAAAATATCTTTGATATAAATGATACGTTGTAGTTTAACTCGAAACTAATAGGTTGTTATATAAGAATAATAAGTTTATAAGGTCTGTTCCACGAGTATGTCACTTCGCATACTTTATAATTCCGAAAGCACTCTAATTAACTAAAAGTTTCCTAGAATCTGTGACGATTCCCTTACTTGTCAAACTTGTGGAACTTATATTATAAACTTACGCTGTTACAAATGGGTCAAAATAATTTCGTGCTCCCGTTAAATTAAAAAAAAAAAAAAATCGTCGTGTCGATTTGAATATTGTTTAAAATAAATTATCTTTATTGATAAAAAAACTGCCTATATTGATTACAACTCCATTCTAAGCGATATTCGTTGAATATACGTGTAATGGTACATTGAAACAATTGATTTAAATAAAGGGTTCACTAGATGGTTTTTTGTTAAGGGGGGGGGGTCGCACATAACTTACCTTTTTCACTTCCAGCTTCAAAAGAGTGGTACAGAGAACTGGTATTGACGTGCTGTCAATATTTGTAGTCTAAATTGTATGGCCTGACCTGACGACTTCCAATATGGCTGCCAAATGCGAGGTAAGACTTAAGAGGGTGTGACGTCACGACTGGTAGCAGTCTATAGAAAAAAAAGATTGAAAAATTCAATAAACCTTTTCTTTAATTAAAAAAATCAATAATTCAATAAATCTTTTCTTTAATTAAAAAAAAATAAAAAAAACCACTAATCTACACACTGAAGTTTTTCAACTCTAGACAATGGAACTCCCTTTGCTAATATTCAATTGGCAAGTATATTAAAAATAATAAAAATAAATGAATCAATAAACCAATAATTCACATTATTTATTTACTTATAAATATTTTACAAAAAATGTTCAAAATAAAAATGAAGCGTGTTTGCGTTTCACATTTTTCTTAACTTGAAAAATGACTAAAGACACCAGCCATAATTTTTTCCCGATTTAAGGTAAAATTCTCCCAAAGTGAGCACGAAAACTCATATTCCGATTTTTGGTTACCAGTTGTGGCTTTTGGCTTTCTCAACTGAGTCTTCCCAACATGTTCTACAAAGTTATCCATAATGTAAGACGGATAATTAGTTCTGATCAGCTTGTTTCTTATACTTGGGTTATCAGTTGGTTTCTTTAAATGAGGAGAGAAAGACGCTTTTCTCATTTCAGATGCGGAACTCGAAGGATTTTCTTGTTGTTCAGGATTTTTCCTTGCCACTTGTTTACGAGTTTGTTTAGTAGGACTCGTAGTTTTAGGACTAGTTGATTTGGCAACTGAATTTTGGTTAAACATTCCAGTAAAGAGATCCTGCAAAAGAAATTGATTATTTACAAATTATTTACCTTTAGTCTATTCTCAGGTGAGAACAAAGACAAGCTTACCTGATATAACTGTGACAAATGATGTTGCTGCTGTTGGTGCATTTGTCTCATTTTTTCAGTATCAATGCTCGAAGGTTGAGAAACATTTCCAGCTCCTCGAGATGAAACTTTCCTTGACTGTGGTTGCCGACTACTTATCCATTTTCTTAATTGTCTAAGCATCGGAAAATAACGTAATAAAGGGGTCAATATATTATTTTATCAAGCTTAATATCTTAAAACTTACTTAATAAATGGGATGACCATAAAAAATGAATTAGGACCAAGATTGAGATTATTTTTAGGTGTTTGATCCTTTTTGTGTTGAGGCAAATCAGAGATGGCGAACCATTCAATGCTTTTAATCTCTTTTCTAGTTCTTGGCTGAAACTTAGTTAGTTTAGGAACATTTGTAATGACGTAGAGTCTGATAAGTTGATCATTGAAGGTATGTTCCAAATACTCGTTTTTGTCAATCAGTGAACTTATATCAAACCCTGTTTCTTCCAAAACCTACTCGAAATCACATTTAGTTCAAAGTTCATGTCTAGTCAAAGTAAAATTCACACAAAAAAAAACTTATTAACTTCTCGAATAGCGCAATCTGAAGCTTCCTCTTCTTTATTAACTTTGCCTTTTGGAAATCCCCAACTAGCTTTAGCCCAATAACCTTGTACCAATAGCACCTATACCAGGACAATGATCATTATTAATTAATTAATTATAGGGCCTAATTAATTATATTTAATTACGTATTTCTTTGATTCATCAAGAAGTATGGCTCCATAAGTTGGAACAGCTTGTTTATACATTCTCCATTCTTCATAGACTTTATCACAATCTCCAACATATTGACGCAGATATGGTATGTGATTAAATACTTAAGATTATGTTAAGTAACTAATTACTAACAAAAAGGTTTAACCTATAACTTTAACATCATTTGATTGAAAGGATACTTATTCTTATAAAATCTTTCATGTTGCACTGCCATAAATGAGTATTTTCGGAGCAATAAAAGTCTAAGTAAAACCAATGAGCCAACTCAATCTGAAAACATATTCGAACCAGTTCTTTCCTTTCTTCTTGCGGAATGTTAATTATAAATCGACTGAAGATAAAAATGTATTAAATGGTCAAAGATTAAAATTACTCCCTTCAACTTTTGCAAGAAGAAAACGCTAAGCCTTGGCATTTCAAATCAAAACAACGTACTGTACCTGCACAAATCATCTAAAATTTCTGATGGAATCGGGGACGCATCCATCACACTATCCTTATCAACTTGGAAATTTAACTTTACTAATTTTAATTGTAATAGTTAAAGAGGAAAAGTAAACCCTAAACGCATATGCACACCAAACACCATTCAAAAAGGTTTTAACTTTTAAGCAGACGACGAACAGCGAGCTTCGAGCCTTCGACCCAAGTTTATGGACCAATGAACGAAGTAAGAGAACTGCACGTGACCACATAGCGGGAAATTTGAAGTCAAGAACCCGGTGACATTTAGACAGGAAAACAAGAGTTTAATGGCAACAACATAAGTTATTATTTAAAATAAAATAAAATAAACATTTCTCATAGAAATCAAAAACTCGTTCAGTATACCGGTTTAGACTGCCGCAAAATGTTTTCTATTGAAAAACCAGTTTAATCCAAGTCGCTCGAAGACCGTCACCTAAGTTTGGATCACCCTGTACATTAAACTATTAAGATATTATGAGATGGTGTTTCACTAGCGATAAGAGGGAGACTTAGTTTGGCCCCCTCTTTAAATAACGCAACACATACATCATCGCTTTGAGACTGGAGATAAAACGTTGATTAGCCACGGGTCTGGCTGGCGATGAAGGACTTCTGAATAGGCTCGTTTCCCCTCGAGTCTGTCGTCTTCCAAAGAAATTGGCTTGGTAACCAAATCTTTTAAATTAGAAACGTAATATGCCTGTAAAATTCACGAAACGATTACCGGGCTACAATCTTCGAATACCACGTTATTTCGACACGGACACGTTTCTTCGTAGTTTAAACTACAAACCCCAAATTGACGATATATTCATTGACACATATCCGAAATGCGGAACCACATGGACTCAGCATATCGTTCAAATCATACATCGAAGAGGGAAGCCGTTAACGGAAGCTGATGATTTCTTTAACTACTCCCCGTTCTTGGAAATGGCCGGTTCGGAAACGGTTGAAACACGACCGAAACCGAGTTCAATCAAGACTCACTTACCTTTCGAAATGATTCCATTCTCGAAAGTGGCCAAGTACATTTATGTGGCCAGGAACCCTAAAGACGCTTGCGTTTCCTTTTACCATCACCATAAAACGTTCGCGGAGGGTTACCAATTTCAAGATGGCACCATGGATATATTTTTTGAAGAATTCATAAAAGGTAGGGTCGATTATGGAGATTATTTCGATCATTTATTGTCGTGGTATGAGCAAAGACACGGACGCAACATACTGTTTCTCACCTACGAAGAAATGAAGAAAGAACCAGCGAAGAACATCCATGAAATCGCGACATTCATGAGTGCCGAATATGGGCAACTCATAGAGAAAGACCCCCAGTTTTTGAGTAACGTCATCAAGTATAGCGACGTGAATTACATGAAAGAGCACACTAACAAATTCGTTGAGGAATTTTTAATTCGGACAGCTGAAACCTCAGCTTCTTCTCAGTTATCGAAAGGCGCTCGCGAAGCGTTCAAAGGGTTAAGATCCCCAGAAAATACAAACAGAGATTTTACCTTCGTTCGTAAAGGTCTGATAGGTGATTGGAAGAACTGTTTAAGCCCCGAACAATCAAGAAGAATCGAAGAGATATTTGATATGAAAACACGTGGAACCGATGTTGCTCAGTTATGGGTAGAATCTGATTGGCGATAAATAAAATAGGATCAATTAACCAAAAATTATAAATAAAAACAATCATTTTTTAATAATGGTACATTTAAATCCAAGACGTAATTTCTAAATCATAGATTGTATAAAATAAATATAATCTATATAATAAAATTTCTAAAACTTAAACAATACACCTACTTTTAAATTAGTTAACATCAATATTAAAATAAAATTTTAAAATTTCAAAAACCGTCTACAGTTCCGCCTTTACGATAATCGGAATTTGCGTACAATCGATTATCATCACCTCTACTTACTCCTTGCATCACTGCTCCTCTACCTTTTAATTCATTCGTAGTATGACCCAACTTCTCCAAACCATCCAGAATATACGTGGGAAAATCTTTTTCGTATGTTGTATAATTCGGGAACAATTGATGGTGAATTCGTGGAGCATCTATGGCTTGTTTAATGTTATCACCCATAAACAAATTCCTCAGAATGACCTGCATGGAACAAGTGATAAAGTGAGCCTCAAATTATTAGAAAGTTAACTATTAAGAGTTAGAGATTAAAAACAAAGCTTCGTCTGTAGCCTAAGACCAGTTAGATGTAATTAAACTATGCATAAATAATTAATTATATTTTTAAACTCTCATCTTGATCGTAAAGAGGAGAGATAATTCGGTTTTTCTACGAGAACATTTTCCAACTTCGAGCGTTGTTACAAGTTGAACCTTTGCTTAGCATGTGATGATGTAAAGACTTACCAAAACTGTTCCGGTAGTAATGTGAGTTCCACCAGCACCACCAAGGGCCATCTTGACGTTTCCACTCTCATTATCTATAATTATTGACGGGCACATAGACGACAACGGTCTTTTGCCGGGTACAACGTAATTAGGTTCTGATGGAGGCACGTTAAAACCGTTGGTGATATTGGGGAATGCGAAATCATCCATTTCGTTGTTTAGAATTATCCCTGTTCTGTTGGACCGTAGTTTACTTCCAAAGCTTTGAACAGAAAAAAATTAAACACTTTAACATCTCATATATTATCATAATAAGTCTGACACACTTCTCTTTATCCTACATCTTCTAATTTCTTAGAAGGAAATGTTTTAAAGGCTAAAGAAAATTACTTAAGATATCTTACTACGCGTTGGTTGTACTTGTAACAGAAACGGCGTCTCCATTAGGTGCCACTATGGCCAAGTGTGCCGTACCATGATCGTCATCTTGGAACATTCGTACTCCATAGTACTTAGGATCATCGAATGTTCGGTTGTCGAAAATCTTCTCTTTGATTGAATTAGCGTAATCTACTGACATTAGTTGGTTCACCACCTGGATAAAAAGAGCTACATAATTTTCGCATCTGTCGGTAGGTATATTCAGTCGAATGGATTCCGGTTCAAAGGACAATACGCACTTCTTGAACTTCTTCGTCGCCAAAATCGCCCAATTCCATACGTCTTGCGTACGCGAATTTGAAAGCTTCGATGATGCGATGGTAAGTTAGAACGGAGTTTGATGGCGATAGGGAATCCGAAGTGAAATTATAATTTTGAAGTATGTTTAGGATGAAGGTCAAGATTGGTCCACTTCCTGGCAAAGGTACGCTGTAAAGTGTATACTTGGAACCCTTCAGTAAAGCTTCGGTGGCGTTCCTCCATACTGGTGTGTAATTAACAATATCGTCCAATGTCAGTATGCCACCTGAGATTGAGAAATAACATGAAATTAAAAAAAAACGAGATTTCCTGTAATTGATACGTCTCGATGCGTCTAAAAATAATTTTCAATATTTTTTCATACCATCATTCATAACGTCTTCCACTAAGATTGGAGCTATTTCTCTATCAAATGCAGTTGGATCTTTTGCTAGTTTCTCTAGGGTTTCAGCCAAAACTGGATCCTTCATTATTTCATTGACTTTATAAAGTTCATTAGTTTCGGGATTGGTCAGTTGGTATCTATATACATGTGAGCATTAGGTAAATGAGTTTTTAATCATAAAATTCTAAGCGTGTACTTCAGAGAAGGGAAAGCGTCAAGACGAGCGACCTGTTGTTGAATGGCTTGAGCTAAATGTAGAGCCACCGGGAAACCATATCGACTGACATTGATAGCACCTTCGAAAAGTTCTGACCAGCTCAGTTTTCCGTAAGTACTGTGGGCTTCTAGAAATCCATGCAGTTCACCCGGTATGGCCACGGCTTTCCCGCCAAGACTACTAGCTTGGGGGTCACTACCGAACATGTCTCTTGTAGCATTGGCTGGTGCCGTTTCACGGGAGTCCAGGATCCGAACAGTCCCACTTGCTCTATACGTATAGTTAAGTGTAAATCGACAAATAGCATAAAATATGTAATACAAGAGTTACTTGTCGTATATGGTCATGAAGAACCCGCCTCCAAGACCCATGCTCTGGGGAAGAACAACTCCCATGCATAGCAGGGTAGCGATGGCGCAGTCAACTGCTGAACCATTCTTCAGCAAGATGTCTCTGAGGGAAATTTTCAAAATGATACTTTTGACAAGGCTAATCCTAAGGCTTTTAAATTGATTCTCACTTTCCAACTTTTGCGCATGGTGCAGCGTCCGTGGCTATAGCCGCTATCGAAAAATTTCCCAAAATTGAGGGCTGCGGTACATCGTCTTGACTTGAGGATGTAGCGTTTTTGGAATGAACCAATGGAATCACAATTCCTAGAGTTATCCCGATTATGACTAGCGCACCCATTAATGAAACCATCAACAGGATTCTGGTTTTTCTCGATAACGGTGGTCTGAGTTGAAAAAATTTACCAGAAATTAATTCCGAAATTTGAAATACACTCTCCGTAGCTTAAGGCAATCGCCCCAGTTTCGTCCGGTAATTAAAGTAATCACCTACCATGTAACTTTATTAAGATGGAGTTAAGTTTTTCAACTTTACTAATATTCTAATGTATAGTGTTAATAAAAAATCATTGTCGTGAACGCGAATCACTACACCCTCAAAAACTCATTCCGAAGAAATTTATCATGAGCGCTACTTGCCATTATCGCACTGTGTTTGTTAATTATACCATTTTATACGCTTAAATCTAAGGTTTTCACCATTATTATGATATTTGATACATATTTTTGCAATTCTCTTGTTTTATTACTGTAAGATAACGCTTGATAATTTAAACCATCCGAATCTCAAATTTCCTATAAAAGGTTTATTGAGAAATTATACAAAAGCAAAATGATACCAAGAAAACATTGAAGCGACAAAGGTAAGTTTTCCCAAGCTTCTATCATAAGTTTATAAGATATATTCCATAAAAGTATGACACTTCCTGTACTTCGTATTGCTAGAGACTACTTCGAGAAGGACTCGAGAATGGACTACACTCGGCTTATTTTACAACCCACCTTCCTATTTATTCTGTACTAAGTTTTTGACCGCGCCTCACCAGGTACCGCTTTAACAGAATCTATGACGTTTCACCTACGTCACTTTATGACAAGCTCTCAGTTACCAGTGACAAACTTATGGAACATATCTTATGAAAATATACGTATCCCTTTATTGACATTAACAATGCCTAGGCATTGTGAGCAAGCCCATATCGCGATATACAGTAGAGAAGGGGTAGGCCCAGACCTCGCAGTAGCACTTATGTAATTTCATGGTTTTATAAATGTACGCGTTTTCTTTTCAGTTTAGAGGGTGCGATTAGAACCAAGTAGGGCATTACAATCTCTGTTATATGCAAATAAAGGATTGTTGTACTTTTACGCACTTCGATTTAAGTATATGTGTCGTATAATATTAAACGAATGCTTTTATTTTATACCCCTAAATATGTCAACAACATAAAAGTGTGCTAAGATCGGTGATAAGGTTTCGAGACAGATGGATCACTTAGAAGTAGCTATATATATGGCTCCGTTATCTTTCAACAGCCCTTATGATTGGAGAGCTCGGAAAGCGTGAAAAGGCTACATTTAACTTTTAAAAGATGGATTAAAATCTTTGATATTAAATTAAATAAATAAATAATAACAACGAATGCGTTACAGCCGCGTTACTAAAATATATCTTGTATTATTTTATAGGTTTATCAATATTTATAATAGAAACATTTTTTCTTTTAATCTGGAGGACAACTAAAAATCGAGGGGCTAATCACTTTCAGATTCCTTGTACACCGATAGGTACAGTCAAAGGTAGCGTGTATACCAATTATGGTGAGAATTTGTTTACACTATGCGTACTTTCTCTCGCGTTATCAACTAATTTTGTCCTGACAATGCACTAAAAACTATCCGTAACCATGACTATATTATTTTCACACAGTATATGCGTTATCAGAAGTATATAATACTTCTCTGAGAGAGAAGTGTACCACAAAGCGGCATAATTGTAAAACGATTCTTCCCAACATCATAACCGAATCACATACGCGATAAATAATTCCCTCATTACTCTATTAGCGTTTAACTATTTTTCAAGGCGCGCTTGTGAATTTTTGGTCAACGCCAAGACAATCAAGGTTTGTGGGTTGATTGCTGGGGATTTAGTAACAAACCGCTACAGAATTCACCCTAGCACGGTGCGATGCCTATCTGAAGTTTGATGAGCGGGAGAGGAAACAAAAAGGGGTGAGCCTGGGAAGAATCGTGTTACATAACTAAAGTATTAAGAGAATACAGAGTGTCACCCTTCTTCTATTATCCCTTTCTGGTGTTATATATTTTTGCGGCAAAAAATAAAAAGATGAATAATGCACGTGTGAAGCAGCCTTGAAGAGGTAATGTTTATCTCTTGAAAAACCCTTTTACCTTATAATTGGAAACTAAAGAAGCTCTGTCATGATTTGTGGAGGATGACTTGTAACTTTTTGGGATAATTTTAAATAAATTAGATAAGAAATCTATCGTCTTAAACGCGTGCAATCTAAAATGTGTGATTTTTCTCACATTGTTACAGAAACCTACCTTGAAAACGTAGAATACCCTTGACAGTGTAAAAATAATTACACAACCTCTGATCAAGGAATATCAGAATGAAATTTCAACGTCAAATTGTAAATTTCTCGTGCATTTCTAGTTCAATGTCAAAGTGCGAACCCTTATACCGAACAGCAACTCTCCAGTTACAGCTGAATTGCGTTTCTCGTTCACACACACATGTGGCATTTGAAATTTTGAATAACAAAATACAGGAACGTGTTTACGGTTGAAAACGTGCACGCGTGTATTTCCATCCCACATACATACATGGTACCAGAATGGTACAGTACTTTAAATTATTGCAAATTTTACGCGTTCTTAAATTTAACGTACATTTACACAATTAAACATATGTCACGTTTAACATAATAGTTCAAAGCTACCAGTATATATTTAGAATTCTGATGATATATTGAACAAAATAAATTTGAACTAATAATTATATATAACTACCAGAAGTATATAATACTTCTCTATTATACCCTTCTGTAACTACGTATAAGTTTCTATAAATGTGGGTTTTGAGTTGCATTCCTACAATGAAATTTCTAAAGGCAATAAATCTAAGGCGTTCTATGGGGCAACATGCACTTTCGAAGGCTGCAAATGTGAATAAATTTCCATGTTTTCAAAAACAGATTAAACAAATATATTTTATACTCTTTTCAAAGCTTTAAATAAATTTTAGAATAATCCTTAATAAAAATTTAAAATACTACTTGAGCGGCTTGGTCTACCCAGTAATTTTGGTGCGAAAGGATTTACGTAGCTCGCGAGTTAAAATTAAAAAAAAAGAAAGAATACTCACATAATTGCCATGTTTTTCTAAGTTAAACTTTCTTTTTATTATAATAATATATTTTACGATGCAATCAATTCGAGAGTAACAAAGGTATTGAAAAAACGTGTTAACGACTCCTGAAAGGGTGTCGACTAGTACCGAGTTCGTCGGATTAAGTTTCAAAGTTCGACTTGCCGCAATAAGTGCGTGGCTTCGGTTAGGGAATATTATCTATTTATCCATTCGCGGTGTATATATATTTATTGCACTCTCTCCTATCGCACGGTATGATGAGGAAAACTCCTTTGAAGGTCTTGAAAAATCTACATCAACTCGAATCCTCCTAACTTACAACCTAGACAACTAAATCTTAATTCTGAAAGACATCTTTATTCCGTTACCAAAGTTAAGTTTGTGTTAGTGTTACACGCGAGTGTCAAAACGGTAGATAGAAACTAGACTAAATATAATTAGTTACGCTATATCATTTCTAACAATCTAGTTAATATCATTGCAATGAAACTGGGTAATGTTTTGTTTGTACAGGCGCGAGGCAAGGCTTTATAGAGGACGTTTCCATTTCCAGAACTTTTATAGCTTAAAGTACAAGCGTTATTAGGGTATATAATACATTTCGAAAATGAAACAATTGAATTAAAGTTGGGAAAAATGTTTATCAGGTTAAAAGTTCAAAATTAGTAAAAGAAAAGTTTAAAACTTTTATAGATTTAAAGAGATCCGCTATGTTACAATCCATATCGAAAAGTAAACAAAAGTATTAAAGTTGGTAAAATGTTTCTTTTAAAAGTGAAAAATACTTTAATGTATTTGATTAAGAATGGAAGTGTCGCACGCACTAAGGGAAAACATAGAAGAGACACAGGGAGGGCACGCTATGATACTTTTGAAAAGAGGGCGAAGCTATATATGTCCCGAGCGTTATGAGCTAGCTCACGTCTTGAAGTCTCATCCTTACATAATAGAGTAATGGCAGTACTACGTATGCAAACGTCATACCCTTCTATCTCTTAGCTCGGTGTCATCCGCCTACTGGGAGCGTACAGTATCGCCTCTTACAAGAGCGCTCCCAGAGAGAGGGATACACAGTCTACACCCCTCTCTACCGCCACTAGTCTATAGAGACAGAGAAAGAAATATTCCCCATGTCGCTTCTACTTTACTCTGGCATTGACTTAAGCGTGGAGGTCAAAACGTAAATTAAAATATCCAATAAGGTATTTTAAATATTTTGATACGCGTTGAGGGATGGTGAGCTTCATGAAATTGTCTAGAGGGAAAGACACGGGGGCCCATTTCCTTTGAATGTCCCTCATCTATCGATCTTTATATAGAGCAGTAGCACTCCGTGTTAACTACCCATATAGATTAATGCAGGCGAAACCAGCGAGGTGCCATTACTCGGTACGGAATTAGCGATACGTTAAACCTCCGTTTTAATTTCTAATGCTTAACCTCGAGACATTTGGGATAAATTAAATTACCGTTTTGTTTGTAATTTAAATATGAGAACAGCTACTTTTAAAGTAATAGCAGTTCACTGCCTTTAACTTTAATGTTATCAATGGGAAGATAACACTGGGTGTCACTACTACTCTTTAATAAATTAGGGTCCTTTGGATTAGTTCATTTAAAGTTATAAGTTTAAAGGTTAAAGGTTATTTAGTAAGAAAGAAAAGTTATAAAAAGGCATAAAGAAGTAAAAACTTACTTGAACGCTACTGTTTCTGAAACCTTTCTGCCGAAGCAGAATGAAACTTGGCTTATTTATAAGAAAACTACCAATGAGTAACAATAGAAAAATTGCGACATCATTAACAAGATTTGACAGTATCTATAAAAAAAGGAAAGAAAAATAGTTTCACTGACGGATGCAGGTGCAAAAAGGATGGAAGACTAAGTACATACGTAAAACATCACTCCACAACACTTATTTTGATTGAAGTAATATTAAATGGCATTGACATCATTAAATTAATGAACTACATTAATTTACTACGAGTGATATTTCACACTTAATAAATCATTGTTGATAACTTGCAACTAAGCTCAACTTTTGCTTTGAAAAATACTTTGCAAAAGTTTTTGACTTTTTGTACCAAAAAAATACCGTAGATTTTGACTAAAACGGTAAAACCTCCTCAAATTTGAAAAATAACTGGTCATGTATGATATCACAACACATGAAGTGTAAAGTGAGTTGATAAGTAAAGAAAAACAAACACCACAAGTTAATTTTTGGATAGTTTTTTTTATTAAACAAAATGAAGTTTATTCGTGTTCCTCAGCACGGATTCTAGCAGATGCATTTGTTACTCTAATAGCCAATTGTTTAGCTCTTTCTACCAAAACTTTGCGCTTTTTACTGGAAACACCGTGATGGATTTCAGCGCAGAACCTCCTGTTTTGCATCATCAACATTTCCAATTCCTAAAGGCAATGAAACATAAGTCATAAAGTGTATTTGAAACATTGTGTAAAAGTAACGAGAAGCTGGTGCTTACCCTCATATTACAGACGACCACCTTTTTGAATCCATTGGGTAAGATATGACGCGTGGCCTTCTTAGACCCGTAACCGATATTGGGGAGGAGAATTTGACCCTTGAATCTACGTCTAGCACGGTTATCAATACCTTTGGGTCGCCTCCAGTTGGGCTGAAAGTATCACATTGATTAATGCCAAGTATGTCTAACACAACCAATATTTAGGTTAATCATTCATTTACTCGTAAAAAGCATTTAAATTAATTAAAAACCAAGCCCTCAAGCATAACAATTAAGTAAACCAAGCATCAATGAAGAAGTAAATATATAAAACTTACTCTCAGCTTCTTGTAACGATCAGATTGATGACGAATGAACTTCTTCACTCGCTTCTTAACAACCTTAACTCTTTTGAGTGGTTGAATCGCCATTATTCTGTATAAAACAATAACTATTATTTAATTTTAAATTAAAGATCAGAAAACATCCCCACGCCGCAACAAACGAAACGACACGCGTGTCCCTTAACCTAAGCCTTGGCCATAGTATGGACCCTTACAGCTCATTTTAATTTTAATTCATCACTTTACCCTCTTAATAAACTTCAAATATCAATTTTTACGAACTAAACAAACCTTATTCTTCAATTATAAATTAAATTTGTACACATAAAATTAACAGAAATTAAGATTGAAGGCGATTTACCTGTGTATCTTTTTCACAGGCGAAAGGAATCGACTGACGATGAAAAACAAGGCGGACAATCTTCACCGCTAGATGGCACGTTGTCTACTCAAATATCACGTGCTTTTATTGAACCAATCAAATTCAAGGAATTTTCCCGCACTTATCAAATGGAAATGTGCGTTTCTTTATTGATTTTTGCGATTTGCAAAAGGAATTTTAAGGAAATAATTAAATAAATAATTCAGATATTTAATTATTCAAAAATTTTCTTTTAATTACGTACATTAGTCATAAATCTTATACATTTTTGTTCAATAGGCCCAAAATCCGCTTAGAGATTGTTTAATATTATCTCTATTATCTCTTTTTTGCCTATTTATTGCGCAAGCTTCTCCTTTGACCTTTGATTTACTCATAACAATTTTTCTCTGTCCTTTCAAAATTTGTTTTCTAACTCGGCTTTTAATTTCTGCTGGTGCGATTGTGGCATTGGTTGAAACACTTCCGAAATCATCGCTATTATCATCACTGAAATCTGAATCAATTTCTAATTCTTCAGTCCCTTTCTCAATATCCTCTAATAAATCCTTTTTAGAAGCTAAAGAAGCCTTTAAATCTTCAGGATCTGTTTCTTCCCGCGTTCTACATTCAGTTTCTTCCTGATTTTCCTCTTCCTCTTTTTCACTTGCGTTTGTATCTGTTTTTCCTTCAATTTTAGCGGGAGTTAAACCTTCACTAGCTGTATTTGATGACATTTGCGTTAAAGCCTGTTAAAGTAATGAATTATTTAATTTTTCCTTCAGAAATAAACAAAAACCATGATTTAATGTAAAACTGTTCTACCTCCGTTAATTCTTCTTGAACATCTTTTGAAAAACCACTAGCCGCTGTTTCTAAATCTAAAGATTGCTCACGACTTAAAAGAAATGATTTATTTGTTAATTTTAATATTAAAGAAACATTTTAACGGATTAATTACTAGTTTTCTTAATTAATAAATTTAATTTAGTTACTTACACAACATCAGAAAATTTTGGATGTAATTCACTCTCATAATTAAACCTTTTCACGAAGAAATCTCTAATGCATTTTACATCCCGGTCAAAATACCTAAATAAATTTAAATTAATAGACTAATGGCACCCCATGTTATTTCCCCATAGAGCTTAATACAGTCGAAGGCAGAGGGCTGCCATTACTCTATACTTTTAATCTAAGATATTTATATTGTAAACATTTTTATTTTACCATTCCGCATTAGGATGAGAGGTTGAAATCATTTGTGGGAAATCAATAACTGTTGGATTATCATCCTCATCCACCATTAAATTAAATTCATTGAAATCTCCGTGAATTAGACCGTGATTAGCGAGATTTACAATTAGATCCATCATGGTGCTATAAAGAGCCGATGCATCTCCTACTTCCTTAACTTGGCATAAAGGGTAACCTTTAACTAACTCCATTATGACACAGTGACGATTAAAACCAATTGGTTTTGGAACGGGAAACCCTCTTTCATGGAGAGCCTAATGAGAAAAAGATTGGCCTATTTATTTACATAATTTATAATAATTAGATTAATTAGTTTAATAAGTTAAATATTTTTACACTCATAAAAGCAAATTCCTTCACAGCGGCTAAACGTGAAAGATAAAGCCAGTTAGTTTTGTTCCTATGAAGATGATAGTCTCTCTTCTCTCTCAGTTTGCGAAAGGATGTTTTCCCGAGTCTATGAATTTTGAGAACATATTCTTCACCCTCTTCAGAAGCCACCAAGAATATTTCTGCATTATTTAAATCATTAAACAAAGTTCATTTATTGAAACATCAAACTTAAAATTTAAACATGCCTGATTCCTTTCCGACACCAATTTGATTTCCAATTGAAGCTATGGTTCCGTTAGCGGTTAGAGCTCTAAGGGCCAAGTAATCGTATCCCATATTGGTCAAGCGATAACCATCATCTATGAAGATTAATTCAATTTAATTATGGGAATATATCAACATGATTATATTACTCACATCTTTTTCCTCTTTCGTACGACAGAAGCTTATTTTTGGATAGTTCCATCAGTTGTTTGTGACATCCACCATGCTTGATGTTGGCAATGGTGGCCACAAGGGGACCAGGTACTAGTTCATGGTTTTTCATACCCATTTCAACCTTTGAAAGATAATTTTCAGTTAAAAATCGTTTAAAATTTATTAATCATTAATTATACTAACCGATGTAAGAATTCTGAAGTCATCTTTTGTCAAATAACGTAATAACGTTACATTTAATTTTCCCATTTCGTTAAGTGCTACTAAGCCTTAGCGAAATCGTGGCGTATAGAAAGCAGACGCCGTAAGTCCGTGACCAAGGAGGATCTTTTTTGGAGAAGCTGTACCGACCAGTATAAAACTCAAATGGACCGGTTTATAAATTAAATTTCTGAGGTGCTAGTGACCACTAAATTAAATTTCCATTCTTTATGAAAAACATTTCACTCCAGGATTCCCTACCGTTTGTAAGCAGTCCAGGTATACTACTCAACTTTTAGGGTTACTCATTCACAGAAGAATAGAGCTTGGAAGAGGGAAGATAACCTTTCTCTCCTCCAGGCTCCAAGAGAGAAGCTCCGTGGTATCTGTCTGAGTGTGAGGATAAAATTTCTGTTAAAAGCGTCATCTATATGCAAATACCTCAGCTATAATAATGTATAAAATTCTTATTATTTACAATTTTAAATATTAAAATTAGCACATATGAAATTAATTAAATGCTTTTATTTAATGAAAATTTTCATAAATTAGTTTATATTTTGCCACTATATTTCAATTAAGTTTAAATAGATAACGCGTTATAAGGTGCTGATCAAACTTGCTGTATCTATAAAAACCTCATTCAAAGTTTGGCGGGAACTTCAATCCACCTCCCACCTTATTCTCGATGCATGTGCCGAAGCTTTTCGCGCGATTTTAACTATCTGGGTCAATATGACATATTCGTCAGCTGAAATCGCTGGTGAAAGAAATAGTTAATGAAACTTCATTGCTAGAGTAGATTGAGATTTTAATTAATTTCATTATATCAGAGGAATTCTGATCATACATCATAATATAATTTTATAAATATATTTGTTCTGGTATTTACATTTATACTACTTTATTCAATTATTTAAATAGCTCATATTTGTTTCGTCTAAATTGGAGAATGTTAAAAAATAGCAGCTTGAAGTGTTTCGGATATTGACTAGTCACAGTGTAATGAATTTCAACAGTAATCAAAGCCCCGGAAACCTTTCCAACTGAATTCAAAATCAATAGAGGCATTGTCGGTCATTTTTGAAGGCTTATCCACTATCACAATAATTGTCCGTTATCCCATGGAGATGAAAGTTGAAAGTGATAGAAATAGATTCCAGAGCTGTTGCTCCTTAAATATCACTCTAAATTTCGTTATCAGTGGAGGAATATGGTCAAAGGCGATGATCCTCCAGCCTACGAAAAACCTTGCTAAAATAGTTCAGTGTAAAAATTCCTTTCTGTATTTTTTCGGCAGTATAATTGGCATATCGAAAATTATCATTGTTCCAGTCCCTTTAACATTCATAATGGTACCATCGTGTCAACCATAGCACTAAAAAAATCCAAGGAACATAAACCAATAAATTATTCATTGATTCCATGAATATTTCCGCTCTACCAAAGGGACTGGAAAAGAGATCGCGTGACCAAAAAGGCGTTTCTGTATTCTAAATTGTCTTTGATGATATGACGATTTATTTTGGATACGTTAATTTCTTTAATAGTGCATCGATTAATTGGCTAGATAACTAACGAATAATTAGGAAGCTAGTACTATCACCGAGATCTTTCTATATCATACTGGCACGCTGATTCTTGGCTATTGGAAGAAACCAATCTTCGTTGTCTTTCTCGAAGTTTTTCAGTGTAAGGCAACTCGGCGGTTGCTAACCGATAACAAATATCGGCCAGGCGAACGCCTTTTTTAAGAACGAATGAATAAACGTTGTCGCTAAACGTGCGCGCTCTGTCCGAAAGGCTAGGACTCCCGCTGACCTCTACTCTTTGAACGCAATGGTCGAAAAATAGTTTGTTCCATATTCTCAAATTCGCCACTTCCTCCTTCATCTTCTCGCGACCAAACTCGTCGATGGCACGTTCCATTTTGTCGATGAAGTAGTCGTACAAGATGATGTCGGCTTTGTTGTACTCGGCTAATTGGACACGGACCGATTCGGATAGGTTGAGGACTGTTCCTCGAGTTCTTTGATTCTGGGCGAAATACACGATATCCTCGGTGCTCCAACAAAGGCGATTCTTCAATAGAATCAGAGATTCGTCGAAAAGCTCCGCAATCATCACCAGATGGAAGTTCTTCTCAACTTCCGGCAGAACCTCTTGGCGAAGGCGTGTCAAATTGGACCAATCTTTTTCCTGGAAGCCCAAATCGAAGAGCATTTGATTGACGCCGATTCGCTGACCGAAACGATTTAGTCTAAGATACTCTTTGGAAGCCGAATCAGATTCGAGGGCAAACTCTTCCAGCGTCTTTCCAATGTGCTTTTCCATTTCATAGTAACCGTACAAGGACTCGAAGAGGCTGACTGGGTACCGGAGAATTGTTACGAAGACGGCGTCCGCTGGTAAGACTGAACGGATTTCTTCTTGATCGAAACTAAAAGCGATAAATTGGATCATTGATTAACATTTATTTAATTATGGCTGCTGTAACTGTAATTTATAGCGGCAAAAGGGATGCAAACCATCCTAGATAAACTTCGCCTACCGCGTATGATGACAGAAGATGTTGAAGCCAATTGTCGGCGTCATTTCGGCTGAGAGGAGAGAGATGGAAAACGGTTGAGGATGACCGATGTAGTTGTGTTGGTGCGGAAGCAGAAAAGACAAATTTCGCGTGTCCCCAAAACGCATCAAGATGTTCTGGACGGTAGAACTCGCGCACTTGTGAGTCTTGAGAAAAAAGATGTTAGTAGCTGGCGGACAATAGCTTTCCATCGATTTCGGAGGAACGGGGTACCTGCAATAATAGAAATATAAAGCGCTCCTTCATACCTTGGAGAAACTAACTACGACGATGTTTTCCTCATAGTGAATCTCGGACCTTGTATGAACAAAGAACTCTACCAACCATGGGGCTAAATATTCTCAGATTCAAATTACATCGATTCACAGATACAAATAACTAATCCTCGCTTTGGTACAGTCAAAGGTACAGCACATAAACACCGATTAGGAATGCCAAACATTTCTCGCTCACAAACAATGCCTTCTGCTAGTACTTGTCTATTGCAACTCCTAGATATTTAGCTCTGAATTCATAGTGATGTCAACTTCTTCGGATAAATTTTTTCAGTTCATACGTATACACTCCGACACTCGAAGAAAAAATAAACCTCAGTCGAGTCAGTCCTTCCCACATCTAAAACGACGGGGCGCTATTTTAATAAACTCTTATCTCACCATGGCGTGACAGTTCACCGCGATTTCCTGGAAACATTCAGAGGAGCTCTCCGCTTACTGGTCCGAAATTTCTATAGGAGAGCGTTCAAACGCTTGACAGGGAAACTCAACTACACGCGTCGAAACGCTCGTTAACGAGGAGCCAGAAAAGGGAAAAAAAGCATTTCCCGCGAGCTCACCTTCCTACATTCCTACCTTCCTTCTCAGGACATCACCGAATCCCGAAGAAAATAGACTAACCTAAAGTATACTAAAACGAAGTCTAGTATTGCATCTCGGTACATAGTATTGTATTCGAATTTGAGAGAAGTGATAACTTCGGGTACGTCAACCTCTAGTCAGTAGAAAGGGTTGAAACTGCAGCGATAAAACGTTAGGGAGATGGCACAGCTAGAAACGTCAAAAACGACGACGCGATGTCGATTTGAAAAGAACACGGAAACATTATTTCGGATGGGAGAGCTTTTTATCTTCTCTTATTTGAAATAAGGAGCAAAACGAGTGAGTTTTGGGGAAAAGTAAATAAAAAAAGCTGTAATTGAATAAAGAAAAACTTCAATCGAAATTTCATACGTTTTATACTAAGTTTTGGAGAACGGTTTAGTGTATTTACACACACAGTACAAATGGTTCTATTCTTTGAATTGCATATTTCAGTTTAGTAAATAATTTGAAAAATACCTGCACCTGCTGGAAAAGACTCGAGTAACGACAGTCAATTGTTGTTGCACGACGGTCATTCTGAAACGAGACAAAACTTTAAAGGTTCTCGTCAGAAATATCTACAAGCGACGTTGAAGGAAGTTCTAACTCGGTCACCCCCATTACAATAAGGATTATAAATCCATTAAAAAAGTATTATAAATACACTTCGTTAGAGTACAGCTATTCATTCGGTTTATCAAATTACATATTTATATCATATCGTAAATAGGCATAATTAATGAAAAATGGTTAATTAATTACCTGAGGAAACTAATGCATGTTAGGAACAGTAGTAAAACCACCAAAGAGACATTCCACCGACGGGACAACGAGAGCTAAACGATAAACATAGATCAAGTTATAAAGATATGTTTACTATCTGACACTGAACACTGACGTTACGTTGTTAATTGTAACACCGTCTTTTATTTACCACATAGCTTATTCTCGAAGTCAACGTACAACTCATTGTAACGAGGAATAAAAGCGGGTCGCCCTAGCTGAGCCCTCTTTAACACTTGTAACCATAAATCCGTTTAAAGTTTTAAATTTAAACTGACGAGGGACGACAACGACGTAAAATCAACCCGCCCTCCAACCCGCATCTTGATTGAGAAAAGAGAGACCTCCGTATGTCTCCTTTGCGTCTGAGCAACTAATTATTTAATTTGTTATAATTAGTTCGTTGGTGATAAAATAACCCTGGCATCATTTTAGAACAATAAAAATAAATGTAATATGCCGCTATAAAAGATGCTCAAATATTTACGCCAGTGCCTGTCTTTCTATTTTTCCTTCATATTAATACCCATAAATTTCATCTCTTACCGCCAGTACTTTCCAGGAAGGCCTACGTCCATTGCTCTGAGCCATTACTACGTCATTTCCAGACTGCTAACCCTAGAACAAAAGATGGAAAACAGAATTTTAATCTAGTACCCTAATGAACGTCGATCAAGGCTATAATACTCTTTAAATTATGCTTAAAAAAACAGTAGAAACACTAAATGCATGGAACAAGAACAAGGGATGGTTAAAGCGTAGTCAGATTGAAATGTCGATGCATTAGAAACCTAATTTCGCTTTTATCTCTATAGAAGATCAAAGATTACAGATAAGATGGTGGCTAGCATTGAACGTGATGACATTTAAACTTGATACTGACTTACTGTAGACTTAAGTGGGCTAAAGGGCTGGCTATAAGTCGGTACCGGTAGATAATAGCCTAATTCTCAAGCTTGGCCATTGTCCAAGACGAAACGTACACCCATAAGCGTGGATGAAAGTACGTAATAAGGAAGTGCAAACGATTTTAAAATTGGAGAAGCCAGCCGCTCGACTCTCCACCGGCTATCTAATACATGCAGAAGGGGATAATAGAAGAAGGATGACACTATGGTATCCTCTTAATACTTTTGTTGCACCCTTTTTCTTTGCTCTCCCGTTCATCAAACTTCAGATGGGTATCGCACCGTGCAGTTTGATACTAAATCCGCAACAATCAACCCAAAAACCTTGAGTGTCTTGACGTGGGACAAAAATTCCCAACTAAGCGCGCTTTGGCAAATAGTTAAGCGCCAAATGTAAAATGATGTTGGGGGAAGAATCATGTTACAATGACCCCGCTTTGTGGTACACTTCTCTCGAAGAGAAGTATTATATACTTCTGATATAACTAGAGGTCTTTTACTGAAGGAGAGTTAAAAAAATTTATAACAATTTTAACTCGAGAGACGAAGCGTGCGTCCTGATTAATCTGACAACCTCCGAGAGCGGAAAGCGGAGTTTTATTTCACACCATTGTATACAGATCATTGTAAAGAAAAACAAAACGGGAAAGTATATTTACGCTTATACTATAGCTTCTTCCGGTACAACCAGAATTGAATGTTAATTAGTAATAAATCCCTTAGAATATTACGAAGGAGGTTGGTAAGGTTACTGAATAAATAATTATTTTTAGTTCTTAACCATTAATAATTAAAATTAAGGGGAAGATAAGGAAAACGAACATTTACTTTTGCTACAAAGTTGCCACCATATCCCACGTAATTCTCAATATCTGTACTGGGATTTAGTTTAATAACATAATTCCATTTTGACTCGCTTTTCACTTCTATCTAAAACTCCTGAGCTAACTATTATGATACAACCAGAAAGAAATAGAAGCGACACAGGGAATCTTTCTCTTCCCGTCTCCACTGTTAAAGGATGACACTTCGAGGAGATAAGCTACTCTCACATCTCGCACCATGACGATTTCCTGAGTCGCGTCTAGCTTCTGACCTTAAAAATATGTAAATGCAAACTGAATGAAGAGAAATTCAAAAGCCAATTTTTTCCCTTCCATTTTCTTATAAACTTAATTTTGGACCACACCTTAACTATAACCATTTTTTTCTTTTCTTCTTTATTTTCCATCGAGGGGGGGGGACCTAATTTTCTTGGCGGGACACCGATACATAATTTGGCAGCCGAACATTTTATGAAAAATTGCTAGACTGTGTAACTATTATCTCGAATCCATAACCTAAAGTAAAAAACTAACGGTATTTATGAATTCTCAATTACTTTTCACGCTGATCAGTTTTGCATCTTATCTTTAACACAATATTATTTCATTGTCATAAATTCCACTGCCTAATTGTTGGGATGGCGCACACTAATCTCATCCGTGAATAATATTTAAGGCAGCAATTAAGATAATAATAATTATAATTTATATTAAGGCATTGTTTATATCTCAATAACGACTTTGCATTTTAGTCCTATAGCTAGAAAGTAACAAATGCGAAATACCCATCACAGAGGTGAGCGTAACGCGTTCCCCAGGTACCTGGTCTAGGTTAAAAAGAAAAGTGTTTCTTTTTCATTCAATATAACGTTTTTCTAATACTAGAGGTCATTAAATGGGATTAATTGAATTAATTCAGCCTGACCTGGAAGCGAATGTTAGGGAGGGAATATAGAAAGATGATTGGGTGTGGCTCCGAAAGACATTTAACCGCGCTCGCGGGGGCCCAGAGCCCGAACTGGGTGCCGTCAATACCAGGCCCGCATAGATTCCTCCCTTAATAATTAGTTACTATAGTAGGGGAAAGGATGGTAGCCAAGCATAAAAGCTTCGGTTAGGAGTAATTGACCCGAATTGCAATATTTATCTTAAGGACGTTCAAACACGCATATTATCAGCGTTGAACTTTATGTTTACGAACCGAAAAACCTTTACTTTAATTAAGGTTATTAACGAATAATGTTATATTTACAGATATCAACCTTGATGTTAAAAGACGGTTTCGTAATGAAGTGTAATTTAGGGAAAAAATTAAGAGTTTCCTGTTTAAATTTGCACATTAATTAATGCGGAGCAATATTCATTTTACCATAAGTTTATAAGTTTTATTTGATAAGTTGTTTATTTTTATTTAAAACATATACATATAGTTCTGGGATGCACGAGAAAATGTGACAGTTTAATTACGCCATATGGTGGCCTTTGACCTCAAATACCTCAGGCCTGGTGACCCTGATACAGATATACAGCGCCACTATAAGACTGGAGTCATTGGGCTTTGACGGACACCTCACCGGCCACCCGGGGTGGAAATCCATGTTGACAGGGTTAATTTTCAAATGATGGATCAGAAAAATTATCTAATAAGTATTATTTTTCCCTACCGGAGGCGCACGTCCTTAATTGATAATATGATAGAACGAAGAAACATATATAGTATCAACCTGCAGTAACCCCGCTGTCCCCTCCCTTAACTTCCGGTGATCGCTTCATAAAAGCAGACGGGGACAGTTCAAAAATAGTTTTTACTAGACTAATATCCGTATATACTGGTGTACATACATTCACTGCTACTTCCTACAAAGAAGGATAAGATATGTTAGGGACGATACAATATTCAAGACGTATCTCCTATGCCTAAATGCAGAAGTATATAATACTTCTCTTCGAGAGAAGTGTACCACAAAGCGGGGTAACTGTAACACGATTCTTCCCAACATCATCTTTACATTTGGAGCAAGGTTACTAAACCGAATCTCATACGCGATAAATAGTTCCCTCATCATTACTCTATTAGAGCTTAACTATTTGCCAAGCTGGGTTTTTGTCCAACGTCAAGACCAGGTTTGTGGGTTTATTTCTGGGGACTTAGTACCAAACAGTTCTAGAATTCACCCCACGGTGCGATGCCCATCTGAAGTTTGACGAGCAGGAGAGCAAACATAACTAAAGTATTAAGAGGATAGACTGTGTCATCCTTCTTCTATTATCCTCTTCGGCTAAATGGTATTAGACCATTAGAGAGCCGTGGTTTGTGCCGCGACGAACCCCTGAGCTAACTCCAGGAAATATGGAGAGCCAGGAGAGTAATAGGTCGGAAAGTCACGAAAGAAAATCATTAATCTTAGAGTTATTCTCTTTCTTGATCGTTGCAGTGGCTTCGAGTGCGCTTCTTCCACGAGACTCGATTCGAATGGCAAGCCGTTGTTTACAACTCAAGATACCATCGGCAAGCGAGCAAACTGAATGAAAGTACCTTATTCTTTCTCAACTCGTAAATAGAGGCGGCTCTCTCAAAGTCCTTATCTTTCAATAATCGTCAACACAATCACTGATGCTAGCTGCTTCCTTCTCAATTTGTCGCGGTGTGGCCAATAACAATTTCCCTCGGCAAGGGTCAAACCTATCTCTTTTGTGTCAATCTTTTTCTCTTTTTCTATAAGCCTCCTCGCTTGGCTTGTCAAACATGACTATACTATGACCACACTCACTTTGTGTAATTGTTTACCCGTCGATTATCTGGTCGGTTGGACATGACTATGATACGGGATACCTTTTATTTATCATTGAATAGGTTTATCAAGTATTGTAGATGGAAAGAACATTAGACTTAAATGGGTTTAGTTTTACCAAGAGATTTGTATAATTTCAAATGTCGTATCTATCGCTTCACTCAACTAGATGCCGAAAAGGTGAAACTAAAAACATAAATAATTTCCGCGGTTCTGGTCAAATTTGATAATGTACAATTCATAATAATTTTACACATTTAAAGGTATGGGACATGAGTTCCGATTTCAAAAAAAAATATTTATCCTGACATATTTCAGTTCAAAGGGTCACTATGTCCATGATGAAGTTCAATGGACACTTTCAGACGCGGGTCAGAACGCAAAGTAGGCATTGTTGTTTCAAGTATAAACAAAAAATTTCTTTAATTCGAATTGCTTTGTTTTTTGTAATTTCAAAGAAAAAAAATGGGCCAAAACGTATTTTGTTGTTAATTCTAATCAAACTATAATTAAATTAAAACTTTCCTGAACAAACTATACATTTTGTAGTTCCTAATTCAAAACAAATTAGTTACCTGGTTATTGAAACCTCGGTCGGGCAAACGCCAAGGAGTCAAATTCGGAACTAAACGCGAGACTTGGACCGCGTGCTCTTCTGGCGATGAAAAACGAACAAACTCCGCTTTCTGAAATATATACTCTTCGGGACCGAACGAGAAGCCGCGTTCCTAACGCTTGAACGCTCCGCCGAAAAGAGACCCATACAGGGACTTACATTTTTATTTCCCTCGTGCAGGTAACTTATCACGTGGTCGGCCCATTTCTATTCCCCAAAGGCTCGGATCGATCGGCACCAGGGTGGTGAGCTAGGGAAGGAAGGTAAAGCCTGAATAGTCCAAGGTAGGCTTACCGATTCGGTCGACGCTAGACGAATTACCTAAGTTTACCTGGCCCCAAATTAAGGCGGGGGCCAAAGCCGAGGAAGGCAAAGGCCGCTCGCTACTCGGGACCCCATTCGTCCCCATTTCGTAAATGTTTAGATATTGATTCTTTCTCTGGAGATAGAACGAGACAGACAGTAAGGAAATAATAACAAAAACATAATAATAATAGGGCCACCACTAAGGCCTTGTCACGGTTACCCACGTTTAATTTAAGTTATAATGAAATTCCACTGGATGCCCAAATATAATTTAATTCTTCCGACCGCTTCTCTTTTTTTCTCACTGAAGTTAACTTTGACTTGAAAAATAAATTGTGACCCGAATGCTAATATTTTTTGGCAACTGACTTAGAATTAACCCATGGTCGAAGAATAACTAGGTCTCGGCAAGAACCCATATAAGAACTGAGAACGTTTTTATACCATGAGTTGGAGCTGATACTTTTGCACTTTGTCGTCACGCACATAGCGTCGATCCATGGTGAATAGTGGCGCAAAAACCTAATTTCACCACACTACAGTACAGGAAGTGTCATACTTATGGAACGTATCTTATGAACTTTTGATATTACGAAAGAAATATATATTTGGTAGTGAAATAATCCATTACATTTAAAAAGGTGAGCGCATTACCGAAAGGTTATATTCGGTTTGTTTTTAAAATGGACTCGATTTAGACATTCTAAAATATGGTAAATTATGACTGACCTAATAGTCCAGTTTCGAAATCATTCTCGAATTTACAATATATTTCCGTTTGTTATTCTCTCTATCGAGACATTTTTTCGTTCAAAATATAAACATATCCTCGCGATGTTTTGTAAAATAATCGATATTCCATCTTTGATATATTAATGGATTCGCGTGTACGGAAAACGTTAAAAAGTATATATTTCTTTCTAGGGAGTTTTCTTGACAATTTTTTTTCTTGGTTCGATGAAAAGTTGCTTTAATCAAAAGCTAGTCTATCAATAACCGAATGGCCTCGGCTCTCCTTAGAATCTCGCAACCATTTCTCTCAATTCTCACTCAATTTTCTTCTAAGATTTCCTTTCTTACTCGACGTTTCTTTCATTTCAAATACCCCGCTATATTTCTACGCTTAATATTATCATAAACCTGTAATGTATAAGTATGGTTCTGTCATAGAGGATTGCGGTACTACCGGCATTGTCCACGCGGGTTAAAACAAGGGCAGGCTGCTCCACGAAACAGACTATAGGCATGTCTTACTGTGGTTCCCTTGGTCGAATCAAGTTTCTGCGGGCTATCTTGGATTAAATTACCGACCAATTCACCACTATAAGCCTTGTGTATGTAACTAAGAGACACGTGGGTAAAACTCAGTCTTCCATCTCCCTTTTGGCACCTGCGCTTTAGGCGTTTTGGGTCCGGCGAGTGCGCAGAGACGGATATGGGTCAACCTCCTTGTACATCTCGATACTGAGAGTTACCAGCCCCCTTTTTTACATCGTTACACCCCGTTACAATATACCTTTTTAAAATGGACGCGTTCTCTTAGCAAATATATTTTCGACCCATACTTATGGAGCGTATGATTTGCTTATGATATTACCTGGGGAAACTGTATAGTTGAAATATAGGCATCGCTCCATAAGAATTACAGAAACATCCAATAAACTTTCCGCATCGATTTATAGTTTTCTGCAACAATTGTGTAATAAACACGAAAAAGCTGTGCCTTGTTTTGCAAAGGAAATGACTCACACATATAGTAATGGAAAATTAGTTGCATGAACGATAAGGGTTTACTGTAGAAGCTGAGGGGATAGAAAGCTTCCACAGTTGGACTAGTTTTTGTTTCCAGGCCGGTAAAAGTGACGCTCAAAAAATTGCATGGGTATAATGTGCTTTGGCATTAGTAATAAACGCACGTATTTTTCATCAGAATGCCTTGAAATTCGGTAGGCCTAAACTTCTTTGTTTACTTGAGTAAATAATTTTTTTTTCCCCAGCGAGGAGCTTTGTCAGGAAAATGAAAAACAAATATAGAAATAAAGGAAAGATTAAGGGTTGTTTAAAAGAAAAGGAAACTAACGTAGGGATAAAGTGAAGACTCCAGTGAAGATTTTGTAAACAAGAAAGGTAAAAGTAAAGGGGATCGAAATAAGATATTCCTTGAACGCCAGAATCAATCGTCATATTTTTTGGTGAATAATTTTGAAGTAAATATCATATTTTCAAATATGAAGAAAAAGCTTTGCTCGGAAAATTAATAAAAAAAATATTGAATAATTAAAGGCAAAGTTAAAGGGATAATCCGAGATGGATATTTTCTTTTTTAATACAAGGGGTGTATAAAATAATGAATATATCAATTGGAACCATGTTTCTATCTACCATGTTTGAATAAAGGCTTTCTATGCGCAGGCCGCATTAGGATTTATAGTCTGAGATCTTCAAATAATGGATATTCAAATTTTCAAACAATGATTCATTCAAAATAATTTTTGCGACAACCGAAAGGTTTATTTGTATAAATGAGATTTAACTTATACCGTTATAATGTCAATTTCTAGTTTCAATAATTGAAGACCCAAAGTTACGCGAAGGGAAACCTAACGCATAAAATATCCATTACGGAAAAACAAACTCCTCGCTAATCATACTATATCGCGAAGGGTTTTTTATTTCTCTTTATTGGTAGATGGTTCGGACCATACGGAATAAACGAATATCGACAAACGGAAGACGATTCGGAATTTCATCGCAACTCGTCTCCAACCTTGGGCCCCTACCTTAGTAATTTTACTAAGAAACGTCCATGGCGAACCGACATTAGGTTATACGCGCTATCTTTACCAGTTTATTGTATTTACAAATAACATAAAAGAGTAAATGGGATCCAAGGTTAACTCAATACATTTATAACAGATCCTCCTTTCGGTCGTATTGCTTATATTTTCTCGGTCAAATAAAAATCCTCTAACATTGGAGTCGATAATAGGTCATTTTTTAATATTTAGAATATACGATAGTACGATTATTCAGGATAAAAGTAAAGTGGGAAAAAACTTGATAGCCCAAAACGATCGAATAAAAAATTGATACCCGAATTAAATGGGTCAAAATCTATTTTCCATATTTAACTGTTTGATAAGGTACTACAATAACCGAATATTACTATGCGTGAGATTGAGCTTTTTAGTAGAAGTTGGTGGCAAATTGTATATTTTCATATAATACCACGTCTGAAAGCGTTTTCGAAAATTCTATCAGAGAGAATTTGTGATCTAGGAGTAGAGAATTTTTCTCGCTTATTTTAGGGTGAAGGTTTTTTCTAAACAAATAATTAGTTTCGCATTTTTGAAATCGTTTCGATGTTCAAATAAAAAAATAATTGGTTTAATTTCGACATTTTTAGGTGTTTAAAACTAACAAAACTTTGCGCTAGTCAAACAGCTACATGCCCTTTTTAAGAGAAATATGTCTAGTTCGTACGACAAATACACATATTAAAAATCTGGACTAAGGCCAAATGGATTATGTGTCATTGTGACAAAATCGTTTATATACGTACAAATTGGTACGTGAGAGAAGTAACGAGCGCTACAGTGGCTTCTCAAATAGAAAACCGAAAGATAGACCTAAAAAACATACACCCGTCCAAGGTTTAATATGCTAGTATCGTTTAAGTGGCGCAAGACCCTTTACCAACTGAGCGGAGAAAATCATAGGGTATGAAAGCGCCTGACGCTCAAAAAAGCCCGCCAAAAACCTTTCATATTTAATGAAATCAATTATAGCAAATCCTTTTAAGCAAAATTGGAAACCCCAAAAATAGGTATCGCAGTCTTATTTGCGATAAAGGTAAATTAAAACCAAGGATAAACTATTATTAAGTGTTCAAAAAGTTAGCTAAGTTATTTTGCACATGAGCTGTTGCCATTATCCTAAAGAAATGTATACTGGAAACAGAGAAATTAGTACTGGAGTAGAAGTCATGCTGAAAACTTCCTAGACTCCCTCTCTCCACAGTAACACTCGCCCAATGAACCAGACCAGACGAGGGCAGAGTCTATCTTTAATTGTCCAAGGAATTAACCTTTCCTTGACCTTGAACATATGGTAACTTGATTAAACGAGTCAATGAAAAAGTAATATTTGTATCGATTTTTTCGCGTTCTAACTTCAAGGCCTGGGCTTTCCGATAAATGATACACGTTCAATACCTTTTACGTCGTGTATAATAGATATTTGGTAAGAGCCTTTGCATAAAAGCAGTTTTGGTTTCTGTACGAGATACGTAACGGTCTAGTAGTCCCCTCTCCTCTATTTTGGGTCCATTTGGGTGTGGTTTTCGGTGCGGTGGCGATCGAAAAATGGCTTGACCGTGATGAACTATAAAGTCAAAATAGCCCCTAATCCCAAATATGTAATTTGGAAAGCCATAAATTTTTGTTGTTTTATACTAGGCTAAGCCTATTAAACTGCTAGTCAATATATAATATTCCAGAAACATTAAACCTAGAAACTATTGCGTAAAACTTCATGAACATAAAAAAGTACTTTGAAAAATTATTTTTAAGATTTCAAGTTGGTTTTAAAGGGATAATGTAGCATTGTTCATTTGAGAAAATGGTTCATTATATACTTGCATAGAAACCAACGCACAGGGGCGGGAAAGCCATCGGAGGCCATTTACCTCGCGCCACGAGGCAACAGCAGATGAAACTAGCGTGGGAGAGGCTGGAAACTCGCACTGCCTCTCGCGGTGCTTCTTGGCGCCAGAAAAATAGCCTACGATGGCGGTCGAGCCCATGTGGTGTTTGCTTCACTTATGCCATTAATGGAATGGTCTATAACATTCCACACCCTTAAAACACCTGGACACCACCGGCTACTATATAAAGCCCTTTTCCCCTTTCTTTGGCGGACGTCATAGATAATGGAATTTCACGGTCATTTTCTTCAGTCCGTATTTTTGGGGTTGGCCGTGGGTTCAAGGTGGGAGGGCATTCAAAAATTTTCGCGAAAATCGAACAGCGCTGCCAGAACATAAAAAACTACGCTCCCCCACCCCTTAGCTAAGTAAAATGTTTATTGTTAGTACCCCTTTAGGTTAATATAATTTTTAACAAGGAGGGCAGTGCTACCCATGAGACCTTCATACAAAAAAGACTAAAAGCAAATAGGCCTAAAGTTTCAGACAAACAACCGGTTTTCGAAAGCTGACTGACGTCATAGGAAACAGTCGCATCCTATATTCGGTAGTGTCTTCTGTGCTGTGCACCACTGGGACTTACAAGCGGCCAGTTTTTCAAAGATTTTCACGGTGAAATGTTTGAATTGTTTCTCCCAAACTGAGAAATAGTAACATCACGTTTAGAGAAGGATATTTTAGTGCAGCGTTTTTAAAACCTCAGTTTTTTAGTTTAAATTCAATTTGAGATTGCTTCAGTATTCAAGTAATTGTTTCCATTTCGGACATGTCTGGTGAAGAAGTTAAAACTAGAGCCAAATTTTCCCCCAATCAACTGGATACTCTCGAATCGTATTTCGCCCGGTACGAATTTATCGATGACAAGGTGACGCGTCATCTAGCGGAGGAATTAAGCGTTTCAAGACGACAAATTAGGGTTTGTTATTTTCTTTAAATTTTTTCATTAAATGATTATGCAATAGCAAATTTTTGTTAAATTAAATTCATGGCATGCTAAAGTAATAATTATTAGTTTATGGACTCTTGTTTATCGATCCATTCTGCGATATAAACCTAACCCGTGCCTCGAGTTTACTTTTGTGGAAACATCAGTAATGGCCGACCTCTCTATTAAGTTACTGTGGAAAAATTACTAATAATGGCCGATCCCTCGATTTAGTTACTGTGGAAAATTACCACTAATGGCCGATCCCTCGATTTAGTTATTGTGGAAAATTATCACTAAATTTAAATATATTGCCAAATATAATAAAAACTTTGACAAATGTCGACCTCATGATTTAGCCCCCCCCCCCTCCCGAACAAAACCAAATTAGACTAATTTCCGACACTCGGAACTGTTTTAAGAAAAATTGCACAGAGGGCACTTCCGTCGACTTCAGTTTCGTATCACCGGAAATTAGGCCTAAAAGGGGAAGAGACGTATCGAAATGACGGAGTTTGAGTAGTACTCTGCTAATACACTTTCATTCATTGCCTGCAGCACTAAGAATTCGGAAAACACCAAGAAATGGGACAGTATTCTCAATTCCAACCATGAAGGGTTTTCTTTGCAACTGAAATTAATAAACTAGGGTCCTGCATTTCCGGTTTCTCCGACCTTTTACTTTAACTTTACTTTCAGAATTGGTTCC
This sequence comes from Phalangium opilio, assembly GCF_054372755.1. Taxonomy (NCBI): domain Eukaryota; kingdom Metazoa; phylum Arthropoda; class Arachnida; order Opiliones; family Phalangiidae; genus Phalangium; species Phalangium opilio. The sequence goes on from NW_028324227.1 coordinate 1,198,556, forward strand.
AAAACAAAAGAGCCGCCATCCGCAGACGAAAGTTTAAAGAATCGGGAGCTACCTACCCTTTGGTTAAAAAGGGTTTTTACAACTGGGTACCTTTCCGCGAAAGTGAGCGAAACAAATCAAGCCTACCTCAACCATCCACGAGCTGTATGACCGGAAGTCAAGATCCGTCCCCACAAAAGCAAGATGGAGGAGTTTCACCAACTCATAGCCTGACCGGAACCTCTCCATCTTCATCCTTCTACGCCAGTCCAGATACATCATGTTGTTCTTCATACAACAGTAGTCCGGCCACGTCACCTAGCCATTCCTTCGCCGAGTATGGTGGTGCTTCAGCTTCATCTAGTGGAGATGGTTCCCAATGGTCAATCGAATCATACATTCCTAACAGCGCCATTTCTGGACCCTTCCTCTCCCCTCGTTCTTGTTACGGTGGTCCCAGGGTGTCCTCACCATCCAAAGCATCGACCAAGTCTCCAATGCCTCAACAGCCATCTCTGACCAGTTGGAGACTACCCTTATCAGAATTAAGTATCAACTCTCAATCGGATTCTAGTCCCGACGTATCTCCGGAAACGGAATATCCAACAACAACAACCTCCTTTCAAATGTACGTCACGCCTCCAGATCATCAAGGGCCGACCGATAACGGTTTAACGGATATCGATTGGGCATTGGACGATATCGGCCAACAAAACCAGATGGCGGAGGCGGGTGACAACTCAAAAAATCTACTCAGTACCAGAAGTAATCAATCGTTTCAGACCTTTATGACCTCAGAGATGGCGGTTGCTCAACAAGAAACAAAGGCCTACTTAGACTTGGATACCAATTGTACCAATTTTCCCGTACCTTCCGCGGAACTTCAAGTAGATGACGCTCAAATTTCTTCGATTATTTCGGATCTTGAAGCCGATTACGAATCAGACACCTTTAGGTTAGATGGTATCCTGAAATTTTTAAAAGACGATTAGTTTGTTTCAATTTAAAATCGGCCTCTTAAGTACTTCGTTTAACTTACTATACACTAAGATTATATTTTATTTTAGAACTAAATGTTAAACAAAAAACAGTTCCTAAACTCTTAGGTACTTAAAATTTATATGTTCATTAACTTTGTGTAAAGTTTAAATTGTTAACTTATTAATCGTGTAATTTTACTGTTTTCAATGAATAAAAATTATACATTTTGTCTTAATAACCCTTCTGAAATTATCGCGATTAAAATATTTTGGGAGGTTAATAGAGTTAAGATTTTTAAGAAAAGGCTTAAACCCAAAACTCATTACGAAAATCAATTAAGGCCAGGACGAAGACTAAAATTTCCATCTCTGGTTGTAAAATCTTAGCTTAGGAAATCATATCTCCGAGACAGATAAGCTACGTCTGAAATTTGAGGATTAAACTTAGTCCATTTCCGAGGGCAAAGCCGAAAGAGTTATAGGGAGGGGAGTGCGAAAAGCCGGCTTTGAGGTTGAGCCAGTGAGCCAACTGTAGACAGAGCTGGTTAAAGGGATAGTATTAGGCTTGTATAAAAAGTTTTGAATGACATAAAATAACGTTATTGTATTGGGGATTCATTTGGGAAATCAGAAACGTTCCGCTGATAAAAAAGCTAAAATTTCCTTACAAATTAACCTATTGTATATGTTATTAAAATGATTTCAGTCTCCTTTTAATGATTTTAGTGGTGATTTGACGAGAGTTTTGGAGATTTAAATGATTTCGTAATACCAGACGACAGCGATTTGAACAATTTGTAATGGGTTTGGGATTAATGTGGATTATGTGGTTTGAAACTCGAGGATTATGAGAGTTGCATTAGCGACTACTCCCTAGAATCACCCTCAACCTTTTCATTAATCCATGTCGCTATAGCACATCCATTGGGCATCAAACAGTATTAATTGTGTTTCTAATCCATCCTGATCCACAAGTCCCTCGAACAAATGAAAATTTAACAAGAATATTGTATCCGATACTATATCTCTTTTAGTAGTCAAGTAAACCTAACGAATATCATTGAACAGAAAGGGTCCAGGCCTAAACTTAAGAGTGGATGGATAAACTTAGACCATGCGGTCCTTAACTTCGTCTCAATTACTTCTATTTTCCCGGAAGTCGCTTTGTAGTTTCAACAAAACGGCGGCGGAAAGGAATTGTTAGAAACTAGCGGTTTCTAACTTCCTTCAGATATTTCTTATCTCGTTTCTCTTCAAAGACAGTGGGGGCTTATTACTCGGCTGATGGAAACCCTTTTCACAAGGAACCATGCAGCGTCTGGGGAATTAAGGCCGTCTTAGTCCTATATCGTGGGAAATCCCTAGATTCTTCAGGGAACTACCATTGTTCTAAAAGTCTTAAACTTGTCAGCTACTCACCATGAGAAGAGAAAAAAGGTTCGTTAGGTATTTACCACCGGCATGAAATTTTTAAATTATTCGTTAATTCCAGAAAAAATTAGGAATGTGACACTTTTAAGCCCGGGTTTTTAACGAGTTTTTTTCTCAAATTTATGGAGAAGTATCTCTAGTTTAAAAATATTTCGTTGATCATTTAATTTTAGAGCCTATTATCTGAATTTAGGTCTGTTGAACTCCATGATTCAATTCTTATGGTGTTCTCTAGAGCAATCTGAGAGCATGGCTCAAAAGCGTAATTAATGCTGTATTTAATACTTTTTGAATACCGTAAATTATTATTTTTCGCTTAATATTATTTCAATTACTAAAACCATCATGATTGATCTAATCAAGTTTTGTATAAAGAAGACATCTAAGCTTTACCCATCCATTAAGTAATCGAATTTCTAATGAAAATCTGTGTAAAAAGGTGTTAGGCCTAGTCCTCTCTGGAAAACGAAACGATGTCGCGTTAATTAAGAGAATTTTTGACGCTGACCCTTTCCTAGCTTTGGACCATGGTCGCGTTCCTATACTCCGCTCACTTCATTTAGGGTCCTGTCACTAGTCATTTATATCTATCCCATCATTTTCTAGGTGATGTTCTTTCGTCCCTTCCCGTAACGTTTCCCCATCGCCCGCGTTTTCACGCAGTTGGAGGGAACCCTACATCGTGTGCTAGTCTCGAAATCCCCACGGTGACTCCATATAATGAATTAAAGGGTTTAGCGGTCCCGAAAGCCAGCCAGCGCAGCTCTCTGCCGAAGAGATAATGAAATCTAGCATCTTGGCCCGGAGAGAGAGAGAGGGTCCTCTGCTCTCTCATTTTGAATATAAATATCTCCCTAGAGGAACAGTGGCCAGTGTTAAGCCTTCAAACCCTGGGCCTAGCTCGCTCCCAAATGAGGAAGGGGTCCAGTAGCGCCCCTACCTCGGATTAGTAGCCAAAACTTACAAGTGTTTTAATTTAAAAGTAAAATTAGCTAAAAATTGGGAAAAACCCCATTTATTTACCGATGGACGCACCTGCTTCCTCGTATCTTGTTGCTAAATAAACGTATATTTTAAATGTTTAAGCATAGAGATACGTATCTTTGGTAGTAAAAAGTAGGAACTCATTTGATTAGAATTTTCTAGGCGTTCCATCATTAAAAGGGAAAATTTCTCGTGTTTCGCAAATGGGAAACTCCGTTCGATATTCATTAAAAATCAGTTTCAAGTAATCTAATCCAACTTCGGACCCGAAATTCTTTTGGGAAATTCATATTTATACATATATTTCAAAACTAGATTCTGTAATACACTAAAATTGAGCGAGTTACTTTTTGTTTGCATAAATTTACAATCTTTAAAGGTTATCTCATAAAGTATTCAACTAGATGAAATAAGCCGAAAACAATCTCAGAATCTAATTAATAAAAAAAACTACCCTCATTGCTAATTAGTTTTATCAGAGGCGTTGAAGCTTACCCACTGGCAGCTATACATCAGAGAGAACAAAAATTAACTTGCGCGGAAAAAAATCACCACAGGAATGCCATATAGCCAGAAGCGAGTTATTTTGTATACAAAGGCTGCTGGAAGAGCAAAAGAAAAATATTTTCTTTTTTGCCATATCGTATGATGGATATCTACGATGAGGCTATTAGTTTCACCTGGCTTGTAGTAGTAGTTGTGGTAGTACTATTACCAAATATTTCGCTCGTCTTTGAGGGAGAGTTTAAGAGAGAGAATTGTGGTTAGGTGATATTTATCAGTTCGTTAACACTTGAGGCAGTGTTTGTTACGATCTCGGTAGTTACGTGCATTTTGCCGCAAATCGAGGGGAATTTTAAAAGTAAAAGCAAGAATGTTCTGATGTTATTTATAGAATGTGGCTACTATTAAGGTCCAGCCCTTGGGTCATCTTGTTTTTGTTCTTCTCTTCTTTTAATACAAGATGGATCGAGTTCACGCTAGTAACCCGAGGAATTAAGAAGGCCTGAACACCTGCGTCGTTCCCACACCATTATTATGACGCCTTGAAAAACCACTTCCTCTTAGCTCTGACCTCTACCAGATTCGCGTATAGGACCAAACCAAGCCTAAGTTAATTTATTTTCACCCTCAGGAATAAATCAAGAATACTGGCATGCTTTGTTCTAAAGTTTGAGCTACGATGCAACTTTTAGTATTTGAACTAAAAAATAAAATAATTTTCCAGATGCAATGGCATTGGAAATATTGGATATGACTTAATAATGCACCTCGTAATACAAATCCAACTATTATGTCTCACTCGCTTCGTATCATTGAGCAATTTTCCTCAATACCCTTGATCTTTGGCGCCAATGGAAGACACGAAGTTTTAATGGGAGCCTCACTCTGCGCGCGCGGAAAGAGGCGGAAGTGCAAGAACAACGAAAGAATAATGCAATAATATAAACGCCATCGCGAATAAGCCGCTCTATCAGGGGCAAGGACCGTGCAAGGCGGAAAAGCAGAAACAGAAGGACTATGTGCGGACCCCTAGGAGAAGCGATAGTATAGCGCCGTGGTAATAGAAGCAATTGTATCGATTGCTTTTTTCCGTTGCAAACACAAAAGGCCGACCCCTCATCACCACCCAAGAAAGAAAGATAGGAAAAACAGTATAAGAAAAAGAAAGTTTTCATTCTTTCATAGTACTCAAGCTGAGGGGTAAAACACTCGGGTACTCTAGGATAAAATCCAAATTGAATCAAGATTGTTCCTCCTGCATGGTTTGATAGCTATATCACCCGAGAGAATTATTGTAAGATGAATGGATGATCTTAATTGCTTCGTATCTATGTCTACGATCAAAACCATGCACTAGCGTAGGAGCTCACGCACACCTTTGCTCCAGGGATACCACAGACGAAGGTTTGGCACTCTTATTCTTCTTTGGGTTACACCAGGTAAGCATAGAAGCGACATGATGAATTCTTGTGGTGGATGTGGGAGGAGATTGTACCATATTCTTTTTCTGACGTCACCATAACCCACGAGCTTACTGGAGTACACGCCCTTATATCGAAGTTTTACCCATGATACTCAGTTTAGGAGCTATATTTCCCATGCCGCTTCTATTTTTTTCCCTGGCAACACAGAGTGAAAACCCAACGTGGTAGGATGTTTCATACGCATTCGTTGAATCTCTCTCAAAACTCCCCTCACTAAACATGGTAGTTTTCCCTAAGCAGTTGTCAACGTAGTTTATGGAGTAGTGCCAGGGCTAGAAACCACGTCTGTATGTATGTTTGAATTGAAGAGAAGACGCATTCTGAATAGCTTCTTGAGGTTTCACTATAAATAAGGAAAAGCGTTGTACCTCTCGACCTTTCTCAGTCAATGCTACTCATGCCGCCACCAGAACAGAGTATAAAAGCTGCCAAAATGGAACGAGCTTTCGAATGCTATACGACATACACACACACACACAGAGGAGACTGCGACTTCCGTTTGGTCACTTCCGTTTCGAGATTACTCCTTCCAGGAATGAAAACAGGTTCGAGTGTGAGAAGGGGGATATAACGCTATAGGCACCCAGCAGATGTATTATTCTTATTCCTATAAGAGGTCCTGGAGGCGGCGAAGAAAGTCTTTTTTTCCTGTCTTGCAGAAGAAGTGTGTGTGTATATATAGGCCTATAGAGAGAGAAAAGCTGACTCGCTATATATTTTTCTGCACTCGATTCAAACTCTATTTCCATATACACACACCGGTAATACTTTACGGGGAAAATAGAGGTGGTGGAAATTTCATTCATTTGATTAAGTTAAACTATACTTAAACTTTGATCGATGATTAAAACGCGTATCAAGTAATTTGGTGTGAGGATAACCCTTTAAATAATTTCTCAAATAGACATATCCTCCTAGATTCGAATGGTTTTCACTTTCTTAAGTAAGTTAACCATGGATTGTATTTACTTAATAAGAAATATTAAAATATAATGGGACATTCACTTGTACCTACATGTATGTTTTAGAATTTACATGAAACAATATTGAATATTTGTAGATCGGACATTGTGACAAGCATCATTAAAATCACTCGCACTATAGACCCTTTGGCCATGAGGCAATTTTAGAGAAATTAACGAGCTTTTAATCGAAAATAAATTGACGCGAGGGCGTAATATTATAAATTTCGACGCATCAGCAACGATACGTTGGTGAGGCAAATCAATCTTGATATAATCTCCGCTTATTACCCAAATTTAGACAAAATTTCTTTTAATCGCTGGATGAAATTTACCCCCTAATACTTTTTACGTACAAAATGGGAGGAATCTTGTTTCGAAACACGTACGCGAACCAAATGAGGGATGCAAAAAAAAACTAAATCATCCGTGGTTGTGATCGCAATTACTTCAGGATACTTAAATGGATACCAAATTTCACGCTAGTGTTTTTATTTTTGATAATAATAAAATACCAGTTTCAGTAAAATTTTAATCCTCTGGGTTTTTATAAAATGTCCATCATCAATGAGAGAGTTTACGTTACTTGGGAGAAGTTGGATAATGTTAATGAAAGTTGATTGTAGTTGAGTTAAACGTACAATTTGATTACAATTTTACATTATTATGTATAAAGGTAAATAATACTTGTCGGTCTATTTAGGTATTCCTTTAAAAGGCGGAAATTCCTCCCGCAGCACCCGCAGTCTTTTCTGTCAGATGCACTTGATTGTCGGAGGCGGGCCTTATTAACGGGACATTAATTTCCCGAGGCAGAGAGCCACTCCTAATTAGGGTCGCCCGAGAGAGAGAGGACCAGCGAATATGCCTAAAAAAAGAGCTGGTAACGGTACAAATAAAAGGGAATTCTCCAGGATCGATAATCCCTCTGGCAAGTTGTTTCTATAAGGGGAATGAAAATCTCTGACCCCATCCCGCCCCCCTCCCCGCTTGTTCCAAAGTCAACTTAATTTAATCCTAGGACCCTTTTTTGTCCGTGTGTAGGACTGGACCATATAGATGAAAACGCCCACGAAAAGTTACAATTAGTTTTTTCAACAAACTTACCTTTCTGTCACGTAAGGCTCACTTACCAGTGGTTTATACTATCAAAATTCAGAAAATCAGTAAATTTTCATGATGAAAATAAATTTCATTTATGACTAAAATATATAGATTATAATTTTTGCAGGGTAAACATTAATGTTACATCTTCTGTACAACATCTAACGAAACCGAAAAGAAGGTGAGGGGAGTATAGGGCGAAATGATTCGGCTTATTAGTTACGGAAACTGATAATCATTAAGACTTCAGCGTTACGCAAAAGGTTATACAAGGTATCTTAATCAAGTCTACCGTATACCATTTATCCCAAAACGAAACGCGAGAGGAATAAGATGATAGCCTAGATGAAAGAGGGGAAAATTGGGTTCTAGAAAATGATTAAGCCTCTTCATCAAACCAATGGGTTAGAAGGGACTAGCTCTGATCTTAAGGCCAAGAAGCCGAGAGAACGAAGGAATAAGAGAGTGAGAGAGAGATTTTGGACTTCATCCACCTGAAACTACTTGGGGAGATCCCGTGGGAGACCCTTATTCCCAGCTCATGGGCATTGGCATCTAGCTTCTGGATTGGTCCCAAAATAGAGCGTCAAATGATAAACGTGTGCATGCACTGCCTTACCGGAGAGAGTTTGGTTTTAATGTTGTTTCACCCTCCAAGCTGATTTTCTCTCCCTAGTTCGCTCTAATGGGGGTTGAGGTTAAGGATCCGGAAGGATGTTATCTTTTAATAACATACACGAGGCTCAGATGTAAAGAGAAACATTTATGGTAAAATCTAAATTCTTTAGTTTTAACATGGAAAATATACTGACTTATATTTGGTCAATAAGGTTTGGCGAAGTATATATACTCGTTAGCTGACTCTGTACTCGGGAAAGCCAAACTTGCTTAGCTATAACGGAGTCTAGATTTTATGGGGTTATAACGGCATAAAATTTCAATATGCAAATAATACCGTTATTATACAGTCTGTTTCTGATAAGTCTGCCATAAATTAAGGGGGAAATGTCCTATGGGCTATTTTGAGTCGAAAATGTTTAAAATACTCCAATCTTAAATTGAAAATAGTAGCCCGGACGGCAAAATGTCATAAAACATTTTCGAAACAAAATCACCTAAATAACATTCTTCTTAGTTTCTTTCAGACTTATCAGAAACACCCCATATTTGCCATTATTTAACCTGTTGACATATTATATCACAACATTATTTACCACCTGATAAATACGACTGCGGAACCCTGAACCATATTCTATTTTCTTTTCGGCACTACATTTTCACGCATTGCATTTCAATGTAAGCGAAAATCCCTATAGCCTCAAGCACATGCTTTATTATCTGTGTGCAATTTGTTTACTTTTAAAATGCTTAGTTTTCTCCAGTAAATTAAAGAATCAAGTCAACCACCAGTTTTTCAAAGTGAATTTACTCTCGGTAGGCTAGGTCATTCGGTTCGCGATGAACAAACAAGTTGAAATATTTGGACTTACTTTAAAACAAATACCCATACGCACCGCTGGTCTTTCGAAGACGAAATGAAAATCTACCGGTAGCCGGAAACCATCCATTCTTATCGAATACCTTTTGTTCTCTCGGTATATACGTTACCCAACTGTACACGTAACGCGGGAGCCCCTGCAGGCTGCGGGACGTAATAAAAAGGAAACGACGCTGCTCTACGCGGTGGGTTCCAATTCTTTTATGATACGCGACAGTTTAACTATCGACAACGGATTGCCCCTGTTAATGATCGTTTCAAGGTCCGAGAAAAATTGTCCGGTTAGGTTGACCGTGATATATGGAGCTTCTTTCCCCTCAAGGCTTAGCGGTAAAAATCCTTCGATAGAAATGGTGGTGGAAATGATTCCACTAAAGAGAAGTCGAGAAATTTCGTCCTGCTACTAAAGTTCTGCGGATTCCAAGTGAAGCCATAGACAAAACTACGAAAATAGGTTCATTTAAAACACCAATCTTGACGAAAACGAAGAGTAGTAACACGTGGTTCTACATCTTTATATGTTGAGGCATACCTTCCAATTTAAGCATTTTTCTTTGCATTGTGTAAAAAGCCGGAATATAGAAGGTGAAAATTGAAGAAGTCCTTTTAATTCGCCCTCTAGAGGCAAACAATAGCAATCTTAACATTGGTTTTATTTCACCTAAATATGTGGATATATGCCCAATATTCCGTTCATCCGCGCATGTGTTAAGTATAGACTCGCTTATCGGATGCAGTCACTGACGAGTTCGAATGCGAAGTTATTTGTCTAGCCACACGACATCTAATGGTTGGGAAATATCTGATCGACGCTGAAGCCTTAAAGTGATACAAACAATTTATATAGAAATCGCTCCACAAACCTTGCAAGTCCGACTGGGGGAAAACTAAGCTTTAGAGCACGTTATCACGTTTCACTTTCAGTGTATTCTGAAGCCAAACTAAATGACCGCGCATTTCAAAAGCGGGTTTCCCGCCTTTACTCCCAGGAAACGCTGGACTTTGAAAAGTTGAAAATACAGAACCGCTTGTGGGAGAAACGACGCGAGTTGCAGTCGCTGTGTGCCCGGGATTGTTAACCTTCTGCCCAAAAAGAGAGACGTAACGATAGCAAAGTTGATTGGGTACTTTGGCTTCTCCATTTCCTCGTTAAACTTGTTTTGCACAAAGTTCTATTTGTTGAGTTTAAAGATGGCGAAAAACATTAAAGCATTACACGTAAAAAGATGGGTGACTGGACTGGTGAAAGCGTTACTAACTCCACCTATAAATCGCTGATAGAATGGGAACTCAAATCCACCCGTTCAACGCCCCTCTCTTTCTTTCTAAAGGTCTTTAGATGGAGTTTCTTGTCACCGCGAAAGTTAAGAAATTTATCGCTGTTGGGTGTTTTGCCACTCCAAGGTTTCCGGCTGTATTAGTTTATGGTTGTTTCTCTCTAAAATTGAAAGCGCAACAACGAGGAATGGTTGCCTTTTGTCTTAAGCTCTCTCTCTTTTAAGATGTATGTTCATAATTGTTGTCAAGAAGAAAAATTACGAGGATCTCTATGTAAAGGAATTAAGTTCTTTGATTAATAAACATTTCTCAACTGCTTTATATTTTAGCTAGGCAAGAAGCTACTAGACAGTTTATGGAATTGACTTGAAAGTTTGTATGATTTCAAGTTTAAATGCCTCCAATATTTGCATGTATTAATCCTAATTTAAATGTTTGAATTGAGATTTCTGGCTAGGGCCGTTATTGAAAGATCTTTTATCTTGAACGCTATATATTTTAGGTTAGTTTAAACTCTTTGACTTATATTATTATTATTATGTTAGTGTTGCTAAATAGCCCACTAACAGGGTGAAAATACCTAATGTATTTTCAACGAGTGCCTGTAGAAATGTTTTACCCGCGCATCAATGTTCAGGGAGAAGCTAACCACCAGGGTTAAAAATATCGGATCGCCTCAAAAAGAAAATAAATAAGGTAGAATTTAATGCTTCATTTATTAATTGTGTCATACGTTAAGGTAAAAAAAACACCCACAAAACCATACAAATTTAGGAAATTGAGAAATGAGAAACACCGGCTGGTAACCTTTATATTTATCAAATAAACTTTTATGGAAGAATACTAGGAGGCCAAGGGTTCTGACTAGACTTAATCACCAAATGGTTTTTCCGAGCGAGAACTTTCTACTCTTCCTTTTTCGGTTCCCCCCTTTTAGTTTGAGGAAATTCGGAGCAAAGGTGAGCAACTCCGAGCAGCCAGCTTCCGCCAGTTCAGGAAAAGATAAGAAGGAAATTCTCAGTTGCACTAGGGCGCACTCCTTTCTCTCTCCCGCTCTCTCTCGTATATCGGAGTTAATGGAGGGAGACGATCCCTCTACACCCTTTGGGAGAGCGAATAAGACCTCGAGTTGCTCCAAGTCGCCCCCTTCTGTCCGATTCTATTTCTTAAATCGTTTTCCCTAGCGAACCTCTAAGGAGTAAAATGGAGTAGAAAGGGTTACCCTATATAACATCATCTATAGAGGCGAAAAAAAAATGTGGGTTTCTAAAAACGTCGAAGATTTTTCAACTTCTTAATCGGCCAATTCAAGCTTTGGATGCCTTCGCTTAGGACTGGATTTTAGTGCAGCGAAGAAGAGGGGAGATTGCACTTTCTCTGAATTAATGATACAAGCTTTGACGGAAATATAAAAAACCCCACGCTCAACTGTTTCTAATGGCTGCTTTAAGTATTGCACCATACCACATGCAAGATTGCTTTCGATAATATTAATCTATAACGATTATGTCGTTAGGAACTAATAATTAATAAGAATACTAAGACCAATCGTAAAAAATTGTATTTCACTACCACTGAGTCAAATACCAAATTTTTTCAATGACTAAAAACTATCAAGGGCTCTATGTGAAGTTTCATTTCTCATTGCAAGAGGTACATTTTTACCCCGCCTTAGAAGCCTGAAAGATGTTAACAAAAACAATCCGTCGACTCTTTCGCCTAGGCTACTTATGTCTCTACAGTAAACTATACCTAAAATGTGTATCTGATCAGAAACGTGAACTTTCTTATTTGCTCAATTATTAAAACAAACAAAAACCGTAATAAAAGCATAGTAGGTTCGTTGGTTTACAAACACACACATCGTGCGCTCGCCGCGGGAAATAATGTATAGAAACTACAGAGAAGAAAGCTACTTTCTTCGCGCTAACCCTAAAAAAGATCAAGGCAGCGGAACTAGGGAGCGAACGACGTCTAGAAAAAACTTAAGAGTGGAAATCCATGTTTACACGAACAAAGGGCTGGGATATTTTACGTGATATACAAGAATGGAAGAAATGGGAACAGCGGCCAGAAAAAGAAAACAACTGCCGAGTACAAGTTGAAAAGAAAAACCTCAAGAAACTACCGAAGAAGGCGCGTTGTAAAACCAGGCCGCATAGTGGTCGTTTTCTTCGACCTGCACAAAATGTTTTGAAAAAATCATTTGGGGAAACTAAACCAATAGAGGGATGAACGATCAAGAAATGAAATAATGCTTCAGAGTTGTTCCTAAAAATCATTCTAACCTTTTGTACCGTTCTATATTTCTAACTGGACAAAGATACATGGCGTAAATGAATTCAAATACTTGAATAAGAAGAGATGGATAGGTATGCTACTTAATAGTAAACCCTGATTTGATTTTACTGCTCATTTACGTGCATTTCTTCGATCAAATAAAGATAGCCGGCCTTTTCAAGCAAATAACTTAGTGATGACAATGATAACGAATTCCTTGAAGTGTCCTCGAATGAACCTTACGTTAATATTCATTTTGTTAAACACTACACGCACTGCATGCGTGGAAGTAAGGTCTTATCCTTTCCCTGTTTCAGCTACCTTTCATTTAACAATAAGAAATACGAGTCTTAAGAATGTTCTCGTTCATCCAACAATCTCCGGAAAACAAGAAAGAAAGAAAAATAAATTAGAATAACGCGGAGTGACGTCCGGAGAAAGAATCTCTGGAAAAGAGTTATACCCCCTATCAGACACGCTAAATTCCAAACCCAAACCTCAACTCTTTTTCGTTTTCATCCAGCAGGATCGCGCGAGGACAAGTAGCCAGCCCAAGTAATGAAAATTCGTGCAGCACTCTACGAAACGCGTGCATTCGGTGGAGTGATGCCGAGACAGTCTGTGGAGAAAACAATAAGTGGAATACCATCTATTCCTAAACAAAGTGCGCCACTATAGAAAAGTTTCCAAATATACCAGCAGAAGGGTATAATAGAAGAAGGATGAGCCTCTGTATCTTCATATTGAAACCCGGGTAATGATTTTCTTTCTCTTTTGAGCAATTTCGCGACGAGTAATTGTTTCATGGCTTTTGCATTCCTTGGAGTAGTTTCTCTAAGAACTTACATTTCCTAGATCAGCATCTTTCTGGAGAAAATCTTGGTAAACCGTTGAAGAATAAATTGCGTTTCCTTTACACGATTTTGTTTCTTCCTTTCCTTAACCCCATCTTCTACCTCTTTTTTATTGATCATCTAGGTACTAGCTATATAGCAAACTTTGAAACGAAAGAGACTTTCTACACGCGAGCTATATACCCTTCCAGCGCAGCTTCCCCGAGTCTTACCGCTGAGATGTAATACCGCGTTTTCCTTCAGAGAAGCTCTCGATTCTTGTATAAAGCAGAAAATCGAATCAGAAGAGCTACGGATATAGTTATATGGTCCCTTCGGTGTAGTTGGCCCCTTTACAAAGGTTAACCCTATATAGTTTCTTCTACATCTTCCGTATACACCTAGAATCTGAAAACGGACTCCCAAAAATCGAGCAGTGCAAGTAATAAAGATTAATATTCAAATTTTCATCTTAAATTTCGTCAAGCGTCTTTGAAATTTTATAATTGGAATGATTAAAAAACCAAATCGTGAATTTCCAAATCTTCTCAAACTTAAACTTCTACTCCTCTTTCCTTATTCTCTCTGGTTTCAATAAGGGATGAAATATAGTAAATTATAATTCCGATTATATATTTCCATCGCGTATGTTCAAAGTAGAATTAGCAGAGTACATTACAAATTAACTTAATTGAATTAATACTTGCATTCGGAAAATTGCATTAATATATTTGAACCGAGTATTTAAGTAAACGAACATTACGAGCTTCATCGGCATTAATGTTGCGGCTTAAAACGCTACGAATCAATAATATTGGATTCTAGAAATGTATGTCTTGCCCAGCATATTAAAGACACTCCCCGTTCAATTTCAGCACCGGATGAGTGGTACCGTCGTTTCTACCTAGAAAGCAATTCTATGCAAATTTTACCAACTTTCTCTTTCACTCTCCTAGAATATTATCCGTTCAAACGATACCTTAACCCTTTCATTCTCTCAGTAAGGACGAGTCTGCCATTGGGGCCAATGGTACCGACATTGTCCATACCAGTCAAATTAAAAGACACTTCAGCGTCATCTTCGATTATTATTGGTTTGTCCTCCGTTAAAATCGAATTAAACCAACATACTAAATGCACCATCACCATGCAGGAGACACTTTTAACTGTTTTATAAAGGATAAATGCTCGTACTAAATATCCTGTGTTTATGTAAAGTATTATTGGGTTATGATGATAGTTTGTCGAGAGAAGGGAATTACCTTAAGATCATTTTCAAATAATATTATAATGGAATATTTTGAATAAATCGATGCGCTAACTCTCAAAGGTAGATAAAGTTACTGTTATCCGTTATTTTTAGGTAACTACTTTGTTCTATGTCAGCAGCATATCCCGAAAGAACTTTAACATACAATTTTCTAATTTTTATCTATAAATTCCCCAAGGAAATTCTGGAACCTACGCAAACAGTTCCAATTTCTCGCTCAATATTTCACGTCTAGCGACAGATTACAGTCAAGTCAGCGTCACGTAACATTCGCTTTTCCAGACAGTATTTACTTCGATATGGCGAAAGAGATAGAGAAAGTTTAAGATTAATCCGCTATTTCCAAAGTTGTTTAGAACTTGAACGAAAGTTCTCGGTCCAAATTAAATTGAAAGTAAAATATACGAAGGAGACTTAATGGAATTAACAGTCCGATTTGCAATTTCTGAAACAAGACCATATACGGTAAAGTGTTTCTCAGTGGGATAAGCGAATGCGTAACCGTACATTTCGGAATCTCATCTGGAAGGTGTATATGGGGCGTAGAAAACAGCCACGGTTGGCTGAGATTAAAGGAGACGAGTTTTGCAAATTATATACTAGACCTTGGCCACGCAAAGCCCCCCCCCTCTCCGAGCGGGCCTAGATAGATATCCATTGAAATTGAAATTGGCGATCGTGAGGGCAAGTAAGACTCGGGATTTGCGCCTCAAAGTGCGTTAAGCGCGAGCCCGCACTTTATTGGACAAACAATTAGAGAGTGCCGATAAAGAATCTAATTAAATTACCATTTACGTATACTAAGTTCGGAATTCCGAAGGGCGCCATAGTCCGGTCGCCTCTACGTTGTCCTCAAGGTCTTTAACAAGGTAACTCGGAACTAAATTCAAGTAGGTCCAAATTGTCCCTATTACTTGAACGTCATTATTCCGGAGTTTTGATTTAAAAATTTAATCACTCAAGCATAATTGCTACAATAGGAATGATTATTTAGCAATTTCAAGACGGTTCTGCTTCGAGCGTGACAAATTTAGTAAAGTAATTCTTTTCAAGTGATGAATACAATGATTATGAAAATGGTAGTTGATCATTATTTATTTACAGTTATTAACTAAAACCCTAATTACTGATTAATTTAGATTTTTTGAAGAAAAATACTTTAACGTTTGTTATATTTAAAACTTTGAACTTGGTAGATTCAAACTATGTGATATTAATAATCAAACACGCAGTTACGGAACTACGAACATGCCCATGTTTATGATTCAAGCATACAATAACTATATCACGGCCGATGGAGTTATGAGGAAATGTGATATTTGCTTTTGTACATTTCCTAATTATTGGAGTTACTACAATTTGGCTCCAAACTACCGATATATTAGAATGGCTAACCCATAGAGGCCACCAATTTATTCCAAATCCATGGTATCGGCCCGAGCCTTTTCCCTGCATGGTACATCTGAAACATCGACGTCTATCGAATTACGTTTTACATACATGTATATGCGGAACATAATTGATAGAGGGAGGATATACGCTAAAGTTATGAATCCGCGTACAACCAATTTGCGAGGTAATAAGGTCCAGTCATTTTGCGCCATATACTTCTTGAGTGGCTGTCCCCTCGAGTCTATAAGGATCGAATGAACTAAACATAGTTATATGAAGACTGCATGGCCGCGGTTCTCACTTCCGCCTCTTAATTGAGTGCTCGTCCGTGGCACGTGTCTAATTAGTATATTAAAAGTATTTAACGAAGTATCTTGGCACTTAAATTATATCGACTATAAACGTACCATAATCATAACCAGTTGATGAATATCCAGACATTTTCGTCAACGTTTGGATATTTTTCAGAAACAGAATTGTCCTCGGAAAAAATACATCCAACCAAGAATACAAGAAATATTAAACAATCTGGGTTATAATAAAATCCGACTTTTCTATTCAAGAAGAGCAGAAAATACGGCCACAGAAAGAGGAAAAGAGGTATTGTTTATAATATCACACTGTTAAATCATCTCATATCTTAAGTAGTTAAGTTTGTATCTGAAGTGATGGTTTTTCCCATGGTATTAACCATTTTCTTCAAAGTATCTTAGTAATATCATTACATTTTTGTATATAATTTCCAATACCAATTTTTATCGCTGTAAAGAATAAAATATGACTTAATAGTTGAATTAAGATCTGAATTAATGGCTTTTTTCTCATAATATTAATCCTTTCCGTTAAAGTATCTTAGAAATTTCATTATATTTCGTATAGACTTAATCCAATTACGACTTTTATAGCTGTAAAGAATAAAATAAAATCTATATTCCCAGACCCTCATTACAATATGGGTTCAGGCATACTTGTAGAAAGCGTATGAAAGCAAAGAAATTGATCTAATCCGGATTGTTTTCTTTAGAAGTTTCTCGAGAGTAGGAAGCCTAATTTATTCTTCTTTTTATTTCCGAGCGGACGTTCCTAAAACTATCCTTTACTTAGTTAGAAACTCTTGGATCAATGAACTCATTACCTTTTCATTAGAGTTATGCCTAAGTGCGAACGAAGTCAGCCCACGCGCGTTAATTTAGTACATGGAAACGGGGGAAAGGACGGAGAAAGAGAAGAAAGAGGATGATAGGGCTGAAAAAAAAAGAAAAAAGTTGGCTGTAGAAGACCAACGTGTACGGGAGACGATGGCAGAAGCCAGCGAAACTAGACCTTTGAAGCAGCTACCGGGGTCATTTGCATGTTATTGAAAACCCATGACCGCGGAAAGGAAGGCATTCTATCCTCCTTATTTTGTAGGAGAGGAAATCTAGCTCGACACTGCCGTCCAGACGTTTGTAACTTAGAGTAAAAACATACCGTGAACCAGAAACTGGTGAAAGGTATTGTGCCAGGGATAAATGAGGTAAGAATTATGATGGTCGATCTCGACAGAGGGAGCGTCCTTTACTATTCCGTACTGTACAACCCTACCTAAACGCTGAGGATGCTGGGAGGACTTCAGTGGGGGTACAAAGGTAACGCTATAGGTATGGGCGTAACCACTCCTTCGCTTTCTCCTTCCAGATTGTGTTTCCCACTTTAAAGTTTCTTACTACTCTGAGATCACTCTCGATTTTCTCTATTACGTCATAAAATTCAACAGGAACAGAGTGGCGCGATAATGAAATATACTACAAGTAATAAACGTCTGATTTCACAGAAACCTCGTTTTTTATCACTGGTTATCCAATCGCTCCTTCTGAGCAGTTTAATGTGAGACGCGGGAGCTTTAGACATCGCCCATCATCTTGATTCTACTCGGAAGGTTCTCGGTTCGTTCTCTAAAACCCTCGCTGGTGGAAAAAGCAATTTTGAAGGCACAGCGTCAATGAAAAGGAACCCCTTCGTATATGACAATAATAATAACAAAAATAGCCATAGAACCAATAAGTATTCCATAAAATCTTTCAAGCCTTTGCGTAATCCTGCTTGGGGTTCATTTTTCAGGACTTTCATGTTTAATCTTCCTATTTAGTTTGCATTATTAAGCGTCGCTTTACCTCGAATCTATGACCTACGTTACTTCATGACAAGCTCTCAGTAACCAATGACAAACTTATGGAACATCTTATTAACTTAAGAACATACTTATGAACCAACGATTAGATACTTTTTATTAACACTTTACTTCTGCCGATGATAGTAATAAGAATTTTCCTAAGCTAGGGTCCAGTCTCTTACCATCCCCGGCTACCACGAGGATGAAAAAACGGGTAAAAAGCGGGATTCATTAATCTCACGCTAGATTAAATCAAAATACCCCGCGAAAAATTTTCTTTAATCTTCTAATGGTCTTTTATATTAAGAGGAACTTAGGGTCTTGTCGGCTGGAAAAATAAGAAAATTATACCTAGCTCATTTATTACAACCTCTTAATTCTTAACGCCATACATGCAGGATAGAGATATTAAATACCGTTAAATTCTCTATTAAATTGGCCGGCCTTTCTTCGACGAAACGGTTTTTAAAAGACAAACTTTTTTATAACCCTTTTTTACCGCTTTAACGGATGTCTTAATACTAAGTGATCATAGTTAATTAAAGTGGATTAAATAATCATATTGGACGTTTTAAAAATATATATAGCATTATACTTTGTTTGTTAAATAAAATTCTTGCATTGCCAATATGGCGAAATCCCTATTAGTTAAAAAGGGCTCATGTTTTAACCTAAGAAATTCTATTATTTAGCTTCGGATTGTATCCTGTTAAATGTGAAATTAAGAGCGTCATGACACAATAACCACCATCGTTCAACAACAAAATGCCCATTCCCGCGGTTTTAATCCTGTTATATGAAATATGAGAGAAAAATATCTTTAATACATACTCTATCAAAGAAACGCGACCTAACTCTATTTAGAAAAATATGAAGAAAAAATAATGACTTTTAAAAGTCAATTTCTCGGCTATCAAAAGCATCATTGAAGCGACCTTTTTCAGCTTTTTTTTTGTCATGTATATATATATATATATATTTTTTTCGCTTCCACTTTCATTCTCTTTGTGTTCCCATCCAGGCTCTCCATCTTTTAAGCGGAGTGGAAAAAAACCCAGCTGTTTCAACATAGGTTTCACAAAAGGGTATGGCCTATACTATACGCTTATGTGTGATGCGGGAAAGCAAGAAAAAGAAAAGAAAAAAATACAATTTTCAGTTCTTTCTGATATACTCTAGTGCATGCCCTATGGACGCATTTCCCCTTCACTTCATTCGTTCGTTTAAACCTTTGCCATTCTTCACTTATTTTTATATATATATATAGATTTTCTTCTTCCATTTCAATTTTTACTAACGTTTCTCCATCAATACCAAAGATTAAATAGAGTAAGATAAACCATATGTATGGGATCATAAACTTTGACTTTCGGAAATTGTTCTTTGGTGTTTTGTTTCAGTTCTAAGAAATAATTACTAAATAATGAATAGACTCCCACAAAATCCGATGTTAGATACGTTGAGAAAATGACTTCTTAATGATTCCAAATCGCTGTATGAATTCCTAGTAAGACTGATTTAATGAAAAAGCAGCTATCATCCACGTGAAACTGAAACTGAGACTAAAATTCAATAACCAAAAGTAAAAGGCAAGAATTTCGAAATATAACGATTTTTCGTATTGGTATTGGTAAAACGATGTGGGGAAAAGGAATAATCATAATATCGTACTGAAAACTATAGAAAATACAGTCAGATAAATAGAAACTCCCCCTAGTTGACCGAAGCGACAGAAATCAGATGGAACTCGAATTTTCTATTCCTCTGGGCCTAGTTAAAATTTCTTTAGCTAGGATCTCTTAGCCCTAGAATCAAGAAAAACATTTCTGGTTAGAAAAAGGTAGCAGGTGTTTAGCCAGCAATCGGAAAGAGATGGTTAGAGAAATAAGGCCTTTTTGAAGGCGAGCACCGACCGCTTCGTGCGGATTTGCATACCAAAGTAATGAGACCGTATAATGAGATAAAACCCTTCCTTCTTCCCGCAGCTAGAGGTAGCGTAGCCCGAGCACCTTTTAAAGAATCATTGTTTTATATTGCGGAAAACGGAACAGCAAAAGGGGAGAGGGTTGTTTTTTTTCTTTTACTTTTTAAACAAATAGTCTTTAAATTTCAAGGAGCGCATTTTTTTGTTTTTTCGCTCTTTTTTTTCTATTCGCTACAATTTCAATTTTCTTATTTCTCCAGGGGGAAAGGAATTGCATTCTCATTTCAAATACACTAGCAAAATAAAAAGAAGAAAGAAAAAAGCGTAAAATTCACTTTCCCGAATTTGGAAAATTGCTTTTCGGTCAAAACAATTGCCGTATATCTTTCTTACTTTCAGCATTATTTCTAGTTTAAAGGAAAGGGTCGTCTAACATAACATTGCACTTTAAAAGAACGGAAAGATTAGGTTAGACTTAGCAGTCGCATTAACTAAACCAATGGGGCGGATGGCGCGGTAGTCCTCGTTTATAAGACTAATTAAATGAAAATTATTATACAATAACAGATCATTTATTTTATTTTCTTAATATTTTTCATTTTATATTTAGAAAAAGGCCGTTCTTTAAAAAGTATAATGTTACGTTACCTTTACCTGACCTTTTCCTTTAAATGGGATACTGAAGGAAGATCAGGAGGGTACATTGAGGAAAGGGAGATATGTTTTGCGTGGAAAATGCTTTTCGCGCTACATTGAGTGTAAACTATTTTTCAATTTCCATTTCTTGCCTTTTATCTTTCGCTAGTTCTTACTTTCTCTAGTGGCTTTCGAGTTAAGCCTAATTTGAAAGAAACGACGTAGAAAATAAGACAAGGATTCAATTTCTTCTTTTTTTTGGTTTTGAACTGTAAGAAGATGTTACGACCGGATTATAATTCTCATTATGGAAATGAGTTTTCTCTTTCCAATCAAATATTTTTTTGTCTTTTGCGTGAAAACCAGTGTAAATGATTTGTCAATATAATATTTTGTGACACAAACTAAAAAACTTAATCACGCTTTTTAATTTCTACTAAAAAAATTCAGTCGCTAATTTCTAGCACTTTCAATAATTCAGTTAAAAATTGCTGACAAAACCGCCTATCCCATTGCAAACAAAAAACAGAATGAAATAATTCACTGAAAACCATTTAACCATTATAAATTCTTAATTCTAAAATAAACACAATTTTATTCCTTGGGTTTAAAGTTACGGTTCGTTTGTTATTCCAGGGTAATTTTTATAAGAGAGATACGCTTATAAGAGAAGAGACAAAAATAACCGTCGAGTTGACAATTTTTCTCTCTTTTTCCCAACCACATAATAGAGGGAGGGCGGGTGACGAGGGAAGAGGGACAAGAAAAAATATATAATTCCGCCGATGTGGCACAATTTTATTGATTTAATCGATTAACGAGTCCAAGTCCCTTCGCGTTTCAACGTTACGTTGCTCTACCCTAGCTGGGATAAGATGAGGTCTGAGGAGAAGATTGGTAACTCGAGGAAGAGTGAGGATGGCGAAAAAACCGTATGCAAACGCGTTGAGATAAAAAAAATGAGGAAGAAAAATACGTGTGGGATTTCGAAAAAGGGTGTAGCATATCCTAAGTTCATTATTTGAGGTCTGCCATTTGATATTCTCTGATAAAAATCACGATGAGTACTCGCTTAATTCAAAACACACTGGTGAGAGCGTTGGGAAATGTTACCTACACATGTACATATAAGAAACACCCTGTATACGATTATAACATGGCATCGCGGAACCGATTTCTTCAAATAATGGGCTTCTGATCATAAAACTGAGGAATTGACTGAAAGATAACGAAAAAAAATATCCTCTACTTGCTTCTCGCTGATGTAAATAGATAGACCTACATCATAAGTTTAGATTACCCATATAAGACAATAAGGAAGACAACGCCCATGCACGCTAATTTTTAGTTCAAATTAGTTAAGTTTTAAAGATTTATTATCTTTTGATGAATTTAAAATCTTTTATAATAAAAAAAACCGTAAGATGAAAAGAGAGGGTGAGTTTCCATTTGACTGTGAAATTCGATGATGGCCAAAAATGGTAATATTTTGGGTTGCTTAATGCGAGAGATATGAAGTCTGTCAAAAATAGCGTAAGTTTAAGACTAGACAACTTCTTTTCACAGAGAGAGCGAGCGGGAGAATCTCTGATTCGATTAAAATATGATGGTTTGATCTCTTAGTATAGGGATGAGGATGAAAGGACCAGAAATGGAGGAGAGGCTTACTTATCAAGTATAATTCATGATTGCTAACCGAATTGCGCGGCACATTTAAGCATAAGATAATTAACCAGACTCAAAATATGCTCCATTATTACAGCACCTCACCAGATGTCGTTTTACCAGAATCTATGACGTTCCACCTACGTCACTACATGACAAGTTCACTGTATTTCACTGATCATTTCTTATGATATAATAAAGAGGGGTACCTTCGATCTTGGAAGTTTACATTGCATCTCTAGTAACCTTCTCTAAATTATGAAAGAAGTACTGACTTACATGAGCTGTACACGAAGACGACTTCTTAATGAAAGTTACGGATCCATTGTTCTTAAGTAATCGTTACCTGTAAGATACAGAAGGATTAGCAATCATACTTCGTGACTGGCAGAAACTTTTCAATTAAACTTCGTAGGAAATAGACCCCTAGGGGTTTTGGTTAGTACAGTATACGGAAAGAAAAAACTCTTAATTTAGTATATTTAATTTTCATTCAAGCGTAGAGAGTGGTTGGAGAATCAGAGATCTTCCTTTATTAACAAAGAGAAAGAATAGGGTAAAAAAACTGAATAAAAGAACAGAAAAGGAGACTCGACGAAGTATGGAGGAAGGATGAAAGCCTAATTATTTGGCGGATATTTTCTTAGAGTATAGGAAAGCAAAAGAAATAAGTTGATAAGATGAATTGGGAAGCTTCATCAAAATAGCCCGAGGGGACGTCGTTCCGTCACATCATTTTCGTTTAGGCTTGTATTTGGGTTGAATTCCATTTAATTCAGTGGCAAAGGAAATTAAATATGAGCGAGAAATCTGGCTCTCAATTTCTCATCGATGAGGGAATATTCTCTATCGTATGAAATTGGTGCTACTAAAGATATAATCAAACATGGAATTTGGTGTTAGGGCCGTAATCTCAAGTTTACCTCTACTATTTCCGGTTTACTCATATAACCGCCATATTTTGAAGCTTAAATACTACTCAGTTGTGAGGTCATGAAAAGCTAAGAATTGTGAACATCCCGATAAACACCCAATAATTGCGATGATTTTAATCACAATAAAAACAAAAATTTGTGATAATTTTAGTTCAATAATCGAATAATTGTGATAATTTTAGTTCAATAATCGAATAATTGTGATAATTTTAGTTCAATAATCGAATAATTGTGATAATTTTAGTTCAATAATCGAATAATTGTGATCATTCCTAACAGAACGCTCAACATTGTACGTATCTCTGAAATGTTTATGAACTCAGGAAGCCACCTTGTTTTTTATCCATCCAGAGGAAGGGTCAAAAAGACATATCCAAGTTCCCCTTATACGCTCTAGAATATCAAGATATAGAATGTAAGGGACAGGATTTCCAAGATGAGCACCATTCTCTACAGCCCTCTTCTTGGATCAATGGCTCTCTAAAAACGTGGGTCGGCTAACGTTAGCGCCATTTTTACACGTCAAACAAGACTTGGGTAGAAAAAAAAAGAAGGGTAAAAAAAATTCACTCGACACAAAGAAATTGCGCGAACGCCCTTGCTCCGTACCCAAGGCGATGGAAATGATTCGAGATCCTCGCGCGTCAACGAGAAGAAGAAGCTGAAGATTCGGATAAAAAATCTTAGACTAATAATATTACATAGAGACTGGTCATCTTCTGTGGGATGGAGGGAAGGTACGACTGGTCTTATATTAAATACATAAAAACAGCAGTAAATTGTAAAATATAAACGACACCAGCGCGGGAACATGCCCAAAATTATCTTCCATGAGGGGGTGTAGCAGTAATTATGGTAACATAAAATAGCACCGGCTCGGTCCTACATTTCCGCGCATGAAGATATTTTGTCTATAAGATAAAATGTATAAAATTATATAAAATCTAGTGACCTCGCTTGACGTTATGTTAAGCGATCGTATATATGTCTATTTTTGACGTTTTTCATTCAAAATTCAACGAAGAGAAAAAAGTGTATCATTCCTAAAGGATGTGCGAGAAGGAAATAACACAAAAGGCGCGTATGTCGCCTAGGCTTAGATGCAACAAAAAAAAGTTAAAGATGAAGATATTTTTTGGCGAACATTTTTCGAGTCCGAGAAACACGGTTCAGGGCCGTGGATGGCAAAGAAGATTGGCGAAAGAGGTTTCAGCAGAGAAACTTTTATATGTTTTTTTTTTACTTTTTACTTCCCTCTCTCTCTTCAAGAAGAAATAGAGTCTTAGCGGTATGACAGCTTTACTTGGACGAAAAAGAAGAAAACTCTGGGTTTGGCGTTGATCCCATTCTTTAAACCAGTTTTTCTTCTGATCCTCTCTCACGAAATATTATGTACGGCATTACTGTGTACTGTAGGCGAGGTAGAGCTAAAGAAACCTAACGAAATCGTATCATATCGGAGGTTTTGAACTCGCACTCTGTCTTCTTAAATCCCCGAGATGCGTCTTTGTTTCGGAAGACGGAAGAGAGGAAAATGTGGATTAAGTTGTTGATCAAAGAACAAAAGAAGCCGCGAACTTCTCTTTTTAAGAGATTATACTTTTTTTTTAAATTACACTTGTAACAAAGGTGTATTTTACAAATATTTCTGGTTTGTAGACAAACAACTATGCGCATTTGCGTACGACGCCATATGCGAGCAAATTTCTTTGACGCCAACAACTTCCGCTACCAATGCGTGAATGGAAATTATTATAACAGTTTACAAGTTCGTCCCACCCCCTTCAAAATATTTCTCTGAAAGCTCTCCCAATGAAACATATTTATAGCACCTATGAAATGGCTAAACATTCGATAAATGGAGGTATGTCGATAAAGTTGCGAGATCAGGACTTCATTGCAATAGCGAATATTTTTTTGGCCTTAGAACGAATAGACTTCAACAAGAAAAAGTGGATTTCTATGTTAAGATTAAGCGCATCTACTATTATATATACACGTTTCTACAAGAACCCACTACATAAGGCCTTCGTTCTGAGCAAGATGCAACAGCTTCAATGATTTATATCACTCCGGCCCTTTTTTGCTGCTACGGTGCAAATACCCAAGTTTACTCTGCGAACAAAAGAAAAAAGTGCACCACGAAACAATTTCGAAATAGTTTGGGGAAACCACAATGTTGACAATAAATATAAATGGCTTCTGCAGTGTATACAGACTAGAAATACTTTCGGTCAAACTATTTCCAAATCCTACAACCCCTCTTCATCACCTCTACCTTGCCCACAAAATGCAACGTACAAAGGACTCTGAGAATTTGAACAATGGTTTAATAGGAAACGCTTCGCTATTTTGGTAAGCTCTAATAAAAAAGCTACGCCTTGAATTTCAAAGAGACATTGAATGTAACTGAGGGGAAAATTTAAAGGCGTGAATTGAAAAGATTGTCTATTTTGAAGATAAGATAAATGTAATACGCGGATTCTCTCTGCATTTCTTCATTACACGAAAGAGTCAATTGTTTACGAGAGTTTGTAAGATTTCCCTGGCGGCTAAAGTTGGTGAGTGCAGTCTACTTTTTTCAACTAATTGGACAAAAACCACAAAGGCCTATCTAATCTTTTCCCATTCAAAAACAATATCAGATCAGCACACGACGTTGATCAACTGTAGTCTGCAGTTAAATCAGGTCGGTTTTTCTTAAACAGTGAGACAAGCAAGATTATCAAAAACAGTTAAACTATCGATTCTACTTCTAACACTGGCAAATTCCGCTGAGAGAAAATGGGATAAAATGAGAGCGTGAAATTATTGGGTGTACCTCGTATGAGCAGTTCCCGGCAGTGTTGTTCTTGGTAGTACAAATGTACTT
Organism: Phalangium opilio; assembly: GCF_054372755.1. Lineage (NCBI taxonomy): Eukaryota > Metazoa > Arthropoda > Arachnida > Opiliones > Phalangiidae > Phalangium > Phalangium opilio. The sequence goes on from NW_028324227.1 coordinate 1,224,719, forward strand.
TTTTAGTACATTTTCAAATTTCGAGTACGAAAAATACATTTTGTATTTTTGGTAGGTTATTTAGTACTTTTTGGAATTTCTAGAATGGGAAGTATATTTTAATTTTTTTGGGGGACGATTTTGCACTTTTTTGAATAACGACGAGGAAATTAATCTCTTAGTATTTAAAAAAGTTGATTCTTTTTTTGGACGAACTTAATCTGGCGGACACCTTGTTTTATTTTTCAACTCACTTTCTTTTTTAAAAAAAATAAGTCTCTACGCACAGCAAAAAAGCCAAAT